>NC_134574.1:27076832-28410165 GCF_050947875.1 Dermacentor variabilis
ACCGTGGTACTTGGAGAGCAGCTTGGAGGAAAGTCCTGGAGGAGTAGAGGGCACCCACAACCAGACCAGTGAGCCAGGCGCAAAGCACGTAGCCGTAGTGAATGAATCGTGGCGACGCTTTTGGCGCCACTGGTCCTGGGATGTGAACGAACGAGCGAGCTGGCGACATTCTTCGGCGTAAGCAGCCTCTCTAGAAACAGTCGTCCACTCCGAAGCATCTGGCCGGTAAGGTAGAATCGTGTCCATAGTGCATGAAGGTACTTGTCCGCAAAGGAGAAAGAAAGGGGAAAACCCAGTGGTGCTTTGCGTGGCGGTATTGTAAGCGTAGGTGACGAAAGGTAGAATGCGATCCCAATTCGAGTGGATAGATGAAGCATACATGGCCATCATGTCACCAAGGGTGCGGTTGAAACTTTCTGTCATCCCATTAGTTTGAGGATGATATGCCGTGGAAGTGCGGTGAATGATGCGACACTCCTTTAGCAATGCTTCAATGACGTCTGAGAGGAAAACGCGACCGCGGTCGCTCAGTAATTCTCGAGGTGCTCCATGGCGTAAAATCAGGTTTTTAAGGATAAAACTGGCGACGTCTTTTGCTCTGGCAGATGCTAGGGCTGAAGTTTCAGCGTACCGCGTGAGGTGGTCGATAGCAACAATAACCCAGCGGTTGCCGCTTGGAGTGTTGGGAAGCGGACCGTATAGGTCAATGCCGACGCGGTTGAACGCGCGCGTGGGGCATGGTAAAGGTTGCAAGGGGCCGGTAGCATATTGAGGTGGCGTCTTGAGTCGTTGCCATATTTGGCATGACCAGACATACTGGCGAACGAAACGGTACATACGGCGCCAGTAGTACCGAAGCTGGAGGCGAGAGTATGTCTTTAATACACCAGCGTGGCCGCATTGTGGGTCGTCGTGGAACGTGGCGCAGATGTCGGAGCGGAGGTGTCGGGGTATCCACTTACAACCGCTTACCACTTAAGCAACCACTTACAGCCGCTGGAATTGTAGTTGCGGCGGTACAGCAGGTTATCCAGAATGATGAAGTGCGTGGCTTGGCGACGAAGCGTCCGAGAGGTCGGTGCTGGCGACTGGCTGGACAGGAAGTCAAGCGAAGAGATCCGTGGGTCTTTGCGCTGCTCTGACGGCATGTCGGAAATGTTGAGGGCGAAGGCACCGCAGGTAGAAATAGACGAGTGGACAGGACCAGAGGGCAGGGGTGACCGGGATAGAGCGTCTGCGTCTGAATGCTTTCGGCCTGAGCGATAAACAACGCAGATGTCGTACTCTTGTAGGCGCAATGACCAACGGACAAGCCGACCAGTTGGATCTTTTAGTGAAGATAACCAGCATAGGGCATGATGGTCGGTCACGATGTCAAATGGACGCCCGTACACATAAGGACGAAATTTGCCGATATCCCAAATGATGGCCAGACATTCCTTCTCAGTAACCGAGTAGTTCGCCTCGGCTTTGGTAAGGGTGCGGCTGGCATACGCGACGACGTACTCTTCGAAGCCATCCTTGCGTTGTGCAAGAACAGCGCCGAGGCCGACACCACTAGCGTCCGTATGGATCTCAGTTGGCGCAGAGAGATCGAAGTGTCGCTGTACTGGAGGCGAGGTGAGAACGCGTCGCAATTCTTGGAATGCATCGTCGCACGCCGAGGACCAGGCTGATAGGTCAGAACTGCCGGTGAGAAGCTGCGTCAAGGGGGCAATGATAGAGGCAAAGTTACGGACGAAGCGTCGGAAATATGAGTACAGGCGGATGAAGCTGCGAATCTCATTCATGGTGGTTGGTTGAGGGAACTCGGATACGGCGCTAAGTTTTGTGGGGTCCGGAAGGATACCGTCTTTTGAAACTACATGGCCGAGAATAGTAAGCGTACGAGCGCCGAATTGGCATTTCTTCAAATTTAGTTGCAGTCCTGCAGTGGAGAGGCACGCAAGTACTTGCTCGAGGCGGTTGAGGTGCGACGCAAAGTCGGTGGAAAAAACCACAATGTCATTGAAATAACAGAGGTACGTTTTCCACTTCAGCCCTCGAAGAATGGTGTCCATCATTCGTTCGAAAGTGGCAGGCGCGTTGCAGAGGCCGAACGGCATGACAGTAAATTCATATAGGCCATCAGGCGTGACGAAGGCTGTCTTTTCACGATCGGCCTCTGCCATTGGCACTTGCCAGTACCCGGAGCGCAAATCCAGCGAGAAAAAGAATTCCGCTCCCTGAAGACAGTCCAAGGCATCGTCGATGCGCGGCAGAGGATAGACATCTTTGCTCGTTATTCGGTTAAGGCGGCGATAGTCGACGCAGAACCGAGTGGAGCCATGTTTTTTTTTTAACGAGGACAACCGGAGATGCGCAGGGACTGTTAGAGGGCTGGATGATGCCACGATCCAGCATGTCGTCAACGTGCTGTTCGATGATACGGCGTTCAGCAGCCGACACACGATACGGACGCTGGCGCAATGGTGTTTGTTTACCGGTGTCGATACGATGAACGACTGCGGACGCTCGGCCCAAGGATGGTTGGTCAATGTCAAATGAGGAACGAAAGCGTTGGAGGAGCTTGATAATTTCTCTGTGCTGCGCAGGTGTTAGTTCTGCGTCGACGGCACGAGCGAAGACGTGTACAGGGGCATCGGTCGCGGCGGGAGGAGTGACGGAACAAATCGGAAGTGATGCCGTATCACCAAACATGGTGGCCGGGAGAACGCTATCGAAAGCTTCTGCGGTACCCAGGCATTCGCCGCGGAGTAGGGATGATGGGCAGGCGGATGGATTTCACACGTAAAGGGCAGCAGAACCGTCGCAAAAAGTGACGACAGAAGACGGAAGCGGAAAGTTCCGGCGGCGCGCACAAGTGGCCGACGGTGTACACAGAACAAATGAGTTCGCAGCAGAGTTACATGACACAGGAACCAGAGCGGCGGAGAAAGGTGCGATATCGATGTCAGAGGTGGCAACAACTTTAGAAGAAGAATGGTCGTTAGAGTCGAAGCACGGCACTGATAACGTAAGTTCGGCCCGAGCGCAGTCGATAAGAGCTTGATTGACAGATAGGAAATAGAAACCCAGCACCTCCACCAAATGCAACGGGGGTGGTGTTCGCCTAGCAGAAGGGTCACTAGTTATTGGTTGTAGCGCTAGGCTTAAACAGGTCGGCGCTATGTCGTAACGGAGAAGCAAGCACTTCTCGTCGTCTTCTTCTCTTGCACCAGCACACCAGCACCATGCCCACTGCCCAGTGCCTTCAGTACAATATATATATATATATATATATATATATATATATATATATATTATAATACCGAGACCGATCAAGTTGTCGAGCGCTGTTTATTCCACAAAAAGGCAACGCCCCAGCTCACGCGCGAAGAAGACGAAGAACAGGGAAGATGATGATGGCTATGTACAAATGAAAACGACGAAGTACGTTAATAGTGCTGGAATGTAGCGTGGAAGGAACTTCTCACAGAGGCCTGGGGTGCGGAGTGGAGTCCAAAGCAGGACTTGGTCTCCAGGGTGAAAACGTAGGTCACGGCGTTTGTTGTCGCAGTAACGCTTGCGCTCAGCTTGGGTAGCTTCTGTGCTTTTCCGGGCGATTTGACGGCAATGTGCAACTCGGGCAGCAAAATCTTCTGGAAGCGACGCGTTAGGCGAAGAAGGTGCGAAAAATAGTTCTCTGTCGAATATGGTGGAAGGAGATCGTCCATACACAAGGAAGAAAGGGCTGTAGCCGGTAGTCCGTTGAATAGCAGTATTATATGCGAATGTCACAAAAGGAAGAATTTTATCCCAGTCAGTGTGGTCAGGACGGATGTACATAGAAATCATGTCAGACAGCGTACGGTGGAAGCGCTCAGTAAGGCCATTGGTTTGCGGATGATAAGTAGAAGTAGCTTTGTGGACGGTATTAGTGGCTCGAAGAACTTCCTCGAGAACTTGTGAAATGAACGCCTTGCCACGGTCACTGAGAAGAACGCGAGGAGCCCCATGGCGCAAGACGATGGCGCGCAAGAAAAAGTCGGCGACCTCAGAAGCGGTGCCGGATCGCAGAGGGGCAGTCTCGGCATATCTTGTTAAATGGTCGACCGAAGTGACAATCCAACGGTGACCGGAGGGTGTCAACGGCAAGGGACCATATAAATCAATGCCAACAAATTCAAAAGGTGCGTCTGGGCAAGGGAGAGGTTGTAGTAAACCGGCAGGAGGGGATGTCGAGCGTTTGCGGTGCTGACATGACGCACAAGAGGCAATGTATTTGGCCACCGTTGAGGATAGGCCAGGCCAGAAGCAGCGGGTCTTTATGCGGTCGTAAGTCTTGTGGAAGCCTAAGTGGCCAGCCGATACATCGTCGTGAAGTGCCTCTAATACCCGCAAACGAAGGCAGCGAGGTAGAACTGGGACCCACCGGTGACCTGTTGGGTGGTAAACGTAGCGGTGTAGCACGCCACCTTGAAGGCGGAATTGTCGAAGTTGGCGTCGCAAGCGGCTGTTGGGTGGTTCGGCGAACCCACTAAGGCGATCCATGAGAGCTCGACAGTAGGAGTCGGCCCGCTGAAGCGAGACGAAATCAGAGCGTGATGAAAGCGTAACTTGGTCCAGGGGCGTTATCGAGAGTTGGTGAGAGGCAGGCGTAGCATCGGAACGACGTGGTTGGGAAGACGACGGTGCGTTACCGGGAGAGAGTGAGAGTGGGCAGCGAGACAATGCGTCTGCATCATGATGGTGTTTTCCAGACTTGTACGTTATAGTGAAGTCATATTCCTGCAAGCGGAGTATCCAGCGGCCTAAGCGTCCTGACATGTTTTTCATTGATGACAGCCAACACAGAGCATGATGGTCGGTGACGATGGTGAAGTGGCGGCCGTAAATGTATGGCCGTAATTTCTGAATCGACCAAACTATAGCCAGGCACTCTTGCTCTGTAATGGTGTAGTTCCGCTCAGCTGGAGAAAGTGTTCGGCTGGAATATGATATGACTTGCTCTTTAGATGCTGTATTACGTTGCAGAAGTACTGCGCCAATACCTTGTGCGCTTGCGTCAGTATGGAGTATGGTGGGGGCACGATTATCGAAGTGGCGAAGCACTGGTCCAGAAGTAAGATGCCGCTTAAGAGCTTGAAAAGCCGACTCGCAGTCGCTTGTCCACGTGAAAGAGGCACCGGTAACCAGCAGCTTGTGTAGAGGAGCTGCTATTGCTGCGAAGTTGCGTATAAACCTACGAAAATATGACGCCAAGCCGAGGAAACTACGTAGATCTTTCTGTTGCTGGGGGCGAGGAAACTGAAGAACGGCACTAATCTTTTCGGGGTCAGGCTGGATGCCATCTTTTGAGACGACGTGACCCAACACTTTTATTGTTTTGCTTGCAAATTTGCATTTTTTTTGTATTGATCTGGAGACCAGCATTCGCAAGGCACTTGAGAACTTCGTCTAATCGATGAAGATGTTGGCTGAAGTCAGACGAAAAGATGACAATATCGTCCAGATAACAGAGGCATGTCTTCCATTTTAGACCACGAAGTACGTTGTCTATCATGCGCTCAAATGTGGCAGGAGCATTACAAAGGCCAAAAGGCATCACGTTAAATTCATAAAGGCCATCCGGTGTAGCGAATGCGGTCTTTTCTTTGTCAGTCTCGTTCATCGGAATTTGCCAATATCCTGATCGAAGATCAAGGCTTGAGAAATACTCCGCTCCTTGTAGTGTGTCCAAAGCGTCGTCAATTCTAGGTATTGGATATACGTCCTTGCGTGTGATCTTATTGAGCGCTCGATAATCCACGCAAAAGCGAACTGAGCCATCTTTTTTCTTTACCAGGACCACGGGAGACGCCCATGGGCTAGATGAAGGTCGTATTATCTTCCGCGCAAGCATGTCAGCGACCTGTTGTTCAATGACCTTTCGTTCAGACGGCGATACACGATAGGGGCGTCGTCGTATTATAGCGGAACCATCGGTTTCAATGCGGTGTGTAGCCGCAGGAGTTTGGCTCAACACAGGGGAACAGCTATCGAAACAGGCTTTGTGTTTTGCCAAGACCACCATTAAGGCTTCGGACTGCGCGGCTGTTAGGTCAGAACCAAGAACGGCTGGAGGAGGGAAAGAATCATCCAAACCTGAGGTTGGTGCTGGCGATGAAGAAGGGCAAAGCGTGACTAGAGAGATAGGTTGAGTGTCGGCGAGGGTTGCCACAGTCATCCCTTTGGGCAGCATCACAGGATCTGGGGTCGTGTTGCAAGCAGACAGAAGGGCGCGGCCGCGTGAAAACCGGACGAGACAGGTGGCAATGAGAATTCCGCGAGAAGTACAGCGGGAAGAAGGGGCGACTAGGGCATCTCCGTCGGCGATCTGAGGGGATGTTACGGCTACAACGTCTTCGTGACCAGGACGCAGAACGTAGTCTGCAGCGATGGCCAAGTTCACGCATGAAAGTGATGAGTCCGCAACAGGTTCAAACTCTGTATCCGTGATCTGGACAACTTCCTCTCTACATGAAATGACGGCTGAAGCAGAATGTAGGAAGTCCCAACCAAGTATAAGTTCATGGATACACGTTGGAAGGATGATAAATTCGATGTGGTGGCGTATGCCGTCGATGAGAACACGAGCAGTACACTGTCCGTCAGGGTGAATGAATGCATTATTAGCACCGCGCAAAATAGGTCCAAGATAAGGCGTTTTTACTTTACGGAGCCGGGAACACAGATCACTCCGAAGAACAGAAACGGCGGCACCAGTATCGATGAGAGCTGACGCGGGAACACCTTCGACAGTCACAGAAAGCATGTTGGCGGGGCGAACAGGAGGAATTTTTGAAGACCGATAAGAAGCAGTTTCCCCTCCAAAAACTGCAACAGTTAGTTTTCCGAGTGCTGGTCGACAAAATGGGAAGTGGGACGAAGCGGTGATGTAGAGCGCCGGTAAAGGGATGGAGAACGACGTCTGCCCGAACGGGAACTATGAGGCAGACTGGGAGCAGCTGGTGGAGACGGAGAACGCTGTTGAGGGAACGAGTGCGGTAACGAGTGCGGTGCGGGATAGTAGTCGTCTGATCGGCGAGTGCGGTCTCTTTCGTGCTCAGCATAGCCTCGCCTTTCATCCTGCTGGCGCCGGCGGCAGAAGCGAGATATATGGCCGCGTATGCCACAGTAAAAACATACCGGACGAGGTGGACGCCACTGAGGGTACGATGGCGCAGCAAGTGCTCTGGTTCCCATCGAAGCCAAATGGTTATAGGAAACGCCAGTAGGCACGGAAGTCACGGTAGGGTTGGGTAGCGAAACAACATCCGCGTAGGTAGGTGTGGAGCGCGCTACCGGAGCAAGATGCGTCGTGGGTGTAGTCATCGCCGTCAACTCCTGTTTTACGACCTCGCGCAAGTCGAAGGTGGGGGTTGGTGCGCAGGCAGCAGGGGGACGCTTTAGGTCTTGTAGTTGAAGCTCCTCGCGGATGATGGTGCGGATAAGAGCACGTAGATCTGGAGAATGAGGAACTTGAGGATCGCTGCTGTCATGTGGAAGACGAATAGATTGCAGCTCGTCGAGGCGTTGACACGTTGAAGTGATGTCTTGGACAGAAGCCGGATTTTGCACGATTAAGGCGTTGAACGCGACAGGCCCAATGCCTTTTAAGATGTGGCGAACGCGTTCGGCTTCCGTCATGCTAGGATTCGCACGGCAGCACAGAGCCAAGACGTCCTCTATGTATGAGGTGTAAGACTCTTGGGGAAGTTGGCGGCGCGTTCCCAGCTTCTGTTTGGCGACTTCTGCACGGCCAGACGAGGAAGCGAAGATTTGCCGCAGCTTCGAGGTAAACGTGGACCAATCCGCGATGTCGGATTCGTGGTTGAAATACCACGTCTTTGCAACACCGGTCAAGTAGAAGGCGACGTGCCGCAATTTCTGGGTGTCGCTCCACTTGTTGCAAGAACTCACGCGGTCGTAGTGGTCGATCCAATCGTCTACGTCATCACCGCGGAGTCCCGCAAAGACAGGGGGATCGCGCTGAGGGCTCGTCACAGTCCAAGAGGGCGCCGCAGGTGGGGTCGTCTGTGTGGTAGGGTTTGAGGCGCCGGAAGGGCCGGGGTTGGAAGTGTCCATTGTTGTAGGGGTAGCTGGGGGCAGGCGGCGACCGGAACGGAGCTCCAGGGAGAACGTGAACGCGAGAGGACGTCGGGATCTTGACGTACCTCCACCACTTTATAATACCGAGACCGATCAAGTTGTCGAGCGCTGTTTATTCCACAAAAAGGCAACGCCCCAGCTCACGCGCGAAGAAGACGAAGAACAGGGAAGATGATGATGGCTATGTACAAATGAAAACGACGAAGTACGTTAATAGTGCTTACAATATATATATATATATATATATATATATATATATATATATATATATATATATATATATATATATATATATATATATATATATATATATATATATATATGAGCGTATGCGGGTGTGCGCCGGCCATACTCGTCGCCGCTCTGTAAGTGCACCCCCATCTTCTGATAGGTAGAAACTTTATTGCAATGGAAAAGATTTCAAGGAGGTGTGGTCGGTGCCTCTCAGTCCAGGTCCCCACTGGCATCTGCCGCCTGCCTGACCTGGCTAAATAAGGACTTTTGTCCTTCCAGGTCTGAGCGGGAGAGCTGTGTCTCCCACTGCTCCATTGTCTTACTGGTATTTGGCCTATGAGGGGGCTTAGTGCACTCCCAGGTTATATGTATTAGGGTAGGTATGCCACCGCACCAATGACAGTTGGCCCTATAACGAGTGGGATACATGGCGTCTAGCAATTTTAAATGGGGGAATACCCCGGTCTGTATTTTACGCCAATCAGCGGCCTCTTCCCGTTAAGGTGTGGGTGAGGGGGCGGGTATTTTCTGCGGACTCCGCGCTGATGAGCAAGGATGTCTTTGGCATTTAAATTGGTGGAATTTTGTGAGGGATAGTGCGTGTGATTGGGGTTAGAAGAGGACGCCGTCGCTCGGTTAGTGGACACCAGAGCTAACGCGTTGGCCTTTTCGTTCCCCGGTACCCCCGCGTGGCCCGGGCAGCAGAGTAGGCGATGATGGTGGTTGAAGGATTTGGGGATTATCGCGAGGCTAGCCGCAGTCACGTGCCCCTTGAGAAACATGCGACATGTCTCCTGGGAGTCCGTGACCACGACCGAGTCCCTTTGCGAACGCTCCGCGTGAGCGAGTGCGATCGCCACTGCTAATATTTCAGCCGAGGTGGGGGATCTCGCCGTGGCCGACGCGGTAATTTGCTGCTGGCCGATCGCGTTCACGACTGCCAGGGCGTACTTCCTTTGTCCTTTGGTAGTGCTGCCCGGTCGCCTCTGCATACACAGCTGCGTCCGTGTAGTACGTGTTGTACGTATGGTTATTAGAGTACGCTGATTGAATTTGCTGTGCGCGTGCTTTGCGCCTTAATTTGTTGTACTCGGCATGCATATTCTTTGGAATTGGGGTTACTGTAATTTGGATCTCACCGAAGGAGGGAGAAGTACGGCCTGCTCTGTGAGATAAATGGGGTATGCTGCGATATTGAGTCTAGCCAATATTGCCCTACCAGTTTTTGTGAAGCTGAGGCACTCCCTCTGTCGCATCAGTTCGTCGAAAGTATTGTGCACTCCCAAAGCTAGCATGTGCTCCGTTGAAGTACATTTAGGCAGGCCCAGAGCAGCTTTGAAAGCGGTTCGGATTAGTGTGTTAGCCTGCCTTTCCTCCCCCATGTTCAGGATTTGGTACGGTAAGCCATACGTGATTCGACTAACCACTAAGGCCTGTACGAGCTTTAGGGTATCGTCTTCTCGCATTCCGACTTTTCGATACGTCACGCGACGTATCATTTGGGCTATGTTGTGGGCTGTAGATTTGAGGGTCTTGAGTGCTCTCCCGTCGCTCTGAAGCCACAAACACGGGACTCGCATCGTGGGTACCTTTCGGACTGATTGGCCCTCAACCACTATATTAATCGATCCTCTGGATTTGTAGCCTTTCGCATGTATCCGGAAGACCTCAGATTTTTCGGGTGCGCATTTCAGGCCACTCCATGTAGAAAATTTCTCCACCGCTAATACTGCGCTTTGGAGCGTACATTTCTTATCCCCTAGTGAACCTCTGCTCGTCCACAGTGTGATGTTGTCCGTATAGAGTGTAACCTAGATCGGGTATCCGATCCAGATCGCGCGCAAGGCGACACATCGCTATGCTGGAGAGAAGAGGAGATAATATAGTTCTTTGAGGTGTTCCTTTGTCAGGCATTTTAAATAAATCCGAAATGATTTGGCCCATACTGACGCTCGCCTCGCGGTTGGAAAGAAATGCTCTTAAGTAATTGTATGTGCGCTCACCACAATCCGCGAGTTCGACTTCCTCCAATATTGCGGCGTGAGAGACGTTGTCGAAGGGTCCTTTGAGGTCTAGTGCTAGGACTAGTCTCTCGTCGCCGTACGGTATTTTAGTTAGAATTTCGTCTTTAAGTAGGAGGAACGCGTCCTGGCAAGATAAGCCCGTGTGAAATCCTATCATGTAGTCCGGGAACCAGCTTCGCTCTTCCAGCTATCGCTGCAATCTGCTATGGATAACCCTTCCATAGAGCTTACCCAGGCAGGTCGTTAGCGACACCGGCCGTAGTGTATCAATCGAGGGATTCTTTCTTGGTTTGGGGATCATGATTACTTTAGCCAATTTCCACTCTTGGGGCAAGTCTCTCTCGGCCCAGTTCTCGCTATTGAAAATCTTTGTTACTTTTCGCTAGGACTACCGAATCCATGTTTCGAATCATTGCATTTGTGATCGAGTCTGGGCCCGGTTCCAAGTTTTTAACTGCGGATTGTGCCGCCTTATACACTTCCGCGTATGTTATTTCTTCGTCTAATTTAGGGTTCGCCTCCTCCGTGTATTGTCTCTTCGCGTACGACGATCCCGTGACAGGTGAGGGTCCTATGTACTTTTTCTGAAAAGCATTGACTAGATCTTGGTCTGTACCCTCGAAGTTGTCTGCTATAATTTGGAGCTTCTTGTTATTCTCAGTACGCGTTCTCATCGGGTCTAGCATGCTTCGTAGTATTAGCCACGTACTGGTCGTTCCCAGAGTTCCTGATAGGGTTCCACAGAACGTCGCCCACTCGTTTTTAGCGAGCTCGTTGGCGTGGCCTTGGGCTTGCTCGGCCAAGAGAGCGATGCGTAGTCTCAGGTGTTTGTTTAGACGTTTTCTTTTCCACCTCTTGGCCAGTTTCCACCTCTCTTCCCATAGGCTGACCAGTTGAGAGTCTATCAGCTGTACCTCCGCTGTACGCTCAATGGCTTTAGTGGTGTCCCCGTGTGCTCGTCGAAGGGATTCAGTCCATTCTCGCATGTTGGTCGGAGCTTTATCCGACTCCTCCAGCGCTCTCTGGAGTTGTCTATAACGAGGCCAGTCAGTTAATTTACTCATTCCTATTGTTCTCCGTATGTTGGGCGTGGAGAGCGCTACTCGGATTATGTCGTGATCGCTTCCCAGGTTTTCGTCAAAGAGAACCCATTGTGCGTATCTGATGATAATTGTAACGGCACGGTCGGGCGCTGTCTCTCTGCTGACGCTGTTACCCGTACGCGTCGGTTTGCCGATCTGATTGATTGCTCGTAAGCCCAAGGCTGTTGCGGTGCGCTCGAGTAGGAACCCCTTGGGCAACGTTTTCGCGTATCCCCATAGTATGTGGGGTGCATTAACGTCACCCACTATTACCGCCTTATCTCTGGTGCCCGCTAAATTTTTTGTTGCTAAGAGAATTTGGGGCAGGTCTTCCGCTTTGCTTTTCGGAGGACTGTAGAGATTTGTGATTAGTGTGTGTGCCTTACTTCGTTTCTTTGGCACCACACTGATAACTATGGAATTAGTCTCTCCCTCAGTTTGCGGAACTGTTAATAATTGAGCGTTTATCGACTTACTCACCAGCGTGGCGACCTTTGAATTTTGAGGATCGCTCGGAGTGTAGTATTCCTGCAGTTTGGCCGGCTTGGCCCCGACCTCCTGCAGACATATCACGTCCGGAGCGATTCCGGAGCTTTTTATAAACTGGTGGAACACTGCCGCTTTCCTGGAGAAGGAGCGGCAGTTCCATTGCCATATCTCTAATTGATCTGAATTTTGTATTCGTTGTGATTTCTTAGCCTGATTAGCCATGTTGCCCGTGACGTTCCGTGCCCGAGCCGTCGGATTCTGTTACGCAGTGGCTTATTTTAGTTTTTGCCGAACCCGCTCCCATAGCAATTGCACGTTTTTTGGTGAAAACAGCCTTCGAGACTGCCTTAAGCTCTTCTGCCACGAATACCTTGTGTTTCTCAAAGTCGTCCGTGCATAGTTGTTGAAATTCCGTTAACCTTTGTGTAACTAACGTCATCATATCATGCATAAATATTTTCAAGGTTTCCGCGATCATTGCCTGGATCTGCGCTGCCGTTATCTGCGCGCTATTTGAGCTTTGGGTTGTCGGAGACTGCGCGGAGACGGAATTTATATCTGCCGCCGCTTTCGTTTTGGCTATTTCTTCAGACTGACGCGGCGTTTCCAGCTGTTGTATTGTGCTATTGAAGCGCGCCTCGAACTCTGACATTTGTTTCTCAAGTGATTGTCGTTTGCGTTCTTCTCCTGAGAGCTGTTCTCTTAGTCGCGCATATTTCTTTTCCAATTTCTGAATACGTTTATCATTTTCACCAGTATTCTGTTTTGGAGCAGTGGGAGAAACAATCCTCGCCCAGCTCACCAGCTGTTTTTAGGCAGTGGCGAATTCTACCGCTGCGGGGCCCTGGAGCTGGAGGGGTCCCTCGAGGGGGTATTGCTCTTCGCTCCGCTTCCGTGTGGAGATCTGGATCTCGATCGGTGCCGTTAGAAGTCCTCCTCTTCCGTCGACTCGAACCAGCGCCCCGGTGCCTTTTTGGTGTTCTGTCCCGACCGCTCCCGCGAACGAGAGTGGTGAGTCGTCTTCATGCACTTGGCGGCAATCAATTTGTTCGGGCACCGACGCGTCTCGTGCCCCGCCACCCTGCACACGGCGTACTTCACTTCACATTCGTGTCCTTGTGGGGGTGGATTTTCGAGTCCGCAGCCACGGCATATGTTCTTTGGGTTCTGACAAATGTCTGAACGATGTCCCTCTTGCATGCACTCCAGGCACATTTGGATTGTTGGCCTGTACTCCGTACACCGCATCTCTACTCCCACTTAGTACACGCATTTGGGGTGCGTGCCTCCCGAGAAGGTGAGGAGAGCGGTATTTGAGCTTCCTAGCATTCAGGCCCTTTCGATGGTGACTCCTTGGGTCCTGACTCGCAGGTATTGCTGGAGATCTGCTGATTCGGTGTGTGCTGGGAATCCGTGCACCACCCCTTTGTAGCTATCATCTGGATCCGCTACGTGCACGTTGAAGGGGTGTTGCTTGCCTCGCCGCTTCATTAACGTGATTCGACGAATGACGTCCGCCACTTCCAGTAAAGGTGTGGAGACGATGGTGATATTCGTTGCCTCTCGGATTCGCGGTATGAAATCCTGTCCGGTGATTTTTCGCTGGTTCGGTCCGCTTCCTGTGATTATCGTCCCGGTAGCCCGAATGCTTGTGGTATTTCTGTTCACAGATATTCCTTGAGCATTAGTCTCTTGTGGGGCTTCAGTATTATGTTGATGTCAATCTTCGATAATGGCGATAGAGGCTTCCTCTTCCTCGGGCGCATGTTGCGACGACCGATTTGCCCGTCTCTTTTCGCGCCGCCTGCTGATGGCTGTCCGTTTATGTTATTCTTGTTGTTGGAAGCCGTTTCCCTGTCGTTGTGCTTGACAGTCTGTCGCTGTCGCCACGATAGAACTAACTGCCAGCCGTCCGTCGCCTGGTTGTGGGCGGCGACCTCTCTGCTATTCCCCGCTTCGGAAATTATCCTTGCGTCCTCGTTTTCATCCGCGTTGTTAACCGTATGCGGGGGGGTTATTTAGAGGTCCATGTCTTCTAATGTAGCCATCTCCTACGCTCGGCAGAAGCGATCCGGTTATTAAGTGGTGAGGCGGTCGCTCACGCGCTAAGACTGTCGAGGTGTAACGGGGCTTCCGCCGCTTCGAGTTTTCAAAGTCGCGTGGGATGAAGAAAAATTCACTGGCGGGCTTGACCTTGATCTTGAAACGGAGCGTTTGTCGAGTGGAACCCGATCGGATAGTCGAGGCTGGTGCAATTGACGAGTTTTCGGCTAAAACGTCGAAAGTCGGCTTAGCCCATGTGAAAGAGCGTGTTCTGCCGGAACTACTTCGTCTTCCAGTCTACACAAGCTACACAAGCTCACAGGTGCGTTTCGCGTAGTGTCCAGTTTACATTTTACTGCTCCCTATGGTCAAGGCAGCAGTAAAATTGGCCAGATGTTCAAATTCTGTCTATTCTTTGTGCAGCTTTTCACGGGCTTGACTGTTTTTTCAGAGAATACTACGAAGGTCTTCCTGGATGCACCACTGCTAACGTGTCATCAAATGCTGATGTTGCCGCGTGTGCGTGGTGACTGCCCTATCTCTGCCCGGAAAGAAGTAATTATTAAAGAAAAATGAGACATCCACTTAATCATAAATTTTGCAGAGTTGAGACATCCACTCAATCGTGGAGTTGTTGACAAATTCGACTTGGCCCTGGCATCTGTTAGCCGCCTGGTTAGCTCAGTAGAGCGGCTGCCCCGGAAAGGCGGTGGTCCCGGGTTCGAGTCCCGGACCAGGACGACCAAGTTTTCTGTAACTGCGACGCTTTTCTTTTGAGGAACCCGAATGGGTTTCCTTTGTAGCAATTGCTACGATTGAGTGGATGTCTCATTTTCCCTTAATAATTAATTATT
The DNA here is from genome assembly GCF_050947875.1 of Dermacentor variabilis. Lineage (NCBI taxonomy): Eukaryota > Metazoa > Arthropoda > Arachnida > Ixodida > Ixodidae > Dermacentor > Dermacentor variabilis. The sequence continues at coordinate 27,091,692 of NC_134574.1, forward strand.
TCCACTTAGCAGGTTTACGCAGAACTATTACGTCAAACTGATGTTGCAGTAGCAGTATCTTGCATCTTAAGATACACGATACATTATTTCATGTATCGGAAATACAGATACTGATACGTGTCATGCCAGACGTATCTAGACACAGATACAAGATACCCAAAGACTATCTAAGATAGTATCTAAGATACATGTATCTTCGATACTGCCAGCACTGCACATATCTGACTCGTGCAAGGCCTTAATCACAAGAAAGAGCAATCAGTTAAACTTCTCGGTCTGTTCGTTTGCACAAACACTCTTAAAACAATTTTTTTCGCCGGACTGTTGAACTCTGAAGTAACATGCCTGGTTCTATTCGTCGCTTACCACAGATAGAATTTGCGAATGCTATTGAGCACTCTCTTTAACCATGTACGCACGCATGCTTCTTTTCTATTGTGCTTCATATTTGTGACATATTGTATTCACCCTCTCCTTCAATAGCACTTTTTAGGCTGCAGTATCTGTAAATAAACAAATACGATAAATAAAGTTTACTAAGAGATAAAGCTTCCCTCTACCAATTCTTTCACCCCACTGTTGTGCTGCTTCATTAATCATTCCGTCTGAAAAAGCGAATAAATGATATGTGGAACAGAGGAAAATTAGGTCTAGCTCGGTCGGAATTGCACTAACTCTGTGTAATATATAATATTCATCTAAATTAAAATATGAATCTGTGCTTGCTGTCTAATTAAACAAAAACTTGCGATTGAAATAAAGTTAAAATAAACTTAGGCGCAACGTCAGCTGGCGTCTCATCTGTGAACGTATTTCAGGTACTAATATCCGTCGACATTGTACGAGTCGAGATAAAATCATACAAGTGCAACCTTAAATCCGTGTATCCTACCGAGCGAAGTGGTAAACTGAGGAGTCTTGCATCAACTGGCCAGACATTGGCTGCCAAATGTTGTGCCACATTCTAGAATTGAATAACTTAGGGCAACTGCTTCAAAAAGTGACGAACTTGTTGCTATAAGGAAAGCTATGCTATGTTTCTCTGCAGGCCCACTCAAGAAAAAAGGAGTTCTGTTTGATGTATATCCTGTGCTTTTCGCTCAGCCAAACTGTGTAGTGATGGGAACGTATAACTCGACAGGTAGGAAAATCATCATTTGTTGTGTACTAACCATATCACTTGAACCCATATTGAATTATGGAGGTAGAAAACTACGTTAGAAAACATTGTCACTTCATCACGAAAAATTCGCGGGGAAAACACCTACGGCGTATCACAAATTTACAGAAACTCTTAATGGAGCGTCACACTTTAGCGCCAGTTTTCGAGCCGGTTTTGTTTTCATGTAATCGATGCTGCTGCTCCTAATAGAAATAATTACCAGGATGAAGTTTGGTGCTTTACATCCTGAACCGATGCAAGTCGTGCGACATGAAATTTTCATGTGACATGAAGAATAAGGATACTTTGCGGATTACTCACTTGGCAATGCGATCACTACGGCCGGAAACCTCGGGCGCAACCTCATGCTTAGTTGTAGAGCGGCACAGCCGCGTTCAATAAATTGTCAGAATGTCCGAATAGGTGCCGAAAATAAATAAATGTATAACCTGTGGCACGGCTACTCACAGAGTAAGAGCATTGTTTTCGCTTCCCTTTCCGTATGCTTCAAGTGCGGCACTCTTTAAAAAACACCCGCACTTATCATGCTACTAGGAAAAAAAACCCATATTTAATGTAGCTTTGACTGCGGTTTATTTTTACTGCAGCGATATTTTTGGTGTCTCTCGTTGATATACATATATTAAAGGACTGAGACCGACCAAGCTGTGAAGCGGTTTTTATTCCCATCTCTTTCTAATATTTAAACATCAAGTAAAAATTAACAGATCAAAGTACATAGAATTAAAAGCTGGGGAAACATCAAGAAACCAGAATAACATCTACATTCCTCCTCCGAGACACCACAACGATTCCTTTAAGTACAGTTTTCTTCCGCGGGTGATAAATGGGTGGAACAGGCTGCCGAATTCCACTATTTCATCTGAATGTGTACCTTCTTTCGTTAAAAAACTAAATGACTTAGTGTTTAAGATGTATAGTGCATTTTATGCATTGTTTGCTGTGCTTAAGAGTAAAGAGCTTTGGCTATCCCTTGTCGATCATTGTTATATGTTTTTAGTTGTTTGTATAAGGAGTGCCTATTTTTGAGTATGTATGCTCCTCTCCATTCCTGTTATAGCCCAAATGAGGCTGATAGTTTAATAAAATGAAATGAAACTACTGCGCCAATACCTTGTGCGCTCGCGTCAGTATGGAGTACGGTGGGGGCTCGATCATCGAAGTGGCAAAGCACAGGTCTGGAAGTAAGATGTTGCTTAAGAGCTTGAAAAGCCGGCTCGCAGTCGCTAGACCACGTGAAAGAGGCGCCGGTAACCAGTAGCTTGTGTAGAGGAGCTGTTATGGCAGCGAAGTTCCGTATAAATCAACGAAAATATGGGGAACCAGCGCTGGACTTTTCACGACCCCTGTAGCGCCGCCCTGGCGGTCAGAACGTGTACAATGCAGCCGCTCCCGCGGACGAAAATTGCTACTGGTAGTGGCGTTGCGCGCCCTGAAAGTCGCAGGAAAACAAAGGGACGCCGACGATACTGTTGCGTATACAAGTGCCAAAACTACGTCGGGATGAGGGAGGATGTATCCTTCTGCGTCTTTCCATCTAAACCCTACGAACAAGAACGGAGGCGGCGTTGGATCCAAGCAGTCAGGCGAGCGGAGTAAGTTCCTGTCTTGTCGCCCTGTCAAGTGGTGTCGGGCTAGTTTCTAAATCGAATTTTGCGTGTGTGCTTGGTTTATTCGATAGTGAAGACGGCCAGCCATGGCAGGCAGTACCAAACAGCAGAATCTGCAGTAGGCATTTCGTCGGAAACAAAATGAGCAATAGCATGCACCATCCGGCGTATGTACCAACCATTTTTCCTTCGCAATGCCACCGCCAAGCCCCTTCCAACGCCACTGCACGAAGCGAACGATACCAAAGGTTAATATTATCCATTCATCGCCAAGAATTATGTGGGAGGGAAGCTGCCCTGTAATACGAGTTGTGTGCACAAACTGCCGGTGCACGCGGACTAAGCCGCCTATGTGTTTTTTTTTAAAAATGCGTATGCGGATGAGGACTCGGCGCTGAGATGCATCCGGTAAATTTATGTAATTAGTGCTAAATGTAGCCAGCGTTCTTACGGATCGAGCATCGGAGCACCCAAACCTTTTCTTGCGCGAGTCAGCTGACGCGATAAAGCTTTATTCTCCATTGACTGCTGTGGCGAAGTAACATCAGAATTTTTTATGTCTAGCCAGAGAAATATGGAATGTCTTCAAGCCAACTAATACTTCCGAAACCATAGCGCAGCACGACCGGAGCCATAGGTGCTAGATTTGCGAGGCAGGCTGCCACGCAAGCATGGCAACGCCACACGGCGCAACCGTTAAAGAAACACACGTGCTCGCCGCGACACACTGTGAAAAACATATAAAGCTTAAAAAGCTTCTTTCGTCATTTCTTCCCTTGATGGCACTAGCTTCTTTACGAAAACTGTCCACTTAATATGGCCGCGCACGTGTGTGTCGTCTGGTCGTGCGGCTGGAATATGCCGCGTTTCGTCGCGAGGGCGGCGTGCAACGCACTCTTTTCGACGCGCCGCCTATCCAGCGCTGGTTCCCCATAACGCCAAGCCGAGGAAACTACGTAGATCTTTCTGTTGTTGGGGCCGAGGGAACTGGAAAACAGCATTAATCTTTTCAGAGTCTGGCTGGATGCCATCTTTTTTGACGACGTGGCCCAATACTTTTATTGTCTTGCTTGTAAATTTGCATTTTTTTGTATTGATCTGGGGACCAGCATTTGCAAGGCACTTGAGAACTTCGTCTAATCGATGAAGATGTTGGCTGAAGTTAGACGAAAAGATGACAATACCGTCCAGATGACAGAGGCAGGTCTTCCATTTTAGTCCACGAAGTACGTTATCTATCTTGCTCTCAAATGTGGCGGGAGCGTTACAAAGGCCCAAAAGGCATCATGTTAAATTCATAAAGTCCCTCTGGTGTAGCCAATGCGATCTTTTGTTTGTCAGTCTTTTTCATCGGAATTTGCCAATATCCTTGTCGAGGATCAAGGCTGGAGAAATACTCCGCCCCTTGTAGTGTGTCCCAGATGTCGTCAATTCGAGGTATAGGATATACGTGCTTGCGTGTGATCTTATTGTGCGCTCGATAAGCGAAGCAAAATCGAACAGTCATCTTTTTTCTTCACCAGAACTACGGGAGAAGCCCAGGGGCTGGATGAAGGTCGTATTATATTCCGCGCAAGCATGTCAGCAACCTGTTGTTCAATGACCTTTCGTTCGTACGGCGATACACGATAGGGGCGTCGTCGTATTATACCGGAAACGTCGGTTTCGATGCGATTGGTAGCCGCAGAAGTTTGGCCCAACACAGGCGAACAGCTTTTGAAACAGGCTCTGTGCTTCGCTAAGACCACCAGTAAGGCTTCGGACTGCGCGGCTGTTAGGTCAGAACCAAGAACGGCTGGGGGAGGGAAGGAATCATCCAAACCTGATGTGGGTGCTGGCGATGAAGGGGTAGCCGGGCGCAGGCGGCGACCGGAACGTAGCTCCAGGGAGGACGGGAACGCGAGAGTACGTCGTGGTCTTGACGTACCACCACCACATTATAAGACCAAGACCGACGAAGCTGTTAAGCACTTTTTATTCTCAAAAAGGAAACGCCCCAGCTCATGCGAGTAGAAGTAGAAGAACAGGGAAGATGATGATGGCTATCTACAAATGAAAACGAGTAAGTACGTTAATAGTGCTCACACTATATATATTGTTGTGGCTAAGGAAATCACGCGGGCCCCGGCATTATAATGAACAAAAAGAGAGTACGACGTATTTTGGATTTGCACAGGATATTTTACTAACGTTTCGACTGGTGGACGAGCCTTCGTCAAGGTGATAAAGTGACACTTTGACAAAGGCTGGTCCATCTGCATATATGTTAGTAATATATACTGTGCAAAAAGACCTACGTAGTACCCTCTTTTTCTTCAAAACACACACACACACAGATATATATATATATATATATATATATATATATATATATATATATATATATATATATATATATATATATATATATATATATATATATATATATATATATATATATATATATATATATATATATACGTCTGTTTGTGTTGCAGAAGAAGAGTGTAGTACATAGGTTTCACTTGCACAGCATATATTGCTAACATATATGCAGATGGGCCAGGCTTTGTCAAGGCGTCACTTTATCATCTTGACGAAGGCTGGTACAGCAGCCGAAACGTTCGTAAAACATCCTGTGCAAATCCAAGGTACGTCGTACTGTCTACGTGAGTCGGTATAATGTTTGTAAACAGGGATAAGGTGCCTCAGAAAAGCTGGCCAACGTTTCGATAGGAGGACCTATCTTCGTCAAAGGGGGCCTCGTCATCCTCGGCATGTTGATTTTAATGGGTTAGTGCAGTGAGGTCACGTGCGGGTGTTGTCGCTTGACAAAGGCTTTTGGTAATGTTAAACACGAAGCGATACTCCACGGTCTCCAAGAAATCGGGGCAGGCGCGCGAACATTCGTCTATGTCAAGGACTTTTAGTAAGACAGATCTGCCTGCATGAAGTTCCAAGATATTGAATCTCCAACACGGAAATTAGGCAGCAGGGGCACGCCGCAGGGCTCGGTTCTTTCCCCGTTCCTCTTCAACGTGGCGATGAGGGGCCTCCCCGAAGCTCTGAGAAGCATACAGGGGCTAAATTTCAGTATGTATGCGGATGACATCACCCTCTGGACCAACCAGGGAAGCGATGCGAGCATCGAGGAGCGCCTGCAGGCGGCGGCGGACACTGTCGTGGACTATGCTGCCAGTAGGGGTCTCTCGTGCTCTCCGCAAAAATCGGAGTTATTCGTCTACAACCCAATAATGATGTGTGTGGTGTCAACTGGCCTATCACAAACTGGCGGCAGAATATATTTTGGACTTCTATGACAGCTGACGATGACGGAACAGGGTAAGTGCTCCTTGTTATCCTTTGCCCATGTAGCAGTCCTTGGAGAGAGTCAGTACAGATACCTGAAGGAACACTTTCCACCAGGCCCACACGCGCCATACAGACTACACCTGAGTGGGGCGCAAACATTAGATATTCTCCCGCTAGTTTTTGATTCGCCAGTTGACACCACACACTTTATTACAAATGTAGGCACAAATCACCTGAGTACACAAAGCGCCGCGGAAACGATAGAGTCCATGAACGACGTAATAGGAACTATTCAAGCCGCTCGCCCAAACGCACATATAACCGTAACTATTGTCGCTCCCTGCCTACAAAACAAACACCGCCCACTAATCCTCCAAACTAATACACTCATGAAGCACAGTGAGGAGATTAACAAGCTCAACTCATTAATTTTCAACTTAGGACACTTTCACAAGAATGTTGACACGATGCACCATGCAGAAATACATGAAGCACCGCACGAACACCTAGCTTGGGACCGCTTCCACTTTAACCGCAGTGGAATGAAGCTAGTTTCCCAACATATCAAATCCTTTTTTAAAGACAAGTACACAAAAACACACTTTAAATCCACCTCAAATACCACCCCCACCGACTCTGCGGAACGTGCCACCGCGAACAACACAATTGCGACAGTCACCTCAAGAGCACAGGGAACACAGACAGTGAAATGTGAAACAAGCCACTGCACAAGTGCAACAGTCACCTCAAGAACAGTTGGAACACAGACAGCGGGATGTGAAAAGAACCACAAGGCACACACTACACAAAAATGACATCAACCACAGTGCAAGCAGACACAAGTGCAACAGACAACAGAAAACCCACCACCCAAGTTTTCACACGGACCCCCACACGCCTGCCTGCACACGCACACAGTCAAACAGAAACCAAGCTCGAATTAAGCCAGGCATGCGGTAATAAACCGGGGAAACACAAAAAACACCCCACGCAAATCTGCCAGCAAAAAGACAGATAAATGACAGACATCGCAAATCGATAACTCTTCACTGCCACGAAGCACCGAATTCCGACAGGCTAGAAAGCTTACCAAAAACATCCAAGCTGCACCTCCCATCTGAAAACCTACACAATTTGCACAGAGAAAAATATAATCCGTAAAGGCCTAACACTGGAGGCTGTACCAGCTCTAGGAACTCTCCCACCACACCATCGTGCAAACTGGCAAACAACATTGCACAATGCCTCACTTTCACTTTTGAATATCCTCAAGGACTACTGCGCAGAACAAATCGAAAGTTTTAGCTACGTACTTCGGAATATAGCTCTTACACCAAATCAGAAGAGAGATTTAGAACATTACGATGAAAAACAGTCTAGAAAATTGGTTCAAAAACAATGGATGAAAGCAAACTTTAATCAAAAAACAACCATCCAGCCAAACAGCCACCACACGCCGACAAGAGGGACTCGAGTCTAAAAGTACCAGACGTGAAGGAAACTTCCACAAAACTAAACCACTCCTATTTTATAGACATTTCAAAAACATTATGTAAAAAAGGAATAGGCGTACTCAGCGAGGGCCTAAACTTTTGTCCCACGAAGAACACAATAAATGAATTCGAGCTTCACAAGGACCTCTCAGAATTCTCCCGACGAATGCGTATCAGACACTTTTTCACAGACGCACCAGACACCGGGACGATACCACTTAGAGCCCGATCCACTTGGACTGCCGAACCAGAACAAGCCACAGAACTTGACATATACCTTAAAACTGTCTCTAAAGAAATTATAAGCCAATCCAAGACATCTAAGCGACCTAAAAACATGACTGCGTCGGAGAGTCATATCATTTCAAATCTTAGTTGTCGGAATGACATTGTTATTAAGGAAGCACATAAGGGTGGAAGTATAGTTATTTGGCCAGTAGAAAAATAAAAGCACGAGGCTTACAGACAATTAAACAATCCAGAACATTACCGCAAAATAGATAACGATCCGACATTATCCTACACAGTGACAATTACCAACAGCCTGAAATCACTTTTGGCTGATGAATTGGCAACACCGTCAGAATACAAATTTCTTAAACCAAGCAACAAAACTGCCGGGCGTTTTTCCTCCTTCCAAAATTCATAATATTCCGTCCGCTGAACTATACGCTTCTATTATCCCAGGTCCCCCGATAGTATTGACAGGTGTACTTGTCTTTGTAGGGCAACACGTTTCACCACCTAACAAATGTTATCGCACAGCGCAGGACGCGCCTGCATGTACCGGAAGTTTTCGGACTGTTATCGATGGTTCCATCCGCTGTCTGTGACCGAACCTTGTGCAATCTGATTGCATGTGTCCGCAACACCAATAATGTAGAACTTTGTAGAAGGCACGCGGGCCCCAGCGATTACTCTGGAACATTCGACGACTGATGTATAAAAGCCGAGGCGCATGACGGGCTCATCAGATTTTCGACGATCGCCGACCGTGTTTGCCGCTATTCTTGTGCTATAAGTGTAGCCTGTTTTTGTGGGCACAGGTTCGCCCAATAAAATTTAGTTTTGCCTTTCACAGCATTGCTACTGTGTTCTTCAACGTCACCATCACATGACATCTGGTGGAGGTGCTTTGCGTTCATGTACCGGACGCCACCACAAATCCGTGACCCAAGCCCGCACGCGGAAGACAACATCAACGTCACCAAGAACCAGCGAGGTAGCCGCAGGCTGCAAAGACTGCCCCCGGAGCACGGACTTTTGCCTGAGACGACCCGGGAGATCGTCGCCCAGTGAACCCCAATGACAGCCCCAGCGTCCCTCATCGTGCTGCAGTAGCCCAGGGAGCCTCCGGCGTTCCGCGGTTCAACATTCGAGTACCCGGAAACCTGGCATGAGATATTGAGAGGGTCGCTGTTTTTAACAGCTGGAACAGCGACGACAAACTTCGACATGTCTTTTTCGCATTGAAAGACGCCGCCAGAACATGGTTCGAGAACCGAGAAGCTGCCTTAACGGCATGGGACCTGTTCCAAAGCGGCTTCCTGCAGACATTCACAAGCGTCGTACACCGAGAACGAGCCTAAGCACTACTAGAAACCCGAGTACAGCTGCCTAACGAGACCAGCTCGATCTTTACAGCAGAGGTGAGCCGCCTATTCTGCCACGCCGGCACGGGAATGTCCGAGGAGAAGAAAGCCCGCCTATTGATGCGTGGTGTAAAGGAGGAACTTTTCGCTAGAATGGTACGAAGCCCACCAAAGACTGTCGACGAGTTTCTTCGCGAGACCACTAACACAGAGAAGACACGGGAAATGCGAAACCGACAATTCAACCGCCGCACGAACTCGACAAGCTACGCCGGAGTTCAGTCACTGGACACCGATGACGAGCGCGAGACAACCAGAGCAGTCGTACGAGAGGAGCTTCAGAATATCTTCCCTTCATCGCAACCTCAAGTGGCCTCAATCGTCAAAGAAGTCCAGCGATCGCTTGGAGTTCCCAAGGTACAAACACAATTATCACAGCCCCAACCAGAAGCGTTTGCAACTGGTTTGCACCAGTTGCAAAGCATCGCATAATAACCGAAGAGTGCGCTCGACCACTCCGCCAGAGCCCTTACCGAGTTTCGACGCGAGAACATGAAGCCATTAGGCAACAAGTCGACGAAATGCTGCGCGACGATATCATTCAGCCGTTGTAAAGCCCGTGGGCATCTCCTCTAGTCCTGGTGAAGAAAAAGGACGGAACCCTACGCTTCTGCGTCGATTATCGTCGACTGAACAAGATCACGAAGAAGGACGTGTACCCCCTTCCACGGATAGACGACGCATTAGATCGGCTCTGCAACGCTAAACAATTCTCGTCGATGGGCCTCAAGTCTGGCTACTGGCAAATAGAAGTCGACGAGAGAGATAGCGAAAAGACCGCCTTCATCACCCCAGATGGCCTCTACGAGTTCAAGTTCATGCCATTCGCACTGCGCTCGGCGCCTGCAACGTTTCAGCGCGTCATGGACACGCTGTTAGCAGGATTGAAGTGGCAGAAGTGTCTTGTTTACTTGGACGAAATCCTTGTTTTCGCCGGAAATTTCGATGATCACCTTAGGCGGCTTGCGACAGTATTAGAGGCCATCAAGTCATCAGGGCTCACTCTGAAGCCGGAAAAGTGCCGCTTCGCTTACGATGAGCTTTTGTTCCTAGTCTAGGTCATCAGCAAATCTGGAGTACGCCACGACACGCAGAAGACAGCTGCCATCGCAAAGTTCCCTCAGCCAATCGACAAGAAGGCAGTGCGCAGATTTCTTGGCATGTGTGCCTACTATAGGCGCTTATTCAAGGACTTTTCATGCATCGCGGAGCCACTAACACATCTGTAATATCGAGTTTAACCGGGAAACGCCACAGGCCGACGCATTTCAAGAACTCAAAGGACGTATGCAGTTGCCGCCGGTACTTGCACACTTCGACGAGGACGCCGATACCGAAATCCACACTGACGCCAGTAGCCTATAGGCCTCGGTGCCGTCCTCGTCCAGAGGAAAGACGGACTTGAACTGGTGATATCCCATGCTAGCAGGCCGCTGTGGTCAGCGACATTCACGCGTTGTGTTGGCTAGCTACCTTAAAGGACCCTTCCGGACGGCTGGCGCGGTGGAGCCTCAGACTGCAAGAATATGACGTCACGGTAATATACAAGTCAGGAAGAAAACACTCAGATACAGATCGCCTATCACGCGCCCCCATTGACCCACCGCCACAAGATAACGAGGATGACGACGCCTTCCTTGGAACAATAAGCGCGGAAGACTTCGCCGAACAACAACTAGGGGACCCGGAGCTAAAAGGCCTCGTCGAGTACTTGGAAAGGAACACCAACCTTGTCCCTAGGGCATTTAAGCGCGGGTTGTCTTCGTTCACGCAACAAAACAACCTGTTCGTGAATAAAAACTTATCACCAGTCCGCGCCAGCTACCTTCTTGTTGTGCCCTCAGCGCTGCATCCAGAAGTACGGCATGCCCTACACGACGGTCCAACTGCTGGGCACCTCGGTTTCTCCCGGACGCTGTCGAGGATACAGGAAAGGTATTACTGGCCGCGTCTGACCACCGAAGTCGCCCGTTACAAGACACGCCGAGACTGTCAGCGACGCAAGACACCACCGACAAGGCCAGCAGGATTACTACAGCCGATCGAACCTCCTCGCCGACCATTCCAGCAGATTGGGATGGATTTGTTGGGGCCGTTTCCGACGTCAACATTCGGGAATAAGTGGATCGTCGTGGCGACGGACTATCTCACCCGCTTCGCTGAAACTAAAGCTCTTCGAAAAGGCAGCGCAGCTGAAGTGGCAAAATTTTTCGTCGAGGACATCCTGCTGCGACATGGTGCCCCAGAAGTCCTCATCACCGACAGAGGAATGGCCTTTACAGCAAAGCTTACCCAAGCCATTCTGCAAAACATTCAGACAAACCACAGGAGGACAACTGCCTACCATCCGCAAAGGAATGGTCTCACGGAGCGCCTGAACAGGACTCTCGCCGACATGCTAACAATGTACGTCGACGTCGAGCACAAGACGTGGGGCGCGGTCCTGCCGTATGTAACCTTTGCTTACAGCGCGGCGGCGGAAGAAACAACACAGATCACACCGTTCAATTTGGTTTACAGCAGGAACCCGCGACGACGCTCGATGCCATGCTGCCGCACGTCACCGACGAGGAGAACCTTGACGTCGCTAGCTACCTCCAGCGCGCCGAAGAAGCCCGACAGCTCGCCCGCCTGCGGATCAAGAACCAGCAGAGGACTGACAGCCGACACTACAACCTCCTACGACGCTACGTCGAGTACCCGCCCGGCGACCGTGTTTGGGTATGGACCCCGATACGCCGACGAAGACTGAGTGAGAAACTATTGTGACGCTATTTCGGACCCTACAAGGTCATCCGACGTATTGGCGCACTGGATTATGAGGTCGTGCCACACGGCATTTCCCATTCACAGCGGCGCCACACACGATCTGAAGTGGCCCACGTGGTGCGTCCTAAACCCTTTTATGGACGCTGGCGAACTTCCTTATTTTGTTGCTTTCTTTGCTACGATTGCTTTTCTTTATTACTTTCGTTTGTTTGCAGCATCGGGTCGATGCTTTTTAAGAGGGGCATATTGACGCGTGTGCTTGTTTTTATCGGGCGACATGTTTCACCGCCTAACAAATGCTATCGCACAGCGCAGGACGCGCCTGCATTTCTCGGATGTTTCTGGAATGTTATCGGTGGTTCCATACGCTGTCTGTGACCGAACCTTGTGTAATCTGATTGGATGTGTGCGCGACGCGAATAATGTAGAACTTTGTGGAAGGCACGCGGGTCCCAGCGATTACTCTGGAACATTCGACGACTGATATATAAAAGCCGACGCGCTTGACCCGCTCATCAGATTTTCGACGATTGCCGATCGTGTTCGCCGCTATCGTTGTGCTATAAGTGTAGCCTGCTTTTGTGGGCCCAGGTTCGTCCAATAAAACTTAGTTTTTACTTTCACAGTATTGCTACTGTGTTCCTCAACGTCACCACCACGTAACAGTATCAAACAACAACACCCCGACAGAGAGCATCTCCACATTCCTTAACCACTACCTCTGCGACTTGCCAAAAGCCCTTCTGTCATTTGTACTAGATATGCTCCACCTGCTGAGAATTATAGAGGACATTAATACTAAAGGCACACTACCCCACAACACAATTCTCGCCACACTAGACGTCACGGCGGTGTGCACCAACATTCCAATCCCTGATGGTTTATCTTCGATAAAACAGACGCTGTCTAAACATAATGCACAACACTCTCCTGAAGTCTACTTGTATCTCCTTGAATTTGTTCCAACACACAACTATTTCGAATTTCAAGAGAGTTACTACCTGCAGATACATGGTAGAAGCATGGGTACGCCTTTTGCACCAACCTACGCGAACATATTTATGGGGATTATAGGAACAGATTTCCTATCACGCTGAACTGACATGCTCCACACATACCTACGATACGTAGACGACATACTCATAATATGTGGACATGGTGAAGACAGTCTAGGTAAATATGTAGCATTTCTAAACTCATTTCTAAACTATTTTCACCCAACAATAAAATTCACATCAGAATCCTCAATTGAGCGCATAAACTTTCTGGACACAACGATATAGATTGACAATGGGGAGCTAAAGACAACGCTGTATAGGAAACCTTTCGACAAACAAGAGTGCCTAGAATATACCAGCCACTATCCCAGACATTGCAAACAAGGCATCTTTAAAAGCCAAGCCACACGACTACGTCGCATTTGCGTTGAAAACGAAGACTACATAGATAGACTCGATCACCTTAAAGAAACCCTATCAAACAGGAATCACCCAAACAGTGACCTTCAAACAGCCAACACTGCTGCAACGAAACTTCATCGAGCCGAGGTCCTCAAGCCCCGCCCGAGGATCACAAGAACAACAACGCCTCTTCTGACTAATAAATTACCAAACGCACACCCTAACGTGAATGACATCCTCAGTAAATACTACCCAATTCTCACCAGCAACCAGGAACTTAAGATTTTTCCCGACCCTCCCAGAGTAGCCTACAGACGCAACACTAATTATAAAGATGTTCTTGTGCACGCCAAACTAAAGACATAGAGGAAGTTGGGAACCAGTCCCTGTGGCCGCCTCAGGTGCTCTACATACAAACGTATTCAATTTACTACTACAGTAAAAGGTACAGCGTCGAATTACGCACACAAGGTAACTTCGGCTTTCATCTGCACATCAAGCAACGTAGTCTACTGTCTAGAATACGCCGCTTGTAGCAAACAATACATAGGTGAGACTGGACAACAAATTTATACAAGGCTCAACGCTCACCGCATGGACACAAAACACAATTTACCTGAAGCATTAGCCAGCCACTTTAATGAACATGGTCATATATTTGACAAAGCAACGCTCTATATACTACAAACAAATTTCCGTTCCCCTCGCGAAAGGAAATATACGGAATCATACCTTATACACAAGTTTAATTGCCTACACCCGACGGGAATTAATTTGGCACGTGGTAACTTAGAATCTTTAAAAGCGGTAACTGAAATCTGAAATTCTCATATCATCAACCAAGACATAAAGCACATTATGCCACCAGTTATGCCCCCTCTCCCCCTTCTTCTCCCTCTCTCTCTCTCTCTCTCTCTCTCTCTCTATATATATATATATATATATATATATATATATATATATATATATATATATATATATATATTTAACCATCCTCACCAGCAGATTCCGAAGTCAACATGCCTTTTTCGGCGCCTCAACCCAGGGCATCGCCATTTCTGGATGCCGCCGTAACGACACTTACGTTGAGCGACTGGGCCAATGGCCCTTGAAAGACCATGCCGCTGCCATTTAGTCACCCCATACATTGCACCGCAGACTCCTCGTCGCCATCTCAACTACTACAAAATTATTCGACGCAGTGCTGCTATGCTGCTCAAGTCACTCTTTCAACTCAAGTTTTTTTTGTCGGTTGTGTTACTCGCGCACTGACCGCCTGACCGGCTCTTCTAATGCCACAAAAACATGCCGCCAACGACACCCCTGAATGCTCCCTTACCTCTCGCCTCCCCAACGCCCCCCGCAGGGGAGTCTGCGTCAGCAGGCGTTTGGTGTGTTGCGACACCACGTACCCGAGCACACGAGGGTTGGAGCCTCCGCGTGTAGCCGTGCGCGGCTTAGCCGTGTCTGGGGAAAGGGAGATCCTGGAGGTTTGAGCCGATGCTGGGTGCTTGGACCTTTAAGGCCCCCCGGCGGAGGCAACACACCTCTGGCCTCTGCTTCGCATAGACGGCACCTCCAGACTGACCCACCTGGAGAAAATCGGCAGTCACCTTTTCCTGTCCCTCTATTCAATCTTTTGCTTTCCCTCTCGCGATCTCTTCTTTCCTGTCTTCTTATCACTTGTTCTCACTTCCCAATTTTTAGGCGGCAAGGGTTAACCTGGTGTATGTATCCAACCTTGGGTATTTTATATTGGGTTATAGTGGCTACGTACAATTGGCGTCTGCGTTTCCTGCCGGACTTGTGGCATCCCCTTGTTGGGCTCGGTGGTGGGCGGCTGGCGTAGCAGCCGAAATTAAATTATTCTGCATGGCTAAGACGTCATTCCCCCCCCGTCCTTTCCATCGTCCTCTTTCAAAAAGAGGATGCAGCAAAAAAACTTTTCAGCTATTCAGCCAGCGCAATGAAACTTCCCCCCCCCCCTTTCATGTGGTACACAGTCAAGATCCCGAAAAGACAGGTAGAACTATCTCACCTTTCATCGTAGCTAAATGCCTTACTGACACACTAGGTGCTGGCTACAAAGTGACGAAAATGAGCAGTGGCGACCTTCTTCTGGAGGTCCGCGACACTCAACAGCATGGCAAACTCTCTAATCTTCTAGCATTCCGTAATGTGGCAGTCACCCCACCGATCATTGAACACGTGCAAAGGAGTAATCTTTGATGAAGATTTATTGAGCCTAAGCGAGGAAGAGCCCCTGGAGGGCTGGAAAGAACACAATGTTATTCAAGTGCAAAGAATAAAGATCAAGCGAGACAACCAAGATATTCCTACTAAGCATCTCATCCTTACCTTTGCATCGAGCGTGCTATCAGAAACCCTAGAAACGGGATATACCAAAATTAGAGTCAGGCCTTACATCCCAAACCCCCGAAGATGCTTCAAGTGTCAGAGATATGGCCATGGTTCGCAAAGCTGCCGTGGCCGACTAACCTCTGCAAGGTGTGGCGAACACGAACACGAATCAAACAACTGTGTTGGCACACTCCGCTGTCCCAACTGTGATGGTGGACACCCAGCATACTCTAGAACTTGCCCTGCATGGAAAAAAGGAAAAGACATAATCACAATGAAAATCGAAGAAAACGTCTGATTTCAAGAAGCGCGGAAACGTGTTTCCTTTTTCCATACGTAAGGGTATGCTGGTGCGGTGCGCAAGGGGGCAACGTCGCAGCAGACTCCGGCTCTGGCCCAGCCCACAACGAGTGTGGTTGCGGCCTTGCCACCAGCTCCCCTGGCGTCAGCAGCCAGCGCTGCTGCGACGTCCCTGAAGGAGGGCCCATCGACCTCTGCGTTGGTGGCCTCCAAGGCCCTGCTTTTCGAGGCAAAGCCTACGCCGAAAACCCCCTGCTCATGGGAGCGGAAGTCCAGCGGCTCCCAAAAGCCGATGGACACAACCCTGAGCCAGAAGGCGCATCTAGCGCCTCGAGAGCGGTGCGAGTCTCGCGACCGCTCCAAAAAAGACATAACCCATACCATAATCATGGGGCCTGAAAAGGCTGCGTAAGTCATTTTTCTAACTTGACTCCTCTTGACACACAGCATAAAAACACGAACAATATAACTGCACAAATAATAAACTGGAACGTGAGAGGTCTTATCCACAACCTCGGTGACATTAAAGAACTCTTACATAAACATAACCCAAAGGTGCTGTGTGTTCAGGAGACACATCTTAAATGCACACAAACAAACTTCCTTTGTCAGTACGCCACCTACCGTAAAGACCTCAACGAGGCGAATACTTCGTCTGGCGGTGTAGCAATAGTTGTAGACAAGTCCGTAGCTTGTCACCATGTCGCCCTTCAGACGCCCCTTGAGGCAGTGTCAATTCGGGCAATTCTTTTTAATAAATTGATCACTGTATATTGCTTATACATACCCCCCAATTATCAACTGGAAAAAAGTGATTTTTATAACCTAATCGATCAGCTTCCGGACCCTTACATACTCGCAGGCGATTTTAATGCCCACCACACCATGTGGGGAGACTCGCGATGTGACGCGAGAGGTCGTTTCATTGAAAATTTTCTTGTGAACTCCAGTGCATGCCTCTTCAACAAGAAGGAGCCAACTTATTATAATATTCATAATAATTCATATGCATCAGTAGACCTGTCTATTGGCTGGGCTTCAATTTTCCCGGACTTGCAATGGCATGTAATAAAGCATCCCTATGGAAGTGACCACTTCCCTGTAATGTTAAATTCAATGCCTCAACATGAATGCCCCCTACGTACACCCCGGTGGAAACTAGTCTCCTACCGAATGGAATGGTTTTAAGGAAGCAACTTACTTATCACGAGATCTTATTACTTATTTTAACATAGACAATGCAGTGGGGTTTGCTGCGTCGCTCCCCGACTGCAGAAAACCTCATAGAATTGAAACTCGCAAAGTCGCAAGGAAGGCGCACACGGAGACAGGCAAGAAGGGCTAGCTGTGAGAGGTTTCTCTCGGGCTTCCTACACCCAAGAGTTCAAAGTATGGAATGGCATAAGAAAGATAAAGAGGCCACAAATCCACCCTCTGCCCATAGTGGACGACCAAGGGACTACTTTGGAGGACCAGGCGAACGCTCTGGGCGAGCACTTCGAACATGTATCAAGCTCGACACATTACACAAAATCATTCCTCAAATATAAACACTTAGCTGAACTTAAGACACTTGATCGTAAATGCCATCCGGATGAACCATATAACCGTCCTTTTAATACTGCCGAGCTTTTAAAGCTGCATTGCGCACATGTAGAAGCTCTGCACCGGGAGCTGATAGAATCATCTATGACATGATTAAGAACTTACACGAAGACAAACAAATGACACTTCTGGCACTTTCCAACTCTATCTGGGCTGCCGGATACCTCCCATCCTTATGGAAGGAAGCTATTGTTATTCCCGTCTTGAAGCTGGGTAAAGACCCTTCCTTGGCGGCAAGTTATCGCTCGATAGCTCTTACAAGTTGTTTTTGTAAGCTATTTGAAAAAATGATTAATCGTAGACTAATACATTTCCTTGAACTGAACAATATGCTTGATCCCTATCAGTGTGGCTTCTGAGAAGGGCGGTCCACAACTAATCAACTTGTACGCATTGAAGCAAATATCCGCGATGCATTAGTACATAAACAGTTCTTCCTATCGATATTCCTCAATATGGAGAAGGCGTATGACACGACGTGGCGATAAGGGATGTTGCGAGATTTGTCGGGGATGGGCATCCGTGGAATTATGCTAAACATAATGGAAAGCCATCTGTGCAAACGTACCTTCCGCGTGAAAGTCGGCAATGTATTGTCGCGACATTTTATACAGGAAACTGGTGTACCTCAAGTAGGTGTGCTTAGCTGCACGCTCTTTATCGTGAAAATGAACACCCTTCGTGCTTCATTACCGCCAGCCATTTTTAATTCTGTTTACGTAGATGATATTCAAGTGGGTTTCAAATCCTGCAACCTTGCAGTGTGTGAGCGGCAAGTACAACAGGGCTTGAACAATGTATCTAAATGGGCAGACGGAAACGGATTTAAAGTGAACCCGAACAAAAGTTCTTTTGTACTTTTCACAAGAAAGAGAGGGCTCGCTGCAGATCCCAACATCGAAATGTATGGCCAGCAAATCCCTGTGAACAAAGACCACAAGATCTTAGGTATTATACTTGACTCTAAACTAGCATTTATTCCACACATAAAGTATCTCAAGGTGAAATGGTTAAAAACAATGAACTTACTGGAAATTTTTTCCCACACAACATGGGCAGCGACAGGAGATGTTTGATGAATCTCCACAAGAGCCTAATTCGATCCCGATTGGACTGCGCTACCGTGACCTATCATTCTGCCGCCCCGAGCGCGCTAAAGATGCTAGACCCGGTCCACCACCTAGGAATCCGACTGGCCACTGGCGCTTACAGAACAAGCCCCACTGAAACTTTGTTTCTATAATCAAATGAGCGGTCACTCCATCTCGAGAGAACATAGATCAGCCAAACATATTTCCTGAAAGTCCACTCTAATCTTCAACATCCGTGTTCTAATACCCTTAAGGATATGACAGATGATACACTCTTTCGTAATCGTTCCTCTGTAAGACAGCCCTTTTCACTTCGTGTGAGAGAGCTTAGTGTTGAAATGGATGTCCCAATCCTCAAACATCGCCTAATGTCTCCAGCTAAGCTGCTACCTCCTTGGGAGTGGCAGATGATACAATGCGATATATCTTTCATGCAAGTTACAAAACACGCTCCAGAGAATGAAATCCAAATGCATTTCCGGGAACTCCAATACAAACACTCCTGCATGGAGTTCTGCACAGACGCATCGAAGTCCCGCGAGGGGGTGTCCTATGCAGCCGTCGGCCCATCCTTCTCGGAATCCGATGTACTGCATCCGGAAGCAAGCATCTCTACGGCTGAGGCCTACGCATTATTGTCGCTTGTAAAGCATATAAGGAAAACAAAACTAAAAAAATATGTTATGTATACGGGCGCCCTAAGCGCTGTGAAGGCTTTGATGTCATTTTGTAAGCACTAAAATCCAGTAATCAATGAACTATATTCCGTCCTATGTAAAGCGTATATAAGTAACCACCATGTCATCATATGTTGGGTGCCCGGTCATAGGGGCATCGAAGGTAACGCTCTGGCGGACCAGATGGCCACATCAGTTGCATCGTATTCTGTTCATCCTACCGCTGCAGTCCCTGTCACAGATCTGAGGCCCTTCTTGCGCAGGAAACTGCGAAACTACTGGCAACGCTTGTGCGACAGGGAAACAAATAATAAGCTGCACGTAATAAAGCCACAATTAGGGTTCTGGCGTTCTGCAATAAAATCATGCCGGAAAGATGTCCTATTCTGTCGTCTTAGAATAGGACACACATTTGGCATGCATAACTTTTTACTCACCGGAAATGACCCTCCAACCTGTGGCAGATGCGGGGAGAGGCTGACCGTGCTCCACGTCCTCCTGGAGTGACGGAAAGCCGAATTTGAGAAAAGGAGACATTTTTCCTTAGCATACCGTCAACACATTCCTCTTCATCCTGTAATGTTTCTCGGTCCAGAACCGCTTTTTAATACAAACACAGTCCTAGATTTCCTCAGAAATGTTGTCCTACACGTTATTAGTCCCATACATTCGTAGCGCTTCCTCTCTTGAGAGGATGCCGCTGCGATAGTCATACTGTGTAGCACATGCCTCCAGGTCCTTGTGTTTCAAGGGCTCGGGCGAGGCAGTGGTGCTCCAGGTAATTGTACCATCTCACATATCTTTTACAATGCATAATTCTCTCACGATGAATTTTATTGCTCATAGAACATGTCATTATCATTGACATAGTCTTACAACAGGTAGATTTTACGCACTCTAGAGCGACTATCTTTAAGGCCCCTTTACAACCACGTCACATCAACCTCATTGAACTAATAACTATAGTGCGAATTCATCAACACTGGCTTGGCGCTCTTTGGCCATACTTGGCCCTTGCGCCAATAAAAACCACACATTCATTCATTCATTCATTCATTCATTCATTCATTCCCCAACGCCCTCCCATGCCCCCGTCTTTCTTTATTCTTTTCTTTCTTGTTCTTTCTCTCTTTATTTTGTTTCCGTCTTGGTGACGCCCCGGATTATTTCTTTTTTTTTCTCTCTGCTTTCATTTTTTTTCCTTTTCTCCCCGCGTTTCCACTCTCCCGCTCTTGTGCCGTCGTCTTGGGGACGAAGCTAACAGACGTCGGACGACAGCGCTATTTACCTCTGAAGCCTCTCCCTGTAAAAGCCGCTGCCAGCGACAACACCCGCACGTGACGTCACTGCATTAACCCTTTAAAACTAAGATGCCGAGGATTACGAGGCCGCCTTTGACGAGGATAGGTCCTCCTATCGAAATGTTGGCCAGCCTTTGTGAGGCACCTTATCCTTGTTTACTAACTTTATACCACAGGGTGGCATTCCATCTGTCAGCCCCTTTTTTGATGTTGGATCTCAATGCACGTCGTACGTGCTATTATATATATATATATATATATATATATATATATATATATATATATATATGAAGGCAGTACTTCTTTGGATACGGTGTTAAGTAAATTAATAGAAATGCAGGCGCACGTAGAAAACCAAAACCTTTAATTCTGACGCGTTGGCTGGGGTCCCTCATTCACTGTTGACGGAGGCCAGATCCCTGCGGAAAAGTCCAAATTTAAATGGTTTTTCTTGTCTGACTACGCTTGCACCTGCAAATATATATATATATATATATATATATATATATATATATATATATATATATATATATATATATATATATATATATATATATATATATCTTTGGGCAGTAGCGTTCGCGACTAGAACGATAGAGCAGCGACAGGTAGTATAGCCGATCGAGCACCGAAACAAGGTTCTTCTCTCTCCTCGTCGTTGTCTCTCTCCTACATAGCCATAGCCCCACTGCTCCTTATTTTACAGTACAGTTATCTTCCCCCCGGAAAAAGAAGCCGTCCCGGCGATCTACGGATAGGACAACACAGGCAGATCATTGTAGGGCTTGAGACGCTGGGCATGCACAATTTCGCGTCCTGGACGACGATGATCCAAAGGTAGCTCCAGGGGTTCCACGATACAGTTAACTGGCGACGTTTGGTTGATCACGCGGTATGGGCCCTGGTACTTCGACGAGAGTTTCGATGACAGTCCAGAGGTAGGGGTTGGAACCCAGAGCCACACTAGCGAGCCAGGAGCATAGGATAGAGGAGCATGGGAAGTTTCTCGATGGTGCTTCTGGCGTTGTTGGTCTTATGACGTAAATATGCGGGAAAGCTTGCGACACTCTTCTGCGTGTGCAGCAGCTCCAGATAAGGTAGCGGTTTCCGTGGCGTCAGAGCAGTACGCAAGGATAGTATCCATTGTGGAAAAAGGTTCGCGTCCGTACAGGAGAAAGAAGGGCGAAAATCCCGTGGTAGTCTTCGTGGTGGCGTTGTAAGCGTAGGTCAGAAAAGGTAGAACATGGTCCCATTTGGTTTGGTCGGATGCAACGTACCTGGCCAGCATGTCACCAAGAGTGCAATTAAAGCGCTCGGTCATGTCATTAGTCTGCGGATGATACGCAGTAGTGGTGCGATGAATGATGCGGCATTCTTTGAGGAGAGCCTGGATGACGTCGGAGAGGAAGACGCAGCCTCTGTCACTGCGTAATTCCTTTGGAGCTCGGTTGCGAAGGATGATGTGGCGCAGGAGAAACCAGGCGACGTCAAGTGCAGAACCGCTGGACAAAGGGGAAGTTTCCGCATAGCGTGTACGATGGTCAATGGCCACGATTACCCAGCGATTGCCGTCTGATGTGCTTGGCACAGGTTTATGAATGTCGACGCCTACTCGATCAAAAGCACGTTCTGGGCAAGGCAAAGGCTGGAATGGGACGGTTGAACGACAAGGCGGATCCTTACGGCGTTGGCAACGAGACAGGAGCGGACATAATGATGGATGAATAGATACATCCCCCGCCAGTAGTAACGAAGGCGTAAGCGCGCGTATGTCTTGAGTGCACCTGCATGCGCGCACTGGGGATCGTCATGAAACGCTGCACAATTATCCGAACGCAGTTGCCGAGGGTTGACAAGAAACCATCTGCGGCCGTCCGGGACGTAGTTGCGACGGTACAAGAGCCCGTCGCGAATGGAGAAGTGATGTGCTTGGCGACGTGATGCGCGATTGGTAGTGGGTGTCGATGGGTGGATAAGAAACGCAGCATGGACAAATACCATGAGTCTTTCTTCTGGCCCAGAAGAATGTATGTGGCGGAAAGGGAAGACTCGGACAATGAGGCCTTCGGGGAGCTAACCTCGTCTGTTAGTGGCGAACGAGACAAGGCATCCGAATCCGAGTGTTTTCGGCCAGAAGGGTACAACGCTCGAATGTCGTAATCCTGCGTCGAAGGGCCCATCGAGCAAGATGACCGGATGGTTCTTTTAAGGACGACAGCCAGTACAGCGAATGGTGATCAGTTATCACGTCAAATGGAAGGCCATAGAGATAAGGACGGAATTTGGTTATGGCCCAAATGATAGCGAGGCATTCTTTTTCTGTTACATAATAGTTCGATTCACGTTTGGTGAGTGCACGACTGGCGAAGGCAACGACGTACTCATCGAAGCCAGCCTTTCTCTGAGCGAGAACGGCACCAAGGCCAATGCCACTGGCATCCGTGTGTACTTCAGTTGGAGCACTTGGGTCGAAATGGCGCAGGATTGGTGGTATACAGTACCAGTGGCACCCTCGACGATAATGGAAGAGAAAATAGTCTAGAGGAATTCGAAATCCCGAAGGTAACGCCGGAAGAAGTAAAGAAAGCCTTAGGAGATATGCAAAGGGGGAAGGCAGCTGGGGAGGATCAGGTAACAGCAGATTTGTTGAAGGATGGTGGACAGATTGTTCTAGAGAAACTGGCCACCCTGTATACGCAATGCCTCATGACCTCGAGCGTACCGGAACCTTGGAAGAACGCTAACATAATCCTAATCCATAAGAAAGGGGACGCCAAAGACTTGAAAAATTATAGACCGATCAGCTTACTGTCCGTTGCCTACAAAGTATTTACTAAGGTAATTGCAAATAGAATCAGGAACACCTTAGACTTCTGTCAACCAAAGGACCAGGCAGGATTCCGTAAAGGCTACTCAACAATAGACCATATTCACACTATCAATCAAGTGATAGAGAAATGTGCAGAATATAACCAACCCTTATATATAGCTTTCATTGATTACGAGAAAGCGTTTGATTTAGTCGAAACCTCAGCAGTCATGAAGGCATTACGGAATCAGGGTGTAGATGAGCCATATGTAAAAATACTGGAAGATATCTATAGCGGCTCCACAGCCACCGTAGTCCTCCATAAAGCAAGCAACCAAATCCCAATAAAGAAAGGCGTCAGGCAGGGAGATACGATATCTCCAATGCTATTCACAGCGTGTTTACAGGAGGTATTCAGAGACCTGGATTGGGAAGAATTGGGGATAAAAGTTAATGGAGAATACCTTAGTAACTTGCGATTCGCTGATGATATTGCCTTGCTTAGTAACTCAGGGGACCAATTGCAATGCATGCTCACTGACCTGGAGAGGCAAAGCAGAAGAGTGGGTCTAAAAATTAATCTGCAGAAAACTAAAGTAATGCTTAACAGTCTCGGGAGAGAACAGCAATTTACAATAGGCAGCGAGGCACTGGAAGTCGTAAGGGAATACATCTACTTAGGGCAGGTAGTGACGGCGGATCCGGATCATGAGACGGAAATAATCCGAAGAATAAGAATGGGCTGGGGTGCGTTTGGCAGGCATTCCCAAATCATGAACAGCAGGTTGCCATTATCCCTCAAGAGAAAAGTATATAATAGCTGTGTCTTACCAGTACCAGAGTCCTTCCATGTTTTTTCTGGTCACGAAACTGCCGCCTCAGTTTCATATAGCGCCAGCGCCCGCCGCTAGAGGCGCAACCGTGCATGAGAGGGCATGCGAACGCCGCTACCTCTGTGGTTGTGTGTGGGGCAGCCTCGGTATTCTAGCTTTCTCAACTTCCTCAACGATCGCTTTAGTTTCACGTAACTATTTTTAACATTGAATATAATTAAATTACTGCCTGAGCATGTCTTCTGCGATGATATGAGCGCACGGGACGAAAAAAAAAAGCCGCTCATAACATGGAGCTTGCGGCGGTCTCGACCAAAAAGAAGAAAGATCTGGAATTTTAAGAGCCAGAACCGCGATACGATTATGAGGCACGCCGTAGTGGGGGACTCGGGATTAGTTTTGACCACCTGGGATCCTTTAAAATGCACCTAAATTTAAATAAACGGGAGTTTTGCATTTCGCCCCCGTCGAAGTGCGTCCGCTGTACACGGCCGGGCGGTCCCGGTCCGGATTTCTTCGTCATCGCCGTTCGCCTCAACGCTTCGGTGGGCTCCGCTTTTTAATATTTGCCTTAAATTAAACACCGCGCATTCGCAACAAAACGCCAGTGGTCCCACTTATCACCAGAGGAGTAAGCGCCAATTCTCCGTTGCGCATAGCGCCAGATTGTTCGCCGAGCACAGCTGTTCAGTTTCTGTTAAACTGTGGCATAGAAGGACTCTGTGGGCAGTATCTTATAACGAGATCAAAAGAATGAAATTGCTATTGCAAAGGGCTGCTACCGTAGAATACTTAATGACAAAGAAAAGGGAACTGAGCTGCTCCATGCGCTTAAGATTTCTTGCAAAGCGATGTCATTTCTGAATAAGATTTAGGTAGAATTAATGCAAGACGAACTTCGCTACTAAATGTCTTCCTAGACAATCACATGTAAGAAGACAGGACAGACAGACAGACCTGTCCTGTCTTCTTCCATGTGATTGTCTAGAAAGCGCAACCAATGTTTCCTATTACAATGAACTAACTTGCCCAACAACGCATCCTGCTAAATGCCTTCGGTGCGGCTTTTAACAACGGATTAAGGCGAACCTGAAGTGTTAGGACCTGCACAGTTGAAACTAGCTGTAATTAGGCAATTGCCTTAGCAAGCAGTCGTTTAGAAGCGTCAGTAAGCCCAGCACTTCACTGCTCGTGGTTTCGACGCAGAAACGACGAGACTAGGTATTTTGGTTCTTAATTCGCAACTATTTACAATATGTTAAAATGTTGCAATCACCGGTCCTGATATTCTTATCATGGTCGAAAAATGAAAAAAAAAAACTTTATAGTTCGACTAAGAAAATAAATAAAACGTGTTGGTGCAAAAACAAAATACAAGCACGATCATTTATTTATCATGTAAAATAAGCGGAGCGAAATACAGATAGCACGGAGGCGTCCGGTCACAAATGGTCCACCATTCACAATGCAAGAAGTTTGTTAAAAGCATGACACTGATATAATACGCATAAAGAAATAAGATCAAACGTGAGAGGTATGCATTGGGAGGCAGGAAACAAACACCAGCAAACGAATGGCAATAAGTACAGAATGCATAGTCGATTGTTTCTATAAACAAGAAAGTGTAAAGCATAAGCATTTCATAACACACAGCTAAAGAACTCTCAAACGAACACAAGTAGCCACATCACAAATACAGCAATTTTTTTTAAATGGCTTGTTAGAGATACCACCTTTCTACTTCTTCAGCTGTTACTTAAACATGCAGACAAAACTTGCTCAGCAAATCACAATACAAATGTAGCTAACAGTGTGCTAATAACCTTCTTACTCATAGCAGCTTATAGACTTAAAAGTACGTGCAATTGAAGAATTGTAGCCCATCATTAGCCAAGACTAAAGGACAATGGAAAATAAAACAATGCATATTATTCTGTTTTAACACTTGCATTTAAAGGAATTCTAATGCTATACCTTTCATAGATGGTCGGGGTAAGGGCGCTATTGCTGTGAACTACTCTATCCTGGTATAACACAAATTGAGGTTGCAACAAAGCATAAAGCAAATGTGTTCAGCGTCGGCTTCTCACGCTCCAGGGACACGTCGTCGCCGTTGATGTAGAAATTGTACGCAGTGACGATGTCCGAGGCGTCAAAGTGTTTCGCGCACACACGTGTATACTTCAATTCGAAATTAAAACCGCCACTTTCCTGCCGCGGTATGGCCCGCTTCCATTTCTCGCGCTGCTCCTTGTTATTAGGTAAACAGAACAACGACACCTTTTCGGTCGTGCCCTTGTAGCCGGAACGGCACCCAGGCACGCAACACGTGTTCGGCATCGTTGTCCCACCCCACCACTTCAACCAAACAGCCCAACACTCGAAAAATAGCACAGCACATGCACAGAACGGACCCGAAAAGTCAGCTCGCCTCGCACTGCGCACGCATTTCGGTACGCGAATGATGCCCTCTGTGGCACAGTGGCGCCGCGTCGCGGCACCTTTGGGCAGCATATGAACCTCTCCCATAGCGTGACGGCGGAGTTTCGTGCCCAGAAAAACATGGAAGGACTCTGCCAGTACTCACCTACGGGGCAGAAACCTGGAGGCTTACTAAAAGGGTTCTACTCAAATTGAGGACGACACAACGAGCTATGGAAAGAAGAATGATAGGTGTAACGTTAAGGGATAAGAAAAGAGCAGATTGGGTGAGGGAACAAACGCGAGTTAATGACATCTTAGTTGAAATCAAGAAAAAGAAATGGGCATGGGCAGGACATGTAATGAGGAGGGAAGATAACCGATGGTCATTAAGGGTTACGGACTGGATCCCAAGGGAAGGGAAGCGTAGCAGGGGGCGGCAGAAAGTTAGGTGGGCGGATGAGATTAAGAAGTTTGCAGGGACGACATGGCCACAATTAGTACATGACCGGGGTTGTTGGAGAAGTATGGGAGAGGCCTTTGCCCTGCAGTGGGCGTAACCAGGCTGATGATGATGATGATGATGGTGACGTCAAGAGACGACGCAGCTGTGTGAATGCGGCATCGCAATCCGGTGACCAGGTCGAAAGGTTGTGATCACCACGAAGAAGCTGCGTTAAAGGTGCTATTATGGTGGCGAAATTGCGGATGAAACGGCGAAAGTATGACGCTAACCCAATGAAGCTCCCCAGTTCTTTCAAGGTCGTTGGTCGCGGAAACTGGGCAACAGCCTGTAGTTTCGTCGGATCAGGGAGTACACCTTCTTTCAACACAACATGGCCGAGGATGACCAGCTGCCGGGCAGCGAAGCGACACTTCTTCAAGGTAAGCTGGAGGCCAGCATCGGCGATGCACTTGAGGACGTGTTCAAGTCGAAGTAGGTGGGAAGGAAAGTCCGTTGAAAAGATAACGATGCCGTCCAGATAACACAGGCATATCTGCGATTTGAAGCCGCGCAAGATGTTGTCCATAATTCTTTCAAATGTGGAAGGCGCGTCACACAGGCCAAATGGCATCACGGTGAATTCAAATAAACCGTCGGGTGTGATGAAGGCCGTTTTTGGACGGTCTGACTCAGACACTGGCACTTGCCAGCACCCGGATCGTAAGTCTAAAGAAGAGTAGAATTCGGCGTCTTGGAGGCAGTCTAGCGCGTCGTCAATACGGGGTAGCGGATAACCGCCCATACGGGTGATCTTATTGAGTCGCCGGTAGTCCACACAAAAGCGAATTGTGCCACCTTTCTTTTTTACCAACACTACAGGAGAAGCCCAGGCACTGTGCGAGGGTTGTATGACGCCGCGTTGGAGCATGTCTCCAACTTGCTCAGTGAGGACGCTACGCTCCATGGCGTATACACGATACGGCCTGTGGCGTAAAGGCGCATGGTTGCCGGTGTCGATGTGATTGTGATGGACAACAGTGCAAGTACGGCCAAAGTGAGATTGGTGTTGGTCGAATGACGCGCGAAAGCGGTCTAGGAGATCGACGATCTGGGCGTGCTGAGCTGGAGTGAGGTTGAGATCAACACACTGGGAAAATGTTGGGTCGCACGGCGGCGTGGGAAGAGAAACTTGAAGGGCCATAGAATCAACTTCAGGAGAAGCCGGGTCGTCAGGCACACCGTAAAGGAAGGTTGGTTCGATTTCGTCGGCATAACCAAGACACTCATCGTGAAACGGACTAGCAGGGCAAGGAAACATGTTCGATACATAAAGTGCGCGGGAACCTTGTCGAATGGCAAGAAGGGCAAAAGGAAGCAAGAAGGGATGATGGCGAGCAACAAGCTTAGACGGCGTGAAAATAACTGTGGAGTCGGAAAATCCAACGCAGGAAACGGGTACAAGTGCGGCAGAGTATGGAGGAATCGCGATGTCGGCGGTGACGAACACGCGACCGGAAGCGTCATCAGTATCTTCAAAAACGTTGGTGCCGAATGGCGACAGTGCGAGTTCAGCACGGGCACAATCAATAACGGCGAGATGAGAGGACAGGAAGTCCCATCCTAAAATCATGGCATCGGAGCAGCGAGGCAGAACAGCGAACTAAACATGGTATAAAGCGCTGGTTTTAACAACACGCACGGTACACTTCCCTAAGAGTTCAATCGGCGCAGCGCTTGCTGTACGTAATGAAATGGCCGAATATGGCGTTGAGACTTTTCTAAGGGTAAGACGAAGCTGGTCCGAAATCACTGATATTGCTGCTTCCGTGTCTACAAGCGCGTGAACGGCAAAGTCTTGTGCATAAACTTCAAGGACGTTCGCAGGAAATGAATGAGGTCTTGAGGAGTTCGTTGAGATCGCAGTTCTTGCCTCCGGAACTGCGGTTCTTAGTTTTCCTCTCGGATAGGTTCAGGGCGATGGATAAGCGGCGACAGAGAACGCCGACGGGTATTGAAGTTTCGGGAAGCAGGAGGGGAGGCTTTGAAGGACTGAGCGGCAGTAGCGGAACGGGACGGAGAGTCGAAACCGTTGCTTTGTGCTCTTGTAGAATCCGCAGGATACCATCCGCACCGGCGGCAAAGCCGTGCTACATGCCCAGGTAGGCCGCACGAATAACAGATGGGCCGGTTGTCATGGGTGCGCCATGCATTGAGAACGGCGGGCGGAGACTGATGGAAATATTGGCAAGATGGGCGCACGGGCTGCCCTGGCAGCCAGTAGCTGCTTGGGGGGGGGGGGAGAGGGAGGCGCATATGTTGCAGCTGCTTGCGGAGGTGAGGGAAAGGCGCTGGTAAGTCTGGATTAAATATCTGGAGACGGAGGCCTTGGATTCGCGACAACGGCAGCGTACGTAAGTGGAACAGGCGTAGGAGGTGGTTGATGAGTAAGTGGTACTGCGTTAGCGACTTGCTCTTGTATTACCTGACGGGGATCGGGAGGCAAGGGCGACTCGGAGACTGGTCTGAATGGCAGAGAGAGTTGGCGTGCGACTTCTTCTCGTACAAATTGCTTGATTTGGTCGAAAATTGCTGAACCGCAAGGAATAGTACTGACACCATCACTCCGAGCTGAAAGCGCGACGTCCGGAGCGAGAGCTCGGCGCATAGAAAGCCTTTGTTTGCGCAGCTCCTCATAGCTCTGGCAAAGCGTTATGAGGTCATTGACCGTCTGAGGATTCTTTGCCAATAGAATTTGGAAGGCGTCATCTTCTATGCCTTTCAAGATGTTCTTGACCTTGTCATCTTCGGGCATATCTGGGTTGATACGCCGGCAAATGTCAACTACATCTTCAATGTAGCTCGCAGAAGTTTCGCCCTTTTGTTGGGCACGACAGCGAAGCTGTTGTTCAGCCCGAAGTTTGCGCACAGCACGGCGACCGAAGACTTCTTGAAGTGTCGTTCGGACTGCTGTCCAGGTGGAAAAGTCAGCCTCATGGTTGCGGAACCAAAGATGGGCGACCCCGGAAAGGTAGAATGGTACATAACCAAGCTTGTTAGCTTCAGACCATTTGTTGTGGGCATTCACTCGGTTGTACGATGACAGCCAGTCCTCTACGTCACGATCGTCAGTGCCATTGAATATGGGAGGATACCGTTGGCGTGGCGCACCAGGACAGACGACCGGAGGCGGTGTCATGGGTGGCTCGGTAGGACTAGTCTCCTCAGGCATGGGAGATGTGACAGGGATCGTCCGGCTTCGGAGTTCCAGGTTTCGAAAAGGTCCAGCACCTTCCACCAAATGTCACGAGGCTCTCTGGGCAGTAAGCGTTCGCGACTAGAACGATAGAGCAGCGAGAGGTAGTATAGCCGATCCAGATCCGAAACAAGGTGCTTCTCTCTCGTCGTCGTTGTCTCTTTACTACCACTGCTCCCAATTTTACAGTACAATATATATATATATATATATATATATATATATATATATATATATATATATATATATATATATATATATATTGTCGCAGCACTGCGCGGCTGCGGCTGAGGCAGAGAAAGACGAAGTAGAGTGCGCGCGTGACCTCGCGGTACTCTGCGCCGGCTGGGCCTGTCCTGTAGCTTCCCTCTCGGACCTCGTTTCACCGTTTCACCCTGTAAATAAACATCATTCGTAACATCTTTGGTGGACGTGCGGGGTAAATCTTGGACGATCCTGGACGACCTAGCTCTACCAACTGTCCGACGGAGTAGGCGCTTGGCCGGTTTACGACCACAAGCAGCGGACATGGCCGATTCCGGAGAAGGCAATGACGCACCCACCTGTGGCGGACCAGACAGCAATCACGCAGGTCAGGCTGGCTACTGGACACCGCTGCGAGAGCCACCCACCTTTTCGGGGAAGGCCAACGAAGACGTCGACGACTGGCTTAAACACTACAACAGAGTGAGTCGCCACAACCACTGGAACTCTACGAAGCAGCTCGATAACGTGTTTTTTTTTCTCGCTGGCACCGCACTCCTCTGGTTTGAAAACCACGAGAGCGTTCTAACAAGCTGGGATAACTTTGTAGAAGAATTCACCAAGTGCTTCGGGGACCCAATCTCTAAGAAAAAGAAGGCTGAGCAGACGCTTTCCCGACGAGCTCAATTACCTGGCGAAACGTGTACAACGTACATAGAGGCTGTTCTGAAATTATGCGGAATCCTCAGCGCTACCATGACAGACGAAGACAAAGTAGGACATCTGCTTCAAGGAATCGCTGAAGTGAGTGAGTGAGTGAATAAACTTTTATTTGGTCCAGCAAAGCGCGATAAAACGCGCACCCGGCTAATCCCACGACGGGACTGACAGATCTAGTCTGCCAGCCCGATCGCGGGCGCGCTGGACGGCCAGGATTTGATCCTCAAAGACAGGACTTCGCAGGAGCGCGTCCCACTCTTCCTTGGTGAACTTCGGGCCCAGCGACCCGCACTCCCAGAGCATATGAGGCAACGTAGCTACCTCACCACAGGCCACGCAAGAATAATTTGGATAAATCTCTGGATATGTGCTATTAAGGGACGCCGGATTTGGGTACGAGTTCGTTTGCAGAAGTCTTAGTGTGACCGCCTGCGGCCTGCTTAGCTTGGAGTGAGGCGGGGGGAAAACCCTTCTCTCTAAGTAAAAGAATTTCGTGATTTCGTTGTGTGTGAGAGGAGCGTCTCTGTGTCCGGGGAGAGAGTCACCCGATCCGAGGGCAGCGCGGTCGGTAAAGCCACGCGCAGCCTCGTGGGCAGACTCGTTGAGGTTCAGAGGAACCCCCTCAATCGCCCCGACGTGTGCAGGGAACCAAAGGATCGAGTGCATGGAGGTGTTGCCCTGTTTGGCGCCTTTCAGAATTTGAACTACCTGCCGGGCTACCCGGCCTTTCTGGAATGCCCTGATGGCGGCTTTCGAATCGCTATACACCCTGTCTCTCCGACTGTCTTGCATGGCGAGTGCAATGGCCACTTGCTCGGCCACCTCTGGGTTCGTCGTCCGGACGGAAGCACAGTTGATGACTTTGCCCAGCGTGTCAATGACGGAAACCGCAAAAGCCTTGCCGTCTCGGTATGCAGCTGCGTCCACGAAGCTTGCTGCAATTTTGTCTTTGTTTATTTGCTTTAGTAGATTAAATGCTCTTGCCTTGCGACGACCTGCGTTGTGAACGGGATGAACGTTGCGGGGCAAAGGGGCGACCACGATCTTCTCCCCTATTTCTCTGGGGATTTGGGTGTCTGCAGCCAAGTTCTTGGTTGGTGCGAGTCCGATCTCCTCGAGGATACGCCTGCCGGCTGGCGTGGTGGACAGCCGAGTTAGCTGGGCCCGTTCCTGAGCCTCGGCCATCTCCTCCATGGTGTTGTGTATGCCGAGCCGAAGGAGATCCTCTGTATGCGTTCTGACGGGCAGCCCGAGGGCTCTCTTGAAAAATTTTCTAATGAGGGCATTAAGCTTTTCCCGCTCGGCTCTGAGCCAGTTGTGCATGGCCACCGTGTAGGTGAAGTGACACAGCACAAAGGCGTTGATGAGCCGAAGCAGGTTGTCCTCCTTGAGGCCACGATGTCTGTTCGTGACCCTTCGGACGAGGCGAAAAGCATTGTCGGTTTTCGCAATTATCTTGCGTAGCGCAGTGCCGTTGCCGCCGCGTGATTCTATGAACATACCCAGGACTCTGATGGTGTCGACCCTGGGTATCGGGTCACCGCTCCGAGTGAACAGGTGAATGTCACTTTCCGAGACCGGTTTCCAGCCCCTGGGTCTGCGGCCTTTTTCTTTTCTATAAAGGAGAAGCTCAGATTTGGTCGGGGAACATCTGAGTCCGGTGGGTAGCAGGTACTGCTCCGTGACGTCTACCGCCTCTTGCATGGCGCTTTCCACTTGCCCTTCGCTACCGCCGGTGCACCAGATGGTGATGTCGTCTGCGTAGATGGTGTGTTTGATTCCTTCAACTTGGGCCAGATTCCTCGAGAGGCCGATCATGCAGATGTTGAAGAGAGCAGGCGAAATGACCGAGCCTTGCGGCGTGCCCCGTGCGCCCAGGAGCACCTCGTCGGAGACAAAGTCGCCGATCCGCAGCCTCTCTTTCCTCCCCGTCAGGAACGAATCAGGAAGGAATCGCTGAAGGTGTTTATAATTTTCTTATAACGAAGGACGATCTTAGTACTCCGTCTGATCTGAAGAAACACTGCCGGGCGTTTGAAGCGCTGAAAATGAGAAGGATTGGGCCAAAGTTTGGACGATTGGACAATGTTACTACTATTGCAAGTGTGTCCGTCCCAACCCACGACGACCTCTCCTCAGTGATTCGGCAAGTAGTTAAAGAAGAGCTTCAACGCCTTAAAGTTGTTGACGACGCTCATGTGTGCCATCAGTGTGCATTTGATCATCGTTCTCGTGTGCCACCGTCCACCTGGGCACCTCAGAGTTTCCGAGAACGTCGCAGGACCTATGCTGATCGTACGGAGAGCAGCAACTTGCCACCGCAACCGACAAGTCTGGGACGCCGACAAGATGCACCACAGCGATTTGTTCCGCGGGCTATTCCGTCCTACAACCAGCCTGAGAGTGCGTTTCTACCCATGACACCCATGTCACCGGTGTCACCCGCGACAAGCCGCGACTCCCGCACTTGCTACAGCTGCGGTGTGGCTGGACACATTGCTAGGTATTGGCACCGCCGCCAGCAGCGTGCTCCACGGTTTAATTCCTACACGCCCCGCGTGCCCGCTGATGAGCCCTGGCCATATCCCACTTCCTTCCAGCGGCTGCAGCAGGGACGCGCAAACCGCAGTGACTCCCCCGTTTCCGATCGCAGCCTGACACCACCACCGACACGACAACGACGCTCTCCATCACCTCGTCATCGCTCGTTATCACCGCCGCCGCTGGGAAACTAGCTGGTGCGACCGACGGGGGTGAGGCCGCAATATGTTCATCGTCATCAAGACCCCTTTGTGTAAAATTGTTTAAAAACAAAGTGTGCGTTTTAGTTGACAATGTGAGTGCTTTTGCTTTAGTTGACACTGGGGCGGCAGTTTCTGTTATGAGCCTGTCCTTCAAAAATCGTCTTGGACAAAAAGTTATGTTTTCTTGGGATCGGAACGCTACCTTTCGTGGAGTTGGCGGGGAAATGTTACGCCCACTTGGGGTCTGTTCTGTTTCAGTTATGATAGGGGAGCAGACATTTAGAAGTGAATTTACTGTGCTTGCACGTACAACACATGACATTATTTTAGGAATTGATTTCTTGCGTGAGTTGCGTGAGTGGGGGGCAACTTTGGATTGTGGAAGTGGCGCGATTTCTCTTCGCCGCGACGCGCGAACTTCAATGACCGATAGCACCAGTGATGCCGCCGACGTTCTCACCGTGTCACAAGATGTGTGTTTGCCCCCTAAGACTGCAATGTTTGTACCTGTCACTACTTCTCGCCCTCGTACAGGTTCTTGTGGTTTAGCCGAGCCCGATTATAACAATACGCTCAAGAAAAGTGCGATAGTCCCTCGCTCCCTCGTGGTTACCACTGAGGGTTGTACTCGTTTGTGGACAGTGAACGTTTCAACCTAATCTATAACATTGCCGCTAGGACTTAAACTGGCAAGTTTTGATGAACAAGCCATTGTCAGCGTCGGAACGGTCGAAATGTCAACTGCCGAAAAAAAATCCAACCCCGACTCCATCTATGATAATTCTGCTGACTTTAAGCGCATGATTGACAAGTCGCTGTCTTCTAGTGAGCAGTGTCTGCTGGAAGCTGTGCTCGCTCGCTACGCCACAGTGTTTGATTTTGCTCAAGGCCAACGAGCGTCCCATACACCACCGGCGTCTCGTATGCAACACCGCATCCATACAGGGCAAGCAACGCCAATTCGTCAGATTCCCTACCGCGTTTCACCTTCAGAGAGAAAAGTCATCGCCGAGCAGGTCGAAGAAATGTTACAGAAAGGAGTGATCCAGGAATCATCTAGCCCTTGGGCTGCTCCTGTGATCCTAGTCAAGAAAAAAGACAACTCATGGAGATTCTGTGTGGACTATCGCCGCCTAAACACCGTCACAAAGAAAGACGTGTACCCCCTACCACGAATAGATGACGCCGTCGACTGCCTCCACTCCGCGTCGTATTTCTCTTCTGTTGATTTGCGGTTAGGATATTGGCAAATTCCCATGCACCCCTCAGACAAAGAGAAGACAGCCTTCGTGACACCTGACGGTCTCTTTGAATTCAACGTTATGCCCTTTGGCTTATGCAACGCTCCAGCGACATTCGAGCGATTT
This sequence comes from Dermacentor variabilis, assembly GCF_050947875.1. NCBI lineage: Eukaryota > Metazoa > Arthropoda > Arachnida > Ixodida > Ixodidae > Dermacentor > Dermacentor variabilis. The sequence goes on from NC_134574.1 coordinate 27,127,221, forward strand.
ATGGATACCGTGCTCCGCGGACTCAACTGGGAAATTTGCATGTGCTATTTAGACGACGTCATTATCTACGGCCGGACATTTCACGAGCACAATCAGCGCCTGTCGATCGTTCTTGACTGTATCCAGCAAGCTGGCCTTATTTTAAACTCGAAGAAATGTCATTTCGGTGAGCGTCAAGCCCTCGTACTAGGCTTTCTGGTCGACAAAGACGGCATACGACCAGACCCTGAAAAGATAGCAGCGGTTCGCGACTTCCAACAGCCACAAACGGTGAAAGATCTGCGAAGCTTTTTGGGCCTTTGTTCCTATTTCCGACGTTTTATCAAGAATTTCGCACAGCTTGCCTCTCCCCTCACGTCTCTCCTTCACAAAGACATCCCATACTTGTGGACTGCTGACTGCGAGTCGGCGTTTCAACAGCTGAAATTTTTGTTGACTTCTGGACCGGTCCTGCGGCATTTTGATCCGGAGGTGTCAATTGAGCTGCACACTGACGCCAGCGGTGCGGGTGTTGGTGCTGTGCTTGTTCAACTCTGCGATGGCCGTGAGCATGTCATTGCCTACGCTAGTCGGACACTTACAAAAGCGGACACAAACTACACCGTTACTGAACTCGAGTGCCTAGCAGTCGTCTTCGCCATTCAGAAGTTCCGTCCCTATCTACATGGCCGCGCATTCACGATAGTGACGGACCATCATTCACTCTGTTGGCTGGTTGGGCTGCGTGACCCGTCTGGCCAGATGGCCCGCTGGGCTTTGCGCCTTCAAGAGTACAGCTTCTCCGTTAACTACAAGAGCGGACGCTGTCACACGGATGCTGATTGCCTATCCCGTCTACCTTCGCCGCACACTAAAGCTGAGGATGATGACTTCGACGACTACCTAGTTTCCATCTCTTCCGACTTTACAGACCTGCGTACCTTCGAGAGCGAGCAACGTGGCGACCCTACCTTGAAATCTCTGCGGGCAGCTGCACGTGAGCCAGTAGGAACAACACCGTTTACTTTTCGTAATGGTTTGCTCTACAAAAAAAATACTCGGCGGATGGTCCCCCATTGCTTCTAGTTGTGCCCGAAAATCTGCGCCCTGCTGTCCTTCGTTCCATGCATGACGATATCACGTCCCGGCACCTTGGCTTCGCACGCACACTACACCGACTTAGGCAGAGATTCTTTTGGCCCAAGCTCTGGAAAACAACGAAACAGTATGTCGCCCGCTGTACTGTTTGCCAGCGCCACAAGCAAACGACGACGGCCCCAGCAGGCTATTTACAACCAGTTAAGCCACCGACGTTACCCTTTGAAAAAGTGGGCATCGACTTGCTTGGCCCACTCCCAAAGACGTCAGCTGGCTACCGATGGATTATAGTATGCGTAGATTATCTTACTCGCTACACGGAAACGGCGGCACTTCCATCTGCCACTGCAGCAGATGTCTCTTCATTTTTGTTGCATCACGTCATACTCCGTCACGGCGCTCCCCGTGTTGTCATCAGTGACCGTGGACGGCAATTCACCGCCGACGTCATTGAAGAACTTTTGCGGCTTTGTGGTTCTGCATATCGTCATGCCACTCCTTACCACCCGCAAACCAATGGCCTCACGGAGCGGACGAATCGAACCCTTACCAACATGTTATCCATGTATGTCGCTGCTGACCACAAGAATTGGGACGCCGTCTTACCTTTTGTAACGTACGCGTACAATAGTGCCAAGCACGAAGTTACTGGATATGCGCCGTTCTTTTTTCTGTACGCCCGCGCACCCCAGAGCTTTCTGGACACTATTCTACCTTTATCGTGCCAACAGGATCCTTCCATCGCCCAAACTCTGCGTCGTGCTGAGGAAGCACGTCGACTGGCGCATCTTAGGACGTTGTCCTCACAAGGCAACAGCAAGATTCGCTATGATGCGCGGCATCTCCCCGTCAGTTTTACTCCCGGTGATTATGTTTGGTTGTGGACACCTGTTCGCAAAAAGGGATTGTACCGCAAGTTTCTCGCCACTTACACCGGACCATTCGTTATACTCAACCGCTTGAGCGATGTGAACTATGTCGTCGCCAAAGTGACGGCAAGTAATCGGCGTTCACGGGCGACGCAAGTTGTTCACGTGGCCAGACTCAAGCAGTACCATCACAGGTCCCTTTAACTCGCTCGGCGAGCTTCGTCTGCCCTCAGGGAAAATGTCGCAGCACTGCGCGGCAGCGGCTGAGGCAGAGAAAGACGAAGTAGAGTGTGCGCGCGTGACCTCGCGGTACTCTGCGCCGGCTGGGCCTGGCCTGTAGCTTCCCTCTCGGACCTCGTTTCACCGTTTCACCCTGTAAATAAACATCATTCGTAACAATATATATATATATATATATATATATATATATATAGGAAGTAAGTAGTTCTTCGGATCCAGTGTTCAGTACTATGAAAGAAGTGCGTGCGCACACACAGAACGCACTAACAAACATTCCATTTCCGCGCTGCAGCTGGGGTATGATCTTCATAAAAAGTGCGATTGGAAGCACTTGGGTCTCAACTTTGCTTATTGTAAGGGTGAACCGTATTAAAAAAAAACCTAGGGCGTCATGAGTACCAATGCGCATACATTCAGTCAACTAAAAGAAATGAGAGCGTAGGTAGCCTATGAATACAAACACGTACGTTCTATAGCGTCCACAAGGGAGGGGCGTGAAAGATATAAGATCGAAAGACGCAGCCTGTGGACTGCATAGGAGAGGCTTCACATGCTAACATAGAGCATGCAAGAGGTCGCAGCTGCCAGAAGAGTGTTTCCCTTGTTTTTTGTTTACAGTTACTGCAACTTTTGTGAGACCATGAAGACGGTTAATACATCCCGCCTGGTTATATGACGCCCGTACTGTGACCTCCACTTATATCTGAGTGCCGCGAGCTGCTTTCAATTGCATTTGTGGCGACCGTTCGTCAAATCGTTGACCGCACCGAATGGGTCATTGCCCATGCTCGAACCGAAGCGGCTGTCCGACAAGGGCATCACCGCTGCCATTCGGCAAACCTGCATTTACTGTTAAATATTGCCAGTCGACACTCCGTTCCGAAGCTTGAAAAACATGCATTCCTTGCCTCCGATAAACCGAACGCCCAAGAAGCGGTGATCCAGGACATTTATTTTTCTTTTTCGGACACTAGCGACTGCCGACGCTGCTCCTACTAATGCTGACAGAGACGACGCCACGATCACGTCTCCTGTCATCCTCGCAGAGTTTCAACTTCCCAGCTTTTGGCTCAAGAATACCTGAGATTGGTTTATGCAAGTAAAGGCCCGTTTTCAACTCCGGCGCATTGCTTCACAGACCGCAAAGTACCTGCACGTCGCCCCGCGCTAACCGTCGACATGAGCGATGCTATAGACGACTTGCTAGCGAGTTCGCCTTCGGCCACAGCATACGACGACCTGAACCGCACGGTCTGGCAGTGCCTCTAGACGTCGCAACAGAATAGGCACTGATATAATCTCGACAGGGTGAGATGGGCCTTCACCGCAGGAACCAGGTAACGACGGCGAAGCCGGGTATACTGATGACGAAAAACAGTAGAAAAGATTGTATTCACTTCGTTGATACGTGGATGTGACTCTCATCTGAGTCTCGAGTGGTCTGTCTTTACACGTGGGTCAGCACGGCCTTAAACAACCACTGGCGGCCGTGTCGTCGTCGCCGTCTTCTTCCGGAGCCTGTGGAGTAGTAGTGCTTTCGCCGTCCACCTTTTTTTGGTCTTGCTTCGTTTCCCCTCTTGTTTCAGCTTGTGGAAAGCGGGGGGGGGGGGAGGCGCCTTCTTGCCGTTTGGTTTGTCTTGCATCCTTTTGTGTGAGCTCAGGGAAAAGCGTTCACTTTGTCTTGACCTCCGGTTCTTCCATACCTCTGTGCCAGCTCGGGGAAAAGCATGTCGTCGATTCGGAGAAGAGGGCAATCATGTCGACGTGGGGAAGGCCGCCTGAACGCCTCTAGTACCCGAGAGGTCGGTCATAACAGCCCATCCGCCGCTACCGGAGGTGTCGAAGGGGCTGCAGTATCCGAGCACCGGTAGACCCCGTGCTTCTTGTTTCGTTCCGCCGATCGTTCCAAGGCCCACCTGGTGACATCTCCTGGAAATAACCCACGCCCAGCCCAAGGCACAGCCAACAGCGAACACCCAACCACGAGAACTGCCAATTCACACGTCCTTCACATAACCTTATCAGAATCGTACTTGCAGCTCTCGTTTGAGATTCCTGTAAATAAACAAAGGGTAAAACCAGACTTCAGTGCGTATTTCAGCCAGCCTAACGCCTAACGTTTTTGTGTTTCCTTTTTCCGAGAAAGCCACGTTTGTTGAGAGACTGAGAACGCATTGAAACCCAGCAACAGCGTTAATCATTACATTCAAAATGGACAAAGAAAATGCCCTTTGAGAAAAGCAAAAAAAAAAACAGAAGGGGACCTTTACAACAAACAAGAAACTTATGGATGCGCCTAATTTGACAATTGTTAACGCTTAATGCGCACTCGATTGGATCACTGCCTGAAAGCTTTCGGGCCTCGCCGAAGGCGTGAAAGGGCGCCTGGCATACGCGTCCCTTTGTCGTCGCCTGCCACTTTGTGTGCCCGCGGCTTGCTTTTTCGTCCCCGAAGATAAGGCCGTAAACGCGGGAGGAATTGTCAGCCTCCTTTTCCCCTCACTCTCGCGCCGCATTCTACTGCAATGACAGTCCTCTTCCAGTGCCAGTCCAGTGGCGATGACTGGTCCTGTTCGTACGCGCATATCTCCGCCGGGTTGGACCCTTCAGTCGCACCCCTGCTCACGAAGACGCGTCCTGATTTATTGTTACGTGACGCCTTCATTTTCTCACCTCACCAAGAATCAAGGATGACCTCGGAGTCAGCGTAGCCGGGATGCTGCATGGGTCTGCAATCGGCGTTTTATAACAGTTTCTCGGCACCCAGCAAGGCACTCCGCCAGCAGCCGTGCACCACTTAGAGAGGCTGCATTCTTGGCTCGACAAGCTGCGACTTACACTGCCACGTATTGACCGCGGGCAGCCTGTGTTTACTTTCCCGACAATGGAGATTTTACTTCTTCTTTGTGATTATTAAAGCGTAGCTAAAATAGTTTCTATTTGTCGGATGTATTGTGCGCGGCAAATGGTGCATTCGAGATGGCACACAACGTTACAAGTGCCGCAGTTGTAATCCCCTTGGATTTTGAATGAAAATGAAGACTGGGTGCTCTTGGCAATATTAGTGGCACTCAGCATAGGATACAGTTTACATCTAACTTTTTCGCACGGTGTGCAGCCTTTTCAATTCGCTGAGGTAATTGTGAAGCAAGTGACAACATTTCTGAGGTTGGTGACCCACCTGTATACCATGCGGGGAAGTGCAGAGTCTGGAGCATTTTCTCGCTCGGTAAGCTTATGGCATGGCGTTTCCGGAGGATAGGATTTAGGTTATGAGTTGATGCTGAGTAGCTGAGGATAAGGTCATTCCGCGAATGTGGAAGAGATCATTTGCTGTTCAGCGCATGACGATCAGAATTGTCTGCTTTTGAATCGCGTCGCTTCTAACAGAGGGAGGATAACGCTGGCGTGGTAAGTCGTTACGGATGTGCTCACAGTACGATGCAAAGTCCTCTTTTTCAGTGCATGGACGTTTGATACGAAGAACTTGGCTATACGGGATTGCAGTTTTACAATGTCTAACATGGCTACTGTGAAGACGTAAGTATTGGTGCTTATCGGTTATTTTCTGTAAACGGATGTAACAAAGCTTTTCGTGCACACTTATACTAACACCCAGAAAGGTGATTAGGCAAGCCAGATATGTATGGGAGGCTAAGATTGTTAACTGGGCTGCATTGAACTAAGAAATGAACTTCAATAACCCTTCAACGTTATGCGACCAAATTAGGAATACGTCATACATTAAGCGTTTGTAAAAGATTGGTTTTAGTTGCGCATCCCTCAAGAAACTCTGGTTCCAATATGGCCATGAATACGTTGGCGTAATTGAGACTACCTTAGTGGCCATTAATGTTTTCATGACTTGCGCGAAATGCTTTCTCTTAAATTCAAAATTATTCAGCTCTAATAGCAATTTATGATGAAGTTCCAGGTGAGGGACAATCAATCAGTTTCTCAAACAATGACTCTGAAAACATATGCACAAATTTGTGACTGCCACCCGAATTTCGTTTATTTGTATATAGGAATACAACGTCCCGGGTCATTAAAAGGCTACCTGTGGGAATACAAATGTCAATTATTTCAGATAGGACATACGTGTTGTCTGTTACTTAAGAGGAAAATGAAAGCGGAATTCCTTTAATTAGGCCATCTACGGAACTCGAATTTTTTTATGTTATGGTTCCGCTCCAAGAGACAATGGGTTGGCTCGGATTATCTTTGTGTATATTTGGCAGGACATAAAACCAGCTTAGAAGAAGCAGGAATTTCACAACAACACTGCTGATCCTGTTTTGTTTTAGAAGGTCACGGAGGGTGCTCCGAATGACTTCTTTATATTATGAAGTGGTGTCTTTTTCTACCTGTTTCTAAAACATGGTGTTCTTCAGCTGGAGACCGGCGTCTTTTATGTAGTATTTAATATTCATAAATACAATGGCGCCTCCTTTTTCCGCGGGCTTTAAAAAGATGTCTGTCATACCAGTGAGGTCTCTTAATGTGTTTTTATGCCATTTGGTGAGGTGGTTTCTGCTCAAGGGTTCTTTCATGCTAATCTTCGAGATCACATCCTGCTCAACTTAGTGTATACGTCGAGGTATTTGTCACGTTGTGGTGGGGGAGTCCAATGCCTGGCTTACGGCAGTTGTGGATGTTCGGGTAGATGCTGATGTCTGTCATAAAACTCGCGAACCCTCACATGGCGTGAAAAGTTGTCTAAATCCTTGTACAACTGGAGTTTCTTCGAATACCCGGTAGCGGAACAAAAAATGTCGACCTTTGAGCAAGATACTGTGCGCAAGATCACAAAAATTTACAATGGACATATTCGCTACAGTTGGTTGTGTTTGTGCCATGTCCGAACAGGTGCTGCTGTAAAACGACAGTTTGTAATCATAGGCGTCAGTCAGTAGAGCAGGGACGCTATCGCACTCGTGTTTCTGTCGTTTTGAAATGGCTAGCTGGCGTTTTTTTTTCAATGAATACTTTTCTAGGAAACCTCACTCGAGGAATTAGGAAACTTCATTCTAGCTAAGGAATTCTTTTGAAGGAAAATTCCTCTTCTCCTATCAACACAGATAAACAAGACTTGAGCAATAATTATATCCAATAGCTGTAACGAGGCATTTTCAGCACACTTTCCCACTTTATTTTTTCAGCTGACATTTCAGACATTTCAGTATGGTGAACCGGAAGACGCCTCACATGATAGACATTTCGCACCCTTTTTCCACAATTTTCCTCACCTTTCAAAACTTTTTAGAGACGTCCCTGTTTGGCTGTGATACGCATTCCGCTGGCAGTCAATGAACAGTAGGTGATTTCTGGCTTTTTTATTGATATTGCTGTTCACCGCAAAAAATCACCAGCGAAGCGCTGGACTCCTGTACCGCAGCGTGACAGTTCAGCAGGATGTAATCTCGGATATTAGAAAGAAAAAGCCTTTCAGCAGAAACCTCACTAACGAAAAAGAAAAAAAAACATTAAGAAACCTCTGCGGTAGGACAGAGTTCTAACACCCTCGGACAAAGAAGGTGCCATTGTAATTATAAATAACAGTGACTACCTAAAAGAAGCCAGTCACCAGCTGGAGAAAGCCGTGTTTTACAAGCAGGTAGACAAAGACCCCACTTCAGAATCCCGATAAACCGTTCTGAGCACCCACCCGGACTTTATAAAAGAAAACAGGATCAGTAATGCCGTCGCCAAATCCTTGTTCCCTGTAAGGCATACTAAGGGCAGGTTTTATATCCTACCGAAAATACATTTGGAAAATAATTCGGGGGGACCAATTGTCTCTTGGATTGGAACCATAACAGAAAAAAATTTGGGTTACGTAGATGACATAAGTAGAGGAATACCACCTTGTTTAGCTTCTAGCATAAAAGACGCCACTCACTTCCTACCCGAAATAATTGTCCTTTATATCCCCACAGACAGCCTCTTAGTGTCTCCGGACGTGGTATCACTGTATATAAAAATCATATAACTAGCCAACAAACAACGACGCCAAGAACAAAATGGGGGAATTTCCCCCCATGTTGTCCTTGGCGTCTGTTTGTTGGCTTTCTGTGATATCAGTAATAAAAAAAATTACCGACGATTACGTTACTTCCTAATGCGAAATTTGAGCGCAGCAAATAAGCTGTTTCACCTTTTCGATAGATTGAGGCAAAGAAATCGAGCAACACATGTATGCGCTATCACAGAATTTTTTTTTATTTTTCACACGTATTCCTTTAACAAAGACTCCACTAGGTAAGCTTCTGCTTCGGCGGCACGCACCTCTGGATTCTGACGGCGACGGCGCTGGGCCTCTGCTCTGGCAGCTCGTTTAGCAGCAGCAGCAGCAGCAGCAGCAGCAGCAGACGGAGGACTTCCATCGGTCGTCTCGCTCATGGCTCAGAAAGAACTGGCAGATAATTTCGCAGTGGCGAACGGCAGCGGCAATTTCGGCTCGGGCGGTGCACATATACAGATCCGCCGCCACCGATCTGGCTCTCTGATTGCCACCGCACAGGGCGAACGGCAGCGGCAATTTCGGCTCGGGCGGTGCACATATACAGATCCGCCGCCACCGATCTGGCTCTCTGATTGCCACCGCACCGGGGTTGCATTGGAGGAGGAGCGAAGAAAGGAATTAAGTTCGAGCCGGCGCTTTGACAACCGGAGACTCGCAGGAAGAGGGGGGAGGGGGGCGGCGTGTACACCCAGCGGCAAACGATGGGGGCAGAAGCGCGCGCAGCAAGCGGACAACACGATAAAGGGAGGAGGGAAGAGATAGCAGCGACTGACTGATGCCGCTGACGCCGATAGTGAGTCAACCCCAGCTGCGGAGTTGGTTTCAGGGACAACGCCGCCGATGCCGACACAAACAATATGATACCCTCGCTTCCGCAGCGCTAAGAACCAGGTCTAGCCGTGGGAAGGTGGTCACGTATTCGTCGACGTGCCGGGGCCTACGTGAAATAACCGGCGCGTCGGCAACTGAAGAGCACCCTATCCGCCACACAAGAACAGGGGGGGGGACCCTTTCCTCCTCTTTCTGCATGGCGGCGACGGTGTTCTATGCAGTCACATTATCTTGACTCTCTAGCGGCGTCAGCGGCATCCAGCGGTATCAGTCGGTCGCTGCTAGCGCTGGGGGGATGAAAGGGGGGCGGGGCTGGTTACGAGGCCGACGACAACGCCGACGACGACGCGAAACCCAGGAACGGACGCCAAAGAGCTGCGCTCTAAACCCCCCCCCCCTCCCGGTACCCTTTCTTCTTGTATAGAAAAAGTGACTGGCCATCCCAGCCGTACGAAAGTGGATGTCCAGTAAAGCTGTTGCGAAACCATCACTACAAGTACTGAGGGGGGCATGAAAAGCTTTATGGATGGTTCGGGTGCTTGTTTTGGGCTCGTTGTTTATTCAAACGTATGCTGCTTTGTACATTGTATGCGTGAAGCGAATGAATGTATGTACTGTTCGCTTCACTTTGCTGTGTGCTTGTAGCCTGTGCTTTACGAAGGGGATGAGTCATTGCATTTTTGCTTGCTTTGGGGGGAGGGGTTATGGGCCATTGGAGATGATTTTTGTTCATGGACGCACACAAAAAATGTGGAAGACACTTAACCTTGGCCTTTAAGAGTAGAACGCGATAACATTCAAAGATCCCTGAATGCTTTTCACGCTTCCCGGTAACAGCTAGTGGCGGATGCTATACACGAAGGGGAGTATTCTAGTAGAAACAAGGCCTCATGCATGGGCTGATCGCGGAGGCAGTGCAAAACCCCGCCTAAATATTACATCATTTTGGTATTGTTTCCCACTTTGAATATGTCAGGTTGAGAAGATTTAATATAAAAGGCATGCGCTATCGGCGTATTGTTTCAGATTTCTTTGCGGGCTGTCATTATCAAAATTCCGATGAATAACGTTGTTATGAATGTAAGACAAGCTGTGAGCAACGTTAGTGATTGAACGGCATGACAATATAATCCGCATATACCGCATGTCATATAGCAAGGCGTGGCACATACATATACCTAAATATATACGGAAATTTTTGCTCACGGACGACTCCGCTGACGCCGGCCACGACGCTGGATTTTCTGCAACACGGGATACTAAACTTTATGGCGTTAAAATGCCGACCACCAAGACGCTAACAGCTTCTCGCTGTAATACACGACACGCGTATGACACTCGCGCACGTTTGCATGCGTTTTCAGAGTCAGTGTTCAAGAAACCCACTGATTGTCACACACTTCGACCTGTATTAAAATTGCTATTTTTATTTGCTGTATTAATTGCTACATTGACGGAAAAATACTTCGTGCCAGTCAACGGCCTTTCAATGGCCACTAATGTAGGTCCCAATTACGCCAACATGTTCATGGTCATACTGGAATCATAGTTTCCGGAGAGCTGCACGCTAAAACCAATGTTTTCAAAGGATTCCTTGACGGCGTATTCCGACTCTGTTCCCACGGCGAGGAAGAGTTATTGAAGTTCATTTCTCAGTTCAGTGCAACCCATCCAACCATCTCATTCTTCAATACATATTCCACTTGCGCAATCACCTTTCTGGACGTTCGTAAAAGTGTGCACAGCACGCTCGTCACATCAGTTTATAGAAAACTAACCGATAAGAACGAATACCTACGCTGCCATAAAAACCATGCAAAACATCGTAAAACAGCAAGATAGCGCAAGCAGCTCATGTTCGTGTCGTGTTCGTGGCGCCAGAAAAGCTCTGCAAGTTGTGCATGCTAACTAACTTAAACTGAAGAACCTCTAGTTTGTGCGAAAAAAACACAAAAATAAGTTTGTTTCTTGCTCAGAAGCTGTTGTTTATAGCTTAACTTTATCTTGCACCATTTGTGTATTTGTGAGGCAGACGGGAAGATGCGTCTAAATAGGAACAGCTGAACGCAAGCATGACATCGAAAAGTATAAGCAGGGTAACCTATGATATCATAGTACATGTTGTGGTGGTGTTCCATTGAATGTCAAGTGCAGCAAGATATTTGGGGCGAAGGAAAAACTATAGACATTATAAAAACAGATATCATAAAGGAAGTAGCAATGCGATGTATCAGCACCTCATATATTTCTTTACTTGACAAAGAAATTGCTTTACTATTAAAGCGTTAATTATTATACATTGTTTTCTGTTTCTTCATCTCGTAAGTCGTATGCCTATAATACGTGCGCGCTATGATAATAAATCAGCTGGAAGTTAGCGCCTCCTTTTCACTGTCCTGCCTTGTATACAATGCACTGTGATTTATCTATATTTGAGCCGAGGAAGCGTAAATATATTGCGTACCATGGGTCTTGTGACGTAAATATATTCCTAGCTGTTTTTATTCTATTTCCTCTGTTAGCGAGCCGTGATTGGTGAAACATTTTCGGCGCGATGACCACTTCGCCTGTCTTTCACGAGATATCACTATACCCGTGAAAACTCCCTCTCAAGATGACGTGTACGCACTAATGACGTATGACTAGGCCAAACAGAAGTAAAAGGTTGCTTTCAAATTGTATGAATTTGCCACCGTTAGCCTTCCGCATAGGTGAATATGTTTGCAGGCCACGCCTAATTTGCCTGTCTGTCACGCGACGTCACAAAACCGCTGCAACTCGTCATGTCAGTGGCGTGGACGCTCTAAAGATGACATTATTATGCCGAGCAAAACGATTTTTTTTATTAGCTGGAGACATGGCAGATTCCTACCGGAATAAAAGATCCCTGTGCACTGATGTTTCTGGCACTGTGTTCTCGGAACAGCCAGCGAGAATCGATTTTCTTACTTATAATCAAAATTACGCGTGGCAATTGTGAGGCCCTTTCTGCACATACACGATATTGTATTCTTCGCTGAAGATCCGCCTCCGCTGCATTTTGAAATGCCTGTTGAACACCGCTGCGATTTTTGACCAGGCACTGCAACCAAAGTAAAGGGAAGCGAACCAATCAGAGATGCCGGCAGCACCCTTCTCATCCCGTTATCTATTCTCACTGCTCTAGCTCGGTCCCACAGAAAGCAAAGCTTCTGCGCCTCCTCGCCTCTAGTAAGCAAATTAGGCAAGGGAAACTTGTCGCGGTAGGCGATGCTATTCACTGTGAAACCAAAGAAAAGTTATCTTCAGTAAAGGAGGGGAACGTTTGATTGAGGTATCTAAAAAGAGCTGCGGGTCACCGCCCAATGCTTGCGTCGGCGGTTACGTTGATTTGACGTGAGGATGTTGGACTAAAGTTAGAATGGAAGTTTTGCGTTATAGCACCCACTACTATACAATTTTTCTGCTTGCTTAAAAGGTGACGGCTGCGCGCCATCGCCATTGTGAGTAGACGATGGTACAAAACAATCTACGTATGCATGTAATTGGTATGGATGGTAAAAATAGGGAGGGCATTCTAGAGCACACTCCCAAGTTTTATCTATCAAAGAAATTATTCTTCTAGGTAGGCATAGCACTTAGGTTTGTTGCTACTGTCGAGGTTGTCCTGATATAACACGCACTTTATATATTTCTCCGCTTGTTGCGTCGTCATCTGTTCCGATATACTGCCCGGTTCGTAGAACGTTGGGCATTGACCAAGCTGGGCATTCACTGTGAAACCAAAGAAAAGTTATCTTCAGTAAAGGAGGGGAACGTTTGATTGAGGTATCTAAAAAGAGCTGCGGGTCACCGCCCAATGCTTGAACGGCGGTTACGTTGATTTGACGTGAGGATGTTGGAATAAAGTTAGAATGGAAGTTTTGCGTTATAGCACCCACTACTATACAATTTTTCTGCTTGCTTAAAAGGTGACGGCTGCGCGCCATCGCCATTGTGAGTAGACGATGGTGCTATACACCTCCGACGCTCAGTCAAGCTCCTACTACACGGGGCTTTGCTTTGCACATTGGACAATATGCTACGAATTGGGAGAAAAGCCTCGAAAACCTAACCAGCGACGACAACATAATAAACGTCACTATACACATGACACATCGAAAGCATCGCTCTACAGTCACCTTCACAAATTGGGAAAAATTCCGGAAATTGAGGCAGAAAATCACTCACACAGGACGCGATTCGCTGATGATATTGCCTTGCTTAGTAACTCATGGAACCAATTGCCATGCATGCTCACTGACCTGTACAGGCAAAGCAGAAGGGTGGGTCTAAAAATTAATGTGCAGCAAACTAAATTCCTAGCTGTATGCTGTGTTCAGTGACTCGTGTGCAACAAGTATGTAAACGTCTGAAATTACCCGAATGTTTTGTCACCATGATATATGATAAAACATAGATAAAGCTTTTTGCGTTTATACCATACGCGTGTGAGGTGCAGGTCGGGCCGGTCTGCCGGCGCTAAAGTTATATGCCAGTCTGTAACTTCTTAGTTTCTATAACACCTTTACACGTGCCTAAGTCGGGTCCTGGGTGAGTGATTTTCTGCCTCAATTTCCGGAATTTTTCCCAATTTGTGAAGGTGACTGTAGAGCGATGCTTTCGATGTGTCATGTGTATAGTGACGTTTATTATGTTGTCGTCGCTGGTTAGGTTTTCGAGGCTTTTCTCCCAATTCGTAGCATACTGTCCAATGTGCAAAGCAAAGCCCCGTGTAGTAGGAGCTTGACTGAGCGTCGGAGAGCAATGCTGGAAGAAGTAAAGCAAGCCTTGGGAGCTATGCAAAGGGGGAAGGGAGCCGGGGAGGATCAGGTAAGATTAGATTTGTTGAAGGATGGTGGGAACATTGTCCTAGGGAATCTTATCTTACGTTTATTTGTCTCCGTTGGACACATTGCGCAGAAGAGTATATATGATGCCATAAGGGCATGGCGCTGTCATCCTATTGTTTTGTAACAGTGATATCTTTAGTTCTGCCATAGTGAAGTCGCCATGGATGTTGTCGTTTGGGGGGCCTGTGTAGTCTGTGTTCAGTGACTCGTGTGCAACAAGTATGTAAACGTCTGAAATTACCCGAATGTTTTGTTTATACCTTGTGTGCTGGTGTGTTTCTCTATGATAGCGATCATTTGTTTCTTTGTGCCGAGCAGGGCGCGCGAAAGATGCCACGTTTGTTCTTTGTGTAGACTATTCTAGTTGCTGTCGCAAATATGGTTCCATTCTGTTTGTCCTAGCGCACGGGCATGATTGATCACTTGAATTGTTATATCATCTACCCTTTCACGAAGGCGAATGTTATGCACTTGCTTGGATAAGGCTCTCAAAAGCTTTTTGCGTTTATACCATACGCGTGTGAGGTGCAGGTCGGGCCGGTCAGCCGGCGCTAAAGTTATATGCCAGTCTGTAACTTCTTAGTTTCTATAACACCTTTACACGTGGCTAAGTGGGGTCCTGTGTGAGTGATTTTCTGCCTCAATTTCCGGAATTTTTCCCAATTTGTGAAGGTGACTGTAGAGCGATGCTTTCGATGTGTCATGTGTATAGTGACGTTTATTATGTTGTCGTCGCTGGTTAGGTTTTCGAGGCTTTTCTCCCAATTCGTAGCATACTGTCCAATGTGCAAAGCAAAGCCCCGTGTAGTAGGAGCTTGACTGAGCGTCGGAGAGCAATGCTGGAAGAAGTAAAGCAAGCCTTGGGAGCTATGCAAAGGGGGAAGGGAGCCGGGGAGGATCAGGTAAGATTAGATTTGTTGAAGGATGGTGGGAACATTGTCCTAGGGAATCTGGCCACCCTCTACACGCCATGCCTCATGACTTCGAGCGTACCGGAATCTTGGAAGAACGCTAATGTAATCCTAATCCATAAGAAAGGGGACGTCAAAAACTTGAAAAATTATAGACCGATCAGCTTACTGTCCGTTGCCTACAAAGTATTTACTAAAGTAATCGGATATAGAATCAGGACCACCTTAGACTTCTGTCCACCCAAGGGCCAGGCAGGATTCCGTAAAGGCTACTCAGCAATAGACCATGTTCACATTATCGTTCAGGTGATAGAGAAATGCGCGGAATATAACCGACTTTTATTTATAGCTTTCATTGATTACGAGAAAGCGTTTGATTCAGTCGAAACCTCAGAAGTCATGGAGGCATTACGGAATCAGGTTGTAGACGAGCCGTATGTAAAAATACTGAAAGATATCTATAGCGGCTTCACAGCTACCGTAGTCCTCCATAAAGAAACCAACAAAATGCCAATAAAGAAAGGCGTCAGGCAGGGAGATACCATCTCTCTAATGCATTCACAGCGTGTTTACAGGAGGTATTCAGAGACCTGGATTGGAAAGAATTGGGGATAAAAGTTAATGGAGAATACCTTAGTAACTTGCGATTCGCTGATGATATTGCCTTGCTTAGTAACTCATGGAACCAATTGCCATGCATGCTCACTGACCTGTACAGGCAAAGCAGAAGGGTGTGTCTAAAAATTAATCTGCAGCGAACTAAAGTAATGTTGAACAGTCTAGGAAGAGAACAGCAGTTTAGAATAGGTAGCGAGGCACTAGAAGTGGTACGGGAATACTTCTAGTTAGGGCAGGTAGTGACCACGGATCCGGATCATGAGAAGAATCATGATCACAAGAATTAGAATGGGCTGGGGAGCGTTTGGCACACATTCTCATGTCATGAACAGCAGGTTGTCATTATCCGTCAAGAGAAAAGTCTATGACAGCTGTATCTTACCGGTACTCACCTACAGGGCAGAAACCTGAAGGCTTACGAAAAGGGTTCTACTTAAATTGAGGACGACGCAACGAGCTATGGAAAGAACAATGATAGGTGTAACGTTAGGCATAAGAGCAGATTGGGTGAGGGAACAAACGCGAGTTAAGGACCTCTTAGTTGAAATCAAAAGAAATGGGCATGGGCAGAACATGTGATGAGGAGGAAAGATAACCGATGGTCATTAAGGGTTACTAACTGGATTCCAAGGGAAGGGAAGAGTAGCAGAGGAAAGCAGAAATTTAGGTGGGCGGATGAGATGAAGTTTGCAGGGAAACCATGACCACAATTAGTGCATGACCGGGGTAGTTGGAGAAGTATGGGAGAGACCTTTGCCCTGCAGTGGGCGTAACCAGGCTGATGATGATGATGATTGAGCGTCGCTATGCGAGTTGTTACCCCCAGAGTGTTGAGAACTGCGCTGATGTAAATTTCTTCACGTTATCTTCCACAACCTGCCTGTTTTTGTATCCGCCTTGTAACCGCGTGATGTTCTGGGTGCGTTAAAGTCTCCCATGATGTAAATATGATGTGTCTTCTCATCTTTTTCAGCGTGCTTGAAGAGGTGACTGAGGTTTTACGTCGATTTTGGTAGATTGTTTACGTCGAATAGCTTGACAGGTCGTTGTGAGTTGTCCTTATATATTGTAGTTATTAAGGTACACTTTCCTAAGTAGTGTGGTGGTATTTCAGTGTAGCTTTTAATGTTATGTTTTACGTACGTCGAAATTAATGGCTGGTGGTGTTCGTTCCGCGCCGAGTGTGCAGCTTTATATCCCGGGATGCTATGTTCTTTGTATGCTCTTTGTCATTATTGCCTTTATTATTGCCATTATTGCCTTTTTGTTACTGAAACCGCGGCGGTTACACTGCCAAACGCAAATGTTTCCGTCAATTACTTGTGCCATGGATTAGTGACTGAGGGCTCAGACTGGGTGCTGGGAGTGTCGATTGGGTTATCAAGAAGTTGACTCTTCCTGTGACTCTCAGGAAGTTTGCGACTGTTATGTGGTCCGTGTCTTCGCAGCTAAGATCGTCCCCTGGGAGAAGGTGCTTAACCATGCGGTCTACTCGTTTTCTAACAGGGTAACGAAACAGATCTGACCTTGCATGTGGAGACTGCTTCATCCGACATGACGATGAAAGTGGAGTGCTACGCGAAGAAACGCAACGTGGTGCCTGTTAAATCTTCCTTAAAAGGGAAGCTGAAGTGCTTCCGGAAAAGGAAGAGATGCGGTGTTTTGAGCAGCTGTCAGGGTAATATTCAACTCCTGAAAGTATTTTTTCGATAGTGCTTGTTGCTAGACCGCAGTCGCCAATAAAATTTACGCTTTAGTTTCGATGTTGTCGCGGGCGATCGCAGCGGAGGACAGGACAAGACAAAAGGAGAACCACCGTAAGTGGCGTCATCATAGGAGTCACGTGAGCCTTTCCTCCAGCTCGACGGCTTGGGTGTTGCCGCAGCAGCCGGTTGAGCATATTGTTACGTGTAGCTGGAGCCCAATACTATATACAGTTTATTTACAGGGAAGCTAACGGAAGGCCAAAATGGCGGCGCTATATCTAGCGGGGCCCACGTCGTCTTCTTCCTCCTCAGTGGAGCCTCACTGTGGCGGCTGTTCCGTAGCATCACCCCCGGCAGTAGAGGCACCGTCCCGCTGCTTAATCTACACATCCGCGGTGAAAGGTGTCTGGTATGGCTTTAGTCTCGCCACGTGAACGATATCACATGCAGCCGACGATGACGCTGACAGGTCGGCGGGGATGACTTCATACGTGACATCGGTCACCTGTCGCACCACACGGTATGGGCCAGTGTAGCGCGACAGCAGCTTTTGGGAAAGGCCCACACGTCGAATGGGTGACCAGAGAAGCACCAGAGAACCCGGAGTAAAGTGCACGTCGCGATGGTGGCAATCATAGAGGCGTCTCTGATGCTCCTGTGAGGCCTCGAGACGGGTGCGGGCGAGCTGGCGCGCGTGGTCGGCGTGTGCGATCGTGTCGCGGGCGTATTCAGTGGTTGAACGTGTGGCCGAGGGCAACAAAGTGTCCAAGGGCAACGCGGGTTCTCGGCCATATAGCAGATAGAATGGTGAATAGCCGGCGGTGTCGTGACGCGATGAAGTATACGCGAACGTCACATATGGTATGTGAAGATCCCAGTCGTGGTGGTCGGTCGCAACGTACATTGAAAGCATGTCGGTGATGGTCCGGTTGAGGCGCTCCGTGAGGCCGTTGGTCTTTGGGTGGTAGGACGTGCTGAACTGGTGCTTTGTCGAGCAGGAGCGGAGGATGTCCTCGACGACTGCCGACAGAAAGCTGCGACCACGGTGAGTGAGTAATTGGCGCGGAGCACCGTGCACTAAAATGATGTCATAGAGCAGAAAGTCAGCAACGTCAGTAGCACAACTTGTCGGAAGGGCTCTGGTGATTGCGTACCGCGTAGCATAATCAGTAGCGACGGCGACCCATTTATTTCCGGAGCCCGAGAGAGGAGACGGTCCAAGAAGGTCTAGACCAACACGGAAAAAGAGTTCCGGTGGGATTTCGATCGGCTGGAGACATCCAGCTGGAGGTGTGGAGGGCTTCTTCCGGCGCTGACAGGGCTCACAAGCGGCAACGTAGCGCCGCACGGAGCGGACGAGACCCGGCCAAAAGAATCGACGGCGTACACGGTCGTATGTGCGCGAGACGCCCAAGTGTCCAGCCAAAGGAGCGTCGTGAAGTTGTTGGAGGACAGTCAAACGCAGGTGTGATGGAATTATGAGCAGAAGGTCAAGGCCGTGGGGATCGAGATTGTGGCGGAATAATGTCCCCTCCTTAAGGAGAAACATCCGGAGAGAGGCGTCGCCAGGCGTTGACTCTAGATGGTCGATGAGGGCTCGTAATGAAGGATCGCGTGCTCGTTGCCGATTTCAAGCAACTGGGACAAAGAGAAAACGCAAGCGATGGCGTCCGCATCAGTCGGTTCGTCGACGGGGTAGCGGGACAAACAATCGGCATCCTGGTACAAGCGTTCCGTATTATATACCACGGAGAAGGTATATTCTTGCAGGCGTAACGCCCAGCGAGCGAGTCCTCCCGTGGGGTCCTTGAGCGAGGATAGCCAGCAGAGCGCGTGTTGATCAGTGATGACACAGAAGGGGCGTCCGTACAAGTATGGACGACATTTCGCAACAGCCCACACAAGCGCGAGGCACTCGCGCTCTGCGATTGAATATTTTCGCTCGGCGGGTGATAAAAGTCGGCTGGCATAGGCTATAACGCGATCATGTCCACGCTGGCGTTGTGTTAACACTGCTCCTATGCCGTGACCACTGGCATCAGTTCGAACTTACGTTGAGGCAGACGGGTCAAAGTGGGCCAGAATTCGAGGCGTGGTAAGGAGAGTAATGAGATGCGAAAAAGATGCAGCATTGCCAGGTCGCCAAGCAAATGGGGCTTCTTTTTTCAAAAGGTCGGTAAAAGGACATGCGATGGTCGCAAAATCCTTCAGAAAGCGTCTGAAATAAGAGCACAGCCCTATGAAACTGCGAACTTCCTTGGTAGACTTCGGAACAGGAAAGTTCGTAACGGCGCGAATTTTGACCGGATCAGGTCGTACGCCTCTGGCAACCACGAGGTGTCCAAGGACGGTGATTTGGCGGCGAGCGAAGTGACATTTTGACGAATTCAACTGGAGACCGGCGCGGCGGAACACTTCAAGAATCGCTGAAAGACGGTCTAGATGCGTGTCAAATGTGGGCGAATAAACGATGACGTCGTCCAGATAGCACAAACCACTTGAACCCCTGAAGCAAGGAGTCACTCATTCGTTCGAAGGTGGCGGGCGCGTTACGGAGACTGAAAGGCATCACCTTGAACTGATAAAGGCTGTCAGGGGTAATAAATGCAGTCTTCTCTCGGTCCATGTCGTCGACGGATATCTGCCAGTAGCCTGACCGTAAGTCGATAGATGAAAAATAGGTGGCACCGTACAAGCAGTCTAGAGCGTCATCAATACGTGGCACAGGGTAGACGTCCTTTTTTGTGATTTTGTTCAAATGGCGATAATCTACACAAAACGCCACGTTCCATCCTTCTTTTTGACAAGAACGACGGGAGAAGCCCAGGGACTACAGGGAGGCTCGATAATGTCCTTTGCAAGCATCTTTTTGACTTCCTGTTGGATAACAGCTCGTTCGGACGCAGAAACACGATATGGACGGCGGTGAATAGGGTTCGCATCGCCAATGCTTATGCGATGGGTCACGGCGGACGTTTGACCTAAGGGTCAATTGTAAAAGTAAAAATGTCGCGATAGCCGTCAAGAACGCGGCAAAGGGCTTCAGCTTGAACAGATGTAAGGTCAGAGGAAACCATCTTCTCAATGTCGACGTCAGTACCGTGCGATGATGTCACGGTATGGGCTGAGATGTGACGATCTTCCACTGTGACTGGCTCAATCTCATCATCCTGTAAAGCGCTGATTATAGCCAATGAAATTTCCTGAGGCAGAGCTTGCGCGGTTAGCGCGAAATTCACAAGGGGAAGGCAGGTGCGGTTGCCAGTAATATTTTCCCTGCTTTTGGCACTCTACTCGGCTGAAGAAAGTGTGCCTATTAAGTGTACATATTATTTAGTAACCGAACCGTGTTCCTGGCCAAGCAAGCCCGTGGTTACGGTGTTTTGAGCATCGTTTCGCTTTGCGATCATCAGTGGCCATGACAGTACGCTTTTTAATTTCGCCAGTATGGTAAAAATACAGAAGTTACAAACTATACAAACATTGATTTGTTCAAGCTACTCCATCAACAGATATGCATTACCACCAAAGCTTACTGCTGGTGCGTATGAAATGAACAAGTTGGGTGCTCGGTTTGACTGAGGTCGTCAATTATAAAGCTTGTTCTTTTCCACCCTGGCAAGACTGCTCGGTACGCGCCATCATAGTACTACACTCCTTAACAAAATTAGACCCATCGGGTCGTATCTTGCCCCACAACAATAATCGCAATCTGTCTTGTCCGCATTTCCTTTCTGAAACGCTGCGAGCCCGGTACTTCCAAGTCACGAACGGCATGCGCGTTATCAGCATAACAAAGCGTTCCCGGCAGGAAAGCAGCGAGAGCAGTGTTTTCAAGAGTAGAAACGCAAGCAAGACAGATAACGATTATCGTTGTGTGGCAAGATACGACCCAAAGCGTGTACATTTGTTTAAGAGTGCATGGCTTACCACCCACAGACACGGCAGGGTTGAGGGTCTCCACCGACAACTGAAGGTGTCATTGATCGCTACGCTCGACAGCCCCAGTAGGTGGAAAGGCTACCCCTAGTACTACTGGGGCTTCGACCAACAATCAAGGATGACCTTGGAGTCAGCGCAGCGGAGACGCTCAATGGGTCAGCAGTCCGCGTGCTAAGCAAGTTTTTCGGCACCCAGCAAGACACTCCGCCAGCGGCCGTGCACCACTGACAGAGGCTGCATTCCTGGCTCGTCCAGCTTTGACCTACACCATCACGTATCACCCGCGGGCAGCCTGTGTTTAGCTCCCAGACAATCGACTCAACCACGCACGTCTTTCTGCGACGCAACTTTATCAAGCCATCATTGACTCCTTCCTATGAAGCCCCCTTTCGTACAACGAAAACCATGCAACACACCAAGAAAGGCCGGGAAAAGGAAAGGGTTTCACTCGCAACTAACTTTATTCCTTGAAAACATCGTAATATATAGACACGCCATACATGAGCAGCAAGGTTTCACGCATCCTATCACCATAAATCTGTCGATGTCAATCATATGCTAGTTTAAAATCATCTAAAAAAAGTGAAACTCAGCACTACTGACATATCGCTAATACAGATGCCTTTTTTTCTTCTTATACAATATGCCTCCAGAATTTCACGTTCCAGCAGCTCGTTGCTTCTACCAAGAATGATGATCCTTCTAAATCTTGCTCTACAAATACACGATTTGCAGTGCGCAGGTAGATGTGCTGAGTGGCTATTCTTAACGGAAAGTTCATGTTCTCTCACTCTGGCGTTAACACATCGGTCCGTTTGGTCGATGTAAACATCGCCGCTGCTGAGCAGAATTTCATAAAGCAACCCCAAGGCACAGGTGAAGTGGGACCTTTCATGCCTCTTACCACATATAGATGGCTCCTGCGCTTTCGAAATCTGCAGGCACAGGCGCAACAGCTTCCTTAATACCGAGAAGGCCAAAGGTATCTCGTACCTATTAGCTCCCTCCTTAAGGTTTTGCGCAACCGTAAGATTGTACGTAATATTGAACTGTTGGCCTTTCTGCCATCGGATGCTGTTCCTTCTTTTTTACTTTCAATTTCTTAACGAGGGTTTCAGCTACTGCACCGACGACAGAGCGAGGAAACCCAGCTGAGTAAAGTCGGTTGACCTGATTGTCAAAGCTCTCCGCCATCATATGAGGGCAAGATCTCACCAGCGCACCTTCCAAAACCACAGCGGCAATACCTCTCTTAAAATGTGTGGCGTAGTTTTTGTTAAGAAGCATGCACCAACTAGTCTAACAAGAAGTATTATTAAGATGTATTTCTTCTGTAGTGGAACCTACCCTCGGTTCAAATCTTCCTAATTCTGAACCTTGCTTACTAGTCGCTTATATTGCTGAAGCTACATGCCGTGCACGATAGCTGACGTTTCGCATCGCTAATGGATTGGTCCCGCTTGAAGTGTAAGCCTTGTGTTGTATTGTGAAGCAGTCAGTTGGGCACGCGAAGAGAATTTGTCCCGTAGGAAGTCACAAGTTTGGAGAGAAATTCGCCTGTTGCAGGACCGCCTACGATGCAAGTGCTCTTAATCTGACACATGGCGGACAGCCCACCAGATACTCAAGTTATATCAGAGGGCTGCGCAGCAGACGACGGAGGTTTGGTAGCGATGTACACCCTTGCAATTTTTTAACAATATCACGCGAGCATCTACGGTACGGCGTTTCAGCGGCCTTGTAGCGGCGAAGGACGGCGGGATTGGCAACATTATGTGCGGTCGTGCAAGGCGAATTCTAGTTCGAATGTATTCTGCTGTGCTTTTCGGTTCAGGAGTGCCCTTGATCGCTAGAAGGCCAATGACACACCGTGCGGTCGAAGCTCGCGCGATATTGTTAAAGAATTTGTAACAAGCATGTGACGTCCCCTCGGGCATAATCTTCGTTGGCCCGCCAGGCTCGGTGGCCTGTCAGGCTCTGTAGAGAACATTGGTCACCGCACCAATAAACACCTATGAGCACAGCTGTTCGGCGGTCAGTCATCGTTCATCGCCACCACGCTGTGGAGCGTCTGTCAAGCGGAGGGTGCCTCGAGCCCTCCCTCGTTCACGAATCTGGGCGGATCGTGATACTGGCGACGAGTACCCACGGAACGTCCCACGCCGCCGCGAACGGCGAAACACTGCCCCGTTGCTGCCATCGTGCTGCCCTACGGAAGGCTTGAGCCGTTCCAGGGAGATGGGTCCACCTGGCCAGTTTACGAGGAACAAGTCCACGTGTTCTTCCTGGCGAACGACACACCCGAGGCAATACAGCGGTACATTTTCCTGGCCAGCTGTGGGACCCGCGTCTTCAGTTTCCTGCTCGACCTTCTCAAGCCAGCCACGCCGCATGTTAAGACGCTGGGTGAACTGATCGGCATACCG
Source organism: Dermacentor variabilis (assembly GCF_050947875.1). Lineage (NCBI taxonomy): Eukaryota > Metazoa > Arthropoda > Arachnida > Ixodida > Ixodidae > Dermacentor > Dermacentor variabilis. The sequence goes on from NC_134574.1 coordinate 27,150,737, forward strand.
CGCTCGCGTTTAAACCTAGCACCGTCCACACTAATGAAGCGTTCCCGCTTCAACAAATGGAGCCACCGGGAAGGAGAGACTCTCGGGCAGTTACTAGGCATGTGAGACATGTTACTAGCGAGTGCCTGCGCCTTCGGGGACCAACTGGACTCGCTGCTCCGGGACCGTTTCGTCTTCGGCAAGGACAACCCCGCCACTCAGACACGACTCCTGGAGCTTCCCGACCTCTAGCTGGACGAAGCCGTTATGGCAGCGCTGGCATTGGAAGCTGCCGCCAAGGACGCCAACGAGATTGCCCGTGTGACTTGCTCACCGTAGGCGGAAGCGGCGGTCAACAAGTTGGCGACAGAAGCCAGTACCTGGGGTCGCTGTGGTGGTGCCCAGTCCCCCTCACAGTGCCAGTTCTCTCAAGCACAATGCTTCACGTGCGGGAAAGCTGGGCACCTGGCACGGGTATGCCGAATGGCGAGGACGAACAGCGGACCGCAGCAGCAGCCTGGTTCGAGCCCAGGTACCGCACAAGCCCGCGGCCAGAATAACCGTCACATGGGTAAGCGACGGGAGCGTGCGGCAGCAGGCTTGAGTTCTCTCGCGGCTAGGCTCCACGTTGTGGCCGAGGACCCGCCGATTTCCGACATGTGGCACACGTGCCATGTACCATCGTCTGTGCCGCCGTACATGCTGACTGCCGAACCCTACAGGCACCGGATTTTCATAGAGGTGGACACAGGGGCCAGCGTGTCGGTCATGGCCGGTAAACTCTTCAAGCGTACTTTCCTTGGCGTGTCCATCGAGGCTTAGAGCGTGTTGCTTCGCAGCTACTCCCGGTAGCTCTCCCAGGTTCATGGTCAGGCGCAGGTCAGCGTTCGCTTTGGCAACAGGGAGGCAGCCCTTCCTCTTTACTTAACCAAGGCATCGTCGCCGACGCTGCTGGGCCGAAACGGGATTCATGCACTGGGCGTTCGTCTGCCAGAGTACCAGGAAGCTAGCCTGCATGTGGTGAAAGACGTCCCCATCCTCCTGAACGAGTTCAAGTCCCTGTTCCAGCCAGGGTTGGGCACATTCACGGCACGACTGCTGGAATCTGTGTACCCGAGGGAGCCCGGCCACGTTTTTTCAAGCCTCGCCCACTGCCGTTCGCCCTTAAGGGCGGGGTCACCCAGGAGCTGCAAAGGCTACAGCGAGAGGGCATCCTAGTGCCCGTCAAGACGTCTAAATGGGCTGCTCCCATTGTACCAGTCCTCAAGCGAGACGGCAGTGGCAGGATCTGTGGAGATTTCAGGGTTACCGTCAACCCCGTCGCTACCGTCGAGAAGTACCCGTTGCCCCGGATCGAAGATCTCTGGTCAGGATTGTCCGGCGGACAGAAGTTTACCAAGCTCGACCTCAGAGATGCTTACCAGCAGCTGTTGCTCCAGGACGCACCCCGGAAGTATGTGGCAATATCGACAACTTTGGGGCTCTTCCAGTAGATTCGCTTACCGTTTGGCGTCCCCTCAATCCCACCATATTTCAGTGGGAGATGAACAACCTCTTCAGGGGTATGAGGCACGGGGCGGTGTACTTGGACGACATGAAAAGTGTGTTTTCCTGGCCACCAGTGTTCAACTTGTGACATGTCGTTTCCCAGTCTGGCCCAGCCCCGGCTCCCCGCAAAATTGATGCTGTGCTCGAGGCGCATAAGCCGCAGAACAAGAGGCAGTTTCAGAGCTACCTCGGCCTCATCAACTTCTACACAAATTTCCTTCTGAACCGGTCGGAGCATCTACAGCCGCTCAATCTTCTACTTCGAGATGGTCAACGATGTGTCTGGCAGAAGGAGCAGGATGAGGCCTTCCAGCGTAGCAAAGAGCTAATCGCCAAGGCTCCAGTGCTGGCACACTTCGATCCTGCCAAGCCTGTCGTCCTGACCGTAGAAGCCTCGCCGTGCGGCATCGAAGCCGTCCTGGCGCACCGGACAAGGATGCCCAGGAATGCCCTGTGTCGTTTGCTTGTCATCGGCTTCCTGCTGCAGAGCAACGCTACAGCCAGCTGGACAAGAAAGGTCTGGCCCTCGTGGGCGGTGTCGAACGCTTTTACTAGTATCTGTGGGGCCGGAAGTTCGAGGCGGTCACGGACCACAAGCCGCTGTTGGAGCTTCTTAGGCCTGACCAGGCAGTTCCCGTGCAGGCATCACGTCGAGTTGTACGCTGGGCCTTGACGCTGGGAGGTTACAGTTACCAGTTGCTTTACCGCCCGGGAAAGGACCTGGGACCTGCTGATGCCCTTAGCCGTCTCCCCCTGCCAGAGGTGCCTGATGCTGTTCCAGAACCTGCTGAAATGTTCATGCTGGAGCACGCGTACACGGAGGTACTCTCCAGATCTCCGTTATCACAAGCGACTAGCCGGGAACGAGTGATGTCTCAGGTGGTCAAGGCGGTGTCCCGTGGAGAGCAATTGGTTCAGCAAGCCTAAAGCCACAAGGCCGCTGAGCTGAGCTCACCTTGCAGCAGGGCTGCCTACTGTGGGGTTCCATGGTGGTGATCCCAGAATGTCTCCGGTACAGGGCCTGCAGTTGCTGCGCGTGGGTCATACTGACGTGAAAAAGACTGAAATGGTGGCCCGGTCCCATGTTTCGTGGCGTGGCGTGGACCAGGGCATCGCTCACATGGTGCAGAGCTGCCAAATCTGCCAGGAGCATCAGCGGGCCTCACGTCATGTGGAAATCAGCCCCTGGCCGTTCCCACAGAGACCCTGGTCCCGCCTGGATGTGGATTTTGAGGGGCCCCTCAAATACCATTACTTCCTGGTGGTGGTGGGCGCCTTTTCGAGGTGGGTGGAGGTTCTACCTGTCTTCACTCCATCAGCAGGCACGACCTCCGCAGCGCTACGGATCAGGCCGCGGAGCGTCTGTCTAACGTAGGGTGCCTCGAGCCCTCCCTCGTTCACGAACCAGGGCGGATCGTGACAGAATAGTGACGGTGTACGTTAAACCATATCACCAAAACTACCAAGAAGGAAGCTGCAAAACGGCCGAACTGCACGTCATAGATGATTTGTACTTGCCCGAAACGCTATCTAACACGCTGAAGGAAAGACCAAAGTTTTCTACACCCGCGGAAGTTCAGATCCATGGCCTGTTAGCACTGTTGTCTATAGGCGTGTGCCCAACTCGGTGGAAGGTGAAAACAGAGAAAGGTGCCTGTTGGAAGGAGTGGAGTGCCTTTCAAAGAATGTTCGGCGTGAACATGTGCGGTGCAATGATCGAAGTAGACAAGTGGTTTACTATTTTAAACAAAAGAATCTTCCGCTCCTGTCGGCCAATAAGGAGGGACGATTTGTTGTGTCATCAAGAACCTACAGTGAACAAGTTTCACATGCAATAGGAAAGAACTTCAAACCAGTAAATAACCAAGCGACCAACGTAAAAGCCAAGGCTACTTTGCTCTGCAAAGATCTTGAACTTTTAAGACTGTTCAGAGCGGTTAATGATGCGAAGCTAGATGTGCTTCCGATGTTTTTTTAGAAGCCATCCCAGTGTATTAGTAGTGAGCGAGATTCGTAGGAACATCTTGTAAGCTGGTTTCTTTTAACGCAACTAAAATCGCTTGTAGTAGAAGATTCGTTTGTTGCAAAAATTTTAGATGATGTCATAGAGCTTTTGAAAGGTTTCGAAGCGGGTGGCTATGCGTTCTCAGTAGATGCAGTAGATTTATTTTATTCGGTGCCGCATACAGAATTATACAGAAAACGGCGTGCTTGCCTTTGAAAGAGCTGCAAGAATTTCCGTTGATAACTTTATGACATTACTGGCTTTTTTTCTGTGTTCCATATTTGTGACGTAGAAGAGCAGATTTATATTCAACGGAACGGAATGTATGTTGGATTATGCGAACAACCAGGGCTAAGGAACATGTTCTTAGCCTCTTTTAACAGATTATTGGCTCAGACCCTTGGCAATGCAAAGGTGGATAGGGTTTTTAGATATCTGGATTATATTTTAGTTTCGTTAAAACGCAAACCGTGTATGACTACCACAAAGTTGGTGGATGAAGTTCTAAAGGAATTCAGACAACATGCGAAGAAGTTGTCCTTCAAGCATGGGCTGTCCATTAATAACCATATAAAATTTCTAAATATGAGCCTCACGCTGTCAGAAGAACATATTTGCTGGGTCTACTATTCCCGATACCGTAAAGACTCGATGGTCTATGATGCGGCCCAGTCAGAAGTCATTGGGAGGGATATTGCCTCTGTGGTTTCGGAATGCGCTGGTGAGATCTTGCCATCACATGATGGCAGAGGGCTTTTACAGTCAGTTCAACCCGCTTTGCTCAAATGTGGGTATCCTTGCTCCGTCGTAGGTGCAGTAGCTGAAACCCACGTTCAAAATCGAACGTAAAAAAGAAGGAGCGGCATAGGAAGGGCTAATTGTACCTTACGTAATTAAGGTTGCACACAACCTTAAGAAGGTAGCTTAAAGGTAGCTCTAAGAAGGTAGTCTTAATAGGTAGGAGGCACCTTTGATCTTCTTGGCACCAAGCAAGCTGTCGCGCCGGCGCCTGCGGGTTTCAAAGGCGCGTGAGCCTTTGTCAACTGTGCGGTGAGGGTGGTTCATAATATTCCGCTCAGCTGCGGCAAGGTTTACATCGAGCAACGGGCCGATGTGTCAATGCCAGAGTGGGGCAACATGAACTTTCCATTAAGAATAACCACTCGGCGCAGCTACCTGTGCCCTGCCAATCCTGTAAATGCAAGGCAAGATTTAAAAGGATCACCATTCTTGGCAGAAGCAACGAGCTGCTGGAACGTGAAATGTTGGAGGCATATTATATAAGAAGAAAGAATGGTATCGCTGTTGGCGATACGTCAGTGGTGTTGCATAGTGCTGTGTGCGAATTTTTTAGATGCTTTTTAAGTTAGCACCTAATTGATATTGACAGATTTATGGAGATACCATACGCGGAAGCTTGCTGCTCATGTATGGCGTGGCAATATATTGCGATGTTTTCAACGAATAAAGCTAGGCGCGCGTGACCCCCTTTCCATTCCTCGGTATTTCTTGGTGTTTGCGTCGTTTACGTTGTAAGAAGCATGCACCAACTAGCCCAACACCAAGCGTTATTAGGGCCCCTTTCGTATTGTTTCGCGCTCAAAGAAAACCTCAAAGATTGACGTTCGCTGCAAAGAAGCGACATTGTCGTGCAAGCGCATGAAACCATGTTATCTTGAACATGAACTCTTCATTCCTACCGCCATTCACACCTAAGGCTCAGGCATTCTAGAGGGGGGAGGGGCAAGGAATACACGTTTCAACAGCTTGAGAACGGAAAGTCGAGTGGCTTTATTCAAAAGGAAAAGCCGGATTGCCGAGTGGCGGTGGTGGCGCCCCAGTCGAGCAGCCGCTTGGTTTCCAAGAAAGACGAGCGGGCAATGAACCCCGTGGCGAGGCACGGCGAAATGACGGCCAGTCGCTACAAGCACGACGACAATTTGACTTGAACAAAAATAGAGCCCGTGGCAGCGGCCAGATACGCGCACGTACACGTTGCAGTTTTGACCTACAGTTACTCGCAGTTCTGCTATGCTAGCAGAACTTTGTCGTTTACCATTACTTGAACAGTCATATGGGGAATGTAGCAGCCATATGAGCAGTGCATGCGAGTTACCGAATGGCTCTGAGGGCTCTGCCCGACCCGCTCAGTCATGAGAGTCAGCTCAGTCGTCAGAGTCAATCTTTTATTGCAATAGCAATTACATAAACACTCCAGGCGTATTTTGTGCCGTCACCGTCGTCGTGACGTTCTGTAAAAGTCCAAGGGCGATAACACCATCGCTGTGCGCCCTACGTGGTATGTGCTAGTGAAAGCGTGCGAGGGAAGCCGACGATCACTGCTTAATTTCGCCCGCGCGGAAGGGAGGAAAGCGAGGTGGAAGCGCGCCGTCTGCTGTTACGCGCGAGGCGCCGAACGTTGCGAGCCACCGGGGGGAGCGGAGGGAGGGGGCGGCGTTCTACTCCGGCTGCAACTGCGCATATGGCGGCTACGCGCGGTCGCGCGGCGGTATCTTGAGATCGATCTGCGTTGGGGGTGGAGTCTAGGTGCGTCGGCGGCTAGTAGCTTTCTGTGTGATGCGTGTTCCCGGCGCCCAGTTTGCGTCGAAGCGATACACAGCACGCAGGTCACTTCGCTCGCTGGTGCTGCCGCGTTTTCTCATGACAGCGTTATGACAGCGAGTGTGATGTGTTCACGTTTGCTATACGCACTGACACCATGCTTGTTAAATTAGTTAGGAAGCGAATGCTTAGAAGTTGATACGACCGATCAAAGTAGTATCCTTTCTTTTTATGGATATCTGCTATTTGCTATCGCAATAGATGCTTTGATTTTGGTTGAAATTTCGACTTTTTTCCTAAGGTTATGGGTACGTTTTGGCGGCTTCCTTTACCTACATTGGTCTATTGACTAGAGGCTGCTAACTTTGGTGATCTGCTGCGGATGTGTGTAAGGTCGGGCACGAAAATTAAACTCCCTCACTCGGATATTCTAGGCCAACAGGAGTGAACCGGAGTGCGCAAGAGCCGCACTGCTCTACGGAGCCATTGTGTAAGTTCACGCCTTGTCGTAGACACATTGCAGGGACACGATGTTTACATAGAGAGCTGATTACTTTTGCCGTGGATCCCATCAGCAGCTTCCATCTGGTTTGTGTTGCCACACTTATCACCGAAGAACTGATCTCCGAATCCAGATTCCGAATTATTAAACCGATTCTATTCTCGTAGCATTTTCTCTTATTGGAATACGCAGCATCAAGTAGCGATAGCTCCAACATGGGAGATGTCTGGTACGTCAATAATAATAATAATAATATTTGGGGTTTTACGTGCCAAAACCACTTTCTGATTATGAGGCACGCCGTAGTGGAGGACTCCGGAAATTTTGACCACCTGGGGTTCTTTAACGTGCACCTAAATCTAAGCACACGGTTGTTTTCGCATTTCGCCCCCATCGAAATGCGGCCGCCGTGGCCGGGATTCGATCCCGCCACCTCGTGCTCAGCAGCCCAACACCATAGCCACTGAGCAACCACGGCGGGTGGTAGGTACGTCAATGGGGCGCTATAGCATAGCGGAATTGTTACTGGCATCAGTAACCCTAGACAGCTTTTTTTCTTTCTAACTAATGTCACAGATACGCAAATACACTTACAGAAACCTCGCTGGAACGTCATGTTGCGCTTTGGCGCGGAGCCTATGGCTATATTTTTGGAACGAACGAGAGGCATAGCAAGCCCTTTTTCCGAAGGCGGTGGACTCGGCCCACACCCCGTCACTTTGAGGGGGGGGGGGCGGGAATGTATGCACTAAGTTTCACGTCGAAAACTTGGTGGCAGCGTAGGGCTGACAAAATGGAGTTCACAGGCTGGCCATCACGTTTGTGTCCCCGGGAACCACGTGACCGCCGCTGATGCACCATCTCTGCTTTAGAACTGAAAGCAAGCTAAATAATTGATCGCCTGGTCAAATCAAAGTTAACTGGCGGGAGCTAGTAAACCGCTGAAGGAAGGTTCCTGTTTCGGACTCGCTGTTCTTGCCAATTGTTGACTAAAATAAGCCGTCGGTAGTGATCAAGAAAAAACAATGTTAAAGGGCTATGAAGTTCTTAAAACAGGCTCTTCAAAAAAATATATACAACTCGCCGCGGTGGTTCAGCGGCTATGGCACCCACCGTGGTTGCTCGTTGGCTATGGTGTTAGGCTGCTGAGCACGAGGTCGCGGGGTCGAATGCCGGCCATGGCGACCGCATTTCGATGGCGGCGAAATGCGAAAACACCCGTGTACTTAAATTTAGGTGCACGTTAAAGAACCCCAGGTGGTGTAAATTTCAGGAGTGCCCCACTACGGCGTGCCTCATAATCAGAAAGTGGTTTTGGCACGTAAAACCCCATAATTTAAAAAAGAGCGGCTATGGTGTTGCGCTGCTACGGAAGAAATCGTGGGATGAAATCCCGACCGCGGTGGCCACATTTCGATGAAAGCGAAATGCAAAAATACCCGCGTCCCGTGTATTGGGAGCACGTTGAAGATCCGCGGGTGGTCAAAATTAATCCGGAGTCCTCCAGTATGGCGAGCCTTATAATGATATCGTTGTTTTGGCACGTAAAACCCCAGAAATATTTTTTTTTTAATTTACGAAGGCTTGTTGGTGGCTGTATGCAGGTTATCTAATATGCCATACCAGGGAAGCACCCCAAATCCTACTATCTGACATGATTAAAGCAGTAACCTCTCCACAACAATATGCAGCGGGTAATTGGGCCTGCATAATGTTTCCCGCACCGGGCGGGGTTAAGTGCGCCCTTGCCCCACTTTGTGATCCACGGTCATGGAATGAACACAGTCCATCACCACCGATAGCGGCTATCACTCTATGGAACCACTAGGTATTGTCAGCTTCGATCTGAGGGCGCAGAGAAGGGCGCTTTAAACACTACCACCCGTGATAATGCGCAGTTTCGTCACCCGTTAATACCTATTCTTACTAAAGTCACTCGTAGAAAATAAGGCAGCATGACAGTTCTAGTGCCTCTGGATATACGAGCTATATGGCAGTGCACCAATGGGAACAGCACTCACTGCTCTCGTTCGGTCGCCTTGGTAAAGGATTTACAGTGTTTATAACCATAAGAGGCAGAGTTCAGGGGTCATTTTATTCGAGTGCGTTTCATTAGAGGTGAAAGCATGTATCATGTTTTCGCGGTGACAGTGCTCGGCCAGAGGAGCGCGTCGAGCAAGCTGACTACAGCAGCCCGTGCGCGCCAATTATTAGTGCGACGGGTGCCTCACCGTCAGAGATAGCACTCGGCCCCATTCGATCTTCGACATGGAAAATTTGTGGTTTTGCAAGGAAACAGCCGGCCCTTCGACTGACAGCGACCAGCAAAAGGCTGCGTCACCGCACCACTATTATGTGCATACCATAACCCACGCTTTTGATGCATCGACATAAGAAAATGCGTTCATATAACAGGGTAAAACCTCTTACAGCAACGACAATACTGTTCTATTCTGTTCTATTCTACCCTATGTAATCAAACAAAAACAACCAGTATAAAACATGTAGACCCGGTGAGTGCTATACTTGGAGCGATAGAAAGCGTTGGCTACGACGCGGTTTGGTTTGTTGCTGTGGGCAAGATTGAAGTCGGTATGAAGCAGTAAAACGCTTCGGTTGTCGCCGTTTTCGCTGGCGAATTGGCATCCATGATCTGCGTGAGAACGGCAAGGGTCTAGAAATAAAGAGGCAGTCGGTTTCGTTAGCGACATCTTTGGTGACAAAGAGCGGCGAAGATGACCTGCTTAATTCAAAACAACAGGTGGTTCATTGAACCGTAATGTCGTGTTTGTTTGATACAGTTCTCAAAGTAAAATGAGCATAACAGCACATGAAAATAAAAATAATTATACTTATACTTCAGGGCACGCGGGACCTCGACGAATCCTATCACAGGATCTGACATGCACTAAGTTGTGGTGAAAGACACGGAAAATCCAGCCATGTCTCCGTGTAGACATTGGCTGCCCGACCTTGTCTCGCAGAACACGCAGGGTTGATTCGAGGTCGAATAAAATAGTGGCGATCGGCATTTACGATGGGAAGAATCGACGTAGCGCTCCGCGCGATTCTTTGGAACATGCTTTACTGCACGACGCTGACCTAATTACTGAGCGTCATGCATTTCCTCTTGCGCACATGGCGTACCGTGATTGGCTGCTCTCTGCAGTAGGGTTCGTGGTTTATTCATTCACGCCCCGGCACAGCAACGATGAGCTTCAGGCAAACTAGAAATTAGGAAAGAACATGTCGCTTTCTTGATTGCGCAGTACAGAGGCCAGCAAGTTGAGCGCCCTATTCGAATTAGGCACCTCAGCAACACCCATGATGACACCACGATCATCTTTATTGGTCTCAGCCCGTACTCAACTCTGCGGCGTCCCTGCGACCATTTATACACGTCTTTTTGCTCAATTAAAGCAATCTGCGGTGTTTTATGGACTGTGTAAAGAGTGAATAAGTACAATAAGGTGCTGCGAGATCACTTCTTTAAAACAGTGCGACGGCTTGCCTTTAGGGCACAAAGTAATTAGAACTACACGTGGTGACATGCCGCAGCTGTCTGAAAGTGTTGGCACAGCCGCACATACGGGCGTCTTTGCCACCGCGGCAACCGCGTGACAGATTCGGGCCGACCACATGGCGGCGATTTCGCAAAGTGACACCCAAACACCCCAAACTCCTATTACATAGGGAAGTCTTGGGATTGTGGAGGAACACCTTTTTCCAAGCATTGAGGTCCTGTAATGACTGAGAACAAGGACGGGAGCGCTCTTGTTTTTATTTTACCAGTAGGCACCCAGCCGCAGTTCTGGTCGGGCTCCCACTGCCGTGGCAGATGCTATTGTTGGAATCGCACCGCTGGCACGAGTTGTTGGGAACTCAGCGCTGACGCCCGTTGTTGCACCTGGGTCGCAAGCCCCAAGGGTAGCGTTGGCCTGGCGGCCTGGGGTACAACTGGAAGCATCCGAAGGTCCCGGCAAAGCATGAGTCGACAGGTAACAGAACAACTTGTTTATTCTAACATCGCAAAGAGTTGGCGGTCAGGTCGACCGAAGTAGAGAGACGGGAGAGCACGTTACTCAACAGAAGAAATCGGAGCCTCTCTTGGCGTCCGGGGGCAGCTGCTTTTATACTCTCGCAGTTGAGGGCAAGAAGGAACCCCTCTATAGACGAGCACGTGACTGTGCCGCTCGGGCACAATGGGATGAGAAGGTGGACGCATCCGTCGTGTCGGCGCCGGTCAGACCCCCTCGCTTCACAGTTGGGGGAGCTCCTCTCCCCGGCTGCCGCGCTTCGACAAGCGTGGGCACCAACATGCACATACACACACACACGCACATGAAGACACGTGGCATTGGAACATGCCTGGACGCGCTTGGCGGGGAGGCGTAGCGGCGGCGCCGAACGGGCCAAAATGTCTGCCGCTTTGAACGAAGCCCCAGCGTCCGTTGCATCCGCGCCGGCTATACCGCGCGTCGTAGGCGAAACGTAACACTATACAACAAGAGCGTCTAAGGTTAAACAAAGGGAGATTCGAGACCGCGCCTGCTAACAGGCACTAACAGAGTGTGCACATCGCAAAGACCATTGCAAAAGGTGCCAGTGCAGGCCGAAGTTTCACAGGACACGTGCACTGGGTAGATTGACGGCTGAAAAGTGCGGAATTATAAGCGACGTCCTTTCTATTCACGAAAATAAATACAATGACCCACACTTCTGTAGGGATCACAATTAACGTATTTCTCCACTTGAACAAAAGCATACGTGTGGCGCGGGCGCGACGGGTGAATCGAAATGTATGACTTGCATTCTCACAATTTCATGTGAGTGTTCCTTTGATGACAAGAAGCATTGGGCAGTAAACACAATTGATGTCTAGTACCAGTCGTGCACATATTGTGTTTTTCAGGCAGAACGCGGGCTCTTCCAGCTCTACTCATTGTTTGAATTTCTTAGACTTTGCCAGTGAACTGCTATTTCCTGCTTAACTGCGACGGTGATGGAGCCTCATACGCGTCCGCCGCACTCGGCAGTGCCCGCGGCGGCTGCCTCCAGGAAGCGCAACGGCGCCGAGAGCGACACTGAAAGCGACGACACTATGCAGTACTATGTCAGCAGTGAAGCTTCTTGTGACGACACCTTCGAGCTGGTGCGGAGTCGTAAAGCAAAGCGAAGATTTCTCAGCGCATCATCGAATTCGAGTGAGTCCACCGTGAGATCTTCGCGGGATACCGAGGAGCTCACCATACTGTTCTCGCCAGTTCTCGCCACTGACATCCTGAGACGCCTCAACAGGCAAGCCGCGTCTTCACATCTAGAGGCGCTGGTTCCAAACGAAATCAAAGACATAAGAGTGAACACCCGTAAGAACGTGCTAGCGATTCACGTAGAACACGTGGCTGCGTTGGATTCCTTGCGCAAGGTCACGGAACTTGGCGGAATGAAAGTCCGCCCTCATATTCCGCTGGGCAAACAAGTCCGTACTGGCTTAATCAAGCAGGTACAGAAAACACCATCATAGCAAACGCGATTCGTCTCGGCACGTCACGGTGTGTGAAGATCATACACTCTTAAAAAAAAGGTAGTCGCAAGCGACTCTTTTCGGGGTGTATCTGCTCGTCGCACATATGATGACCTTTTGGGTGGTAACCCGTACTCTCTTGAAAATACAGTGCAGGCGACTCCCTCACAGTACCGGTGACTCTCTCCCGCAAGACCTACTGAGGTGTATGTATTACTCCCAAAGCAGGAGTTGATGCGAGTACCTCAGTGGTCCATGCAAGTACCCCTTGGTAGTCAGCGATACCCCTTTGGAATGGCAACAATGACCCTTCCTAGGGTAGTCATCTGAAGAATCACAATGGTGGTGTACATGACTACCATGGCAAGAGTTGGTTAAACTACCCTTTGGGTAGTAACACGTACTCTCTTGGAGACACAGTGTGGTCGACTCCCTCAGTACCGGTGACTCTCCCGCAAGAACTACTGAGGTGTATGTATTACCCCCAAAGCAGGAGTTGATGTGACTACCTCAATGGTCCATGCAAGTACCCCTTGGTAGTCAGTGGTACCCTTTGGAATGGCAACAATGACCCTTCCTAGGGTAGTCATTTGAAGACTCACAATGGTGGTGTACATGATTACCATCACAAGAGTTGGTGAAACTACCTCCTGGTACTTAACCAGACCCCTTGTAGCAACTGCTGTGACCTCTGCCTGGGTAGTGAATAGACTATCTCTACACTAAGATGGAAGCTCACAACATAATAGATTTTAGTTTGCATGTGCAACAAATGCGTAGTTATTCAACCACCATTATATGTTATGATAAACTGCAATACTATAAACAACTAAAAAAAACACTGAGCACATAACACTACATTGAGTGAAACACCAAGAGCAAATATTTCGCTACTATCACTGTATTAACCTCAAATGCATCAATGGACTATACCTGGCAAAAACAGAAGACAACAGTCTGATTTGCTAAATTGGAATCAATGGCCAACCTTGAGAAACATTATGCTTCAGTTTACAAAGCATACTAAACAGCTGCAATATGTCCAAACTTATGACGTAATTTAGCATTTCAGGCATTTGAAAAAGGATTTAATCCTTTGCCATGACAAAGGACTCATTTATTTCAATATGCCATGGAGGCATACATGGACAGAGGAATTAAATTTCAATATTGATATTAAGCGACAAATTTACATCTCATCAAATCAAAGCAATCATACAGCATTGATGCTAATGGAAGAAAAGAAATATGCCTAAAGGCCAGATAAATGCAAAACCGGACATTATAAATAGCGCCAGTTCAATATCCTCGTGGTGCCGGCATAGTAAGTACATCCCATAATGTTTCAAAAGTGCAACTTCTTGGCCGTCATTTCATCCAATTTGTCAAAAAAGACTATTGTCTCACCTCCAAAATGTTTCCATTAGCACTGCCTCCATGTTTGCGTCAAATGCTGCCTGCTCCGGTTAAGATCTGAAAGAACAGCACAACTGTTAAAACTTTGTAAACATTTTATTCAATAAGAACATGAACACATTACAGTAACCCTTAGCAAGAGCACATATAGTAATCACAAGGAACACTTATTTCTTATAAGCAGAGAATCCAGTTTACAGCAGGAAGAGAGGAGCCAGAGAATAGCTATAATGCATCCGTAAATGTTCTCTTTGAACGAACCATAAATGGCCTTGCCATCAGGGAATATCACAAGCCCACACACGTGGATACACAATAGGCAGAACATATTTAAATAAGTATAAGAATATATGTATAAGTTCATTTTCCAGATTCAACTGGAGGGTAGGTTTTTGGCAAAAAGCTGCCTGCACAGCTTGACTGTCCAGAAAACCCCTACAAGCAGTAGCACAAGAGTGGTGCAGGAAATCTTCAACAGACACACACAGAATAGTCACATTCAATAAAGAGAAACATTCACTATTTATGTATACAGAGTCTATTAATCTTTGCACAAAATTTGAACAGTAAAATCGAAACGCTGAAATGGTCACGCATATGTTCAGAAATACTAAAAGTAATAACCAAGCAAACATGCAGCATCTACTAGCAAAGACATAAAATCACATTTCAACAAAATATTTCCGCAGCTCAGCTTTGGTATACCCTTTTGTATGTTTATACGTGTTTAGGACATGGGGCAGGTTATAAGACAACATTTGAAATTTATAATTAGCGCAAAAACATGGTATATTCCATGTATTAATAGGTCTTATGTGTATGTTAGCACGACACATGTCCAAAGATGCCAGAGTAGAATGAAAATTGGCAGTGGATGCCATTGAGAAATAAATTTTTTTTAACAACTTCAAGTTATACAAGTGATTGATGCAGACAGTGTTATGTGCTTCAAAAGCACACTTGGAGGTAGTTGTATTGTCAACATTAGCGATTATTCGAACAATTTTCTTTTGCAATACGAGAACATTATTTATGTTTGTTTTGGTCATTGTGGCCCATACTAAACTGCACATGTACATTGTACATGGCTTCACTTTGCTGTAAGTAATTTGAGACAACAGCTGTCTTCCAATAATGGGGCTCACTGCTGTGAACTTATAGCATAATGCCCTCCAATGTCACATTTTCACATGAAATCTACAGAATGTTTCTGTTATACATGAATGAAATGCAAGCTGTGATTCTGTAGGGGAATGGCACTGAGCTAATGCCTACTAAACAATCTGCGTAAGTGTGAATGACAGCATCATTAACAAGACTACCCTGCTGCTTTGCAAGGAGTCACTCCATCTCAGTAACATGAAAAGCGGGTTGCGCTCATCACGGAGATGAGACAAAGTTCCAAATAAGGGCCAGAATTATGTAGTATTGTTTATTGATCAAATAATGCTCACTATTTTCTGTCAAGTTAAAAATGCCACAGAAAACAGCTAATTATAATGGCCGCCGGCAACTCAGTGATGTGACATACCACGTCTAGCGACTGCCTCATAACACATTATCCTTATGTAATACTCTAATGGCACTTTCCTTTTGCAGCAAGCAGTTAAAGTATTAAAGTACTGCAATGCACTTGCAAAGCAGTTATTTCCCCATAGTGGGATCAGAGAAGTGTATTCTGCAGTACTGTATAAGTGCTGAAACTTCCTTCTTGGTACTGCTGAGTGATTTTCATGCTGCCTAGTTCCTGTTTCGTGGTCTCACAAAGATTATGGAATGATCAACACATTGTGACTAGAGTCGCTAAAGTTATGCATTCACATTCATTGGAACCACTTTATTTGTTTAACCCTTTAATGAGCACGCATATAAATACAAAAGAAATTATTTTATACCTAAATGTGCAAAAGACATTGAGAATAAGCATAATCAACGAAAATAAAGGATATTTTTTAGAAACTCCTTTAGTAGTATGGGGGAAGAAGTGGGCTTCTCCCCAAGCGACATATGGCTGCGTTTGGAATCTGTACAGAGAGCTCTTTGCATTGTGTGTCTGAGGTCACTACAGCAGATCTTGCACTGGTCTGTCTCCTCTGACCGTGCTTTCTAAAGGAAATGAGTCCCATGTCCTTTTTTCCCCATCCTGTGTTCCTGCTCTAAACCGACAAATGACACTTGCTGCCATTCAGTGTTGGCTCAATACATTTAACAAGAAACTTCTTACTCGATGCCAAAAATCAGCAAGAAAAATTTATATTTTTTGGTATGCTGTATGCAGAACTCATCAATGAAGGGTTAAAACAACTGAAGTGTCAGAGCAGCATAGCCACAGACTTTTCACTACATCTTAGTATGTATATCAATATACATTACAGTACGAATGCTGTATTACTAGTCTATAAATGCATCTACCACTACATCTTGAACTAATGTTTCACTCTAGGTTCAAGGTGGCGATGCGATATGATATTTTGCTTCTTTGATCACCGACAAAATCTATGACAGCATTGCAGATATAGTTGCGATAGCTGGATTGCATGTTTGCATTTGTTAAAGAAAAAATGTAAATGAAACGAACAAGTACATCGAGAGAAGCAACTTAATGTTTCAACTAAGCCACATAACAAAGAAGGAGAGTCAGTTTATCTAGTGAAATATGCGTGCAAACTTGCAGCTGATCACCCGTCTTCAAAATCCAGATTTTGAGCATGTGTCACAATTTCGCTTGCCTTTCTTGCTTTCACTTCTGCATCGACTTCAGGGCATCCTGGTGGCATTCACTTTCGCATGTTTTTGTACTTGTTTCTTGGGCACATATACCATGAGAACTGGAATGAAATGAAAGAAATTGACTTTACATACCTAATCAACAGTTCAATGACTTCCAGTTTTCAGGTTTTTAAAGAAACTGCAAACACAGCACAGTTAAACATGGAGTTGCCCTAACCTTAGCTTGCTTATTGCACTGTTTCCTTCATGTTCCAAAATGTACCAAGTGAGCTATTTTAGCACACCTTCCAACACAATATCTGAGAATTACTTTCAGTATTGGTGTTGGTCAAAACTTTAATGCATGAAAACGGCTACAGGTACAAAAATGTATTATTTAACCAAATACATATTTAGCTGAGCATGCAATTAATTTTACAAGAGGTGGCCATATGCATGCCAGATGCAGAGGTGCTGTTGATATCTTCATATTCAGTTAAGCTGCAAAGCTTTAAAACCACCACATCTCTACTCAATCACAAGCACACAGACCTGAACAGCTGCAAGCAAGGATGGCCATAAACTTTACAAAGTAGTAAGAAAGGCTTTGGCAGCATGCTTAATGTAAAAAAAAATTATGGGGTTTTATGCGCCAAAACCACGATCTGATTAAGGGGCATGACGTAGTGGGGCACTCCGGAAATTCGGATCACCTGGAGTTCTTTAACGTACACCTAAATCTAAGTACACGGGTGTTTTTGCATTATGCCCCCATTGAAATGCGGCTGCCTTGGCCAGGATACGCTTAACATCTAAAAGTGCAAAAGAAATAATAAAAAGTTATAAGAAAATGCTATTACATGGCCAAGGTGCAATGTGTCCCTCAGAGCTGGGTACTTGTTTACGAGGCTCCTTGCAGCAACATTGCACAATTTATTTGGGTACCTGATGTTTAAAAAAGCATGCATCAACCTTCGACATCAAACAATACACAAAAAACAATATGCAACATTTCCATGAAATAATATCAAACAGTTGAACTGTGAGTCATCAGATGGGAGAATTTAAGTAAACTGCACCATGAAAGCATTAGGTACGTGACAACACCGAGGTTAGAGAATTGATCAGATGGATTTGACACAGGACAGGGGTAACATTTAATCCTTTTGTCCTGCAATAGCCAAGATAAACGGATAATCATGACCAGAGTTCACAAACTCTTAAAATACTTTCACCAAACAAGATGTTATAAAATGTTTTAATTAATATTTCAAATTAGCTTATTACTGAAACATGCACACAAGGGAAAATTAGCCATGAATACAAACTTGAAGGAGCATCTCCTATAAGGATTTACAAGGGCAGCTTATTAAGCTAGTTGTTGATCCATTATCGTGAGTGTTCAGTGCAAAGGTTAAACGAGGACATAGACACAAGCACTGACTACCAATGGAGGTTTTATTGCTGAATACACACAATAGTGATACAGCTATCTGAAAAATAACTACTAAAAAGAACAAAGCACACCATCAAGAGGCACACGAAGAAATGTAGAGTTGCGTAAAAAATGCCGGCCATAGGTTTGACTTCCCAGAAACTTGAGCTCTCTTTCAGATAAGGCAATGGATGGCTTGTTGATGCATGCACTCGGCTCCCATGCCAATTGTGCTACTTCAAGTATGATATGGGTAAGACCATCCCTGTGCTTGTGAATAACTGACATTCTTTCAAACCAAGGAGTGCAGCCACGCATGCTAGTATGATGTGCCAAAAAAACTTGCTCTGCCATTGTGCACATTATATGCATGTTCGCACAACCTCTCATGAAGGCATCTGGCAGTCCGCCCCATATGACAAGCGCCGCATGAAAGAGAAATTTCGTACACAACATTTTATGTGGATTCAACATGCCAAATCTTGCGCTTGACCTTGCAGATGCCTTTCTGACTGCCCTATCAGAAAAAGAGCTAAAGTTATTCTGGAAGTCACGTGAACGGCCTGTATTTGTGATGCAATCATATTTTTTTTGTATCCCGATTTCCAGCATAGTTCATTTTTTGGCCACTCGTCTGCTTTTCTTGTTCTATCTTCAGAAGTTAATGTTTTTCAGATAGCTCTTTCACTTGCTTGTGTAAATTCGGCACATTGAATAATAACCTCTTTGTTGACAGTCGGCACTTCTGTCTATGTACCGTTTACCTTTGTGGTGTACACTACCTATAAGAACTGTAACCAGCAGCTAAAGAAGCTTTATTCAACGCGCCATTCTAGCGCCCTCGCCCACTCATTAACCCAAGACTCATGGCAAGGAAACCACGGAGGATATTGCTCCATTGAAGCATGACATAAATTATGACTGAGTGTTAACCTTCCTGTAGCTTTCATGACTGTTTTTTGTGAAGGAAAAGGAATGGAAGTAGAAGAAATGCTGCTGGTGGTAACCGAACTCGCAAATTTGACATGACGCATGCAGCACTGTACGAATTCATCTAGCCACAACTGTCTTTCCATCCAATTCAGTTGGTATTTGTATACCCGCATAAAATGTAGCGCTGCTAGTGTCAGGGTTCATGTTGTTCGCCAGAATAAAGAAAATGGGCTCAGGGCTGCAATGTCGACATTGCCATTGAATATTTAAATTTCGAGGTTATGAGTGAACTGTAATTCAGAACTAGTCAACGATGTATCAGTGATAAAAAAATTTCGAACCAACAATGCCATATACACTGCTAAACACTTAAAAAGGCACTGCACAATTTGGACGTTGTTCACTGCCCCAATGCAAAGCTTTAGGAAAAAAATTTTTTTCCCCTCGGTTATCGAGCGTTTTCAAGGGGAACTACGCAGCAACTAAGTTATAATCATGAATTAGACAACAAAAACTTGTTTTGATTATAGACACCTTCCACTTGCCTTAGTGACATAACCGCATGAGAATGGAGCGTAATACGCTAATTAACATTGTGCTTACCATTCATATTGCAATACAAGGTTGGGAAAAATGCACGACTGAACATAATTGAGACATTACTGTGGAATGAATTCTCATTAAGTACATTCTATCCCAACTTTATTTACATCTGCCATAGGTTGGCAAACTGATGCACGAGTTGACTCACTCAGACTGATCTCGAAAGTGAGTCTCAGTGAGTCCGACTGAGTTGAATTTCTGTAGGTCTTAGCCCGAATGAACCCGGCTGAATAGAATTTTGGTGAGTTTGAGTTCTCATTATTTTGCTGACCAATGCATCCAGGTAATTGTTGTGACTTACATTGTCTGAGATGACGAATTGTAGGCAATCCATTCAATTTTCTTTTGAAGACTGTCAGGCATGCCTCCTGCTGTAATATTTCAGAGGTCTGCAGCAACGTCAATGGGCATCGGAGGCAGTGTCTACGTTGACTTCCTTTTACTCCTTTGTACTCTTTCCATTCCTTGTACTCTCCTTTGACTGCATTCTCCGCCTGTCGAACTGCACTACCAGACAGCCTTAAAAAGAGAAGTATTCATTGAAATCAACAACAAAATCCAGTGCTAGAAAAACATAAGATGTGGTATCACAGACTATCACTCCACATGCTCAAATTTACCTACTATATAGTTAGTGACGAGCTAAGAATACAGTAATAGCTCTTGATAAATATGGGCACATTTGCCATAGCAAATGGAGCCCATTGCTTTTCAAGGATAATGATGTACGAACAGCAAAAATCACTGACTGAGACAACTGACTCGTTACAGCATGAATGGGCTGTTAAAACGAAATTTAAAGAGGAATTTTATCACCCCCTATACAGATACCTCCTTACTAACACACCATGATCCCTCTCCCCCTTTTCGCATTGGTACCATGCACAAGGAAGGCGCATTATTGGTCCCTTCACAGACATTGGTACCATGAGCAAGAAGCTCCCCCACCAAGGTGAAATAAGCAACCATAGTGACGCACCTGCAAACATTCCTTCTGAGGAAAACTTATTGCTAGCTAAATCGTCTACACAGGTATTGCTTTGTGAAGGACAAATACTGGGCCATAAAGTGCCAAGACCAGACTAGCATTGTCTTGGGACCAGAAACAGCGAACAAAAGCAGGTCATATGAAGGCCAAGGATGATTTGATAGAAGAAAAATATGCTAGAACATTCTGGTTCTCAAATACACAAACTAGACCGCTTATGTTTATCCAAACATTATTAACTCCCTATCACATTTCTGGTGGCTAATTAATTAATATTTCAATGAACGCATTTTTTCTGATAACTTCTTGGTGCCTTTGCTTATAAGCTTTTTTGGTGAAACATGGCTATTATTTCAAACAGGAAGTCAAATTTTCCCTCAGCATTACATAAATCTGAGCTACTGAGATAGATACAAATGTCAAGGTCGGATAAGACTTTGAAGGATGATACGGAAGGATTGAGGAGTCGCAAACATGATTGTGCTTCTTAAGCTCTTCATATATCATCAGTTATATTTGGGCTGTCTAGACTGCACAAAATTAAAAAAAATATTTTGCAGCTTTTTGTTTTTATGTTTTCATAAATACACCTCATTTGTCATATCTATTAGTAGCAGAGCATTCCAATATTTAACAAGGACAGTGGTATGCTATAAAAGCGGAACTAGGACTATATAGATACATAAAAATATTAGGGGGAAAAAAACGTTTTATTTTTACATAGTGGAATTGCCCCTATGGCATGCATTTATTTGTTTACTAAATTCCCATGAGCTTATTCCCCAAAGTTAAGATACAACCAGGGGCAGAAAAAAGCTTTAGGACAGGAATGAGTGTCCCTTGCTACTACTTTACTGAAACCAAACAGGTTCATATTTATAGGTGAAGGTGGCCATGTGCGCACATACGTTTGCACGCAATACTCAAACAAGCTTGCCCATTATTATTCAGTCATACAGTGCAGAAACTGTCATTCAATTCAGTTCAAGCCACAGATGTATCACTGACATGGACGTCACATTTCATGTTGATGAAACAGGCCTCCATTAATTCCCATGCAGACAATCTTTGCGTTTACCAAGAATGCGGATGTGGAAAAGATATGGCTCACACGTGCAGTAATTGCAGTGCATAGGCAAATGTGCATTAATCTTATTCCTGGCAGACAGCTCATGTTCCCTTGCCAAATCGTTGGTGCAACAGCCTGTCTGGCTGATATGCACCTTGCCGCAATTAAGTGGAATTTCGTACATCATACCGACCGCGCAAGTCACATATGGCCTTGTATGATTTTTACCACAAAGGGTCAGCTTCTGTGGGTCTGAGATGCGTGGGCACAGGCCAGTAAGCTTCCATGGAGCCAAGAAAATAATAGGTACTTTGTACCTGCTGGCCACTTTCTTTAAATCGTGGGCCACTTCATGCATGTATGGAACAACATGCAGCCTTTTCTCCACTAGTGGCTTGGCAAGGGGCATCCAAGCGTTTTTTGGCTGTGACGCTCGCCTCCTTAAATCATGGGTTTGCGGAACTGCAATATTTCTATCTCAGCTATTAATGAGCCAATTTGAAAATTTTTGCAGTAGAATGCTCCCAAGAGGGCACCTAACAACTTCCAGCGTATAATTAAATTAGCTATGTGGCCTGGTGAGGGGCTCTTCAAAGTACTGCTAATAGCGATATTATAGCTTTCCAGCATACGACAGGTTTTAATGTTATACAGAGTTAATGCATGAGTACAGATTGAATAAGATCGGGTGCATACGGCTTTTTTGGTGCCTATGATGCTTCGGCGTGGCTTGGAGAGACAACCAAGTTAATCAATGCTCCATCACACACCGTCGTGCTTTCACCCATGTCGACGTAGCACTGGAACCGGTCGTTGGAAGATCTGAAAGCACACCCAGATGGTTTATCAATAGTTTTGCACATTAGAAGTGAAGCTGTGGGCACTGAACAGGCACTGATTAATTAAACAGCCTTTCTTTATGGTTGCTGTACTGTCCCAAACAGGTTTGTTATTTCGAGCCATCACAGCACAGCACAGCACTAATCCTGCTGCCCATAGGTGAGCTAAGTACAGGACGCATTAAGCTAACAAGGCTAAGCTTATTTATGCAATGTCAGCAACCACCAGTGTATAAGAACAGATGATTTCACAAAGATAGAACCATATTGCTGATTGCCCAAGGTTTTCATAGTCCTATTGCTGAAAATGCCAGCAATTTTTTTTCCTCAGTTGGTTCAATTTAACTTCATTGCTGTGTGAATGTTGCAGCGCACAAATGACGACAAAGATTGAACAGGCAAACAACAAGTCCGTTTTCGTCGCCTTGCCTGTTTTATTAGTTAAACGCTGAAGAAATTTGCAGAATATGGCATACTGCGACCAGTTATGCTAACTAAAGCACCATTACATTGACTGAAGCTGTTACTACTCCCTCTCCTACCAGATAGGGAAGCGATTGCACACCTTACCCCAATATCAGTAGTAAACCAACTGCAGAAGTTTTCAGAAGATGGAAGTACTGAAAAGGCTAGTTTCCTTGCGGCTTCTCGACACGGCAATAATTATAGTTGAGCAACGTTGTGTTCGTACGGGCAAGTATGCGCTACACTTCTCAATTTAAGGTCAAGTGCATTGGCTGCGACGAAACAAAAATATTAGTAGTTGGCAGCACAGTGAAGTGACGCAGAGCAATTTCCTAAGACTCGATCTGTCAGTTCAAAGCGCGGCAACCGAAGTTATTAATCGTGCTCGACATCTCCGCTACGCATACTGTTGCTACTTTGCCCATATTTATTTATTTATTTATTTATCATACCCTCAAGGTACGGTTGTACATTGCAGAGGGGAGGGGCAAAGTAAATACAGAGGCAAATCACAACATAAAGAAGGAAGGCAAACAACATTGCAAAAAACATTGTATACAAAATAACATAAAATGAACCAAACAATGACCAAATCCTCTTTGCGTTCCATAACGCGCAGTACATTTACGCTCACCTGTATTAGAAGATCGTTGCCTGTCATCAGGTACACGAACCCTCCCGTCCGCAGGCTTTCGTGGAGGTCGGCGAGTTTCCGGGCGCCTGTGAGCTTCACGATTTTCTTTGATGGCTCCTGCGAAACGAGGCAAGCCGCTTCTTCCGCCAGTCGGCGAGCGTTCAGTTGAAGCCGGATCGGACGACATACTGCCACCGTTGTCAGATTTCACAGGCGCAACGCAAGCAAGAGGCAAACCGCTCCTTCCGCACCAGTTGGCGAGCGTTCAGTTGAAGGCGGATCGGACGCCATACTGCCACCGCTGTCGGATTTCACAGGCGCAACGCAAACAAGAGGCAAACCGCTCCTTCCGCATCAGTCGGCGAGAGTTCAGTTGAAGGCGGATCGGACGACATGCTGCCACCGCTGTCAGATTTCACAGGCACAACGCAAGCAAGAGAGGAATGCCACTCGCGTTTAGATACTCGTTCACCGCCGTAGATAGCAAGGTGCCGTCAGTGCCATAGCCGTGTTTCTCATAGTTGTGAATCCAAAGTCGAAGTAAATACGAAAGCCGTAAGTCATGTGCTGGATCCTGAATATTTCGCTGCGCGCGTTCGCAAAACAGTTTTCGCTCACCGCTGCACTATCCTTGCTCAAATTTGGCAGAATGACCACATTTTGGTGCCTACTTCGTTTAGTATAACACTTAGCACAGTTAATTGCCTGATCTTTGTTTTAATGCAAACTTACCGGCGCTCATGAAAATGCGAGCTGCTGCCGCGACGGGGTACGCATAAACTTGTAACGCCGCCTGTCGTCAGCTAGAAAGCAGCATATCAGGGAGCGCTGCCGCGTGTTGCCTGCTCCTGGAACAGGCGACCGTCCTCCGTTAGACGCTGCTTTTTAAAGCTGACGGCAGGCGGCGAAACTGGTTTATGCTTGCGCCGTTACGGCAGCTGTTTGCAGCCTCAAGGGCACAGGCAAATTTGCGTTTTTTTTCTTGCAAGCGAGGCACTTAACTGTGCCACGTGTAAAGTCGACGCCAAAATGCGATCGCTCTACAAAATTTGAGCAAGAACAGAGCAGCCGTTTGCACGTTTTTTGCACAGGGGTTTGCAGAACAGTGCACAAAGTTTGCGCATTCCATTGTGGCCGCAATGATGGTACAAACAGACCACAACGTTTTTAGATTCTATATCTAAAGCGTTGACAGACCACCACGCCCCACAGAAGCCTTCGTACGAGGCAATACCCCTCTAAAGGACACTGCTTCACAGAAGTGGTGCCTTTTCGGACTGTTACCTCAGATTTTCGCTTCTAAAATTATAGAGGGAAACGAAGGCTGGGAGGTTTACCTCCTATTCAGGGAAGTTGTAGGCATGCTTTTGTATGATGAGCTTCCCTCAGAGTCTCTTGTTTATATGGAGGTGAAAATTCAAGAATTTCTCCGTTCATTCGTTACCCGCTACCCAGAAGCCCGCATAATCCCTAAATTACATTACCTTGTGCACTACCCACGCATGATCTCTTTTCGGACCACTCAAACAAATCTGGCGTTTGAGGTTCAAGGCATCAAAGATGAAAAACTTCAAAAACATATGTAAAACACTTGCAGAGCTTCACCAACTTTCTCAAAGCTATGAATTCCGTGAGATTGTCTTCAACCAACGCCACACCATGTCAGGCCTGAAACCTGTGCGAAGATCTGTTTTACATACGTGCATTGAGGAGCGCCTGTCTGCAGGTAACGTATGGCAGGCGAAGTCAGTCACTATGCCGCAAATGGCATACCATGTGGGAGATGTGCTTTTAATGACCAAGGGAGACGAAATTGACTTATAGGGTTTTACGTGCCAAAACCACTTTCCGATTATGAGGCACTTGTAGTGGAGGACTCTGGAAATTTCGACCACCTGGGGTTCTTTAATGTGCACCTAAATCTAAGTACGCGGGTGTTTTCGCATTTCGCCGCCATCGAAATGCGGCAGCCGTGGCCGGGATTCGATCCCGCGACCACGTGCTCAGCAGCCCAATACCATAGCCGCTGAGCAACCACGACGGGTAAGGCAGACGACCCACAATTTGGACAGATTGCAGGTATTTTTGCGGCTCAGGATGAGGTTCTGTTCTTGTTAGACAAGATGGGACTTGTTGAATTCAGGAGACATCGATAAGCACGTAAGGTATCAAAACGCAATGTAGTCTGTGCGGCGCAGCCAGAAGATGAGGTATTACCAGAGTTCCTCGATCTTTATCTGGCAGTGAAAGTGGTACCCAGATGTGAATTAGTGGTTTCATTAAAAATTGTAATATTTGCTTAGCTTTATGTTATGAACTCTAAGTGGGTGTACTTCACAGTTTGTGTTCTGTTGCCGTTGTGTGTATATTCGTGTTGTATTTTTTCTTGTTTTTTCCATTCTGTGCATGGGCAATCAATATTCATGCACTCCCCCCCCTTAAGGTATCTTTATGTACAAAATACATATTAATGTACAGTGCGTTGCATAAATATACCAACCAGTGTTATTACTTTTGGAGTTTGGTGTTGTACCATCCTGCTTCAATAATTTCTTACTGAAAAATTAAAAAAACAATTTGCCTTTCTTGCTATCCTGATTATGCTGTAATACAGCACTGCATGAAACGCATTTTACTTTTTGCGGCTATAGAGTTGAACTCGGGTAGTTACATATCGTTCTCTTTCCTTTGGTATAGTCAATCAGTTATTTGATTGAGTGAACCAACGAATCCACATTCACTGCAACCTATAACATCATATGTGCCTTTCACTGACTCCCTTCAAGCAGCATGGGAGTCATCCATTTCATGCGTCATTCCCGACTTCGTTTTGTGACTACCCTTGGAAAAAAAGGTAGTCAGCGACTGAAAAAAGAGATTCGAGGTAGTCGTGACCCTCTTTTGACTCTCTTTTTTTAAGAGTGTATTTAAGGGCGAATCCCTCCCATCGCATGTAAAAGTAGGCCACTTCAGGCACGCAGTTTGCCCCTTTATACCAAAACCGCTGCAGTGCTGGAAGTGCATAAAACTTGGCCATGTGAGTAGTGTGTGCAATAACACTACCGTCTGTTCTCGCTGCACTGGGCCCCACACCACAAACACGTGCGAGGCCAGTGTGCTGAAGTGCACAAACTGCAGCGGCCCTCACGATGAATCTTCGAAGGAATGCCCTTTGATTCGGAAGGAAATGCAAATATTGAAGAAAATGGTTAGAGACCACTCGTCTCACCGAGAAGCAGCAGCATCTATTAAGCGACGACGATCACGTCGCCGACGTAGATCAAGAGCCTCCAAAGCCACTACAGAACGCCACACACGTATATTACCACCCACTCTTCCGCCCAGGCCTAACGCAGTCAGCTCAAAGGACAAAGGTGCATCGAACAGCACGGCTTCTGACGCATGGCCTGCACTCCCGAGGCTACATGCCCCTACTGAGCCAAATGATACTTCTACAGCAGGGGACACTTCGTCTGTTCCTGATAAATTGGCGGACCAAGATCACCAAATTGTTGTTATGATCAGCTCTCTGGTGAGTGCTATTCGCGTTCTTCTGGTCAAGCTACAGAAAACAACAGCTCGAAGTGCATTGCAAGTGCTGGATGCCATCAGTCCGGTTCTGGCGAGCCTTCAGAAGTCCAGTGCTTGAGAACTTCTACAACAGAACCATGGCTCATCGACAACAACAACGATCGTTCCGGAATGATGTGAGAAGTGCCTCCATATTCCAATGGAATGCGAGAGGCCTGAGGTCCCGTATTTCGGATTTTAAACAGTTCGTATTTGAAAACCATTTTCCTATACTGGCCATCTGTGAACCGAACTTATCAGCCTCCATAAGGCTATCGGGATATGAATATTTTGTTTCAAACACGTGTGTCCGTAGTAGTAAGGTTCTGGTTTACATTCGCAAGGACCTTACGTATTTTTCCCAACACGTAGCGCCACACGACGGTAACCAATACGTCTGTGTTACTGTGAAAAAGAAGAAGCTGTATTTTACTCTTATTGGCGTCTACCTTTCCCCAACAAGTCCGTTTGATAGAAAAAGACTCGAAGATATTATGGCTGCTACTCCCGGTCCTTGGATAATAACAGGGGATTTCAACGCTCACTACCATATATGGGGAAGCTCCAGGATAAATACGAGGGGCAGGTCACTAATATCCTTTGCATCAGGCCACAACCTGTGTCTTCTAAATGACGGAAGCCTGACATTTCTGCGAGGAACTACGTACAGCAGCTGCCTTGACTTGACTTTGGTGTCACGTTGCGTGACTTTGAGCGTGTAGTGGTTCACTGATATTGAAACCCATGGAAGTGATCATATTCCGACCTATGTGAGAATCGATGGACTAGACGCCGCATTACCGGTTGTCTCTCGCCAAATCGACTGGTCACTCTTTCAAGATCGCATAGAAGACACATGCAAGACACATATTGCACGCACATTAGAAGGCATAATCGCAGACGCTATGCAAGATTGTACACGCTGCTTCACACATCCATCAAAGCGTACAGAGAATGAAATTGAATTGGAAAGGCTTCATGCACTACGTCGCCGAGCTGAAAGGAGGTACAGGCACACGAAGTCAATTCTTGACCTCAGAGAAGCTCGGCGCATGCAAAAGAAGATCAAACGCCGAATGGATAAGCTAGCGGATCAAAGATGGAAATGTTTTTGCGACTCACTAGACCCCCGCAAGCCATTGTACCGTGTGTGGCGTACCCTAAGGGGTCTTTGCTCAAGTCCCCAGCAACGACACCCATTCAACGCCCTTGTTCTCTATCAAAACCGCCGTGAGATAGACGTCACAGAGGAATTTTGTGCGAACGTCGCCGGCGGCACAGTTTTAGTCCCTGACATGGCTCTAGGCAACATCCTCGGCCCACGAGATGCAAGTATGGGCGCTCCATTCTCTATGGAAGAGTTGGAAGCTGCTATGGCGCTATGCAGGTGTTCGTCTTCACCAGGGCCCGATGGCATAACATACACTGCTTTGCGCTACATAGGCAGAGAAGCACGAAGAGAACTCCTCAGCCTTTTTAATAGTTCATGGCAAGATGGTGTCGTCTCACAGGAATGGAAACGCAGCCGCCAGGTACTGCTTCTAAAAGCAGGAAAGTCACCTCTCTAACTGGCATCCTATCGGCCTATAGCTCTTGCCAGATGCGTCGGGAAGCTCATGGAACGTATAATCCTCATGCGTCTCAAATGGTACCTTGAACACCACAAAATTTACCCTGACTCTATGGCGGGATTTTGACGCGGTCGTTCATCGATTGACAGTGTCATCGATCTACTATCATCTGTGGAACAACAAAAATCTCGGAAGCGATTATCAGTAGCACTCTTTCTTGACGTGAAAGGCGCTTTCGACAACGTTTCCCATCAACCCATTCTAGACGCACTTTTGACAATTGGACTAGGAGGGCGAGTATATCGATGGGTCAGTAACTACTTGACAAAAAGGTCCTTGTTCGTACGTACGGAAGATGGTCCGACTACCGACCACAACACATACCGAGGCGTTCCCCAAGGCGGTGTTCTAAGCCCTATTCTTTTCAACCTCGCGCTTCTTGGGCTAGCCGAATCCCTACCGGAAACAGCGAGTGTTTCAATCTACGCCGACGACATCTGCATCTGGACATCAGCGGTCACTCGCCTGCAGGTTCGCGCACGGCTACAGAAAGCAGCAACACAGGCATCTGACTACCTTCACACACAAGGCCTTACCATCTCAACAGAAAAATGTGCGTTAGTCGCTTTTACGCGAAAAGCGATGATTCCTTATCCAGTATGCATCAATGGTCAGCCTATCTACTACAAGAGAAATCATCGGTTTTTGGGCGTCATTGTAGACCGGGACCTCACTTGGAGCCCTCATGTTGCCGACTTAAAGAAGAAGCTCATATCTATTGTTCACGTCTTCAAGTTCATCGCCGGCAAAACATGGGGATCGTCAGTGAGCTCCATGCTACACTTATATCGTGCACTTTTCATCGGATTGCTACGCTATAGCTTCCCCGTGCTTGCTAAAACATGCAAGTCAAATCTTCGAGA
Source organism: Dermacentor variabilis (assembly GCF_050947875.1). Classification (NCBI taxonomy): domain Eukaryota; kingdom Metazoa; phylum Arthropoda; class Arachnida; order Ixodida; family Ixodidae; genus Dermacentor; species Dermacentor variabilis. Next base: position 27,180,012 of record NC_134574.1, read on the forward strand.
ACTTCAAAGCGTGCAGGCGCAGGCACTGCGTGTTTACCTAGGCCTTCCGCGCAGCGCCTCAACACCTGGAACCATTATAATCGCTCAGACCATCCGATCACAACTTACATTAGCACCGAAACGCTTAGAGCCCATGTTCGTCATGTTTCACGGATGCAGTCAAGCTCTCTTGCGTGGCTGCGAGAACGACGACCACAGGCGTCCTTCTTCAACAAGGTCAGCATCCATCGTGCCTCCTTACCATCGGGTTTCACACCCTCAGCACGTTCAACCTCAGCTTTGTGGTGTTTAAAACAACCTCAAGTGCGTCTTACGGTTCCAGGGATAAGAAAGAAGACCGACCTGCCTATCTTGGCCTTGAAGCAAGCAGCTCTGGATTGTTTGCACACTCTCTACTTCGATCGAGTTCACATATATACGGATGGCTCTTCCACTCAGACCAGCTCCACCGGCGCAGTGGTTATACCATCACGATCAAATAGCATTCGATACAAGATTTCTCGCATGACAACATCGACTGGATCGGAGCTTGTTGCCCTCCGAGGTGCCGTTGATTACATTAACAACCAACCCGCTAATCGGTGGGCAGTATTCTGCGATTCGAAGGCGACCTTACAATGTCTTCTATCATCTCTTCGTCGCAGGTCGTCTGAGCAACTAGTGTCGGAGATACGAGAAATGCACCATCGTATGATAGCGAAAGGACACGACGTCGTGTTTCAGTGGCTGCCTCGTCATTGCGGTATCTCCGGCAACGACCTCGCTGACGAAGCCGCTAGAAAAGCACGCGAAGGAGCAACCCTTGTTTCAATACCTTTATCGCGGACCGACGCAGCCCAACACTTAGGCAAGCGAGCGCACTTTTTGACATTGGAGAAGTGGCACACACCTGAATTCACTCAGCATCGCTTGCATTCCCTCGATCCCTCTATGCAACTGCGGCTGTTACCAGGTCTTCCGCGAAATGAAGAAACAGTGCTGTGACGCTTACGTTTGGGCGTCGCATTCACCAATGCTTATGCATTTCCGATTGGAATGGCTGATAGCGCCGAGTGCAATGCCTGCGGTGTCGAGGAAACCATAGAATACATACTGTGCTACTGCCCATCTTTTGAAAATGAAAGGCAAGACCTCTGCACAGCTCTCAATCAACTAGATGGAAGGCCGTTCACCTTGAACAAGATCTTGGGACCATGGCCTCGCATATCGCAGCTACAAAAGGCCACAAAAGCGCTGCTGCGATATTTGAAAGTGACCGGATTGAGTCAGCGTCTGTGATTCGGACTGAGTGACCGACTGATATCTCCAGTGAATTTTCTCTTTTAAATTATTCCGTCCCCCTTTCCCTTTCCCCAGTGTAGGGTAGCCAACCGGGCTCAGTCCTGGTTAACCTCCCTACCTTCCTTTTATCATTTTCTCTCTCTCTCTCTGTCTCTCTCTGGGCACTATAACGTAAAACTATTCCAAACTTTTCTATTCCAATTCTGCTCTCAGCCCTCCGCGACTGGTCAAAAGCCTTTTTCGACCACCCCTCACTTCACTTGTCTGTCACGCGACGTCACGAAAACCGCAATATCTCCCCATCTGATATGATGTGTCATCATCATCATCATCATCATCATCATCATCAGCCTGGTTACGCCCACTGCAGGGCAAAGGCCTCTCCCATACTTCTCCAACAACCCTGGTCATGTACTAATTGTGGCCATGCCATGCCTGCAAACTTCTTAATCTCATCCGCCCACCTAACTTTCTGCCGCCCCCTGCTACGCTTCCCTTCCCTTGGGATCCAGTCCGTATCCCTTAATGACCATCGGTTATCTTCCCTCCTCATTACATGTCCTGCCCATGCCCATTTCTTTTTCTTGATTTCAACTAAGATGTCATTAACTCGCGTTTGTTCCCTCACCCAATCTGCTCTTTTCTTATCCCTTAACGTTACACCTATCATTCTTCTTTCCATAGCTCGTTGCGTCGTCCTCAATTTGAGTAGAACCCTTTTCGTAAGCCTCCAGGTTTCTGCCCCGTAGGTGAGTACTGGTAAGACACAGCTATTATATACTTTTCTCTTCAGGGATAATGGCAACCTGCTGTTCATGATCTGAGAATGCCCGCCAAACGCACCCCCAGCCCATTCTTATTCTTCTGATTATTTCCGTCTCATGATCCGGATCCGCCGTCACTACCTGCCCTAAGTAGATGTATTCCCTTACGACTTCCAGTGCCTCGGTGCCTATTGTAAATTGCTGTTCTCTTCCGAGACTGTTAAGCATTACTTTAGTTTTTTGCAGATTAATTTTTAGACCCACTCTTCTGCTTTGCCTCTCCAGGTCAGTGAGCATGCATTGCAATTGGTCCCCTGAGTTACTAAGCAAGGCAATATCATCAGCGAATCGCAAGTTACTAAGGTATTCTCCATTAACTTTTATTCCCAATTCTTCCCAATCCAGGTCTCTGAATACCTCCTGTAAACATGCTGTGAATAGGATTGGAGATATGGTATCTCCCTGCCTGATGCCTTTCTTTATTGGGATTTCGTTGCTTGCTTTATGGAGGACTACGGTGGCTGTGGAGCCGCTATAGATATCTTTCAGTATTTTTACATACGGCTCGTCTACACCCTGATTCCGTAATGCCTCTATGACTGCTGAGGTTTCGACAGAATCAAAAGCTTTCTCGTAATCAATGAAATCTTTATTTGGTCGGCGAAGTGCCCCGGGTTTTTGTTAACCTTTTAACAATGAAAGCTTTATATAAGGGTTGGTTATATTCCGCACATTTCTCTATCACCTGATTGATAGTGCGAATATGATCTATTGTTGAGTAGCCTTTACAGAATCCTGCCTGGTCCTTTGCTTGACAGAAGTCTAAGGTGTTCCTGATTCTTTTTGCGATTACCTTAGTAAATAGTTTGTAGGCGACGGACAGTAAGCTGATCGGTCTTTAATTTTTCGAGTCTTTGGCGTCCCCTTTCTTATGGATTAGGATTATGTTAGCGTTCTTCCAAGATTCCGGTACGCTCGAGGTCATGAGGCATTGCGTATACAGGGTGGCCAGTTTCTCTAGAACAATCTGTCCACCATCCTTCAACAAATCTGTTGTTACCTGATCCTCCCCAGCTGCCTTCCCCCTTTGCATATCTGCCAAGGCTTTCTTTACTTCTTCCGGCGTTACCTTTGGGATTTCGAATTCCTCTGGACTAATTTCTGTTCCATTATCGTCGAGGTTGCCACTGGTACTGTATAAATCTCTATAGAAATCCTCAGCCACTTGAACTATCTCATCCATATTAGTAATGATATTGCCGGCTTTGTCGCTTAACGCAGACATGTGATTCTTGCCAATTCCTAGTTTCTTCTTCACTGTTTTTAGGCTTCCTCCGTTCCTGAGAGCATGTTCAATTCTATCCATATTATACTTCCTTATGTCAGCTGTCTTACGCTTGTTGATTAACTTCGATAGTTCTGCCAATTCTATTCTAGCTGTAGGGTTAGATGCTTTCATACATTGGCGTTTCTTGATCAGATCTTTCGTCTCCTGCGATAGTTTGCTGGTATCTTGACTAACGGAGTTACCACCGACTTCCATTGCACACTCCTTAATGATGCCCACAAGATTGTCGTTCATTGCTTCAACACTAAGGTCCTCTTCCGGAGTTAAAGCCGAATACCTGTTCTGTAGCTTGATCTGGAATTCCTCTATTTCCCTCTCACCGCTAACTCATTAATCGGCTTCTTATGTACCAGTTTCTTCCGTTCCCACCTCAGGTCTAGGCTTATTCGAGTTCTTACCATCCTGTGGTCACCGCAGGGCACCTTGCCGAGCACGTCCACATCTTGTATGATGCCAGGGTTAGCGCAGAGTATGAAGTATATTTCATTTCTAGTCTCGCCGATCGGGCTCCTCCAGGTCCACTTTCGGCTGTCCCGCTGGCGGAAGAAGATATTCATTATCCTCATATTATTCTGTTCCGCAAACTCTACTAATAACTCTCCCCTGCTATTCCTAGTGCCTATGCCATATTCCCCCACTGCCTTGTCTCCAGCATGCTTCTTGCCTACCTTGGCATTAAGGTCGCCCATTAGTATAGTGTATTTAGTTTTCACTCTACCAATCGCCGATTCCACGTCTTCATAGAAGCTTTCGACTTCCTGGTCATCATGACTGGATGTAGGGGCGTAGACCTGTACAATCTTCATTTTGTACCTCTTATTAAGTTTCACAACAAGACCTGCCCCCCTCTCGTTAATGCTACAGAATTCCTGTATGTTACCAGCTATATTCTTATTAATCAGGAATCCGACTCCTAGTTCTCTTCTGTCCGCTAAGCCTCGGTAGCACAGGACGTGCCCGCTTTTTAGCACTGTAAAGGCTTCTTATACGCACTGTATAGGCACACTGAGTATGCATGATTTGACAGAAAAAAGAAAAACAGTTATTTCTGATTCGACCCCTTTTCGCCATTAGCCCTCCGCTATTGGTAAAAAGTTTTCGGGCTGCACCCACTTCCCCGGCCTGTCACGCGACGTCACAAAACCGCAGGAACTCACCCCGTCAAAGTGACGTGTACGCGATAAAGATGCATTAATATGCCGAACAAAACTGAATTTCTTTCGGAATAGACGCAGGCAGCCCCGTTCCGAAAGGAATAAAAGATGGCTGCCGCCAATCGCTGAGACGCTGGCTACTCGCACCTGCCGGAGAGCATGGGTGTATTTGCGTATAATAAAACTTCTTGCGTGATCGTGTAACGTTTTCAAGCACTTTTGCCACATTTACTACCTCATTCTGCCAAATGTTCTTTGTTGAGGGTCAGTTTATCGTCATTCTTAAGCTTCCGTTGCATGCCGCCGCGATTTTCGACCAGCCACCACAAGCTAAGTAATGGAAAGCCGACTTTTCGCAGACGCCGGCACCACCCTCTTCATCCGGTTATCGATTTTCAGTGCACTGGCTCTGCCCCAGTGAATCCCTCTCCACTTGAGCGTTCTCCTCGCCTCTTGTCAGTCAATTAGATACGACAAGCCGCTCAGTGTAGGCAATGTTATTCGTTTTTCAAGTAAACAAAAGTGACCTCCTATGAACGAGGAGAGCGTTTGATTGGTCGGTTCAGACAACCGTGTGGGTGACCGCCCGGTGCTTGCGTCGGTGGTTACGCAAATTTGACTTCAGGAAATTGGAATAGAAACATATTAGAATAGTTTTACGTTATAGGGCCGCATGTTTAAAAAATAATAGTCCGACTGTGAGCTCAAGCAATGTAATGAGCCCATACCCCCGAAGCGTGCGAGGTCAAGTCTACCTTTCCGTCGTGACAAACCACGTTACGATCTGGGTCGAGCTTTCACTGTGCACGTTGAATACACAACATATAGAAGTGCTGATTGGAGGCTTTCGCAGTTCCCGCGAAGTGTATTACGCATATTTTTGTGTAGGCTACCCGTAAGATGGTCGAGCAAACGTACTTTACTCTTGGCGTGAATCCTAAGCAGACAGCAACTTACCGTCCCCTGGAAAACATTCGCGCTCGTTGGTGTGATTTAGTGTTAGTTCATGCTTAAAATGTGCCCTGTTTTTGAAACGATAAACATTACGGAAAAGATGAGTTGCAATTTGAAAGCACTGTTGAATGCACATATGAAAATAAGTAGATACCAGGATCTCAACTTGGCAGGGATGGCGCTTGCCGCGAGAACGACGGTTATTCGCTGCACTGATTTAACTCCGGCAATGCTCTTAATCTTTACAACGACGCTGTCTTTGGCTAGGATCCCGGGATTTCATCGTGGTGTAACGTCGACAGAGAACTATCATCTATGGTTCGTACCCCCGTAAGACAAAGGCTATGAGCACTCAGCTAAGTGAAGCGAACAGAATCTTTGGAATAACGCAGACAACGTACGGAACAGCATACCTTTCGATAAAGAACAAGCTCGAAAGAAGCTTGGGAACCACATAATTGATGATAAGGCATTTCTGCGCCTACATGCAATGTGAAGCAAGTAGCGCTCTTCGCAAACGTTTCCCGGCAAAGATTGCTATTGCGTAAGCTGCCGCAGCGACAGCAGCTTGGCTTTAAGACATGAACCAAGGAGTAACATAGATGCACCTTCGTACGTAAAAGAAGAACCCGCCTAGCAACTGTTCTGTGTTGTGACTGTGCTACGGGAAGGCCACGTATAGTGAGGATTCCTGAAGAGCAGTGTACTGAATGAAGGCTGCAGCTACGGTTTACATTACTGACAAGGACACAATCTTGTTTTCACATATTAAATCCTTGAGGAGCAACCTGCTTTTTGCGCTAATGTTTTCTCGCGCTTATTTCTTTTTGGCATTGGTAATGCTTTCATTAACTGCGCCTATGCAAGAACCGTGAAAAAAATGGTCACCTAAAACCAAATTCCGCTAACCTTTCTTGCCCCTGTCAATTTAGCGTAATTCATTCTTCCACATGAGCAATGTATGTTAATGAGAGCAGTCGTATACATACGACGCTTTTTCAATCGGCAGCCCCGTCAGGTTTATTTTTTATTGCTGTGCGGCTTAATGTAATACGTTCTGAATATATATGGTGCAGCATATCGAGATGTTGCTTTCTGCATTTTTGGTCTCTTCTAATTTGATGTAATTTGATTTCATCATTTTTCAGAGAGAACGTCATGCACAATGTGGGTAAAAAAATCGTATTTGCAAAAACCTTTAAGACATTGCCATTTTGTAATGCTCGCCTTGTGCAAGAACCCTGCTTATAACGCCTACACGTATGAAAAGAAAGTGTGCGGAAACACGACGTAATAACATAGTCAATAAAGCAGAAACAAGTCACAAAGCGTCCAAAATAAATTAAATATCATTGCCGTGCCTTCGAGTAGCTTTATGATCGTACGTTTTGAGGAGTATTGTAAAAGAAGGCTGAAGGAAGTGAATAAATGAAGTGGCAAACTCTTCAACAGGGGTAACTTCATGCACGTTCAAATGGTGCGTTGAACAACCCTCCGCCTACCTAGAGAATTCTACGCCCCTCCTGCACCCGACCTGTCACTGCCTGACTACGTCGAGCAACTGGGGCTTCTATGTCAACGCCTGCGACCAACTCCGACCCCACAAGTTTCCACGTATGACATCTTCCAGAGCAAGGACCTTGCTTGATCAAGCCACGTCTTTGTGCGACGCGAAGGAATCCGACGATTACTTACAGCACCCTACGAAGAACCATTCGAGGTGCTAGACCACGGCGAAAAGAGCTTCGCCGGGTCGTGAATGCCCCAAGGATGTTGCGGCGATTGACCGCGTGAAGCCAGCATACACGACGAACTCATGTGCTCCAATTTCACTCTCCGCAAGTTCAACGGTCACATCGGCGCGTAAACACCTGGCGTGGGGAACATGCCTGGGAATAAAAACGCCCTTTTCGTCTGCGGGGCTTGGGGGGGGGGAGTAGGAGAGGGACTTGCAACGACGCGTCTCGCGTCGTAGCTCCTGCTTACAGCGTCGGCATCTCGGTGCGGAGCGCGCGCAAAATAAAGACAATCCTTAAACTGGGTTCTCATGGTGCGCTCACGTAACTTCCGCCGCTCAATTACACGCACTATCTATTGGCGATGGATGGATGCTATGAGCGTGCCGTTTGGAATGGGGTGGTGGGTTGCGCCACAAGCTTTTGTTATCTTGTTGCCTAATGTCCTACCTATGTTAAAAAGAAAGAAAGTAAAAAACCCGCAATGAATTCCCGTAACTGAAATTTCTGAGCCCCTATTTTGAACTTTGTTTTTGTACGCCTCCGTTGTTTGTCGTTTCCCTACTTTTCTTCCACCAATCTTCCAATCCCCTTTTACTAATCGCTATTGTAGACGTGTTTACTTTCTCCCTGCTCGTGCTTACTGAAGCCAAGGGCTTCAAGGAGGCCAGCGAATCAATCACACGGCAGATATTTTCACATTCTAGTAAAACATGCTCCACCGTTTCCCTAGCTTTACTGCAGCAAGCACATGCGCATCCAACTAAATACTCGCTCCCTAGTGGCGGCGCCGAGAAACAGTTCATCCAGGTTCAAGCTTCATGTGAAAGAGGGTCTCCCATCAATAAATGCGCTGAATGCCTCGTAGTTCTGAAATTGTCGTGGTGCTGCCTCGCACAAGCCAGAAACTGAAAAAAAAAACGGATGTCGAACGACATGTTGTGTACCAGTCTGTGTGCCAGCGTGGTGGAAAGACAACAACGTATGATTTCGCCTTTCGCGAAAGAAGCAGACGATGCGCATCGGAGAGCGATTTGGATAAGAAACTTTGCATTGGGAAAATATGAAGACTGAAACTATACCTGCTTGTTCGAAACACTTGCCTCGGGACTTCGTCCCGGTGAGCAGAACACTGTTTTCAATATCTTGATGGCCTTTATAATGGTGGTGTTTGCTTTGTTTAAGCAGGTGCTTTAACAAATTATAGTGATGTGCGTTTAAGCTTCACTTAGTTTTATTCATTTATAGCTTTCTGCTCCAGAAATAGTGTTACTTAAGCTTTAGGCTGCCGGAGTACTCTCGCTGATGTACTTTTGTCTGCAGGCACGGTAGCAGGAATGATAACTGCCTCGGAGGGTCAGATATTCATCATGACACATGTTATGCCGCGAGCCGACTCATCTTTTCATTGCATGTTTTAGTTTAGCCATGCAGGCGGAAGATGCTGCTTTCTCATTCAACGCGTTGAGTGGTCAGTTTATGTTCTCGCAAGAAATTTAGAAGCAACAGCAAACAGCATTCGTTCTCGCTTTGGAGCGTTTGATCTGCGCACAGCGTCGCCATTTTGCTTTGCGACACTGTACACACACCTAAATCCTGCTACAACTGGTTCAGTTCGTTTCCGAGTCATGTATTTACATTAATTCGAGTGACTTTGCCCAAAAGAAAACCTTCACTAAATTTTGGAGACCTATTGAAAGAAACTAAACTTGGTCCGATTGGTTGTTACTCACTTCTCGCGTTTTACTTGGGTTTGAGAATTTACACGGGCTCCGGGTGTCTTGTAACTAAACGGGCTCGGCGGACCAACTATTGTTACTGAGCCGCGGGAACGTCTACTGACACTCCTTCCCACGCGCCGACCAACCCGCGAGACAATGGGCCGCCGGCGGGCGCGCTGCAGTTCGGGGAATAAATGCCCCTACGGTGCCGGGTCGTCTCCCCTACGGTGCTTCGTCTCCCCAACGGTGCCTGGTCAACTCGCCTACGGTGCTTGGATGGCCGTATCCGTCACCTGGGTATCGGGAGAGGACCGAGTGTTTAAAAACCGCTGCAGAAGGGCAGCGGATTGGGAGAGTTGATGTTGCATGGTAACAATAAAATTCAAACAGCGCTAAACGACAAGAACAGAATTCTGGTCCTGTCGTTAGCGCTGTTTGAATTTTATTGTTACCATGTAAAAACCGCTGTTGTACGGCTGCCCAGGACACTCTCTCTCAAGCAGTCATGTTAGACTGATGTACTTTCTCAAACAGTCATGTTAGGCTTATATAAATACTGCAAATAAACTCATGTTCCTCGTTCCCGATGAGAAGCAGTCCTTCCTTTCATGAACGTCCTTAGCGTGGATAATTTGTACGACGGCATGGGCCAGCTACCTTCTAATTCATGCCCGACTCCAATCTTGACAACGGATCACGAGCGACGGGATTGAACCCCCAATCATAACAACCGGCTGACAGCGGTGAGATGGAATTTGCGACGTGGTGCTGTGACTGCGGTGAGTGCTTTGACTCTCTAGGCTTCATTTTGTGGTTGTTCTGTTTAGAACAGTAGGGAAGCTAGATTGTTGAGTGTTAGCTAGGTTGTGTTTTCCTAGCTAGATATAGAGAGGAGGATAAAAGGTAGTAAAGCAGCGATGATGGAGTTAAGGACACTACTGAGAAACGAGTTGTTGATTGTTGGTGAGGAACTGGGCCTAGATGTACGCAAGGAAATGCTAAAATCGGAATTATTGCAGCTAATTTCCGAACAGACCAGTGAAGAAGAAATTGAAATGGGGTTTGAACTTTTGAAAAAGAGAGAAGAACGAGAGAGAAAAGAACAAGAGAGAGAGGAACGCGATAAAGATCGCGAGTTGAGAAAAATGCAACTTGAATTTGAAAGCAAACGTTTGGAGTTGTCTCAAGGAAGTGAAGGTGCTCTGGGATGATCAAGTGAGGCAGACTGATACCGCATGGACAGGCTATTAAAGCTATTTGAGGTCGGGACGGACATAGGCTTGTTCCTAAGCAATTTTGAAAGACTTGCGAGAAGATGAACTTCGGTCAGAGTACATGGCCACAGCGGTTGCTGTCTATGTTGTCGTGTGAATCTGCAGAGGTAATCGCCAGACTCTGTGCACAGGATGCATATGATTAGGCAAAAGTTAATGCTAGTCTCCTGAAGAAATACCGCCTTTCAGCCGAAGCTTTTCGGCAAAGGTTTAGAAGCACAGGCAAGAAAGATAGCGAGGGATATCCGGAGTTTGCATATAGCTTAAAGGCCAACCTAGTCGAGTGGCTGAAAAGCGCGCAAGAGTACGACAGCAGAGACATGATCATAGTATGCATGTGTCTAGAGCAGTTTTACAGAACCATCCCCCAAGCTGTGAAACTGTGGGTGCAAGACAGAGGGAGTGTAAACATTGTGGAAAGGGCGGCTGAATTAGCCGAAGAGTACGCAACCCGTAGAAAGTTGAACGCCCAGAAAGGAAACTGGAACGGTCGAAATGGACCGCGGAAACCATTTCTGTTCAAAAAGGGTTCGCAGACGAGACGATCGGAGCCTGTAGACGTGGAGGAAAAGCACGCAGAAAAGAGCGAGGAGAAACTTAGCGGGGAAACCGCACAAAAGGAACAGAAAAGAAAATTCGAATCTTTTAGGCCGAACCGCTGTTATAAATGCTACAAACTGGGACATATAGCTGTAAACTGCGGGAAGCTTAGTGTAGTTTTTTTCTACGTACAGGAAAAAGACGAGAATATGGAACTTTTAAGCCCCTATCTTCACGACCTGAAAGTTAATGGCAAACCATGCCGAGTGCTAAGAGACAGTGTCGCCACGATGGACATTGTCCATCCGTCTTACGTGACGGTAGATGACTTCAACGGAGAAGTAGCATGTATCAAACAGGTTGTAGAAGAACACAGCGTGTGTCTGCCCATGGCCAAAGTCAAAATCAGTGGACCATTCGGGGAGCTAGAGACTGAGGCTGCAGCTTCCAAATTTTTGTCACTGCAGTACCCTTACATCTTTTCGAATCGTTCGAATCAGTTACTGCGTGACAAAGGCTTAAACTGGGAGAGGGCATAGTACAACCATTGACCCGCGGCCAAGCTCGTTAAATCGCGTCGCTTTCGGCTGAAAATGCACAAGCTGCTCCAGCTAAAGCAGAAAAGGGGATAACTTCAGTACCCGAATCCGAGCTAGGCCCGAGGGACAAAAAAAAAACAGTTGAGGAGAGCCTGCCAGCTGACCAGCTCAATGAGAGCGTAGCACTAGAGTGTCAAAGTTCAAACCTGCAGGAAGAGCAAGGTGACGCGATCGCAAGCGAGACAGGGTCGTTATTATCACCGGCCTCAAAGAACTTTGATCAGCTCTTACGTGTCGATAGAGAGTCACTGGCAGCCGAGCAAAAGAATGATGAGAGCTTAGCTAAATTACATCACACAGCTAAAGAAGGCATTGCTAGGCGCAACGTGACGATACATGAGAGAGGAGGATTGTTGTATCGGCACTACAGAAATCGCAAGGGTACGTTTTTAGATCAGTTTGTGGTACCTACTAAGTATAGGGAGGACCTTTTGAGTCTCTGTCATGGAAATGGGTGGTCCGGCCACCTAGGCATAAACAAATCAAAGGAAAGATTGCTTATGGAATACTACTGGCCTGGCTGTTTCAAAGACGTAGAAAATTTTGTAAGATCATGCGACGCCTGCCAGCGCTCTGGTAAACCAGGAGAGACATGGAAAGCTCAACTGAAGGTAGTGCCCTTAATAACAGAGCCTTTCAGACGACTTGTAATAGACACGGTAGGGCCTCTTCCAAAAACAAAATCGGGCTACAGGTACTTGTTTACCATGCTGTGTCCGGCTACAAAGTTTCCAGAAGCAATCCTTCTGAAAGAGCTCAGCTCCACCAAAGTAGCAGACGTGCTTTTGACAGTGTTTGCACGAGTTGGGTTTCCAGCCGAAATTCAGGCAGATCAAGGGTCAGTATTCACGAGCGCACTGACTTCCACATTCTTGAAAAAGTGCGGGGTAAAGTTAATATACAGTTCTGTCTATCACCGTCAGTCAAACAGTGTAGAGAGGGGGCATTCAGTGCGAGTTTTGCATGCGCTCTGCTACGAGCACAAGGAGGAGTGGGAGAACTGTCTGCCGGCAACTTTGTTTGCTTTGCGAACGGTTCCACATGAAGCGACAGGGTTCTCGCCAGCAGAACTAGTGTATGGGAGGACACTCCGTTCTCCACTGAGAATGTTAAGAGAGATGTGGGAGGAGAAAGGGGAGAGTCCAATAGTGGTTGAATACGTGCTAAATCTGTTGGAACGGCTAAGCGCAACCCAAGAACTAGTCGAAAAGAACATGGGAGTAGCTCATAAGAACACCAAATTCTATTACGACAAGAACGCGAGGCTTCGTACGTTTAACGCCGAAGACCAGGTAATGATCGTCAAACCTTCAAGCTTGAAGTTCACTGGGACGGGCCCGTTAAAGTGTTGCACAAGCTTTCAGATACTAACTATGCTCTGAGAATGCCCGGCCGCCGGAAGGAAGTGAGGATATATCACTGCAATTTGATGAAGTCGTATGTATAGCGGAGCGGAGTCGTTAACTATACCATCAAAGAGCATGATGGCACTAGTACCAAGTTTAAGGAATATAGGGCGACCTCCAACTCTGAAATCGGCCTAGAAGAAGTAGTAGAACACTGGGTAAGCTCGCACGCTCTAAGACCCGAGCAGCTAGATGAGCTAAAAGATGTGTTAGGGGAATATATCGATAGGTTCAGCGATCGGCCAGGTAGAACCGAACTAATAACGCCTGAAATAGAGCTGACATCAACCGAACCAGTAAGATCAAAGCCTTACAGGGTGTCTCCAAGACAGAGAGAGATTATAGAGGCAGAGATACAGCGCATGCTAGAGTTGGGAGTTATTGAGCCCGCTGAGAGTGACTACACGTTACCGCTAATACTGGTAGAAACCCCTAACAAGGAACCTCGTCCGTGTGTTGACTACAGGAAGTTAAATGCCATCACTAGGGATCAGCTGTACCCGATACCCAACATTGAGGAACGAACTGAAAGGGTTAGCGCTGCTAAATACATTTCAACTATATATCTGGTGCGGGGGTACTGGCAAGTTACCCTTTCAGAAAGTGCCAGCCGCTATGCCGCATTCATCACACCTGTAGGCACTTTTCGCCCTCTCGCACTCAGCGTCGGGCTCAAGAACGCGCCGTTTGGTTTCTCTAAGTCAATGGATATTGTCCTAAAAGACTTGCAGGAGTTCGCCTTGCCATATCTGGATGATGTAGCAATTTTTTTCGACAGCTGTGAAGAACACGTATCGCTGCTCAAACAGGTGTTCTCACGGTTGAGGGAAGCCGGCTTAACGACGAAAGCAGAAAAGTGTAGATTTGGTTGTTCACAGGTTACTTATCTGGGCCATGTTGTCGGCCAAGGCACGAGACGGCCGGCCGAGCTGAAAATGGCTAAGATTGGACAATTTTCTCAGCCGCGCACGAAAACAGACCTTCGTTCGTTTTTGGGACTTGTGGGGTATTATCAACGGTACATTCGGAATTACTCGCAAATGGCAAGTCCATTAACAGACGCCCTCAGAAAGGGAGCACCAAGTAGCGTACACTGGGATAGTGACAAAGAGAACGCTTTCCAAAGTTTGAAAACGCTATTGGTTTCTCGTCCTGTGCTTCGCGCGCCTGACTACACAAAGGAATTCATACTTCAATGCGACGCAAGCGACAGAGGTATGGGCGTGGTATTTAGTCAGGTCGGCGACGATAACGAGGAGCATCCTATCCTCTATGCCAGCCGTAAACTAAATGTAAGAGAGGAAAACTACAGCGCTTCAGATAAGGAATGCGCTTGTTTAGTTTGGGCCGCCCAGCAGTTGTCATGTTACTTGTACGGAGCGAAGTTCATCTTCGAGACCGACCACTGTCCTCTGACGTGGCTCAATCAAATGTCACACAAAAATGGCCGCTTGCTCCGATGGAGTCTCACTCCCCAAGAGTACAACTTTTCCGTTAGATATAAGAAGGGAAAGTTGCATAGCAATGCGGATGGTTTGAGCAGACTAATTTGAATTCTGCGTTTGAGGGTCCCGCCTGAATTTTAGGATTACTAGTGTTATTTTATTAAGCCAAGAAGATCCTCTCTCATTTAGCAGGATTCCCTCCATGATTGCTGAATTTGTCAGCACGAAATTGCTTCAGAAATTGGCATAGCGAAATCCAGCATTTTTTTGTTCCTGCACTTATGTTTTTTTCTTGAAGCCTAGCGGGTCTAAAGTGAGAGCCAAGGTACGTCATCTCGGCGCAGAGCCGTGTTGTGGGGTTTATATTGCAGTTGCCTATCCTTATTAGATGTTTTGGGGCGGTGACATTATTACACAAGTGGTCGCTGCGAGCCAAGGCATCACCCCCTGGCCACCAGCCGTTCTCTTCCTGCGCAGCGGTTGTCAGCGCTAGACAGTCGAGATTTTCAGGGTCATCGAGGCGCTGTTAAGAACGGCCAGCTGCATTGCAAGTTTTGGCAACCGCTTGCGACTGTGGAGGCAACATTCCGGGAGCGTCGCCGCACACCTCTAGCCACGGCGTGACTAAGTCGACTGTGTGTGAATAACAACACGTGCGTCCTCGACTCTCCGTCGCTGGAGCCGAGTTTGATGAAGTCGCCATTGTAACTAAACTGGCTCGGCGGAACAACTATTGTTACTGAGCCGCGGGAACGTCTACTGACACCCCTTCCCACGCGCTGACCAAGACGCCCGACAATGGGCGGCCGGCGGGCGCGCTGCAGTTCGGGGAATAAATGCCCACACGGTGCCGGGTCGTCTCCGCTACGGTGCCTGGTCAACTCGCCTACGGTGCTTGGACGGCCGTTTCCGTCACCTGGGTATCGGGAGAGGACCTAGTGTTTAAACACCGCTGTTGTGCGGCTGCTCAGGACACTCTCTCTCAAGCAGTCATGTTAGACTGATGTACTTTCTCAAACAGTCATGTTAGACTGATATAAATAGTGTAAATAAACCCATGTTCCTCGTTCTCGATGAGAAGCAGTCCTTCCCTTCATCAACGTCCTCAGCGTGGATAAGTTGGACGACGGCATGGGCCAGCTACCTTCTAATTTATGCCCGACTCCGATTTTGACAACGGATCACGAGCGATGGGATTGAACCCTCAATCATAACACCATGTGATTGCTATCGCAATAAAACAATGTGCGAACTTTGATCCCAATGGTGTAATTGCCATCCTGTTGAAGGTATTCCTGCCTTTTGTCTTCGTCATGCAGTACATTTCAAAGCTGCGCTATTCACAGCTAAACACTGGTGTACAAGCTTTGTTTATTGCTGTCTAACTTTCAGACTTACTGACAACAGGACACACCTCAAAGACTATTCCCTTGCTATCTCTCTAAATTTACTTTCCCATTGCCTCCGTGCAGCATTGAGAAGCGGACTGGAACTTTTGTTTTGTTTCATTAATCAACACGTTCACCGTTCTGCCAATGATGTGTGAACTAGGGTGAGGCCTCGTCGGGAAGCCTGCTACTAGCTTGTTGCTTTTGACTCACTGCGTGGGCCTTTTCTTTGCAGACATGTACATGTCCGAATAAAGTGATTAGATTTGATTTGACTTTTGGCTAGCTAACCTCCGTGCTTTTTATTTAGTTTTCTCTCGAGGAATGCGCAAAATTAGTGGAAGAAAACAAAAAGAAACATCATTGCTGTATAGAACAAAAATATTTGTGGTCAGATGACCAGTGCGCTAAGAAAAACAACTAAGCAGGAGTTCAGTAAAGCTTAAAGTGACTATAGCACAAGCTAAAGAGGATGAAGGCGGAAGCCTGCCCACTCATGTGACATCCGTTATATTACTTGACACTTTCATTTTAATGCATTATTTCCTATTATTTTCTCCCACCAAACTTCGTTGGTTTGAGTGCCTTAATCAGCTCGAACTTAATTAGCTGTACCTTAATTAAATATATATCAGTTAACTGTACCTTGATTAACTTAACCCTAACTAAAATCAAAGGTAGGGGGTTTGACTCTCGTCCTTCATAATGCGAAATGAAATCGAACATGGAGATATGGCCGCTTCGCCCATATCTCTATGTTGGGTCATGGCCCTAAATCAACTTCGCCTTAATGAACACCAAAGATTGTAGGTTCGACTCTTCGGTCGTGGGTTGGACTTTTGACCTTGAAGATTTCAATTGGAATCCAACACTGAGATAACGACGTTTCGCCCATATATTCGAATGAATTCGATTCTCACCAAATGTTGAGGGTTTGACTCCCACCATAGATTGTGGGTTGGAGTGCATTATTTAACTATATGTCAATTAACTGGGCCCTAATTCACTTCACCCTAATTAATGCCAAATCTGTTAATTAGGTACGAATATCGAACTTCACGATATCAATTGGAGTCCAGCTTCTAGATATGGCCTGTGACATGCCGTTGTGGCCGTCGGTTTCTACGGGTTCCGAGGCCACGTAAGACGCATCCACACACAGTGGAGACCAGGAAGGGAGTGCCTCACCCTTCTTATTTATTCATCTAGCCGTCCTCACGAGCGCGAGCTCGGCGTCGATCTTTGTTGTTTTCTCCCTGCCAAGGTGCGAGACACATACGCACCAAGCGTCGTCTACTAACGCTTGTGACATGCCCGGGTTTTGAGACAAGTCCTCCCGTCTGCACAGAACGTCAAATACGCAACACATAACATCGGCGGTAGTAAAACAGAAATTGACTATTTACAAGGGCAAGGCGTTGTCGTCCTACTTTCACACGCGAAAAGTAAATACAGTTACTGGCAGTATACTGCGTCGCACACTGTACTGCATCCACACTGCGGCGGGCACATGTACAGCTTAGTCCGAAGCAGGAGGTTGTTCCATCTCGGTAATTTGGTGGAACCTGTTCTGGCACCCGGTGTTGCAGCAAATGCAACATGTAGGAGTACATCGGCTCACTTTTATCCTCTGGCGGTAGTCATGTAAATCATCGGCTTGATTATCTCGTTGGCTCTTTCGCACAAGCCATTCGCTTCAGAATGGCATGCAGTAGTGGCAGCATGTGTGATGCCGTGATACTTGAGGTAAGCTTCAGTAGAGTGCGCTATCAATTGAGTGCCGCGGTCTGTCATAATCATGGGTGGGCATCCGTGCTTCAAGACGATTCTGCATTCATCGAACTTTTGAAGCACCACCACCACCACAATAATAATAATAATAATAATAATAATAATAATAATAATAATAATAATAATAATAATAATAATAATAATAATAATAATAATAATAATAATAATAATAATAATAATAATAATAATCAACCTGGCTACCCCCACAGCAGGGCAAAGTCCTCTCCCACATACTAATCCAACTGCCCCGGTCATGTGCAAATTGTGGCCATGTTGCCCCTGCAAACTTCTTAATCTCATGCGCTCACCTAACTTTGTGCCGCCCTCTGCTACTCTTCT
Source organism: Dermacentor variabilis (assembly GCF_050947875.1). Taxonomy (NCBI): domain Eukaryota; kingdom Metazoa; phylum Arthropoda; class Arachnida; order Ixodida; family Ixodidae; genus Dermacentor; species Dermacentor variabilis. The sequence goes on from NC_134574.1 coordinate 27,197,752, forward strand.
CTGGAATCCAGTCCGTAACCCTTAATGACTATCGTTTATCTTCCCTCCTCATTATTTGTCCTGCCCATGCCCATTTCTTTTTCTTGATTTCAACTAAGATGTCAGTAACTCGATTTTTTCCCCTCACGCAATCTGCTCTTTTCTTATCCCTTAACGTTACACCCACTATTCTTCTTTCCATAGCTAGTTGCGTCGTTCTCAATTTGAGTAGAACCCCTTTCGTAAGCCTCCAGGTTTCTGCCCCGAACGTGAGTATTGGTAAGACACACCTGTTATACACTTTTCTCTTGAGGGATAATGGCAAACTGCTGTTCATGATCTGAGAATGCCTGCCAAACGCACCCCAGCCCATTCTTATTCTTCTGATTATTTCAGTCTCATGATCCGGATCGGCGGTCACTACCTGTCCTAAGTAGATGTATTCTCTTACCACTCCCAGTGCCTCGCTACCTATCGTAAACTGCTGTTGTCTTCCGAGACTGTTAAACATTACTTTAGCTTTCTGCAGATTAATTTGTAGACCCACCCTTCTGCTTTGCCTCTCCAGGTTGACAAAATAGATAAACCTAAAGACCAAGTTCTGCACAATTTTTATATTTTTAATTAAATAGTGTTGATACATACTAAGAAATTAAGCCCGCATATTCTAATTCTGGCCTGATGAGAGCTTTGTATGCTGTTAATTTTACAGTGGGTGACACATGAACTAAATTTCGTTTTAAAAATGCCAGTTTTTTCAGTGAGATAAACAAATATTATCTATATGGAGTTCCGAACCTAAGTTACTCGTGAGTGTAACATCCGCATACTTCACCTGCCAAGATTTCTTAACATGAGCATTTTTAATGTTGGACGGAAACTATAAAGGCTCTTTTTTGTTACCGAATGTTATGCTGGTCGTTTTAGAAGCATTGAAATTCAAGCCCCATTCCTCACACCATGCACTGATTGAATTGCAATGCATCATTTAGTCTGAGTTGATATGGTTGTTTATTTATGGTGGTATAAACAACAGAATCGCCCGCAAAAAGTCTATCTTCATAGGTATTTGCACTGGTAAATAGATATCATTGATATAAACCAAAAACAACAATGAACCGAGCACCGACCCTTGTGGTACTCCTGTGCGTACATCTAGTAGTGTAGCAGAGAAGCAGTCATTTAGAGCCACGTATTGTTTTGTTGAAGCTAAGTAGCATGCTATGCAGCGAACAATGTTGTATTCAATACCAATAGCATGTAGTTTAGTTATTAAACCATCATGCGGAACAACATCAAACGATTTAAAATAGCCTAAAAACACTGCGTCGATTTGGCTCTTCATATTTAGTAAATTTACGAAATCACCGGTTATATCAGCTAGCTGAGTTGCAATGGACAGACCAGACCTAAAGCCATGTTGATTGTCATGAAGCAGTTGGTCATTTTCTGGATGTGTCCCCCCTCCCCCATAATAGTCTGACATATAATAACTTCTAACACCTTACAAATTGTGTATGTTAGGGAAACTAGTCTGTAGTTGTTTAATTCTAATGGAGATCCAGACTTGCGAACTGGCACTATCCTTGCGGAGCGCCAGTCGTAGGGCATCACACATAGTTTTAACCAGGCTGTGTATATAATATAAAAAAATTTCTGCCACCGAAGTCGCATCCCTGTTAAGAAAAAGGTTTAATATTTCGTCAAGACTGGGCGATTTATTTAAAACAAATTTACGGAAAAGGTTAAGAATGCCGTTTTCGCTTAAGTTTACTTGAGGCATCGTTCAAGAAGTGCATAAGATGGCAAGTGTGCGTGCGACGACGTCAGCGTGAAAACGGACTGGAAAAATGCGTTGTATTCTTTAGAAGTTATGGAGAGATCATCGATGCTTACACCTTTTTGTGATACTGCTTTTATCTTTTGGCAGATAAAGCCAGAGTTTTTTTGGATTGTTCTAACATGAAAAAGGACAGAGTGCAGGAAAAAAAATATGGTTTCTTGCTGTGTGCACTTTTTCCGGAAAAGTTTGTAGTAGACTAGGAAGCTGTTTTGTGTCCCGGCATTTATGATGGCGTTTAATCTTGCACTTTAAATGAATCTGATCACGATTCATCCACGGTAGTCCCTGTTGACACGTTTCTTTTTTAAAGGCCCATAAGTGCGCTTACAGTGAAATATTATTTCTTACAATTTTGACTACTCATTACCGTCGTTTATCTCATTAAAATATGGGAACATGGATTCCATATAGCTGAGCACTGCATAATCATCCGCATGCGTGTGGTCCCTGATAAAAGTGTCAGAAGATTTGACCGGTTATCGGGGGCCAGAAATAGGACATCCTAAAACGAGTAACTTGTGACCAGGTATCCCATCTTTGACACTAACACAGCAGTCTGGGAGCGAGCTGCTTGCAAACGCAAAAGCAAGAACAGAAAGAACTGAAATTCCTTGTAGCTTCGGAAACGAGCTGGCTAAAGGAAAAGGTAAATGCAGTTAGTAGTAGTGGCTCAGCATTTTTAGGATCTTTGCCGTCATGAGAAAGACAGGACCAGTTATTGCCGGGTAAGTTGAAATCACCTGTGATAAGGATGTTTGAGCACGAATTAGTGTTTCGCAGCAAGTAATCACATAATGCTTCTGAGTACTAAGGGAGAGCATTTGGAGGACGGTAGGACTACCCAAAGTCTTATGCGTATAAAAAAATTCAATTTCTAAGCGGTTAAATTTAATGTTTTTTATCGCAATTGCAACTCAACCACCACGTGACCCTCTGTCCCTACGGATTAGCGTGTAGGGAGAAAACACTATTTCAAAATGTTGCACGTCAAAATGTGGCCAGGCTTCTCTGATCCATACAATGTGTGGCTGATAAGTCAAAATTGCATCTTCAAGGAACTGTACTTTATTATTAACACTGCGTGAATTTAGCGAAATAAAGCGGAGGCGTCTCGCTACATATTTGTCATTTCTTAGTGCACTTACGCGCCGTTTCTCCATCCACTTTCTTGGGTTTTTATATTTCCTAGTAGAGAACCGTGGGAGTGTCAGCCTGCGCCACCACTCACAGACCTTGGCGGCGCATGTAGAACACCCTTTCTGCCACAGGCATCACGAGAACGTGATCTTTTTGGGTGAAGGAAACCGGTCAATAAACCCACACATGCTAACTGAAGGGGTCAATGTTGCCGGATTCGAGACCCTCGTTATGTAATAAATGAGAAAAAAGGGGGTTAGACGAGGGGCCCGATTTTAATTAGTCATATCAAGCGAAGCCAACAAAAAGAAATTAAATTATGATGAGGCACGCCGCAGTGGAGGACTCCGGAAATTTCGACCACCTGGGGTTCTTTAACGTGCACCTAAATATAAGTACACGGGTGTTTTTGCATCTCGCCCCCATCGAAATGCAGCCGCCGTGGCCGGGATTCGATCCCGCGACCTCGTGCTCAGCCGCCTAACACCATAGCCACTGAGCAACCGCGTCGGGTAAGCGAACAAACAGTGACACCAAGGACAACACAGGGGAAATTACTTGTGCTTAATAAATAAAATAAAGAAACCATATATTAACGCACTTGAAAGTGGATAAAAAAAACAACTTGCCGCAGGTGGGGAACGATGCCACTTGAGGCTGCGACCGTAGAAAAGCTTCTGCAGATCCTAGCGAACGACCGCTATGATGGTCTCTTCGTGTCGTCGCTACTGAGTACTTGAGCACCGGCGTGGTTTCGGCTGTTATATTGCTTTTTGCGCATACGGAGCGTCTTCTCTATGGTGGCTTCAGAGGCAAATTCAGCCACAGTTTGGGCGAGTTGCGTATCAATCCGGCGTAGAGCTCTTATTTGACATCCCTCATCAAGAAGTCATCTTTTTTTTTCTTCTAACATTTCTGGGTCGGCGTGCCGTAAGTGACGGACTATCTCCTTCGGGAAGATTGTGAAGGTCTCATTGGGCAGCTGCAGTCGGGTTTCTAGTAAAGCTTAGCCTAACTTTTTTGCATACGACGCTTGTGATTGTGTGCGGGAAGCCGCTCCGGAACAGGTCCCACGTGGTTAAGGTGGCCTCTCAATTCTCGAACCGCGTGCTCGCGGCGTCTTCCAACCGGAAAAAGACATGTCGCTGCTTGTCGTCGCTGTTCCAGCTGTAAAATTTAGCGACCCTCTCATACGTCTCTAGGCAGCTTTCCGGGTACTCGAATGATGAAACGGGGAACGTCGGTGGCTCCTTGGGCTGCTGCAGTACGATCTGTGTTGGCAACACTAAGGCTCTCATTGAAGCTGTTGTCATGGCCGTGCACTTGCTGCTCTTCTCAGGCAGAAGTCCGTGCTCCGGGGGCAGTCCATGCAGCCTGCGGTGAGCTGGCTGGTCCTTGTCGACCTTGCTGTTGGCTTCTTGGCTCGGCCTTTGCTCACGGCTTTGCGGGGCCATTCCGTAGATGAGCGCACTTGAAACCTCCACCCGATTCCACGTAGTAGTGGCGGTGAATAATACAGCGGCAAATCGGTGAATGATGAAACAAACTTTTATTAGGCAAACTTATGCCCACAAAAGCAAGTGACACACAGAACGATAGCGGCGAACACGGTCGCTAACCGTGTTCACATGCTTCGGTGACAACAGACAGCAGATACAACCATTGCTAACATTCGAGAAACTTCCAATACATGCAGGCGCATCTCGCGCTGAGCGATAACATTTGTTAGACGGTGAAAAGTGGTCACCCGAAAAGGATAAACAAGTACACGTATCAGTATCCAAGTCAACGCAATGCATTGACAACGATGCTGTCGTGTGTATAGACCGACGCGCCTCGGTAGATCCACGGGGGCCGGAATCTCAGCGCCGGACGCTCGACGCTCTGCTCCGACAGCTTAGTATCAGCCGCTTCGATGGCCGACCGCGTTTGTAACAAAATGTGCTAGAAACTTGTCCTATGTATCATAATATGCTCAAGGTCACATAGAATAACTGCTCTTCTTGAAAACGACGGCACAGAGTACACTTACGCTTGCAATTGTTAGCAGTCATTCCTCTTCGAGCGTGTCTATTGTGGCTATTCCTTCACCATTCTTCTTATCTTTCTTTTCACTTATCTCTCTTATGCCACCCGCCTCCCTCAATGTGTAGGGGGTAGCCTCCCGGGCAGGTCATTCGATAACATTCCTGTCTATTCAACTTTCTTCTCTGCCTTCATTAACCCGAGACGTGATGCTTTCTTTTGTTGATGGAGGGCCGCCACTATCCCAAGCTGAAGTAAAAGGCGAATGAAACTTAACTGAGCCAGTCGCGGCCGCCCTTCCCGAACTCAAGATGCGTATACCTAAAATCCGCATTTCGTATCGAATCTCAAAGAGCAACGATAAAGGTGAGATCCCTTTATGGTAGTTTGTGGTTTAAGACAAACGACGCTCTTCGCAGAGCAGTTTCGTCTTTTGCGTGCTTGGGAAGCGGAGTGAAAGGTGCGCGTGTAACGTGCCTTCCCGAAATAAAATGTTCGGGAGAATAGCTTTCCGTTGGGATGTTGTACATATGTCAAGGGGACCCGATACGTACCACCTTCAAGTCTCTGCGTGGAAAGAAGGAACTCTGATAAATCGTTTTGAAGTGAACAAACTTCAAAACATGGTAAGGATATATATATATATATATATATATATATATATATATATGAGAGTTTTCCTTCTCTGCCATCTGTAGAAACCTTAATAAACAGCGTTAAAATTTGGTTTTCTCGCAAGACATCATGCAAATACACAAGTATGTCCATTTAGCAGGTTTTTAGGAAAAATTCTGCCATGGATCACAAAATATTGCGTAGAAGAGTAAAAACAGCGCAACAAAAGCCTATTTACCCTTATTCCCTCAATGATAATGTAGCGCGTCTTTACTGTCACTTAAAAGTGATGATGATGAACAAAGAAAATTCCATAGTTGTTAGTTTCGAATCGAACTCCATATTTCCTACGCTTGTGCCCTGAAAAGGGAGCAACGCTGATAGCAGAACGATAGCGGCACACACTGTCGTGCATCGTCCGAATGCCATCTACAGGTCGAGGCGTGGATTAATCAGACATAAATCATCGTACGTCCCAGCGCAATCACTGGCGCTCGCCTCTGATCGAGAATGTACGTGTGTTCGCTCCGCACGCGCGTTCGGACTGTATACCGATCTGGAAATTTCGCAAACTTGTAAGCAGAATTTGCACCAAACGATAACATTGCAATAGTGGTTAGACGCTGAAGAGAGGTCACCAGAACAATTTAAAATAAATATAGTCAGTCGCCCTAAATATTCCCTGAAACTTGGTCGAAAGGGGCCCCCAAGACTGCACTGTGGCATCGACATACAAGAAAAAAAGAGCTGTACAGTTAATAATAATAATAATATTTGGGGTTTTACGTGCCAAAACCACTTTCTGATTATGAGGCACGCCGTAGTGGAGGACTCCGGAAATTTTGACCACCTGGGGTTCTTTAACGTGCACCTAAATCTAAGCACACGGGTGTTTTCGCATTTCGCCCCCATCGAAATGCGGCCGCCGTGGCCGGGATTCGATCCCGCGACCTCGTGCTCAGCAGCCCAACACCATAGCCACTGAGCAACCATGGCGGGTAGCTGTACAGTTAAAGAGCTCTCGCTACAGAGGGCGCAACAATAGCAGCAGACGCTCCCGTTCGAGAGGACGATCGGGTTCCACGGTCCGAATCCAGGAACCAATGTCCTGGGCGGACAAGGCCAGGATGAACATCTCAAGCGGCAAAAAGGTAACACAGGGCATCTCGCCGGAGCATAAAAGAGAGCAATCTGAGATTTTAATGCGTAAGAAGGAAAATGCAGAGCTAAAATAGGCACTACGAACGCTGCGGTCTGACTTCGAGCTCTTTCGTAACTCGCGTGAACCCCGCGAAGTAGCCTTACCCATCCCAATTCAAGCAAAAGGGTCGAATAAGCGCAAAGGTATTCCTCCCCCCCTCGCGACCAAGAAAAGAGAGCCCATGCAAACTGACAAGTCCCCCACTCAGGACCCTAAGCCAGAGCCAAACATACTCGCGTCTTTGAAGGTAATTGAGGAATCGCTCACGCAGATGAGAGAGGCCTTAGCCATTCAATCTAGCACGGTCGAGCATACGGACAGTAACATCTCCCACCTAACACGTAGAGTTGGCATCCTCGAATCTGAAATGAAAATGATAGACTCTAGCAAAATCAAAAGCATCACAACTGGCACCATTGCAAAAGCTAAGAAAGTACAGCAGGATCCCGATAACACGAGTTCCCTGCAGGCTCTGCTGGTTCAATAGAAATCAAAATGGCAGGACAAACCGGAAACCTAATTATCTGGCAGTGGAATTGCGCCAGCTTCTTAAGGCGCAAAGCTGCTCCATTGCAGCTCATCAAAGCACAAGCGATAATGCCGCATGTCCTGCTCTTGCAAGAAACACTTAGTGAGAAGGTAAACTTATCGGGCTACCGTTCGTTTAGCCAAAAAGGAGAAAATGGCAGAGGTATCGCCACATTCGTCAGGAAAGACACCTCTTTTCAGGGGCACGAAGTCATAATTTGTAACTGGGATAAGAAATCCGGTCTCGAGGCACAGTTTATTGAAATAATCCCCCACGGAAAAATCTCACGTAACATTTTCATTCTCAACTTATACAGCTCTCCTTCCGCTTATAAGCGTAATCTCCTCACTACTAAATAGTGTCGCAACCACTGCGAAATCGCAGCCCTTAATAGTCGCAGGAGATTTCAACGCTCCCCACCCGGCTTGGGGTTATGTAACACGAACAAAGAAAGGAGCCAACCTAGTTGCAGCGATTACAGATCTCGACCTAACGCTGGTCTCGGACCCACGTTTCCGCACGTGGCTGGAAAACTCGGTCACCAGAGACACGACGCCTGATCTTAGCTTCACTAGAAATGCGGTGGCCACGTGCTCCAACTTACAGGAGAACTTGGGGAGCGACCACTACATAATAGAACTCAGGACGGAAATAATAGCAGCTCCTCCCAAAACCTACATATACAGAGACTGGGAGCTCTTTAGGAAAATAAAAGGTGAAGATGAGGCAGTATACGACACCTTCAGTGAACTGCTTGTACAGATCCAGATGGATGTCGAGAAGGCCACCGAAGAAATAATTACAGATTTTGATACCCCAGGGATGGACGCAAGGTTAGAGAAGCTCCTGGAAGCCAAACGCTCTCTCCTCGAGAGATGGAAGGCACGAAAACTCAATCGCAGGCTACGGAAAAAGATCGCGGAGCTCAATAAACTCATTGAAGAGCATTGCTCCGAACTTTATAAACAGCAATGGAGAGACGCCTGCTCAGCAGCAACATGCGCAAAGGAGGTAAATGGACTCTCTTCAAGCATGTCTTAGACGATGGACAATCCAAATGTAATCAGAGACTAGTCATAAACCGATTAAATAATAAGGAAAAAATTGAAGGCATCTCAGAGGCCTCCATATTTCGGAAACTAGCGAACAAATACCTTCCAATTGGCCAAAGCCCAGGTTCTCCCCTCCCTCAGTATGAGGGCACGCCTGCCCCATATCTGGACGTCCCCTTCTCGGAAGCTGAGATCAGGGAAGTGCTGCACAATTTAAACGGAAGGTCTGCCCCCGGCCCCGACGGAGTTACAAACCGGCTCTTAAGAAATTGGGACGACAAAGGAATTCAAGCTTTAGTGAAGGAGATAAATGAGGTATGGGAGGAGGGCGTTGTACCGGAGAGTGGGAAGGAGGCCACAGTGTTCCTAATCTCCAAGCCAGGTAAATCTCCCAGCTTGGAGAACCTCCGTCCTATCTCCCTTACTTCTTCATTAGCAAAGTATCGGAACATGCAGTGCATACCAGGGTATCGAGACATATCAAGCGCACCGAACTATTCCCGTATAATATGGTTGGATTCAGACCCTTGCTTTCAACGCAGGATGTCATGCTCCTGCTCAAAATACAGATAATCCACTCTCAAAGCAAAGATGTAAAAGGGGTCCTCGCACTGGATCTATCCAAGGCATTCGCTACAATTGCACATGACTGTATCCTTCAGGAGATATCGGCCTTGAACTTAGGAGTTAAATTCTTTTCCTTCGTTGCATCCTTCCTCGAGAGCAGGACGGCGGCCATAAAGTTGAGGCAATCAGTTTCGGAATATTTCACACTCGGAAAAGCGGTACTCCCCAAGGGGCATGTATCTCACCCCTTCTTGACATGAAAACTGTTTACAGCGCAAACACATGCAACCACAAAGTATAAGGGACAGGACACAAGCGCTGACTGTCAAATAACTTTTATTAACGGAAGACGGTTGCCTTATATAAGGGGAAAGGCAGAAGTGAAGGGGGAAGGGAGTGATACAATCGGGGAAAATGACGATGCGCATCGATGAACGAACGTGCCAGCAGCCAACGCATTCAGACGCGAAGAAACAAGAAAACGAAAAAAGGAGACAAACACTAACAAAAGGCGAGGGATACTAAGATACAATGAAATCAGTAAGCAGCCGCTCCAAAAAAGTACTTTCATTAAGGCACCCGTCTTCCGTTAATAAAAGTTAGTTGACAGTCAGCGCTTGTGTCCTGTCCCTTATACTTTGTGGTTGCATGTGTTTGCGCTGTAAACAGTTTTCATGTCAAGTATGCACCAACTCGCCCAGAAAGAAGTTTTAATGACTCACCCCTTCTGTTAAATCTAGCAATGCGCAAGTTGTGGGAAAGCCTTGCAGCGATTCGTTAGGTAGGTCATGCATTATATGCTGAAAATATTACAATCTGGTGTCCTGGAGGATCGGAGCCTACGGTCGAACAAGCTCTACAGGAGGCTCTGAACGTTACAGAGTCTTTCTTGGAAGGTACGGGACTGGCACTCTCGCCTGGAAAGTCGGAACTCCTGCTGTACAGACAGGCTGGACGAGGTGCTAGGAAACTCGCCCCACTACATCAGGTGCCCGTTAGCGTTCGTACCAGAGATGGGCACACCATCCCGAGAGTAGACTCTATAAAAAATACTAGGGCTTTCAATAAACTCAAAGGGATGCAACGCTAAGCCTATAGCCCAACTCACCACGAAAACTGATAACAAGATTAGATAAATAATGAGAGCGTCCAACAAACAAGGCGGCATAGGCCAAGATATACTCCTTAGGGCTCACCATGCTTTCCTCATCAGCCATGTCATTTACATAGTCGCGGCCCTCAATTGAACGAAAACGGAAATGGATAATTTAGACACGCTTATGCGCAAAAGTATCAAAAGGGTGATCGGCGTGCCAACCACGGCTAGCACAGAGAAACTCATGAGATTGGGAGTACACAAACACAACTGCGGAATTTATAGAAGTACAAAGATCAGCACAAATTATTAGATTATCAAACTCCAAAGCAGGCAGAAGAGTTCTGGATGCGGCAGGCCTCCGTCCTAGCTTCAATCAGGGAAATACCACGCAACCTGATATTCTAACAAGGAACTCCATTAATGTAGACCCTTTTCCAAGAAACGTCCACCCCCAACACAATAAAGGTCGAAGGTTAGCGAGGGCTAGAACTTTCTTAAAGAACATATCCGGAACGGGGACCTTTGTTGACGCGGCGCGACACGCCAGTGCCAACAAGTTCTCCGTAGCCATAGTCAATGATAGGGGAGAACTCCTCTCGGCAGCCTCGCTGAAAACCTCCTGAGTTAATGTGGCGTGACAGGCTGCTATAGCTGTCGCATTACTGGACTGAAAACGCACTACGGTGTACATGGACTCCCGAGCAGCCGTTAGACCGTTCGCATCGGGATTGATAGCCAAAGAAGCAGCCAGGATTCTAAACGGCAAACACCCCTCTGACATTGTTCGCCACATAGTCTGGTTCCCAGCTCACATGGGACCAGACATTACCGGGTCACCTGAACCCCAATGAGATATGTCACGACCGTGCGCGAGGTTTCGTACGCCGCGACGGGATGGTGTCTCGGGTGAGTTCGGGAGAGCTCGTCCACAGTGATCCACTAGTTACTTTTGATGAAATCACCACTCATTACAGAGGGAATAGGCAGAGTTTTCCTTTCCCCCATCATAAGCTCAACAGGCGACAAGCTAGCACGCTCCGCATGCTCCAGATGGGGTCCTACCCCACTAGGGGCTTTTTGAACATGCTCCACCCGGACATTGATCCACTCTGCCCAGATTGTGGTACTTAATTTAGCTCATTAAATCACATGCTCTGGCAGAGCCCTGTGTTACAAGATTTTAACCGAGAAGAAGACTGGACGAAGGCCATCACAGACCCCGAAACAAGACGTCCAGCTCCTGGCTGACCAGAGGGCCGGTGAACGAGTGGAGAGGCATAGCCTCTCTGTTCCGACATGAGGCTAGCCAACGGCTGGGTAGGTACCTGCAGACCCCCGCTTAGCTCCTCAGGACCCAAATAAAGTCGTTTGCTGCCCCTGCTGTACACACTTCCGATTACGGGTAAACAATAAACCAATATTTCGTGCAGCAACGTAGCCGTGCTTTTTGGTGCTGCTTCCAACGCGGGTGCTATGTGAGAGCCGATATTTAACTCGACTCTGCGTATGTCAGTATTGCCCCATATCCCTGTCGTTCCTTCTTTCGGTTTGACTCTTAGACGGTCAATCTATTTTCCGCAGAGGACTCATCCTAATACTTCAGTACTTTCATTCAGACGCACACGTCTGCGCTGCATCAGTCTACAATTTACTGAAAAAACATCCGATACTTTTCCCCAGGCAGCTGTTTTAGAGCGCAGCTCTCAGGCGCCCGTTACTGAGATGAGTGTCAGCTTCATTGGCGTAACCGAGCGAAGGAGCACAGCGAAGAATGTAAGAGAGAACACGGAGCACAGCTGGGGGTATGATAGACGGCGAGAGCCCAGAGAGCGCGAGAAGGAAACAAGATGAGGAAGGTGCAGCGGAAACATCAGGAAGAAAGCAGAGGAGGAGTAGGGCGAAGTGATGAGGAGGAAAGCGGACTAGTGCACGGGACGTGCTTTACGCCTGCGACCAACATGCGGCGAGCGCGTCTACCGATACCATATATAGAAACGAAGCTCTGACGTAGGCTTCGGGCGCACTACGCATGCGCTACTTCGCCTGCGCCTTCACCGCTAGAAATTGCGCTCCACGTGAGCCACGCATTTCCGTGTCCACGCTTTCTTTCTGAACACTGAGAGACGCAGTGGGTGGAAATGCTTCGTCTGCCACTGCTGCTAAACCAGCTGCCCGAGCAGAGGCTCAGCGCCGCCCCCGAGAGGACCCTGTCGTGCAGAATCAAATTCTTTCCCACAATACGGCGCTCAAAATTCGTCTTAGAGAGCATCGTAATCGGCGGTGCATTTTTTGTATTCCTGATAACGCCAGGGAACTGAGCCCGATGCCACCAACGCTCGGAAATCCAATCGGGAGCCCATAAATTGCTCTCTCACACCTTTTGTGTGTACTGTGGCGTTGAAGTTCTACTTGTATAATGTAGGAGAATGCACTGTAATGGCAGAACTGCACGGTTGGGCACATCCGTTTAAGTTCATGAACAAAATTTGCGTCAAGAAAACAGGTCCAGGCTCTGACACTTCCTTTATAAGAAACGCACGGCAAGATCAATATGCCGGGTGCTTTTAACTGCACCAAATAAAAATATTAAAGCAACACAAATCTTGGTGACGTCATTGTATCATTTGAGGGTTAACATTGATAACGTCTAAATAGAGAGTAAGTTGATCGGTTGTGTGCTTAATGAACGAAGCCACGCTAATTAATTTTTATTAATCATTCTTAGGTGCCTAAGGCAACTCAGTAGTTTGGAGCCCGTCCAAGAGATTATATAGAAGAGCGAAATATGTTTTATTAAAGATGCTTCTATATGAGCAATGCGCACAACTGACGCAGAAAAAGATCTGTAAAAGCGCCTATGTAATTTAACGCAGCAAGAGCACGCACGTACACGTTACGTCAAGTTGGCGAGAAGAACAATGTCTATATTTCGGCTCACTGGCGCAGCCAAAATTGCCAGGGGCGGCCAACGCGCTCCAATGTGCCCGACGTCGAGATGGCTCTTGCTTTCGAAGGGCATTGGTGATGCCGACTGCGCCGACCCGTAATGCATTGCGAGAAAAAAAAATTACCGACGATTACGTTACTTCCTAATGCGAAATTTGAGCGCAGCAAATAAGCTGTTCCACCTTTTGATAGATTGAGGCAAAGAAATCGAGCAACACATGTATGCGCTATCACAGAATTTTTTTTTATATTTCCCGTACTCCTGGATCATCTCGGCGGCGGCGACGGTAAGCTTCTGCTTCGGCGGCACGCACCTCTGGATTCTGACGGCGACGGCGCTGGGCCTCTGCTCTGGCAGCTCGTTTAGCAGCAGCAGCAGCAGCAGCAGCTGCAGCAGCAGACGGAGGACTTCCATCGGTCGTCTCGCTCATGGCTCAGAAAGAACTGGCAGATAATTTCGCAGTGGCGAACGGCAGCGGCAATTTCGGCTCGGGCGGTGCACATATACAGATCCGCCGCCACCGATCTGGCTCTCTGATTGCCACCGCACAGGGCGAACGGCAGCGGCAATTTCGGCGCGGGCGGTGCACATATACAGATCCGCCGCCACCGATCTGGCTCTCTGATTGCCACCGCACAGGGGTTGCATTGGAGGAGGAGCGGAGAAAGGAATTAAGTTCGAGCCGGCGCTTTGACAACCGGAGACTCGCAGGAAGAGGGGGGAGGGGGGCGGCGTGTACACCCAGCGGCAAACGATGGGGGCAGAAGCGCGCGCAGCAAGCGGACAACACGATAAAGGGAGGAGGGAAGAGATAGCAGCGACTGACTGATGCCGCTGACGCCGATAGTGAGTCAACCCCAGCTGCGGAGTTGGTTTCAGGGACAACGCCGCCGATGCCGACACAAACAATATGATACCCTCGCTTCCGCAGCGCTAAGAACCAGGTCTAGCCGTGGGAAGGTGGTCACGTATTCGTCGACGTGCCGGGGCCTACGTGAAATAACCGGCGCGTCGGCAACTGAAGAGCACCCTATCTGCCACACAAGAACAGGGGGGGGGACCCTTTCCTCCTCTTTCTGCATGGCGGCGACGGTGTTCTATGCAGTCACGTTATCTTGACTCTCTAGCGGCGTCAGCGGCATCCAGCGGTATCAGTCGGTCGCTGCTAGCGCTGGGGGGATGAAAGAGGGGCGGAGCTGGTTACGAGGCCGACGACAACGCCGACGACGACGCGAAACCCAGGAACGGACGCCAAAGAGCTGCGCTCTAAAACCAACAATTACGATACTACCTATTGCAAAATATGAGCGTAGCTCTTCAGGTGTCTTCATTTCGCGACGTAATAGAGCACATACATTAGGCACCCACTCCTGCAGCGAGCGTCGGCGTCGTCGCTCTGCGTCCTCGTAGCCGAGCAAACGAGCACAGCGAAAATTGATAGAGTGAGGGTGGAGCGCGGATGAAAGACGGAATATCGAAGAGAGCGCGAGGAGGATAGCGGAGGAGGAGGGACTCGATGGGAACCAAAGGTCAGTGGGACGCCTCGCATTGGGCGCTTACGGCAAGACTACAAATGAAGCTGGGCAGGGTGATATAAGCTGGACTAGTTTTGAAGTGAGGGAAGGATGCAGTAAAGTTGATTATGAAGAACGGCCGAGGAATGCGAAATAAAATGAATGGACTGGGAGAATGCTGAGGTATCTGTACAAGAAAAACATTGATTCAAAGTGGAGGAAAAGAACTACGGAACTTAGCAGCAAGTATGCGGCTGGTGGGGTGGGCAACACAGCAACAAGGAACGTCAAGCGGAAAGTCAGAGATGCTGAAATAATGTCATGGTGGGCGGCAATGCAAAAGAAACCGGCCATGAGTAACTACTTAAGAGGAAAAAACGAAATCAGGAAAGAAACAACTTATGATAACTCAAAGGGAAGCTCATTACTTTTCGAAGCGAGATCGGGGTGCCTTAGAACACGCACCTATAAAGCGATATATAAGAAGGAAGAAGAGCATGTGCTTGCTGCGGTACAGCTAGGGAAACTATGGAGCATGTTGGATTAGAATGTGAAGACGTCTGGGTGGTCGATTTAGGCACCACTGGCCTCCTTTAACGCCTTGGGTCCCGCGAGAGCAGGGGAAATGTAAACATGTCCGCAATAAATATTAGTAAGAGGCGATTGCAAGATTCGTGGAAGAAAAGTAGGGAAACGACAAAAAACGGAGACATACAAAAGCACAGTTCGCATTAGGGGATAAGAAAATTTGGTTGTCGAAGTTCATCGTGTTTTTTTTTCTGTTTTAACCTAGGTAGGACATTAGGCAGTATATTCGCAAAAGCTTGGTGGCGCAACCCACTGCGCCGTTACAAAGGGAACGCTCATAACATTCATCTATCCCTCTATCCATTGTCTGTTCACGGATGACGCCGCCCCACCATATACGGAAAGAAAGCACTGCATGAGCAGAGGGCTCTGCGCGGCGCCTTCTATGAATCGTGCCCAGGCGTCAGCCACGCGCAGCCTGTCGCGATCACCCGATCAGCGATGCAGTCGCGCAACACTTCGCTCTATTGGCTCCGCACAGTGACGCATGATGTGTGAAGGCAAAAGATAAATACCCGCAGAAACTCTCCCAAATTGCGAAGTGTTGTCGACTGCGGGAAATACTTGACTGTGTAAATGTGAGGCCAGACAAGATTTCCAACGAAGATATGTGGTGGCGTAAATTCTGCAGTTAAAGAAACCCCTAACACACATTTTCGGGCATTCACGAGACCACATTGCTACAGCTGTTTGAATAGTGGACTAAGGAAGCCCTCGTGGACGGCTAGAGTAGCACTTGAGAGAGGAATGTCACAGATGTAGGCGAGTACATTTTATAGGCCGCGCGTCAACTCTGCAACGAACTCTTGCAAAGTTTGAGCTAAGTTCCGGAGTCGAAAACGCATCCGCACGTACTGAAACAGGCCAAACAGATTTGTGATGGCCGTCTTGGGAGGGTATACAAGTGCCACGGACATTTGATGCTATGTTTTTACAAGGTCAGGTTTACTGGATATGCTATAGCCAGCTACCTGGCACGCAAAATTCTTGATGTGAGGTAGTGCGTAGCTGTTGGAAATGGTCTGAGCATTGAGTAAGTGGTAGGTGTACACAACAGTCGACATTGTCTATCTCATCATCGGATTCGACTTCCTCTCACATTACGACGTGGACTATGCGCCAGTCTATCGGGCCCTTTTAGTTACTAGATGCAGTGGCGAGGCCTAAGAGCTGGAGAACGGCCATATTTTCCAGCAGATGAATAAGGCGAAATTCTCGATCGGGTATTTCCAATCGTCCGCCAGATAGGTAACACGGATGGGCCGTGAATTGTGGACCAAATGTAACTGTGTGAAAGGTCACATCACACTTAGGTAGCTGGGTTAAACAGGGCTTCGTGAGATCCGGTAAAGTTCCGTGAAGGTTCTTAAGTGGAGAACTCGGAATGAGGATGCTTATTCCACTGGACATTACGCCGCTTAGTAAACCAGAGATTAAGAGGCGTGTCAAGCTCTTGATAGTTAAATGGCGTCGCATGCTAACGTCAAAGTTGTAATGTGACAGGAAGTCGAATCCGATGATGATATGGAGAGTATTGGCTAATATGAACAACCATCTAAATGAGTGACGCTGGCCCAGGTCAATAGTAAATGAAAAAAGGAAGTACCTTACTATCGGTGAACGTTTAGCCGCACGTACGTTTGTCCTGTTGACGTGGACCACAGTGGTAGATGATAGCACCGTTACTTCTACCGCCGTGTCCACGAGAAATATCATGCCAGCAATTTGGTGCATAATCCTGAAGAGGCGGCCAGGTCAAGGAGCGAGGTCACAGGCCGCCGTCAGTGATACCGTTTGCCGTTTCCTGACTAGCTGCAAGGCGAAGTGCAAGTTCTGGCGTTGCACTAGAACATCGTGCGGTGCCCTGCAAATGGGAGAGGTGCCGTAAATACGCGAGGAGTCGTTGTGCGGAGAAGAACGATTCCTCGTGAGCGGAGAGTACTGGAAACGAGACCGCCTTTGGAGAGCGCTCATGGAATCAACAAATTGTTCGACACGCTCCCTATAACTTTGTAACAGCAGAAATATTTGGGGCGTTAGAGATAGTGGTTATATTTGGAAGGATGACCTCATAGACGTTGTATCCAAAGCAGCAAGATGATCCAGCGATAACTCGCCGGTAGCAGCCAGTACGAGAAAGATGGACTAAAGCATGCACTGCAGAAGCAACTCCTTGAGCAAAGTGCATGCTAATGTCTTTCTCACCCGAAACCCGTCTCATGCTGCTCAGCCAGTCGCCAAGCTGTTCAATAGTGAGAAGCGACTGGAGGTACACGCGCTTGGTTGGCGTTGTGCGTTCTGATGTTCTGCTGGAGTCGATGTTAGGGTGTGCTGCCCTGCAGATCGCCATTAAGATCGGCCCACTCTTCACCTACATTTGATGGCAGATATGAGAAAAGGTGGCAGTACTGTGCAACCTCCGAGGTAATGCAGTGAAGATAGAACTGCGCCTCCAACTGAGCGAACCATACTTCCGTGGTGGTTCGGCAGAACATCTGCACCTAATGTGAGACCTTCAAGATGTCCCGCTGGCTTGCGCGGTAGGTAGTTGGATGGTCAGGTGAGCTAATGTCGGCGTCCGGAGGAGCGGCACACCAAGACGAAAAAGATGTCTACCTCCAACTCTAACTGCCAGGCATGCCTTGCTCATGCGCACGCCACGAACCGCGCATTTTTACGCTCGCATTCCTATGCTCGCTGATATTTCAAGCCTCGTAAGCTGTCGGAAGATGGCACTACAAGTGTGTAGCGAAATTGGGCCTCGCAAACGCCCTCAGAAATTATGCCTCACATAACATGACTTTCAGAGAACACGTACTTTGCCTGGTTTCGTCTGAATTCCGGCCGTACATTTATTACTGAAGGCATCACAACGAAAGAGGGTGATAGTTGTGCCTGATATTCAAGGATTTTAAAAGGGCATGAAAAACATAAATAATTAAATCAAGGTTATACAATAAAATATATCAAATGAAATTCACGGACGTTCTGAAATGAATAACAAAAGAAACTTAATATTGTTACGTGTGGAAAGACAGACGAAATAGGCTATTTACAGGCTATATACAATGGAGCCAGACCGTCCGGCCGACACCTTGCTCGTGCCGAGGGCACAGACCCACTTCGTTATCGTTCTCGCTGCGGCTCGTACCTTGAGCATCGCTCGATCGTATCGTAATACTACCTCCGGTGGCAAAAGCACCGTCACGATGCTGTTAAGTATCCAAGGCGCGTGGAGAGTTGTAGGGTTTGAGTCGGACGACGTGGACAATGTCACTGGCTGTCCCAACGGAGGACGTAGTGGGCGTGGCTAGAACGATTTCATAGGTGAGGCGGTCACTTGGCGGAGCAGGCGATATGGGCCAGTGTACCAGGAAAGGAGTTTTTACAAAGGCCAACTTTACGCGATGGTGACCAAAGCAATGCGAGGGTGCCGGGCACATAAATGTACATCATGGTGACGGAGGTCGTAGCGTTGCTTCTGTTTGTGCTGAGAGACTTGTAGACGAGCGCGAGCAAGTTGGCGAGCATGGCCAGCATGGGCGATTGTATCACGGGCATAATCGCTAGTTGAAGCTGTGGTGGACGGGAGCACAGTGTCCAGTGGTAGCGTCGGTTCACGACCATACAAGAGGTAAAACGGCGAAAAGCCAGCAGTTTCGAGACGGAAAGAGTTGTACGCAAAGGTAATGTAAGGTAGAGCCCGGTCCCAGTCACGGTGGTAGTCTGAAACGTATTTGGATAGCATGTCTGTAAGGGTGCGGTTCAAACGCTCAGTAAGGCCGTTCGTTTGAGGGTGGTACGAGGTGGTTAACTGATGCTGTATTGAGCAGGCACGCATGATGTCATCAGTGACTTTGGCCAAGAACGTACGGCCACGGTCTGTTAGCAATTGACGCGGAGCGCCATGAATCAAGATGATTTCATGCAGGAGGAAGTCCGCAATATCAGTTGCGCAACTGGGCGGAAGAGCACGGGTTACAGTGTAGCGGGTCGCGTAGCCCGCTGCGACTGCAACCCACTTGTTTCCTGATGCAGATTTCGGAAATTGGCCGAGCAGGTCTAAGCCGACACGATGGAAGGGCTCGGCAGGGATGTAGAGCGGCTGCAGGTAACCTGCGGGGAGCTGGGACTGCTTCTTGCGTCGTTGGCAAAGTTCACAAGCGGCGGCGTAACGTCGTACGGAACGGGCAAGGCCCGGCCAGAAAAAACGGCGACGTACACGGTCATAGGTTCGAGATACCCCGAGGTGTCCTGCCGTTGGTGCGTCGTGAAGCTCTTCTAGAACGGTTGAGCGGAGGTGTTTAGGTATTACAAGTAGGAACTCAGAGCCGTCTGGGTGAAGGTTACGATGGTACAGAGTACCGTCCTGGAGGACGAATAGGCGTAGAGGGGCATCGGCCGGAGAGTGTTCAAAAGGGTCGATGAGTGCTCTGATGTGGGAATCATGACGTTTCTCGTCGGCGAAATGAAGCAGCTGTGACACAGAGAATACGCAAGCAGCACTGGCAATATTGGAGGAGTCAGAGTCGTCAACAGCGTAACGCGACAAGCTGTCAGCGTCTTGATGCAGGCGGCCAGACCTGTACACCACAGAATATGAAAATTCTTGTTGCCTCAAAGCCCATCCACCAAGCCGGCCTGTAGGATGCTTTAGCGATGAGAGCCAGCAGAGAGCATGATTGTCAGTGACTACTGAAAAAGGGCGACCGTAAGGGTAAGGACGGAACTTCGCAGCCGCGCAGACAACAACAAGGCATTCTTGTTCCGTAATGGAATAGTTGCGCTCCGATGGTGCGAGGAGGTGGCTCGTATACGTAATAACGCGATCCTGGCCACGCTGACGCTGGCCTAAGACGCCATGACCACTGGAATCTGTACGCAATTCTGTAGGGGCATCAGGGTCGAGGTGGGCGAGAATGGGTAATGAGGAGAGAAGAGTGACGAGACGAGCGAAGGCGGTGGCTTCTGAAGTACCCCACGAGAATTGTACGCCTTTCTTCAAAAGATTAGTCAGGGGTCTAGCAATTGCCGCAAAATCTTGAATAAAACGACGACAGTACGAGCATAGCCCTACAAATCTTCCAACGTCTGCGGCTGTCTTCGGAACCGGAAAGTCTCGGACAGCGCGAGTTTTGTCGGGATCAGGCTGTACTCCGGAAGCGTCAACGAGGTGGCCCATAACCGTAGTTTCGCGGCGGCCGAAAGGACATTTGGACGAGTTAAGTTGCAGCTTCGCCTTACGAAATACATCAAGTATAGCTGTTAACACTCAAGGTGAGTGTCGAACGTGGGCGAGGAGACGATGACGTCGTCGAGGTAGCTGAGACATGTGGACCATTTGAAACTTCGGAGCAAGGAGTCCATCATACGCTCAGAGGTGGCAGGGGCGTTGCATAACCCGAACGGTATTACTTTATTTGGTATACGCCATCAGCTGTGATGAAAGCGGTTTCTTCTCTGTCCATATCTTCAACAGCAATCTGCCAGTATTTAGAACAAAAATCAGTAGAAGAGAAATAGCTGCAACCGTGGAGGCAGTCAAGGGCACCATCTATAAGTGGGAGCGGGTAGACGTCCTTCTTAGTAATGCTGTTCCGATGGCGGTAGTCTACACAGAGGCGCCACGTGCCATCCTTCTTCTTAACCAACACCAAAGGTCACGCCCAGGGACTCCAGGAAGGCTCAATGATGTTTTTATCTAGCATTTTGTTCACTTCACTTTGAATTGCTCTGCGTTCCGACGCAGTAACTCGATACGGTCGTCGGCTAATAGGAGTAGCATTGCATGTAAGAATCTGATGCTTGAACGAGAGCGTCTGGCCTGCAGGGCGATCGTCCAAGTCGAAAATATACCGGTAGGACGATAATACTTGGCAAAGGTCTTCAGCCTGCGCAGAGGACAGGTCCATCGCAACCATTTTCTTTATCTTGGGATCGAGGCTGGCACGATGGGCCTGCTAAGCTCGCAAGCAGCATCGGCTGATGAATTTGCCACATGATGGTCGCCAAGGCAATAAACATTGGCAAGGCAAATACCTTCCTGTAGAATTTGCTTTGACAATCCAAAGTTAAAGATAGGCATGAAAGTGCGGTTCGCAGTAATAGTAAGTATGCTGTGAGGCACAGTAAGGCCATACTGTAGTGGAATGTTGGGCAGAGGAGTGACGAGGTACTCGCCATCAGGGACTGGTGCGGAAGACAAGAGTTCAATATAGGCTATTGACTTTGGCGGTAGGCGAAGAAAGCGCGTGGGGAGTAGGCGGCACTGGGGTGCGTCAGAAAGTTCTGCGAGAATCGGCAACTCAAGGCGAAGGGTACTGGCAGAGCAGTCAATAAGAGCAGAATGCGCGGAGAGAAAATCAGGGCCGAGATTGAGGTCGTGGGGGCCACGAGCAATAACGGTGAAGAGGACAGGAGTGTGGCGGCCGGCGATGGTAACGCGTGCCATACACATGCCGATGATAGGTACAGTACCGCCATCCGCAACGCGGAGGACGCGTGCCGACGCTGGAGTGAAGAGCTTGTGCAGTTGTCGTTGGAAGGCAGCACTCATAATAGAAAGATGTGCTCCTGTATCGATGAGCGCCGTGACAGGATAGCCATCAACGTCAACGTCAAGAAGGCTTTGGTTCGGAGGGAATGTGAGCAGAGGATTTGAGGGCAGGGTAGACAACGCAGCTTGACCTCCAGAAGCTGCAGTGCCTAGTTTTCCGGCTGGATCCGGGAGGCGATAAGCGGCGGAGAGAAGCAACGGCGTTGGGGCGAACGAGACTGATGGCGTCGAGGTGAGGGCGAGCGGCTGTAGTGAAGGTTCGGGGCAGGAGCATCAGCTGCAGTGGGTTCATGGCGGGTGGCCTAGGGAACAGAAGGTCCAAAGGTGCGGCAATAAGCGGCGGTGTATGTCCGAGGAGGTGGTGGCCATCGGTTGCGACAGTAGTGGAAGCAGATCGGCCTGTCATCAGGGGTACGCCATTCGGACGGGTTGCGGTGAGATGTGGCAGAAAGGACTGCCGGGGACGAGGAGGGTTGCTAGAGAACTTGGGAACCGAGGTTGGAGACGATGAACACATGGAGTTTGGACCTATGTTCTCAAATTCCTGTCTGATGAAGGCCTGAATAATCGCAGTCGTGATTGCTGGGGGATCGGGAGGCGTCGCGGAGAAAGTTGGCGAACAGGCGGCCTCGAGCTCGCGGCGAACAATACGGGTGACGTCGTCACAGGTGGTAGCCTGACGTGGTCGACCCTCACATGTCGACGTAGCAGCAGTGTTGGGTAGCTGCGTGATGTGGTGTGCGATACGGCGGCTCTTAGGTTGTTCCAGGCGACGGCATTCCTTGATGATGGCGTCGATATTCGAGACGTTGCCCAAAGCAAGCAAATTGAAAGCATCATCAGGTATGTCTTTTAGCACATGCGACACTTTATCTGCTTCAGACATAGTATGGTCAGCTTTGCGGCATAGAGCCAAGACATCGAGGATGTATGAAACATGCGGCTCTGTACATGTCTGAACACGAGATCCAAGAGCCTTTCTCGCGGCAGCCTTGCGCCGAATGGAGTAGCCGAATAGTTCCTTGAACTTTTCTTTGAAACTATCCCAACTGGATATCTCGTCGTCATGCGTTTGGTGCCACACGCGTGGGGTGCCGCCGAGATAAAAGATGACATTGGCGAGCATGATCGTTGGGTCCCACCTGTTATTAGCACTGGCGTGTTCACAGAGCTTGATCCATTCGTCAACGTCCTCTCCCTGCAGGCCAGAGAACCCACCAGGGTCGCGATATTGGGCAACCGTGATGATTGGAGCAGAGTTGCACAGGCGGTCGCGTCACCGGGAGGCATGGTGACAAGCTCGATGTACCGACCACTCCGGAGTTCCGTGGCGAGGACTGGGATCACTCACCTCCACCAGAAGTTACGTGTAGAAAGACAGACGGAAGAGGCTATTTACAAGCTATTTATACTGGAGCCAGACCGCCAAGCCGACACTCGCTCGCGCCAAGGGCACAGACCCACTTCGTCGTTGTTCTCGCGGCGGCTCGTCCCTTGAGCATCGCCGATGGTATCGTAATAATATATTATAACTAGTGTTACCTAAGTTGTAGTTATAACACAAGGTGAAGATTTTAATGCACACATACAATGATCAAAACTAAGTAATGACAACAAAGATGGCTAACCGAGGGGCCTGATTTTTATTAGTCATATCATACGAAGCCAACAAACACTGCCACAAAGAACAACACTGGGGCAATTACTTGTGTTTAATAAATGAAATAAACAAACGATAAATTAACGGAAATGAACGTAGATAGGGAAACAACTTGCCGCAGGTGGGGAGCGATGCGGTCAGCAACAGTGCAAATTTTCCTTCAAATCTTTTTTTGACGAACCTTTTGCAGGAAACAGCAAATTTGTGTAGGAGTAGTAAAACCACCATGAAATAAAGAAAGATTACAGAGGAATGGTCCTAACACTGATCTTTGAGGGGGTCGATAGTTCTTTGTGCAAGCAATACCTTCGGTAACTGATATTACCACAATATGACCTATCGATGAGGTAGCTGTGCAAAGTATTCGCAACTGAGGAGTCAACTTAAAAGGCCCTAAGCTTAACCAGAAATTGTGAGTCGCTAACGACGTCGAAAACTTTGCTGAGGTCGCAGCAAATGGCGTTAACGTGCCTCCTATGAAGTATTGGTCCAGGGACCTGCGTCATGAAATTTAGAATGTACGTGATAGTAGAGCAACCGTACAGAACTCTATGCTGATAGAGAATCAAGCAGCTATTTATGCTAAAGACAATATGTTGTGAAGCTTAAGCTTAAATACTTTACATGTGGCACAGACAAGAAAAATTGGGAAATTATTCGAGACACTGGTATAACAGCCAGATTTAAAAGCAGAAAACACTCGTTAAGTGTTCCACGTGCCAGGGAAGTGGAAATATTTAAGGACTCAATAGAAATACATGCAAATACTGGGAAAATATTTCGTGGTTAGCTTTAAAAATGGCAGATGTGATTCCTTCTGGCCTGCACCATAGGGACGGATTCGAACACTCAGAGCATTTACTCGCGAATTTTCATTATAGCAACACAAAGTATATGCGGGAACTACCCTGTGCTGCTGGCTTATACGGGCATAGAAACATGAAGTCTTATATTAGGAAATAAATAGGCAGCAACACAGCACGAGAACTGATTGAAATTCTACTCCACTAGAGTCAAGCAAGCTAAAGCACTAGCCATGTTTACCACAGAGCTTCTATATATACCCCCAAAAGCCTGCCAGCCGGTAAGAATCAGTGTTTTCCTGGGCGGGAATTTATAAGTCGTAGACCCACTCAAAGAGGCGTTTGCAGAAAGCTGGAAGAAAGCAAAGTTCTTTCCATTCATAACGCACAGTGCTTCCACCTTTTGGCGCGCACGACTGTTATCGTTTAGGGCGGTTATAATTTCACATTGCATCCATTCAGGATATTTCGAGTGTTTAGACCTGTGGAGCGGCATATATCTGCGCATAATACCTAAAAAAAGGAGCTCCAGGAAGTGACATACTTTGCCATCGTTATGGGTGAGTGGCCATCATTTATCGGCAGGGATGTTTAACTCGGTGGTGGCCAAGAAATTGTATGTACCAAAGCAGTCACCCTGATTTAAAGCAAATCAAGTACATATTCGTTGAAGCCTCTAGAGGAACTCTGCGTCAGGGTTCTCACATCCGTAATTACCTTTAGTGGCCAATGTAACTTGTACAGAGGCACGAGGAAAATCTTACAGCACGGGTCACCTACAACTTGAGTTCTAATACGTTACCAAACCAGGTGATCAAGTTGTGCTGCCGAAGGGGAGCAAAAAGGTGAAAGGTGCAAAACCGGATGCAGCTGTTCTCTGTAATGATTGTAAATAAAAGATCTAAGCGTGTTTCAATTATTTACAGGTGTAAAAATTCGCCAAGAGCAATTTCTGTGTGCTGAATATCAGAAGATCTTAAACCTTTAATACCAGAAATGACCACATGAAGTAGAGGAATTACACGGCATCACATAAAATTAGAAATTTTTCATAGTGCTATAGCCTGATGACTAGCATTAAATTGCGGATGTTAATAATAAACACAATTTCATATTAAAATGAGATTATTATTCAAAATAAATTTTTATATTTACATTACAGAGTGTGGAATGCGACTGTTATACATTTCCTGTTGCTCGCTTAAATGGTGTACTGGATCCAAGGGAAAACCTAGTAGACTGCGTAAGGGCTGTTTGACATGATGCGATTTTCATCGCAGCAGAAGTGCGACTTCTGTCGCATGGGATGAAAATCGCAGTCGCATTAGCGGTCGGCCCCCCTTTTCGGTTGCGACCAACTAATTGGTCGCACCGTCACAGCGATCGCTGCGATTTTCCATAGAAATTGCGGTAAGAGTTATTTAGTGGTTGGTTTTGGGAAATGGCGTCTCGCTCAGCAAGTGCAATGCGCGGAGACGGGGATTGCCGAATTCAGTACGTACGCAAAGGGCCAATAAAACATTTCTACCGCAAACTCTATTCTCCCATTTCTATGCGTTCGCTGACACGCTACGCAGCAAACGAAGTGTATTTCCATATTTGATTCGTACACCTTTTGGGGCTATGTGAGAAGCATTCCGAAAGGCTGCAGACTCCTGCAGGCAGCGACTGACAGCTCCCTGGAACTGATAACCGACCCCCATTACCCCACGCGCATGGGAAACTTGGTCTCGAGAGACACAACCCCAGACCTGGCCTTCGTCAAGAACGCGCCGGGAGCGGAGTGGCACAACTTACAAGAGAACCTGGGCAGTGACCACTACATCGTGGAAATCTCCCTACCGGTCAGCGCGGCCCCGCAGAGGGCTTTCGAAATAGTCGACTGGGACGCCTTCCGAAAGAGAAGGAAGGACGACCACGAAAAATACGAGTCGTTTGCGGACCTCGTAGCGCAGCTCAAGAGGGACGTAGCTGCGGTCACCAGGACCGTCGAAACGGACCTCAAGGTCGACCGCATGGACGCTCGATTGGCGCACCTGCTCGAAGCCAAGAATTCCCTCACGGCAGATGGAAGACGCAGAAGCTGAATCGCAACCTTCGGAGGAGGATCGCGGCCCTCAACCTTGATATCGAATCGCACTGCAAAGAGCTCGGCCAGCAGCAATGGAACGAAGTTTGCGCGTCCGTCGGTGGCCAGATGCGTGCGGAAGGCAAGTGGAACCTCCTGAAGCAGTTATTGGACGACACGCAGTCCAAGAGAAACCACACTCTGGCCATCGATAGGCTGGTGCACAAACTGAATAGCGAAGGCGCATCTAAGACCGAAGTGATGGACGAAGTCGCACGTCGCTACCTCCCCATCGGGCAGTCCGGACCAGAAGATTACCCGGTCTATGGCGGCAAGGTGGACGAGGAGCTCGACTCCCCCTTCTCCGACTCGGAGGTCAGAGCGGCCCTTCAAGGCCCCAACGGAAGATCGGCGCCCGGGCCGGATGGAATCTCGAACAGACTCCTTCGAAGTCTGGACGACGGCTCGATCGAACTGCTCACTAAAAAAATCAACGATGTCTGGGAGGGCGGCATCGTACCGGATGCCTGGAAGGAAGCCACGGTGATCCTAATTCCGAAGCCGGGCAAGACACCAGCCATAGACAGTCTGCGACCCATTTTGCTCACGTCTTGCGTGGGCAAGGTGGCGGCGGAGCATGTCATCCACAACAGAATATCGAGGCATGTCGAGGAACGACACCTCCTCCCGCCGAATATGGTCGGCTTCAGACCCTCGCTGTCCACTCAAGAGGTCATGCTGCTGATCAAGAGGCAGATAGTTGACGTCGTCACGAGAGACGTCCGAGGCATCTTGGCGCTGAACATCGCCAAGGCATTCGACACGGTCAAACACAAGCACCTCCTCGACTTTGTGACGAGACTGAACCTTGGCGAACGCTTTCACGCGTACGTGAGCTCTTTCCTAAGAGATAGCAAGGCCGCGATCAAGTTGGGCCAGATCAAGTTGGACGGATACGCGCTGGGAGCCTGCGGCACGCCGCAGGGTGCGGTGTTATCTCCACTGCTCTTCAACATCGCCATGAGGGACCTATCAGTCCGACTCGACCGAATCGGGGTCGCCAATCTCAATCACACTCTCTACGCGGACGACATCACCGTCTGGTGCGGCGGTGGGTCGGACGCAGCGGTGGACCGGGCCCTGCAAGAGGCCTTGCACGTCACGGAAGAATTCCTCGAGGGCACGGGACTGGTCCTCTCGCCGACCAAGTCGGAACTCTTGCTGTATCGACCCGACAGAAAAGGCCGTATGTTCGACACGACGCTGAACCAAGTACCGATCGAACTCAGAACGAAGACGGGTCAGCGCATCCAGAGGATGGATTCTCTCAGGGTGCTGGGACTGGTCCTCAATGCAAAGGGCAGCAACGCGCAAACGATCGCGCGCCTGAGCGCGAAGACGGAGAACATGCTCTGACTCGTTTCGCGAGTGACGAGCAGTAAGGGGGCATCAGCGAAGCCAACCTCATAAGGATCTACCACGCCTTCCTCATGAGCCATATCAACTACGTGGCTTCTGCGCTAAGCTGGTCGCGGTCAGAGGAGAACAAGATCGACGCACTCATGACGAAGAGCATTAAACGAGTCCTCGGCATCCCCGTGACGACCAGCACGGAGAAGTTGATGCAACTCGGGGTCCACAACACCCTGAGTGAAGTGGTAGAAGCACAGAAAACGGCACAGATCGTTCGCTTCTCTACCACCAAGGCTGGTCGTCGAATACTCGAGATGGCGGGTCTGGCAGCCATGGCCGAGGAGTCGTGCGCAGTGCCGCTCTGCGAGGGTGAAAGGGACGCCTTCCGAGTCTCCCCCTTCCCGAGGAACGTTCATCCACAATACAACGAGGCCCGGCGCGCAGCCAGAGCCCGATCACTCATCAAGACTGCCCTGCAGAACCCAGAGCTCGCGTCCTTTGTCGACGCGGCGCGGTATCTCGGATCAAACTCCTACGTGGCCACGGTGGTTGACCCCCAGGGGAAGATCCTGAATGCGGCGTCTATCCAACGCTCGACGGCGTCCGTCGCAGAGCAAGTCGCAGTGGCGCTGGCTCTGTGCGAACCCGGGCGCACGCATATCTTCACGGACTCCAGGTCGGCGGCGATGGCCTTTCTCGCCGGCTCTGTCTCGGCCGAGGCTACGGCAGTGCTGAGGACCCGCAAGACAGGCACGGCCCGTCACGTCATCACTTGGTTCCCTGCTCACATGGGCCGAAACGTCTCCCCCGGCTCCATCAACCCGAATGAGCTGGCCCACGACCAGGCGCGAGGTCTCATCAACCGCGCCGGTCCGAGAGGCCTGGCTTCGCAGGGGATCGACCGAACCACGGACCCGCTGCTAACTTTCCACGAGATAACTGCTTACTGCGAGCTGGGACGCATACAGTTTCCGCTCCTCACCCGAAGCTAGGCAGACCCCAGGCCTCGGTGCTGAGAATGCTGCAGACGGGCTCCTTTCCGTCTCGCTCAAGGCTGAGCCACTACACTCCGGGTGTGGATCCCCGCTGCCCAGACTGCGGCGAGGAACGATCCACTTTGAACCACATGCTGTGGCAATGTTCTGTGTTGCGCCACTCGCCTTTTAACAGGCAAGATGATTGGGCTGAAGCCGTCAAGAGCGACAACCTTCAAGTCCAACTTCGGGCTGTCCGAAGGGCCTGCGCCAGGGCTGAAGATCACGGTCTTCCGCCCCCGGCGCGGGTGCGGCCCGCGACTACGACAACGTAGTCCCTTAGGACCAATTAAAGTTTCTTGTCTGTCTGTCTGTCTGTCTGTACACCTTTGCGAGTTTTCAATACTGCGAGCTGTTCGATTCCCACGAGGCGACGTGGCCTTGTGGGGTCGTCACAACTTCTTTTTGTTGAGTAGTATAGAAAACTTGCCCGTACGAAGCAGTTAAAATATTCAACTTTGGCAAAGGCATATGACAAGACAGCAACTTACCCGAAGTTTCAAAGTTGTGCTGAACGCAGTACTGTTTATTTGCATTATTTTCTTGTCGGTATTCAAGCATGAATTTCCCTATGCCTTTCGAATGGTTATCTTACCTCACTTATTAAATTTTACATACCAAGCGTGCAGAATATCATAATGAATTTTATACGATAGCTTTAACTCCGCGGCTAGAATAAACAGAGTCGTCTATGCGTTTTCGAATATTTCATGCAAGTTGTGTTGCATCTCTTCTCTGATGGATTAGCTTTTATTTTCCATGCACAGAAACCACTAAATCTTGAACATGTTGCGGACTTTGTATCCTTACTGCACCTGTATTAAAATTTCAGCGGTAATTAACTCCACAATACGTAAATAACTGGCTTGCTATAGTGTCACAGTGACAATGCACCGTCCTGCACTGTCATGTAAAACTTGTGCAACAATGCGAAAAGCAGGCAAAGAGCCTTATCCTGTGTAGGCAAAACGGCAGAAGGCGATACATTAAAGAAAAGTAACTCAAAACTATGTGGTGTTGTCAACCAGTTGCATCCCTTCCTGTGAATCTTTGAATCTTGTAGGTGTAAATAGTTCTTGCATGTCCACAGCTAACGAAGTGTGCAGAAACAACCGTGTCTTACATGTTTCTAATAACAGTTTCCGCTAAGTTTGGGATCACATTTATTAGTGTGCAAACCCGTATAGCAATATATCCTGTGATTACTACCTTTATGAGTAAATAAGTACAATACTACTTGCAAGAACATATCACCCTGGAATTTTAAAACAAGTTTCTATATTTCAACTATACACAATATGAAGGTTATTGAATAAAGGACCACAAACTGGCTCTTTCAGTATGACACACTTATTTCAAGTTTTATCTAGATACATGCAAGAAAAAAAAACACATTTGTAGACAACGAAACTGTTCAATTTATTCGCCTGCCACTGTGGCTTTAGCATTCTGCTGGTAACACAAGGTGAGGGATTGAATTTCCAGCCATGGCAGTCGCATTTCGATGGGAGTCGTAGGTAAAACAACAGCTCTTGCTTTGATATTTAGTTCATCATCCTTTTTCAACCCTTAAACTTCGAAAAATTATTGCACAAGGAGCCATGCATATGAACAATCTAACAAGGAATACTAATAGCAATCGGAAAAAAGGACACAACTGTAAAACAAGCATCTTTCTTGATGCTTCGAATGTGCAAACATTTATTGTACAATAAGAATTGTTCAACAGTACTGAACAAATAAGCATATCAGGTATAGTAAACACGTTATCAGGTAGCTGGTTCTACAGATGTATAATTGTCAAAAGGCATGAATGCTCCTACTACATCCTGCACACAGCACAACCAAAACCCTTTTCAATAGTTTTCCTTCTGGTAGATAAGAGTGGTCCATAATAAGCAGAAAGATTATTAGAGTTTTTAATACCGCTTTTAAAGAATGAAAAAAGTGAAGATACTTTTAATATAATACGCTATCCTATTCTATAGGAGGAACGATGAGTTACAAAAAGTGGTGCTAAAGTATGGAAGGTAAACCGTAACTTTTTGAAAGGCAGAAAATTACAGGTGAGAGTTCGAGAAACATTTCGCCCAACCACAAGAACCACAAAAGCGTAGTACTAGAAGTGCTACAATCTATAGAATACTACACTCTATGGGAAAGCTATCTGATACAGAAATCAAGAATGATGCAGCAGGCTCTCGCCAACATTGCAGACTTTCTTTGCCAGTCTGGCCTCTTATATTCTGATATGTCAGCTTACATTGACGTCGGAAATAAGACTAGAATCAAGAACTACCTCAAATTCCACGTTGTGCTCAACATACCTGGGCAAATATATACGCAAGTCAACATCCCCAAATCCTCAGTTAGTGTAAAACCAAGACGGCAGAGCCAGCACGTAGGCAAAAACGATTATGCCAAGCCTGGACACAAATTCTGCACCTGGTTAAAAGAATAATCTCAAAATCATGGGTGCGGACGACCGGATACTATGGAAAATCGCAGATGATGTACTCGGGCCCAATATATTATTTATATGGTACAAATTATCAGCAACGCGCAAAAAAAGACTCTTTGACTACAGGCTTTGGGTACTGACAGGTATTTCCGACTTTACCATACTTGAAGACTTCTACGCGAAAAAGCAAATGAACAAGCACCTAAACAGAGTATAGTTGCATCCTGCGGCCCAAATTCTTTGCCTTGAAAGCTCGGGACCTGGTTGCAAGATACTATGCCAGCTGGCATATTAGATGCAAAGACGACTACCCCTCCGTTCAGAAACACAACTTCACGAACACGTGCACTTGAAATACAACAGGCCCACACCGTTCAACGTGGGAGTAAACAATTAGGCATGGAGGCCACATGGAACTGCCAAATACTGAGGGGAGGTTGCTAACCCTGAAGACACAAGCAAAAATCAGGTACAAATAGTGCACTAATGTGGCAATACCAGAGTTACAGTAGTACGACACTACATAAAATTAAATACCATACAAAAAAAAACTGAAAACAAAGCAATAAAAGCAGCACTTGCAGCGCAACTTTGCACATCACAACATTCTGCATGCCTGCATGGATTCATCAAAAACTTTCAGGGCCTGCACTTCGCACAAGATTGTCAGGAAAAGGGGGGGATTTACAAGAGACTTGCAAGCACACGGAGGAGAAATTAAAAACACAGATATTCCAGGCCACAACTGCGTTCATGCGCCCAACATAAGAACTGATAACTGCCCGGTTTAGCGTGTATTCATTCTTACCTACATCGCAAAAAAATAAACAACGGACAAGATCGAAGCGCTCGGTGTGCTCACTTTCTTGTTGTTTATTGTCTTTCTGTTGCGCTGTAGTTATTGAATTCGTGCATTAAAAAAATTAAATTATGGGGTTTAACGTGCCAAAACGACTTTCTCATTATGAGGCACGCCGTAGTGGAGGACTCCGGAAATTTCGACCACCTGGGGTTGTAATCATTTTTGAAGAAACACTGTTCTTTTTCCAATAGAAAGACTGGCAGCTTGCTTATGCAAGCGCACTCTTCCACTTCCATGCCGCTGAAAAAAAGTTTTTCTTGGAAGGTAGTCACATGCACAGTTGGTGATCATCATGCTTTTTTCCCATGAAAATACATCAAATTGTTGTATTTTCTCTCTATCCCGTTTTTGATTCTTTCATTTTCATCAACCACTGATTTTTATCAGGCTTTCTGGTAACTTTTATAACTCACAAGATTTTCACAATAAACATTTTATTTGAAGTAAGCGTACACTGTTCTTAGTGGTTCACACTCTACACTCTTGCAACATTGCCCAAATAAATGATTTTATAAGGTACACAGCATCATCATAATGGCCATTAAAGTGACATGTTGCAGTGTATAAAAGTAAACAATGGTCTGGCTGCAAATGGCCCATGACAACACATAGGACAAACAAAAAACCGAGATGATGCAACAACTGAAAATTTATTGTACATGGTGAGTGAATGCTGGCTGACAAGCAATAAACTGAGCATACGCAAAAATGAAGAAGCAAGAAATAATGTGTGTTTTCTGACAGGAAATGCATTCATCTCTAACACAGCACATACTGACACAAGATGTTTTCAGAGTTTTTAGATCTACAGCTTCCATAATTCCTCGAGGCAGCTGATCAGCTCTGCATAGAATGCTAGCTTCTTCCTCTACAACGCACGCCCGGATGTCGAGAGACCTGAGCGTGCACTGTAGAGGAAGAAGCTAGCATTCTGTGCAGATTAGCTGCCTCGAAAAGTTTTGGAAGCTGTTGATTGGAGAACGCTGGAAGAATCTTGTATCAGCATGGCCTCTGTTCCGCTTTCAGAGATGGATGTGTTTCCTATTGGGATGTTTATGGACAGACATCAATTTTTGCTTCTACTTTTTGTGTAACTTCGAATAATTGCTTGTCAACCAGCATTTACTCGGCATGTTCAACAAACTTGCATTTGTTAGTACGCCTCATGATCGTATTGGTCTCTAGCAGAAAGGTGTTCATTCTTTTTTCTGCTATTGTTTGTTAAATATTGTAAAAGGTTGTGCCCCTTTTCCGTTTGTAACTACTTTCTTTATTCCCTCTCACCTAATACTCCAGCTTTGCAGCCGGCGAGGTGCATAAATCAATAAATAAATAACTACATATGCACATGCCATTCATTTCTATGCATACACCTCTCACCATACCCACTGTGTTGATGTCTCGCAGTGCGCATCCACATCATCTGCCGTTTGCATTTTGGTATGGTTTGTGAAGAGGGTAGTGCATAAACATCCCATGATATTAAGGTAGTGACCTATGCGGTGCCGAAACAAACGTTTCAGAAGATGACACGTTGCATTGTGGAAAATAAGGACAATTTTATATATCGCAGTGGCTTTACCAGCACTTAGCTCACCACTTCACTTTGCGTACATTCCGACACGCGCACTGAACCTGCAGTATATTCGCTAATTAATGTGGTCAGTACTGTGTAGTAGATTGGATAACAAAGTTCAATAAAGTAATTGCTACAACATATATACAAAAATGTGTACACACTGCGTTGGCTGCACCAGAACCTCATACAAACATGCACACTATTGGATGCGTACAAATGATCAGGAATAAATCCAGTATGTTTGGATCCGGAAGCTTATAAAAGCGAACAGCTTCATTCCATGGCTTTTAATCAGAGAGAGAAAGAAAACTCCATAGAACAAAATTACAATAATATGCTTATAGAAATGGTGATTGCTTAACACTTTCATAATCAATGATTGTAACTTTCTATGGACATTGAAGCAGCCTTTCGCCAGCAAGAAAAGGAATCTGTTTTTCCAGTTTCGAGCATTGAATTGCCGGCAATTCAAGCGGGCATACAATTCTGCAAATTGGATCTGTTTAGGAATACCAGATAGAAGTGCATTGAGGCGTTCTTCTATACTTTCTTTGACTGAGTAATCAGGTTTAAAATGACTCCCATTAGCATGTCATAACAATGTTGATCTAATACCAATTAAAACATGACTAGCTTAAGAAAGCTGTATGATTGCTATAGAATACAATGAAGTACCTATTACATCTAATAACAATATTATAAAAATAACATCATTTATTTCTACAAAACAGGCTAATCGTGAGCGCCATGTGAGGCTGATCACAAAGGTGAAACAAACCTACGGCAAGTGCGCCTGCCTTGGGCCTACGTTTCTGCATTATGCACGACACGTACTGATGTGGTCTCCATGTTAGAGGCTCACTGTATACTAACAGTGCCAGACACAGGACAACAAACTGGATGAAAGGCGTGCCTTTCAGAATGCTACGATGCCACGTACAGGTTACTACACACGTGACGGTAGCTGCTCAAAAAGTTTGATGTGTCAGCTTTTATGCCTTTAGAAATAATTAAACAGGACTTCCATACATATTCACAGCACGCGCATCGCGATGGATGGACCAGGCTTGCGCAAAGGTTGAATGTCGCAACACAATTTCCATTCCACGTTCAGTAATCGCACACAGATCCTTTGCGGCTTCATTTAGGGGCAGACGTGTGTTTTGGGGTGGGTGCTTGTTGTTGCGTTTGGTGCAAGAATATGGATAGGAGCAGGAACCGCTTATACGAAATTACGAGCGATATACACACATCATTTCTCCAGAAACTGGCGCTGAACACGGGTAGCGTGAGGGTCTCGTTTGGCTGACAAGACGACTTCGCTGCAGCCGCATTCTTACTATTGCATATGCGGTGAGGGTAGCTGTATGAACTTGTTGAGAGGTCATCTTGTAGGTTGTTGTAGCGGAGGCAGAACGACACGGACATAGAAGGCACACGAGATAACACACAGCCAACAAGCAGCTGCAAACAACTATTTACGGGGGCCTGGCACCGAACTTCAGAAACGGTCGTTGTGCACTCCTAACGAAATGTAAACTTCAAAGCGTTTTTAAATTACAAAAGACGTAATATTTAATGCTAATAAAGACAGTTGAATAATATTATAATGCACATGTTTTATTCCTTATATTAAAAGAATTATGCGGCTTGTGCCACAGAAACTGCCAGCAAGCAACGCTGGGCGTCGTACCAGTCGTGCTGTTAAAGTAGCAGTCATGCGAAATAGGCCCTTAAAAGAATCGAATTGTGACCCATTCAACGGCACCGATTCTCATCGTCCCAGTTGCTGCACGTGAAACAGCCTTGAGGTTGAATAACACCGACGACTTGAGGAGGTCGCGCGACAATTTGCGACTGGCGACCAAAAAGCGACTGAAGGCGACCGATGCTCTCACCGCCAAGACGGGGCGAGGGGGACCTGGAAGTCGCAATCCTGGAGATTATCGTGCTCAGCGAGAACTATAGTGATCTACGCAGTTCGAGCTCACTTCGCTGGCTTCGCGTTCAGGCAGCAGCCATGGATTTTCATTCGAGCCAAGAGCAAGACGTCCTTATTGTGATGATATGCTCCGTCATGCGTGGTGTCCGCTGTGGCAGCGCGGAAGCCTCCGAAGAAAAAAACGACGCTAGTGGGTGCGCCCGTGCCACCGTTCGCGATAAGTGGGCAGCCACGCAAGCCGCCTATTGCCGAATTCCGCGCGAATCACGACGACTGATATCGAGAGAAAGTTACAATTTCTAGTTTACGTTGCGTGCGAATCAGTGAATAATTTTCGTGCTTTCTTTTGCTGCTGTTTAGCTTCCTGCAAATGCTACGGCGTACATTCCACACGCTGCTGGAACTGCTGCGCCCCAGCATTGCGAGACAAGACACCAATTACATTCCTGTAGTCTTCCATGGTGGCCTGAATTTGGTATTTTATGCGGCGCAGGAGGAAGCCGGATGAAAACACATGCTAACATAACTTCCGGCGTGCCGATGATTCGTTTATTAGTCTTGCGCGCAACTGAAATATCGAGAAGTGAGCGACTCTTCCACAATAGTTGCTTTTCGAGAAAAGGAACCATTTACGACCATTCGCCACAAGTCGCTTTGCGACCAACTTGGTCGCACGACCACTGTCTAGTCGCCCCTGTAAATGAAGCCTTAAAGTGCAAATAGATGCGTTGCTATAGAGCGTTTTATTGAGGGCGCCGTTACTTTGCGATCACAGCGTTGTCTATCGTCCGCCGCCATGCTGGTATGTGGCACCTCGCTGGAAGGTGCACTGCGAGCGGGCTGTTGACGACGAGTGGCAAGTTTTCGCGCTTTCCCGAGAGGTGTCAACAAGTTGCTTGGATTGGGAAAGTTTTTGGCGTGTTGTCACTAAGCGCTTAGCTTCGATATAGCCTTTAAGAACGGCGGCGGCCCTAGAGGTGCTCCGGCAGCTCTGCCCATCATAGAAATAGGAGGCGAGTCAAGTACGAACATTGTCTATGCGTATTGTATACATGTAAAGTGTTATTACTGTGTTTCTAGCCTGGAACTCTATTAATTTATCACTCAGGCGACAACATTCAGAAGTGCCTCCATGTGTCATGCGGTGCGCCGTACAAGCTTAAATCCCTACCAGGTAACTGCGAAGCTCCGAGGAAGCACGTTTTGCTAGCTTTCGTGCGCCTATAATTTTCGCGGTACTAGTTTTTAAGGTTGTTTATCTGGTACCCGGGCATCAAGCATTACAATATACGGAACTGTAAAATAACTCGATCGAAAGGGCTGTTAACACGGATAAAATGAGCTTATAATAGTGGCCGTGATTATGCACCAACAACCAGACGCACGCGAGGCGTTGCAAGATTATGCGCACTCTTAGGTCTCGAATGGTGCCTGTGCGTACAAGGGTACCTTGCCTGCCCGAGAGAGTTACAAAAACTAACAGCCTCTGTTTGCAACAGCAACTGTATTTTCTGCAGTAATACCGCGCGCGGTGAGCGGCGGTGACATCTTGCCGGCGATAGTCTGAAGCACGGGAGAGCCCATGTGAATGCCGGCCGGCACATAGTAGGCATGGCTTTCGTTACACAAAGGAAAAGTACACACCTTCATTTATTAGTCGGCACAGTGTGTTTTCCTAATACGTCCTCGGTGAACTTTCGCCAGATCATTGGCTGCCAAGCACGATAATCTTTGAACACGTTTGAACAGAATAAGTTTAATGTACGTGCGCGAAGAAATAGTTAACTTCATTCGCAATACTTGACCGACTCGAATAAGCACCTTTCTTTCATATCCCGGTTTGATCGTACGTGCCGAGTTCAGAGTTCGTCGCCGAGCGGTCACTGGGAGCAAAACCTGCAGAACATACACGCGACGGCATCAAGTCCATTCTGTTTATGCTGGCAATATAAAGCGGACGCTTCTCCACTATCGCTGCGGCGGTGCTCACGAAGTCGCCCCGGTTGAAGATGCACTTCACACTTGGTTCCGAACGTTATTTTTGCAGCCGAATGCAGCAGAGTGGTAGCCCGTCGACCTTGAGTCATCTGATATCGCACAAATCCCAGACAGCACACGTTATAATCGGACTAATTCGCAATTAAACCGCTACCTTTTCAAGATGCCGTTGGGGGAAAACGGGATCCGTACAAAGCAGTGCGAGAAGCAGAGCTGCGCGGCGCGCTGGTTCGAGGCTACGCACCTCGTCACTGAAAAAATGGCCTGTTAGAAGAGGTAGAACTTAGCACCCACATTTTAAACAGTGCAACGCTAGCTTATTATTGCGATAAGAAATATATGAACACGCCAGGCGCATTTCTGCCGTTACCGTCACCTTGAGGTTCAGTATAAAGTCCAAGGGAGAAAAAAAAATGTCATCGCGCGCCGCATGCTATTTGTGCGAGTGAAAGCGGGCGAGGGTGAGTGGACGATGGCGGCCGGATCGCAGCTAAACGCGGCGCGCGCAGAGAGGCGGTGAGAGGAGGGGAGGGGGCAAGGGTGGGCAGCGTCGTGCTCCGACACCAACTGCGCGATTCGCAACTGGGCTCAACGGGAACTGACGATCGGGCACGTGCGATCGGGCCAGTCTCGCACGCCATATTGGCCTCGAGCTCCACCACTGGAAAAGCTGGCGCCACCGTCGGCGTGACGTGCTAGGAGGGATCACATGGACATAGCGGCCGCGTCGGCTGCTTAGGGAGCGCCGAAGCGAGCTGAAAACGAGTTTAAGTTCCCTCGTACGCTACGGTCCTCATTTAGTGGCGAAATTTTCCCGCTTCGAATGTCTCCTTTACAACCCTTGAAAGCACCACAATAGTTAGTGGCTGCGTTTGAAGGCGCGCAACATGGTAGGCTACTGCTCGGTGCCCCAGGGCCGGACGCACGTAACGGAAGCCGGTGTCAGCCTTATTCACACGTAGCCGCAGGACAAGAAGCTGCGTGAAGCTTGGCTCGCGAAAGATAAAACCGGCAAACAGTCATGGGCTAGAACTCGGGTGTGCAGCAAGCACAGACGCGAGGAAGATTTCTGCTACGGCGCCCGGTCTGCGATGTTCTGAAAACGCGCACTGAGACGCTCGCCGGAGTCCGCTGCCCGACTAATGTCATGACGATTTGGTCTATGAACTTGTCGATGCTATAGATACTGGCAAGTTCAGTGGAGTGGAAAGACAGCAGTAAGAAGCACATTTAAAGAAAAGCATGGCATATGGTCATGTTTGTGTTATGAATTAATGCACTGGATTACAAAAAAGGAGCAGCGGGAAATTGCACGCTGAGAACACCGATAAACATACAGTGCGACGCAACTCGAGAAATAATATTGAAAGGTCAAAGACTTTAGAAGAAAAAAAAAAGATTGAATCGTCGCGACGGCACATCACAGTCCCCGTAGGCGTCGAAGTCTCTACAATGAAATTATTTTTCAACAGCTCTGTTAGCGCCCACGCAACAATGGTTGTTTGTATACTGTAAAATGCTCATATTCTGCGGCCTAAAGCTCATGACACGGTGCGAAAACGCGCGCGCGCGGAGAAAGCGAAACAGTGCGCGGACAAGCATGCAGACGCGCAGTCGGTCGCTGCGACTCTGCGCGATCGCTGCATTGAGGCTTCGTTCTATTACGCTCCATTTAGTTATACAAACACTATAAGAACGTATTTCACATAGTTTGCTCTCAGCGTTTACCTACCTTTCACGCGAGAAGCCGGTTCGGTAGACTCCATCGCGGCGACCGCGCGCAGTGGCGTTCACTGTACGTATTCGGTAAGGAGATAGCGTCTGTAAACGATTGTCTGCTTTCAGTTTGCCAAAGATTATTATTTAGACAGTAAAAAACTTCTCTCGTTTCGAAAGTACTTACAGAAATGTCCGGGAGAGCTCGCGCGTGGTGCTTTCAGTGAGCGCTCACAGCAAAACCTATGAGGAGCGCGCCGCGTGATCCCTCATACTACGCCAGCGAGGCGCTTCCGATAGATGGCGACTCCGTAACTCCTCGCCGCCAATATCACGGAAAGCGGGGAGGGAGTATCTCTAAAGTGATCACCAGATGGCTCATGTCTTTTTGCGCGATGTGTTCCCGCCGCTCTTGCGGGGAAGCGATAGACCGTACGAAGGCCTCTTCGCTCGATGCTCCTGCCGCGCTTGCTCGCACCAGCGTTCTGACACCGAGTGTCGCGGTCATGGAGTGAGATAGATGTGTGCATGTTTAATTGCGCGTGCAGATACTTACCTTGTTGATCCATTTATTAAGCGAATCTTTCCAAGTTTATGCGGCCAATAAAACTGCTATCCTTATTTCGTATTGCTGTCTACTAATTTGCTATCGCGATCGGTGTTTTTTTTAGTGAACAACTGGTCTCCAGCTTCACAAAAGGAACACTCGTTGATTCCGAAGAAGAACAGGAATAGTCATTTGACTTCATCCCTATTTTTTATGGTTGCCT
The DNA here is from genome assembly GCF_050947875.1 of Dermacentor variabilis. Lineage (NCBI taxonomy): Eukaryota > Metazoa > Arthropoda > Arachnida > Ixodida > Ixodidae > Dermacentor > Dermacentor variabilis. The sequence continues at coordinate 27,237,710 of NC_134574.1, forward strand.
TCGAAGAGCATCGCACAAAAATTTCTCAACTTCGTAAGCGTTGTAAGCAGGGATTCCACATAAAGTAAGTAGAACATATTCGCAACAGTCGGGTACGTTTCCAAGTGCTTCTTTAGGAACCCAGGAAGTGCAAGTTGTCCGGCCTGAAAAGCAATGGTTTTTGGGAAGGTATTACGGCTGATAAAAACCTTTTAACTTCTATTAGTAGCGACGTACGCTTACAATATTTTTCTTTGCTTATACAGAGACAAAGATCGACAGATTTAAGCTGCAGTGAATTTGGTGTTATGACTGAACAATTGTTTTGTATACTCAGCGCATCAATCCTGTTGCAATACAAATATTTTTGATTAAATCCTAAGTAACATCCCTGATATCTTTTCTGACATAAATAATTTGAATGGCCTATTTCATGATGATATTGATACATGCATATTGCGTGTTTCTTGTGGACGATGCATGCGGGCGCCCCGACGAAGGGGACGAACGGTCTCTGGCTCTCGAGTTGTTGGCTGAACTGGCCAGCGCTGCAGTTATCCTTTGTAAATATACTCTGTAAATAGTCTCCAAGTCTTAATACTTCGTTCCCGTAACAAGATTATCGCTTGTGAAGTCGTTTCCCTATGTAACAAAGGTGAGGCCAGAAAGATATTAATAAGGTCTTTCAACAAGTGCAACTTTGGTGCATAAATTCTGTGCTAACTAATTGTGTTTTGCGCTGTCTAGACTTGCTTTCCCAGCGTTCAATTAAGGAAAAGCGGAGGCTTTTGAAGAATTAGCAATCTCATTTGATCAATAAGTTTGTTCCAGCTATATCCATAAAATGCCATAAAATGCACCGTGTGTAAGAAACTGCTTTAACGAAATTGCATTGGAATCTGTGTTTCGGAATCCTAGTTCAAGAATAAAAAAATATATTCAGGAATACCGACTACTCTTAAGCTCTACACCCCACAAATATATTGCACATGATTTGTGGTGCATGTTACAAATAAACATTGAAATGTACTGGCGGTTAACAAAATCACGTGTTCATTCCTATTGTCATTCTCCAAAATACCAGCAGAGACTGAATCCGGTAGTCGGACTGTAAAGTTCATTTCAATAGAGCTTTCATATCTGTTTTCACGCGAGGGGACACTACTTCATGTCCTCATATTGGCTTTTAATGCGCTTGCTTTCACACAACGCACCATATCTATGTATCTGTCTATTACGTTTTTTTCTGTGAATGTTCCGATCTTACCGTTTTCCCGTCAGTGTATGTATGTATGTATGTATGTATGTATGTATGTATGTATGTATGTATGTATGTATGTATGTATGTATGTATGTATGTATGTATGTATGTATGTATGTATGTATGTATGTATGTGTGTGTGTGTGTATGTATGTATGTATGTATGTATGTATGTACGTACGCGTGTTATCATGGGTAACACGCGACGTCTATCAACAAATGAAAACAAAAGAGAGGCTCTACAGACAATTTCTCAACACTCGTAATCCTGATGACTTGACCATTTTCAAACAATATGGGAACAAGCTAACCAAGAAATTGCGCATTGCACGTAAAGAGTACTTCTCCTCTTTCATGGATGTCACGAATGTGCCGAGCGAACTACTTTGGGACAAATTAAATACACTACCATGTCGCGGTAGTGGTCGTAACTGCATATCCAAACTTATCATTAAGGGTAATGATTTGCATGGGGCGGATCTGGCTGAAGCTTTCAATGCTTTCTTTAGAAACGTGAGTACATCGGGTAGTTCCCCAGACGCATGTCAATATGTGAACATGAGGAATGATAAATCTTTATTTCTGCAGCCAGTCACAGTACACGAAGTGATTTCAGTAATCACAAATTTCAACAACAGCAGCAGTATAGATATTGACGAAATTCAAATAAAACCTGTGAAATATGTCGTAGACGTAATTGCCCCAGTCCTTGCGAATATATTTAATACCTGTCTGACTATATCAATATTTCCAATAAAAATGCAAATCGCCAAAGTAGTAGTGCTCTCTAAAAAGGGGAATCGAAATGACTTGGGTAACTACCGACCGGTATCTGTCTTGCCAATTTTTTCAGAGGCTCTCGAGAAAATAATTCACTGTAGGGTCTTGAACTTCGCTGAAAGCTCTAATGTATTAACACCTCACCAATTTGGGTTCCGGAAGAACACGTCAACAGAACTAGCCTTGCTTCACCAAAAGGAATATATTTTAACACTGTTTGAAAGCAGGAAAATAGTGATAGGCTTATTTGTCGACTTCTCCAAGGCTTTTAACTTGGTGAATAATGAAGTTTTGCTGGATAAGTTGTATATTTATGGTATACGTGGGTGCGGGTTACATTTACTGCGGTCATATTTATCACATCGGCGACAAGTTGTCCAAATCAATGACTCACGATCACAAGTTCTTCCACAGCATTGTGGTGCCCCACAAGGCAGCATATTGGGGCCCTTGCTATTTAACCTATATATAACTGATATTGTTAATATTAATCAGAATGCGAAATTTATTACAAATACAGATGACGTTGCCATATTTTTTTCTGGTAGTAACGTCGATCACCTTATCTCTAATTATAATGATACTATAGTTCAGCTACAACATTGGTCCTCCCATAACTCTATGAAGAATAACGAAAATAAAACAAAAGCAGTGATCATTCGGGCCAAAAATAAGCCAGTCACTCCTCAAGCCGATAATATTTTAAACTCTCATCCTGTAGATATTGTTGACCATTTTAAATGCCTCGGTGTGACATTTACTGCACACATGTCTTGGGAATCCTATGTGAACTCGCTAGTAACGAACCTTGCTCGAGTAACTGGAATAATTGGTCGTCTCAGATACATTCTTCCTACAAATTTTAAAATACTTATTTATAATTTTCTTTTCTATTCACATGTTAACTACTGCCAACCTGTCTGGGGTACAACTACATTTTCGAACCTACAAAAAATTTACGTTATGCAGAAACGATACCTACGGCTAGTGTACAATGCTGATTTTAATGCAACTGCAGGTTGTTTCCATAGAGCGCATAATATGACGGCTCATAAATTATACCACTATCGTTTAAGTACTAGATTTAAATATGAAGCGAGATATAACATACCCAACCTAGGTAAACTGGCACAATTAGAAAGAAATGAGCACTATTATGCTACCAGACATGGAGAATATTGGAACGTTGTTGCACCCCGCTTGAACTCTGGCTTGGAACGTCTATGTTATTCTTTGCCATCACTGTTAAACTATTATCAATCTCTCTCATTTTGACTTATTTATTTGTTCCACTGCTAAACTTAGATCTATGTTTGCAGAAGAAGAAAACTGATTTACTTATCCTGGCAGGTAATTAATTAATTAATTTATTTATTTATTCGTTTCAATGTTTTCGAATCATCGTGTTTTACTTTTGTTCTGCACTGATCAAGTGTTTACATTTTTTTATTGACTGTTTTTCATTGCTGATGCCCAAACGCCGCTCATTACGTGGGGCTGCGGGCTCGTCAAGCCGCCCACTGGCAGCTTTCTTTCCGTTGTCCTCCATCTGTAATGTACATGGTGGAAATAAAGATTTGATTGTATGTATGTGTGTATGTATGTACGTATGTACGTATGTATGTATGTATGTATGCATGTATGTATGTATGTATGTATGTATGTATGTATGTATGTATGTATGTATGTATGTATGTATGTATGTATGTATGTATGTATGTATGTAACCATTTTCCACCTACCTGTGTCACTGGGTAGCGAGTGGTCAAATGGGTTGGTTGTGATAAGGTACCCGGGTTGAAAACCAACCACCTGACCAACTCGGCTCACTGAGCGTGTGACAACGTGTACATACGTGGCGTGTCGCTCATCAACGAACTTAATTAACGTCGACATTCTTCACTACAGATGAGGTATTAAGTAGGTGCCGCTGTTAAAAAATACTGGCTCTTCCGTAATCGAGAGTAAATATAAGCTTTAAATGGGGGCTTCCGGCAAAGCAGATTGGTTAGATTAATTAAAATGATTACTCACAACCATCCGCGGCGCGCCGGACGCTGCCCAGGTGGCAACCACTAGGTGACGGGAGTTGCCATACTACATGTACCACGTGGTTACCACGAGGCGACGTAAGCGCCCATTTCTCCGCGACGAATCAAGAATTTGACTAGGGCGACGTCATCACCCTGCCCAGCCTGGTTCCCGCCGACGGGAACTCGCCCAAACTGGTTCCTGCCGACGAGGGGTTGCCGAAGGGATTTAAGGGAGAAGCGGCCCATGGTGAGAAGAGTCGCTTCCAGCCGCACAGTCGGTCTGATGCGCTCTTACTGCTACCTGCACGCTATCATCCACTATCTGGAAATATTGTATAACGTTTTTCCTTTCTTCTTCGTCTGCGGAAAGAGTCCGTCATTCGTCCTCCACCCCGAAGTCACAACAGTGGATGGCAAGCTGGGGAATTCGAAGCCAGATAACGCCCGCTACACCGATCGACAGCCACGAGGACCACCGGCGTCAGCTACATTGGAGGGGGTGAGTGCCCGACGTCTGCCTTTCGCATCACCAGACCTTTGACACAAACGTAAATGCTAAGTATCATTGCTCAAGTATTCTGAAAGGGTTGTAGTGGTTTTGTGTTAGTTCGCTTCAGGCCTTGCATAGATTTCCGGCTACGGAAGCAAAGCCAATTCAGAGCGAAACCGGAGACGAGCCGTCAGATCGCGATGGCGAAGGTCAGAATACAGGAGCTTCTTGATGTTTGTCAGGAGATGGGCATTTCGGTTGCCGCGGCAAGGCGAAAGAAAGCAATTCTGGACGTTATGAGGGCACAAGAGGCAACTGAGGAGGAAGTCGAAGAAGTTTGTGGATAAATTCTTGAGAGGAGAAGCGAGAAAGAAATGCGCGACGAGGCAGAAGAAATGAATAGGCGCGACGAGGCAGAAGAGCAGAAAAGGCGCGAGGAGGCAGAGGAGAGGAAAAGGCGCGACGAGGAGAAAGAAAGGCGCGAAGAGCGAGATTATCCTCTTAAAATGAGATAACTGGAAATAGAGTAAACTGGAATCAGCTCGGCGTGTTCAAGTCCCCTTTCTGGTGGAGACGACACGCCTAAAGTGAGAATACAGGACCTGATGCTACCGTATAGGATAGGCGGTGATATAGCCCTTTTTGTGGTGAATTTCGAACCTACGTGTGAGAAGATAGGGCTGGGCGACCACCGTTCGTCTCAGAAACATCTTTCAGTTGTCCCAGGAGAGGCGGCGGAAGTTCTCGCACGCTTGTCTAAAGAAGACTACGAAAACTATGGAAAGGTAAAAGCCGCGCTTCTTCGAAAATACCGCCTCTCTGCCGAAGCATTTCGACAGCTTCAAAGCAGATTGGTTGGAGTAATTACGACACTTACTCGCAACCATCCGAGGCGAGCCGGACGCTGCTGGTTGTTGTGCTATACTACAAGCACCAGGTGGCAACGACGAGGCGACGGGAGCTGCCATACTACATGCACGACCTGGCTACACCGAGGTGACGGAAGCTCCCACTTCTCCGCGACGAATCAGGAATTCGACATGGGAGGCGACTTCGAGAAGCGCCCAGCCATCTAATCTCTGCGGCGCCCAGCCATCTCCGCGACGAATCAAGAATTCGATGCGGGCGACGTCACCATGCCCCGCCCAGTTCCTGCCGAGAACTCGCCCGAACTGGTTCTTGCCGACGAGGGGTTGCCGAAGGGATTTAAGGGAGAACCGGCCCATTGTGAGAATAGACAGTCGCTTCCAGCCGCCCAGTCGGTCTGATACGCTCTTACTGCTGCCTCTACGCTATCATCCACTATCGGTAAATATTGTAACGGATGCGAAAGGCGCGGACAAGAAGAGCGGAGACGAAGAGAACGAGGAGTTGGAGAGGCCGGGCTGCGCTCCGATCACGCTGGGATCATCGTCCATCTCCTGTAAATAAAACCATTTCTTCGCAACTCTGCGTAACAGTTGTGGTGGAGGTGCTGGGTAATTGACACCCGAAGACGGAGGCTGAACCACAAGTTCTTCGACGGAGCCGTCGCCTTGCTGGACTCTCACCGAATCCACCGGAGCTGAATATGTCCCATGACGCAGACGAACAACAGCCCTTTCCAACTGCTGCCCCGACAAGTTCTGTTCTGCAACTGAGAGATGCGCGTCCCTTCGCCGGAAGATTGGACGAAGACGTCGAGGAATGGCTCATCCATTATCACCTGGTGTGTGCCGCCAACAAGTGGAACAGCGCTTCTCAGCTTTCGAACGGCGTGTTCTTTCTAACGGATACTGCGTTGTTGTGGTTCGACAACCACGAGGAAACGTTCACAGCATGGGGAATATTTGTTTCGGAAATGAAAGAGAGATTCGGCGACTCCGCGACGAAAAAGAAAAGGGCAGAACATACGCTACTGCAACGTGCGGAAGTGCCAGGCGAAACCTGCACGACCTACATTGAAGCAGTAATAAAACTGAGCAGGATGATGGGCTCTGGAATGTTCGAGGAAGACAAAGTCGGGCACATCCTAAAAGGAATTGCCAAGGATGTTTCCTCATCGCAAAGACAACCTGGCTTCCGTCGCTGAAATCATTTGGCACTGTCGCACTTTCGAGCAACTAAAGACGAGGGGCACCGAAGTTTGGCAGGCTAGCCAATGTGACGACAGTTGCAAGCGTGGACAGCCACCAGCCCCTTGACGTTGCATCAACGATCCGACAAATAGTTCGGGAAGAACTCAGCCTGCACGCGCAAGTGACAAATCCAGGCACTCATAGCTTCCGCTTACCACCAGATTTTGAGCCAAACGTGGCATCCTTCTCCCCGTATGCTGCGGCAAGGGGCACTGAGGATTATGAACTCGCGCCCCGACAGCAGCCACGTCCCTACGACAGAGGCCCTACTTATGTCGCTCGGCCACAACGAGAGCAGCCGCGTTTTTACCCCCGAGTCTCTGCGACTTCTGTCAGGCCGCGACAAGAACAGCACCAACCCTACTGCCACGACGCGACTTATCAAAGATATAACGCATTTCAGCAAGCAGCAGAAGCACGTTATCCACATGACAACAAACTTCCTCGCCGCCCGCAGCCGTCTACCATTCGTTTTGAGGAAGACGCTGTGAACCGCGACCCTCCCGTGCGCTACAACTGCGGTTCCACAGGCCATATAGCTCGGTATTGTCGCCAAGCCCGTCAATCACGTAGGACACCACTGATGTGCTCACAACCCAGGACCCGTACTTCATATGACTTGCGGACGACCGATTTGCTTCCAAGGGATCACTTCTCACACGAGACCAGACGCAGCGATTCAGCATCTGAGCGGAGTGTGACGCCACCAAATAGCCGTCCCCGTCGCTCTCCGTCCCCTCGTCGCCGTTCTTTCTCACCGCCGCCGGGAAACTAGCATCCGCGGCCAATGGAGGTGTGTCGCCGGACGGTCTTTGCAAGAAACACCTCTGCCTGTTGTGATGTACAAAAACAAAGTGAATGTCTCGATTGACGTAATACCGACCATGGCGTTAGTTGATACTGGGGCGACTGTGTCTGTGATGAACCTCGCTTTCAAAAACCGTCTAGGCCACAAAGTTATGTTTTCTTGGAACGACGGTATTACCTTTCGTGGAGTAGGCGGCGAGTGGCTTCATCCCCTTGGTGTTTGTGCTGTGAGTGTTTTGTTGGCTGGGAAAGTGTTTGCGTCGGAATTCCTTGTTCTTTCTCGTTGTTCGCACGATGTTATTCTTGGTATAGATTTTTTTGAACAGTGCGGCGCTTCCGTGGACTGTGGTTGTGGCAAATTATCATTGAAAAAAGTTATTTATATCAGCACATTCCGAACAAAGCTCGGGTGGTAAAGACAGGGACACAGACACATTCAGTGTTCTTGATGAAGTGATTGCACCATCGTGGTGCCTGATGCCCTTTCGTGTTTCGGCAATTACTGTTGATGCTGATGGTGTTGACCTTGTAGTTAGGCCTCTCCGCATAAGCTGTGCTAAAAAACATATACTTGTTCCCTGCTCTGTCGTGTGCATGACGAAAGGAGTCGCCCCATTGTGGTCGCTGAACTGTTCCGCCACGCCGGTTGTCCTTCCTCGCGGTATGAAAATCGCTCTCTTCGATAAAGCCGCATGTAGTTCAATAGCGGCACTAACTACAGACGTCTCTACAACTTTCTCTCCTTGCGATAATCGCCATTCTGAACAGCTAATGCTTAGCATGATCAGCAATGCTCTCGGTACATCGGAACGGCAAGCACTAGTACAGGTGCTTGCCAGGCATGAGGCTGCATGCGACTTCACGCATGGAGATGCATCCCTTCATTTACCGTCGTCCCGCGCTCGTCACAGAATAGATACCGGCTCAGCACACCCCATCCACCAGAAGTCCTACCGAGTGTGATCGTCCGAGCGCAGTTATTGCAGAGCAAGCCAAGGAGATGATGAACCAAGGTGTCGTTCAAGAGTCGTCTAGTCCATGGGCAGCTCCAGTAATCCTGGTCCGAAAAAAAGGTGGCTCCTGGAGATTCTGCGTTGATTACAGACATCTAAACGCAGTGACGAAGAAGGATGTCTATCCACTACCGCGAATCGATGACGCCATTGATTGCTTACACGCTGCTTCTTACTTCTCAACACTTGATTTGCGATCGAGGTATTGGCAAGTACCTATGGACCCTACCGACAAGGCAAAGACTGCTTTCGTGACTCCAGATGGCCTTATGGAATTTAATTTTATGCCTTTTGGCCTTAGCAATGCTCCTGCCACCTTTGAAAGATTCATGGACACAGTACTACGTGGTCTAAAGTGGGAGATATGTATGTGTCACCTCGATGATGTTGTAATCATTGGCCGCACGTTTGAAGAACATCACGAACGCCTCAGCCTCGTTCTAGACTGCATTGAGAAAGCTGGACTGCTTCTAAACTAAAAGAAGTGTCGGTTCGGCGAACATCAAACACTGGTCCTGGGACACTTAGTCGACAAGGATGGCGTCAGACCCGATCCTCGTAAGATTAAAGTGGTGAGCTCCTTCAAACCACCGCAGTCAGCACGAGAACTCGGCTCATTCATTGGCCTATGTTCGTATTTTCGTGGTTTTGTTCCCCGGTTTGCCGACATGGTTTACCCATTGACAAGTATTTTGCGACAAAATGCATCCTTTAATTGGACACCAGAGAGTGACGCATCATTCTCTCAACTGAAGTTTATAGTAACGTCAGTACCTCTTTTGCGTCACTTCGATCCATATTGCCCGACTGAAGTTCACACTGATGCTAGTGGAATCGGGATAGGAGCGGTGCTTGCACAACGTCACAGTGGTGCAGAACATGTCGCTTATGCCAGCCGTCGCCTGAGCAAATCTGAATGAAATTATACCGTAACGGAACATGAATGCCTGGCAGCCGTTTTCGCCATACAAAAGTTTCGGTGTTATCTTTACGGTAGACCATTCAAGGTTATCACTGACCATCATTCTTTATGCTGGCTGGTCGGTTTGCGTGATCCTTCTGGTCGCCTCGCAGGTTTGGCGCTGCGCCTCCAGGAAGAAGACTTTGTGGTATCGTACAAGAGTGGCCGTGGTCACGCTGACGCAGACTGCCTCTCTCGGATTCCTCATGCGACTACCGACTGTGATGCTAAGAATTTTGACGACTGTCTCGCTGCTGTTACTTATACGTTCCCTGACGCGGCAGACTTTCAGACTTACCCTTGGCAGACTTACCCTCGATCCCCGTACTTCTGAAGGCAGCGGTCACTTTACTGTCCGTGATAAATTGCTCTACAAAACTAATTACTCCGGACATGGAGGGCGTTTTCTGCTTGTGGTCCTCGAGAGTCTCCGCTCCGACGTCCTACGCCCCACGCATGACGATGTGACATCGGGCCATTTCGGCTTCGTACGAACGCTGCACCGCACGCAGGAGCGCTTTTACTGGTCCAAAAAGCACGAAACAACCAGGCGCTACGTCGCTAGTTGTGAAACGTGCCAACGTCACAAGTGACCGACCACCGCAGCCCCGAGTCCCCTTCGGCCGTTGACACCGCCCAGTACGCCATTCGAGCAAATAGGCATTGACCTTTTGGGTCCATTCCCGTTATCTAACAACAAGAAGCGTTGGATAATTGTCTGCGTAGATAATCTTACACGTTATGCAGAAACTGCAGCCATACCGTCTTCCACCGCTGCTTGCGTGGCGGTCTTCCTGCTGCGTTCCGTGGTCCTTCGTCATGGCACACCACGTGTCATCATCAGCGACCGTGGTCGCCAGTTCACTGCTGATGCCATTGAAGAGTTATTTCGTTTGTGCACTTCACAGCTCCGTCATTCCACGCCGTATCATCAACAGACCAACGGCCTCGTTGAAAGAACGAACAGAACGCTGACCAACATGCTTGCCATGTACGTCTTCTCCAATCATAAGAACTGGGATAACATGCTGCCTTCATCACTTACGCATACAACACGGCCAAACACGAAACCACGAACTATAGCCAATTTTCATCTCCTGTAGGCAAGGTTACCGCGAAGCCCTTTGGACACTTTCTTACCCTTCGTACTGCAGAGTGACGATTCTGTATCGAAGACATTGTGCCTCGGCGAAGAAGCCCTTCGAACAGCTCGTCTTCGTACTCTGGCCTCGCAAAGTCGCTCGAAAGAGCGATACGACGACCGTCACATACAAGTGTCATTGGAAAAAGGTGACTTGGTCCTTCTTTGGACAACGCAAGGCAAGCGTGGATTGTGCCAAAAGTTCTTGTCACAATATTCAGGCCCATTTGTAGTTGTGGACCGCCTGAGCGAATTCACTTACGTCATAGCTCGCCTCCTGTGCAATGGTCGGCGATCAAGCAGAACTCAGCTGACTCATATTGCTCGCCTGAAGCCTTTTTACCCTGCTTGTCCATCCTGACTCACCCCACGGGCTTCGTCTGCTGGCGGGGAAAAGTAACGGATGCGAAAGGCGCGGTCAAGAAGAGAGAAGACGAAGAGAACGAGGAGTTGGAGAGGCTGGGCTATGCTACGATCCCGCTACGATCATCGTCCATCTCCTGTAAATAAACCATTTCTTCGCAACTCTTCGTAACAATATTGCATAAAGTTTTTCGTTTCTTCTTCGTCTGTGGAAAGAGTCCGTCCTGCGTCCTCCACCCCGAAGTCACAACACGGTATGGTCACGCGGCGCGGCGCCATCTCTCGAACGTGACGGCGCAAATCCCGCGCCTAGGTACTCACTGACCGCTGGCGTTGAACAAGCAAATCTGTCTCAGCACGAAAAAAATGACAATCAAGTGTATGGTGCACTGTATCTGCCTTTTGAAGGTCGCTATTGGAAAGGACAAATTAAACATCAGCGTACTAGAAGTAACTGCTATAGTGGTATAACAAACATTAGGATGAGATCAGAAGCTATATGTTTCTGTAACTCGTTTGGTCAGTAACCAGCGCATCTAATGCGGTCCTGTACAAAGAGGTGGAGCCTACAGACCACATTTTATTAATGCTTTCACTGGTTGCCTGGATGATTTTGTTTTGCACTCGCAACGTTGCCCAGGATCTTCTCGTTTCGTTCTCGCCCCATTCTTGTTCTATTCTGGTTTGAGTGCTCGGATAATGGCTCTGAATTTTGGCTCAAGGTCTCTTGAAGGTTGCTGACAACTGGAAGTAATAGTATTTCACGCTTAAAAAAACTCTCACGCCGGCTTCGAGTACTGTGTGCGCGCCACTCTGCCCGTGCTGATCACCAATTAACATCTATGATTTCAACATGGATCATTCGATATGTGCCAGGTGGTGTGGGCCACTTCCCAATAAAGATGGTTCACATCGACTTGGGTAACTAGGTATGCGCCACTGGGAATGTACCGCTCTACTATGTTTCCTGCTTCACCTGACAAAAAAGATTCCTTAAGTTTTTGTGGTGCTGAGAGTAATCGAACCCAACTAACAAGTGTTCCTCAAAGACAGCAACCCCGTGCATTAGCAGGCTGCGCCCCAAATGCACTAGAGCTGTAGCGCATATTCATGAACGCCTTTAACGCCAACACTGTTGCGAGCAATGTCATGATTGCACTGGGTACGCGCCACTCCTGAATGCACCTCTCACCAACGCAGGTCACTGAGTATGTACCACTGAGTGTTCGACAACCTAAAGAACAATCCTCAGCATTCGCAGACACCTGCGCGCCACGCTTTTGGTCTCGGAGGCCAGGCCTGATATTCTCGGTAATGCCAATTGATGGCGCAGCGGGTCCAGAACGCATTTCTCAGTGTTAGTAGGCACCAGAACGTCATGAGTTTCGAAGGACACATACAGGCTTTATGGGGGGTGGCACTAGATGGCGCCGAATGTTCTCCGGGAAGTGGGAAAGAGGAATACGGCTGCAGTACACGTTTCGTACATAACTCGTTTAGACGGTGGCAATGGGTTGCGTCTCCATATCAATTCATTGCTTAACATTTCATCGTTCACAGTCATCATCATATCGGTTCTGCCGCACTATTGTAACAGAAATTTCTGGTAGCCGTAATAGTTATTCAGAATTGCAATAGCATAAAATAAAATCTTCATTATGACTGGCGTGTTGCCAAAGTAATAACATTCTTCTGTCTGGTGATCCCTGTTTACCACCTCAATGTGGGCCCATTAATTTAAATTGTACCATCTGGAAGCTTATGGAGCATATATTAAACTGTGAAACAAAAAATTGCCTCAGAAATCACGCAGTCGTCTATAAGTATAAGCATAAGTACAAGGAAAACAGGCAGTTCTGAACGAACATTAGAACAGAAAAGGGCGAAGTCTAGTACATACAAGTTTTTCCGCTCTGTCTTCAGAAAAGATAACGGAAAAATCCCACTGCTTATGCCCCCCGATACTACGGGGAGCAACCGAATAGATGTAAATGATGAAGGAATATTTAGTCTTTTGCTTGAACTAGACCCAAAAAATCTTCGAGACCAGACGACGTCCCAAATCCTTTTCTTAGACAGTATGCAGAATGGTGCGGCAAATAACTTGGTTTGGTTTTCCGCAAATCTCTTGCCGTATCAAAACTTCCAGACGATTGGAAAAAAGCTAACATAACACCAATCCCCAAAGCAGAAAACAGCGATGACCCTTCAAACTTCAGACCAATATCCTTGACCAGCACGTCGTGCAAAATATTGTAAGATATATTCTTAAAACACCTAATCGGTATCTTTGAGACGAACGACATTATGTCATCTAGCCAGCGTGGGTTCCGTAGCAGATTATCAACTATAACGCAACTAACAGAGGTTGTTCGTGATTTAGCTCGCTCTGTTAACAACTGCGCGCAAACAGATATTATGCTACTATACTTTTGCAAAGCCTTTGATTCTGTATGTCATAACAGAACATAAGAAAGCTCCGAAATATAATCGGAGGTGGATTATTAGCACATTGGCTTGAAGACTTTTTAACTGATCATTCTCAATATGTCCTGTTTGAGCAAGTACCATTAGAAACCCTGCCTGTCACGTCCGTAGTACATCTAGGCTCCGTTCTTGGGCCTTTCTTATTTCTTATGTTTATTGATGATATCACGGACAATATCTCTTGCAACATTAGGCTCTTCGCTGACGACTGCATTATTTACAAAGAAATTAACAGTAATTCATATCACCGTGCAATAACTGATTCCTGAAGCCATCTCTCCAACTGCTGCGTCACATGGTAAATGTGGATTAACCAAAAAAAAACGGTATGTATGATGATAACAAAAAGAAAGAAGCTATCGAATATGATTACAGCATTAAATACACTAAGCCTTCGAAAAGGGAGCGAAAAAATATTTAGGTGTCACGATTGCTTGGAACCTCCGATGGGATGCGGACATTTCTAATATTACTTGAGTTGCTTTGCGCAAGCTATTTTATCTTCGCAGATACCTCCGGCTGGCCCCTCAATCTACCAACCTTTTAGCTTACACAAAGTATGTTAGACCGGTATTAGAATACGCTAAAACAGTATGGTTTTCTTATACAGTTACTAACATTAAAAACTAGAAAATGTACAGAGGAAGGTTGCAAGATTCATCTGCAACAAATATAAGCGCACTGATTCTCCCACAAATATGTTAACAAGCTCTGGCCTCCACACACTGGCGATTAGAGCAAAACAAGCGTGCCTGAAATGTACTTTTCAGGTACTTTATAACTATTACAAAATTGACGCATCATTCTATATCCGTCCATCAGAATCCCGCTTAACCCGGCACAAACATTCACAAACATTGAAAGAGTACTCTTACCACAATGGCACTTTCAAGCACTCTTTTTCCATGTGCTGTGAGAGAATGGAATTGTTTAGATCCGTTGGTTACTAATGCGAATTCATTACAGGACTTTGCCTCAAAAATAGAAAACACCATCTGTTAATGTGGTAACACTCTCAGCCCTAGGGGCATTTCGCCATAATTGGAAGCATGTCAGTGGCGGAGTGCTCACAACAGTGTTTTCAGGATTACTGTTATCTGCCTGGGTACTACTTTATTTTGTGTATTATTTCTGTTAAATCTTGCTGTTTGTTACTTTGTGTTATCTGAGGTTAAAAATGTGTGCTTTGTATAATATTTCGATTATAAGTGTGTATACGTTATAAGCGTTACAGTGTGTTCACCGAAATTCAGCTTGGCATTCATTCCTAATTATTATTAAGGAAACTTATTGTGTATAGCTTTCGCTCTTATACCTTTGTGATGACTGTCACTGCATTTTATTCCTGTTTCTTTTTTGTCGTCTGATGCTGATGTAATATTATACGTGTATCAGGGCCGTAGCCAGGGGGGGGGGGGAGCTTATGGTGCTTCAGCCAACCCCCGAAATTTTTTCGCGCCGTCATGCACCGCCGACCAAAACAACTTCCGGCGCCGGAAATCATTGTGCATTTTGTCTAGAATCTGTTTCACGCTCGAAAAGACATCTCGGTGCAAAGACGGTGAACTCGGGACGGATTTTGTGGAGACGCCCACGAACCGGAAGTCACACAACGCAAAGAGCCCCATCCGAGCACTAAGTTTCAAGAGCGTTTTGATGGCGAGCGGGCTCGTCGCGGCATCTCGCGGATGCCGCGGAATCTACGGAGAACATGGATTTCGATTCCGAATCTTCATGGGTATAAAGATCACATAAACGTTTCATGCGAAAGGTGCATTGACATTTCCAAAGTCGTGCTTTAGATCTTCAATTGCGGATCTCTGTGGGTTTAGTGTTTTCATTGACGTTTGACGCCAAAGGTACATTGACTTTTCTAAAGTCGTACATCGAACCATACAAAGAGACAAGTAAAATCAACAGACTATCATACGAGTTGACAAAGCACGCAGCGAGGTCCGAGGAGACGAAGCATTATGATGATTCACTTGTGCCGTCATGTCACAGAAAAGAATATCAACATATTTTTCACCTGCGCCAAAGCATCCATGTCGAGGCACTATATAAATCCAGCAAAAGCAACTACGTTTTTATTCATTTTTTCTACTTTGAGTTTTATTCGCGAGCACACATTGAGCCTCTTCAATTTTCTTGTTCTCACTAATCTCGGGCTGACATAGCCAGCCAGAGGTCATGAGTTTTTCACCTGCTGTTCTTACAACCGCGCGGCGCACTTCGGCACGCGTTCGTTTTTCTCTGGCCGAGTGGATTTTGGCCTCACAGAGTTTTGGACGCTTTCTAGCTAGCCGACGAGAAAAAGAAACAATGGTCACTCACTGACATCACTGCGGGAACACGACGGATTGCAACCAGTTCACTTGAGGGCATCACCTTCATTTCGATGTTATCGCAACCTCTCCGGAAAGTCTTTTGTCTCTTTTGTCTAGGATAACGAGCAGCATGCATATGGTTCTCTTGGGCCCAGCGTCTCGCGTTTTCTTCGACATTCCTTCGGTAGCCAGATGAGGCGCCCAAAGTAGGCATTCAATTGTCGTCAACATGCTTTCCATTGCGTTTTTTTTTCATTTCGGCGCCCCCGCCTCACAAATTAAAAAAAAATAAGGCGCTGTTGTGGCGCAGCGAATCGCCGCATGGTGAAAGTTCGATTTTATTACTTCTTTTGCGGGAAGGAATGGGCCACGGCACACTTCAGTTGCTTGATACTCTTACTATATTATTGCGATAGCAAGTATATGGACACTCAAGGCGCATTCCCGTCGTCGCCGTCATGTTCCGTATGAAGTCCAAGGACGATCACATCGTCACCGCGCACTACATGCCTTATGTGTGAGTGAAAGCGTAGGGGTGGCGGAGGGGGCGAGGTGGGGTGAGCCGACGATGGTAGGTCAGTCTTGTGTGTGGCACGGAGAAAAGCGGAGAGGAAGCGCGCCGCGTTCCCTGATCTGTGAATCGGATTGCGCAGCATGTTTGTTTGCCTTGTTTGATGCACTATAAAGGGTGTTTCAGCAAATTTTTACCGGAGTTTAAAAATATGCCGATGCACCTTAAGACTACGCGACCAAATGCTCTTGCTCCATTTCGTATGCAGTGTGTCACGCTATTTTTGTATTTTGTTGAATTAGATAATTAGTCAAGATTAATTAGCCAATTTCTGAAGCAACGAAGATAGGAAAAATATTCATGTAAGAAACTTGCAGAGCAGCTTGCAAAACCTTTGAATTAACAGTTTCTGTCTATCAATTAGGTACTAGTGTTTCTCAGCTTGCTCAGGATGCCCGCGAAATAAAAAAAAAAAACACAACGTGACATGCCCGCTTGGGTGTCGTGATTGCACTGCTTTCAAGCATTCCGCGCACAAGTAGCCATAGGTGCGCTGCCGCTTATAAAGCGACAAGGCAGTGACGCAAGCGTTGGCTGTTCGATTCACGCTAGCAACTGTTATCGCTTGCGCTGCGTAAAGCTACTGACGGACGGATGGTGGTAGGTGGTAGTCCGAGACAGCGATAAACAGACTAGCGTGCATCAGCTGTTAGAGTGCAAGCAATTTTGTAATGTCGTTTTCCAAAGAGGAAAAAGCAGACATGATTATTTTCCTAGTAGCTGCGAGTAGACAGAGACGGCAGGCTACAAGAATTTTCACAGCTGGCACCCGAGTACGCGACCGAGCCAGATGACAATATTCAACACCTCCGAGTCGCTGAAGCAAACCAGAAGCTTCACAAGAAATAGGCAGAGAGCTTCAGTCATAAATAATCAGGTTCGCTCCAGCGTTTTGTCTTTCATGGCGGCTAATCCACACGCTAGCAGGCATAGCCTGGCGCACAGCTCCGTGTGTCCAACTCAACTACCTGGAGGATTTTGAAAACAGCCGGACTACACCCCTATCATCTGCAGTCGCACCAATGCCTGGAGTCAAGGGATCTCCAAAGAGACTCGACTTTGCGAATTGGATTTTTATTCAGGAGGAGCAGGATCATGACTTTCTCACCAAGATATTCTGTACTGATGAGGCGAACTTTTCACGAAATTGCCAAGTAAATTTAGACAACGCACACTATTGGAGTGAGCAAAATCCCCACTGGCTAGGAAGATCCCGCCACCAATATCAGTAGTCTCATAACGCTTGGCGCGGAATATATGACAACACAGTCATTTGCCCAGTATTTTCTAACAACACTGTGACCGGCGATAGGTATGTAAGTGAGTTTCTCGAAGGGCCGGTTGAAGACTTGTGCTGCAACATGCCACTAGCTCGGCTTGACGCAATGTGGTATCACCGCGACGGGGCCCCAGCCCTCACCTGCAGTCAAGCACGGGCATGGCTTGATGTTACCTTCCGAGGGGAATGGATAGGGATAAACGGGCCTGTCCAGTGGCCTGCAAGGTCACCCGACCTCAACCCTTTTGGCTTTTGGTGTTGAACTGCTGAGCACGAGGTCGCGGGATCGAATCTCAGGCACAGCGGCCGCGTTTCAATGGGGGTGAAATGCGAAAACACCCGTGTACTTAGATTTAGGTGCACATTAAAAATTGCCAGGTGGTTGAAATTTCCGGAGTCCTCCACTACGGCGTGCCTCATAATCGGAAAGTTGTTTCGGCATGCAGAACCGCATGATTTAAGCCTCTTCACTTTTTTTTGAAGGGCTATATTACGGATCACGTATACATGCCGGAAATGAAGACTCCAGAAGCCTTACAGGAGAACATAACTGAAAACTGCCACAGCATTTTATCGACGGTGCTCAAGGCTGCAAGATTTCTCAGAAGATCCCAGCGTTGTATCGCTGCAGCAGGTGACCTCTTCGAGCGCTTTCCGTGAAAGCGCATGAAAAATAAACGTCAATTCAGTGAAAGACTGCGTCTGGTGAGTTAGGGTACTCTTACTCTACCCTTTTCAGCCTTCTGAAAACAGAGCCTTTTTATTTAGAGATATTCAATTTGCTTACAGCTATCGCGAAATGACGGACCTGTTACTTCTGGCAGCACAAGCGATAACCGCTGTGTCTGCTTAACGCTATAACAAGCTTTCGCGAGAGGAGTACATCGCTGGCGTAAATGGCACATCCAACACCTACGTCGCTGCCCTGTTGCCTTTTAAGCGGCAGGGCGCCTATGGCTGTTTGCGCACGGAACGTTGGGGAGCAGTGCACACACGACGCGCAAGCAGGCATGTTACTTGGTGTTTTGTATTTCGTAGGCATCATCAGTAAGCTGAAACAGACTAATACTTAATAGATATATAGAAAGACAGAAACTGTTTATTCGGACGTTTGGAAACCGCTCTGCAATTTTCTAATTATAATTTTTTTCCTCGCTTCGTTACTTCGGAAGTTGGTTTATTAATCTTGACTAAAGATCTAATTAAGCAAAATACTAAAAATAGCGTGACACACTACATAGAAAAGTGAGCAACATGCACATGGTTGCGTCATCTTAGAGTGCATCGGCATATTTTTAAACTCTGGCTAAAGTTAGCTGAGACACCCTGTAAACAGTGAATTTCGCTTAGATACGTAGATTTATTGGAGACTTATACGTATATTTAAATATCTTGTTGCGATGTTTTGTGGATATATGCAGTGAACTTCGTTTCAGTAAAATTTTATTTGCCCTTTATCATGCTTTATCTTCGCATTCGTGTATTCCATTGTATCTTCGCATTTACAATGTATATTTTGCAGAACTCCTGCTTTTTATATTTGATCTTTGTTGCGACTTTAATTTCGGTGCAATTACAATACACGACTGGTGACGGCTGCTCCTGCTCAATACATTGAAACGAAGCACAGCGCCACTGAGATTTTTCCCTGCCCGTTGCATATATACAAAAATGTAAATCATGTTCTTGAATGACAAAGTTTCATTAAAATGTTCGAGCTCAACTCGCTCATTTCACGGCCTTCACATTTATCATACTAGCGACATGCACTGCTTTGCTGGTTTCGAATTGATATAGTTCTACAGTTCGTGTCATACTTTCTTTACTTATTAAATAGATAAAAAACGTGTAAGCAGGGATATCAGTTAACGGGACAATTTTTGGGACATACAGATTTATTTATATATTTATTTGTTTATTTACAACACTGCCAGTCTCTTATCGAGACTATAGCAGGTGGGCATATGATTGTACATACAATTCATGTTTTGTATACCGAATGGTAAAAACATTAAAACATGGAAATGGAAATACATCAAACAGGTTCAATGCAGAATTTTACAACGCTAATAATATGAATAACAAGAGCAACTCGAAGAAATAGTACACTTCAGGTTACATGTACGTAAGGATTATTGCAATGTTATAAAAACAAAGAAAGAAACAAAGGAGGTAAATGTTTAGCTATAGTTAAGAAAATGGGAGTTCTGACGATTATATATGCATAAGAAATATTCTTTCGTAACTACTTATTTCACCTTCTAATAACTTAACAAAATCAGACTGCGATACTGTGTTATGAACAAATGCATCTTGGTTATTCCACTCGCGAACAACACGGGGGAAAAAGGAAGACTGAAAAGTATCGTTGTTACAAAGGAACTCGTTTAGTGTACGTGCATGATTATGACGAAGTACGCGGGATTTAGAAAAGGTAACGTATGCACAGGCTTTTATTTTTAGTCGGGTGTGTAATATTTGATATATTCTTTAATGAAAAAATACATCTTTTACTTGACAGTGCATAGCGTCCAAGAATTCGTTTGCAACATCTTTGACAATGGCAATGCAATTATTATTCATGTATTTGATCCCTCGATAAATTTTGGAAGGAGCAGGCCGAGCTTCAACATGAGCACCCCTCTCCCCCCCCCCCCCCTGAACGAGATTTTTGGCTACGTCACTGCCGTGTATGTACAATCTGTACGCCCACCTGCTATGGTCTCGGAATGAGTCTGGCAGTATTGAAAATAAAATAAATAGAAGTATCAGCATGGACTAGACAAGGAATATTAAGGCAAAACACAGCTCGCTGGGTACATTTGCGTCATCCATTCCTTACCAGACGCCAGCGTCCTGTTCGATGCCATAAGATTTTATTGAAAGCTCTCGACCTTGTCGCACACCACTAACGTATACTGCAATAACAAAGGTTAATATTCATCATGATGTAGGAGCGTGGATAACGGACTTGCTTTTCTTACGCATACAATTTACATCGGTTATGAACCGTGAGTTTCCTATCGGCCATGTCATTTCCAGCGTTCCTAAAGAGAGTGCTGTCGGTCCCTTATTAACGCAATAGCCTAAAGGCCCCGTGTCACGTAAGATCGGATGTCAGCTTCTTCCGTTGGACATCGTTTCGCGAAAAATTATTCCGAACCACAACCACGCTGGCCTTCCGCGTGGCGCAGAGGCGTTACTGAACTAATTAAATTCCTCAAAGTCAGATGTATCAGAAAAATTGTAACGTACGACCTAACCCAACCTACAGAGATCATAGCATTGGATTGTAATATGAATATACCAGAAAACATGATGCTGTTTGGCGAAAGCTTAAAACATTCATGTTGCGCTCGGTTCCTTGCTGCAACACCATCCAGATGGCGCTCGCTTCCGCGCTCCCGCGGCCCACGCAAGAGGCCGTGTTTCTACTAAAAAGCCCGCCTTCGTGCGTAGCAGTCGCCGCGAGCGCTTCCCGGTAAATGTTACGGTGAGATACGCTGCAGTTGCCGGGAAGCATAAGAAGCAGTCAGGGATCTTTGAATGCTACCTCGTTCCATTCTTAAAGGCAAAGCTTAAGCATCATCAAAATTTTGTTTATTTCTAAATGCAGACTAACAATCTCATGTTTCAATCTCGTTCTTTTAGATTATTCGCTGATGATTGCGGGATTTACCATAACATTTCTTGGTAACTCTGACCGCCTAGCTTTACAAAAAGATGTTGACACACTCAGTGATTGGCGTACCGTCTGCATAACACCTTTACACTTTTCTCGAACTAAAACAATGTCTTGCACAAAGTATATTTGCAGGATGAAAAGCACTCACATTATTAAATACCAACCAGTCGAACTTACTAGTATTGATAAGTACCTTGGATTGCGCTTGGCGCCCGACTTATGAAGGCAGTAGCAGATTGACCATAGACTTGCATCTGACAACCGCCCTTTTATCATCATCATCATCATCATCATGCTATTTCGTGTCCACTGCAGGGCGACGGCCTCTCCCGGCGGTCTCCAATTACCTCTGGCCTGCGCCAACCAATTCCAACTAGCGCCTGCGAATTTCTTAATTTCATCACTGCACGTAGTCTTCTGCCGTCCTCGACTGGTCTTCCCTTCTCCTGGTGCCCATTCTATAACCCTAATGCTCCACCGGTTATCTAACCTACGCATTACATAGCTGCGCAGCTCCACATCCTTCTCTTTATCTGAGTCAGACTATCAGCTATCTCCATCTGCTCGCTGATCCACACCGCTCTTTTCCTGTCTCCTAACGTTACGCCTGGTATTCTTCGTTCGATGGTTTTTGAGCGGTCTTCAGCTTGTTCTCGAGCTCTTTTGTAGGTTTCTAAGTTTCTGCCTCATATGTTACCACCGGTAGAATGCACTGATATTAAACTTTTCTTTTTAATTTTATTGGTAAGGTTCCAGTCAGGATATGACCATGTCTGCGGTACGCGCTGTAACCCATTTTTATTCTTCTCTAAATTTACTTCTCATCAAGAGGGTCCCCTGTGAGTAATTGACTTAAGTAAACGTATTCCTTCACAGACTTTAGAGGCTGACTGGTGATCCTGAACTCTTGTTCATTTACCAGGCTGTTAATCATTATATTTGCTTTCTGCAAAATAATTTTCTATTCCACCCCTACGGTTTCTGTGTTAAGGTCCTCAATTCTTTGTTGTAACTAATCGCCAGTGTTACTGAACAGGACAATGTCACCTGCAAACGGAAGGTTGCTCTTTAGATCTGCTCAAGCGCATCCTCCAACTGCCCCGGCCTACATACGTAAACTTCCAGAAGAATTCCCTTTTCCGTTCAAAAGTCGAATATACGTCCGCCACTTGGGACCCGGAGCAGGCTATCATTACAAATAACATAGAATCCTTG
Source organism: Dermacentor variabilis (assembly GCF_050947875.1). Classification (NCBI taxonomy): domain Eukaryota; kingdom Metazoa; phylum Arthropoda; class Arachnida; order Ixodida; family Ixodidae; genus Dermacentor; species Dermacentor variabilis. The sequence goes on from NC_134574.1 coordinate 27,260,219, forward strand.
CAAAGGCATGCTGTACGATTCCCTTACTCTGATTACTCAAGTAACTCCTCTTCAAACAAGCGCTAATTGCCATATCCATGGTGCCGCCCCAAGATTGCTCGCCTTTTAATCCTTCACAAGTTTATCACCATCTAGCTACGCTTCACGACTTTTCCTATAAACCCTTAGCCACGCTTCCACGCCGAGATCAACCTTATAAATTCAAATGCGTAATGTCCCGAAGATCTTACTTTAGCCATGGCAGTTATTTCTCGCGCTATGATTGAATGAAATAATCTGGCGCCACCCATCGCCCCTCTGCCTGACGCCACACGATGCCAAGAACAAATACACATGTTAAAAGAAGGTTAATAAATGGTTATCAATTCTTCATCAAGTTTCACTTGACATCGTGTTGTGTAACATCTCCATTGTGAACACGGCTTCCGTGGGGGAGCCGAAACGTAATTCCATCTTTCCTTTTTTCCGGTCGGTACCTTCTAATTTTCATCATGTACCATCCCGGACAGACGTGATTCCATCAGGCCCTTTACTTCTAATATATACGCCAGGCGTACGGCCAACCCATCATCAAGCTCATTGTGAAGGAGACTCCGGTGGGGCAGCCGAAGCGCCATTCCATCTTTCCTCTTTTTGGTTGGTCCCTTCTATTTTTCGTCATATACCATCCCGACCAGACGGAATTCCGTCATAGCCTTGACTTCAAACATATTGACCAGGCGTACAGCCAACTCGTCATATAGCTTATTGTGAACAAGGCTCCCGTGTGGGAGCCGGAACGTCATTCCAACTTCCCTTCCTTTGGTCGGTGCCTTCTAATTTTCAGCATTGTCATTTGTTGGGCGTGTTGGTAAACAGACTTCGAAAGAATATTCAGCGCCTGCGAACAAGGACAGAAGGGAGATGACGACGTCATTCCATCCTTCCTTTCTTTTTTTTGTCGGTGCCTTCTAATTTTCGTCATCGTGTAAACGCATGTATAGTTGTATTAGTGGGTATAAATATTTCAGTCGCTTTAGCGTGTTAGATTTCCGTGTTACTTGTTGCATCTAGTCCATGATAGACCGTGTTTAATTATCATGATTCTTTATGTATTACATTGTCACAATCAGTGCATTTTTTTTTCATTAGTGCTTTATCCGTGTTTTTATTTATTGCATAGCCAGTCTTTTTTGTGCATTGCGTAAATTTATCTGGAAGTTTAATTTTTCTGTTTGTTTCTTACAGGGAGAATTGTCCCTGAGACCTCGTAATGTAAACATTGTAATTTTTCTTTTTGTTTTTATCCACGTGTTCCGTTTGAGCTTTCCTAGATAATACAATGATGCTTATTGTGTAATACTGCATCGAAGTGATAAGTTTTGTCAGTTGTTGCCTCATCTTAGGGCCTTGAAGGTTATTCCTAAATAAATAAATAAATAAATAAAACAAATGCGCGTAGCGGTACAGTGGCTTTGGCGTTGCAATGGTAAGCCTGAGGCAGTGAGTTCGAATCTAAGAACGCCCGTAGGCCCTGCATTAGGCGCTCGTTATAGACCAAGTGGTCAAAATTATTTTGGAGCCCCCTACAATTCCGTGCATTATAATCTTATCGTCATCTTGGCGCGTATGTCCTCAGAGTTTTATAGTATATATTAAAAAAATTAAATACACGTAAACAGGAAGTACAAATTTCTTGCAATTTCAACACGACCCCCTTTCTGATTGAAGTAGCGGACCACGTCAAGCCCTACAATACGAAATGGAGAATTGAAGTGCAGACAGATTCTATTGTTGACTACTTTAACAGCATTGCAAACAATTTCATCGAGGATTGCGGTGCCCTTATTGGAAATTTGAGCGCAGCTCTACACGTCTTTTCATTTCCCCAATATATTAGCTGGTGCAGAGAATCTGTCCCATGCGGCACGTTGCAAAGGGGGCGAAGCGTGGCGTGATTGCCTCCCTAATCTGGATTACGCGAGAGGCTGCGCGCGGGCGATGCGTGGGAGCGACTCACAGCAGCCGCAGCAGAAAGACCTCTCAGGTGACGCGTGCTACTTTGGCACCATCTCGTAGCTGCCGTCGCCGCACTAAGCTTTCCTTCTCACACTTCCACCATACTATCCTACTATCCTCCTCCACTTTCCGCCTCATGATTGCGCTGCATCCTCACCCACCGCGTTTCCCCTCGCGTCTTTCATCCCCCGTTGCGCTGCGCGTTCGATCTTTCACCGTTCGCTGCACTCATTGGATGGAGCGAAAAATCGGCGGGTGCTGCCTCAGTGTGGCCACACAAGGAAAAACTGCTTTAGTCAACACGAAATGCACAAATTAGGTTTTTAGACCTTTGCTCTTTCTTTACAACAAAATACAAAAGAAAAACCCTAAAACATTCTCTAAAGCTCCTACAGTTGTTTTCAATAATGTATCAGTATATTGTGCGCCTACTTAGCGGAGAGATTGCGTTGGAAATGAGCGGCATGGCCACGATGTGCGCAACTGGAAAAGATGGACGCACAGACGCGTCTCCACCTTTGCAACCTTTATAATCGATCCTTCCATGATCCCACAATACGGGACGCTCCTGCGCAGCGCAGATAAGCTTATCGTTATAGTCCACGTGATCTGCCTTTGAAGTCATGGCCATGTCGGCAACAGAAAGTGCCAAGCCCGCGAACAGAGAAGCGGGCGCGCGAAAAGCATGCGCCGGCGAGGAAGACGGAAGTGTCGACCAGTGAGCCATGATTGGCTGCCCTTGCTGGCCGCTTCCGGCAGCGTCTCACGACGCGCATCAAATATCTGGTGGGTTCTGATCGGCGGCAGGGGGCATAATTCTCGACGCCGGCCGTCGAATGCGCGCCGCCGGGCGAAAATCGCAGACTTACCGCCGCAAAACGCTCCATGTATCTCGGCCTTAACAGCTGCGCTCTAATAATTTCACCAACGGTTACGATACTCCAACGCAGAATTTCAGTGTTTATTATATTCAGTGTTTATAGTGTTTCCATTTAGCGATATATTTAGACAAATAATTTGAGAGAGACATGTAGCAGAGTCGGCAATCTTCGGAAATGTGATGTGGGGGTCAAGCGCGTCGGCCTTTGTACATGACTCGTTGAAGGTTCCAGTGTAGTCTCTGGTGCCGCATGGCTTCCTGAAAGTATTACACAATTCTCGTCGCACATACAATCACATTACAAAACAATTGCAAGGAAACGATGAAATTCGAAACGAGGGCGAACGAAACTAAGAAGTAGGCTTGGTGGCGCCATCAAAGACGCGATGAAAAACTACTTCTCGTAGGGACGCTGCTCGGACTTGCAGGGACCACTTGAAACAGCGACCGGTTTCTGAGTCTTCGACATCATGATTAGGGAACGTTGGCTATCCTTCATTAACACGGCTGACAACGGTGTTATGGGCAACTGCACGTATTCACACGGATAATAGCTTCTTCCATCCCTTTTTTTATTTCTCGTAAATCCATTCCATTTTGTATGATAGCTAACCGGACGTGCGTCTGTTTGACCTCACTACCTTTCCTTCCTTCTTTTCATTCTGCTCCTAACGACAGTAATCTTTCCGCCCGTGCATCAAGCATCTAGGACAATCGTGAGGCCGCACCTGAGCCGTCCCTGCGGCCGACCAGTGGCAGCTGCGATATCGGACGAATCGCTAAAAGCAGGAACAAGCAGATGCCCTCTTCATTGGGCTTGGTGGCACCCTAAAGGACGCCATGAAAAACTGCTTTCTTCTCGTATAGGTTGAAAGAATGGTCCATTTTCAAAGTGTCACAAAAGTGATGACATTTGTTTCGCAGTGCTACCAAGCCCCGAGTGTATTTTGTGTTGTGTTCACAAATCTCGGAATTGCCCGCTCGCTGTTGTTGTAGCCTAGTGGGGACATCGAGGATAATTCAGGCCCAAACGCGTTTGGCGAGATCTTAACAGGAGTTATAAAAATTAAAGCCTCACAGCGCACTTTAGAAGAAGGATTGGAAGGCGCTCAATCCAGATTGTCAGAGATAAACATTATTCTTGCATTGCTTAAGCAGTATCATGCAAAACTGGAGCTGTGTGAACAGCAGGTCACAGCATTGAGCCAACACGTGAAGAGCCTGAGTAAAAGAACTAGACATGGGAAAGAGAAGCCGAACGAAGAACAAAAATTAAATTATGGGGTTTTACGTGCCAGAAACACTTTCTGATTATGAGGCACGCCGTAGTGGAATACTCCGGAAATTTTGACCACCTGGTGTTTTTTAACGTGCACCTAAATCTAAGTACACGGGTGTTTTCGCATTTCGCCCCCATCGAAATGCGGCCGCCGTGGCCGGGACTGGATCCCGCGACCTCGTGCTTAGCATCCTAACACCAGAACGAAGAACAGTATTAGTTACGGATTGGAAGAAAAACAACCTATCAAATTAGGAATGATCTAGAGCACGCGGTAGTTAAAGATGTATTGAAAGACATACTTGATGTAGAAACCAGATCAGTCAAACCTGTGCACCGCATCAGGGAAAAAAGGAAGATAGCACAAGGCCTGTAGGTTTTACAACTCTACAGAATAAATGACCGTTCTTTGTAGCTACAAGAAGCCTAAAGATAGCTCGACATCTACAAGAAACGACTTGTCGCCTTCAGTACGTGAAATACGCCACATGCTTTGGCAGTCCTCCAAAAGACAACGTGACGAGAGCGATAGGTAACACTTCTTTTTGATAAGTTGAAAGTGAACGATCTACTGTTTAAATGAAATGACGCACAGAAATGTAGGTTACCTTTTAACAACGTGCGTCCCGGGGACACCGGGAAGTCCATGACGAGCAGGAGCTGTAAATTCACGTGCTTTACTGAGTTTATAGGGGTATTACTCAAGTTCGCGCGTGCGCACCTGGCCCTTCTTTGGATCGCACATCGCTGGCGGCACGGAAGTCACTCGCTAGCACATTCGCAGCAGCCCTAACAGTAAGAGCTGTGAACCCTAACTCGCGGTTCGCAGCGAGTTGCGACCACGGCGGGTTCAGGCCAGGAGCACAGGGTGAGTCTCGTACTTAAGATGTTTAATTCACCTTATAGTACAATACCAACTGGACTACAACAGCAAGCGCAAATACAAAAATTGGAGGACGCTTAAGCTTCGCCTTCAAGAGTGGAACGCGACAGCGTTCCCATCGACCCGCCAAGGGGTGTAAGACAATGCGCTACGGCGCAGGGATCACTTACGAGGCGCCCCGCATCGGACTTTGCGGCCACCTATCACACGGAGAGCGTCGAGCAACGCAGCGTTCGGCACGGCAACGAAACGTGCGCCTGAGCAAACGGAACGAACCAAAGAACTCGGTGTCTCGGAGGGGGAAACGATCTACGCCAGCCAAACGTCGTGATCGGCACGGGCAGAGAGATAGATAGATAGTGATCTAAAGAAAGGAACGGCGCTTGATTCTGCAACCCGCGTGGGAGCACGGGGAAGCGTCGTCAGGGGAGAGGGAATCGGAGCCGCGACGCGCCTGGCACCGGTCCGCGCACAGCCCCAATGCGCGCATGGCGCGCCATCTGTCGGGGCAGCGCCGTACATTAAGAGGAGGGGGTCTTCTGTGTTTGCCGCAAGATGGCTCTGCGTGTGCGGTAAGCGCAGAAGAAATGTAGCGGAAACTTACTTCGCTACTCGTGTAAATGCGACTTCTGTAAGTTACATGCTCATAATTACCGATATACACCGCAGTATAACTTTGTACGGCACGTTTTTAAGGCAACACCGCGTTCACTAGAAGCGCGTTTGTACCGCTTTCAAGCGTCGAACTCGTGGCAGAGTGGTAGCGTCTCCGTCTCACACTCCGGTGACCCTGGTTCGATTCCCACCCAGGCCATCTTGGAAGTTGCTTTTTATCTGAGGTGCCTGCCATGATTTATCGCTCACGGCCAACGCCGCGGACGCCGACGCCGACACCCGACGCGACGACACCGGCTTTTCTGCGACACGAGCTCCTTAACGCTATCGCGTTAAAACCACAGCGGCGGAGCGTTCCGCACGTCAGGGGCGAAAGAAGCCGCACATTGTCGGAGACCACAAAAGAGGCTGATAAGGGTTCAGCTCACCCACAGTGGATCCGCGCTCGGGCCTTGGGGCAGTACGAAGGCCGAGCGCAGCCGGGGGACGGCGTGTGGCGGTCGCACCGGCTCAATAGAGATGCGGCCAGTCGCAAGCTCCTCAGTCGAAAGACAAAGATGCATCGCGGGAATAGCGCTTCTCCCAGAGCGGCGGAGAAAGTCTCCCCGGTTCCAAGAAAGGGAAAGGAGGGAAGGGGATGCCAGGCGTGAAGGGCAGAGGTAGCGGCGAACGTGCGCTCTCCCTCTACTCTCCGCGAGCGAGCACGTGATTATCGCGTGATAACAGCGTGGCCGCTCCAGAGATATCGGGATGCGCGTGCGATCCCACACGTTTTAACGCAAGGGGTATTGGAAATAAAGTTGAAATAAGACCAATCCTTCCTCTACTGGAAAATCAGGGCAAGCGAAGCTTGTCCTGCGTGCACCTGACCTTCGTCACGGTTATGCTCCCCACAGGTAACGGTGCCGGATTGCTTCGCTCTCCCACTCCCTTAAGGTGCATTCACGCCGAAGGCGGGGCGGGCAAAGCGGGCAGGCGGAAAGCGGCGAAAACCTCCTCGCCGAGCCGTCAAAGCAGGCGGAAAATGAGGCGGGCAGCCCGATCGCTCTAGGACCGATTGTTTCCGCCCCGCCGGAGCTTCCCACTTTCCCGCAGCCAACGAGGGCTCGAGGAGACAAGCCGACTCATAATGGCATCCACCGAGACAGCTGGATCTTGCGCTGCACTTTTGATCGACACAATCAAATGTTGCCCGATGCTATATGACACGACGTATACAAGGACACTGAATACAAGAATCAAAGCACTGGCATAGGCCATTCTCTCTCGTTCTTGCAAGGCGGGGCGAACCCACGAGCGGCATTGGCGGGCTGTCCACCTCCGAGTTTTCTGCTGCTCGTCTTGAAAAGCTGCTAAAGAAGCGGCGAGAAGAATGCCAACTACTTCGCCTTCTTCGTCCGAGGTGATCATTCTTCACAAGTAATTAGCAAGCGAGAGCGGCGGCCAGACGACGGTGGCATGGTGGCAACGCTCGTGCGCGCGTTGAGGACGGACAATCGGTGCCAAGAGATGGCGACACGTGTGCCACGCAAACGCTAGATTCTCCACGTTCCCTACGACGCGGGCCGCCAGGCAAGCCGTCTAGTCTGAACAGGCGCGCGTGCTCACCGCCTTGCCGCGTTGAAAATCCGCTTGGCCACTTAGACGCTCCGCTTTCGGTGTGAATGTGCCTTTAGCTCGGATTATTCTTTGTACTTTTCTTTGCTGCCGGATTTCCCAGGCTCAGGCGGCTCTAACGGCTGGATCAGCGTTCCAACTGCGAGCCCTATCCCGGGCGAGTTCTCGCCGCCACTCGTCGAAAGCTGTCTGTTCCTTGGGGGAACGCATAACGCATGGCCGTCCCATCTGTTTTCAGAGGCTGAACTGAAAGCAAACGAAGCCGGCGCAACGATTGCGAAACCCTTTCCAGCTCTTTCCCTCTCCGGCAGAGGCTAAAGGGCTCTGATTGACTGCGCGCGTGGCGTGACCGTGTGCCTATGCAGCTGTGAATCCTTGCTAATGACTCACGCTTCCACGCCGGCGCAGCTATCAACTCACAAACCACTCTTTCCCTCAGAAGTGCTGCTCTGGGAGCAACTGTTCTTTTTTTGCGTGACCACGACAACGTCACCCAACCTTGTGAGCCAATACAAGCTACGCCTGAATATAAGACACCTTGCTAATTCACTCTCCTCACGTTGTCGTCATAACCGAAACTTGCCTGCATGCTGACATTCACGATTCCGAAATGGTCCCTCCCTGTTATTTTCTTCTTCGCTCTGATAGGGATAGTCTCAGAGGCAGAGTGGCTATCGCAGTACGGCAGGCTTTCTTTTCGCAAAGAGCAAGTTAGTCCAAATCATCAAAGTGTGTGGGGGAGGGGGGGCACTGTATAGGCCCCCGAATCACCCGTGCTGACAGGCGGTATTTATTGGTTACCAAATGCGTCTACGACTACATAACGAAAATTTGCGATTTCCTTTGCGCCAGGATGATAGTTCATACTAAGGTAATTCTTACCAGCGATTTTAATCTAGCTGATATTGATTGGAGTACGTTGACAGTCGGTAGTGCATATGTTAGTAGTTCTGAACTGCTTTTCAACATTGCGTTTACTTTTTCGTTATCTTAGCTTGCCACAAAGTAAACATGCATTCAAGAGCACGGACTTTCATTCTGGTGTTAACAGCGCAAAACCTAGACTGGACACGAGTCTAAAAAGCTAGGTCGTAGGCCGAGGGGTTGGGTACCGGAAGTTGAGCCTTGCATTAGAATTCATACTAGGGAAGGGTCGGTGATACCCAAAGTTGAAGCAATCAGGGTCCTGGGTTTTGTACTTGAAGCGAACGGATCGAACATTAGAACCATTCAGCGTATTACCAAGAAAACGGAGGAGGCCATAAGACTTATAAGAAGGATCTCTAATAGGCATAGGGGTTTAGGAGAAGAAGGTGCGATGCGCTTAGTTCACGCATTTATTATGTGTCATTTCTCGTATGTGGCAGCTATGCTAAATTGGAATAGGGGGGAGAAAAATAAATTGGACGCATTAATCAGAAAAGCCATCAAGGCTGCGCTTGGTCTGCCTATGACTACGTCAAACGATACGTTGTTACGACTGGGTTTGCATAATACTTTAGATGAAATTGCTGAGGCTCAACGTACCGTACAGAGGGAGCGGTTGCTAGGTACACCAGCGGGTAGGTATATATTACAGTCAATTGAAGAATCGGTGGCTGTGTCGCACGATAGGGCGCCCCTACACGAGTTGAACGTGAACATTAGGGCAAATATCATGGTTCGTCCATTTCCGCGGAATGTGCACCCCGTGCACAATGTAGGGAGGCGGGTCGCGAGAGCTAGGGCTTTGTTGCGAGAGGCAAAGGATCAGGAGGAGGAGTCTGCGTTTGTTGACGCCGCATGGATTAATGGTAAAAATGCTTATTCGGTGGTGGTAGTAGATGGCAAAGGGAGCGTTAGAAATGCTGCTTCCATTTATACCAAAGACCCGGGGGTTGCTGAACAGGTGGCTATTGCTCTAGCACTAATTGATTCTAGAAGAGTTTTGCTGTTTAGCGACTCGCGATCTGCGATTACAGCCTTCTCGAGAGGACTTGTTGCGGAACCGGCTAACAGACTGCTGCAGGGTAGGGATATCACTTCGCATACCGTTACTTGGTTCCCGGCGCACATGGGGACAGTGGAGGGAGCCCCGCGTAACCTCAACGAGGTGGCGCACAGGGAGGCACGAGGATTAGTGTGCCGTGTACTCCCTGAAGGGGCTGGATCTCCCGCTCCTGAGTACAGGGACCAACTGTTAACCTACAACGAAATCACCAAGCACTATTACTTAGGGCGCAGGACATTCCCGTTGCCACATCCTAAATTAAGTAGGCCGCAGGCGGTTACATTAAGGCTTCTGCAGACACGGACGTACCCTAACCCGGTCATCATGAATAAAATTAATCCGGACTGCGGGGTTTCAGTCTATTGTAGTAAGTGTGGGGGTTTGCTCGATTTACAACACATGCTGTGGCGCTGCTTGGCGTTGGCCGGTGATGGTTCTCGAGGTGAACAGTGGTGGCAGCGAATGCTGCACAGTGAAGTGCTGGCGGACCAACTCAGGGCTGTCCAGAGGGCCCGTGTGATGGCAGAGGGGCTCGGCCTCTCTGTACCGACGTGGGAGCGGCCCGCATCAGTCCCAGACTGATCCCTCAGGACCTAAATAAAGTTCTTCATACCATACCATACGAGCCGAGAAGACGACACCACATAGTTTGCGGTGCTGTCTTCTCGTCTCGTGTCCTATCTACGTTTTCCGCTGTTAGCACAAGGATTAAAAAGCAAGAGGGCCGAGCTGCTATTCTAGCTAAATACTTTCATTACTAGACCCGCTGTTTGTCTCTGACCGTCTAACAGCCGACATGACACTCGAAGAGCGAATATCAGAGCATAAACTGCTCCTGCTGAAGGTTACTATCAACGTTAGCGGACTAGTTCGTGAATCACGTGTAGGTGTTGAAAGCTACGATAGAGCTGACTGTGTCAACATCATGAAATAGCGTTAGAAAACTTGTCGATTGAAACTTTTGGTACAGCGAACAATCTAGGACCTAAACTAAAAGACGTAATATGTGGAGGCATTGTGAGCAAACGTTCGTTCCCAGGCGACTGAAACGTACGGAATACAGAAGCACATTGATCACGCGTAGTGGGGTCCACCTCTAAAGAAAGCTACAAAAATGCAAACGAAAAAAAAAACCGAATCCTGATGATGTCAGCCAACTTTCTGATGAGCGAAATAACTGCTGTTCGGAACGCAACGAATGTTTTCTTTTTAACGACACCATGGATAAAACTTATGGCGCTACATATCCAGGCCCGAGGACGACATGAATCAGATCGATATGAATGGAGCTATGATGAAGCTCGCACTCTCGCCAACACATTTAACAGATGCTTTCACTCCGTGTTTAGACGTGCCCCTGCACTTACACAAAGGGAAACTGTGACGGATCCTGCGTTGTCAATGTCTGAAGTAATCATTACTCAAGAAGGAATACCTAACTTACTGCTATAGATTGAGGTTAAAAAATTTTCATGTCCTGACAAAGCTTTGAAACGCTTTTCTTCCGTGTTACGCAGAACAGGTAGCTCTTTTCTTGCATGCAATTTTCGTAGCGTCGCTAGAAACAGCCAGTCTGCCGAAGGACTGGCTACGTGCCAAGATCGTTCCGATTCACAAAGGAGGTAACAAGGTACTGGTAAACTTTTACAGGCCAATCTCTCTGACTAGATGCTGTTCAAAAAAAAAACCTTTTGCAGGAGGGATTCGGCCACTGCCCCAACAAGCAACTCAGGAAATCTCGCTGCCAGTAGGAGACTAATCTGATTATGAAAGCTATGCTGCATTGCATGCTGGCCCGATTTTCGGAGTACAGCATCCAAGCATTGAAACGCGATGCCCCATTTTTACTACTTTTAAGTGAGCAGAGTCAAAATGCAAAAGACCTTTCTTGACTCGTGGGAGGTACTCCCGGTATACATGGTCTGCGCGAAACCTTAGCCTGAGATGGAGGAATTGTGACCCCTCAGTGCTAGGCATTTCATGAGTGAAACTAACACCCGTCCCCGCCAGTTTAAAAAGATCAAAAATACTCTCAAGTTATGTAAGGTCACCTTGTACCTCTAAATGAACGAAAATGTCATCGACGTACCTAAATATTTTAGGAATTTTCCCACCATTCAAAGCAAAGCTGAGCTCCTTGTCAGTATCAACTAAATATATGTCACATAAGATCGCCGCTACCCAAGACCAATTATAACACCTTTCCCTATGTTGCAGAAAAGGCTGCGCGTTAAAAACAAGTGTTAAACTAAGGTGAAACTCTAAAAACGTTAACAAATTGTAAATTGAAAAGCAGGCAGGGATTTGGAAGTCGACTTCGCCATTCTCTTGAATACAATTTCTCGCAACAACTAAGACCTTATCCTGAGGTCTCGAATGAAACAAATCCTCAACGTCAACCAACAAGCCAGAATCCATACCCTTGTTGTGTCTCACAAGTTCAGTGACTTCCGATTTTTTTCGTGCTGAAAGGATCAAGAAGCGCGAGTGACTTTCGGGTTCTTAAAAAATAACATGCTCAAATACTTTTGCGAAGCCCCTCTTCGCACACAATGGTTCTGAAAGGAACAATTTCTTATCTGTTTTTTACAAAAAGAAAGCCTTCAGACTTTAACCATTACTATTTCTGATATCATTAGCAACAACATTCAATTCCAAGCGCTTAAACTTTCAGGGGCTTAGCATTAACCCTCATCGCACTTTTCTCAAGAGGCCGAAAGCTTTTTCCACTGCAGCTTGGGCTTTTTAGTTCAACATACTGTAACAGATACGAAAGGCACGGACAAGAGAAAAGAAGGGAGGACGAAGAGTACGAAGCGTTGGAGAGGCCGAGCTGCGCTACTATCACGCTACGATCATCATCCATCGCCTGTAAATAAAACCATTTCTTCGCAACTCTTCGTAACAGTTGTGGTGGAGGTGCGGGGTAATCGACACCCGAAGACGGAGGCTCAACCAGAAATTCTTCGACGGAGCCGTCGCATTGCTGGACTCCCACCGTATCTACCGGAGCTTAATATGTCCCACGACGCAGACGAACAACGGCCCATTCCAACAGCTGCGCCGACAAGTTCCGTTCTGCAACTGAGAGATGCGCGTCCCTTCGCCGGAAGATCGGACGAAGACGTCGAGGAATGGCTCATCCATTATCACCGGGTGTGTGCCGCCAACAAGTGGAACAGCGCTTCTCAGCTTTCGAACGTCGTGTTCTTCTTAACGGATACTGCGTTGCTGTGGTTCGACAATAACGAGGAAACGTTCACAACATGGGGAAGATTTGTTTCCGAAATCAAAGAGAGATTCGGCGACTCCGCGACGATAAAGAAAAGGGCGGAACAGACGCTACTGCAACGTGCGCAAGTGCCAGGCGAAACCTGCACGACCTATATTGAGGCGGTAATAAAACTGTGTAGGATGGTGGACTCTGGAATGTCTGAGGAAGATAAAGTCGGGCACATCCTGAAAGGAATTGCCGAAGACGTCTATAATTTCCTCATCGCAAAGGACAACCTGGCTTCCGTCACTGACATCATTCGGCATTGTCGTACTTTTGAGCAGCTGAAAACGAGGCGGATCACGCCGAAGTTTGGCAGGCTAGCCAATGTGACAACAGTTGCAAGCGTGGACAGCAACCAGCCCCTCGATCTTGCATCAACGATCAGACAAATAGTTCGGGAAGAGCTCAGCCTTCACGCACAAGCGACACATTCAGGCACTCACAGCTTCCGCCTACCACCAGATTTCGAGTCAAACGTGGCATCCATCGCCCCGTATCCTGCGGCGAGGGGCACCGAGGATTATGAACTCGCGCCCCGACAGCAGCCACGTCTCTACGACAGAGGCGCTACTTATGACGCTCGGCCACAACGAGAGCAGCCGCGTCTTTACCCCCGAGGTCCTGTGACTTCTGTCAGGCCGCGACAAGAAGGGCACCGACCCTACTACAGCGACTTGACTTATGAATGATATTGTCACGTGGTAGTGACGGTGAAGAAAGAAGCAATACGGTGAAACACAAAACTAGCTTTTATTGGGCGAACCTGTGCCCACAAAAACAGGCTACACTTATAGCACAACGATAGCGGCGAACACGGTCGGCGATCGTCGGAAAATCTGCTCAGTGGGTCAAGCGCGTCGGCTTTTATAGAGCAATCGTCGAATGTTCCAGACTAATCGTTCGGACCCGCGTGCCTTCCACAATGTTCTACACCATTCGCGTTACGCGATGGAATCAGATAACACAAGGTTCGGCGACAACAGAAAGCCGGGTAGAAGCATCGATAACTTTCCAGAAACGTCGGATACATGCAGGCGCGTCCCTCGCTGTGCGATTGCATTTGTTAAGCGGCGAAACGTGGTCGCCCGATAAAGATAAGTACACGTGTCAATATGACGGATTTCGGCGAGGCGCAGAGAAACGTTATCCACATGACAACGAACTTTCTCGCCGCCCGCAGCAGCCTAGCATCCGTTTCGAGGAAGATGCTGTGCACCGCGACCCTCCCGTGTGCTACAACTGCGGTTCCACAGGCCATATAGCACGGTATTGTCGCCAAGGCCGTCAATCACGAAGGACACCACCAATGTTCTCGCCACCCAGAAACCGTACTTCATATGACTTGCGGACGACCGATTCCCTTCCAATGGACCACTTCCTACACGAGACCAGACGCAGCGATTCGCCAACTTCTGAGCGGGGTTTGACGCCGCCAAATAATCATCCCCGTCGCTCTCCGTCCCCTCGACGCCGTTCTTCGTCACCGCCGCCGGGAAACTAGCATCCGCGGCCAATGGAGGTGAGGTCGCCGGACGGTCTTTGCCAGAAATTCCTCTGCCTGTTGGGATGCTCAAAAACACTGTGTCTGTGATGAGCCTCGCTCTCAAGAAGCGTCTAGGCCACAAAGTTATGTTTTCTTGGAACGACGGTATTACTTTTCGTGTAGTGGGCGGCGAGTGGCTTCATCCCCTTGGTGTTTGTGCTGTGAGTGTTTTGTTGGCTGGGAAAGTTTTTGTGTCGTAATTCGTTGTTCTTGCTCGTTGTTCGCACGATGTTATTCTTGGTATTGATTATCTTGAACAGTGCGGCGCTTCCGTGGACTGTGGTTGTGGCGAAATATCATTGAACAAGTTAATTATAACAACAGATTCCGAACAAAGCTCGCGTGGCGAACACAGGGACATAGACACACTCAGTGTTCTTGATGAAGTGATTGCACCATCGTGGTGCCTGACGCCCGTTCGTGTTTCTGCAACTACTGTTGACGCTGATTGTGTTGATCTTGTAGTTAGGCCTCTCCGCATAAACTGTGCTAAAAAGATATACTTGTGCCCTGCTCTGTCGTGTGCATGACGAAAGGAGTCAACACATTGTGGGCGCTGAACTGTACCGCCACGCCGGTTGTCCTACCTCGCGGTATGAAAATCGCTCTCTTCGATGAAGCCGCATGTAACTCAATGGCGGCCCTAACTACGGACGTCTCTACAGCTTGCTCTCCTTGCGATAGTAGCCATTTTGAAGAGCTAATGCTTGGCATGATCAGCAAGGCTCTCGGTACGTCGGAACGGCAAGCACTGGTACATGTCCTTGCCAGGCATGAGGCTGCATTCGACTTCACGCATAGAGATGCACCCCTTCATTTGCCGTCGTCCCGCGCTCGTCACAGAATAGATACCGGCTCCGCACACCCCATCCGCCAGCAGCCCTACCGAGTGTCATCCCCCGAGCGAAAGGTTATTGCACAACAAGTCAAGGAGATGATGGACAAAGGTGTCGTTCAAGAGTCGTCTAGTCCATGGGCAGCCCCAGTAATCCTGGTCAGAAAAAAAGATGGCTCCTGGAGATTCTGCGTGGATTACAGACATCTAAACGCAGTGACGAAGAAGGATGTCTATCCACTACCGCGAACAGATGACGTCATTGATTGCTTACACGCTGCTTCGTACTTCTCAACACTTGATTTGCGATCGGGGTGTTGGCAAATACCGATGGACCCTGCCGACAAGGAAAAGACCGCTTTCGTGACTCCAGATGGCCTATTCGAATTTAATGTTATGCCTTTTGGCCTTTGCAATGCTCCTGCCACCTTCGAAAGATTCATGGTCACAGTACTACGTGGTCTGAAGTGGCAGATATGCATGTGTTACCTCGATGATGTTGTAATCTTTGGCCGCACGTTTGACGAACATAATGAACGCCTCAGCCTTGTTCTCTACTGCATCGAGAAAGCTGGACTGGTTCTAAACTCAAAGTAATGTCGCTTTGGCGAACGTCAAACACCGGTCCTGGGGCACTTAGTTGACAAGGATGGCGTCAGACCCGATCCTCGTAAGATTGAAGTGGTGAGCTCCTTCAAACCACCGCAGTCAGCACGAGAACTCCGCTCATTCATTGGCCTATGATCATATTTTCGTCGTTTTGTTCCCAGGTTTGCCGACATCGTTTACCCGTTGACAAGTATTTTGCGACAAAATGCATCCTTCAATTGGACACCGGAGTGTGACGCATCATTTTCTCAACTGAAGTTTATACTAACGTCAGCACCGCTCTTGCGTCACTTCGATCCGTCTTGCCCAACTGAAGTTCACACTGATGCTAGTGGAATTGGGATAGGAGCGGTGCTTGTACAACGTCACAGTGGCGCAGAACATGTAGTCGCATATGCCAGCCGTTGCCTGAGCAAATCTGAACGGAATTATACGGTTACGGAACAGGAATGTCTTGCAGCTGTTTTCGCCATACAGAAGTTTCGGTGTTATCTTTACGATAGACCATTTAAGATTATCACCGACCATCATTCTTTATGCGTGATCCCTCTGGTTGCCTCGCACGTTGGGCACTGCGCCTCCAAAAATACGACTTTGTGGTGTCGTACAAGAGTGGCCGTCGTCACGCTGACGCGGACTGCCTCTCTCGGATTCCTCTTGCGGCTACCGACTGCGATGCTGAGAATTTTGACGACTGTCTCGCTGCTGTTACTTCTACGTTCCCTGACGCGGCAGACTTTCAGCGAGAACAACGGAGTGATGTTACCCTCGATCCGCTTTTTGTCGCCGCCCGTACTTCTCAAGGCAGCGGTCGCTTTACCGTCCGTGATAAATTACTCTACAAAACTAATTATTCCGGGCATGGAGCGCGTTTTCTGCTTGTTGTCCCGCAGAGCCTTCGCTCCGACGTTCTACGCACCATGTATGACGATGTGACATCCGGCCATTTCGGTTTCGTACGAACGCTACACTGCACGCAGGAGCGCTTTTACTGGCCCAAGATGTACGAAACAACCAAGCGCTATGTCGCTAGTTGTGAACCGTGCCAATGTCACAAGCGACCGACCACCGCAGCCCCTGGTCCCCTTCGGCCATTGACACCATCCAACACGCCATTCGAGCAAGTAGGCATTGACCTTTTGGGTCCATTCCCGTTATCTAGCAACTAGAACCGTCGGATAATTGTCTGCGTAGACCATCTTACACGGTATGCAGAAACTGCCGCCATACCGTCTTCCACCGCCGCTTGCGTGGCGGTCTTCCTGTTGCGTTCCGTGGTCCTTCGTCATGGTCCACCACGTGTCATCATCAGCGACCGTGGTCGCCAGTTCACTGCTGATACCATTGAAGAGCTACTTCGTTTGTGCACTTCCCAGTTCCGTCATTCCACGCCGTATCATCCACAGACCAATGGCCTCGTTGAAAGGACGAACATAACGCTGACCAACATGCTTGCCATGTACGTCTCCTCCAATCATAGGAACTGGGACGACGTGCTGCCTTTCACCACTTACGCATACAACACGGCGAAACACGAAACCACGAACTATAGCCCATTTTATCTCCTCTATGCCAGGTTACCGCGAAGCCCTTCGGACACTTTCTTACCGTTTGTTCTGCACAGTGACGATTCTGTATCGAAGACTTTGTGTCTCGCCGAAGAAGCGCGTCGAATAGCTCGTCTTCGTACTCTGGCCTCGCAAAGTCGTTCGAAAGAGCGATACGACAACCGTCACGTACAAGTATCGTTGGAAAAAGGTGACTTGGTCCTTCTTTGGACACCGCAAAGCGTGGATTGTGCCAAAAGTTATTGTCTCAATATGCAGGCCCATTTGTAGTTGTGGACCGCCTGAGCGAACTCACTTACGTCATCGCTCGCCTACTGTGCAACGGTCGGCGATCAAGCAGAACTCAGCTGAGTCACATTGCTCGCCTGAAGCCTTTCTACCCTGCTTGTGCATCCTGACTCGCCCCACGGGCTTCGTCGGCTTGCGGGGAAATGTAACAGATACGAAAGGCACGGACAAGAGAAAAGAAGGGAGGAAGAAGAGGACGAAGCGTTGGAGAGGCCGAGCTGCGCTACTATCACGCTACGATCATCATCCATCGCCTGTAAATAAAACCATTTCTTCGCAACTCTTCGTAACAATACGTTTAGGTATCACAAGAAACCTGCATTCCTTGCCCGCTTGTAGGAGAAAGAAACTGTCCTGCCTGAAGTAGTTCACCACAGTCTCCAACTTTTTATCCCCACCCCAGAGTGGTCCTTGAAGGGCACATCTTTTTGGGCAGTCTACACCATCAAACAGTTCCTTGTACGTCTCACTTCACCTTGAGTTCAGTTCAGTTCAGTTCAGTTTATCGTCCTTAAAGACCCTCGGAGGGGGTATTACATAAGGGGTGGGTTTAACATAAGTTCCACATTTGGTACACTTCATAAGTTATATTCAATGTGATCAATCACACGCTGTAGGAATGAAGACGGGCAAGTGATGCTAACAATGTCGGCAGGAAGGCCGTTCCAGTCTTTAGCTGCTCGAGGAATGAATGAGGCGGAAAAATGAGTGGTTCGGGCACGCGGCCGTGCGACTTGCTGCGGATGACTGGTGCGGTGAGAGATGCGTGCCGCAGGAACAATGTATGGTGCATGATGAAGGGTACTGAAAAAGAACTTGTGATAGAGCTCAAGACTAGCAATGCGTCGGCGATTAGATAGTAATGTTAGTCCGGATTGTGTTTTAAGTGCGGAAATACTGACATCATATGAATATTGTGAGTGAATGAACCTAGTAGCGCGGTTCTGAACAGATTCAAGTGAGGTGATAAGATATGTTTGGTGCGGGCTCCAGATGGCAGATGCATATTCAAGTTTTGCCCGAACACGGGACTTGTAGGCAAGCAGTTTTACGTTTTGAGGTGCCAGGCGGAGATTACGTTTTAAAAAACCTAGTCTTTTATTGGCAGATGATATGATGTTAGAAATATGTTTATGCCAGGACAGATCATTGCATACAGTGACACCTAGGTATTTATAGGACTCTGCTAGTTCGAGAGGCATGCTTCTAATTTGGTTGGGAACTACTAGGGGATTACTGCTACAAGTGAAAGACA
Organism: Dermacentor variabilis; assembly: GCF_050947875.1. Classification (NCBI taxonomy): domain Eukaryota; kingdom Metazoa; phylum Arthropoda; class Arachnida; order Ixodida; family Ixodidae; genus Dermacentor; species Dermacentor variabilis. Next base: position 27,278,856 of record NC_134574.1, read on the forward strand.
TAACTTTAGATTTTTGTACATTAAGTTTCATTAACCAATCGTCACACCATGTTAGTATGTTGGTGAGGTCTTTCTGTAGGGCTGTTTGATTGCTGGTGTTACGTACAGTTCGATAAATGACACAATCATCGGCGAACATTCGGATATTAGAGGACAGATGTGAAGGTAAGTCATTAATACATATTAAAAATAATAGAGGGCCAAGAACCGATCCTTGAGGGACGCCTGATGTTACTGGTACAGGGTTAGATAGATGATTATTTATAATGACAGATTGGGAGCGGTTGCTAAGAAATTCAATGATCCAATTCAAAACATCAGGATGCACATTAAGTCTTGTAAGTTTCAATATTAGACGTTGATGAGGAACTTTATCGAAGGCCTTAGAGAAATCCAGGAAAATTGCGTCAGTCTGTATGTTACTGTCAAGGTTAATGTGAACATCCTGCAGGAAAATGGCCAGCTGTGTTTCACAGGAGAAACCTTTGCGGAATCCGTGCTGGGCGGGATGGAAAAAGTGATTCAAGTCAAGAAAATTCATGTTAAGAGAGTAGATGACATGCTCCATGATTTTGCAGGGGACCCTTGTTAGGGAGATGGGGCGGTAGTTAAGAGGCGAGTTTCTGTTACCTGATTTGTGAACTGGAACGACCTTCCCAATTTTCCAGTCATCTGGAATGAAACCTGAAGAAAGAGAGTGGGCAAATATCAAGGACAAATAGGCTGCAGAAATAAGCTTAGTGTTTTTTAAAATTTTTGGGTTAATCTCGTCTATGCCGGAAGATGATGAACACTTGATTTTGTCAATGATCGCACAAATACCGTCTGTATTGAAAGCAATGGCTGGCATTGACGAGTTTATACTAAGTGATGACGAAATGGGAGGCGCATTAGATTTGTTAGATTAGATTAGTTAGCTAAAGGTTAATTCCAATAAGATCATCTTGGGGACGAAAGGCGAGTTTGGGTCCCTTATTCAGGGTATGGGACATATTTTCGGGCAAGGTGACGTCCCTCAGTACCACGACAGGATTTTGTTCTGTGAAATCCTTCTTTTTCTCAGTGACCTTGAGCAGGGAAGCCAGTACAACGCGCTATTTGATTTCCGTCTTCTGAGATGCTATCCGCCTGTTGACACGCATTTTAGCCAAAGCAAACCCTCCTGGTATTGTTGCGCAGCAAACAAAACGTAAACAATCTTGGGATAACCGAACCTGACGCCCTAACTCCCATTTTAAGAATCTTGCACAACCTAATGAGATGACCCAAAAAAGGCGTCACCACTCCAAAAAGCGCACCACCTTCCTTTGGAATGATGCCTTTGCGAACACAAAAGGCGTAAATCCTCGTACGGGTGGCAGCAACAGCGATATAGTCGATAAAAACTTCGGGGAGTAAAGACTGAGAAAACGCATAGAAAGAAGGGCCCAATGTACTAGAAGTATACTTCAAAAGAACCGTCTGTTGGGCCAGTTGGTCTAACATCGTAAATTCGAAATACAGCGCAAGAAAATACACATGCACATAAAGAAGGCACGAAAGACTGCCACCAAGCGCTACTACCAACTGTTTATTCCAATCAACACACCCACCGATTTTATAAAGTGAGCCACGCGCAAGTGTTACACCCCCTATCCCATGTGAATGTGATAAACATAACTACAAACTAGAAAGGTAAACAATATCGCTGCCTGCTTTAGACAGTAGCAATCAAGAAGTCAAGTTCGGCACTGTGCAAACGTAAAGATGCTTCGCTCACAGGGATAGGTGGATTCTGGTGGATATGGAATGCTTCTAAAGCCACTCGAACCATGTGGTATACAGACATGCCTAAGATAGTAGTCTAAAAACAGTGCCTCGCAACCACACACGATGTTATGGGCAACCAAACGGGCATATATGTCCTCTTTTTTCTTAACTGTCAGCGCATGCTTCCTGAACCAGTCATTTATGAATCATTCTGTTTGGCCGATTTACTCTTTTTCACACTTCCAAGGGAAGTGAATCTACCACTCCTGTCGCACAGCCTACGTGGGGGTGTCTATGTCTGATTTTGCAACCTCGCTTGCTGTCAGTGCAAATCCGAGGGGAATCCTGGAAAGCTTATTAGGAGCCGTGAAGGCCACAGGAACACGGTGATTCGCTGGCATATGCGAAAAATGCATGTCTAAGAAAAATACGGCTGATATCTAGACTGGAAAATGATATGAGGAATGAACATTCAAAATGCTCTACGAAGATGCGATAAACTATACCTGTGTTCCTGGCAGGGGTGCTACTTCTTCACCAGAGCCCTTGGATCGAAAGTGCCTGGAAGCATGCGCTCTTCGAAACGGTACCATCGTAACAGTGGCCTCTGAAGGGAGATCGTGTTACATAATTCTTGGGCTGAAAATATTTACTGTGGGGGCTTCCTTCAAAAAAGTTGAAATTCACTTTGTTTTAAATATTGGTTGCATACCGAAAAGAAATTTCTTAATGAAGAGGTATTTAAGCTAGGGCAAACTTCCTTTTCCTTTAGGAATCTACTTCCCGACACTCCAGTAAAACGTGGAGGACGGTTACGCTCTCTTCACGTCTAACACTGTTGGGTAGTTCAGCGCAAGACGAATGGTAAGAATGGGTGCCATATGTATGCCCTATTCTCAGTCAACAAAAGAGGACATCACATCGTCGTCAATGGTGACCGCTTCTTACGTGGAGCTTATATAATAATGACACGTGGATGTGTTTGCCTTTTATGGGTGAGCGCTTTTCACTGTCTAACGAATGTTATCGCTCTGAGCGAGACGCGGCCACATGTATTGGAGGTTTCTCAAATGTTATCGATAGTTTTGTTGTTACCAAAGCTTGCGTAATCTGGCTGCATATGCGACGTGAATTGCATAGATTTTTCGGGAAGACACGCGGGCACCACCGATTACTCTGGAACCTTCAATGACTCGTGTATAAAAGCAGACGCGCTTGACGGGCCGATCAGATTTTCGACAATTGCCGACTGTGTTCGCCGCTATCGCCGTTCGTTGAATGTAGCCTGCTTTGGAGGGCAGAAGTTCGGCCAATAAACGCTACATTCGTCATTAGCAGTCTTGCTGCTTTCTTCACCGTCTCTACTACGTGACAATATTTTCGTGTGCCACTAGTGTTGACAATGGCTGCTGAATTTTTTATGTAAAAATGGATTTAGGTACGTGGTTGAAATAGCAATTGACGGATTGCTAGCTTTTGTTGTTATGGAAAAAGCCACTTCATCCGCAAAGACACTGTACTCAATGCTCATGTGGACAGGCACCCAGCACCATAACACGGTGCTTATATCATAGGAAGCCAACAAACACTGATACCGAGGACAACATAGGGGAATAACTTGTGCTTAATAAAACGAAATAAAGAAAGGATAAATTAATGGAAATGTAAGTGGATGAAAAAAACTTAAAGCGGGTGGGGAACGATCCCACAACCTTGGCGTTTCTCGTGCGATACTCTACCAATTGAGCTACCGCGGCGCCGTCTACACATCCACTTTCTTGGGTATTTATTTTTCCAGTATAACCCCAGCAGAGCACCCAAAAAGATCACGTTCTTGTGACGCCTGCGGCAGAAAGGATGTTCCGCGTCCGCTGCGAAGGTTTGGGAGAGGTGGCGCTGGCGAACACCGGTGCATATATATATATATATATATATATATATATATATATATATATATATATATATATATATATATATATATATATATATATATATATATATATATATATATATATATATATATGCGTGCGTTTAAAATAGGTGAAAAAACGCAAACTGCAAACTGCACACTTACCACCAGACGTGCTGTAGTGTCCTGTGATAAGGCACTTTGGATTAGCGAACAGAACTGGTATGTCCTCCTCGCGTTTAAAATCAAACCACCCAGGAGCACCTGCGCAGAATTAAGAGGTTAGTAATTAGTTTTGTCAGTGTTGTACATTTTATTGAAACTGTGTGATCAATACATCAAAGAAATGTTGATAAAGCGGTGACGCAATGAAGCATCATACAGGGTTCGCTTCTGGTTCTTCTTCATATTTGTGCATACCAGCATGATATTACTGATAGTTGTCTTTAAACTGGAGCGTAAACAGCTTAGTAAATTTGCATTTCTCTTCGAAATAAGAAAAGAATAAAGTTATGTTTGAAGAGAACACTGCAACTACAATTCAAAATGATTCCTCCTCATTGTAGCTGACAGCGAAAGATCTACTAGAGAAGAGAAATCACATATAGTATTAGGCCGAGCCGGAGCTCTAAACCCAACAGAAAACATTAAGCCGGAACTGAACCAGAAGTAAAAGCAATATTCTTAGAACGTGCCCGAAAAGCAGCGCCAGTAGATCAGTAGGCTCGGTGGCACCGCCGGCAGACGATGCTAAAGTTCGTGCTTTTCTTTGTCAGTTGTTCTGCAGAAGTACGCAGGTCAAGCGATGGCACACTGCGGTCACCCTTGGATTGCTGCTGTTCAACAATCCTCTATCAATCCGTGATCCGTTAGGAGGACAATCGTCCGATTGTCCTCCTAACACCTTTGCGGACGCCTTCAGGTCACATGGAAAATAATGTAAGCTGTATTTCGAGCAGACGCTCCCACTGGCTTGTCAGCGCTACCGGCAACGTCGTAAAATCCTAGAACAGCTGCACTGGCAAATGAGTGGGCCCGGCGGCACCATCCGGTGCGCGGTGCTATATTTGGTGCGCTTCCCTGTCCAGGGTAATGAAAAGTTGCCGTTTACCAAGTTTGTAAAAACTAGTTGTGTAGGCTTTATGGTGCCGCTGAGCCCACAGTGTCTGCTATCTTATTGTTGTGAGTCGTTCTGTTTTGTCCACTTACTGTTGCAACTTGGCGGTGATGTCGTGGAAAATTCCGGTCCGGATAAGCTAGGGTAAACCTTCGAAATGGTCTCTGCAACTAAAGCATCGCAGATTTTTTCAAAAGTTGGAGTGCAGAGTATGCAGCCTATGATATTAGAAGTGGAAACAGCGCTGTCTTCACTAAGGTAGTATCGAGAAAACGTTGACGAGTGCGTAACAATAGGCAGCGCATTACGTACAGAGGGCCACCAAATTAACAAAAAGACAACTGATTTAGAGAACCACAGTAGCCGAAATATTATCATTATGTACGGTTTGAAGGAAAGTGCTCGCGAAGATAGCGCATCACTGAAACAGAGTTTTAAATAACGTCATCAAAGGCAATTTGGGCATCGAAGTACGTTCAGATGTGCGTGTTCACCAAATTGGCCTAAAAGTCGAGAAAGTCAGGTAATATTACGATTTTACACAAAAGTTGTCAGTCTTGCCAAATAATTTTATGTTGAAAGGCAGTAATTTATCTATATCGGAATATTGCTCTGTGGATGTTCGCGAAAAGCGCAGAATGTTATAGCAATCTGCCAAATACAAACATACCACCAGCGAAAACGTAACTTTGGTATTTGAGAAACTTAAGATGAACAACGAGCTGTGCGTATGGGATGATCAAGACAGTAAGCGAGTCCCGGTAAGACATGGACAGTGATACATTGTTAGGCGTAGCAATGTTACGCCCGCCTGATGTACGGAAGCTGTTGCACTGCTCTCGTTACTGTTTTAATGTCCGTAGCGTTATTAACAAAGCTTATAAATTAAAAGAAATTTTGCTGCTGTATTTTTCGGATGTTGTTAGAATTACTGAAGCTTGGCTCCACTTAGAAAATAATGACTCAGAATTTGCGCCATTCTCATATACACTAATGCTCCCTGATCGAACGGGCGCGGAGGTGGAGTAGCTATCGCGGTAATCTCCTACTTTTCCAGCCCTAAACTGGCATAGTAAACCAGGAGAGGACCTGGTGTTCAGTGAACGTCAAAGTTTATTCACCTTTAACAGCAGCTATCTACAGACTCCCAGGAGCGCCAGAGGAATATTTGTCACAAGTGGATGATTACTTACACAGCAAAAAAATTCGCGTACTAAGATGCTAATAACAGGTGATTTTAACTTATCTGACTTTAACATGGGGAGAGATCACTGTTGGTGCAAGAAAAGAACAGCTCTGAATGACTATTATGTATAATGTTTAGTTTTTCATTATCTCAGAATGTGAAAGAAGAGACACGTGTGCAGGAAAGCACTTCCTCAATGCTGGATCTGGCTCTCGTGTCTGGATCATTATCAACGGACATTAACACCGAAGAAGGTATCTCAGATCATAAAATGCTGGTGCTGACAGTTGGTAAGTTAGACGTAAACATTATACGTAGCAACAAAACTCCGCGTATCTCAATTAAGGACTGTAATCGAGCTGCTGGTGAGAGTATAATAGACTATTTAGATAAGGTAATACATATCTCTGGTCTCCCGAGCGCCAGTGTTAACGAACTATGGTCAAAATTCAAAGAATCAGTTCGACATTGCGAAGAAAGGATTGCACCACCAACGCTTAAAAAAAGTAGGCGGAGGTTCCCTTGGATGACGCGCAGTATAGTGACCTTAAATAGAAACTGAAAATGGAGAGGAACAAGAATAACCGCTAAGATATAGCAGAGCTCTCGCGAAATCTGTAGTTAGAAATTAAACACGCAAGGAATAACTTCTTTTCAAATGCATTAATGAGCATTATGAAAAATGAACCGCAAATGTTATATAAATATTTATTGAAACCAGAGGGCAGTGTTAGTAGGTTACAAATAGCTGCATCAGTAGTCAGAAACAAACACATTGTAGCTAACACATTCAGCAATTATATTGAATCGGCGTTAACACGTTCATCACCTCAAGCATAGGTTTGGCTGAGGCTGATGTCTCTATGCCAGAAATTTTTATGACTGAGTTAGGTGGGTTAAACTAACTTTTACAAATTGATACCAGAATGTCACCGGGTCCTCGCAATATATGCAATACATTTTTCAGACGATACGCACAAAAGTTAACTCCGTTCTTGTACAATGTATTTACTGAGTCACTCAGAGCAGCTAGACTTCCTGCCGACTGGTTATGCGCAAAACTGACCCTCATTCATAAAGTATAAAATAAAATTGTAGAATAACGCTGGCCCATATCACTAACAAGTTACTGTTGCAAACTGATGGAGCACTTCATTAGCAAACCAGTCATGACTTATTTAGAACAAAATAACTTGTTATATCCAACCAAACGCTGATTCAGACAAGGAATATTGACAGTAACCAAATTTTAAGAGATAACAAGACTTCGTTTCAGTAATCGATTCCCGATTCCAAACTGATGCTATACTTATTGATTTCTCGAAGGCACACCATCGCATAACACATTTTAAATAACTTGAGAAGCTTACGTTCATTTACATAGGCTTAAACCTAATAATATGGATTAGTGCCTATTTGTCGTATCGTACAGAATTTGTCACCATTAATAACAGTAAATCAGATTTGCTTGACGTTCAGCCAGGTTCGTCGCAGGGGTCAATATTAGGGCCATTATCGTTTCTTGTATATGTTACTGATGTCGCCACTTGCGCTAAGGATGGGGCAAAAGTAAGGTTATTTGCCAACGATCTCGTGGTGTAGAGCTGTGTACACGGCGCAGATGACCAGAAGTAACTGAACTCGTCGCCAGAGAAAATCGCTAGATGGTGCAATATGTGGGATATGGAAATTAACATTAATAAATGAAAATGCATGAATATAGGCCATAAGAAGTCGTTGATTACATTAGATTATACATTGATAGCTTCTACTATAAATCAAATATAAGGTGTAACATATTTGGGTATAACCATTACACGTACGCTAAAGTGGTACACTCATATTGAACAGATATGCGCAAAATCATTTAGAAGACTCGGGTTGTTGTGACGGAAGTTGGCTGGATCACTTGCTCTTGTCAAGCTGAAAGCCTACGAAACACGAGTGCGACTATTGCTCGAGTACGGTAGTATAGCTTCGAACCCTCATCAGATATTCCTTGCAGATAGGTTGGAAGGTATCCAAAATAAAACACTAGGGATCATTTATTCTAAGTATTCTCACCACAATAGACTGAGTGCTCTTCCGAATGTAGCTGGAATACTCACACTTGCTTGTCGACGCCGTATGGCCGCGATGAAGTTCATTTATATGCTTTATCATGACTCCGTTTGCATAGATAAAAGCCAAGACTTCACCCCGTACCCATTCCAGTAGAAACATCGACGATAAGCTCCTGAGGCCATAGTTGAGAAGCTGCTACACATTCAAATTCTTTTTTTTTTTCCGAGGTCTATAGAGATATGGAACGCGTTGCCGTGGGATATTGTCCAAACGGACTATGTTGACAACTTTGTGGCTAACGTGGAATCTGACTTCCCCGCACAATAAATATATTGATATGTACTGATTTATTTGAATGTTTTGTAAGCATGATAGTAACCACATGTATATTGTCACAATTTGGTGCGCATTTTTTTCGTGAACAAGACATAATAATTTTTTGTACATGTTTTTGTTAATGCAAATGCGTGTACCACATGCACTTATGTGTGCAATTTATATAGCACTTCCTCTTACAGCTTGTGCAAGGCCGACAGTCTTTTTCAAATAAATAAACCCGAAACGAACATCCGAAAATGGTTTCCGGATGAACACAATACGGTTCGTTCATGTAGCGACAACTATACCCATGTAGGTAAGCGATTCTTTAAAATAGGAACACGTGCGCTTATTTATCCTTTTCCTGGGGCCGCATTTCTCCCGCTAGCAACTTAATGTTATAGCTCGAGGCAAGACGCACCTGCATGATTCAAAACTTACGCGAATCTTATCGCTGATTCTATCTGTTCTGTATGTTCTCGCCGAACCTTGTATAATCAGAATGTGTGCATGACTACAATTGTGTAGTGCTTTCTGGAAGAGATGTGAACACCAGCGATTACGCTGGAGGCTTCGACGACTCATCTATAAAAGCCGACGCTCTTCACCCGCTGATCAGATTTCGGCGATCCCGACTCTGCTGTTCGCTGCCATTGGGCTTTGAGTGTAGCCTGTTTTGTGGGCACAGGTTCACCCAATAAATAATTAGCTTAGTGATACACAGCCTTGCTATAATATGTTTTCAATGTCACTAGAACGTGACATTGTTTACTTTTTCATTCGCCTGAACCTGATAGCACATTGTTGCCAGTCATGAGTTGCGTTTTCTGCAAAACTTGGGATATAACGTCAATATATACGGTAAGCTAGGCCGAGACACTTGCTCTATTGAATTCGGCCACGCACGTTATATTACGCCATCGACACGAGATTTAAAGACCTCAGCGGGATCACTAATTCTGTCGAAGGTACCGTTTAGCCTCTAGATTCGCTCGCTACTGCGGCTAAACCATATAACGCACACATCAGCATAGAAATGGGTAAACGGGATTGTGTCCTCAAGAAAGGAAGTTTGCAAAAATTGCTGGTTCTCCTGTAATCGAGAATAGATGTAAGCATGAAAAGGCAACCGGTACAGCAGATTTTTTTGGTGGTGACACTAGCTACAATCTTAAAATGGGTATAGTGCATGTTCACAACGGCACACACCACCATACCAGATCGCACCACGCCATACTGTGCACTGGTCCATATAGACTGGCTGTGAAAAGTGCAGGACTGGCTTTGTTAGCGAAACACGCTTTAAAGATGGATAACAGCGCAAGTACAGCAGAGGGGAAAGAAGAGCGAACAGAGCACTTAGCACTCTGTTCTCTCTTCTGTGCTCTCTGCTGTCCTTGCGCTGTTATTCAAGTTTTAAATCCATATATACATTGCTCAGGTAGCCGAATAAAACCGGATGACGGAGGCAGGACAGGCAGCCAAAAGCTCCAGGCAGCGAAATACCCAGGGAAACTGAGCGCACTGCCCAGCTACAGCAACAAAAGCGCCTGAAGGAGGCGCGACCAAGGGCCTCAGCAAGTGCCGATTCTTGCTCAGTGATGTCGAAGCAAGCGGTCACGTGTTAGGTGGCCACTGAGCAAAGGTCTGGCTTCACGGAGCGTTCGCTTGCCAAGGCAGGCTGCGAGACGTAATGCTCTATCCTTACTTTTCCCTTTTGCCACGAAGGCAAAGCAGCGCTCGGCGCAGCAGCTCGGCGAGCGCTTTTGATCCGCAGTACACTTCATTTGCCCGGAATTTAAGTGTATAGTGTACTGTATCAGTCTTTTGGAAGGTGGCTATTGGAAATGACAAAAAAGCTTCAGCATCCGAGAAGTTACAACTTGAGTGATATTAGGAACAAAGAGGAAGAGCTAAAGAAGCAATATTTTTGTAAATCCTTTGGGAGCAACTAGCTTATGTAATGCAGTCCTGTACAAAGGTTGGGGGAATCTCATTTTGCCCTCGCAACTGGCCCGGGTGTTCTCGTCCGAGAGCACGGATCACAGCTGTGGCTTTTGGCTCAATGTCACTTGACTGTCATCGACAACGGGAGCTGAGAGCAATTTATGCTTGAAATATTTGTTTCAGCAGCATGCCTTCTTTTAACGATAGCACTCACTCAGCAAGGATTGTCATCCTTTAAGTACTTAGCAATAACAGATGTAAACCACACTAGAAATCTGCTTGGTTGCATGCCACGGTGCAAGGCACGTTTGGCACCTCCAAGAAGAGTGGAACGCCTTTAAATTTATCCAAATTATTCTCTGTGCCCAATGTTTCTGCATTCGAGTTTATATTGCGATGGCAATTGTATGGACACTCCGGAACATTTCTGTCGTCGGCGTTGGCGTGAGGTTCCGTATGAGTCAAAGCGTATCAGGGTAAGCCGGAGAACGGGGTTAAATCTCGCGTGCACGAGTGAGGAACGCGACCCGGATGCGTGCCCTGTGCTGCCGCGCGCGAGGAAGAGGGGTCAGGCGGTTGCTAGGTTGCCCTGATGTCCTCCTCGTCCAGCGCTCCGTACAATGTGGAGACAACCGCGGCGTCTGGTACGGTGTTGCCACGCTGATGGTCACCGTAATACACACCTCTGGCAACTCCGTAGGGACGCGTTGCCGGCACTCGTGTTTCTTGAAAGTGACCTGCGAAGTGGAAAAAGTGCCCGCTCGTGCGGGCCTCTTTTTCAAAGCGGTGTGCCATGCTTGCAGAGTGCACGTAGTTCGGGTAGCTTCGTATGCGCTGTGCTGTCGGCGTTTCGTTAGCGTTGAAGCAATAGATGCAGGAAAGTTAATTCGCTTGCTTAAGCCGCAATTCCTCATTCCAGAATTCTGACAGCGAGTTTCCGTGCTCATCGATCGAGATGTTTTAATTTTTTACCTCTGCGCGCGTGACAAAGTGCTGTTTAATTTAGTTAAAACCCGTTGGCAGACTTATATCCATTATCCATTATCCATTATTAGCCATTATAGAATGTGTAAGCGCTACTTAACAACGACGTGTAAAGAAGCAGGCACACAAAGACAGTGCTGTCTCTGTGTGCCTATATCATTCTACGTACTCGCTGAGTCACCCTTACACATTCTATCATTGTTAATTTAGTAAGTAAGCGAATGTTTACCAGTTGTTACGGCCGATAGAACTACTATGCTTACTTCGTAGAGCTATCTGCTAATTTGCTATCGCAATCGGTGTTTCACCGTGCGGGAGGAACTGTAATTTTTTTCAGCACGAGACTTCGCTCGAAGTGCCGACACAGAAGAATGATAGCTACGGTGTTTCACATGAAATTTTCTTGATCAATGGACATTACATTGGGGAGCACATATGCGCGTTCCTGCTGCCGCTGGGAGGCCCACGGCCTGTTGTCACTGTATGCTGTCCTGGGAGGGGAATGCATCTTTTGCGTGCAGTAAACGCGCATCATACAGCCTGCTGTAGCCGCAGCTGCAAATCCCGTGGGAACGCTCGGAACTGTAGGGTTTTACGAGCTTCTAGTGTCATGGGAACGCTCCAGTAGGTTTTTCATTTAAATCTGGGGTGCTATGCAGGATGCGCCGAGTTTTGCGAAACTCGGGATCTTCACGAGCTCTGGCGACACCCGAAGAAAGAAGCACAAATGGTACCGAGACACAGTTTATCTTTCGACAAGCCTCCAGCTTCATTGGTTTATCTAGATTCATTCTGCATGGCTATCATTCCTTGGGCGTTGCCTTCTGTGCGGTCGACAAACAGGGACGCACGTGATCATACCGTCGGTGCATGGTCGTGCCTTCTTTCACTGGTTTGTCGTTCCACCGAGTGCATTACATGCACAAGCAAGTTATAAAAAATGCACTTAGTACAATATTATTGGTTACTTTAACCTGATTTAGAAGCATTTTAAAGCTTACAAGATGTACACTGAATGTGTATTAGACTAATATGTAATTTAGTACGCTTCGCATTAAACCACGAGGGAACGCTTAGGTGGCGTCATCACATCAATTCACCGGGCGAGCATGGCGGCTAAACATCGAAGAGGCCCAGTGTAAACAAACTCGTACAACGAGCTTGCAGTGCGCGACGTGGTGATCAGGCTCGACGATGACCACTATTTCTTGGATAGTTCTGTTCCTCCGTGAGCAATCTTTCCGTGCACCCCGTAAGACTGCTAATAGCTTAGGCGATATTACAGATCGCAACGCGCACCTAATGTACACGGCACAATCCTGAACAAAACCCTTATCCGGTGCTGCTTCTGTGAGTGCGCTGAGTTCCTCCACTCTGCGTGACTGCGAGCGTCACGAATATTACATAGTGTGTGCAAAAGGAAGAAAGCCTATATAGCTACGATGCGACAAGGAGGTGGCCCCGACGATGGATCTCGCTACCAACACAGTGAAGGAGACATCGAGAAACTGCAGATAAGTACATTTCTACTGTTTCATATTTAGCATAATAAAAGTGCACGGATTAGGTCACCTTTAAAAATGCATTGACAACCAATGAGTGTTCGTGCTTTTACATGCACGTGGGCCCGCGAAAATATGGAAAAGATGAAGGTAACCTTCACTAACTTGGTGAGATAACATAAATTCATGAGTGACATGAAAACATGAGTAGCTTTATCCAGGTGAAATATCAATAGCAGGTACTGATATAAGGCAGGAAACTTGTACAAAAATGTCATGGGTTGAACAGCACATGGAAGGCATTACCCAATCGTGATCGCCACGTTACCGATATCCTTGAAAAATTTTAGAATCATTGCATTCTACCGGTTATGCAATATGGGACATAAACCTGGAGGTTAACAAAGAAACTTGAGAAGTCGAGGACTGTCCAGAAAGCGAAGTAACAAAAATTGTTGGAGATAGCATTAAGGCAGAAAGACAGTGGCGTAGTAAACCGTGGCAACTGATATGTTTGTTGAGATTAAGAAAAAAAAATGAAATCGGAAGGCAGGCCATGCACGTCTTCAATCACTTATTGCCAATTCATAAAAGGTGATTACATAAGCGTGAGAGAATGGATGTCAAGGAGAGAGAACTGCAGCCGAGGATGGTAGAAGATTGCGTAATGGGACAAAAATATGATGTTTGTAGGCATAGGATGCAATCAGCTCATGTAAGACGGGATTGTAGGGAGAGGCATTTGTTTTGTAGCGAACAAAAATAGGCTTGTGGTGCTGACAGTAGACTTGTGAAGGTGCAGGGACACCTCAGCTGCTGGCTGTGATGTGTGGTGCGCGACACGGTGCGGTGTTCGGGACCGTCGAGAGCAGACGACGCTGAGTGCACGCGCGCCGAGCTGGAAGGAGGAAAAACGACGACGCCGAAGAGCGCCCGGCACGTGAACGCGCGGCGCAGGAAAAACAACAAAGGAAAAAAGCAACCAATTAGAAAAGACCACGGGGCGTCGGGCAGCCAATCAGTAAATGCCAAATCGGCCAGACCACGACAAAAAGCGTGGTGCGCTGGCAGAACGGGGGGCGACACGCAAGAGGACACGCAGGGAGACGCCGGGGAGACGCCAGGATCGTCCCAGGAAACGACGGCAGGAGGAGGTCAACCACCGGAGCGGGCGTTGAAGACGGGCCGTCGGGTTCCGGTCCCGAGCCCACCAGGACTTCACCCGCCCGGGGCCTCCTGCCAACCTGTTCCTGTGCGTCGCCCGTCTACCTGAGCGTGCCGTCAGCTCCTCGAGGCCGGTGAGCTTCTGCGCCAGTGGGCAAGACGAGAACAGTCGGGCTTCGGGCCCGAGTTCTACGCCAGCTGCCCGGCCAGAACGCCACCCCCGTCTGCCGTGCCGCCTGCTGCCCGAGGCCGGCGTTCGAGCTTCCGTGCCCGTGGGCGAGAGGGGAGCAGTCGGGCTACGGGCCCGAGCTCTCTGCCCGGCCAGAACGCCGCCGCCGTCCACTCCTGCTACCCAGCCGCCAGCGTTACCTCGCCTCGCCAGAGCTGGCGCGCTCCCGGCGCCCGGTCAGTCAGCCTACGCCACAACCTTTGGTGAGACCAGCGCCACCCCTTCTGCCAGCTTGTCGCCGCGTTGCCGTGTCGAGACTGCGACGCGTCCCCGCCCTCGTGGCAAGCCCGAACTCGCACCCTCGTTAACCTCGTGCAAGCCCTATAAGAGCGTTCCTTACCGCAATGTTTTTTTGAGTGTGTATTTCAAGCATGTTTTCTGTTTCTTTTTATTTGCTTTATGCTTCTTTTGTGTGTGATTAAAAGTCTTTGTGTGTGTGTCCAAACCAACGGCTTCGTCCTCAATTGGGTTCTCGGAGGCTCCGCCTAAGAGAACCGCTAAAACATTGAGAACACGAACCTTTGCCCATAAGTGGGTCATCACAAATTGGCGTCCGCGACAGGACAAAGCCGTTCGTTTGGATCCTTCTTCTAGAGGTTAGGAACTATGGCTAACACAAGAGACTTGTTAGCGTTAGCCGAACGCATGGGCCTAGAAGGTGTGGAGTTGAGGGCATGGCTGAACGAGCAGGAAACGCGTGCGCGAGAAGAACGGGCAGCGGAACGCGAGGCGAAAAAGCAGGAGCTTATATTAGAGGAGAGAAACTTACAGTTACGACTTAAAGTCGCGGAAGCTGAGGGCAATCGTGGCGAGACGAGCCAACGGCAGCTAGAATTGGAGGAGCGAACGCTTCAGTTGCGCCTCCAAATGGCGGCAACGGACGCTGCAAGGACAGCTGACCGAGGACCAGGAGGGAGTGCCCCATTCAGCGTGAATCCTCACAGTTTGATGCCGGGATTCAACGAAAGCCGGGACGACTTGGACGCCTATTTAAAAAGGTTTGAAAGCGTCGCCACCGGACAAGAATGGCCTAGAGAAAAATGGGCCACAGCTCTAAGTTTATGCTTGAGCGGAGAAGCTCTGAAAGTCTTTGGACGTCTGTCTCCAGAAGACTCCCTCGACTACGATAAAGCCAAGTTGGCGTTGCTCCAGCGTTTTCGGTTTACGGCGGAAGGCTACCGGGAGAAGTTCCGACAGAGCAAACCCCAAGATGGCGAAACTGGAAAGCCGTACGCAACTAGGCTACTGAGTTTCTTTGATCGGTGGGTGGAAATGTCCAAAACCGAAAAAGAGTATGTGGCACTTCGCAACCTAGTGGTGACGGAACAGTTTCTGAACAACTGTCATCATCGGTTAGGACTCTTCCTGCGCGAGAAGAGCTACCGCCATCTAGATGACATGGCCGAAGCTGCCGATAATTTCCTAGAGGCTCAGAGGCAGCCCAATCTGTTAGTGTTCCGGCAGAAATCGGAAGGCAGTAACCCTGCGGAGAAAACCGGAAGCCCATCTGAGAGAGTTCCAATGCGATGCTTCGTATGTGGAAAACTGGGGCACGGGGCATCAGACTGCCGATCTAAGCAGAGGCAACCGTTCTGCGGGTATTGCCGTAAGCCCGGGCATGATGTCAAAGCCTGCACCAAGAAAAATGATCCCCCAAGGACGTCTTGCCTATTGTCGCCAGAAGAGCGCCTGGAAGGGTCAAGCGCAGCAGTCGTTGAACAAGACGTAGTTAGCACGGTGAAGACTCCCACGAGGAAGGTGGCACGCAAGATGCCAGTGCTAAAGGGCTTCGTCTTCGGACAGACCGCGTTAGTCTTGCGAGATACGGGGAGTAACACGCTGGTCGTGCGTCGTTCCCTCGTACCAGACAAGGCTTTAACAGGTAACACCGCCAAGCTGGTCCTGGCGGATGGCAGCAGCATTGAAATTCCCGAGGCCAAGGTTGAAATTAATTCACCTTATTTTTCTGGTACAGCGATTGCAAAGTGTATGACAGCTCCTCTATACGATGTTATTATCGGAAATGTACCAGGCTCACGAGAACCTCATGATCCAGATAAAACCTGGACAAAAAGACTGAGGAAGCCCATCGAAGATGGTATAGCAAGTCTGAAAAGAACCAAGGGAAAAGACAATTCCCCGGATGCTTGGCTGGTCGGCATCAAGGGCCGAGACCAACGGCCGAAAACATCCACTATCAATATCAGCGCCTTGAAAATAACCAGGCAGGACCTTGCCACGGCCCAGAACGAAGATAAGACCTTAAAGTCTTGCAGGAACAAAGTGGGTCAAGTGTTCCAAGGCAAAAGATTGGCATCCTACTCATTCGAAGTAGTAAAGGGAGTGCTGCGTCGTCATTACCGGCTACCCTCGGGCAAAATGACTGAACAAGTGGTAGTACCACAAGGATTACGCCGCCAAGTGCTCGCTTTGGCACACGAAAACCTTAGGTCAGGGCACCAAGGAATTAAGGGAACAACTGATCGGGTTCTGGAATCCTTCTACTGGCCAGGAGTCCAAGAAGCAGTGAGAAGATACGTACGCTCTTGTGACACTTGCCAGCGAACGTACCCTAAGAGCAAGATACGCCAGCTGAAAGTTGGTGACCGTGCCCTTATCCTGCTTCCAACGACGGCCAACAAACTGTCGATGCACTGGAAGGGGCCTTTCTTGGTCACAGGAAAGAAAAGCAACTTTGATTACTGGCTGGACTTGGGACACACTACAAAACTGTTCCATATTAACATGCTGAAGCGCTATGAAGAGCGTGAACCCGACAGTTCGCCACAGTCAGCATCATGCATCGTGATGGAGGAGGGCGAGACGGACACCCCTATACCTACCTTCACAAGAAGTGAGGGCCCGGGAACAGAAGCAATTAAGCTTGGCGATGATCTTCAAGAAGGTCAACGTGCAGAACGTCGTGGGGCGGACTACATGAGTAGAATACAGGGGAAACTACAACCCTGCGCTTCTAGAGGTTATTGTTACCATTACAAGGGTATGTCATCGCAATGCCATGCTGTTAGTGTTTGATACTAGTTTCTTGGTTTTTTTTTTCCTCGGTGTGCTTTATTTGAATGTGTTTTCCTTTAATGTCTTATCTGCGTGCTCAGTGAACTGTGCATTGAAACATTACAGTGCGTTCTTGTGAACGGACAATGACTGTACTGTTGTGAACTGTGTCGCGCACTGAGCGGCAGTTTTTCTTCCGAAAAACTTGTTAAAAAAGGGGCTTATGTGATGTGTGGTGCGCGACACGGTGCGGTGTTCGGGACCGTCGAGAGCAGACGACGCTGAGTGCACGCGCGCCGAGCTGGAAGGAGGAAAAACGACGACGCCGAAGAGCGCCCGGCACGTGAACGCGCGGCGCAGGAAAAACAACAAAGGAAAAAAGCAACCAATTAGAAAAGACCACGGGGCGTCGGGCAGCCAATCAGTAAATGCCAAATCGGCCAGACCACGACAAAAAGCGTGGTGCGCTGGCAGAACGGGGGGCGACACGCAAGAGGACACGCAGGGAGACGCCGGGGAGACGCCAGGATCGTCCCAGGAAACGACGGCAGGAGGAGGTCAACCACCGGAGCGGGCGTTGAAGACGGGCCGTCGGGTTCCGGTCCCGAGCCCACCAGGACTTCACCCGCCCGGGGCCTCCTGCCAACCTGTTCCTGTGCGTCGCCCGTCTACCTGAGCGTGCCGTCAGCTCCTCGAGGCCGGTGAGCTTCTGCGCCAGTGGGCAAGACGAGAACAGTCGGGCTTCGGGCCCGAGTTCTACGCCAGCTGCCCGGCCAGAACGCCACCCCCGTCTGCCGTGCCGCCTGCTGCCCGAGGCCGGCGTTCGAGCTTCCGTGCCCGTGGGCGAGAGGGGAGCAGTCGGGCTACGGGCCCGAGCTCTCTGCCCGGCCAGAACGCCGCCGCCGTCCACTCCTGCTACCCAGCCGCCAGCGTTACCTCGCCTCGCCAGAGCTGGCGCGCTCCCGGCGCCCGGTCAGTCAGCCTACGCCACAACCTTTGGTGAGACCGGCGCCACCCCTTCTGCCAGCTTGTCGCCGCGTTGCCGTGTCGAGACTGCGACGCGTCCCCGCCCTCGTGGCAAGCCCGAACTCGCACCCTCGTTAACCTCGTGCAAGCCCTATAAGAGCGTTCCTTACCGCAATGTTTTTTTGAGTGTGTATTTCAAGCATGTTTTCTGTTTCTTTTTATTTGCTTTATGCTTCTTTTGTGTGTGATTAAAAGTCTTTGTGTGTGTGTCCAAACCAACGGCTTCGTCCTCAATTGGGTTCTCGGAGGCTCCGCCTAAGAGAACCGCTAAAACATTGAGAACACGAACCTTTGCCCATAAGTGGGTCATCACACTGGCACACTAATCAACATGACAATTCGCTCTGAAAAAGACAACCCCAGTTATGAAAAATAGAGCAACGTTGTACCAACACATTGTTTTATTATGCATGCTACATTAAAGGCTTCCACAGTTAAGGGCACTTTGTACCAATAGTGCAACAAGCGTTTTTCTTTGTAAATAATCGTTTATATGCGGTTGATTCATTCCAATAATCCACTTTTTTAGCAGCAAAACACACTGTTGCTGGAGGCACTCAACCGCCTGGTGGCAGTAGGCGAGGGCCAGGCACATGCTCTTGAGAGTGACAGATGTCTAGGGGGCTGCTCTGCAACAGTAGTATCGGTGCCCTCACTGCTCTCCAGTCGAGCCCCCAGAAGACACCTCATAAAGCTGCTTTCAGTTCATTATTTTGTTTATTATTCAAGAACATGAATAAAATTATGGCAGTAAACATTGTGATGAGCATATTAGGACACTTGTAACATGCACTTGGTGTCTCTTCAAAATAGACATAAACGTAAGACAACCTGTGCCACTTTTGGACCATATAAATGAAATATACATTAATGCAGCATACACGTCATTGTGCTGTCTGTTCTTTCTATGTGCAAGAATACAGTGTATGTTGATTAGCCACAAGATGAACGGGGTGTGTAATTCAAAATGAAAAGACAGGAAACAGCAGGCGCTTAATAATGCTATCCCTTATAGACTGCATATGACTGCAACACTCCCCGATTCAAATGGGCCATTACATGCATATTCGATACCACATATTCTTTAACAATGTCATGTATTTGTACGTACTAATTTTCGCACAGCTTAAGCCCTTGCATAGCTCACTTCTGATGTATCCATTTCATAGGCCAAATAATTATGCACTTTGTTTTTTGTGTTTTCTATGAAAAGCGGCATCCTCTACAGTCGGATACAAGTTCAGAAGACAGGAGAGGCCCTGCCCAGATGACCAAAGCGCAGCAGCCGATTGCTTCCACATCTAAAGAAATTGTCCCTCTCCAACGAGCGGGTATTAGTGCGTCCGGTGGCAGGACGTGCAGGCTTGTGTTCACCTGCCTTTAAAGTGCAGATTCCGCGGCCTCCTTAAGTTGTATCCGACAATAGAATCCCGTAATGCCTTGCACCAGTTGCATAGACTTTAGCAACTTGATAGCACGCAATGATCAGAAACAGAAATCTATAAAGGCATCCAAGGAAAGCTGGCTGGCCACACTTCCATTATGAGGGGCTGTAAAAAGGTCTCGCCAAATATTCCCATGACGTCCTTGAAAAAAAGGTGGTGTTTGTCACTTCTTTGGAATCAAAAACAGATTACAGTTAATGTTGTGTACCATGTCAAAACAAACTCGGCTTGGTTATCTGCACAGCATGTAATAGAAGCTTGTGTGTCACATAGGAAACAAACTGCTCTGTCCAGTACAATTTTGAGGCCGGTACGGCACCTATTATGTCAACAGTGTCAATATACAAATTACACTTTTCACAGGTCATTGATTCTACCATTATTTTTGTATGACGGTTCTTTCAATCAGTGCTTGAATTACATCAGCAGGTGGATTTGAAAGCAAAGCTTTGTTTGCAAACCTTCAGACTTCCATAATTGGGTGGCAAGGCACTGGCATGTTGTCGAATAGCTCACACTTCCTCGGTCCTGCACCAAAGAAGCCCAATGCTATATTTGAAGTTGGATCGCACAACAATTCGATGGCACACAAAGAAGACTAACACATACAGCCGAGCGTTCTGCTATGTGTATTTCTCTTCTTTGTGTCCCGCCGAATTGTTGTGCAATTCCACTTCAAGCTTCTATACCAATACATCATGTCTTCAACCTCACCAACACTTTAGTTATTACGCCACGATGGCGCACATCTTTGAAATGTCCCAACACAAATTAGCTCTCCAAAAAATCCCAAGTGTTAAATTTTGCAGCACAGGTGTATGCACGTGCCATATTCTTTACCACTAAACTCACAGGAATCAAAGGGGCAAGCATTAACCAGCCTTACTGCTGCCGTTACCGTCACCATCATGACACCAATGGAAAGACCACGTTTCAGTAAAGGGAGTGCCGGAGGGAAAGGTCTGACAGCGAGGCTTACAATAAAAATAGCGGTTACAAGCCACGTTCAATGCCAAAATATGCTGCATGTCGCTCATCCTACTTTGGCATTGCGGCAAGCTTTTACTCGTTTGAGCATATCACGTTTTGTGCGAGCATTGCTGTAAAGCTGTGCAAAAGGTCTATTTGCTCTGCAATTTTTATTTTTATCATGGTGGGTTAAAGACCCACTTTTCATTGGCATCTGCACCACATTTCTCCCGATATGTAATTTTGCCTTGGTGGTCCATGACATCTTCACGCACACCAAGTTCTGCAGGGCATTAGATCTCCATTGTACTACTGCTTAAGAATTAGAGCCCCATTATGAGACAAAAATATATGATTTATCCATCCAGAATAACTCTGCCCCCCCCCCTCAAGAACGATACACTGAACCTCTGGCACATGCATCAACAGTGAACAGAGCAAATACTTTAAAGTATTTTCTTCATGCAATCCAGCACACTAAGAATCTCAATGCATTTCCATTTCGCCACAAATGCATAGGCACAACCGGCTTGGCGCAACATCCACATCTCGCGCTGCTATAAATTGTGCAATGCCTCGCTGTTTCATAGTGCGGCCGATAGATGACGCATGACCAAAATTCAGCATTATGCATACTAAGTAACTCCACCAATGAAGAACCCCAAGTTCTTTATGAGATTAGCATTCCTGGGTTACTTCAAACAATTTGTGATATCCATTTATCTATCTATACTTAATTAACCTCTTTCCCAAGAAAGTGAGCCATTTGGAAGGCACCCTGACAGACAAGTAGAACAATCGGCAAAAGTCAGCAACAAGCGAAAAAGGCAGTATCATAGGCAGCCGCATATGAGATGTCGGTAGCACAAAATTTAAGTCGGCTACACAAAAGTGACAAATTTGGCAACAGGGCGTGTCTACACATTGCTTCAATGCTAATCACAGTAACGCTGACATTGAAGGCGCCTTAATTCCTACGTACTTTCCGTCAATACACCCGACTACGTTCGTAATGTTCCCGCGAAGTAAGCATTCTTTTATATTGAGACGTGTACTTATCTTTATCGGGCGACCACGTTTCGCCGCCTAACAAATGTTATCACACAGCGCGGGACGCACGTGCACGTATCCGAAGTTTCTGGAAAGTTATCGATGCTTTTATCCGCTCTCTGTTGACGCCGAACCTTATGTTATCTGATTTCATCGCCTAAGGCGAATGGTGTAGAACTTTGTGGAAGGCACGCGGGTCCCAACGATTAATCTGGAACATTCGACGACTGATCTATAAAAGCCGACGCGCTTGACCCGCAGATGAGATTTTCGACAAACGCCGACCGTGTTCGCCGCTATCGTTGTGCTTTAAGTGTAGCCTGTTTTGTGGGCACAGGTTCGCCCAATAAAAGTTTTTGTCGTTCACAGTATTGCTACTGTGTTATTCAACGTCACCACCACGTGGCAATATAGGCCCGCTCAGCCGCAGTCTTCAGGAAAGCTAGCCACCGCTTACGCACTGGCGCATCGATAAGCGCGTCAGACATCTCTGAGACAGCGCCTAACAGTAGTTTGATGACGTCCAACGTAACGCTCGGCGCTGACGCTTTCCTGAAAACTCCCAGTCCCGTAGAAACGGAGGGCGCAGAGGACTTGCTCTACGACGGTGAGCGAATGAAGCCCGCCACGCTGTCTACGCGGACGAGAGTCTTCGCCTAGCTCGTCACAAAGCCAGCGCACTGATGTCTTCGACAGGTGAAAATGACGCTGAAACTCCACGTCGGTCATGTACGTGAACGGATCCAGACCGTCATACTGACGCTCGCTGCCGCTGGATGCAATGACAGGCTGCTGCTGCCGCCGCCATGTTCCCGAGTTGAACTCGGAGGGGGTTTCGCGATGTACGAGTTTAGCACGAGTTCGCCTGTCAACCAAAATCAGAGTTCACGCCCCGCGCGAGTCATGTAACTCTTGTGCGCGCACCCACCACAGTTGGGCCACGCCCAACTTATCTTTCGGCAACAGCGACGCGGTGTCGAGCTGAAAGGCATCAACAATCTGGACCGCCGACATAAAACACGCGCAACGCGCTGTCATCGGTGATGTACTGAGCACCACTATCGAAAACAAAGCGTTGACTGTCGCTGGCTTATGCATACATCTTCTCGGGCTGAGATTGCACCACAACACGGTTTCATTGCCTGCAGTGTGGCGACATAGCGCACAGTAAATAATTATCGGCATGTCACTGTAGCTGCTTGCAAGGCGTCGATGCGCCGAGGGGGGACGACGATGCTGAAGAGTGCGTATCTCAGCAGTCGTCTTAGATGGCTGCTCTGTCATCGGTGATGTATCGGAACCACAGCGTCGTACACGATCAGCGTCCGAGAATCGCTCGCTCTTCTGGACCCAGTGCAATGAAATTTCTTCATCACAAGCACTGCGCACTCAACAGTTCCAACGTTCTCCGGTCGAAGTCTCATTTCATAACTGTACACAAGAGCCCTCACCTGCCGAAATGCGATTGCTGCGGTGTCGTTACGATATCCATCTGCGATCACTGCTGGCTCCAGCAGCGGTAATCCGCAAGCACCTTGGACTGCACAACACATTCAAATACTGCGTACATGCGCTCAGAGGCACCTTCACTGCGAAAGCGATGAATTGTTTCACTGGGAAGCACGCACATCTTCGCAATGTATCGCAGAGACTTCGGGCACAAATATAAACTGGTACATTTTCACCGAATTGCGTCACTACGGACTCTAAAATAACGTTCCGCCATTTTGCAGCGACAGCCATTGCTCTCGGTATCTTTACTAATGTGTTGTTTTTAGTTGATAAAGCGGGGCCCTTATTAGCCTAGTGAAACGCCTGCGATGAACAGGCTTACCGCGGCGCTGCGGTTCTATTCCCCTAACAGCGAAAGAGTGATCATGACCCTCCATGGGTCATGAGTGACTTTATTGAGAATAGCACTGCAGCGCTCCTAGCCGACTTCTCACCTTATGAACTCCCTCGTGCGACCCTCTTCAATGTATCTGCTTCTAAGCTTTCGTCTCACTCGCCACTCGCGGCAAAAAGTGTAAAATTTAATAATTTGCTCGATCTCCGTTTGTCATCAGGAATTTCTAGCATTCAAAACAAAAACAGATACTTAAAGAAATAAAACTGTTCGTTATTTTAGTTGTATTTTGACGTATTCGTTTGAGTGAAAGTGTAGGTGCAAGAATGCGCCGCATGTACCCTGTTTGCAGTCGATGGAGGAAAGAAAGATAGTGCCCGAAAGAGGGGTCACGCCCTTGACGCGCCCGGGAAAGGCGTGGCAAGCGGCTCACGGCAAGTGTGCAGACAGACAGCGGAACAGTCACGGTATTGCTAAGTTGCGATAATCCGTTGATAACAATACGCGGCGCTGGCGCGTTTCGTTGTGCAGCCTTCTGAGCTTGAAATGTGGAAATAGCGTGCCGCGCAGCGTGCGCTCATGTTGTCATACACGACTTTTTGTCTTCACATTTTTTTGCCTGTAGCTTTTGCGCGTTCCGCGCTATTTACGTTTACTGACTGCCGTCGAGCAAACTCGGGTAAGAGTCGGGTGAAAGAGAAACTCGGCGCATCCTGCATAGCACCCCTGGCCTCATTACGGTAAATACAGAGTCCTCGGCGGCAATAGGACGTCGAACAGTGACGATGGTTCTTTGTAGCAATCGCCTTCTTTGGAAGCAGGCCACTACTTACTCGGCCCCATAGATAGAGCATTTGCTCTTGTTGGCGTCACCCGCCAAGGCAGTCATCGGCCATGTGTTCAAGGTCCGAAAGGCAGTTGGTTATTTGTTGCTTCGCAGTAGACGATGCAGTCTGATGTAGGGTGTGCGTCTTGGGCGGTCTCCGCTCCTATGTCGTTGATGATGGTGGTGATGATTTTTTTCGTATCCAATTTAAACGAAGCTACAAAAAGCAGCCACCACGCCTCCTTGATATACTCAGGCTTTACTGCACCTATCGTAGTCAAGCATTTTGCATAAACATCATTGATCGTTTTTTATTTGAATCTGCCAATGACGGTAACAATTTCAGTACCATCAATGGCTTCCCTGTTTCTATGTTTCACCGGTGCTCTAAGCGTCACTTGCTTATATCATCTGCTGACCAGCTAGTACTTCCATCCACTTTGAAACCCAGCCCTTCTACAAGATGAAGATCTTTGCCTTGGAGGTGGGAACTCCCTCTCGTGGCCCAACCAGTCTTGCCTGGACCGCCAGCCAGTACGACAACGGAAAACCTTCAGGATGATATTTTGCTTGTCGAGCAGCTGACACAATGCTGCCACTTCGTACGAGGCAATGACCTCTCCACTATTCCTGCTACTGCTATAGCGGGGCAACCATCAGGTGGATTGGCCATAGATGGCCCTAGGCAGCGTGGCCCGGCTCTCAATGTTTCCGTGTTAACCGTAATCGCACACGGGCAGCCTATACCACTTATACGAAGAGGAAGTCAGCCGTCCTTCCACGTTGACAGACCCGCAACCTCCAGCACACCATCGGCTATTGGAGCTGTTCACGCTAGAAGGCCTCTCGGAAAGGCGGTCAGCGTCCTGCACCCTACACCAGGCGACACCGTCTATGCTGTAGGAACTGTTGGAACCTCCGCGTCTACACGGACGGCTTCGTCCATCGGGACTCTGGATTTACTAGAGCCTCCTTTTTAATCACCTCAACTTGGTTCCTGGGTGCGTGGCGGATGCTTTTCGTGGAAAGCTCTACTGCTTCCGAGGTGGCTGGCCTGTCTCTAGCTACAAACTCGCTGATGGAGGACCTCCCGTAATTCCCTGTCATGTAACTCTGCGACTCACGGCCTGCGCTCCTCACTCTTCGGCGCCTGGAGGTCGAGGGCCTTGGTGCGGCTTTGCTGGCGGGAGAGCTTGGCGCTTTTGTTTCATGTTGAACAGTCATGTTGAACTTCCCCGCTCGAACGGCGCATAACCACATAAATGTAATATATGATTATGCTAAAGAAAATTACACTGCAATTAATAATACACTTGAAAACTTGCTTGACGAATTTCTGGCTAACTTGAACGACAGATCCGTAAATACCAATTGGCAACTTTTCGGAAACAAGCTTTGTGAATTGGTCGACTTGTATATTCCTCGAAGAAAGCTTTTAACTAACTGCCACTATCCATGGTACAACCGCTCATTCAAACGTCTGGCAAACAAAAAAGGAGGCTTTTCCGCAAAGCTAAGTCTTCTGGAAAGTGTGAGCACTAGTCAGCACTGAAAAAAGCTGTTACCAGCTACAAGAAGTCTTTGAAGGAATCGAAGCACTACTACTTCAATGTGACGTTGCCAACGTTGTTAAGAAGCAATCCAAAAAAATTTGGAGCAGTGTCAATAAACGAGAGCAGTCACTTATATCTCTCGTTGACCCTCAGTCAAACCCTATTTCATGCACTGATGTCGCCGAGATCCTTAACGAGACCTTTAGTGCAGCTTTTTCAAGTACCGTAACTGACATTACTAATGCTAGAGACTATGCATGTAACATCAGCTTTCCAATGGACCATGTCAGGTTTAGTTGACGGAATTATCAACATAATTAACAATTTGAAAATCTCCTCTTCTTGCGGGCCTGATAACATTAACGCCAAAGTCCTGAAAAATACTAAAGTGTGCTCCGCATTTTTTTTTTTACTAAAGATATGTGAGCAATCGCTTCAAACAGGAGATATACCGCACGAATGGAAATTGGCTAAAGTGATTCCACTCCATAAATCTGGCGACAGGCATTCACCCTTCAATTATCGTCCCATATCATTAACTTCCATTTCATGTAAAATCATGGAGCACATAATCTTTTCTCAATTATCTGGTTTTCTTGAATCATTTTCGTTTTTTACGCCTACTCAACATGGTTTCAGGAAGCAGTTTTCCTGTGAAACACAGTTATCTTTCAGCAACGAGATTTATTCCATTCTTGATGAAGGTTCAGAGGTCGACGTCATCTTCTTAGATTTTTGCAGGGCTTTCAATAAGGTATCCCATAGTCTGCTGTTGTATAAGCTTGCTCATCTTCACATCGACCCGAATGTTCTAGCATGAATTCGTTGTTTTTTATCTAACCACTCGCAGTTTGTCCACATTAATGGTCTTCAATCATCTTCAATGTCGGTTAGGTCTCGGGTACCACAAGGATCGGTACTTGGACCCTTGTTATTTCTTGTGTACATTAATGATCTGTCTAACAATATAAAATCTTCCATCAAACTCTTTGCAGATGATTGTATACTATACCGTGAAATTAAAAACACTAATGATGTCCACTTATTGCAAACAGATCTTAGCTGCGTTACTGACTGGTGTACTAAATGGAAAATGGTTTTAAACACATCAAAATGCAAATCCATGCGCTTTTCACGTCAAGGCGTCTCGCGACCAGCTTCTTACAGCATCAACAATGCTTCGTTAGCCCCGGTTACCTCATATAAATACGTCGGTGTACATCTGACATCAAATTTATCCTGGAATCAGCATATCACCTACATTACTGGAAACGCGAACCGCATGCTCGGTTACATAAAAAGAAACTTTTCTAATGCGCCCATTTGCTCTTCTCCTTCTTCCTTCTTTATAGAACACTGGTTCGTTCAAAGCTTGAATACGCCGCGTCGATATGGGACCCTCAAGCTAAGTCACTTATATCTGTGTTAGAAGCTGTTCAGAACCGTGCCGCTCGTTTTATCCTCCACAACTATGACCGCACATCAAGTGTCACACTAATGAAAAACACTTTTTCACTACCATTACTTTCATTGCGCAGGAAAATTTCACGACTCTGTCTTTTTTTTAAGATCTACAATCTGAATCCTGTTTTGAAAAACGCTTTGCTCCTTTCACCCGCCTATGTTTCATCGCGCATTGACCATCCACGCAAAGTGGGCGTTCCACTTTGTCATACTACCGCTCGCTTAACTTCTTTCATTCCAACTACGCCATCCGAGTGGAATCACTTGCCAGCAGATGTGGCACTCACCGACGATCTCGAGCATTTTAAGAATAAGTTGTCTACATTTCTTCTTCATGACATGCGTGCCTTTCGTTTCGTGGTCCCTCACGAACTCTGTGTTGCTGATTTTCTAGTTTGCGTTGTTAGTTGTTTTCTTTTCACGTTTTTTTAGCCTTCCATAAATGTGCGCAATTGCTGAAATCTGTGCAATCTGTAAAACTCAGTGCAGTGAGCTATGTAATGTTATGTATGCAATGCTATGCTAAAATGCAATGATATGTAATGCTGTGACCCATGAATGTATTTACATTTCTTGTTATCTGTATATTTGTATGTCTTGTTCCACTCCCCTCAATAATGCCCGCAGGGCCATGAGGCTACTTGAAATAAATAAATAAATAAATAAATGGCGTGTAGTTATCGCTGCGGGGGCGCAGCTTTCACGTCGTCTTCGAGGACAATGACGAGGCGGATGCTCTGGAAAAGTCGGCCATTCAACTGCGCCTGTCAGCACTCTGCTTGAAACTTACTTGCAAGCGAATAGTAAAAACGCTATAATACAGAAGCTGTTTGAGCAGCAGCGCTGCTTACCACCCTACATCGCGCACTAGCGGCACTAGCGGTAGCGGTTGCAAATGGCGGTATGCGAAGCTGCCATTGAGGTCGCATTTATGATTTTGCAATGAGAATAGAAAGGAATGGGAGCTGGACTCTCACACAGGCAAGTGATGCAAGTGCCCTTCTTTCGTTTTTGATGGACGCCGCGCGTGTGAACTGCACGGCGATGAACGTTGACGGGCTCAGTTGCGTTGTGTGAGCAAGCCATGAAACGGCATACCTACCCAACCATGAGGATTGATATGGCGACATTGCGGGTCTGTGATAAAGGTCTGTATCATTTGCTGTGTTAATTACATGTAGAGCACATTCGGGCGCCTAAGCAATATCAGTGGCATTGACCCTCTGGCAGCTCCTTTGTCTGCTGTATGCGGCCGCTGGTTTACTGATGTTAGCACTCCAGCTTGCACTATGTTGTGTTATGTTGTCTCGCTGCAATAACCGTCACTCAGTGACGAGCTTATGTGCAAGAGTGTAATTGCGTATAAAAATGTTTGTGCTTTGCTTGGGATGACCGGTTGCAGAATAAGTGATATCAATATTTCAATTGCACCTGTTGCACCCGTGAAGGATGTCTGTGTGCCGCCTCGCGTTTAGTTTCTCAGCCTTGGGGGCCGTTTGCAGTACCAGTGGAACAGCAATCTGTTATGTAGTGCTTTTTTTTCAGGTAAACTTTGCCATTCTATCGTATATCGGTCGTGCATCTGCAGTCATAATAGACAGTGACTGCAAATGTCGGCGTAATAACGAGGCCTATGGAAGTAGAATAATGATTGTAGATGCACGCAAAAGATAACTTATAGATGTTTTTCCTGTGGTAATCAACCGGCTGAGGATGAGGACGTCAACTTGAACATCATATTGTTTCATACTAGTCTAGGGAGCACATATGAGTGGTGTTTAGAAAACACTAATAACAGTATAATGATTTATTTCCATCACCATTACATTGATGGAGGGGATGAGAATAAAAGCGATTGACGCTTGACTAAGTTCCCACCCCCCGTACAGCAGGTGAGCAGTGGCATGCGATGGCACTTCTGTCACGACAGCAAATACAAGGTCAAACAAAGCATTAGTATAAAAACAAGTATGCAAAATACCCAATCACCTGCGTGTGTGAGAAAAATTTAAACCGATTAAAAAGAAATACAAGTACAGCAACTGAGAACAATAACGCTTACGAAACAGCGCAAGAACAGCAACCAAAAATATGCTTATGACACAATTAGACACAATTAGACACGATTAGGCACAATTAGACACAGAAACGTTCAAAGATGTCTAAATGTTGGACAATCAAAGGGGCGCGTTAAGGAGAAAGTAGTTGCGAAGGTTAGAGCAGTTCATGCTTCCTAAGTCTATATTTTCATCAATTAATTCGTTAAGTAAGCATGAAAGTTGAAATGCTACCATTTGGCGCCCATAGTTTGTTCTTACTTCTGATAATACCCAGTGTGGTTTATGCCGGCGTGGATATGTGCGTTGAAATAATTCAAGCGGGACTAAGTCAGATATATTACTTATGCATCTTCTTTGTTCTAGTTTGTAGGTGCGTAGTAGTCTATAAGCATAGAGGCTGAAAACGTTAATGATCTTGTTCTTGAAAAATAAGTTTTTTGTTGAGTGTCTACTTGGCAGGTTATGAACTAATATGAGGGCCCGTTTTTCGAGAGTTCCTAGTTTTTTCAGACCGGTGTGTGTAGCAGTGCCCTATACTAATGAGCAGTAGTTTAGATGTGAGTGAAATAATGCATGATATAGACAGAGTTTTACCTTTTGTGGGACATAATTTTTGGAACGCGTTATAAATCCTATGGCTGTAGATGCCATCAAGGCTATATTGTCTATGTGGTCGTACCACAGCATGTTTTCGGTGAATGTTACGCCAAGTGATTTGAATGACCCTACTAACTCAATCTGGTCTCTGTTATATAATACTTCACCGAAATCACCGCATTTTTTATTTTTGGGACGAGAAAGTACTGCCTTTGACTTTGCAGTATTAACAGACAAAAGATTTTTATCTGACCATATATGTTTTTTTTCCAGGAGCACATTTGCATTTGTCCATAGCTTACTACTGCTATTGTCAGATAAAAACAAGCTAGTATCATCGGCGCAGATTATGAAACGAACATTAGTATCCACACTGATGATATCATTTATGTACAGGTTAAAAAGCAATGGTCCTAAGATTCTCCTTTGGAGTACCCCGCACGAAACTGTTCGTAAAGTCGACTTATATTCGTTTATCTGGACATACAGTCTTTTATGCGATAGGCAAGATTTAATTAAGAGTAATGCTGCGCCTCTAACACCATAACATTCAAGCTTTTGAAACAAGATGCTATGATTTATGCAATCAAAGGCTTTGCTATAACATAACGAAATTCCCAAGACGAGGTTCCTATGTTCAAAGTTCCTTAGTATATATTCTTTCTGGTGTAAAAGAGAAAGTTCCGTCGATCGGTTTTCTTCTGAAGCCATACTAGTTGTCAGAAAGTTAACTGTGCTCATTTAAAAAACTTTCAACTCGCTTAAGAATGAGCTTTTTGAACACTTTTGAGAAGACGGGAAGAATACTGATTGGTCTATAGTTCCCAAAGACAATTTTGCTACCTTTTTTATATACGATTGCTACTCTAGCAATCTGCATTCTCGGGGGAAAAGTGGCGGTTTCTAAGCATAAGTTGTATATGTGCTCCAATGGCGCAGCAATGATGTCAATGGCATGCTTAACTGAACGTATCGGTATATTTTCCGCATCACACGATGTACTGTTCTTTAGGTCTCTCAACGTAGACAAAATTTCACTTGTAGAGGCAGGTACCAAAAACAAAGACGAGGGAAATCTATCAATAGCTACGTGAGTTGTGTCTGCTGACAACTTCGGTGCGGCTGTAAAAAAATGTCAAATTTTTCTGCGAGAGAATTACCTGAGTATTCTATGCCATCGCTTGTAATTTTATCTGGAGTTGTAACCTGCGAGATGCCAGAGCCGAGTGACCGGATTTTACGCCAGATCTTATCAGGACGATTTAACGCAGCTGCAAAGTAGTTTTCGTAATGTCTGAGCTTTGCCTGCCGTATGTCAGAATTTAATTTATTTCTGCATTTCTTAAAGCTCTCAAGAACAAGAGTACCTTTTGTATCAATAAATGGTTGATATAATTTGTGCTTTTCTTTAGTACGCGTGTAGAGTTCACGTGATATCCATGTTTTTCTATTGTTTTAGGTAGCCTCCTTAATTTTGGAACGAATTGCTTGTTATAGACATGAGTGAAGGCGTCGAGGAATAAGTCATAAGCGCTATCCGCTCTAGCTTCGCTCTATATTGACACGTGGCGGTGGCGTTAAAGAACACAGTAGCAATACTGTGAAAGACAAAACTAACTTTTATTGGGCGAACCTGTGCCCACAAGAACAGGCTACACTTATAGCGCAACGATAGCGGCGAACACAGTCGGCGATCGTCGAAAATCTGATAAGCGGGTCAAGCGCATCGGCTTTAACATCGTCGAATGTTGCAGATTATTCGTTGGGACCCGCGTGCCTTCCACAAAGTTCTACACCATTCGCGTCAGGCGGTGAAATCAGATAACATAAGGTTCGGCGACAACAGACGGCGGATAGAAGCACCGATAACTTTCCAGAAACTTCGGATACATGCAGGCGCGTCTCGCGCTGTGCGATAACATTTGTTAGGGGGCGAAACGGGGTCGCACGATAAAGATAAGTACACATCTCATTACCCCCCTCTTAAGAACTGTCGATCCGATGCTGCAAACAAATGAAAGTAATAAAGAAAAGCACTCGTTGCAAAGAAAACAACAAAATAAGGAACTTCGTCAGCGTCCGTAAAAGGTTTAAGGCGCACCACGTGGCCCACTTCAGATCCTGCGCGGCGCCGCTGTGAATGCGAAATGCCGTCTGGCACGACATCATAGTCCAGTGCGCCAATACGTCGGATGACCTTGTAGGGTCCGAAATAGCGTCGCAGTAGTTTCTCACTGAGTCTTCGTCGGCGTATCGGGGTCCATACCCAAACACGGTCGCCGGGCTGGTACTCGACGAAGCGTCGTCGGAGGTTGTAGTGTCGGCAGTCGGTCTTTTGCTGGTTCTTGATCCGCAGGCGGGCGAGCTGTCGGGCTTCTTCGGCGCGATGGAGATAGCTAGCGACGGCAAGGTTCTCCTCGTCAGTGACGTGCGGCAGCATGGCGTCGAGCGTCGTAGTCGGTTTTCTGCCGTAAAGCAGCTTAAACGGCGTGATCTGTGTTGTTTCTTGCATGCCGTGTTGTTAGCAAATGTTACGTACGGCAGGACTGCATTCCACGTCTTGTGCTCGACGTCGAAGTACATTGCTAGCACGTCGGTGAGGGTCTTGTTGAGGCGCTCCGTGAGACCATTCGTCTGCGGATGGTAGGCAGTTGTCCTCCTGTGACTTGTCTGGCTGTATTGCACAATGGCTTGCGTGAGCTCTGCTGTAAAAGCAGTTCCTCTGTCGGTGATCAGGACTTCTGGAGCACCATGTCGCAGGAGGACGTTATCGACGAAAAATTTCGCCACTTCGGCTGTGCTGCCTTTCGGTAGAGCTTTAGTTTGAGCGAAGCGGGTGAGATAGTTGGTCGCCACGACGATCCACTTATTTCCGGAAGTTGATGTCAGATATGGTCCCAACAAGTCCACCCCAATCTGCTGAAAAGGTCGGTAAGGAGGCTTGATCGGCTGTAGTAATCCCGCTGGCCTTGTCGGTGGTGTTTTCCGTCGCTGACAATCTCGGCATGTCTTGACGTAACGGGCGACGTCGGCGGTTAGATGCGGCCAGTAATAACTTTCTTGTATCCTCGATAGCGTCCGGGAGAAACCGAGGTGCCAAGCGGTCGGATCGTCATGTAGGGCGCGTAGTACTTCTGGACGCAGCGCTGACGCTACAACAAGAAGGTAGCTGGCGCGGACTGGTGAGAAGTTCTTCTTCACGAGCAGGTGGTTTTGTAGCGTGAACGAAGACAATCCACGCTTAAATGCCCTAGGGACAAAGTCAGTGTGCCCTTCCAAATACTCGACTAAGGCTTTTAGCTCCGGGTCTGCTCGTTGCTCATCGGCGAAGTCTTCCGCGCTTATTATTCCAAGGAAGGCGTCGTCATCCTCGTCATCTCTCGGCGGCGGGTCAATGGGGGCGCGCGATAGGTAATCGGCATCCGAGTGTTTTCGTCCGGGCTTGTATGTTACAGTGATGTCGTATTCTTGTAGTCTGAGGCTCCACCGTGCCAGCCGTCCTTAATGGTCCTTTAATTTAGCTAGCCAACACAACGCGTGATGATCGCTGACCACTTTGAATGGCCTGTCATACAGGTAAGGGCGATATTTCGCTGTAGCCCATACGATGGCGAGGCATTCCTTCTCGGTTGTAGAATAATTGCCTTCCGCTTTTGACAACGACCAGCTAGCGTAAGCTATCACGTGTTCATGTCCATCTTTTCTCTGGACTAGGACGGCACCGAGGCCTAGGCTACTGGCATCATTGTGTATTTCAGTATCGGCGTGCTCGTCGAAGTGCGCAAGTACGGGCGGCGACTGCATGCGTCGTTTGAGCTCTTGAAATGCGTCGGCCTGCGGCGTTTCCCACTTGAACTCGACGTCACATTTAGTTAGCTGTGTCAGCGGCTGAGCGATGCGTGAAAGGTCCTTGACAAATCGCCTGTACTAGGCACACATCCGAAGAAATCTACGCAGTGCCTTCCTGTCGATGGGCTGCGGGAACTTTGCGATGGCAGCTG
This sequence comes from Dermacentor variabilis, assembly GCF_050947875.1. NCBI lineage: Eukaryota > Metazoa > Arthropoda > Arachnida > Ixodida > Ixodidae > Dermacentor > Dermacentor variabilis. The sequence continues at coordinate 27,312,877 of NC_134574.1, forward strand.
TCTTCTGCGGGTCGGGGTGGACTCCAGACTTGCTCATGACGTGGCCTAGGAACAGAAGCTCATCGTAAGTGAAGCGGCACATTTCTGGCTTCAGAGTGAGCCCCATTGACTTGATGGCCTCTAATACTGTCGCAAGCCGCTTAAGGTGATCGTCGAAATTTCGGGCGCAGACGATGCCGTCATCCAAGTAAACAAGACAGGTCTGCCACTTCAATAATGCTAAAACCGCGTCCATCACGCGCTGGAACGTTGCACGCGCCGAGCACAGTCCAAGTGGCATAACCTTGAACCCATAGAGGCATTCTGGCGTGATGAAGGCGGTCTTTTCGCGATCCCTTTCGTCGACTCTATTTGCCAGTAGCCAGACTTGAGGTCCATCGATGAGAAGTATATAGCTTTGCAGAGCCGATCCAATGCGTCGTGTATCCATGGGAGGGGGTATACGTCTTTGTTCGTGATTTTGTTCAGACCACGATAATCGACGCAGAAACGAAGGGTACCGTCCATTTTCTTCACCAGGACTACAGGGGAGGCCCACGGGCTTTTCGACGGCTGGATGATGTCGTCGCGCAGCATTTCGTCTACTTGTGCTCTTATAGCTTCACGTTCTCGCGGCGAAACTCGGTAAGAGCTCTGGCGGAGTGGTCGAGCGCACTCCTCGGTGATTATGCGATGCTTGGCGACTGGTATTTGTCAAATCTTCGATGACGTCGAAAGGCAGCTTTTGTATCGTTGGAGCAGACTTCTGAGCTGCTGTTGCTTAATCACAGGGAGACTTGGATTAATGTCGCAGTCTGGTTCGGGAACCATGGTCGTTGGGGTAGAGGCGGCGGAATCCGAGAGGACAAACGCACTAGTGGTTTCCAGAATTTCCTCGATGTACGCGATCGTCGCGTCCTTGTTAATGTGCTTGAACTGCTGGCTGAAGTTTGTCAGCAACACTTCAGTTTTCCCTCCATGCAGTCGAGCGATCCCTCTTGCGACGCAAATTTCACGGTCTAGCAGTAGTCGTCGGTCGCCTTCGATGACGCCTTCTACGTCAGCGGGTGTTTCGGTGCCGACCGAAATAACAATGCTGGAGCGAGGCGGGATGCTCACTTCATCTTAGAGCACACTCAAGGCGTGCTGACTACGAGGGCTCTCCGGCGGTATCGGTTTATCTTCCGACAGCGTTATTGACTTCGACTACACGTCGATGATTGCGCCGCGCTGGTCTAGGAAGTCCATACCGAGAATGACGTCTCGTGAACACCGTTGCCGGATAACGAAGGGGGCAGGGTATGTCCGGTCATGAACGGTAATTCTTACCGTGCAGATTCCAGTCGGCGTGATGAGGTGTACTCCAGCGGTCCGAATTTGAGGGCCTTCCCATTTAGTCTTAACTTTCTTCAACTGGGCGGCGATGTGTCCACTCATTCCGGAGTAATCAGCCTCTGTGTCCACTAAGGCGGTAACTGCGTGGCCGTCGAGAAGCACGTCGAGGTCGGTGGTTCTTTGTCTGGCGTTGCGGTTAGGTCTTGGCGTCGGATCACTGCTGTGCCGCGTTGACCCGTGGCTGGTACGGGACGTCGTCAGGTCGTCTTTCGCCGTCGTATTGTTTGCTGCGACACTTCGTCGGGACGGCGGCGTATCGTTATGTCGTCGAGGTAGTTTCTTCGGCGTCTTCGTCGGCAGCGGAGGATCTTCGTTAGTTCGACGAACAGCAACCGCACCTCCATCGGTTGCTGCTTTTAGTTTTCCTGATACGGGTTCGCAGAGCGGCCCCGCGCTGGGCAGGTGCATGGTCGGCGCTGCGGCGACAGGTAGCGGCCTGGTGACGGCGAACGGGACAGTCGTCGAGGGCTCCACTGAGTGGCGGCGAGGTAGTCGGTGATGTCGCGAGGTCGTCCGCCAATCTGTGGTCGCTGCGCGTTAACAGCGAACCCTCGGAGTCCCATCTCCCGGTATGGGCATCGGCGGTAGAGGTGCCCGGCTTCTCCGCAGTGATAGCAAATCGGACGGTGGTCGGAGGCGCGCCAAGCGCAAGTCTTCCTTGGAACGCCGCGTGAGGTGACGGCTTGGCGTGCTGGCGGCGGGGGTGGTGGTGTACGACGGAACTGCGTCGTCACTGGGCTCTGCCGTGGGCGCGGAGGGGGAACGTGATGGCGGGCTACAGCGGCGTATGTCATCGCTTGCGGCTGAGGCTGCGGCGATTCAGGGTCTACTCCGAGTTGTTGTTGGAGATCCTCGCGCACGGCGTCGGCAATCGAAGCTACTTGAGGCTGTGACGAAGGCAAGAGCTTCTGTAGTTCCTCCCGCACGACCGCCCGGATAGTCTCGGGCACGTCGTCGGTGGCCACTGACGCAAGTCCGGCGTAGTTTGTTGAGTTCGTGCGGCGGTTGAATTGCCGGTTCCGCATTTCCAGTTTTTTCTCGATGCTGGTGGCCTCGCGAAGAAACTCGTCGACGGTCTTCGGTGGGCTCCCCACCATTACGGCGAAAAGTTCCTCTTTTACACCACGCAGCAGTAGGCGGACTTTCTTTTCCTCGGACATTTGCGAGTCGGCGTGGTGGAATAGGCATCTCATTTCTTTTGTAAAGATCGCGGTAGTTTCATTAGGCAGCTGCACTCTGGTATCTAGTAGTGCTTGGTCTCGTTCTCGGCGTACGACGCTTGTGAAGGTCTGCAGGAAGCCGCTTCGGAACAGGTCTCACGTCGTTAGGGTGGCTTCTCGGTTCTCGAACCACGTTCTGGCAGCGTCTTCCAATGCGAAGAAAACGTCGCAGTTTGTCGTCGCTGTTCCAGCTGTTAAAAGCAGCGACCCTCTCAAACGTCTCAAGCCAGGTTTCCGGGTCCTCGAATGTTGAACCGCGGAACGTAGGAGGCTCTCTGGGCTGCTGCAGCACGATGGGGGACGCTGAGGCTGCCATTGGAGTTGCCGTGGTCACAGTCTTCTTAGTCTTCTCAGGTAGAAGTCCGTGCTGCGGGAGCAGCTGTTGAAGACGGCGTCTTGCTCGATGGTCCGGGACTACGTCGGTGTTCTCTTTGCGGTCCGGGCTTGGATCACGGCTTGTCGGGGGCGTCCGGTACATGAACGAAAAGCACCTCCACCAGATGTCACGTGGCGGAAACGTTGAAGAACACAGTAGCTGTACTGTAAAAGACAAAACTAACTTTTATTGGGCAAACCTGTGCCCACAAAAACAGGCTACACTTATAGCGCAACGATAGCGGCGAACACGGTCGGCGATCGTTGAAAATCTGATCAGCGGGTCAAGCGCGTCGGCTTTTATACATCAATCGTCGAATGTTCCAGATAAATCGTTGGGACGCGCGTGCCTTCCGCAAAGTTCTACACCATTCGCGTCAGGCGATGAAATCAGATAACATAAGGTTCGGCGACAACAGACAGCGGATAGAAGCGCCGATAACTTTCCAGAAACTTCGGATACATGCAGGCGCGTCCCGCGCTGTGCGATAACACTTGTTAGGCAGCGAAACGTGGTCGCCCGATAAAGACAAGTACACGTGTCAAGATGTCAGAAAAGCCTACACCTAGCAGGTCCGTGAGAAAGCTTTCTAGGGAACCTTCCGTTACACATTGATACATAGCTTTTACACCAAGATAACGTTTCGGGACCTCCTTCTGGCAAAATAAATGTATGCCCATATGATCGCTTATATCACAGCATGTCTCTCCTGAGTGAATGAGTGGAGAATTAGCAGTTGTTAAAAATAGATGGATGCATGTTTGGGAAGTAGGAGTCTTGCGGGTTGCTGTGGTTATCATATTTGTGACTCAGTAACATCTAAGTAACACATCAAAATTCACGCTGTTCACTGTTGTACGTAAGATATCTATGTTGAAGACGCCACCAATGATCACATCGTACTTCTTGCTCATGCTTAGATAAGATTTCATGGTTTCAAGAAATGAGTCCATGTTACCAGACGGCGGCCTGTAGACCACAAATATTACAATGTTTCCTAATATAACCGAAAGGATTTCAACATCATCCTTCAGGTAAATGAATTAATTCAAAATTTCACACTTAATATATGGTTATTAACAAGTATGCATACACCGCCTCCACGGGAGGTTTTTCGATTCAAGGAAAAAGTTGAAAATGATGATAATTCAAAGGTGTCACTGTCTGTCAGCCAAGTCTCATTGATCATAATAACATCAAAAGGGAAACTGAAGCTGTCTAACAAAATAGAAAATTCATCTACCTTATTCCTAACTGACCTAGCATTAAGGTGAAAGCATATAAGTAATGACGGGCTTTTCAATTCGAAGTTAACAATGTTACTGATATCGCACGGGAGAGGATATGCATTTGGTGTCATCGTGCTGTAGGGGTATTAAGTGCAACAGACATGAATGAAACCTGTTTTTGATGTTACGAAAAAGTTGTAGGGTCGTTGCCTAATAGCACCGGAATTCAGGATTTCAGGTAACAGATAAACCATGCACCAATAAAATAATGGTTTGGCTGGTGTCGCCTTGATAAGTATGCAAAAACACCTGCAAATTGATCTCTAGAACCCCGTGCTCCATGGTAAGGAGGTGTAGCCCTGGATTGGGCAAATGTACTTTGCGATCGTATAATGATAGGATATAAGACACTCGGTGAACAAGTATTTGAGAAACAACCACAATTCTTCTATCCGAAACGATATGTTCCATTTGTATCTTAACATACTTCTATACATTCCGAAATCTATTCTTTTAGTTCTATATAATGTAGCAGCAAACGCGTATGCACAAATATGATTGCTTGGAAATTTTGTAGCTCCAACCAACCTTCTTTTATTCGAATAAAATGTCTGTCAGTGTCTCAAAATTTTTTAACGGCATCACATTAAGGGCCCTACGTCTCACAAAATCCATTGTCGGTGTCAGCGTCGTTATCCGTGAGTAAGCATTTCCATACATGTCTAGGCATATGTATACATCATCATCATCATCATCATGATTGCGCACACTGCAGGGAAAATGCTTCTCCCATACTTCTACAACTGCCCCGGTCATGTACTAATTGTGGCCATGTTGTCCCTGCAAACTTCCTAATCTGATCCGCCCACCTAACTTTCTGACACCCCCTGCTACGCCTCCCTTCCTTGGAATGCAGTCCGTAACCCTTAATGACCATTAGTTACCTTCCCTCCTCATTACATATCCTGCCCCTGCCAATTTCTTCTTTCTCGATTTCAACTAAGATATCATTAACTCGCGTTTGTTCCCTCAGCCAATCTGCTTTTTTATTATCGCTTAACGTTACACCCATCATTCTTCTTTCCGCAGCTCGTCGCGTCGTCCTCAAATTAAGTAGAACCCTTTTCGTAAGCCTCCTGGTTTCTGCCCCGTACGTGAGTACTGGTAAGACACAGCTGTTATACACCTTTTCTCATGAGGGATAATGGCAACCTGCTGTTCATGATCTGAGAATTCCTGTCACACGCACCCCAGGCCATTCTTGTTCTTCCGATTATTTCAGTCTCATTATCCGGATCCGCGATCACTACCTGCCCTAAGTAGATGTATTCCCTTACCACTTTAAGTGCCTCGCTACCTATCGTAAGCTGCTGTTCTCTTCCGAGACTGTTCAACACTGCTTAAGTTTTCTGCAGAATAATTTTTAGACTCACCCTTCTGCTTTGCCTCTCCAGGACAGTGAGCATACATTGCAATTGGTCCCCTGAGTTACTAAGCAAGGCAATATGATCAGCGAATCGCAAGTTACTAAGGTATTCTCCATTAACCATCATCGCCAATTCTCCCCAATCCAGGTCTCTGAATACCTCCTGTAAACACGTTGTGAATAGCATCGGAGAGATCGTATCTCCTTGCCTGACGCCGTTCTTTATTGTGATTTTGTTGCTTTCTTTATGGAGGACCACAGTGGCTGTGAAGCCGCTATAGATAGTTTTCAGTATTTTTACACACGGCTCGTTTACACCCTGATTCTGTAATGCCGCCATGACTGCTGAGGTTTCGACTGAATCAAACGCTTCCTCGTAATCAATGAAAGCAATATATAAGGGTTGGTTATATTCCGCTCATTTCTCTATCAGCTTATTGATAGTGTGAATATGGTCTATTGTAGAGTAGCCTTTACAGAATCCTGCCTGGTCCTCTGGTTGACAGAAGTCCAAGGTGTTCCTGATTCTGTTCGCGATTACCTTAGTGAATACTTTATAGGCAACGGACAGTAAGCTGATCGGTTTCTAATTTTCAAGTATTTGGCGTCCCCCTTCTTATGGATTAGGATTATGTTAGAGTTCATCCAAGATTCAGGTAGGCTCGATGTCATGAGGCATTGCGTATACAGGGTGGCCAGTTTTTCTAGAGCGATCTGCCCACTATCCTTCAACAAATCTGCTGTAACCTGATCGTCCCTGCTGCCTTCCCCCTTTTCATAGCTCCCAAGGCTTTCTTCACTTTTTGCGGCGGTACTTATGGGATTTCAAATCCCTCTAGACAATTCTGTTTTCCGTTATCTTCGTGGGTGCCACTGGTACTGTAAAAATCTCTATAGAACTACCCAGCCACTTGAACTATCTCATCCATATTAGTAGTGATATTGCCGGCTTTGTCTCTTAACGCATACATCTGATTCTTGCCTATTCCTAGTTTCTTCTTCACTGCTTTTAGGCTTCCTCCGTTCCTGAGAGCATGTTCAATTCTATACATATTGTACTTCCTTATATCAGATGTCTTACGCTTGTTTATTAACTGCGAACGTTCTGCCAGTTCTATTCTAGCTGGAGGGTTAGAGGCTTTCATGCATTGGCGTTTTTCGATCAAATCTTTCGTCTCCAGCGACGGCTTACTGGTATCCTGTCTAACGGAGTTACCACGGACTTGTATTGCACACTGCTTAATGATGCCCATAAGATTGTCGTTCATTGCTTCAACACTAAGGTCCTCTTCCTTAGTTAAAGCCGGTTACCTGTTCTGCAGCTTTATCCGGAATTCCCCTATTTTCCCTCTTATCGCTAACTCATTGATCAGATTTTTATGTGCCAATGTCTTCCGTTCCCTCCTCAGGTCTAGGCTAATTCGAGTTCTTACCATCCTATGGTCACTGGAGCGCACGTTGCTGAGCACGTCCACATCTTGTATGATGCCAGGGTTAGCGCAGAGTATGAAGTCTATTTCATTTCTAGTCTCGCCGTTCGGGCTCCTCCACGTTCACTTTCGGCTATCCCGCTTGCGTAAGAAGGTATTCATTACCCGCATAATATTCTGTTGTGCAAACACTACTAATAACTCTCCCCTGCTGTTCCTAGAGCCTATGCCATATTCCCCCATTGACTTGTCTCCAGCCTGCTTCTTGCCTACCCTGGCATTGAAATTGCCCATCAGTATAGTGTATTTTGTTATGACTTTACCTATCGCTGATTCCACGTCTTCATAGAAGCTTTCATTTTCCTGGTCATCATGACTTGATTTAGGGGCGTAGACCTGTACGACCTTCAATTTGTACCTCTTATTAAGTTTCACAACAAGACCTGCCACTCTCTCGTTAATGCTATAGAATTCCTGTATGTTACCAGCTATATCCCTATTTAATCAGGAATCTGACTACTAGTTCTTGCCTTTCCGCTAAACCTGGGTAGCACAGGACGTGCCCAGTTTTGAGCACTGTATGTGCTTGTTTTGTCCTCCTAGCTTCACTGAGCCCTATTATATCCCATTTACCTCCTTCTAATTCCTCCAATGGCACTGCTAGACTCGCCTCACTAGATAACGTTCTAGTGCTGGACGTTGCCAGGTTCAATTCCAATGGCGGCCTGTTCGGACCCAGGTATTCTTAGCACCGTCTGCTGCGTCGCAGGTCTGACCGCCGGCGTGGTAAGTTGCTTCGCAGCTGCTGGGGACTGATGGCCGGCATTTGATTGTTGTATTCATATAGGAGGTTGTGGGCAAGTACTGCACCAGGGTGGTCAATCTTGCTCTGGTGAGGGAGCGCGTTACCTGTTCTGGTCACCGGGATGAGGCCGCACTCCAGGCCTGTTTAATCAATTTTATCAACATGCGTTTTTTTTTCTTTTTTTTTAATTCCGTGGAAGATTGCGCGGCACCGGGATTCCAGCCACGGTCCTCTTGTGCGCCAGGCGGATACACTACCTATACGCTACCGCTGCAACCAAAGGTGTGGTGTATGTATACACCACGCCTTGCTAAAGGGATGCGGTATATGCGGGTTAAATTGGCACATAATTCTATCACTAAAGTTGTTCATACCTTGTCTTATATTCTTGGCAAACAGAACGGATAACTTGGTTAGTTGGTTTACATGCGTCTTGAAGCTGTAAAAGCGCACAAAGACAAGAAACGAAGAAAGTGGACAGGAGGAAGCCTTTGTCCTGTACACTCTCTTCGTTTCTTGTCTTTGTGCGATTTTTGTTTCAAGATTCTTGGTGAAGTTATTTTTGAAGTTTGGGAATGACAGCTCGCAATCAAATGGTATGAAACAAAACACTGACAGTGGATACCTTCTTTGTTAGAGATTCTCAGACTTAGATATCAAAAGGGCGAAAGAATAACCGGCAGCTGAAAATAAAGCAATTTTCTTGGCGCAGCAGCGCACTTTCTCCGGGATCGGTCCACGCAAGAGGTTGCGTTTCTGCCAGAAAGCTCGCCTTCGTGCATAGCGTTCGCTGCAAGCGTTTCCTGGTAAACATTTGTTACATACGCTGTAGTTGCCGGGAAGCGTGAGAAGTAGTCAAGGATCATTGAATGCTATCGCGTTCTACTCTTAAAATCGAAGCCTCACCGTCCTCCGAGTTTTCGTCTTACTTGCTCAGAGTATAATATTTTCATTCCTACACAAGTTATTGGGATTCCTTAGCTGCTTAACATGAAATCTGTTTATATGGTGCGCTATCAGCGGTTTTTTCTTTTCGCTTGTGTAATTGATAGGAGTCGCGGCTCTGTTTGCCGACCAGCTAGCGGGCCACCATCTCACTGCAAGAAACCTCTGCGCGATGGCGCAAATACGACTTTGGAGTTTCTCGTTGTCCGTAACCGTGTTACCGTTTACGCAATACCTGATCGCCAGACAGGTGTGCAGCTGCAACAGCGCCAGCAGCGACATTTCTTGTGACGCATTGTGTATACAGAGAGCACATAAAGCTGCAATGACATTTCATATTCTACTTATCCTCACCTCCTCGCCTGTCACCGCTGGAATGCTTTGGCGCAAAGTTACAAGAATGTCGCTGTCTTTAGTTTTATCCAGGTGGCTTAGTGGCAGCAGCACCAGCCTGAGAAGCGAAGTTAGCGAAAGTTTATAGTTTCCGATGGTGATGTTACGATAGCCAGTATTGTTTATCTTAAAATACAGCATTCTATCAGAAGTACAGATACTGATACACGTCTGCCAAGGCGTGTGACACCTGTAGACGTCTCTAATTTCGTATGGTGATGTTGCGATAGCAGTATCTTTTCCTTAATATACACGATACATATTTAAGTTACCGGGAGTACATATTATGGTACACGTCTTGACTGATGTATCATAATACAGATACAAGACACCAGAAGAGTATCTAAGATAGTATCTAAGATGCATGTATCTTCGAAGGTACCCAGCACCGGAGCAGCCGCTGTTAATCACACTGTGAGCCACTGTTCAGCCAACGATAATAGGTGAAGATGCACCGACGCAATTAGGTGAGACCTTGGAAGGCAGCGTGTCCGTGTAAAATAATAGGTTCAGCACGCAGCTGTGTCACGTGGTCAGGCGACCAAGATATATGATTAATTAGGAGGTAATGAACAGCGCTACTGCCAGGGCAGGACGAAGTCAAGGCGACGGACGCAGCAACATATTCACTTCGCCCTTCTAAACAAGCAAGAAGCCGCCTTGTTCACAAGGTGCCTGCAGTTCATCTGAATACTTCAATTTGCCGAGCAGGTTAAGTGATGACACACTAGAATATGCGGGAGCTGCTCTGCGAGATTTCTATGTTTTGAAGATGTGTCATGAGGACCCTACATTGCTGAAAACTTGGCGTAAACTGCACAAATCAGCATCAGTAGCTACGTTGCTTCCTTAGCTTGTGTCGAGGGTCTGTGTGTGTTTCCTAAGATAGTCCTTGAGTCGTCGGCCTGTTCGGCTTACATAAATAATGCTGCAGGCAGCAGGATGTTGCAAAGAGCACAAACTACACTTCCTATGAACAACAGCACGTACTTTTTGATGCAAACTTCACTTCTTGGCGTGGACCGGTTAACATTTTCGTGAGGACCTGTACTGCCTGGCCCTGGAAATAAAAAAAAGTAGTTCCAACTCTCCAAGCAATTTGCTTGAAATAATGGCTGCCTTTGTGCATACTGTGTAATAGTGGTGGGCCTTGGCTTCCTTAATGTTCTCCGACCTGAGACGTCAACTAATTTCAACTTCGTTAAATTCTTTGCGGCGACGCATTTCAAAAGGCAGTGCAAACACACAATTAAAAGAAAACATTGTACTTAAGTCTGGAAACGGAACGCTAAGAGCGTTCCGTTGTGGTGGATAGCGCCACCAAGCACTTGTTCTATTTTTGTCTAATGTGCCACCTAAATTTTTGAGAAAACACAGAAACAAATAATTCCAAGCTTCAAACCTTTTGAACTGTTGCTGGGAATTCTGTTTTTCTACGCCTACTTACTTGTTTCCCTACTTTTGCGCCACCAAACCTCCAATCGCATTTTACTAAACTCCACTGCGGACATGTTTACTTTACCCCTGCTATCTCTGAATCCTGATGTCTTCAAGGTGGCCGGAGGAGTCTAAACCAGCAGCTGGGTAGATAGGCTCACATTGTAACAGGAGATTTTATATTCTGTCCCTAGTTTTACCGCGGGAAGCACACGCTTCTTTGTCCTTGGCGTACCTCGCTGTACAAATACGCGCTCTACGACATCCTGATCTCGTTTCTAAATGTAAGGATCTTCCTGTAAATTATTATAAGATTTTTTCCTGATTTCATTTTTTTCCTTTGAGGTTGTTACTCATAGCAGGTTTCTTTTCCATTGCCACTCTCTGAATTTGGGTTTGACATTGGTTGTTATGCTGCTGACCATACCAGTCGCACATTTGTTGGTAAGCTTTCCAGTTCTTTTCCTTCCCTTTGAGTCATTGTTATCTTTGTACAAATATCTGAACAGTCTCGCAACCCATTTCCTTTCTTCCATATTCCTCAGTCCTTTTATACCAATTTTACTCTGACCTTCCCCCAGTTCAAAATTTGTCCAGCCCATAACACCCTGCACAGCTTCATTCGTAGTCTTCCCGTGAGCGCCCCATGCGCGGCGTCCCACTGACCTTTGGTTGCCATCGAGTACTAATTGGGCCGAGGTACGAACCCTTAAGAGTCTCTGTTGTTGCTACAGCAACTACATACTTTGATGTTCCAGTGCGCTAATAGCAAAGGCCAACACACCAGCGAATGTGGGGCATAGCTCCAACACGATGCTCACCACAGAAAACCTTCAGACTCAGATATAGGAATTTGCCTTACAGCAATAGTTTTGCTCACATGAAGAGACCTGCCAGTGTGCAAGAGACGTTATATATGACTTAAACCCTCGAGCAGCCTTACTTGGCGACTTGCCCTAGGTGCCATAAACCCTGGCTACCGCGGGTACGTGTGTAGTAAAGCTATTCTCCTCTAGGGCAACTTTCTCCTCTATATTACGTGAAGTAAGGCTACCAAATGGGTAGAGTGATTTTTTGTGTCTTTGCAGTGCTAGATGAGTTAATATGTATGAAAAAGAACTCCCACTAGATGGTGGTATTTCATTTCTCGACATCAGGGTTTTCACTCACAGAATGAGCTGTGCGCTGGAGCGTAGCTCCACCAAACAGGATTTTCTGCTTTCCGCATCAGCACACTATTTGGCTGGGAAGCTAGTTGTGACAGGGGCACGGAAAGGCGTGCTCAAAATTCGAGGCGTCACCAAGTGGAGGAGACATTCCATAGTTGACACTCAGCGAAGAAAACGCTGAGGTCACACAGTATTCACTCACAGAAAACCTGTGCTCCAGCGCACAGGGTATTTTCCCTTCCGCACCAGCGCACTATTTGGCTTTGAAGCTGTTTGTTGTCAGAGGACAAGGAAAAGGCGTCCTCAAAATGGGAGGCATCACACAGTGGAGGAAAGCTCCTAAACTCAAGTCTAAGCTTTGCTTACATTGGGGCAGCCACTGTTATATTCATAAGGTCTACCATGGCACCAAAAAGACTGTCGGGAGAACTGGAACTTTCCTTTTATTTTTGGTGTCGAGCGACCGGAGTTATTTGTGCGAAGCGGTGAGTCGGACCAACCCTTGACGGGAAGTGTAGGAAGATGCACATCAACAGCAGTTCTCAACTGTGCGATCGTTGTTTACGACATCCAGCTTTCCTGCAGTTGCAACTACGCAGGACAAAGAGCCATAGTAAATATATGTGGCGCTTTGGTGTTGTAAGGAGGACGAGATACTTACGGTCTCTTGCTGTTCAGCTTCTGCAGGCGCTAATCGTCTTGGGTGACGCGCAGTGTTCACTCGCATGGAACGATGCACCACGCTACATATAAGTGCCATCTCCGCCAGCCGTCTCTGGGTTTCGCTGATGCAATGAGGGCGGGCTACTTACGGTTTCTTGCTCTTCGGGTAAGCATGCCTTACTTTCCCGGTTTAGTTTATCGATATGACTGGTCTCTTATGACGGCGCCGAAACTCAACCTTTCAAGTCTTAAGTATGCTTGTTTTCATTGCCTCTTTGAGGCACTTTCACATAACTGTCGAGCTGCACTGTCTATGCTAACATAGCGTTTGTTGTCCTCCGCGGATGTGGACACATAGCAGGGGCCGTTCACAGTGGAGTAGGAACAGGAGCTGGTTAAAGCATTACGCTCACTGAAGAAAATACGTGAAGGGTAGAATAACATGCTTGAGGCGTTGAAAGACTTCCAAGCTAATCAGAAGGCCGCTGACGAAAAGCTTATTGCACTTATGGCTTGAATATCCGCGACTGAACACGACGTTGATAGCTAAAAACAATTAGAAGCCGATTTGCGCAAGCTGAAACCTGAGAACTCTTCATTAACGACACAGTTGAAAACAGTTGTGAAGCAACAGAATGACCTTGAAAATAGGTCACACAGAAACAACTTCGTCTTCTACGGCTTAACGGACACATCAAGCGAGACTTGGGAAGATTCTGAGCGTCAGGTGCCATCGGTTTATGCGGATCATTTGGCTGTCCAGTTGACGTCATCAGATATTCAGCGTACTCACAGGACGGGCCGTTTTTCTACCTCAAAGAACAGACCCATCGTAGCACAATTTCGCTCATTCAAAGAAAAACATAATGTTCTTGTGAAAGCGCACAAACTAAGAGGAACCATTATGTCGATAGTTGAGTATTATTCAAGGAAAGCCTGGTTGGAAAGGAAAAAGCAGGTCGCATTTCCTAAGGAGAACAATGAAACTTTCAAGCTTCGCTTTAATGAGGTGCTCATGGGAGGCGGGGGGGAGGGCGGCGAATCTTCTATGGATAATTCATCCAATGATGACGTAGAAAGGGCGCAACAACCAAAACATTCCATACAACGCCAAAAGCGCGATGAACAAGAACTGGCCTTTGTCGTTGTAGACTGTTGGAGCATAGCAAATAAAAAGGATGGATTTTTGAACCTCGTGACCACCACTAATGCCGATATAATTTTAGGCACCGATTCCTGGATTGACGACAGCATTTACAAGGTAGAAGTTTTTCCTTCCCGCGTAGACGTCTATCGCAAAAATCCCGATGCGCGTCGTGCGGGAGTTTTCATTCTGGTTGAGAACAGATTGAAAAGCATGTCAGCATCATTTCGTAACCTTCAGTACGAAGCTGTGTGGTGTAAAATTGAACTGGTTGATGCGCAACACGTTGCTTTGGGTTGTTTTTAGCGGCGTCCAAAATGTAGCAATGCACATCCGCTGGAAGACTTGCCTGAAGCATTGGCTACTTTAGGGGCTGAACATGTTCCGTGGGGAGGCGACTTCAAGCTTCCTGATGTTGCCAGGATAAGTCACGCCCCGTAATGCGCTCGCGATCCGGCCAGTATTTGACACTTGAGGAACTTATTAATGAGCATGAATTATAACAGTGTGTCAATTCCCCTACGAGGTTTGCTGGGTGTTGTACTAATATACTAGATCTTTTTTTTTTGTAACCATTTCACCTTTATGAGGTCAGTTACAATGATGACGGATATTAACAAGTATGATGTAGTTTTCGGTACTATCGTTTAGCAGAGTGTAAAGCTAAAGAATTCAAGCGCGAAGGACATATTTTTATGAAACAACTGACCATGTTGCGATTCCGTCCAATCTTAAGCTGTTTTTGACTGAATTTCATGAGTGTTCTTCAGCCATGAACAATACCAGCCTTTCGGAATTCTTTAAAGTTCAGCTCGCTAGTCTTGTCAGTTGCCATGTACCCGACAAGATTATTGCAGTGAAGCCTAGGGATGATAAAATAATTTACTGCGAATTTGAGGAAGTTCATTAACAAAAAGAACCGCCTTTTCAAGCGCTTCCTGCTAGTAAATACTTCTCATGTTCAGGAACCACTTGTGAAATAAGCAGAGTACTAAACAATTAAGAGAAGCGAAAGATAATTTAGTTTCCTTAGAGAGAAAGGTTGTTACTAATTCCAAGGAGGTATGGAAATACGTGAAATGAAATAAGATAGACTCAGCTGGGATTCTGGACATTGTTGATGACCAAACAAACTTATCGCGAGACACTAGGCGGTCTTCTTTAACAGATAAAATGCAAATTAAATTATGTAGCTTGACGTGCTAAAACCGCGATGTGATTAGGAGCCACGCCGTAGTGGAGGACTCCGGAAATTTAGACCACCTCGCGTTCTTTAGAGCGCACCTAACCCTAAGTAAACGGATGTTTTCCCCATCTCGTCCCTATCGAAATGCGGCCGCCGTGGCCGGGATTTGATCTCACGACCTCGCGCTTAGCAGCCTAACATAATAGTCACTAAGCAACGCAGCGGGTGCTGTGTAGACTTCCAAGCATTCGCTTATTAACTGAATTAACAAGCATGGTGTCAATGCGCACAGGCAAACATGAGCACATCACACTCGATGACCGCGGACGCTCGCTGTAAAAACAGCGATAGCAAGCGCGGCAGAAGCAGCGAGCAAATTATTTCGTACTGTCTATCGCTTCAACGCAAACAGCGGCGTGAAAACAGCACGCACCTAAGTATGAGCGGTCCGAAAATCGCTTACAAGAACCGGCGCGCCGGAGCTCAAAGTACGTAGTTGCTGGCGGAGTAGAAGCCCCTTCCTCTCCCTCGCGCACTGCGTCCCCACTTTCTCCGCATTGGTTGTTGGTTCCCCTTGCGCTTGGTCGCGAAATACGCAGTTGCTGCCGGAGCCCGATGCTGCCACCCTCGCATCCCCGCACGGTGTTTCGGGCGATGAAAGACGGCGCGTTTGCTCTCTGCCTTCTTCCCTCGAGCGAGTCAGATTGAGCAGCAATCGTCGGGTGCCCTCATGTGCTTTCACTCGCACAAACATCATTCAGCACGTGGAGACGGTATTATCGTCCTTGTATTTTATACAGAACATCACGGCGACGGCGACGGAAAAAATGCGCCTGACGCGTCCATATAATTATTATCGCAATAATATCAGCACTCAGTCACAGCATTAACTTTTTTTCCTGAATGCTTACTCAGGCTAACTAACATTCTACTCAGCCAGGCTCACACTGGCGGCTCCGTGCCAGTTTGAGTTAGTTTGAGTGAGTGGACGCATGAGTTTGCTTGCCGACCTATGCCATACCAACTCTCCATTCCCCTTTGAGCTCAGCACTTTCATTGCAAGGTTGCGGTGACAATAAATTCAAATAAGGATAAGGCGCCCTCTCCAGAACTATCTCGAGATGGCATCCAACCAGCTGGCTGGTGTGACCAGTGTCCCTATGACAATTTTTCTTATATGTCAATTGGCATTCCAACAAATGGACTCGTTCCCATACCAACTAGCCTGACAGCATATACTGTTTGGTTTTGCTAAGTTTTCGGAAACATGGGCATGATTTAAAGGACACAGATTACTTGCATAGGCATAGATAATAATTCAAAATTTATATGCAAGAACATAAGCCGAGTGATGTAAAGAGTCAGGATGCTTTAAAATATTCATAGCTGCTAGCGTTCATTACACAGCGACCTACTCGGGCTACACCTGACGGCTCCAAATGGCTTTAACGTTCAAACGGGCTTTTATAACACAGAAAGTAGGCCTGCTTGGGTTTGTGCGTACCGCATGGATATCTATGCGCCATCAAATAATAAGGCTATATGTTTCACGGGATAGGATCACAGAATGCATCAGCGACCACAATTAGCCCAATTTCCATCCACATATCTCTTGAAGAAATCAGGATGCCCGAACACCCTTGTTACTTCCCACATCAGGATATCTTACGCCGCGAACAAGCGGACATAAATAAAATAACGCAATACTAACACACTAATACTATCACAAGGAATATCGTGCATGAGCGCAACCCACTCGCTTTGGCCGCCAAGCGCATCAAGACACCGGGCTCAGTCATCGTCCTCTTCGATGGACTGAGAGTGCCAAACTTTGTGCGCTACGGGCCGACCTTGTTGAGAAGTAATCTCTACAGGAAACAATTTGGTGTGTGCTTTACTTCTGGTAGGGTAGGACACCGCTCGGACGTGTGCCCCACGCCGGACTCTGTTCAGTGTAGAGGTGTGGAGCCCCCAACCCACGAGCGGACCACGTTTGCACGCCCAAGTGCAAGTTCTGTAAAGGAGACCATCCCACCGGAGACAAGGCGTGCAAGCAGAGATTTCAAACAACCTATGTGGTACGAGCTCGCCGAAGGGAACGCGCCCGGTCACGATCGGCCACGAGGCAGAGAAGCCGCTCCAAGTCGGGAGGAGCGCAGGCGCGCTTAGAAGATGGAACACCTGGTGCCAAGCCGACAGTTGGGACCGCCTGGGCGGATAAAGTCAAAGGTACGGTGAGAATCGTCGGTGGCGCCACTAAACCGGCGGTGACTGAAAGCAATGATGCCAGAATAGAACGGTTGATTAGGGAGGTAATTTCTTTGCGTAAAGCTAATGAAGAGCTGACCAAACAGGTAGCAGAACTGAAAAAAAAGGCACAGCCGAGCCCTGTCAGCGTAGCAGTAGCCAGACCGGTAGGTCAAAGCAACGAACCAAGCGAGGGAGATAACTCCCCCGCCCCGAAAAAAATGAGCAGTAAGCCCCGAATCTGACCCGGTTTTCTCAGTCCTCAGCGCGCTGAAACAGGTAATCAAATAAATTAGAGAGACGATGGAAAGGACTAACTTTTAAGTGGATAAACTATGGAAATAGAGGTTAACGGCCGAACAGGGATTCAAGAAACTCGAAACGAGATGCGACGACGACGAATTCTTGCCGTCAGAATCAGGAAGCGTAAAATCGCTCTCCGGAACGTCAGGGGGCGCTCCAAAGAGATCGATCGCGGGTTACAGCAAAATTAACCCATTCAATAATCATGGATAGCGCCCATAGCTTTAGTGTGTGGCAGTGGAATTGTCGCGGATTCCACAACAAAAAGGCATCGCTGCGGCAATTAATTAGATCGATGGGGGTCAAACCAAAAGTAATTATGCTGTAGGAAACTTTAGCGGACGAAGTAAAGATAACGGGGTACAAATCGGTATGTAGTGAAAAAGATTGTGGGAGGGCATTGGCCACCCTCGTTGACAAAAAGCTACCCTTTATCGAACACGATATCCATCTCGGATTGAGTAAAATCGAGTATATCCTTGTAGAAGTCGTACTCAAAAAGCACAAGGGCAGGGTGCAGAGTATCTTCTGCCTAAACATTTATAGCAGTCCCACCTACAAGAAACAAAGCTTTAGGGCACTTTTCAACAAGGCACTTGCAGTCGAAAAGAGCTCCCCGCTCATCATCGGAGGGGCTTTAATGCCCCCTACCAAACGTGGGGATACGCTTGGAATACAAAGAAAGGTGAGGGGTTAAGGGACCTTGGACCTGGGACTGTGCCTGATCACCGATCCGGCTTTCCCCACCCGCTGTGGCACGTCCACGTGCAGGGACTCTACACCCGACCTAACTTTTGTCAACAACTCGAAACAAGCTAGTTGGGTAAACTCGGGCACCGATCTAGGCAGCGACCACTATATCATACACATGGGTATAGGTATGCCGAAACAAGAGACTAGAACCTTTCGGTGCACGGACTGGGACCTTTTTAGGAAAGTTAGAACGAAGAGACTAGAATCGGAACCGATAGAAGCGGGCAGACAGTCTTTCGAGACCTGGATCAACCAGCTCGAAGAGGACCTCAGGGAGGCCACTAAAGAAATTAAGACCGATAAAACATAGCATAGACAGTAGGCTCGCGCATCTGATCGAGGCCAAACAATCCATTCTGCAAAGATGGAAAACGCAAAGACTGACCCGAAAGCTCAGGAAAAAGATAGCGTTGCTAAACAGACAGATCGAGGAGCATTCGAGAACGCTCGTGAAACAGCAGTGGGACGAGGTTTGCCACTTGGCAGACCGCAGAATTAAACATGGAGGCAGTTGGAACACCCTCAAACATCCATTGAACGAGAGCGACACTAAGTCAAAGAAGAGAACGACAATTACAAAACTGGTACATTAAGTCAGCCAGTACACGACTCAGGAGGTAGTCATGAGACAGCTCGCGGACAAATATCTCCTGCTCGAACAACCGGGAGATAGCGACGAACACGTGGAGTACATGGGAGGACCGTGCGAGGAAATGGACCGCGATTTCACCGAGGGTGAGGTACGGGCCGCCCTCCATGGTCTCTCTAGTAGATCGGCAGCCGGACCCGACGGTATTACCAATAAACTCTTAATGAATCTAGACGATGAGTCGATCACTTTCCTGACGGATCATTTCACCGAGTTGTGGAGAAAGGGAGACTATCCGGAGGAATGGAAGCTCGCCAACACCATCCTCATACCAAAACCGGGTAAACCGCTCCATCTCGATAACCTACGTCCAATCTCGCTTAAATCGTGCATAGGTAAAGCTATGGAACACGTTATTCTTAACAGACTCTAGATATGTCGAGCAAAACGACATACTTCCGCATAACGTGATCGGTTTCCGCCCCGGAATGTCAACTCAGGAGGCTATGCTCCTGATCAAACACCAGCTCATACACGTTAGCCCGGTGCACACGAGAGCGATTCTGGGACTAGACGTCGAAAAAGCTTTTGATCGCATAGAGCATACGGCCATCCTCGAGGTCCTGTCCGAGCTGGGGTTGGGCGCGAGGCTATACAGCGTAGTCAAGGCGTTTCTGGGCGGTAGGCAAGCGAGCCTCACGCTAGGAACATCCTCACGCTAGGAGAACTAAAATCGAAGGTGATGAACCTGGGAAACAGGGGCACCCCGCAAGGGGCCGTACTTTCGCCCATGTTATTTAATCTAGCAATGACCACAGTCGCGAGGAAACTAGAGAGTATAGAAGGTATACACTTTGCAATATACGCCGATGACATAACCATATGGAGCGCCAACTGTAACGTAGGCCAGACGGAGACCAGACTGCAACAGAGCGCACACACCGTGGAAAGCACGCTAGGCGAGATTGGACCCAACTGTTCGGCAGCAAAGTCGGAGCTTTCAGTCCTAAAACATCGGTGCAGGGGTCGAAGACCCAGGGGCTACGTCCCCGGGGAGGAACTCAAGATTATCTTACGCTGCCACGACGGATCCGCGATCGATCAGGTGGGAATGATTAAAGCTTTATGCTTCCACATAGCAGCGGCAGGTACCAGCCTGAATGCCATTCAACACATTTTAAACAAGACGGACCAAGTCATGAAGTTACTAAGGAGAATCAGTAACAGACACAGAGGCCTGGGTGAGGACAGCCCTTTAAGGCAAGTGCACCCCTTCGCTCTCTGTCACTTCACCTACGTGTCAGGTCTATTTAAATGGTCGCAGGCCGAGCTGAACAAGCTAAACACTATGATCAGAAAGTTAGTGAAGGTTACCCTAGGTATACTCATGAGCACCTCGAACGTGAAGCTCATGAACCTAGGCGTGCACAATACGATAGAAGAGATGGTGGAAGCGCAACAGATGGCGCAGTAGGAAAGACTGACGAAAACGCGAGCAGGCAGGCTTATACTCAAAGCGATAGGGACAGACCCCAATAGATCGATGAACCCGAAGGAATCCGAGGCAGAATTGAGCGCGAACCTTACAGACGCGATCAGAGCCACCCCCCTCCCGACAAATATGCACCCAGAACACAATGTTAGCAGGAGAAAAGCGAGAGCGAAAGCTTTGCTGAAAGAAATTGAACAGCTAGGACAACAGGCGGCCCTCGTAGACGCTGCCTGGGTAAAAGGCAAAGAGGCCTACACCGCCGTGGTGGTTGACAGCCGGGGCGAGGTACGGGACGCTGTCACCATCTTCACTGAGGATTCCACGGTGGCGGAGCAAGCCGCGATTGCTCTAGCCATCAGGAACCGTAAATGGTCTTTCATCTATAGCGATTCCAAAGCAGCAGTTAAGAGCTTTGACAAAGGCTATGTAGCTGGGACTGCGGCTAAAATTATCGACAAGGTCGAAACTATCAAAACTGAAATCCGATGGTTTCCTGCACATATGGGACAAGTGGACGAGACTCGGCCCAACCTCAACGAGGTGACGAACGACCTGGCACGAGGACTTGCTTGCCGTGCCGGTCAGAACCGAACCGACGCCCACTACCATTCCGGGGAGCATAAAGATCACTTACTAACTTACAACGACATCACTAAATATTACTACTTGGGGAGTAGGCAATTCCCACTGCCGCACGTAAAATTGAACAGGGCTCAGGCAGTCACGCTACGCTTACTGCAAACCGGGATGTACCCCACTCCGTATTTCATAAATAAAATTCACCCCGAAAGAGAAATTAGGAAAGAATGTAACGCCTGCGATGGCATCATTGATATCAGACACATGCTGGCGGGCTGTCCCGCGACACTCGCCGACTCGGAAGAAAAATGGCTTTACTGGCACAAGATGATATCAAGTTCTTCATATAAAGATCAACTACGGGCTGTCCAGAGGGTCCACGATGACGCCATAAGGCTTGGCCTGGTGGTGCCGACGTGGACGCGACCCGACTCGGTCTGAAGAGACCGGGCTTCAGGACACTAATAAAGTTTTGTGAATGAATGAATTACAAAGGTTGAGGACTGAGCGTGTTGGTATAGCATATTAGAGGCTTGATTGCCCAACATTTGGACTTCTGTGTGTGTCGTCCAAATGTTGCGCAATCAAGCCTCTAATATGTCCTTACGATGATACAATTCCGGGAAAATCAGCCGTTGTCGTGTCTTCCTTCGTAAGTTAGGCTAAAATAAAGGTATTTTGAAGACCTGGGCGCTGCTCCTTCGCTTAGGCTTTGAATATACTCCGCAAAACTCGAAGAGCCAACGGGAACGCTGAGATCTCGCGCTGTCTGCCTTTTAACGCGGCCTCCGCTGTCGCCGTACGCCTTGCGCGTTAGTTTCCTGTATACGCTCCCAAAGGGAGCAGAGTTGCGCATAGGTCCGGTTTATGATCCAGCTCAGCAGGGGAGCCACTCCTCGCGCGCGCAGGAGGCAAATGCCGCGCGTTGTTCCATTTGCTCTTTAGTATGTTGGTATCGAGCTACGTGGGCCAACTGTACGCAAGCGCTGAGCAAGATGACACTCTTTAATGCAGGCTAAGCTCGAGCGATTGGCGTAGCCGGAGAGGTGCCAACCCTCCGAAATTTTCAGCTTTTGTGTACACACGCATGAATGAACATATAAAGAATAGGACCCCCCTCGATCCCTCGAATTAAAATCCCGACTACGCCTGTGGCTCGAACAGCTCAAAAGTTCGCGTGCAAACGCGCATTACCTTGCAACAAAAAGCGGTGCAATGTTTTCCAGCATGCACATGAAGTTTTCCCGCAGAGGTGGAAGGCAAGAAATTATTTAAAGGGCATGTTTAAAGAAAACTTCATACACGTGTGGTAGACAATTATGTGAGCACATTTTGGCTGCCGTAACGAGACGAATAATGAATGTCGCCAACAGAACTATCGTGCCTGCAATATTACGCCAGTGACCATTGACCGTCATTCATCACTAAACGTCGTTCACAGCAGCTGCACGTTGTCGATGTATGCGGTGCAGACACGTAAATTTAAACGCATTTCCAATGTTCACATAAGACCATATTATGCAAACCGTATTTTTACGATTCATACCGCAAACATAACAGCTGCTTCGTAGCAGCAAATCTGCAAGTGGAAAAAGATTCAAGATGCACGTGCTTCTAGATCATATATATTTCGTGCAAGGGAATGGATGAGCAATGGCTGGTGGCAGCAGAGGATGAGTGCTGGTTCTTGGAGCCTTGGGGGCCAGAATTTAAAGCCACTGGAAAGACAACAAGTTATTAAGAGTAACAACATGTTATTTTTATTGGAATAATCACATAAGAACAGAAACTGGCAAATTATTCACACATTGCAGACTAATCTGACAGCACATTTTTCTTCATCTCTTCATACTACTCAGGTTAATTTACTATAACACAGCGCTTATTAAACGTACAAAAATAATTTCACGTTCTTCACGTCGACTATAAGGCTGATCGAACAAGTAACCTATTGCGGGCGGTAAATGTTGCATAAGCTATCGCAGCTGTCTCATAAGCAGGAGTGCACGGTGTTTTCGCTTACTACAAAACAATGAACACCAGCACATCAATCGACTTTACACGAAAAATTAGAACGCCGACAAAAAATTTAAGAAAAAACGGAGCAGAGTAAAGCCAGGGTGCAGCGGGAAAATTGTACGTGCTAGTATTTAGTCTGTTCTGAACACACTTTTCTGGAGCCGCATAGTCAGAACAATCGTACAAGCAACAAAGCGAATCGAGCGCGTTGGTAAGTTAACATTCTTGGCGTATATGTGCAGCACGACACAGACGTGTCGTCCTTTCCTTTTACGGCGTCTGTCTCGCGCTGCACATATACACCAAAAATTGCACAAGTGAACAACCTCTCATGCCAGACGTACGCATTTCAGCGTGTACAGGAGTGTTACTGGAGATAAATGCCGCTTTAGTCTAGACAAGCCGAACTTACCTCTGTAAACAAGGCAAACGGACCTCGCATATCCTGGTCCCTTCGGAGCCGGCCGGTCTCGTCCGTCCGCACGGCACCGCGTGAAAAGCTTTGCCACCTTCCGTGCGATTTGCGCAGTTTGGTGCGCTGCAACCCGTCATACTGGAATACTTATGTGTCAAAATGATCCGCTTCGTAGCACTTCACCAAAGTCATTAACTTAATATGCTCGGATACCGTTCCTGCAAACGGGAGCCGGTGGTTGCTACGCACGCACAGAACACCTATACAAACTTAGAGAAGGCAAACTATACCTTCCACAGTGCAACGGAAATGAGCGTCGGCTGCTAAGTATAATTTCCCTGTCACCGCTTGTCACTTTTATACAGCATCTTTACAGCACTGCCAGGCCGGGTAGTTTGGCGGAACGAACGCAACAGCTTACGGCCGTCAGCTGCCTCTTTTTTACGGGTGTCATAATTATCCTAATCTCCGCATCAACGTCGCGCTAGTCCCCATACAGGTACCTGTATCTGAACCATATGTGCCAGCTTAATACATGTGTAGTGAAATTATGATAACCACTGCGTCTTATCAAACATGTATTGGTTTTGCAAATGCGCATTACAGCTGACGGAACGACATACTGTGTGTGAAGCACAAGAGAACAAGGACAAAAGGAGGATACAACACTTGAAGAAGAAATGAAGGGTTAGTAGGCGTACAGCAAACAAGCGATGACGGAGAACAGACAAAGATGCATCGGGTGTTCTGTGACATCGGTTTGCTTACTTGCAGTGTTATGGAGATCAACGGCATAAAAACGTACCTTCAAGCGACGCGTGCGTCTAATTGTCGTTCAAATATCTCTCACGTGACCTGGTTCTAGGTGCCTAGGGACAGCATTGTTTAGGGATTTTTGAGAAGGCGCGATGCTGGCGCCGAGCGACGCCGTGGCGTGTTCGCCCTTGGCCTGATCGTTCTCTGGACCGCGCGTTGTTCAACATTGCTCATGTGATTGTACTACGTGCGTTGCTTGTGTGTTGGTTGTAGGTTCTGTGTTACTTGGCGGAGAGACGTGAGTAGTGGTGGTGCGGCAGTGCGGCTTTGGCCTCGGTGAACTCTGGCAGTACAGAATCTGCGTTATGTGACCCGTGCTTTCTAGAGAACCCGGCGGTGGTGACGATTGAAATATCGAAGTGGCCTAGCGCCTCGGCAGCGAAGTTCAGCGAACCACGATGTGGCGTCGCCGTGTCCGACTTTGCTTAACGGACATCGAGGGATGTGCTGCTCGCTGCAAGTCATGTAAATGCAACTGCATCGACAGCCCACTGTTCAGCGCTGAATGTGTGTTTGGTGCGCTGTGCTTGAAACGAGTGGTGCAGCCTGGCAGCGGGGGTGGCGGAGGAGCAGAGTGGCTTAGGGTTTGCGCGTTCACAGACATGTGCTCCCGTCTTGGTCTCATTAGCGGCTGTCGCGGGACTGCGGTGTGCTAGCTCCTTGCCTAGTATAAAGTTTACGACGCTAACACACAGCATGTTCACGTTTTTCCGCGCTATATGTCATTTGCATGAGGGCCGAGTTGAAAACGAGACATATAGTGTTCCTTGCGTTTGTGTGTTGTAAATTACTTTCTATTGTGGAAGTTCTGGGAGTCTTATTACGCAAGGAGTGCGAACGTAAACATAAACACATATGTGTCTCTGAAATTTTGAATTACCCATAATACCCTTTACGACTGATAAGTGGGCTACACGGCCTGTGTGAATCAGCTACCGTATGTTGCGACGCTCTTTCATGTGGTAGAATGATGCATGGTGCGCGTTTATTTCTGTACTGTTGTAAAAACCATTTGTTTATTCACTCAATACAAATGTACGGCTTATTTGCCGCAGTACATTTTAGTTACGCGGTGAAGCATACTAAAAATGGGAGGGGGCCGCTATCAGCCAGCATAGTATGTGCACTTAGGTGATCTGAGAGGCGGTGGGTGCACGAGTGTATAATTAAAGAACTTTTATTATGTCCAGTGACAGTGGAGATCATTAACTGTAGAACCAAAGTAGTGGACCACTATCAGAACAAAGGCATGTAGTATGCCGATCTCAATTCTTGTGCTTATGCCAGTCTTCTTTTTTACAGCAATAGCTGCCATGGGTGAACTCCCCTGGTTGTTCTGATGTTACTGGTGTTGTCACTGGAATTCACGAATTTCTTGCTAGAATATTGCAAATAAAGTTCTCATTATGCTGCGAGGATTCAAACATATGATCAAAAGAGTAGCAGTCCACAATTCTACATTTCAGCCACTCTGCTGAAGGTTCAGTCGCGGTGAATACTGATCCCGGAGGGCGTGATCTAGCCAACAGGTGCCATGATTGGCTAACACCTGCTCAACGTCTGCGTACTGTATATAGAGCTGGCATCCACACCTTCAAGTTCTTACACATCACCTTCCCACTTGTGAAGGCAGTCCTATGTTAAATTTTCTTCTTACATGTGATGACAATGATTGGGTGCACCTGCTTCATTAATCTTCTTCTAGTACTTGGCTTCTCAGATTTACTGGATGGAGCTGTTGGTGTCTTGTTTTCCTCAAGCAAAGCGCAAGACCTAGCAATGGCTAGCCCAAATATAAATTTGAGAAAACCAAAACGAATTCCGCAGTAAGAAGCTAAAGGGTTGTTTTGGTGTAGATGAGTGGCTAAGTCCGGATATGAAAGAGGAGGAAGAAAAGCCGAGTCTTTCCACGTTAACACTGTGAGGCACAACTCCCACAAATAAATACGACTCTTATTTATTTTACTTTTTTAAGGAGATTACCGACTTGCATTGGCAAGTGTTTACTTCAACAAACACTGCATGAAGTAGACCTCCTGTGCATATTTCACCAGCTACTGCATCATTGTTTCCAATTATGAGTGAAACTGCAATTTTCTTTATGCTCAATTTTCTTTATGCTACAAATTGCCCAATTTTGTGTTTTGCAGTAGGGTGTTAGCAGTGCTATTAAGGCACATAAAACTCATGAGTTGCAGTAGAGAGAAAAAGAAGAAAGCAGTGGCTTTTTGTACGTAGACTATGCATACACCTGGTGCTCTTATGGTCATTTTTTCCCTATCCGCTAAACGATTCTAAACAAGAAGTTTATACACAGACCACAACTAAAACACAGGTATCGTTGGTAAGCAAAGTATACTTGTTCGGTGACATTTTCTGCAGCCCTGCTATTGGGCTTTCCTTCCTTCCTTTTCAGCTGTGCAGGTTCATTAAGTGACGACACAGTTTGACAATTTTAATAATTGAGAGACAGCAAAACCCTTCTTGGTTTTAGTCTCTGCACATTGCATTTTAAGGTGTGTTTTCTGTGTTTGTTGCTTTTTCTTTATGGGTAGGGTATGTCAACATTTTTTACATCATGTGAAGTATGTGGTGCTTGGATGGAGTCTTGCCCTTTCATTCTGTACAATAGATGTCGGTTTTTTGTGTCCAAGGCCATTTTACAGCGCGATTGTAGCATTTTGCTAAGTTTTGCCTCTGTCACCCAAGCTTGAAAGATTGCTACCCACTGCTAGTGGCATGATACCATGTGACATTTCTTTTTCAATAAAAGGAAGTCTCACTTATCCTGTGCACTGGTTGTCTTTTGTCTCTTTGAATTGCAATTTGTTCCCTATATTTGCTCTTTTGTTGTATTTCAGATTAGGAATGGCTATCATAATTGACAATTAACCATATTACACACAATTAGGATGATATGTAATAGCAATATATGGCCACCATAAATATAATAGAAGTTAATAATTAAAGAATAATGCCTTTGCATGGTGGTGCAGCCATGAATTGTGGCTATAAGGTACCAGCACTGTAGGTAGCAGTGCTTGTGCAGAATATAGTTCAACTCTACTACTTTCAAACATCATTGTTTTTACCTGCATTTGCATAGCTCCAGTTTCTGTGAACAACACACATCTGGTGGAAGAGTGGCTTGCACCTGCAGTTGGGTCCAATGAATAGCCAAATTTCTGCCCATTTTCATGTTATTAGCATATTAGTAAACGCAGTCGTTTTTATAGTAGCCTGTTTGCCCAGTGTAGAAGCCGCTGCAGGGTGTCGGGATGTCATACACATCTTCAGCTTTGCAGGGGACACAATATCTGGCGCATAGTTTGTCACAGGCCATGTATTCGGGGCAAGTTGAGTTTACTCACTAGCAAAGGAAGAACCAAGCTTGTTGGATATGAAGTAAACCACCTGTACACTCAGTGGCCTTCATCTCGTGTGACACGTGGTTATAGCGACCCTTGTTTTAAGCACTTCTTGTCGAGCAGCGGACATTTGCTTTTGAAACACTCAGGATAGCTTTCAGCAAGCTGGACAGGAATAACACTGAAAAACCAGCAGATGTTAATTGTCACACTTATCATGCGAAGCTTCGTACAGTATGATGAGGACATAAATAAATAAGGGTGTTCCTCAAGGCCTTGTAGCACATGTCACGAGTTTGGAGCAACATGATGTATAGCACTTTTTTGATTGCATGCTATAGGTTTAGCAGGTGTGGCCATGGTTGAAGTGCAGTGCAAGGTCAAGAAAACATATCTATGAGCAGCACCCTGGTAAAGGAGACTGGGGAAACTAGTGGGAAGCCTGTTGAACATCTGGTTGACCCACTTGCTGGCTCCATCAGGCAAAGTATAATAAAGAGAAGGGAGTCACAAACACATCAGAAGGTTTTTACATATAAACACTGTGCTAAGGTCATAACATGCCAACAAGTCTTAGTGCGCAGGCTATGCACGCCCAACTACATATGCCTTCTGTTCGGACATTGCTCATTGTAACTAACAAGGATGGAGTGGACAAAAAAAGAACAGCAGCTCCATTAATTTGGTTTCACTGGTATCAACAGTGTTTTGTAAGTGTACATTGCCATACTCCCCAATGCCTTCTTGGGTGACATCAGCAAGGACCAGCTTGAGGCAAGGGGTAATAGACGTCTTTAGAAGCTAAAAATGCATGCATGCATGGAAAGCACACTTCTGTCCAAAAAGTAGGCACTTCACAGGGGCACTGGAGAAGGAACAGGTTATTGTTGAGAGGAACAGGTTAACAGTGGGCAAAGACAAGCTACTAAACACCCAACACAGTTGCCATGTAACGACCTCTGAAACAATCCCTCTTAATGAGGAAATCATCTTTGTGTATCCATAAAGAGGGCAGATGGGCAAAGCACCTTCAGTAACGCTGCCAGCTTCAAAAGCCCATTTTGCACATCTTGAATGCTTCCTTCTTAAGGCTTTGCTGGGTGCAAGCATTCTACTGTCCAAAAGCTGTCATTGAGAGCACTGTTGGTTTGGTGGCAATAAAGTTCAGAAGCAATTGCAACAAACCTCCCTTCCTAGTTGGCCTGGATGCTCACCGTGCTTAGGAAGCAGCACCATGAGGCAAGCAAGGTGAACTGATGCCTCCAAGCCCTTGCTCGTTTATCACACTGTTCTGTTAGTAACAACCACGAGACTTGAAACCAACAAGCTCAAGTTCTCCACTCGCATGGTTACTGCGGAGGATCCATCAAAAGCACAAGAACAGAAAACTCAAGGGAAAGGATAAAGCACCATTTAACACTTAGTATTGCTACAGTCCACCCCCTTCTTTTATTTTGTCGGGCCGTGCTACATCTTTTCACTATAGATAGGCATGAACTTAGGTGATGTTCCCAATCAGTGTCTAATTTTTATATACACTATGTGCTGGTTCAAAGAGGTTCGAAACACTGCAATGGAAGCTTCATGTAGAAAAGGTGCCAGGAAGAAAAAAAAAAGCTGTGCTGCAACCATCTCGGCAACATCTCGTCCCTTTAATAAAAATTGTGCTTCCATATTAACTTGAGCTCTCCAGTTTAGAGTAAAGTACCAGTGCACTTATGAACAATGAATCAATTCTCAAAGAGCATGTGCAGTCCAGCCAAAAGCAGGGTCAAGAATCCGCATTGCGCTCCTGCATTGAAGGTGATCAACACGTACCATAATGGCAAATGTGCTTTAGTAAGCTTCCCTGCAACATGAATTTGTAATGTACAAAGAATTGTCAATGAAGCTTACCACGAGCACAGATGCACTTGCAAATTATATCACAATTGAAGATAATGAGCAAACCTCTGTGCCCTTTCCACTCTTAGTATGCTTTACCGCATGATATTATTTACACCCCTGTATTGCGGTGTAGCAAGCTACAAAAGAAACTTTGCATAATTAGGCTTTTATGGATTTTCTTTCTCGCAATACACTAATATTTCGCGGTGAAGCCTAAGCAATGTACTGCGGTGAAGCATACTAAAAGTGAAAAGGGGCAAGAGTTCTTTAATCATACACTCGCGAACCCTCTCAGGTCGCCTAAGTGGACATACTATGCTGGCTGATAGCGGCCCCCTCCCACTTTTAGTATGCTTCACCGCGTAACTAAAATGTACTGCGGCGAAGAAGCCGTACATTTGTATTGAGTGAATAAACAAATGGTTTTTACAACAGTACAGAAATAAACGCGCAGAATACATCAGTCTACCACACGGAAGAGCGTCGCAACATACGGTAGCTGATTCACACAGGCCGTGTAGCCCACTTATCAGTCGTAAAGGGTATTATGGGTAATTCAAAATTTCAGACACACATGTATTTATGTTTACGTTCGCACTCCTTGCGTAATAAGACTCCCAGAACTTCCACAATGGAAAGTAATTTACAACACACAAACGCAAAGGACACTATATGTCTCGTTTTCAAGTCGGCCGTCATGCAAATGACATATAGCGCGGAAAAACGTGAAAATGCTGTGTGTTAGCGTCGTAAACTTTATACTAGGCAAGGAGCTAGCACACCGCAGTCCCGCGACAGCCGCTAATGAGACCAAGACGGAAGCACATGTCTGTGAACGCGCAAACGGAGCCCCTAAGGCACTCTGCTCCTCAGCCACCCCCGCTGCACGGCTGCACCACTCGTTTCAAGCACAGCACACCAAACACACATTCAGCGCTGAACAGTGGGCTGTCGACGCAGTTGCATTTACATGACCTGCAGCGAGCAGCACATCCCTCGATGTCCGTTAAGCAAAGTCGGACACGGCGACGCCACATCGTGGTTCGCTGAACTTCGCTGCCGAGGCGCTAGGCCACTTCGATATTTCAATCGTCACCACCGCCGGGTTCTCTAGAAAGCACGGGTCACATAACGCAGATTCTGTACTGCCAGAGTTCACCGAGGCCAAAGCCGCACTGCCGCACCACCACTACTCACGTCTCTCCGCCAAGTAACACAGAACCTACAACCAACACACAAGCAACGCACGTAGTACAATCACATGAGCAATGTTGAACAACGCGCGGTCCAGAGAACGATCAGGCCGAGGACGAACACGCCACGGCGTCGCTCGGCGCCAGCATCGCGCCTTCTCAAAAATCCCTAAACAATGCTGTCCCTAGGCACCTAGGATCAGGTCACGTGAGGGATTTTTGAACGACAATTAGACGCACGCTCAAGCGACGGTCCGCTGATCGCAATTTCGATGGCACTGACAGAAACGAGTCGGCGCCGTTTTCGTAGTTGGCTTCGGAGCGCGCAGTTGATCATTTGACGTCACTTTTCACCACGTGATCGGGCTCGGCGAATAGCGGTGCGAGCGGCGCCGGAAAAGTTATGCGCAGCTCTGCTCCCTGTGGGAGCATATACAGGAACACTATAGCGCGTCGGCTAACAGCGCACTCTCAGGGTAGCGGGGCGCGCGCGAAGCATTACACTTTCTTGCAGGGGAGCATGGCGAATGGGATGGCCGGAGAAAAACCAGCCGGCGTGTGTGAATCTTCCAAGTTCATGCGCAGCTTTTGTTCCCGCGTCTGGCCGGCGGAAGCTTTGGCTTATTGACCCTTTTCGCGCAGCAGTTTCTTCTAGAGAAACGGGATTGCGCTTCCGGTGGCGCGCCCCGCATGGTCTCAGCGACAGCGCTCGAATGCGGAACCATTACCGCTTTTACCTTACCCTGCGATAAGTTGTCGGAAATGCGACTGAGGTTTCGCTAACTTACTGTACTCCAATCATTTTGGATTGAATCATGTGGATTGAAAACGTGCCCAGTAGGTGGCTGCAGAAATAGTGTGGGGCATATTAAGGAATGGAAGAAATCTGTGCGGCCAACTTCGTTCACCGCTCTTGCAACTGTCCGTACATGTTACCGGCTCTTTGAAATGTACGGCTTTCCTCAAGGATACAGTAATTTGCTCATCCACCAGTGTTCTGTCTCAAACCTTCAAAGAAAGGGCTTCAGCGCCGGGACGTCGGCAAGAGTGAGTAACACGTGTTAAACAATGACAAAGGAATTAGTGCCGCTTTCTGTCATAGTAAGTTTCGTCCACAGTATCTGCACACACCTACCCCAATTGGCCCGGAAGCTTACGCATGGCCAACGTGCTAAAAATAAATGAATGGGTGCACACGTGAATGTATGCGCACCATATATGCACAATAAATGGAGGACTAGACAGATAGCGCGCGAGTGGTCTAAGCTAAATCATGACGGTCCACTAAAGTAAGCGAGTTACAAGCGACAAACCATTTTTGCTTCAAGGTATAGAATGTACAAGAAAGCTACGTTTCAAGTCTTGTGCGCAGCAATAACAAATATATCGAAACTGAGCACACCAGCGTGGGATTAGGCAGAAAATAACCAGATACAGACCGCACCAAGAGACTTTACCGAGTCAGAAACGTGACAAGCCGCTGCTACAAAAGACGTACCAAATAAAGAACGATGACCAAAACACACTAATCGTTATTCAATTCATGAGCAGAAAGTTTGGATAGCTTCGTATACATATTGAGGCCCGCTTTTAGAACAGGCTCCGTATACGCTGCTTGCGCCCTTTCGACAGCTTAATCAGCTCCGAAAGCTCTTCTGCATCTTATCTGAAACTGTGGACAAACCTTCGTGTCGTTCATCCAGACACCGCCATCGACATATCTCCAAAAGAGGTTTGCTAAGCCGCACCGGCGGCTTACGCATCCATTGTGAGCACGGAGGTAACGCAGGCAGTTGAGGCAAGCAATGGACGCGTCACGTCCCGTGATAAAACATGGGGGCGCCCACGGGACCGCCGCCAAAAGGGTCAATACGCATGCGCAGGTAGCGTCAGTTGAACAAGGGAGCAATTTTGCGAGATGTGCCTGGAGCTAAGCATATACCCTTTCCTACGTGCGTGGAAAGAGTATAGCGTCACCGCCAGAAGCTTCAGAAGCGTACAAAGCTTGACTGCGAGAGTGCTCTGCATTGTACTCCGTTGCCTTTCAGCTTTCTCACGCTGGCAAAAAATTTTAAGAAGAAGAAGGGAGGTGAAAACAAGAGTTCGAAGACATTGTGCAAAGGAAAGAGGGTGCCCGTTTGGCGCCAATTGATGGACATTTTTTAGCGCATTCTGCGTCAGCATCGGATGTTTCTTGCGAAGTTGGCGAGTTGTCTGCGATTTTCGGAGTGTGCGGCGTTAGCGCTGCTCACCGGTACTCAGTGATAGTTATGGAAATTTTACTTCTTTGAATATAAAAGGGGTGTTACGAGGACACCATAATTTTGTAAAATTCGTGCGAGTGCGATGACTACACGCGAGCTGTTCGCGCAGGATAGAAGGAGGCTGTAAGTGCTTGTGTTTCTTGACATATGTTTGTGCTGTTAGCGTTCCCAATGTGGAATTCTTACGCTGACATCAAGCTGTCATGGTATTATTTAGGCAACTCAAGAAATAACTCCAGTAGAGACCCTTCAAGGTGAACTCGAAGGACCATAAATGTTTGTTCGTCTTCTCAGAGAATATTTGGCAACATGACCAGGTGCATCCAAATATCTTACTTCGAAACGGTAAATGACGTAGGCTTAAAACGGCGGGAAAATGACATAAAAAGAATTTATTTAGGCGAACTTAATAGAAAAGTTTTTCCAATGGGACTCTGGGTTTATTTATTTTATTTATTTATACATACTGAAGCCCGTTAGGGCTATGGCAGGAGAGGGTGTACATGCGAGGAAAACTGATTATGATATGCAGAAACAAGAACATAGAAATATAAAAATGTGAAGGAACTGTAATCAGCAATAACATTTAAAAATTGAGAAATGGGTAACAAACGAACTTCGGCAGGTAACAAATTCCACTGTTCAATCATGCGGGGGAAAAACTGTATTTGAAAGTGTTAGTGCGTGGAAGGAGTGGTCTGATATTAGAGGCCTGATAAGCTCTAGTTGAAGTCGGGCAAGCAGGCATTAAAAGGGAGGGATCTGATAGGTAACCAAGAGTGTTCTTATAAGAATAGAAAATCTTCAGATATTCTATGTGCCGCCGTCTAGAAAGAAACTGGAGGTTTAATACCGTAAGAGCAGCTGACGGTGAAAAGTCTCGGTCGAAGCGACGGTAAACAAAACGAATAGCCTTCCTCAGGACCGACTCAATACAAATAATTTCACATTGTTTATATGGGTTCCAGGAGGCATATTCTAAAATTGGGCAAATCAGTGTTTTGTATGCTACTAATTTAGTATCCCTCGGAGCAGGAGACAACGTCTGGCGGATGTACCCAAGTTTTTTTTAACGCTTTACTACATATGTAATCTATATGTTTAGACCAAGCCAAGGTGGTTGTAAAAATGACGCCCAAATATTTGTATTGAAAAACTCGTTAGTGGTACACCGTTGCATATATAATCATAACATACGGGCATGTGTCTATTAGTAAAAGACATTATAACAAATTTATCAAAATTTATGCTAATTTTCCAAGTTGCACACCAGTCACAAAATGAAACAAAGGAATCTTTAATGCGCTGATGATCAGCGAGTGAGTCAACTGGGCTGTACATAACACAATCATCTGCATAGAGGCGTATTTTTGAAGTAACATAGTCTGGAAGGTCGTTAATAAGCAATAAGAATAGTAGATGGCCAAGTACGGATCCCTGTGGGACTCCTGAGGTGACGTCGGCTACAGACGAATCCGCAGAATCATAGCATACGAATTGGGAACGCAAAGAAAGGAAACTGGAAATTCAAGACACTAACTGAGGGTTATTTAGAATATTATGGAGTTTCAAAAGCAACTTAGAATGTAGTACTGTTTCGAAAACTTTGCTAAAGTCAATGAAAATGGTGTCAATCTGATTGCCTAAGTCGATGTAATGGGAAAGGTCATGAGTGAACTCCGCAAGTTGGGTTACAGTACTGAAACCGCGCCTGAAGCCATGCTGAAAACTGTTCAATGGGCATTATTTTCAAGGGAAATTATTATATGCTTACAGATTATGTGTTCTAGTATTTTGCATCAGGCTGGGGTTAAAGAAATAGGCCTATAGTTAGATGCAAGCTCTGTGTCACCAGATTCATATAAAGGTAGTACTTTAGCTCTGTTCCTGGAAGAAGGCACAACGCCGCTATTAAGGGACTTCTGACATATAATGAACACATATTTAGATGTCCATAGCGAGAATCGTACTAAAAAGGAATTCGGAATTCCATTAGGGCCGGCTGGTTCTTTAGTATCTAAGTTTAGTATGAGATTCAAAACACCTAGGCTAATGTTGATATCATCAATTGCATATGATTCGTTAGTTGCAAATGTTGAACGACTAGAATCATCCGAGGCGAATACTGACTGAAAATATGTAATAAACGCTCCTGAAATCTCTAATGGATTCATTAACAACACTGTTGTTGATTTTGAAAGATGCGGAAGAAGAAGAGCCAGGAGATATGAAAGACCAGAATTTACGGGGGTTGGACTTGAGCAGTTTCGGCAACTGAACATGATAGAAGAAATTTTTGGCCGAGGTGGTTTTTTTCTGGAGCTCATTTTTTACTTGAGCGTACAAAACGCATGCCTCAGGATTATTCGAGCTTTTATTGCGAAGTATACCAGTACGTCGCGATAAGCGCAGCAGTTCTCGGTTTATCCAGGGAAGGTTATTGTTTTTTTCTTAGTTTTCAAAGGAACGAATCGATATATACATGATTTTACTATGCTTTGAAAACACACCACGAGCGCATCAACGTCACTAGATAGTCCAAATGCCAAAAATGTGTCGAAATTATTGGATAGTTCACTGTGATACGGACGTCGTCAACTCTGGAAAAGTCTCGAAACATATACAGCGTAAAACTTTGGTTATAGATTGGCTGGTTTACATATAGAAAAACAGCGTTGTGATTCGAGATACCATCAATTATTTCGTACTTGTAACCCATCTTGGCAAAATCAGTGCTTAGAAAATCAAATCCAGCACTGCGTCACCACGGGTGGGACTGTGAACGACCTGCTTTCAGCCAAGAGATAACGATAATTCAACAAATTTCCTGTTTAATGCATTACCATGATAAAAAAATGAGAGAGACATCCAGTCGATTCCATGAGCATTAAAATCACCCAGTAAGACGAAATTTGAGGAAGCTAAATTCTCTTGCAGTAAAAGTTGGTCCAGGTTGTCAAGAGTTTGCATCGAACTATTAGGGGGACGATAGAAAACGCATATGTTTAAGAATTGTTTGCGGTAGTAAAGTCTACAGCAGACTGATTCTATGTCTAGCGGAGAGAAGAGCACTTTGAATTTGAAATCCGAGCGAAAAAGCAATGCAACTAAACCACCTCTTTGATTATGACGATCATTTCGCACGGTGACGTAACCTGGCGGTGTAAACTCCGAGTCATGAATACCCGCATGTAACCAAGTTTCGGTGATACCAATAATGTCAGGTGAATAGGACAAAACAAGTGAATGAAAAAGGGGAAACTTATTAGCTATACTTCTAGCGTTGATGTTCATAATGGTAAGATCTCTTTGGGTTGTAGAAGTTCAACCTGTTGCTGACTGTGATGCAGGACCTGCTGTCTTAGAAAAGCTCCGACGATTAGAGATTTTTACAAGAGAGTTGGTGGAATCGCACCAGTTATACCGAATGTTGTCAATGAAAATATGGTCAAACCTAATCTTTACAGAAGACCTATTGTAGCGATGCTGACTGGACGCCTCCCATAGTTTCTTCCAAATTCCACGAACTCTGGGAGAAAAGTCATCAGAAAGCCTAAGTCCGGAATCCGTAATCTTAAAACCATTCTTCAGCAAAGTAAGCTTGTCATTAAAATCAAGCATTTTCAAAATTACCGGGCGTGGATGGTTTTCACGAGCTCTTCCCAAACGATGGAGGCATTCGATACGAGGACATTGAATACCAAGACTCTGTTGAAATAATTCAAATATTTTGGAAAGAAGAAAATCGTGAGTTTCATCAACATCAACAATAGGCCGTGTAAAAAATGTTGTTCCGCCTAGACCGATTTTCTAGATCTTCATTCTTTCCAGTCAACTCAGTGACTGAACGCTTCAGTGCACCTATTTCGTTATGTAATTGACCATTTTCAGGCCGTGAAGCAGGGGTGGCCAATGCCTTTTAAACAGCTGAAATGCGCAATTCAAGTGCCTCTAAGCGCATACCAGCAGAACTTTTTACCTCTGCAATGTTGCGAGCCATGTCCTTGTTAGTCAATATTCCAGTCAAAAGTTGTACAAGCACAGGATTATCGGAGTTGGACAATGCTTCCTCAACCACCAGCTCTCCAGTAGGATTAGAAGCCCTCGGCGAATTAGAAGAGCGGCTTGAATGGCCCAAAGAAGCGCGAGCCTTCTCAGTAGATTCAGTCGACCGGGTTCCCGTAGTGTGTCCAGGGTTAAGCTCGATATCACTTCTCAAGAGAAGGCGGTTGAGGGCCGTCAACATAACAGAGCATACATCATAAAAAAAAGTGGCTGTGGGCAGTACAGCAACAACAAAAAACGATCGTCGGACTTTAAACAATGAGCATTTTTGCGGTAACATACCTGCATAAGCAAGAAACAGCATTTAGGCAGCATTCCATAGCTGTTGCCAAGCTGCCCACTGATGAGGGGAACCACACGCAGGGCTTTTAAACCCGTGCCTGATGATGTCGCTAAGCTGGGAGGGTTGCTGATTGGTTTGTCAGGAATGGCAACGCTGAGGGCGGTGTCAAGCGGCAGAGATGAGCGGATTGATGGCCCGCACCCATGACACATGTGGGCGATAGTGCAGATCTGCGCACCTTCCTCAGTCCCAGCCACGTGCAATTGCACCGGTGATGGTGCAGTCAGCCGCGTGAAGGCGGCAGCAGGAACGACGGTTCTGAGGAAAAGACTGGCAAACTGCATAAGCAAGAAACAGCATTTAGGCGGCATTCCGTAGGTGTTGCCAAGCTGCCCACTGATGAGGGGAACCACACACATGGCTTTTAAACCCCTGCCTGATGATGTCGCTGTTTATCGCTGTAGTTTTATCCAATCCGTGATCGACGTTTGGCGGTTCTGTGCAAATCGGCGAGAAGCTACAAACGATGTAATCTCGCCTAATAACCTTGAAAATCCTTCTGTGTCCTCGCGCTGCTGGAAAAAGTTCACTAGGGAACTAATGCGGGCATCTGCCGGCTCACAAGTCATCAGTGCAGGCTCCGGGCTATCGAAAGTACGAAGCGCTGAGCGCGTAGCGAAACAACGTAACATAAATGAAAGTCTAGGTGAAGTTGGGCAAAGTGGCGAAGGAGAAACGAGACGAAGCGTCGGGGAGGAGGAAAGTAGGCCGAAGCGCGCTGGGTTGACAACCCCTGGCACTTACTCTTCTCGTGATAATATTGTCCTCACGCGCCGTACGCTGCGTTTGCAAGTGAAAGCGTGCGCCGGTGAGCCGACGATGGCGGCTCAATATCTCGTGCGCAACCGAGGAAACGGAGAGGTGGGGGGAGGGGCAAGCACGCCGTCTTCCGTAGCGCTCATGGCACGGGGAGGGGACGGAGGGGGTGTTGTACTTCAGCCGTGCGCGGTCACGCGGGTTTTACCTTGAACACGATCTACTTTGGGGGCATAGTCTAGGTGGACCGATGGATCGTAGCTTTGCGTGCGCCGTGTTTTCGCCCCTCAGTTTCCGTTGAAGCGATAGACAAGGCAAAGGTCACTTCGCTCGCTG
Organism: Dermacentor variabilis; assembly: GCF_050947875.1. Classification (NCBI taxonomy): domain Eukaryota; kingdom Metazoa; phylum Arthropoda; class Arachnida; order Ixodida; family Ixodidae; genus Dermacentor; species Dermacentor variabilis. The sequence goes on from NC_134574.1 coordinate 27,351,099, forward strand.
CAGCTGCCCTGATTCCTCACGCCAGCATTTTGACAGCGACCGTCCGTGGTCATCCAGTGTGATGTGTTCATGTTTGCCTGGGCGCGCTGACACTAGGCTTTAATTTAGTTACTAAGCGAACGTTTACAAGGGGACGTCATGCTCCGGCGGCTGCTTCGTATGGCGAGGCCGCGCGAGCACTGTATTTAATACGATCTGCGATGCAGACCATCTAAGCGCAGCGAGGACCGATAGTTTCGTATGCTCTATAGCACCCATACGCTTGCGCATCACCCGCGTTCACGAAGTGAAACCTCACTGTCAGTTTATATTTCTTCCTCTAGTTTTCGCCTTTGTCCACGGGCGATGTGCGCCGCAGCCCTCCAGTATGATGCCTGGATGCTCGCAAGCCCGAGCGCCTTGTCTCGAGGAACCCTATCCTCCAGGAGCGGTAGCGGTGGCGATGGCTCCGAATGTTCGTCTTAACCGAGGATCTTGTTTGAGGCGGTTTCTCTTAAGTGGATTTCCTTTTTTTTGATTGAGTGTACAAAAAGCAAAACGCTCTCATGTTGTTCGTTATATGCGACAGTTCGGCTTAACTGAGTTCATATTAACGAGAGTAATGCGCCTATAATTCTTCTCATCGTCATTTGCTCTATAGTCGCGCACATGTTGCGTTCCTGAACTCAGTGTTGAACTCAGTGTTTACTCATATACTTAGGTGCCTTGACAGGTGTCATCAAGAATATCTGTTCGTGTTATCTGTTAGCTGGATAATTTTCGCTTACGCACAACATATTGCATTGTGTCTAGTAACTACATTTTCTGTACTTTCGATAAATTATAAAATGCGGAAATCAGAAAGGGAGCATGTTCTTGCGAGCCCCTCAATGACTTTAATATCTGTGTGCATTGCAGACTGTGAAGGTCCACACGAGGATTTCTACAACTTTAAAAGAAAGCGTAAGAATGTTTCCAATGCCAAAATATAAGCAAAACTGCACTGATGAGTTGCGAAAATGTTGGTGCCATTTGATTGGATCGGACACTCATATATGACTCTACGGATGCTTCTTCACTCTGTCTTTTCTTGGGAAATACCGTAGTCGCTTCTGTTGGTATATATAGGGATTTTGACTTGCTGCGGTGGCGCAGTCGCCATGACATTGGCTGTTGAAGATGAGGCTTTGGGATCGATTCTGGAGCTCCACGCCCCGTATTCTGGCGGTGGTGGAATAAAAAAACGCTTGTTTAACGTTTATGCGCAGCTTAAAGAACTTCTGGCGACCAAATGAGACTGCAAGCTCATCAGTGTGGTGCAGCTTATAGCCTGTATTGTTTTAAGACGCAAGATTCCACAACTTGACTTGTTAAGGGCGGCATATTTTAACTAAACCTATCTCTTCTGTATTTCAACACGTTCTCTTTGAAGGGGGTATGACACATTTTTGGATCATAACCTGTATTGTGTGAGGCAATCCTTGTGCGTTCAAGAACACGATCTCAAAATTTTAGAGCATTTGAGCCAGCACGTAAACTATAATTCATTTTTTTTGACTGCACTCAAATGGCATAACAAACGAGCAACACCGGCACGCTCGCGAGCCTTAACGTGACAGGTTGCATGCTTCCCGAGCGAGCACTTATATTCCGGCGAAGAGAGAGGTGAGAATTATCGTCATTTTTTCCTGCAAAACGATGTCGTCGTCCTCGTGTAGAACTTCTCACCAGTACGCTCCAGCTATGTTCTTGTTGTTCCCTCAGCACTGCGTCCAGAGGTTCCGCAGCTTCTACATGACGGTTTCACCGCTAGGCACCTCAGATTATCCCGTACGTCATCGCAGATAGAACAGAGGTATTACTGGCCGTGCCTCACCGCCGATGGTTCCCACTACGTCAGTACGCACCGAGATGGCCAGCAACGGAAGACACCACATATAAAGCCAGCGGGGTTTCATCAGCCAATCCAGCCACTTCGCCGCTCATGCCAGCAGAGGGGAATCGACTTGATGGGACCGTTTACGACGTCAGCATTCGGAAACGAGGGGGTAGTCGTGGCCACTAAGTAGCTTAATCGCTCTACCGAGACGTACTCAGAGGTACGGGCCAAAGTGGCGAAATTCTTCATCGAGAGCACGCTGTTATGACATGGCGCCCGAGAAGTCCTGATCACCAACAGAGGGACAGCTTTTACGGCGGTGCTTGCTCAAGCTACCCTGCAATACAGCCAGACAAGTCACTGCAGGACGACCGCTTACCATCCGGAAATGAATGGCCTTACGGAGCACCTGAAAAAGATCCTCGACATGTCATCCATGTACGTTGACGTCGAACACAAGGCCTGCGATGCGGTCCTCCGGTACGTAACCTTCGCTTACAACGCACCGCTGCAGAAAACTGTGCAGATCCCGCCGTTCAAGATGGTTTTAAGAAGGAATTTGAATTCTGGGGTTTTACGTGCCACAACCACGATTTAATAATAATAATAATAATAATAATAATAATAATAATAATAATAATAATAATAATAATAATAATAATAATAATAATAATAATAATAATAATAATGTCTTTATTTGTGTCACATGTAGGGTACACGACACTGGAGGCCAGCAGTAAAAGCTGTCATAAATGACAGCTTGACAAAGCCGCAGGCCCCCATGCACATGACAGCGGTATAGCGGCATTGCTTACATAAAAAAAACTGAAAAACAAGCACACAATCCACAGTACAGTGCAGAATACACCTTGATCAAGTAATTCCATTTTCCGGAAGTAGAAACAAACATGATCGTGATATAAGGCAGAAATTAATGACAGAACAAATACCTTGAAGCAATTAAAGAAGAAAAAAATCAAATGAAGGTATAGCTTACTAGGGTAAGAAAAACACAATTCACTACAATTCAAAAATACAATTCAAAAATACGAGTCATAAATTCAATTCACTCATCAGGTGGAAATAACATCGACGCATTATAATAAAAGTGGGTAAGGAAAACATGGTCACTTAGAATAAGGAGAAATGACATAATTAAAACATAAGTATGTTGAGAACAAGGCTAACGGAATAAGGATAAAAAGAGATTAGCGTAATTGCAGATTTTCAATGACAGTCAAAGACCTGATCATTCGGACATATAATATTTCCGGAGTTCTTTAAATGTACATATTTCCAGCTGTATATTTTCTCTCTTCAGTTTATTTAATAATCTCGGTAACTGATTTTCCAGTGTATGAAGACCATAGGTCGTGCGGTATGTTCTTACATTCCAGTATTCGTTGTAACGGGAGACATGGCTAGGGGCGTCACTATATAGGTTCGCTAACAGTTTTAAGAATGTGCCACCATTTTTTATTTCTTGTTTATAAAGCTTACTTAGTAGGTTATTGTATATCTTCATAATAGGCATTACGCTAAATTTTGGAAATATTTCGTGTGTGTGGAAACGATTGTTCACATTTTGTACTGCACGAAGAAACCTTTTTTGAAGTATATGGAGCGTTTGTATATTTCCCCTCAATGTGGACGCCCACACTAACTTACAGTATTTTAAACTTGAGGAAAACAGGGTGCTATAGATGACCAGCATAATCTTCCGTGTCAGAATACCACGGTTGCGGTATGTGAGGCCTATAACTTGAGATAGTTTTGTTGCTAGATGGTTAATATGATGATCCCGTGATAAAGTTTCATGAAAAATTACTCCTAGCGTTTTAAATGTAGAAACAATATCGATCGGAGTAGAGTGTAAGGTTATATTTCTATTCACTGGTATATTTCTTCCTTTTGACCTGAATAATATGCATTTCGTGTTGGACACATTGATCGTCAGATGGTTTTTTTCAGTCCATTCTTCTAAAGCAAGGAGTGTAGATTCTGCGGAGTTACATAATTCTTCAATATCTTTTCCTGTTAGGAAAATGCTCGTGTTGTCGGCGTATATAATAAATTGTGCTATAGGACAAATGTTTGTAATATCATCTATATACATATTGAACAGAAATGAGCCTAAAATACTGCCCTGACGTACGCCGCTAGAAACCCGTAGTTGTTCGGAGATAGAGTCAGCTATTTTAACAATTTGTTTCCTATGTTCCAAGTAAGACTTGAATAAACTTAAGGCTTGCCACGATAACCATACCGCTCAAATTTTCGAAACAATATGTCATGACTAATCAGCTCAAACGCTTTGGAAAAGTCGAGAAATAATCCAAGTACGAAATTACCTTGCTCGAAATGCCTTAAAATATGTTGCTTTAGAGTTAGGAGGACAAATTCTGTACTTAGCCCTCGCCGAAAGCCATACTGAGAGTCAGTTGTTATCTTATGTTTTGCTTCAAATTGTTAAATCGGCTTAATGTAACTTTCTCGAATGCTTTAGATAGAATACGTAGAATAGAGATAGGTCTGTAAATGTTCATGTCATTTTTGTTTCCCTTTTTATAAACAACTCTTACCCGTGGAAGCTGCATGTTATGTGGAAAGATACCTTGACTAAGACCAAGATTAAGCATATGTTTTATAACTGGTGCAAGGAGATCAGCGATATACTTAAGAGGTATAGTTTTAAAACCATCGATATCTTTGCTATTACTGTTATTTAGGCTAGCTATTGGTCTAAATACTTCACGCTCGCTTGTCGGGTTCTGAAAAATTGTTTCTCCATTCCATCGAAGGTTTTCAAGACTATTGTGAACGGTAACTTTTAACTTAAGATTAACAGAATATTTGTTAAACGCATCTGCAAGTGGTTTCCCCGTTAGTTCGGTACCATTTATAATCAGTTTCTGGATCGCATTTGGCGAGGCCTTATAATTCAGTATCAGAATCAGAATCAGAATCGGTTTTTATTGAGATCATTAGAATGATTACAAGTTGTTAATATTCAGGAGGAGGTCCCGGAGTCAAAGACTGCAATGGGACCTCCTTTACAAAGTAAACGTAATAAAACAAAAGTACAGCAGTTTTCAACAAATGGTTAAAAAATTACAGGTTTTAGTATAAATACCATGATTGAAGAATTACATATGCATAAATGTCATGAAAAAAAGCTCAGTAACACAATCTAGTTGACAACTGATGAAGTAACTGCGTAGATGACGTGACGAACACAGTAGAATTTGTTAACTCGAATGTATATGTGATGCAAAAACAGAAACCTAACGGTATGGCAATGAAAATGAAATGAAGGGATCCTGAAAGAATGGTTATGAGTATGGACTAGGCATCAGTATTCGACATAATGTAATCTTTTAGTTGTTTCTTGAATTCGTGAATTTTAAGTGTTTTTATGTAAACTGGTAGTGTGTTCCAAAATGCGATGGATGAAAAATAAACGCTCTGTTTGCCATAATTAGTATGGATTTTAGGTAAAATGAAGTTCCTATTTATTGCAAACCTAGTACTATTAGTATTTAATAGAGAAGACTGTGGTAACAAGCTATCACATCGTGTGTAATTGATTTGGCGGAACAAAAAGGTACCTAGATTATATTTAACGAGTTGTGTGACTGTAAGAATGTGATTAGTTCGTAAAAGATATGAGGCGTTGTTATTATATGGGCTAAATGTAATTATCCTAATAGCCTGATTCTGTAGAATTTGCAATGAGTTTAAATGGGTTACGTAAGTGTTTCCCCAGCAAGTAACGCAGTAAATAATGTGGGAATGAATAAATGAAAAGTATAATGATAGTAATATTTGATGGTCAAATATGTTTCGTGCTTTTAGAAGTACCCTAATCCCGTAGGTAATCTTCTGTTTTAGTTTGGTTATGTGTTCAGTAAATTTAAGATGTTTGTCTACTTCTATGCCAAGATAATTGCATGAAAAACTTGCAGGGATAGGACTTCCGCCTAATAAGATAGGAGGAATGGAGTGAAGTGTTCGTTGGTGGGAAGTGAATACAACAAATTTTGTTTTAGACGGGTTTATCTGTAGCTGGTTAGTTTGGCACCACTCCATCAGGCTGTGTAAGTCGCTATTAAGGTTAGATACTAAGGTTGTAATACATTTATTGGAATTAATAATAGTAGTATCATCTGCATAAAGTATACATTTCGAAAAGGACAGGCAGTTAGGCAGATCATTCACGTATAATAAAAACAAAAGCGGACCCAGTATGGAACCCTGGGGCACACCAATATTAGTGAACATGGTTTTAGAATGAACGGCTGAAATGGTTACTACTTGCATTCTGTCTGTTAAGTAATTTTGTAGTAACAAGAGCGCTGGGCCGGTGATTCCCAATGATTCAAGCTTACGAAATAAGATGCGGTGATTTATTTTCTCAAACGCTTTGCTTAAATCTACAAACACTGACGCTGCATAATTCCCTTCATCGATAGCTAGTTTTAGTTGATCGGTTAGAGCAACGAGAGCCAGTTCGGTCGAGTAACCCGAGCGAAAGCCGTATTGGAATGGTGAGAGAATGTTAAATTTTGTAAGGTAATTAGTTAAACGTTTTTCTATTAGCTTTTCGATTACCTTACTAAAGAATGGTAATACACAGATAGGGCGATAATTGGAAATTAAAGAGCGGTCACCTTTCTTAAAAATTGGGGTGATCTTGCCTTGTTTTAGCTCTTGTGGGAAACTGCCTGATTTAAACATGACGTTGATTATGTCTGCAAGGACATCACTTATTAGGGGCGCAATTAATTTTATATGGGAAGGGTGTAATTTATCGATGCCGGCGCCGGTTATTTTCATGTTGTTTATAATGTTTAGAACTTCCTGAGATGTAGTTGGAAATAAAAAGAAAGAATGTGGCAGGCGCTGGGGCACGGGATTGTCATGCGCAGGTGGCTGTAGCTCGCTGCTAAAGAAGAAATCAGCAAACGCATCAGCTATTTCTTTGGCGGTCTTGTATACCATACCCTGATATGCAATTTCTGTTATATCTTCGCGATTATTTGCCCTGTTTAAGAAGGAGTTAACAATTTCCCATTTCTTTTTTACGTTTTTATCGCATTCCAAAATTTTCCTTTCGTACCATGTTTTTTTAGCTTTTTTCAATGTGGCAGAAAGCTGGTTAGAAAACTTTTTGTACCGGATGGCTAAATTCTTGTTAAATGGTTGTCGTTTGGTTTTCTTATAAAGATTATCCTTTTTGCGCATTAAAGCTAAGAGCTTATCTGTTATCCATGGATTTTGAGGGGACGCGTACTTCTTCTTGCATTTAACTTGAACGGAATGACGATCAACACATGACTTAATCATAGAGATAAACAGTGCAAATGCTTTTTGTGGATCATTTGTAGAAAAAATGGGGGACCAGTCAAGGTTCGACACGGCTTCAAGGAATGATTGTTTGTCTAATATAAACTTCGTGTACGTGATTTTTTCGGAGCCATGAGTGTAGTGAAAATTTAGAAATATAGGATAGTGATCAGTTATGTCGGTCATCATAACACCTGCGTCTGGTGGATATGCCAAATTTGATAATGCATGGTCAATTAATGTACCTATGGGGTGGTTAGCACATCGTGTCGGTATCTTAATTAAACATTCATAACCAAAGCTGTTAAAACAATCAGAATAATGTAAAGCATTAGTAGACGTACTATCAGCGAGGTTAATGTTGATGTCGCCTATAATTATTACATTTTTGTTTTCATCTGCTAGCAGTCCCATGACTTTATGGAGAGCAGTACAGAAGTCTATTGCTGATGACGAGGGTGAACGATATATGCAACCAATTATTAGGTCTTTGTTGTCCATGTTGAGGAAGTCATTTTTAAGTTCAATCCAAACGTCTTCACAATTAGTTACATTAAGTTTAAGATCGTTTCTTCGGTTGTAAGTAATATCTGAATAGATGTACAGCGCTGCGCCGCCATGGTTGCTGAACGGACGATTGGAGTATTCAGGAATAAAACTAGAAAAACAGAAAAGGTGTTTATCGTGGTCGCTCAACCAAGTTTCAGATACTCCGATGATTGAAAATGGGAAGGTGAATGAAGAAACGAGATCGGAGAATTCATCGAAGTGCTTGCGCAGACTGCGCGCATTCAAGTGCAAGACAGATCGCTGATGATTTGAAAGAAGATTGTTTAACTGGTTAGCTGTGAGATAGGTGGAAATTGTGAGACTTGCCTACGGAACAGGCGTGGCGCAAAGGTGGATTAGAGCTAGGTTATTACTGAAAGGTCGGATTCGGTTGCGATGCGAAAGACGCGGCTTTCAGTTGTTTTCCGGGCCTTGATTTGACAGTTTTCTGTCCACAGAAATCTCCAGTTCTTCGTTTTTTTCAGACTCAAGGCTTTGGAAAAGAGAGCTTTGTTTTCAAGTGTTAAATGTTCATTAACGAAGACAGGGTTCTCTTTTGCTGTTGCGAGGCCAATATCGCTCAGGCAGAGTCTAGCTTTTCGTGCTTTCGCAACGAACTCGGCTTTCTTCGTTCTCGAGCAGAAGCGAGCGATGATGTTTTTATGTTCTGTTTTAGTAGGAACACGATGAACAACGTCGAGGTCACTGGCCGTTACTGGGCAACCAATTTTGTTGCCAATAGTTTGTATGACTGTCACACAGTCCTCTCCTTGCGTGCAAGGGATGCCCTTAATCTCGACGTTGTTTAATCGAGAATATTGCTCCAGTTCGCCAACTTTCTTCTTGAGAGTGTTGTTGTTTGCTTGTAAAGCTTTGTTTTCGGATTTCAGCTCTTTGTTTTCGGCGCTCAGCTTTTCGACGAGTTTGCTTAGAAATTCCACGCTAGTTTCTAAACTATCAGTTCTTTGCTTAAGTTCTACGACGTCTATGCCCGAATTGCTCGCCCTCAGCAGAAATTTCCCAAAAATGTCATCAAGAAGTTTTTCGCTTACGTTTCCAAGCTTAGATTCAATGTCATCAATTCTTTTGGCAAGCTCCGCATTAGTAGGCATTGTTCACCGACCACACCCGGAAGGCCGCACGAGACGACGCAAGCTTGGCAGTACAAGTTAACACAAATTCAGCAGCAATGTTTGGCAGCGGCTGCAGCAATATTGGAATCACAAATGACAATGATACAAGCGCATATGACTAACCTGCGGATACAAAGAACGCTGGTCAGTTCTTTTTATATTTATATTGTTTATATTTATATATTGTTTATATATTTATATATTTTATATTGTTTATATTTATTTAAATATTTATATTTATATTGGTTATGGAGGCACGCTGTAGTGGGGGACTCCCGATTAATTTTGACCACTTGCGTATCTTTACCTTGCCCCCAATGGATGGGGCACGGGCATTTTTGCACTTCGCCCCCGTCGAAATGCGGCCGCCGTGCCCGGGGTTCGATCCAGCGACCTCGTGGTTAAAAGAGCAATACCGTATCCGCTAAGCCACCACGGCGGATCTTTCCGGAAGGAACGCGACGACCGCACTCGACGCCATGTTGCCCCATTTTACCGAAAAAGAAAATCTTCACGACGCTGCCAATCTGCAGCGCACAGAAGAACGACAACTTGGCAGCCTGCGCATCAAGGGTAGCAAATGACGCCCAGCCGACACTACAATCTCCGGTCACGCTATGTGAAATACCAACCCGGTGACCCTGTTCACGTTTGAACACCTACACAAGGTTGATCCAACTAGGTCTCGAAGCTTCAAGCGAAAAGTGGTGGAGAAGAAATTGTCTCCTACATCAGCAAGGGTGGTTATAGGAGCAGCGATTGTTATGGCAGCAGCGTTTGAAGCGTGACTAAAACGTCACCACGGAAGCTCAGCTGGTAAGAGTGATGCACACGTAATGCGAAGATGTGGATTAGTATTTCACTTGCGGCCAGTTGACTTCTCATCCACTTTCATTTCCATTTATGTAACATTACTTTAATTCAGTTAATATATATATATATATATATATATATATATATATATATATATATATATATATATATATATATATATATATATATATATATATATATATATATAGGGGTTTTCTTGAAAGTTCAGCACGCAGGACCCGACATAACATACGCAGGAAAGAGACGACGAACTTTTTGGAAGACTTCTTTTACTTAACGTTTTCGGCTGGTGGACCAGCCTTCGTCAGAGTCCCACTCTGGGACTCTGACGGGGACCACTGTACCATCACCATCAGGGACCCACTGTACTCTGACGAAGGCTGGTCCACCAGCCGAAAACGTTAAGTAAAAGAAGTCTTCCAAAAAGTTCGTCGTCTCTTTCCTGCGTATACATACATATATATATATATATATATATATATATATATATATATGTATATATATATATATATATATATGTGTGTGTGTGTGTGTGTGTGTGTGTGTGTGTCTGTGTGTGTGTGTGTGTGTGTGTGTGTGTGTGAGTAGAAAGGCTTTGCCCCTATCCTTTAGTGGACAAAGTAAGGTGTACATAGTGATAATTACAAGCATACCGACTAGTCTACGTCCATTGCACTATTTTTTTCACATAGCTACCATACTGTTTCCGACATTTGTCCCATCGCCACCCTAAATTTGATGTGGCCTTGTGGTAGACTTTGTCCGGCTGACAGTGGAACGACCGCCGGACTACGGTCTTGGCTTCATTGTTGCAAGGTAATCGCTGTCCTGCCAGGAAGTTTCAGCCTACTGAAAACATGATATCACTAGGGGCGAGGCCCGGAGGGTTCGGTGAGTGGTCAGACTCTCCCAGGGAAATGACTCGAGCTTGCCGGTGGTTCTGATTGCCGTGGACGTGTGAAGACCAGCTGATAGCAGCGTCGCGCCGTGGAGCAACAGGCAGATAAGGCTTGGCCAGTTTAAAAAAGGTCGACCGTTAGGAATGAATATTGACACGCGTACTTATCTTTATCGGGCGACAGGTTTCGCCGCCTATCAAATGTTATCGTACAGCGCGAGACGCGCCTGCATGTATCCGAACTTTTTGGAAAGTTATCGATGCTTCTATCCGCTGTCTGTTGTCGCCGAACCTTATGTTATCTGATTTCCTCGCCTGACGCGAATGGCATAGAACTTTGTGGAAGGCACGCGGGTCCCAACGATTAGTCTGGAACATTCCACGATTGATGTATAAAAGCCGACGCGCTAGACCTGCTGATCAGATTTTCGGCGATCGCCGAGCGTGTTCGCCGCTATCGTTGTGCTATAAGTGTAGCCTCTTTTTGTGGGCACAGGTTCGCCCAATAAAAGTTAGCTTTATCGTTCACAGTATTGCTACTGTGTTCTTCAACGTCACCGCCACGTGGCAATATGTTGACAGAGCAAGTGCAGCCGTGTTCTAGCTATAAATAGGGGCGAAGACTATCTGATTTGCCTGGCATATATATATATATATATATATATATATATATATATATATATATATATATATATATATATATATATATATATATATATATATATATATATGCACGATCCACCTATATTTAAGGTGCCGTGACATGTAGCTAGACAGAAACAAGGTAACGCTGAGTATCTCCAATCGCTTGGAGATACTCAGTATATTTACGCATTGCGCATAATTACATAATTAGTCTTAACTGTTCAACTTCTCAAACATTATAATTACATGACAAGTCTCAATCAGAAAATTGTAGAGAAACATCAGAACCTCCTGATACAGGTTTCTGTTGCTCAATACGTCGTATTAAATGAGTTTTTCCGAGTGCGAAAGAAGCCCGCGAATAACCATAAAATTGCTGCCCTACTGGTCGCTCGACTCCCAAATTACCACAAATCAACCATTTTTGAGCCGCACTTGGCCGCACAACACACGCACGCTTCACCACTGTGGCTCGGAAAAGATGGCACACGCGGCCAGTGCAGTCAGATCACAGTGTATTGGACTATCTGGCATTATGATTCCTAGCGCCATTTTCTACCATAATAAATATAGAGTCCAAGTAAACTTAGATACGGGTAACATATGTGCTACTTTTTATTCTTCTTGCTATTCTTCATTTTCATCGACTTTGACTCCTCTATGCCGTCGTCATCATGAAAGTTACGCGCAAAAGACAACGTGTGATAAAAAAAGATCACCGACGAATTTGGTACTCACGAATGCTAAATTTGAGCGTAGCTCTATGCGTTCAATCTGTCTCGCGCGGCACCCTGCAAAACGCAGCAGTGTAGCGTGACTGTCTTGTTAACCGAAAGAACGCGACCGGCGGCGCGCGTGGGTGACGTGTGAGCACGATTCACAGCAGATGCCGCAGGCAGACCTCGGCTCACGCAGCGCTTCGTTTTCATATATGGTATCAGTAGCGTCATCGGTGAACAAACGACACGCGCTACTCTGCGCCATTTTGTAGCGATAGCTTCCGCAGAGGCCGTCATGCACTGCACTACGCTTTTCTTCGCAAGCTTTCGCCTTACCCTCCTCATTGGCTTTCCGCGTCATGGTTCCGCTGCACCCTCTTCTTCCGCTTTCCTTCTCGCGCTCTCTTCGCTATCACCGTCGGGATCGGGGTTCCAGTTAGAAACAGTGCCACCTTGTGATTAGCTCAACCTGGTCAACCGAGCGAGAAGGGCCGCTAAGGCCGCTGGATTCCTAGAGTGAGGGGACCACCCACTACGGAGCGGTAGAGCTACCTACGCTCGTGTGCTCTTTTCTATGAAGTTTACTCTCTCTCTCTCTCTTTATCCCCAGGGTTGCTCCGCGTTCGCTCTTCCTACCCGCGCTGCATTCGTGCGCTGGGTTACGAGGGATGCCGACGCCTATGCCGACGGTCGCCGCAGGAACCGGCACCTAAGAGCGGCGCTCTTTAAAAACCTCCCAATTACCTGAAATTTACAAAGAACAGGTTCATGTCATGCGTATAATAGGCAGGAAAAAAATCTACCTTTTACGTCAGAGTGGCCTTCACTAGCATTGGCTTCTTCAACATGAATATATGGCTGTCTGTGCCCAGGGTTATGTGGCGTCATTCTCAAAGTTATCGTCCTGAAAAGCAAGAAAAACGGACTGGATTGGATACTGCTACTGAGGAACAAAACGCAGTGCAATTTTTGAATATATCATGCGCGGTTAGTTGCAAACCTTCACTGCACCAATGTAATGGTGCATTCTCGAAGTGTCGAAATGTACCAAACCCTTTCAGCGAACAGATACCGTGGAAAGACTGCAGTAAGAAGCGGATGTAGGAGTTGCTACCGGAAATATAAGGGGTAATGTATTGGCTGTATAGGAGAGCCTACCCATTCGTTGTGACTCAACATGGCAACTCATTTGCAAAGGTATCTGCTGCATGGCCCCCTGAAGGCGTTACAAAATTTGTAGCATTTCTTGGCGAACACTTGCTACTTCGACAGCATCTACCTATCTCGCCACCTACGTCTTAATTTTCTCATGTTCGTTTCGTTAAATTGGTATCTACTAAAATTAGCATAGTATGCCAAGAGTGTATGACGAACATAAATGATCGATCATGACATAACTATAATGAAATGTGTGATCTAGGTTATGAAACAGCCGCCTACGTCTTGGTGCTCTCATGGTCGTTTCGTTAACTTGGTATGTACAACTATTGGCACGTTATGACAAAACAGTACGACGAACATAAATGATTGGTCATGATATGAATGTCGTTATCACCGTCACTCTAGCGTCAACACTATCAAAGTAAGCTTATCGTTACCATTGCTATCACAACCATCTTTGTCTATTCCGTAAGATATATTATGACAACCCCATCCTAAAGAATAAATTGATAACCATCCCTTGTTACGTTTCAGCTCGCATCGACCATCCTCATAAGGTTGACGTTCCTTCAAGCCACACAAACCCTTTTTACAATTCATTCATCTCCAGTACGTCAACAAGTTGGAATAGCCTTGCCAATCTGTCGTCAAAGTATCTGATAATTCTAAGTCCAAAGTTGCGTTAACGAACCTGCTGGTGTCATAAACACAAGAAATTGTAGCAGTGCCATCCTTTGTTTTGCTTAGCCCATTTTCTTTCTTTTTGATCACATCAATCTTATCAAAACAGGTGTCATTTGTTTTGTAGGCATATATTACTGTTCGTAGCGTTATTTCTCGTTTTATTTTTTTTATAAAATCTCTTTAAGCTTTGTATGCTCAGCAGTTTCTTCTTTCTCTCGTAGTAGTGTGCGCTATTTATTGCTAATTTTCTTCATTGAATCGATATAACCCTTCCTTCTTCCTTTTAGTTTTTATGTCAATTTACTACTGCCATTTTGGTTTCCGCTTCATCGAATGCTCCCCTACTGTAATCCCTGCGGGCCCTGAGTGTAATGAAATAAATAAATAAATAAATAAATAAATAAATAAATAAATAAATAAATAAATAAATATATATATTTAGGTCATGAGACCGACGCCTACGTTTCTTTATCGACCAAAATTGCATAGCATGAGAAGAGTGTGGTACGAGAGAGAGAGAGAGAGAGAATAATGCAGAGAAAGGCAGGGAGGTCAACCAGTGGTAGTTCCGGTTGGATACCCTGCGCAGGGGAAGGCTTGAGGGGGATAAAAACAGAAACAGAGTGGAAGGGGGAGGTAGAAAGAAGGGTGGACAAGCACGAACGAAGCGCGTACACTAGAGAGCGGTAGGCGGCAGCATTCTTAGAGCCTGGCGTGAAGCCCCGTAGACCGCAGGAACCTTAATAACGCGAGTAGGGCCTTCAACGCGGATGTTCTTTCGGAGCATTGACCTAAAGCATTTAGTTCTGATAGTGGACGATTGTCCAACTGGTCCAGTACTCTGCACATCACTTGTCTCTGAGCACTATAACGCGGGCAGACACAGATAATATGTGCGAGCGTCTCGTCGATGTTGCATGTGTCGCATGTGGGGCTGTTGGCCATTCCAATGAGGATAGCATATGAGTTCGTAACGGCAACGCCTACCCACAGACGGTAGAGCATGATCTTTTCACGTCGTGGTAAGCCAGGCGGGAGGTGCATCCGTATGTCCGGAGACAACTAACGCAACCGACACATGGTGTACTTTCGATGTAGGTTAAGACCTATGGTGGAACGTGAACAAAATCAGAACTTCAAATTCCCGTCTAGTTTTCGCGACGGTCGTATGGTGCTGATACCTAAGCATGATCCGCCATCAGTTCGTCCAGAGGAATGGAGGCCAATCACGCTTCTCAACGTTGAATACAAAACTTTCACAGCTGTTATTACCCGGTGCTTGGGAAGCCTGATGCCTTTCTTAATAGGACACCATCAGAAATGCCCAGTCTCTAGCAGAGAGATACACAGTCTTTCGTTCATTACACGTGACATAATGACATGCACACTGACCAGGTGAACACGTGGCCTCTTAGTTTCACTACATCAAGAAAAGGAATTCGATTACTTTGAACATAGCTACATATTTAATGTACTGACCTCGTTCGCCTTTTCGTCAAATTTTGCTAAACTTATTAAAAATGCCTATTGAAATATCCCAAGTACATTGTTTCTTGATGGTCGGGAAAGTGCACCATTTCCTGTTCTGGTGGTGTTAGTCAAGGGTGTCCTCTATCCCAGTACTCTTCGTGCTCAGCAATGAGCCATTTCTGCGCTCAGTGTGAGAAGCCCTTACGTATGCGGTCTCCCACTGGCTGGTAGCGGTGTTGTGAAGGTGACAGCCTTCGCGGATGACACCACATTATGTCTCAGGAATGAAGATAGCTTATCCCGTAACCTTAGAGTTTTCACTGAGTACGGAAATATTTCAGGTGCTGCGCTAAATCTTTAAAATTGTCGTTATTTGTTCGTTGGTTCACCGAAAACACGCCTAAGTACCCCTTTCCGTCTTCAAAAGAGAGGTTCTCTTCGTATATTATTTCTTGATGGCCGTGAAACTGCACCATTTCCCGTCCCTCGTGGTGTTCGCCAGGGGTGCGCTCTGTACCCAGCACTCTTTGTGCTCAGCTTGTAGCCATTTGTGCGCACGGTACGGATATATCTCTCCGTGCGCGGTCTGCTACTGCCGGGTAGCGGTGTTGTGAAGGTGACAGCCTTCACCGATGGCACCCCATTGTATCTCAGGAATGAAGACAGCTTATCCCGTAGCTTTAGAATTTTCACTGAGTATGAAAATACTTCAGGCGCAGCGCTAAATATTTCGAAATGTCGTTATTTTTTCATTGGTTCCTCATAGACACGCATAATTCCCCCTTTGCGACTTCAATATAGCGATTCTATTCGTATTTTAGGCCTTGATTATACCGATTATCGCATATAAGACTGTGTGGCTATTGATTCTTGAAGATGTAAGGCGAAATATTCACAATGTTCAATGGTATGATATACTCTTACTATAAAAAAGGTACTTAGTACAGTCTGTATTTTTCGGACGTTTGTGGTACGTTTCTCATGTTGTACAACTACCATTAAAACAATTAAATTATGGGGTTTGACGTGCCAAAACCACTTTCTGATTATGAGGCACGCCGTAGTGGAGGACTCCGGAAATTTCGACCACCCGGGGTTCTTGAACGTGCGCCTAAATTTAAGTGCACGGGTGTTTTCGCATTTCGCCCCCATCGAAATGCGGCCGCCGTGGCCGGAGTCTATGGTGCTGGGCTCAGTAGCCCAGCACCATAGCCACTGAGCAACCACAGCGGGTCAACCACCATTGCGGGTTACTAAGTCATTGCAGTCCCTTCTTAGTTGCTTCTGGCCAGGCAGTGCAGAACTTATTTGTCGCGCGGCACTTAGGCAACCACATTCTCGCGGTGGCTTCGTGCCACCATTGCGGGTTACTAAGTCATTGCAGTCCCTTCTTAGTTGCTTCTGGCCAGGCAGTGCAGAACTTATTTGTCGCGCGGCACTTAGGCAACCACATTCTCGCGGTGGCTTCGTGCCACCATTGCGGGTTACTAAGTCATTGCAGTCCCTTCTTAGTTGCTTCTGGCCAGGCAGTGCAGAACTTATTTGTCGCGCGGCACTTAGGCAACCACATTCTCGCGGTGGCTTCGTGCTCTTATACGTGTCTGTCCACTGCCGGCTGCTTGCTCGGCGATTTCTGCTCCGTCTGTAACAGCATGATCAGTGTCCTGCACGTGTGCTCGCCAGCTATTTCCTTGGCACAAATATTCGTTACATGCTACCGGGCGTACACTTGAATCATGGACCAGAAGTGTTAAGTGCAGCTGCATTTTACTCTACGGCCGTGGCATTTTATCGCCACGTACAACACGCATGTCTTAATGTAGACGTTCTTGAAAACCGTGTTGTGGATACAATGTCAGCCTTACTGCTTCCTCGAGTTCCCCCAGCGCGCCGCGCAGGCTCCGATAATGTGTCGTGGGGTACAATAAGGGCGTCATTTCTGCCTGGCCACTTACACGGCTTCATGTAGCGTCTAGGGTAGCCATTTCTCCCAACGCATGACACACTAGAACGGTGGGGCTAGCCCCATCTTCGCTGTGTCACCATTGTCCCTTCAAGAATCCAACAAGCATGTACTGTTGCAATGCGTCGTTGCTAGGGTATTTTGGAGGGCCGTGAATGCTGGTTTCCGTGGCCTTGGAGTGAACCGCTCTATTAAATCTGGTCGCTGCTCACGTTCCCGCTTTGCGTGACGTTTAATTGCTGCAGGGGTGCTTTATTTATGGCGTAACCGGTGCGAGGCAGTTGCCGCGCCACATCGTCGCCGCGCTCTGTTTTTACTTCAGGAGAGGCTCTACTTTGAGCTACTGTTGTTTCTGTCAGAGCAGTTGTGGTTTCTTGGTGAAGAGGAGTTCCCTCGACAGTAATCATGCCGTTTCCTGTCAGTGGCTGATAGACGCGTATGGCTTAATTGTCCACCAGCCTGGTTCTTTTAGCCAGGCCATCAAAAGAATTCGCTGAATATAGACATACGTAGGTGCCCGTGATTTGTGTTTGCTCTCGAATGCATGATTATCTTTGTATATACACATCTCATAGCATCGCTACAAAATTACGCAAACTCACATAATTATCGCACCTAACCATTGTGGACACTGTATATATTGAACATCATTTTGTGTAAAGTGACGGCTAGTTCATGTGTGACGGGGCGTTTCCGTGGGTCTATGTGGTTATATGCTAGTGAGTGTGGACTCGGGCACTTCTATCAAAACGTGCCATGTATACAATGCTTCGTACTTTGTCGATGTTATCGTCCAGATGGAAATGTCCCGTCATTGTGACTCAGTATTCGTATCGTCTTTTGTTGAAATAAACTTCTGCTAAACAAAGAAGAATGGAAGCGCAGAATTGCAGAGCATCAGCGTCAATACAAAAAACGCCAAAAGTAACTCGACAACTCTGCGCAGAGCGGGGAAGTAGAAAAATATAACCACGAGCCCAAGTGACAAAAGGAAAGTCGTCATGCCACTGCCGCCCGATAACGGAGCTTCAGGGAAGGCCGCAATGCAGAACAAGGGCGGGAAACACAAGCGTGCGAAACTCAGCGTCACCGGGTAACAACGTGCCGAAGGCCGACGCCACAAAGAACATTGCATACTGACCTGAGCAAATGTAGTGGTGGTTTTCCTACGGCTCCGCTGAATGAACCCGAACCTTAATTAACAGCAAAGATCGTGGGATCGACTCCCACCAAAGGTCGAGGGTTTCAGTGCCTTAATCAACTCTGCCGTAATTACCGGTGACTAATTAACTTCACCTTAAATAATATCAAAGGTTTTGGGTTGAGTGTCGTAATGAGGTCTATCTTACTTAAACCTGTCTTATATTCGCTATCAATCATATATAGGCTGACGAGCAAAGAGGGTTGATAAGGAATTGTTCTGGTCGGCTCAAGTTCCATAACAATGAAAATGACACCGGTCTGCGTGGAGATGAGCAATTGGCACAATGCTTACGCATACTTAAAGTACCACAGGAGTTTCTGCGTGAATTTCTTTATAAAAAATATCGCAGCTATTCCTTTCTGTGAATGCGGGCTACCAGCGGAGCTGTAAAAAATGTCCAACCTTTCCCCTACCAGAAAATGGGGGTGAGCGAAGCTTGTCCTGCCCGCACCTGGCCTTCGTCACCGTTAAGTAACCCACAAGTAATGGTGCCGGATTGCTTCGGGCTCCCACTCCCTCAACTCGGGGTCTTCCCGTTGCTGTCGGACTGCCTGGGCTCGGACGGCTGTAACAGCTGGATCGGCGCACGACGGTGAGCCCTATCACGGCCGAGTTATCACTGCCGCTCGTCTAACGGGGGAACGCACAACGCCTGGAAATCCCATCCGTTTTCCGAGACTGAACTGAAAGAAAAGGAAGCCGGTACAGCGAGTGCGAAACCATTTCCTGCCGTTACCCTCCCCGGCGGAAGCGAAACGGCTCTGTTTGGTTGCGCGGGAGGCCTGAGCGCGCGCCTATGCAGCTTGAATCCTTGCTAATGACTCATGCTCCGGCACCGGCGCAGCTGTCAACTTAACAGACCGCCATTTCTTGCAGCTGCACTGCTCTGGAAGCAACTGTATTTTTTTGCGCGACCATGACAACCCCGTTTGTGAGCTAACGCAAGCTTCACTTGAAAACACAAAGCAAACCAGTAAAATTGCTCATTTTGGCTCTTTTCCCTTCTGCGTCGGTACAGTAATCTGCAGTGGCTGCGAATCTGCGAACATGCACAATCGCTACTAATAGCGGCTTAACCTGTCGACGTTCTCAAATTGAAATGGGCCAACCGTCTCAAGACGCTGATTTTCCTGCAAGAAATTCGCAAGGGCGTTCTGTACAGTTTGTTGTTGCTCGCGTCCATGGCGAAAAGGTTTCAATGTCGTCCTTCTGTGCTAGACGTCCTGTGCTCGAATCACGCCGGCTGATGATATTATTTCAGGTTTCTTTAGATATTGATTACACAGTGAATTATTCAAAATGATGAACCTACAAAGTCGCCCTATTGCAAAACTCAGTATACAGTGTCCAGTGCCGCGCCGGATTATGTGCCCAGTGTCGCGCGCTGGATGCTGGGGCGCTGCGCAGTCGCTGCGCACTGGAACTCACTGGGTACTGTGCGAAAAACAGCTCTAGCCCTTTAAATATGCGGTGCTTGGCCACCGTATATATTTTGTCTGATTACAGAAAGCCACATAGAGCGCTTTACTTAAATAAAAACACAATGCTTTGGCCAGGATTAGATCGTCGGACAAACATAACCCAAGCCCGGCATTTTACCACTACACGAGGCCAGTAGGTGGACATGGATGGATAATTTGTCAAGATTGAGAAGCAGTTTTAGTTTCACAGATACGTCTCGCACAGACATGGTAAATGCGCTATCGCCCAGCAACTGAAGCTCACGCGTGTACTAGAAAGAAAAAGTTGCTGTTCGTATTCAGTAACATGCTTAGAAGTTCCACAACATCGATTTCACTTGCGATTGGTATTTTAACATTGAAAAACATCGTAAATGAACCGCCGACCCGCGACGCTGTATGGTCTGTTACTGCCGATTTTGATAGCTGTTTCTTGTTCTTCCAGCGAGGGATATGCAACGTTTTCTTAGTTCAGTGATGCGTTTCAATCGACACCTCTGTCAAGTCATATACATTCGTCAAAGAAGCGCAGGCTCGTACTGGCAGCCTTCGGCGACAGCACATATACCTGCGTTCGTGACGCGTCACATCGGCGCTCCTCACTTGTGTGCTGGCACTGTTCACATGAAATTTTTTTTATTTAAAAGCACCGATGCGAAATCTGAAATATAGAGTGATTTATCCTTGTTAGACTTCTTGATTGTTGAGTTTAGACGCACCGATAGCGTGCAGACGGAGCCGGCGGATACGCTAAGCCTAAGCTTCGGTGGGGACCGATCTCGGCGCGGGTAGCTGGTGAAAGCTAAAATGTGCGTATTTGAGCCTCGGAACCTTTTTTTAGTACAATAGGGAAAGTGGAAGTGCAAGAATCGCCCCAACTTTGTTATTGGTGCGATAATATCAATCAGCGGTAGGCTTCGAACTCGGGGTTCATTCGAGCACGTCTGAACGACTTTTGGATTTCATGTCCACTTCAGAACACTGCGACAACGGCGACAACTCCCACTCATATGTTACGTGCAAACTACTTGAAAATGCGGCGCCCTCGGTGTTTGCGTGCTTTAATTCAAGAATTTAGCTATCCCGCCCAGTCAAAAGGGAAAATGCAAAAGAAAACAATAACGAAAGTGATCTTCAGTGTCAAATGTGCATGCATAAACAGGGCAGCTCACGCATCTTTATTCAGTTTTATGACCACAAGATATAGTGTTATTTAGGACAAGAGACTAGTGTCAAGCGATGAAATTGTATAAAACATTTAATATTCAGCAGCAATCATTTTTGCGTACTGGAACCAGCGCGGCACAAACACAAAAATTTTTATGTGTTTTTTAGGAAGTCTTTTGAATTTTCTCTATAGAACTTTATTGTGTTTATTTTGATTGCCTATAGAATTTTTCAATAGAGTTTCGAAAGGTGTTTGGCCACCGCATTCTTATAGGAACTCTAAAGACATATTTCTATAGAACGTTTCTATCGAGTTGCTTTAGAGATGCTGAAGACAGATTTCTATAGAATATTTCTATCGTGTTTCTTTAGAGCTGCTAAAGACAAATTTCTATAGAATATTTCTATTGAGTTGCTTTAGAGATGCTAAAGACAAATTTTTGTTGAATATTTTTATCGAGTTTCTTTAGAGATGCTAAAAACAAAATTCTATAGAATATTCCTATGCAGTTGCTTTGGAGTCCTTACAAGCAATGCCTATAAAAGCTAGGCCGATGTGTGTAAAGCACTTGCAATTTACCAAAGTTCTACTGTAGGCAATAAGGACTACAGTAAATGCAACAGCAAAATAATTGGTGCTACAACCACAAAGTATTCAGTTTGAAATGTTTATTGCACTTCAGACTAGATACATGCTTCATATATGTGACATGCACGCTTGAGACTAGAACTTGCAACACACAAACTGCAGCTGCCAACATGCTTCTCAGGTCAAGCTGGTGGTGGAAACACACGAAACATGAGGTAAAAAAATCAGTGGCAGACTTGATTACAGTTGACACCTAGCAATAACAGGCTTGACTAGGACAAGAAACCATACCATTAAAACTGCAAAAGGAGTGCCTGTTCCAGCAGTGCACATTAAATGGTTGGATACTAAAGCCTGAGAATAGACTGATATGAATGTGCACTGCAATGTTGTGTCAGCCTGACGAAACGACACAGCATTTTAGTCTGTTTAAGTGCAAAAATAACATTGGCAGTCCCTGCAAAAATGTGGCATATAGTGGCTTTCACAGATAAGTACACCATATACCGAAACCACACAGCATTTTAGTCTACGTTTATGTGTAAAATTAGCACTGGCAGGCCCTGCAAAAATGTGGCAAACAGTGGTTTTTATAGAGCAGTACACCATATATCGTACAAAGTTTAAAAGGTTTTATTTCGTTGTAAGGGAAAGAATTTTGAGATCAGAGCCAATATTCTAAAATTAGGGTGAGAACTACAAACCAGACCGACACACGCAATGACTAAAAAAGAAATTTAGCTCGGCAGCTGCTTTGTAATGCATATGAACAGTAACATCGTTTTTCTCGGCAACTAGGGAACCAAATTTTACGAGGTTTGATGCATTTATAAGTGTTGAAATCGTAGTTTTTACATTAACACTATACATTTTTATTAAAATTTGCTGAAAATAGCAAAAATTTAAGGAAAAGAACTTACTTATTTTGCTAATGTAAATTAAAAAAAAGAACTAGCACAAGTTCGTTAATTCTATAAATTTTCCTCCTCAACTACATCCAAAATACACAAATACTTTTGAGACAACCACATCACTAACTTGAATTAAGTTTGTGGCATTTGAGAATTCTACTTGTTGCAGGAAGAACTATTTGGCAACTTTAAAACAAATAACACCACGAAGCTTAATAATCCACGTCTCTGTGCCAGAAACTGATATCACAGTTCTGCAGACTCCATCTAATATGTCTAAAGTCAACAAATTTTATATATGAATTTACAGCTTACACGAAATTGTTGCAATGTTGGAGAGTTTCGTGCATCTACTCATAAATTAGTGATTGTATATTAGAGAAGCATATGGTATCTCAAATTTGCCAGATTAAATTATAGTAATAGGTCCAACAGAAATGTGATCTCATTTTTTAGGTATGAGTAAGATTTGTTAACCTTACTTCTCTGTTTCTTCAAAATTTGCAGTTTTCATGAATTCGTATCAAAAGCAGACTATAGTCGGATATAACTTTAGAAAAAAGGGGGTGTTTACTCCTCCGAGGCGGAGGCACACGAGCTACCACCAATGGGCGCGCACTCTGGACTGAGGTCATCAGCCGGGCAGCCGGTGAGCCCGCCGACGGAGAAGATGGGCGCCTGTGCTTGCAACTGGGCGAGGCCGCGTCAGCTGTTTGCTTCAGCCCCTCGTCAGTGTGCATTCCAGAACTGTTTGTGATGGTATATCATGCCGGAAATATTACTACGAGCTTACGATGCGGCATTTGTGCCGCGTACGTTTATTCTGAGCCGTGATCCGGCGAATGAACATTGCAGCGAGCAATGCTGGCGCTGTGCTACGCTTTGCCTGAAAACAGGATCCCGCGGCGGCCGCTACGAACACACATCCTGCGTGTTTGTTCCATGTTGTTTTATTTCGCTCCCGAGTGAAGCTAAGACGGGAAAAGTTTTCCAAAGGCTGGTGCCTACTGTTAGCGGCGGGTGTATTCGTGTACTGTGTCGCTGCGTTTCTCGTCGGACGGGGTGAAGTGATGGAGCAAAACAATTCTCAGGAGAAATCAGAAAAGTGTGCGCGCATGAAACAAACTGACGAGTGCCTCAACAGAAAATATTTGCAGAAGAAGCCTTCAACGGAAAGATTTGTCGCCGTCAACTTAGCCTGAACGATCATTGTGAGCAGTGAGATAACCGAGCGTCTAGCGACGGTGTTCGAGCGTTGTGTAGCACCGTCAATTGATTGCTGTCCACCAGTGCTCACTGCACGCGCAAGCTGTAGAATGCGTGCTGTGAAATTGTGAAAACACAAAACCAAAAAATATAAATTATATGCTATTTAAAACGAAGAGTATTTATTTAAAACGATGAATGGACCGTTTTTGTACCTTCCTGCCTCGACCGTATTCTTGCACCAGGTTTGTAATGGCTTCGATAAATGCATTGTTTTATATAAGTACTCTTTCAATAACAACTGATTCATTTTAAGCTGGGAAAACGAGTAGTAGATGCGCCGTGTACATGTAAACAATGCCAAAAGCCATGCAGAGCTGTTCTTTCTACTTTTTTCACTTGCAATGAAGCTAAAGAGCAGACGACGGGCAGCGTTGTAGAAGGCATGGGGTTATTTTTCTGTCGCTATCGGCCACGTGGCGCAGCACATGAGAGCTCTACTAAACCAGTCATCAAAATACAAATATCATTATTTATACCGAGAATTACGTGTTTCAGGAGCACGATTATTCGAGCGGGACTATTTTAGTCGCGGAGGCAATCGGCTGTCGCACTT
Organism: Dermacentor variabilis; assembly: GCF_050947875.1. Taxonomy (NCBI): domain Eukaryota; kingdom Metazoa; phylum Arthropoda; class Arachnida; order Ixodida; family Ixodidae; genus Dermacentor; species Dermacentor variabilis. The sequence goes on from NC_134574.1 coordinate 27,375,512, forward strand.
CGGTCATCTGGGCGGGGCCTCCCCTATTTTCTAACGTATCCGACTATAATTCTCTAAAAATTTTTCATTATGATACTGTGCTACGTGAATTATGCTTTTTCAAATAACATGTTTACTTTGATGCAACGATATTTCTTTATTTTACCGGATTCCTTGCTGGAAAGCTGTACAGTATTCATGAGATATGAATAAATAAATATTAAGTGAATAAGTAAACAAATAAATATTGTGATTTGTCTTATCATTCAACCACCAGGATGACTTGTATGGAGCTTTGGATACTGCTCACATGTTTCAAGTTCATTCTTACATGATCACCTGCTATTTCACTTCCCAAGAAAGGAGCGAGGACAGGCTAGTTTTTGGCCTCATTTGGTCCGTCTAGTAATCGGCGACGGTGGAGCCTGGAAAATACAATGGAAATTCATTTTGAAAAGGCGTAATGAATATTCAGCCGTAATGTATTAGCAGGCACAAACATGCCACAAATATCTATATAGTTGTAGCATTATGCTAAGTTTCATTTCAGTATTTCAGAAAAAATTATAACAGAAAAGTGGCAGAACGCCCCACCTCCCCACCACTCTGCCAAACAGCGGCAGTTCTTTTGAGAATCACTTTTGAGAATATTTTTACTTTCCCATGATTCTGTGACATCAGCACTGGGCCAATGTGCCTGGCACTAGAATATAATTGCTGATGACAAAAACTCCAAACGACAACAGCCTAGTCACACATCAATCTCATCTTGCAATGACAACACATTCCCATTTATAACATAAGCAAGCAGGAACACCCATGAGCTAAGAGTCCTATACAGACGTCACACTATGCATAGGAAACAATTTTTTTTAAAAGAAGGGAATGACCTACTGGCTTTTATTGTTGAGCGGTAGACAAAATTAATGTTCCATCCGCGGTTAGCCATACTTGGTATGTACTATGCTTAATATGCCAATAATAAGTTTTTCACATGGAGCTTGAGCAATCATGATCCATGTAAGTATCCATTGTATGGGGACCAATAATGTTTTACGTTGTTTTCGCAAATTATGATGGATAACTACCAATTTGTGGTACTTGGAACACAGTCGCAGTGTCACTGTTAGATACAATGGACACAGTACATTCGTGCTTTGTAAGTTATTGAAACAATTAGTTTCTAATCTAGTACGGGTATGTACACTGATATGTATCCTAAACGCATTGATAAGACTTTCCAATTGCAATTAAAAAGTTAATTCAGTTTCAATTAAAAAGGGTCCTTCTTGCAACATAGCATGTCAAAAACAGAAAACAAAAATTATACTGATTATGTAATTTTGAAAATTGATTGCATAACTGCTCTATACGTCAAGCAGAAAATTGACAAGAAATAACGTGCCTAAAACTAGTTGCAACAAACAAATTTCTTACTACGAAGGGTGCGGACAAATCAGATTGTGACCCAGTCTTCTTATGTGGCATTCTTCAGCAATGTTGTTCGTCAATTGGTTGCCGTCGCTGAACAAAACAAATGAGCAGTCTAAATCTGGCGCCGAAGCCCAGTCCCATCGGTGCATGGTCAAGTGAGACGAACATACTGGTCCGGTGAGTGAATTATGGTACTCTCTTAGGCACGTGTGGAGGCACTGGCCAATCTGCTGCATGTACATTTGACCAAATATACACATGATCGCAAGAATACACTACACTACCCCTGACTGACACAAGGCAAATTTAGTGGTATCTAAGCAAGCCTTTCTTCTCAGGGTGCCTATATGCACAGCAGTGTGCAAGAGAATTGGGAAAGGCAAGCAGGCAAGGGAGGCTTGCTCGGTGAAAGATACCACCAAATTTGTCGTGTGTGTCACAGGCAGTGTACTGCATCCCCTTCACATGTGGTCAAGCGTACACAGGGCAAACTGGCCGGTATCTTATAAGAGATCACCATAGTTCATTCAAAAGACCAATATGGTCGTACAACTTGGCCGTGCATTTCCACAACGGGGCTTCATGTTGTAATACAATCGTTCATCTGTTTTCATCCACCGTAAAAATTGACAAGTGAAGTCGACGAGGCATACGACATATATAGTAAGACATGTGGGTGAGCCCCCATTTTTTGTGCAACAAACAAAAAAGGCATCCTGTGTAGGTCACAACGGATCTATATCAGTCTGTGCCTATGTACTACTGAAGTTAATGCAGCATAGTAAATACTGACCTTCACATTAATTTTGAAGAAATTAAAGCTCATCAAATGTGTATTTTGCAGTGGCTGTTACTATGGGAACAGAGAAGTAACTGTAAATATATCAATGATAAACAATGGTGTGCGCACTACGTGCTTAGACCTGTGACATATTTAGCGCACTACACTTCGAATTCGTACATGCACAGAAAACTGCACGAGATTGTAGCACAAACAGAAAAAATATGCAAATAAGGGATACAGCATAGGAAATAGTTTTCAAAGAATAAAACCCCAATAAAAGGTCGTAAATATACTACGTACAAAGCAAAAATTATATTTAACTTACAGGTAAGCAACTTACGCAAAAGAACTACTAAACGTCAGGAAATGTTAGGTATATTTTATACAGAACACAATAATGTGGATATAATGGCTGTGCACACAAATAGGTAGCAAGTTCAATAAAGTTGCATAAATATTTAGACTCTTTAGTAAGCTGCAATAAGTAATGCGTTGATAAACTTCACCATGAATGACACCAACCAAGCCCAACACATACATTTCATACACATCTGGCATGACCATCCAGATCACACGCCATGCTGCTGCAGCCACATATCCACAGGGTCTGCATTTCTGGGGGTTCCTTGACCTTGTAGTTTATGTTGTGGGTCACGGCCTCGCCACTACAAAATGAGTTCTATGTTAGCTTATAGCAGTGGCACAATAAAGCTGTGATATCCTGAAAACATGCAATCAGCACCTAAAAGAGTCATTAAAACAATGTCTGCACTAATGTGGAAAGAGAGCAAATGCTTGAAATCATCGAATGTCATGATAATAGGGACCTCTACATCAAATAAAATTTTGGACGTGTCACAGCAGCAGATTACAGTCTAATCTTAATGTTTCTTCTATTACTTAGTATAGGGAACTTTCCCCTGTCATGTTTAATGAAGTCAGTTATGTCAACACATCTTGTCTTAGAAATAAAGCTGTACTAGTAGCAAGCTGTGATTATCTTACATTTTTTCCCTAGAACTGTTTGTTAACCAAAAACCTCCTAAGCAGAGATTTTGCACAATGTCGAAGCATATATAAGTGAGGAAACGTCATTGAAGAAAAAAACGACGACGACGTAGACGGGTCGTTACTATGCAACTTTAGCAGACAAGCGGGAGCTCACGCACAGCTGCACAAGGTAAACACGATTTCCGAAACTTTTCTCAGCGGAAGCAAACGCTTATAAGGATTTTCAATTCCGCACTGTGGCAATAGAGTTGCGTACACAATTCTTACAACCAGCGCGTAGCAAGTATCAGCACAGGGTTCACTGTTGTCATGGGTGTTCCACTTGCTACGTTCGCGAGGCACTTATACACACACGGGAAGCGCACACAACACGCATGAATGCACGTGATGTTGGCGAGCACGATTGCTTACCGTTTCAACAGTACGGCGAGGTCGAAAGGCGTTCTCCAAGTTTCCAGTGATGCGTCTGCGATGTTACTTGCAGCATACAAGCCGCTGGGTAGTCAACAAGCTGAGGCACGCTAATAATACGCATTACTTCCTTGCGCCGTCCACCAGACTTTCCACGGCAACGAGCGGAGACACGGCATGAAAATCGTTGGTCCACATTTAGCTGGCGCAGCACGCATACGGCGTGTTTACAGCGAGATTCAAGCCATCTTCTGGCACTTTCGTGCTCGCGAACTACGTCTCATTTAATTACAGCAAACCTAATAATACACAATCAAAGAAACACATCGAAGCAGCTCGCAAAACAACCGTTGAAGAAGGAGCAATAACAACACGCCGTACCTTCGTATTCTACCGGTCGCGTAGAATGCGAAAATACCGGTGCCGCCAGCGCCGTCTGTATAATAGTGCAGCTGTTGTGGCCTGCGGATTCCTGCAATAATATCCACTACACCAGGTTTTATGCCATTTTGGGCCGAACTACATACATATGTTGCGAGACAAGAAGAAACATTGACATGCTCATATTGTGTGCTATAGTTTAGGGCAGAAATAAATTACATGCAGTATTCTTGCTTTTGAATCGCTTATGCCGCATGCAGTCAGCAAAAAGCATGGCCTTCAATATCTGAACAATTTCCCCTGAGTAAGCTATCGCTGGGGTGGGATTTTAACGATTTCAACCTAGGTCAGTGGCCTTGAAGCCCTAACTGACTTTATGCGCAGCCGTTACCTGTACTACCTGCGCCCTCACTTCGTTTCTCATTGAAGTAACTTCCTGCTGTCGTTTAAATCTAGCCCAGAAATTGTCGACACAACCTCGGAGGTACACATGTGCAGTGTGTGATGTCTCCGTGTGCTTGTGTCCGTCGCACAGCAACATATATACGATGATTTTTAATTTTACCCGTGAGGCACAGGTTACGCTTATGTGTTCCCTATCTTGCTTTCGTGGCGATGCGCTTATCATGCGCGGATCGCGCTCATGTCGTCTGTGACTTTTCAAGATTCCTTGAAAAAAAAAATCGTTTCTGCAGTGTGCATTTGTCGCATTTCAGTGGTGTGTGCCAGAAATGTGCGGCGGCGTTCGATGTGTTTCCGCCCCAAGTGCTGCAGTCACTGCATGCCAGCAAATAGATATGACGGGACTGCTAACGCGCAGTTTTGCTTAGTGTTTCTTGGTATACATCTTTGTGATTTACCTGCATATGCGATAGAAACCACAATGCGCGCTTTCATTATATTTTTTTGGTTTTCCTAATTTCGATTAGTATGATGTTCGTCTTCGTCAATGAGTGTCTTTTTAACGATGCTTTTGCTTGATAGTAAAAAACCTCTGATATGCCGATTGCAAGAGCCGGCGTCTTCCAGTGCCTTCCAGTGTAAAACCAGCGCGGTATTTTGGCACTGGATCGCACTGGGTACCCTGGCGCTCACTGGGACTCACTCGAGACCAGTGAGAATGCTGGATAAGAGCTGGGTCACACTGGAAGAGATGTTGGTTCCACTGCCATGACGCTTGGGCGCACTGGTTTGTGCCGTACAGGCGCTGGTTCGCATAGGAAACTGGGCTGGTTGTGTTTGTGCTGCGCTGGCTCCAGTACGCAAGGACGAGCGCTGCTGAATAATAAATGCTTTATACAATTAGTATTAATACAATTTATAAAATTACAATTTATACAATTTATACAATTAGTCTTTATACGATACAATACTAGTCTCTTGTCCTGAATAACGCTATATCTTGGGGTCAGAGAACTATTTCGTGTCGCAGCATGGAATAAAGTTGCGTGAGCTGCCTTGTTTATTCCTGCACATCTGACACTGAAGATCACTTTCGTTTTTTGCACTTTCCCTTTTGACAGGGCGGATAGCTGAATTCTTGAACGAAACCACGCAAACGCAGAGGACGCCGCTTCTTTAGTAGTTCGCACGTAACGTATGACTGGGAGTTATCGCCGTTGTCGCAGTGTTGTGGAGTGGACATGAAATCCAGAAGTCGTTCAGACGCGCTCGAACGGACCCCGAGTTCGAAGCCTACCGCTGCTTCATATTATCGCACCGATAACAAAGCTGAGGCAATTAGTGCGCTTCCACTTTCCCTATTGTACTAAAAGAGTTCTGAGGCTCAAATACACGCATTTTAGCTTTCGCCAGCTACCCGCGCCGAGATCGGTCCCCACCGAAGCTTAGGCTTAGCGTATCCGCCGAGTCCGTCTGCACGCTATCGGCGCGTCTAAACTCAACAATAAAGAAATTTAACAAGGATAAATCACCCTATATTTCAGATTTCGCATCGGTGCTTTTAAATAAGAAAAATTTTCATGTGAACAGTGCCAGCACGCAAGTGAGGAGCGCCGATGTGACGCGTCACAAACGCAGGTATATGTGCTGTCGCCGAAGGCTACCAGCATCAGCCTGCTCTTCGCTGACGAATATATATGACTAGACAGACGTGTAGATTGAAAGGCATCACTGAACTAAGAAAACGTAGCATATCCCTCGCGGGAAGAACAAGAAACGGCTATCGAAATCGGCAGTAACAGCCCATTCATGCTGCGTCCCGGGTCGGTGGTTCATTTAGGATTTTTCTCGAAGTTTAAATACCAATCGCAAGTGAAAGTCGAAGATATGGCACTTCCGAGCACACTATTGAATACGGAGAGCAAATATTTCTTTGTGGTACAGGCATGCGTTTTAGTTGCTGGGCGATAGCGCATCTACCACGACTGTGCAAGACTTCTCTCTGTGAAACTACAACTGCTTCTCGTTTTTTGTATGCTAAATTATCCGCTCATTTCCACCTGCTGGCGTGGCGTAGCGGTAATCAGCCGGGCTGGGGCTCTGCAGCTGCGACGATTGAATCCTGGTCAGAGCATTTTTATTTTTACGTTTCTTTTTCGTTTTTTGTTGCACTAAAACGCTCTCTATTGCTTTCTGTATTCAAAATATAAAGACGGTGTCCAGGCACCGCGTATTTAACGCGCTAGAGCTGTTTTTCGCACCAGTAACCAGCGCCTCGCAGTACGCCGCGCCTGCCCAGCGCCCCATGCATCCAGCGCGCGGCACTGAACTCATAATTCGGCGATGCAAAGGATACTGGGTACTGTTTATAGAGTGAAAATATAGAGCCGTTCTTAGACAGGCCGCACTTTAGCTTCTTTAATGTCCTATAAACGTTCCTTTATAGAACTCAGTAGATATGTCATATGATGGCACATTTTTAGAACGGGAATGGAGAGCCAGTCTAGAGACAGGCCGCATTAGAAGTTCTGAAAACCTTCTATAAATTTTTCTATAGAATTTGGTACATAAGATGTCAATACGACCTCTATAGAACTTTTGTGGTGGATATAGAGCCATTCTACAAACAGGCCGCATTAAACGTTCTGAAAAGTTTCTATAAACATTTTTATACAGATTTTGGCACAAAAGATGTGAATACGACCTTTATAGAACGTTTCTGAAAACGTTCTATAAAATTTTTTTTATAGAATTTGGTACATAAAATGTCAATAGACCTCTATAGAACATTTATGGAGGGTGAATGGAGAGTCAGTTGCATTAGAAAAGCCGCATTAGAAAAGCCGCATTAGAAGTATTAAAAACTTTCTACAGACATTATTTTGCAGAATAGTGTACATATGATGTCAATAAACCTTTTATAGACCGCTTATAGAGCGTGAATGCAGAGTCAGTCTATAGACAAGCCGCATTTGAAGTTTTACAACTTTCTATAGACATTACTTTATTGAATTTAGTACATATGATATCAATACACTCTATATAGAACATTTATAGAGAACGAACGGAGAGCCATTCTATAGACAGGCCGCGTTAGAAGTTTTAAAGAGATTCTATCAAAATTACTTTATAGAATTCAGTACATAGGACGTTAATACACCCTCTATTGCACATCTATTGTGTGTGAAATGACTTGTTTTATAGACAGGTTTCTATAGACTTCTTATAGAGATTCTATGAAGACGACTCTATGGATCGCGAGTTCCTATAGAGTTCCTTTTGACTCCATAGGAATCATTAGGAGTTATAAAGGAACTCTATATCCATTTTCATAAGGGTTTCAAGTGCGAACCAGTGAACTGCAGCGAGAACCAGCGCCTGTACAGCACAAACCAGGGCGCCCCACCGTCACGGCAGTGGAACTAGCGTCTCGTCCAGTGTGACTCAGCTCGTATCCAGCGTTTTCACTGGTATCCTTGTGAGTGCCAGCGAGCGCCGGCATCCCCAGTGCGATGCTGTGCCAGAAAACGCGCTGGTTTCTTACTGGAAGGCAATGGAAGACGCTGGTTTTCGCAATAGGGCGAAGAGACGCTTAAGGTCAGAACGACGAAGTTTAGGCAAATTAATGTACTCCCAATAATTCGCATGGTCCCTTAACTGCCCCGATTGTAGCTGTCATAGACACAAGTGCCAGAGTTCCCTTAGTAATGCTTGCATAAAACTACGTCTTGGGTGGCTTTTTAGCTTTCCTCTTGCTGCGCCAGGTGTCAGCATATGCCCATTGCCTCCGAGATTTGCGCGCGCCAGTTGGCTTTGCTCCGGCGGGCCCATTCCCCGCGCTCCACGCTCCGCCCCCTCCCCCCCCAAAAAAAAAAAAAGAAGTATCACCGCCCCTTCCAGCCTGTGAAGATGGCCGAGCAGTGAAGATGTGTTAGTTGCATCGAGTGTCACAACATGCAAGTCAAACTTCGCAAACAGAATTTATAGCAAATCTTTGGTTTCAATTAGTTCACCTCATTTGCGCCTTTGCGGTAGGTAGCTTCTTCCTTAGGAGTACGCACTACTCGCGGTCTTTCCTTAGTTGTTATTGGAATGGAATGTGCGGAACCACTAATCCATAGCTCTGTACATTGAGTGCAAGGCCCACTACTGGAGATGTGGGCGCTGCATTCGTTTTGACAAAACTTGGATTTGACGATTGATGTAGCTGCTGCCACTTCTTCCAAGGTCGGTACAAATAGGTTGCGAAGGTTCGGGCGAAAATCGGTTCAGTACAAATTGTCACCGACATCAGAAAGGGTGGTCACGAGAGCAAACATTCATGCGCCACTATGTTTGGTGGGAACAAACACTGGGTAAGAAAAAAGCGTTGTTGAATTAAAGGGAGAAGCAGTTGGATACATTCTACGAAAATAACATTCCTGGTGAATTTGATATATTCCGGACAAGTAAAAAAATACACGTTTATTTAATTTTATTATCATTAAATACATGTATTTTTCAGTGCCTATCCTTAGACGGCGCCATCATATGCAATGCACTGCAGCTCTTGTGTGCAGAAACGCGCGCTCCTCAAGTTAACTTGTTTTTCTTGACGTTTGTCTTGCCGACGCGGGTAGCTATATCGCTCCTTAGCATGCTCAATGAAAAGTAGTGGGTTACGACCGCCAGATAATTGTTTAGTTGTTTTCGTGCGACTGCGCTGGCCGACGGGCTTATGGAAAGTCTATGAACTTTTTATAGACGATCTTGCTTTTCTATAGATTTGGACTTTTGTTGATACAAAGTCTATAGACTGTCTATAGACGAAATTCGATAATGTTTCTATTTCTATTTGTCTATTCGCAGTCTATAGACAGTCTATAGAAAAAAGTCGATATGGTGTTTGTTTCTTTTTTGTCTACTTTCTCACAACAGACACCTACAGACGACAGTCGATACAGTCTCTATTTATTTTTGTCTATTGTTTGTCTGCAGACTTTCTATAGACGAAAGTCGATAAGATTTCTGTTTCTTTTTGTCTATTTGCAGTCTTTAGACGGTCTATAGAAAAAAAGTCGATAAGGAGTTTGTTTCTTTTTTGTCTACGTCCCTCTATATATTACCTATCGACAAAAGTTGACACTGCCTCCATTTATTTTTCTCTAGTATTTGTCTTCAGACTTTCTATAGACAAAAGTCGATAAGGTTTCTATTTCTTTTTTTCTATTCGCAGTCTATAGACAGTCCATAAAAAGTCGATTCGGTGTTTGTTTCCTTTTTGTATACTTCCCCTCTATACACTACATATAGACGAAAGTCTACACATCCTCTACTTCTTTTTCTGTATTATTTGTGTATAGCCTTTCTATCGAATAAAGTTGATAGGATTTCTATTTCTTTTTGTCTATTTGCACTCTATAGACGGTCTATAAAAAAGTCGATAAGGTGTTGGTTTATGTTGTCTCCTTCCCCTCTATAGATTACCTATAGACAAAAGTCGATACAGACTCTATTTACTGTTGTTCATTCTTCTATTTTAGACTTTCTATAGATGAGAGTGGATAAGGTGTATATTTCTTCTTGTCTATGCCCACTCGTCGTAGTTCTTCAAACGCGCACATGCATACATTTACACACACACACACACACACACACACACACACACACACACACGCACACACACGCACAGATATATATATATATATATATATATATATATATATTGCTGCACGACCGGCAGCTCGAGTCACATTGCGTGTAATCGCGGGCTTCTTCACGCTCGGCAAAACACTTCTATGGAGCACGTGTTGAAAAGAAAACTGTAGCGGGAGTTTCTAATGTTGCTTTACAATTTTATCATTCAGAATATTCATCTAATTACCATAATTTAGAAGTGAATTAACACTAATTACTTAATGAGGGGAATGCAAAAAATAATCTGACTGTCTCCAAGCGATGGCAAACAACATTACCTCGGTTCTCTCCAGCTATGTGGCATTTGCATATCTTAAAACCTGACTCAAATTAAGTGAAACCCCCCGTATACTTTCGAATTCGAATTATTTTCCACGGTTTCCTATATCACCGCCGGTGAAGGCCATAGGGTGGAATGTCACCTAAGGTCATGTTGACTTGTGCGAACAGCCCGTATACTGATTGTGGTAAGGCGTGAGATAATAATAATAATAATAATAATAATAATAATAATAATAATAATAATAATAATAATAATAATAATAATAATAATAATAATAATAATAATAATAATAATAATAATAATACCTTTATTGCCTATGATCAAATCAGTACATTCATACAGGCCTGCCAAAGCCTTTGAAGGCTTGAGCGGCAGCGCCTGGCAGACAGCAAAACCATACACGGTGCATTGATAGAGCAGTTATAAGCAGCGAACTCAAGTATAGAACACCAAAAAAGGTTATTAGAATTTATACAGTGTCTATGAAAAGAAATTTCATTGAGCTTATTGAAACACAGAACTACAGCAATGCGTGTGAACAAAAATTACCATGAGATAATGCATAACCATATACTAGACTGACCGTCATGGTGCAAAGGAATTGCACAGTCACATGCACGAACACAAGCTATAACGGTAAATAAACGGAACAAATACGCCTTTACGAACAGATACGCCTTAGCAATCTCTTTAACTTATATTTCGTTTTTGCACAGAAGGTGCTGTGCGGTAATTTATTGAAGTAGGTGGGCACATAATGGGCCCGAGCTCTAGTGCCGTACCTTGTGGAACAACGTGGCCTCCAAAAGGGGTCCCTGGGCCTTAAGCATAGGGAAGCTGTGTACGGAACAAGGAATTGACTGGACCAGAAGTGTTTTAAAACAATCGGTTGCATTAAAAGATCGTTGAAATTTGGCATCGAGAGTGCTTTGAAATGGTCTGTGTCAGCATTCAGGTTCAGATCCTAAGATATGTTTTTTAAGAGGGAGTACAGTATCGCATTTATTCTGTTGTGCCAGCGGACAGCACAGTGCACGTAAATTGTTATTCCATACCGGAGTAGACTGTAGCCTAAAGCATGTGTTATAGTTTTCCTTACTGATAGGGGCATGTACTATCTTATATTGTACAGTAGACAGGATACGGCGCGTAGTTTTTTGCAAACGTAAGCAAGGTGGCTGTTCCAAGAAAGGTCGCTGTCAAGATATAAACCAAGATATTTTGCAACAGATGAGTACTGTAATGGTCCACAAGAACAAGCTGAACAATCTGAAGACTGCAAAACAAGATAGTCAAGGGCTACCTTCCTTAAAGGATTATAGAAGCAGATTAATTGCGTCTTAGATATATTTATAGTAATTAGGTTGTTTCGAAACCAATCCTTAGCTTTTGTGGCAGCAGACTGTAAAGAAGCAATCGCATCATAGTAGCTGTGGGCAGAAGTTACGATCATCGTATCATCGGCGTATTGATAAAGAGAAACTTGTGTCACGCTAGAGAGGTCATTTACCAAAATATTACATAATAACGGGCTGAGTATAGATCGCTGCGGAACTCCAACATTAATAATGGAGAACGCACTATGAACTTGCCCAACTGAGACGACCTGACGCCTACCCCGAAGGAAATTTGCTAACGACCAGAAAGCACCCCGAAATCCTAACAAGAAAAGATTATTTAACAGCAGACCCTGATGAACACTGTCAAAAGCCTTGCTACAATCAAGAAGGAGCGCACAAGCAACTTTATTATTATCAAAAGCCATATTCAACTGATTGGATAAATCGTCCACAAGCGTTGGAGTGCTTTTGCCGGGTCGGAAACCATACTGACTAGGCGACAAAATGCTGCGGGCGTCCAGAAAGCTTGTCATTGTTAACATCAAGTGTTTTTCAAGTATTTGAGCGATAGAAGGCAGAATTGAAAGGGGGCGATCATATTCAGTTTTATTACGGGCGCCGCTTTTATAAAGAGGTATAACTTTTGCTGTTTTCAGTTTTATAGGAATTTCACCACTTGAAATTATGCGATTAAGTAGTGCTAGCAAAACTACTTGGATGTAGTCATATGTTCTGCGCAACTCAATAATGGAAATGCCGTCAATTGCAGGAGATTTATTACATTTTAAATTGAATAAAATCGATCTTAGCTCTTCCTGAGAAATTGAAGGCAGATATGCCGATTCACTAATGCTGCGACGCAAAGTGCACAAATCTACCTGTAAGTTTGCTACAGATAAAGTACAAAACAGCCGATACTGTAAAATTCTTATTGCTTCAGCTTTACAAGGCGTCTATAGATTGACAATAGACAAACATCATTAATCTGGGCCCAAACCGTGTACGCTGTAACCAAGCGCCTGCAGGTACCGGTGGATAATACGGAGCTGCGTTTGATATAAGCCACTGAAGTATGCAGCTGAGATTGCTGTAGAGCATATTTGTAGACTTTAGTATACACATAGTGTATACGTCCGCATTTGTTGATCACATGGTATGATCTACGTAGTCGTTCTCGGTAATCCCAAGACTGTCTTCACAGTTGTCATAGCACCACTTTTGCGGCAGTAGAATAAAGAAAGCAAAACGCCGATCCATTTATGATAATAGATATGAACGCTACCTTCAGCTACGAGTGGATTCCAAACAGGCATTAAGCTAACAGCACAGAGCCGCGTAATGTTTGTAGCTGACAACGCGGTCTTTGTGAGTGTGCGATGAACCGATGTCGCGCATGTGGAGTGCGCGTTGTGTGTCGTCCGATTCTCAGATACTTTTCACATTGTCTTCATATCTTGGCTGCATCACTAACATCGGGCGGTTTTTTGTTGACTGATATCCTGCACTATAAGCTAATAAAAGTTTCTCATTCCCTTAAAATATATGCCAAATTCTCTGAGCCCACCCCGTATTTCGCCGGCGGTATGCCTGCGCAGCCACGCATATGAGCATCTCAATGATGTGCTGATTGCTTTGACCTATCATCGGAACGGAAAATTAGCACTAACATACGTGCGGTCATCACATTTGGAGGTACGCTAGAAGATATGCTACAATTGTGCTGTATTAGTCGTCGTCGCTAGCGATAATGCGTCTGAAGGGCCCTGTAACGGCTTTTACAAACAGCGCATTCATCCATGAGTGCGTTGCAGTCTCATACGATAGCCTGCAGCGTTTGCAATACAACCTGCCAGCGCATTTCATTCGTCCATGGAAAAAGATGAAAAATGGCAAAGAAAAGGAAACCGTTCTGGCGCGCATGACACGTGGAGAGAGAGAAAGAGACAAAAAAAAAGAAAAAGGAAGAGGCGCTCACACTCCTCGGAGAGCGCATGCCCGGCGCACCGAGCTCCTGCGCATGCGCGGCGGTGCGCCTTCTGTCCGCGTCAATTTGAATTCTCAACGAGTGTGCCAGGCACGTAAAAGCTTGTAGCGGTGTGCGGTGTCTGCCTGAACGTTGGTGTCTGTGTATGCATGTCTTTGTGGCATCACAAGTCAACTATACTTAACGGTAAGCTTTAGCAAAGATGTTCTGCGTCAATAGCTCTTGATTATGTGAGCGCATTTCGTAGCGCGAACCGGCTGCATGTAGCGCAGGTGGCTCGGATATAGTGTCGGTTTGTCGTTAACATGATTTGATAACGCGCTCTTGTTCTCGCTTCTACTATACGGAATGTTTTACGGGGAGCGATCGCTCAGGTTCGTTGATTTTAGTGCTATAGTTTACGTGCATAAGAAAGGAAGTACACCATGTTTTTACTTGATACTGAGCTGCCACTAAGCGGATTGTGTGTGTTGAGCAGCCAGTGGGGTAGATCTCATTTCGTGGCGCTCGATGCGGCCGCGATGAATGCTGTGCCGCATGTGTAGTGAAATTCTCGTGAAACGCTTTACGTTTATATCTCGAAATTGTGTCAGCATGAAGAATTATCAAACAGACAAGTACAGTTGAATAACTGCTAGTGTACTCGGATGAGAGGCCTTGTTTGCGGGGCATGCATCAGCAATGTGTGCGCAGCCGTTCTCGTATAGTGTAAAAGTAGCAGTATTTTTAAGGTTCCTGGCAACCAACCTAGATAATTTTGGGAAGTTACCGCAAGCAAAACACGAGACTTGAAGAAATATCTAGATTCACCCAATCTATATATATGCAACCAGAAACGCTTTTGGAGCATGAAACCTGCGATAAGCTCAGTCTCTCGCAGCTTCGCAACTAAGCCGAAAAGATTAGAGAACAATAAGTTAGTTGCTCCGGGAAGTACTTTAACTTGTTTCAAACTGAAAGCATTGCGTTGGACGGTAATTGGAAGATTTGTTTTTTGTCTCTTTTATAAACAGATTAGCAGCAGAAGTTATCTTTCGGACTATATGAAAAGCGTTAAGCGCCTTTCGATGCTTCGGTGTTATGCAGTTTACGTGCAGTTAATCACTAGGCAGCTGCTGGCGCAGATTCGCATTGTGCCAGTCGTGCATGGTATGAAGCCCTTGTTGTGCGTCATAAGTGTTCCGGTTTTCGTTACTGCTGAATGTAGTGCCGTCGTCTTGGACAGACCGTATACTATAGGCGCTGTAGAAAAGGAAAAAGAGCCAGACTATCCATTTGGTGGTCTTTTCTTAGTAGATAACGCACAGATTATTCAAATAATTTAGTGGACATTGCATGTGCTCTACCCTTATCAACACACCTAAGAGATCGTAACATGTTTTAGTTCATAAGTATCCTTATCAATACGCCCTCATTCATGGGCATTGTACTGAAAGTGTGGCAAATGTATTCATCTCGAAGTATGAGAAAAGAGACATTGGAGACTGTACTAAGTGGAAATAAATTGTAATTCTTAACGTGATTTTTCAAAACTGCAGTCACTATGCTCGGCATGTTCGTTCGGCACGGGCAAATGCATTAACACCTGAAAAATATGCACAGTGTCGCCGGGTAACTTTCTTTCAACAATTATTATTATAGGAATCGTTTGGGATTCTCGCATTTATTTTATTTTTATAAGTACACCGTGTGTCACATGAACCTGTCTTGAACGTAACGTACCGTTGGTGGCACCGGCGACCATTACGGTTGTCTAACTGCTTATCATACTGTAATATAACAACACGACATAATGGTACTGATTCATATTGCCATGTAGTCTTTAGTCATAGGTAAGCAAAGTTAACTAGAGGCATAAGTGATGAGAGCAAATGATATAGAAAACTAATATTGAACCGTAAAAATAACTCATTCACTAGTTTTCCCTCACAGTGTCGCATTTGCTTTACGTGTGTGTGTCTGTGACCTTGTGGTCCGTGCTGTACTCCTGTGGCCATCAATTACGAACTTGCCCAAGCCCTTCTCAGCTTTATTAAACAAGGGATTCAAGTCAGTTGAATCTAATACTGCATGTCAAGTGACTGACGTGTTATTTGTTTTATCTAAATATTATGGACTGGCAGTACTTGGCAAGCATTAAACCACAATTTTTTTTATTGCACTTAAGCTGCGGGCGTGATAGACTGCCAGAAAATTTTCATGAAAACAGACAGGGAAGGCTTGGAAAAAGATCGGGAAATTTTCAAATGGCCAGATAGGTATGCTGTCTTGTTATATGTCATACAAATTTCCAGAGAATTTAAATATATTTTTAAAACGTTTCACCTCATAAGAAGTTGAGGGAAATTGGTTCCATTTATTGAAAAAAAAAGAAAGTGAAGCATACTGACAAGGCATTTCTTACTCAATTAGTTTTTTTTTGCGTTAAGTAGTTATCAAGAAAAACTTCGACACCGTGTCTTCTTCTGTAGAAGACGTCAAGACAAACATACGCAAAACAAACAATGAACTTACAGGTGTAGTCAAAGAGATGAACAGCAGAATGAGAAGGAACAACTTGATTATTAAAGGACTCGCTGAAGAAGAACACGAAGGTTATGTAGAAACAGAAAAAAAAATACTTAAGGGCTTCTTTAGCGAGCATCTTAAGATACAGTGTGGTGACATCGAATGTGCACGTCGCCTTGGCCGTCCACGTTCTGATCAAACTCGACCAAATATAGTTAAATTTCTGAACTTTAAATCTAAACTCGAAGCATTTAAAAATGCACATAAACTAAAACATCTCCCGGAACCAAAAGTTTGGCTAGACGAAGACTGCTCCCAGAAGGTCCTACATGCACGGAAAAAGCTGTGCGACTTCGCCAAAGCGAATATCAGAGAAAACGTGCGTTATTCTGTAAGATTTGACAAGGTTCACATAAAAAATTTTGTTTACAGGTATGATTCGGCCACAGATAGGGTGAAAAAACTTCCAGGCACTCGCCCCCCGAGAATTGTGTCTACCCGAAAGAAAGCCAAACATAAGAAAAGAAAACCAATCTCCTTGGTCTTGGCAAACTTCCTCAGCATACATAACAAAGTAGACGCACTTAAAGCTATTTCACATACCTGCTCAGCTGATATCATCGTGGGTACGGAAACGTGGCTAACCGAAGGCGTTGCATGCCAGGACATCGCGCTTCCACCATCGTTCGTTTTATTTAGGAAAGATAGGGCTGATTCTCGAAGAGGAGGAGGAGTGCACATTGCGATTAAGAAATACTTCCATGCATATTTTACGCCAATCGACTCTCCCTTAGAAATAGTCTGGGTTCCTGCTGAACTTTGTCATATGTTTTGCATTATTGGCGCATGTTGTAGGCCACCAAGTAGCCAACCCGAATTAATTGAACTCTTAAATGACGCTATCGAGCAGATCCTTGTTAGGCACCCGAATTGCCTCCTATTTTGATCTGGTGACTTTGATTTTCCCACAATTAACTGGATGACGCTAACTGTTGGCTCCGATAATAACCGACAGGAGAACATTAACTTTCTTCATTTACTTCAATGTCACCAGCTACCCCGAATTGTTCACGAGCCCACTCGCGGTAAACATATCCTGGACCTCATCCTAACAACCCATCCTGAGCTCTCAGACATCCACGTCTTGAAAGAAATAAGTGAGTACAAAGTTGTGCACTGTTCTCTTCTACTTCCACGGACCGACAAAACAAAAACCAAGAAGCTTTTCTACAACTACGCACTTGCTGATGCTGAAAAAATGAAACTGTTGCTGGAAACTTTCACAAATAGCTTTCAGGCCAATTTTGATAACCGTACGATTAATGAAAATTGGAAGTTGTTTCGTGGCAAACTCAAATAAATTGAAGATTCCTGACTGCCGAAACTAATGATAAGCACACGTACTGACGATCCTTGGTTTACCACAGATGTCAACAGGGCACTAAATAGGAAAAAAAGAGCATTTAGGAAAGCGGCTTGATCAGAGGAAGCTACAGACTGGGAAAACTACAAAAGCATTTCCAAAATAGCTGAAAAACAAATTTTTGAAGCCAAATACAAATATGTTAATTTTACACTTCCCAGTTTGATAAAAGCCAACCCTTAGAAATTCTGGAACACTGTTAATCCTAAAAGCGCTAGTACGGCTCCTGTTCTTTTGGATGCACACGGCAGCACCCTACCTATTGAACAGTGTGCAGAACAATTAAATAGCCACTTCTCATAAGTTTTTACGAACGAATTGTCCATTTATAATCCACGGCTGCTTCCTGAGGCCGATATCCAGATTCCCTTTGCACCCATTAACCTATCTGCGCTTTGCGTGACTCGTGTAATTGAACGCCTACCTCACCACATTAGCCCAGGACCCAATGGTATCAACGCGAAACTGTTAAAAATTACCTGCCAACACACAGCTTTCCTGCTATCTCTCATTTTCCAACAGTCACTCGATACCATTGCCACATTCCCTCAAGAGAAAAGTATATAACAGCTGCGTCTTACCAGTACTCACGTATGGGGCAGAAACCTGGAGGCTTACGAAAAGGGTTCTGCTTAAATTGAGGACGACACAACGAGCTATGGAAAGAAGAATGATGGGGGTAACGTTAAGGGATAAGAAAAGAGCAGATTGGGTGAGGGAAAAAACGCGATTTAATTTATCTTAGTTGAAATCAAGGCAAGAAATGGGGCGTGGGACATGGGCAGGATATGTAATGAGGAGGGAAGATAGCCGATGGTCATTAAGGGTTACGGATTGGATTCCAAGGGAAGGGAAGCGTAGCAGGGGCAGCAGAGGGTTAGGTGACCGGATGAGATAAAGAAGTTTGCAGGGACAACATGGCCACAATTAGTACATGACCGGGGTAGTTGCAGAAGTATGAGAGAGGCCTTTGGGGCCTGTAGCGGGCGTAACGAGGCTGATGATGATGATGACTCGATACGACATGTGTGCAAGAAGGTTGGAGGTCCGCTTATGTGATCCCGGTATTTGAATCTGGTGACAGATCCGTTCCTTATAATTACAGCCCAATTTCACTAACATCGATATGTTGCAAGGCACTCGAACACATATTATGCACTAACATTATAACTCATCTTAACCAGAACAACTTGCTTCATAACAACCAACATGGCCTGCACAAACATTTATCGTGTCAGACACAGTTATTTTACGTAATAACGGACCTTCATCAAGCAATCGACTGTTCCTTTTACATTGACACTGTCCTAATTTCTCTAAAGCCTTTGATCGCGTGCCTCATAACCGCCTCATGATAAAGATACGCAACCTGCAGCTGGACAAACGTACTACGCAGTAGATCAACGCATTTCTAACAAATCGCTTTCAGTCAATTAAGTTAGGGAGCTTCTTATCAAGACCTACAGGTGTTGCTCCAGGAGTACCCCAGGGTTCGGTGCTGGGTCCACTGCTTTTCTTAATATATATATTGACATCACGTCAAACATAACATCTACAATAAGACTATTTGCCGAGGACTGCGTAATTTACCGAGCGATATCGAGCCTTTGCGACATCATTGCTCTCCAGACTGATCTTGATGATCTGACTCATTGGTGCGGCAGGTGGCAAATCGTAATTAACGCTGACAATACTAAACATCTCAAGTTTACTTCCGCTGCTAACACAAGTCCTAATGCCTATGCAGTAAATCATACTAGCATTGAAACTGCAGCGTCGGTAAAATACCTCGGTGTAAATTTTAGCTATAATTTATCCTGGAACTCTAATATTGAGCTGATTACTACGAAAGCCTTAAAAAAACTAGGTCTTCTAAAACACAGACTACACCATGACCACCAGGATACAAATCTTCACGCATTCAATATGCTAATCAGGCCGGTGATACAATACGTGTCAGTGATCTGGAACCCTCATTATACTGTCACGTGGTGCTGACGTTAAAGAACACAGTAGCAACACTGTGAAAGACGAAGCTAGCTTTTGTTGGGCGAACCTGTGCCCACAAAGACAGGCTACACTTAAAGCACAACGATAGCTGCGATAGCAGTCGGCGATCGTCGAAAGTCTGATCTGTGGGCCAAGCGCGTCGGCTTTTATACATACGTCGTCGAACGTTCGAGCGTAATCGCTGGGACCTGCGTGCCTTCCACAAAGTTTTACATTATTCGCGTCGCGAACACATGCGATCAGATTATACAAGGTTCGGTGACAGACAGCGGATGGAACCATGGATAACATTTCAGAAACTTTTTTTACATGCAGGCGCGTCCTGCGCTATGCGATAGCATTTGTTAGTTGGTGAGAAGTGGTCGCCCGATAAAGATAAAGAAGTAAACGTGTTATTACCCCCTTTTAAAAAGCATCGTCCCGATGCTATAAGAGAGCGAAACACAAAAGGACACCTAATAAACAAAAGTGACAAAACAACGAAAAGAAGCAAAGTCCAAAGATCATTACGCGAAGTCCCAAAGTTCATTAGCGCCGGTAGTACGGCTTGAGTCGCACAACGTGGACTATTTCAGGTCGTGAGCGGCGCCGCTGTGATAGCGAAATGCCGTCTGGCACGACCTCACAGTCCAGTGCGCCAATACGTCGGATGATCTTGTACGGTCGGAAATAGCGACGCAAAAGCTTCACGCTTAGTCCTCGTCGGCCTATAGGGGTGCAAACCCATACACGGTCACCGGGCTTGTACTTCACGAAGCGTCGTCGGAGGTTGTAGTGTCGGCTGTCGGTACGCTGATGGTTCTTGATCCGTAGGCGGGCGAGCTGTCGGGTCGCCCGCCTACAGTCGTGATAGGACGTGACGTCAAGATTCTCTTCGTTGGTGACGTGCGGCAGCATGGCGTCTCGTGCTCGACGTCTACGTACATTGCTAGCATGTTGGCGAGGGTCTTGTTCAGGCGCTCCGTGAGACCATTCGTCTGCGGGTGGTAGGCACTTGTGTTCCTGTGGCTTGTATGGCTGTACTGTAGAATAGCTTGGGTGAGCTCTGCTGTAAACGCTGTTCCTCTGTCGTTGATGAGGACTTCTGGGGCACCATGTCGCAGCAGAATGTTCTCGACGAAAAATTTCGCCGCATCAGCTGCACTGTCTTTCGATACAGCTTTAGTTTCAGCGAAGCGGGTGAGATAGTCCGTCGCCACGACGATCCACTTATTTCCGGAGATTGACGCCGGAAACGGTCCCAACAATTCCATCCCGACATGCTGAAATGGTCGGCAAGGAGGTTTGCTCGGCTGTAGTAATGCTGCGGGCCTTGTCGGTGGTGTCTTGCGTCGCTGGCAGTCTCAGCATGTCTTCATGTAACGGGCGACGTCGGCGGTCAGACGCGGCCAGTAATACTTTCCTGTATCCTCGACAGCGTTCGGGAGAATCCGAGGTACCCAGCGGTTGGATCGTCATGTAGAGCGTACAGTACTTCTGGACGCAGCGCTCACGGAACAACAAGAAGGTAGCTGCCACAGACTGGTGAGAAATTCTTCTTTACGAGCAGGTTGTTTTTAATGTGAACGAAGACCATCCGTGCTTAAATGCCCTAGGTACTACGTCGGTGTTCCCTTCCAAATACTTGACGAGGCCTTTTAGCTCCGGGTCTGCTCGTTGCTGTTTACTGAAGTCTTCTGCGCTTATTATTCCTAGGAAGGAGTGGTCATCCTCGTCGTCTTCCGGTGGGGGATGGATGGGGGCGCGTGATAGGCAGTAGGCGTCTGAGTGTTTTCGTCCGGACTTGTAGATTACCGTGACGACATATTCTGGCCGTCTGATTCTCCTCCTGGCCAGCCGTCCTGAAGGGTCCTTTAGGTTAGCTAGTCAACACAAGGCGTGATGGTCGCTGACGACTTTGAATGGCCTGCCATGTGGGTAAGGGCGGAATTTCGCTGTAGCCCGAATGATTGGGAGCCATTCCATTTCAGTCGTAGAATAATTGCCTCATGCTTTTGAGAGCGATCGGCAAGCATAATATATCACCCCTTCATGTCCGTCTTTCTTCTGGACTAGGACGGCGTCGAGGCCTAGGCTACTGGCGTCAGTGTGAATTTCGGTATCGGCGTCTTCGTCGAAACGTGCAAGTTCCGGCGGTGACTGCATGCGTCGTTTTAGTTCTTGAAATACGTCGGCCTGCGGCGTTTGCCACTTGAACTCGACATCAGATTTGGTTATATGCGTTAGCGGCTCAGCGTTGCGTGAAAATCCTTGACAAAGCGCCTGTAGTAGGCACACGCGCCAAGGTATCTACGCACTGCCTTCTTGTCAATGGGCTGCGGGAACATTGCGATGGCAGCTGTTTTCTGCGGGTTAGGGCGTACTCCGGATTTGCTGATGACGCGGCCTAGGAACAGAAGCTTATCGTAAGCGAAGCGTCACTTTTCTGGCTTCAGAGGGAGCCCTGAGGATTTGATGGCGTCTAGTACTGTGTCAAGCCGCCTAAGGTGATCGTCGAAATTTCCGGCGAAGACGAGGGCGTCATCCAAGTAAACAAGACAGGTCTGCCACTTCAATCCTGCTAACAGTGTGTCCATGACGCGCTAGAACGTTGCAGGCGCCGAGAAAGTCCAAATGCCATGTCTTTGAACTGGTAGAGGCCGTCTGGCGTGATAAAGGCAGTCTTTTCGCGATCTCTCTCGTCAACTTGTATTTGCCAGTAGCCAGACTTTAGGTCCATCGCCGAGAAGTATTTAGCATTGCAGAGCCGTTCTAATGTATCGTCTATCGTGAAAGGGGGTATACGTCTGTCTTCGTGATCTTGTTCAGTCGACGATTATCGACGCATAAACGTAGATTTCAGTCCTTTTTCTTCACCAGGACAACAGGAGCTGCCCACGGGCTTTTTGACGGCTGGATGATGTCGTCGCGGTGCAGTTTGTTGACTTGTTGCCTAATAACTTCACGTTCTCGCGTCGAAACTCGGTAAGGGCTCTGGCGGATTGGTTGAGCGCACTCTTTGGTTATTATGCGATGCTTTGCAACTGGTGTTTGTTGAATCTTCGATGATGTCGCAAAGCAATCCTTGTAACGTTCGAGAAGACTTCTGAGCTGTTGCTGCTTGCTGATGGGGAGACTTGGTTTTATGTCGAAGTCTGGTTCGTGAACTGTGGTCGCCGGGGTAGATGCGGTAGAACCGGAGAGAACAAACGCATTACTGGTTTCCAGAATTTCCTCGATGTACGCGATCGTTGTGCCTTTGTTGATGTGCTTGAACTCGTGGCTGAAATTTGTCAGCAACACTTTAGTTCTTCTTTCGTGCAGTCGAGCAATCCCTCTTGCGACGCAAATTTCACTTTCTAGCAGTAGACATTGGTCACCCTCGATGACACTTTCTACGACGGCAGGTGTTTTGGTGCCGATGGAAATGACAATGCTGGAGCGAGGCGGGTTGCTGACTTGACTTTCGAGCATGCTTAAGGCATGAGAGTTCTTAAGACTACGAGAGCTCTCCGGCGGTATCGCTCGATCTTCCAACAGCGTTATCGACTTCGAATTCAGGTCGATGATTGCGCCGTGTTCTTTCAGGAAGTCCATGCCGAAAATGACCCCTCGTGAACACTGTTGGTAGATAACGAAGGTGGCAGGCTAAGGCCGGTCATGAACGGTAATTCTTGCCGTGCAGATTCCAGTCGGCGTAATGAGGTGTCCGCCAGCGGTCCGAATTTGAGGGCCTTCCCATGCAGTTTTAACTTTCTTCAACTGGGCGGCGATGTGTACACTCGCTATGGTGTAATCGGCCCCTGTGTCGACTAAGGCGGTAACTGCGTGGCCGTCCAGAAGTACGTCACGGTCGGTGGTTCTTTGGCTCGCGTTACAGTTAGGTCTTGGCGTCGGATCACGGCTGCGTCGCGTTGACCCGTGGCTGGTATGGGACGTCGTCAGGTCGTCTTTCATCGTCGTATTCTTTGCTTCCACATTTCGCCGGGATGGCGGCGTGTTGTTATGTCGTCGAGGTGGTTACTTCGGCGTCTTCGTCGGCGGCGGAGGATCTTCGTCAGTTCGACGAACAGCAACCGCACCTGCATCGGTTGCTGCTGTTAGTTTTCCGGATAGGGGCTCGCGGATCGGCCCCGGGCTGTGCCAGGGTATGGACGGCGCTGCGGCGACAGGTAGCGGCCTGGTGACAGCAAACGGGACGGTCGTCGAGGGCTCCACTGAGTCGCGGCTAGGTAATCGGCGATGTCACGTGGGCGCTCCCCAAGCTGTGGACGCGGCGCGTTGACGGCGAAGCCTCTCAGTCGCAAGTCGCGATTTGGGCATCAGAGGTACACATGACCAGCTTCTTCGCAGTGATAGCAGAGCGGGCGGTGGTCGGGGGCTCGCCAAATGTCCGTCTTCCTCGTGTAGGTGCGCTGGGCGACGCGTGGCCGTGCTGGTGGCGGCGGCGGTGGACGACAGAATTATGGCGTTACAGGGCCCTGGCTCGGTCGCGGAGGTGGACCTTGACGGCGTGCAACGGTGGCGGAGGTCATCGCTTCCGGCTGGGGATGCGGTATTTGAGGTTGCACCTCAGGAACTCCCAGCGACCGCTGAACCTCATCTTTTTCGATGTCAGCGACCCAAGCTACTTGAGGCTGCGATGAAAGCAAGACCTTGCGCAATTCTTCGCGCACAATGGCCCTGACGGTATCTTGGAGATCAATGGAGCCCAGCGCTTGGATGCGGCACTGAGGCGTGAGCACTTGACGGTTACATTCCCTAGTGCGCATTTCTAAAGGTTTCTCAATCGTCGTAGCCTCAGTGAGGAACTCAGTTACGGTCTTCGGTGGGTTTCGGATTAGTCCGGCGAAATGTTCTTGCTTTACGCCTCGCATCAAGAAACGTACTTTTTTCTCTTCGGACATTTCCGGGTCGGCGTGCCGGAAAAGACGGGTCATCTCTGCCGTGAAGATGGCGATGGGCTCATTTGGCAGTTGGCCTCGGGTTTCCAGCAGAACTTCGGCCCTTTCTTTTCGGGGAATGCCCGTGAACGTCCTCGGAAAGTTACTGCGGAACTGGTCCCATGTTGCAAGGGTGGACTGCCGGTTGTCGAACCAAGTCCTCGCGGCATCTTCCAAGGAGAAGTACACATGTAGCTTATCCTCAGATGTCCAGTTGTTGAAGGTCGAGATCCTTTCGAAGGTTTCTAGCCAGGTTTCCGGATGCTCCGACGTAGCTCCACGGAAGGTATTGGGCTCTCTGGGTGATTGAAGTACGACGGATGACACTGGGGCTGCCATAGTGGTTGTCTTGGCCACAATGTTTTTGGTCTTCTCAGGTAGAAGTCCGTGCACCGGGGGCAGCTGCTGTGGACGACGGCTTGCTCTATGGTCCGGGAGTACGATGGTGCTCTCTTTGCGGTCCGGGCTTTGACCACGGCTTGTCGGGGGCGTCTGGTACATGGATGAAAAGCACCTCCGCCAGATGTCAGGTGGTATTGACGTTAAAGAACTCAGTAGCAACATTGTGAAAGAGAAAACTAGCTTTTATTGGGCGAACCTGTGCCCACAAAGACAGGCTACACCTAAGGCCCAACGATAGCGGCGAACACAGTCGGCGATCGTCGAAAATCTGATCGACTGGTCAATCGCGTCGGCTTTTATACATACGTCGTCGAATGTTCCAGTGTAATCGCTGGGACTCGCGCGCCTTCCACAATGTTCCAAGACATGCGATCAGATTTTACAAGGTTCGGTCACAGACAGCGGATGGAACCATCGATAACATTTCAGAAACTTCTTTTACATGCAGTCGCGTCCTGCGCTGTGAGATAACATTTGTTAGGTGGTGAGAAGTGGTCGCCGGATAAAGATAAAGAAGTACACATGTCAATACCTATCTTATTAACCTGTTGGAATCTATACAAAACAAGGCTGCTCGATTAATCTTTTTCCGTTACTCTCGGTATCAAAGTGTAACAGCACTGAAAATATCGCTCCATCTCCCGCCTCTGATTATGCGCAGAAAATTCAGCCATTTATCCTTTTTCCATACCTCTACCACAGCAACACACCATTTGGAAGTTCACATCTTCTCCCGGCGCCGCACACATCGGCTCGTGTAGATTATATGAAGAAGACTAAAGCCATTTTCGCTCGGACAGAACGATACAAATACTCACCTTTGGTCCTGGCTATCGAAGAGTGGAATTCCCTTCACTCTTGCATTGCGGCTATCGGCTAAACATCAGTTCAAACAGCTCTTTGGTTATACTTACAAAATTCCAATGTAAAATGATGTGCGTCGTTCTTTTTTCTTTTTTTAGTGTGTGCGCGTCGGCCGTATCGTTCCGTGATATGTTAGATGCCATGTTTTGCAACTTCTGAAGGTGCCATTTTTGTTTTGTCTTGTGGGATTTGCTAAATGTGCAATTTTCCAATTCCTGTTCCTAGCCATTTTTATCCTTATTACCTTGTAGCTGTCTTCTTAGCTTGTTTATTTGTGTCTCAGCCGTTTATAACATGTGTTGCACATTTACAAGTTTTCTTTGACGAATCCCCCTATGTAATACCCGCATTGGGCCTTTAAGGTATTGAAATAAAAAGAATAAAAAAAACCAAAAATTGTGAACCTCAAAACCCTAGAAAAAATTTCATCTTTGTAAACACCTCAAATAATGTACTGTGATAGAATCCATTGGAATTATACTATCAGTTCAGTTTCCTAGGAACTGCATACATGTCGTGCTATGACACAAAGTGCTTGTGTGGCATTTCGGGTGCTCATGTGGCATACCTAACTTGGAAACCTGTTAGCATGCCCAAGAGGCTTTATTACCTGTAAGAAACTCGATGAAAATGTCAATACAATCAAACCATCTGCCTTCTGTTGAAGTTATGGCCAATGACGCATTCATTTAAGAGTAGGAGAAAGAAATTTGTGTATTAAGCAATATAAATTACAATCTTTGGCATGATACTGTGATCCATGATCCAGTCACATCTTCTGAGCATATACCTCTGCACGGGCATACTTAACTACAAGCCAAAAAAAAAAAGGAGACAGTCCAACTGGGTAACGTTTCAGCAATAAATATAGACATCATTCGGGATATGTACATGAATGCATCATGTATGAACATGTCATAAAAGAGAACGTACTGCTGCTGGCACGCTGCTGGCACGAGCAGCAGTTATGACTGTTTAATCGTTTACCATACCATAAAATAAAACATTGTATGAAGGTGCTGATTTGTATTGACAAGCTGCCCTTAATTATAGATAAACCGCATTAAGTATTGACTTAGATGGTTTGAGCAAATATATTAAACAGACAAATAATACACATTTGTTATTTTTGCCTAATATTGCTGCATCTACTTATTTGCAGCATACACCTGGGGCACCTTTGGGACGAATGACACAAAGGTCAAGGCCAGCGTGGCGACCATGCTTGCCCAGGGGAAGTAGTGTAAATATCTAGTTTGTTTCCGTAATAGCATTAGACATGCATTTTAAGGAATTCATATATTATATCATGCCATAAAAACAGTTAATTCATTGCCGGTGCACTTGTTTTATTTTTGCAAGGCATGATTCAGCGCTAAATTCTTTGTTTATGCAACATATATGAAAGTCCAGCTAATTATGGAACATTCTTAATCTACTAACTTTAATGCATAAGTGCAGATTAAAAGCAACATGTGCAGATGCATTAATGCACTCAAATTTTTTTGCTACCACATGTAAACAAAAATGTAAACTAAATAGTAGATAGCCTATAGCTATGGAGTTATGGCCTTATACACTCTTTGTAGACTTGTCTATAAAATGTCTGTGTCTGTAGACTGTGTATAGAATAATGAAAATTCATGTTTGTTGACAAATGTCTGCAGAATGGCATAGAAAAAAGTGTATCGGAATATAAAGTTCTGTTTTTGTAGACTGAAGTCTAAAGAATGCCTATAGACTATATATAGACATTTGTCTATATACATTCCATAGAGTTCATTCTACAAAAGTAGAACTGTATATATAGTTCTACTTTTGTAGATTGAAGTGTATAAAATGTCTACAGGTAAATGTGTATAGGTAGTCTATAGACATTCTATGGACTTCAGTCTACAAAAATATAACTGTAAAACCCTATAAACTTCTGTCTGTAAACATTCTGCGGACATTTGTCAAAAAACGTGAATTTTCATTAATCTATAGACAGTCTTTAGGCTCAGACTTTTTATAGACCAGCCTATTAAAAGTGTAAGGCCATAAGTCCATAGACCATCTATAGACTAGTCTATAGGAATAGTCTATAGATAGTGTATAGACATTTGTCTATAGACATTCTATAGACTTCAGTCTACGAAAGTAGATCTAACTATAAGCCTATACACTTGTCTATAGACATGCTGCAGACAATTGTCAGCAAAAAAAATTTCATTAACTTATAGACAGTCTATAGACACTATATAGACAGTCTATTGACTCAGACTTTTTATAGACTAGTCTATAAAAAGTCTATGGCCACAAGTCTATAGACTAGTTTAAAGAAATGTCTATAGACAGTCTATAGAATCCGACTTTTTATAGACTAGTCTAAAGAAATGTCTATAGACAGTCTATAGACTTCATAGAGAAATGTCTATAGACTGTCTATAGACTTTCTTAAAAAGATTTGTAAGGGTACGACCAGCATTGTACACCTAAAGCTTTCGTCGGCCTTCAAAGAAAATGTGTTCTGTTCAGGGGTGCGATTGCGACAACCGTACGGCTGGCCTTTTCCTGCATCGCTTTTTGCTCTGGAAGCTCGAAACGTCCATCAAGTCGAATAGCGGGACATTTGAATATGCAGCTCTAATGGCAGGCCACCAAAACAAATTTCGCGACTTGAAAACCAAATTAGGTTACGTCTGTTCTGATATGGCATCACATTATTTTAATTCCGCTGGAAGTGTTCCCTCCACATACAGATGGCGCTAAGCCCCATGAAACACCGATGAACCACCATGTTTTGAACATATGGGTTCTTATGGAAGCTTCGCTACCAGGTATATTTACCTTGCTTCATGCGCCAGCAAGACGTGCCGGCCATGCGCTCCTAGTATCGCGTTTCAATGGGTGGGCACTGTTCGTTGGCCGAATATCACCAGCATAATTTTTTTTCTTTTGTTCGCGGCACGGCAGAATCTACCATCGATAAATTCGATGCCAATCTGGCTCGACCGCCGAAAATGCAGCGTGTGACAACCGCATAAGATTGGCGTATACGAGAAGTGCAGCGGTAACGTAGAGTTTGAACACCCGCCTCGCGTGCAAGAGGTCCCTGGTTCGAATCCCGGTGCAACGCAATTTTCCACCGGATTAAAAGAAAAGTCCGCGTGTTGATAAAATTGCATAAACAGCCCTGGAGTGTGGCCTGATCCCGGTGACTAGAACCGGTAACGCACTCCCTCGCCAAAGCAGGATTGGCCACCCTGGTGCAGTACTTGGCCACAACCTCCTATATTAACACAACAATCAAACCCCGGCCCTCAGTCCCCAGCAGCTGCGAAGCAACTTACCAGGCCGGCGGTCAGACCTGCGACGCAGCAGAGTGTGCTAAGAATACCTGGGTCCGAACAGGCCGCCATTGGAATCTGGACCTGGCAACGTCTAACACTAGAACGTTATCTAGTGAGGCGAGTCTAGCAGTGCCATTGGAGTAATTAGAAGGAAGTAAATGGGATATAACAGGGCTCAGTGAAGTTAGGAGGACAAAAGAAGCATATACAGTGCTAAAAAATGGGCACCTCCTGTGCTACCGGGGCCTAGCGGAGAGACGAGAACTAGGAGTCGGATTCCTGATAATTAGGAATATAGCTGGTAACATACAGGAACTCTATAGCATTAACAAGAGGGTGGCAGGTCTTGTGAAAGTTAATAAGAGGTACAAATAACGGTTGTGCAGGTCTACGCCCCAACATCTAGTCATGATGACCAGGAAGTTGAAAACTTCTATGGAGACGTGGAATCGGCGATGGGTAGAGTGAAAACAAAATACACTATACTGATGGGCGACTTCAATGCCAAGGTAGGCAAGAAGCCGGCTGGAGACAAGGCAGCGGGGGAATATGGCATAGATACCAGGAATAGCAGGGGAGAGTTATTAGTAGAGTTTGCGGAACAGATTAATATGCTGATAATGAATACCTTCTTCCGCAAGCGGGATAGCCGAAAGTGGACGTTGGGGAGTCCGAAAGCTGAGACTAGAAATGAAATAGACCTCATACTCGGCGCTAACCCTGGTATCATAGAAGATGTGGATGTGCTCAGCAAGCTGCGCTGCAGCGACCATAGGATGGCAAGAATTCGAATTAGCCTAGACCTGAGGAGGGAATGGAAGAAACTGGCTCATAAAAAGTCGATCAATGAGTTAGTAGTAAGACGGAAAATAGAGGAATTCCAGATCAAGCTACACAACAGGTATTCGGCTTTAACTCTCGAAGAGGACCTTAGTGTTGAAGCAATGAACGACAATCTTGCGGGAATCATTAGGGAGTGTACAATAGAAGTCGGTGGTAACTCCGTTCGACAGAATACCAGTGAGCTATCGCAGGCGACGAAAGATCCGATGAAGAAACGCCAATGTATGAAAGCATCTAACCCTACAGCTAGAATAGAACTGGCAGACCTTTTAAAGTTAATCAACAAGCGTAAAACAGCTGACATAAGGAAGTATAATATGGATAGAATTGAACATGCTCTCAGGAGCGGAGGAAGCCTAAAAGCAGTGAAGGAGAAACTGGGAATTGGCAAGAATCAGATGTATGCGTTAAGAGACAAAGCCGGCAATATCATTACTAATATGGATGAGATAGTTCAAGTGGCTGAGGAGTTCTATAGAGATTTATACAGTACAAGTGGCACCAACGGCGATAATGGAAGAGAGAATAGTGTAGAAGAATTCGAAGTTTTACAGGTATTGCCGGAAGAAGCAAAGAAAGCCTTGGGAGCGATGCAAATGGGAAAGGCAGCTGGGCAGGATCAGGTCTCAGCAGATTTGTTGAAGGATGGTGGGCACATTGTCCTAAGAATCTGGCCACCCTCTACACGCCATGCCTCATGACCTCAAGCCTACCGGAATCTTGGAAGAACGCTAACTTAATCCATACGAAAGGGGGCGCCAAAGACTTGAAAAATTATAGACCGATCAGCTTACTCTCAGTTGCCTACAAACTATTTACTAAGGTAATCGTAAATAGAATCAGGAACACCTTAGACTTCTGTCAACCAAAGGGCCAGGCAGGATTCCGTAAATGTTACTAAGCAATAGACCATATTCACACTATCAATCAGGTGATAGAGAAATGTGTGAAATATAACGAACTCTTATATATAGCTTTCATTGATTACGAGAAAGTGTTTGATTCTGTCGAAACCTCAGCAGTCATGGAGGCATTACGTAATCAGGGTGTAGACGGGCCGTATATAAATATACTGAAAGATATCTATAGCGGCTCCACAGGCACCGTAGTCCTCCATAAGGAAAGCAACAAAATCCCAATAAAGAAAGGCGTCAGGCAGGGCGATACGACCTCTCCAATGCTATTCACAGCGTGTTTACAGGAGGTATTCAGAGACCTGGATTGGGAAGAATTCGGGATAAAAGTTAATGGAGAATGCCTAATAACTTGCGATTCGCTGATGATATTGCCTTG
This sequence comes from Dermacentor variabilis, assembly GCF_050947875.1. Classification (NCBI taxonomy): domain Eukaryota; kingdom Metazoa; phylum Arthropoda; class Arachnida; order Ixodida; family Ixodidae; genus Dermacentor; species Dermacentor variabilis. Next base: position 27,406,794 of record NC_134574.1, read on the forward strand.
CTTAGTAACTCAGGGGACCGATTGCAATGCATGCTCACTGACCTGGAGAGGCAAAGCAGAAGAGTGGGTCTAAAAATAAATCTGCAGAAAAATAAAGTAATGTTTAACAGTCTCGGAAGAGACCAGCAATTTACAATAGGTAGCGAGGCACTGGAAATGGCAAGGGAATGCATCTACTTCGGGCAGGTAGTGACGGTGGATCCGGATCATGAGAGGGAAATAATCAGAAGTATAAGAATGGGCGGGGGTGCGTTTGGCAGGCATTCTCAGATCTTGAACAGCAGGTTGCCATTATCCCTCGAGAAAAGTGTATAACAGCTGTGTCTTACCAGTACTCACGTATGGGGCAGAAACCTGGATGCTTACGAAAAGGGTTCTACTTAAATTGAGGACGGCGCAACGAGCTATGGAAAGAGGAATGATAGGTGTAACGTTAAGGGATAAGAAAACAGCAGATTGGGTGAGGGAACCAACGCGAGTTAATGACAGCTTATTTGAAATCAAGAAATAGAAATGGGGGGCGGGGCATGGGCACGACATGTAGTGAGGAGGAAAGATAGCCGATGGTCATTAAGGGTTACGGACTGGATTCCAAGGGAAGGGAAGCGTAGCAGGGGGCGGCAGAAAGTTAGGTGGGCGGATGTGATTAAGAAGTTTGCAGGGACGGCATGTACACAATTAGTACATGACCGGGGTTGTTGAAGTATGGGAGAGGCCTTTTCCCTGCAGTGGGCGTAACGAGGTTGACGACGACGACGATACGATAACATTCTCGCAGGGGGAAAGGGCCGCCCCAACCCCTTTCCCCTTGTTGATCTCTTCTTTCCATTTCGCGCTAGGTCACGTGGCCTCTTTTTAGTGAATTCCGACAACGACGGCATAGGATCCTCATAAGCAGCTTCGCTGTAAAAAAATTTGATGGAGCGCGTACGCCCTCCTGCTGCGAAGGCACTGTTAGCCGAGGTGTATGGGTGCGGGCACCAATAAAAAGCAGGAACGCGAGGTTTAACACCCCTTGCCAATTCCGAATTAAGCGGAAAAGGATGATAAATGTAAGGAGTGAGAGGCTTCGGCAGTAGGAGAAAGTGAGTCATTATTGCCGGCTGCTCAAACGTGCCTAGGCGCTCAGAGGCAATTGTGGAGAGGTTGAGAGGCAGCGAAAGGGTGGCAGTAGGGACATATACAGGGCGAACATTGGGTGCTGTCATGGAGCGAACAAGGGAAAAGGCCGAGGAAAATGCGCGCTGTCCCAACCTTGTAGTGTTATAGCATGTGGGCTAAAAACGTGTTAAACAGGAAAGGGGCAGGACCAGCACAATGCCGGGCGAAACGGGTGGACGACTTGCGCGAGATGTGCCCTCAGGTAGAGCTTGTGGTGCATACAGCTCCCGAGGGGCCTTTACGTGGGAGCAACATAGAAAGAGCTGTTGTGGGTGCAAATAAGGCTATGCGGATTAAACCTAGAGAAAGGCTTCGTGGTCGTTGACGTAAACGGAATTGAGAAGATATGGTGGCTTTCAACAGGACGGGAATCCCTTTCATTTACAGGCTTGCACGAGAAGTGGGCTGGCAACTTGCTGATCGCGCAGTTGCTTTTTTTTTGGGGGGGGGGGCACGGGGGCTAGGATGCCAGGCCAGGAAGTAGTGAAGAAGGTCCCCTAGGGGAACCTCAGAGTAGCATCGCCATCAATAACAAAAAAGAAGGAAAAAAAACAGAGCTGGCCATACAATAGGTTGCAAAGCATACGTAAAAAGGAAAAGTGAGTAGAGATTGAGGAGCAGGCAAGTAGAGATCAGCTAGGGGTATATACAGTTACAGAAATACATCTCAAAGACACGAAAGAACCACTAGTGATTGAGAATTATATTTGGGAAGGGTGCAATGAAACTAAATCGGAACGAAAGACTTGTAATGGTCATCCATCAGAGAGGCAAATGCAAAAGAATAAATTGAAAATATCAAAAACTTTTTTCGTTAATATACACAGTGAATAGAAAGAAAACTTGGCTGAGCGTAGTCTATTTGTGGACCGGAAATAATTGCAGTGAGAAGAATCAAAAGTTGGTGGAATGCCTAACTGATATTAGAGGTTTCGGAAATGTCGCTGAAACTATTCTATGACAGGAATGACAGGTGATAGGAATGCCCAAATACAGTATATAGATGGCTATACGGGAAGTCATTGAACGAGAAGTCAATGCTAGGTGTTTGTGTGATAACATCGTTGTCGTGAATACAAGGCCTAAACGTAATTGGCAGACGAGGTGGTGGTGACGTTGACGGACACAGTAGCAACACTGTGAATGACGAAACTAACTTTTATTGGGCGAACCTGTGCCCACAAAACAGGCTACACTTATAGCACAACAATAGCGGCGAACACGGTTGGCGATCGTCGAAAATCTGATCAGCGGGTCCAGGGCATCGGCTTTTATACAGCAGTCATCGAATATTCCAGACTAATCTTTGGGACCCGCGTGCCTTCCAAAAAGTTCTATACCATTCGCGTCACGCGATGAAATCAGAAAACACAAGGTTCGGCGACAACAGACAGCGGATAGAAGCATCGATAACTTTCAAGAAACTTCGGATACATGCAGGCGCGTCCCGCGCTGTGCGATAAGATTTGTTAGGCGGCGAAACGTGGTCGCCGGATAAATATAAGTACACGTGTCAATATATACAGAGAGAACAATCTATAGTCCAAATACTGGTTCAGGGGGGTCTCCTTGGACGTGTTTTTGTGTAGCTACGGATTTTCGCCCAGTTTGCTGGTTTTTCCCCACAACATGAACCATGTTGCTTATGGACCGCTTTTGCGGTTCATAACCACTACTGGCGCCCATTTACAAGGTCCATCGCCATCTACAGCCTCCTGCTCCGTCGTCCAGCCTTGTGCGGCGTCGCCAGCGCGAGTGCCCCCGTGGCACTCGCCGCGTCGACATGGAACATGGCAGATGAGCATTACCGATGCAAGTGTCATCCAAGCCAAGAGCGTCTCCTTCGCCGGGACGAGTGGAACGAGCGAAGGCGGTATCCTGAGGTTGGATACCGCCAGCATGGAGCACAACAGCCCTGCTCACACGGTGCACACCTCAGCCAAGAGAACGACGGAAGCTACTGGCTTTTCATCGGATGAAAATGTAGCCCCAGCTGCGCCAAAAAGACGTCGCTCATTACAAGGCCTGCCCGGACGACCGACACATGCCTCTCCGGTGTCGCCAACGACATCGTGGTGTAAAGTGGTTATCAAGTCTCGTGCTAGGTACAACATGTCCACTTTGCAACCGTATCAATCAAGCGGCTCTGGACGCCTACCTCGAGACTACCCGATTTCCCCCCCCCACCCAAGGTTTCGCTCTACACAAACCTACCAATAGGGTCCCAGTATGGGTGCCTACTATGGCACTAGTTTATAAGCTCGAAGAACTGCAACAGATACAAGTCTCGGAAGAATGTGTCCTTCCAGTCCAGGCGTACCTAGCCAGGGGTACTGACTGAATGCGCTATGTGGTTAATGGAGTTGACCATGACGAAGAACCCGAAAGGCTCTCGCAGGAACTATTGTGTCCCACACACAAGGTCGTGACTGCGCGCTACCTAGGCAGTGGTCGTACATGTCCAATCACACTTCAAGGTCCTAATTCACCACCTGAACGTTTCTTGTAGTACGGTTGCGTACTGCGCCCGCGTCGGTTCAAGCCTTCCATTGCGTACTCCTATATTTGCTTTAGACACGGACATCCTGCCCCTACCCACGCAAGGACAACATCATGGAGCCTGAACCATCTGTATCGTTTATATGCGGCCTATGACAAACAAAGGATCAACACACCACTTTCATAATGTGCCCTACGAAGTTGAAGGCCACTAAGAAAGCACGGCAACGCCGTTCTCGACAGCCACAAAGGACCCCTCGAGATCCGTTAATGAGAAAATCCCTGTGTACCACCGTTACGCTATTCTGGCCTCGCTGGAAGAGGACGCTAGTCCCGCGACAATAACAAGTGGAGCGACAAGTGATGCTGGCACTACTACATTTAGCGCAGCTCTTCGATCGTCGACTTCACGACCACAACCGGCATCACAATCAATGGAAGACACGCCACTTACCTTGGTGAACAAAGAGTTCGAGATCGACGCTCGCCTAGCCATCCTTAAAGAGAAAGTGCAACGTCTCTCTCAAAGAATGCCCTACAGTGTTCCGGCTTCATGACGGAGCGCGGTCGTCGCATTCGTCGTCGACGTTTATTCTTGCGCATATCGCCAAGCCAGCATATATGTCGAAACCTCTCTGACCCCAAAGACTCTTGTGCTTTCTTCCGCAACGGCTTCAGCATCTCACCTTGGTTCTGCAGGCCAACGTTAATCTTTGATGGCTGCTAAGTCTTTAAGTGTGCCAGAAGGTATTTTGCAGTGGAACTGCCGCGGCATGGCTGGGAAGGTCGGACACCTGTGCCAGAATCTCAGATATGAGAAGCTGTATGTTTTGGCTCTGCTGCCTCAATAGTATAATGGCCTGTTACCCATTTCAGGATTTGCGGCAAAATCATTGCCTTCAATGTTGGACCGTACGAGTGCTACGCCCAATGTACCTCCAGGAAAGGCTGCGGTTTATGTAAGATCCACTCTTCGTTAGACCCGCGTTGATCTTTTACGGTGGTGAACCTTATGGGAAGAAGTCGTGGCCGTATTGGTTCTTCTCCAAAGCACGCACGTTATCATCGTTTCATAACGGAGATCTGGCGCCGACGTGGCTACCAGAAATTTAAGCCTACTTTTCATGCAGATGACGTGCGCTGCTTAAGTGTTCGCCAACTTGACGTGTCCCCTAAGCGCCGAGAACGCCGGATTGACCGACAGCTGTACGGCCCTTCGCTTTCCGGTTCGACGCGGAGCACTGAACACGACACCTTTCGACTTTGACGGCACCTGCCCAACTCTTCGCTTCACGGATCCACAAAGAACACTGGACGCTACAGCGACACCTGTGGTTGATCAACTCGTCTGCTGGCAATAGGGGTTAGCCTCGGACAGAAAACTACATAAGCAGCTGCCTCGCCACGCCACTCTGGGATCTGGCGCCGACATGGCTACCAGAAATTTACGCCTACTTTTCATGCAGGTTAGTTACTCCTGTCGTTTTGTGAATGGCAAGCCATTTAAAAAATCGGTGTCAGATCCCATTGCATGCTTACTATTCGCTGCAAGCAAACTGTGTTATTTTGGGTTAAGTTGCATTTTTACCCCTGGTTGTCTGTCTAAGATTCACTTACTGCTCTCTGGAGATGTAGAACAAAATCCAGGACCCCTTTCTACAGAACAAGAACAGCAAATGTTTCAAGCTTTTATGAAAATTCCATTGATGATGCAAGGGCAGTCCGACATACTAGATGAGATCCGCTGCCTTCGAGCTAGTCAGCAAGCTATGGAACAAAAGATAAACGATTTCAGTGTCAAAATTCTACTCGCTGAGGAAACCGCATGAAGAGTCACATAACTGCATGCCACGATAGAAAGGATTTCATCTCGTGTTGAATCGGCCACTTCTGCACTGGCCTCAATGCGTGATAGCCAAGACGACCTAGAAAATAGGTCTCGCCGGAATAACTTGATTTTTTTCGGCCTTCCCGACACCGCGAAGGAGACATGGGCTGAATCAGAAGAAAAAATTACGTCTTTCTGTACAGAGAAATTAAATGTGTCACTTGAACTACAATCTATTGAGAGAGCACATAGAATAGGGCGGTACTCTGAGCACAAGAAAAGACCATTAATAGTAAAATTTATATCATTTAAAGAAAGACAACGTGTCCTTGAGGCCGCCTCGAGACTAAAGGGAACAGGATTTGGCATTAGTGAAGACTACTCTAAGAAGGTTTGTTTTGAGCGCAAGAAGTTGCTTCAGTTTGCTAAATCACGTGGCAGTGATTTCAAACTTATCTTCAATAAGCTTAATATAGGTAAAAAGACCTACAAGTGTAATGCTGGTTCTAATAACGTAATCGAGTTAGACGGATAGCCATCACAGTTCGCTACATCTCGGAAGACTGCTCATAAGTTGGCACGGAAGCAGCATTTGGAGCACCATGGCTCATACAGCGCTCCTTTCCACTTCGCAGGCGATCTTCGCGTTCCTGCTGCTGCTGTGTCCGTGCACAGCGCATTCGGAGTATGACCCTTCGCAACCACTACTACTGTCAAGCAAGGCCACAATCTACCAGCAGACCGGCAACTATCTCCACATCGACCCACTACAACTACTGCGCCCAGCCTTCTGCGCACCATCATCGTCAACCGTGTCGTCACATCGCAGTGGCAACTTAAGCGGCTGTCCGAGCGTCAGTCCGTTTAGTTGGCACGGAAGCAGCATTTGGAGCACCATGGCTCATACAGCGCACCTTTCCACTTCGCAGGTCTGTAAAAACGTTTCGCTTTATGCTAAGAAAAGTGACGACCCATTTTTGCTATTGCTTCCGTGCCAACAAGTGCTCTGTGAAATTGTCGCAGATTGTTTCTCTATGGCGTTGCTGTTATTGTGCTCAGGTGACGTGGAAACTAATCCCGGTCCTACTACGCGTACTGAGGCATTACTCGATCTGCAGAATTTGCCATCAAATCCTTCTGAGCAGACGGAAGTTCTTTTCCGGCTGTTAAAAGACCTTCAGGCTCGTTCTGTACAATCTGCTAAGGGTCAGGCCGAGTTGGTTAACGACGTCAAGGCTATTAAGGTTGGTCAAAAGAACATCGAGACAAAAATGGAATGTATCCAGAAAAGATTAGACAACCTTGAAGAAAAAACAAACGTTTTAGACCATCTCCACGATGAAATGAGTGGCATTCAGGCGTCCGCTCAAGCCCAAACAACTCGGCTAGACTCTTTACTAATGCGCGTTGACGAACTTGAGGACAGATCGCGACGCAACAACCTCATATTTCATGGCATCCGTGACTCTCGGGAATCGTGGGAACAGTCCGAATCACTCATAAGAGAAGCACTAACCGGTGTAATCGACAGCCTGCCTGACACGGCAACCGAACGTGCTCATCGCATTAGTCACTACACGCCTAATAAGTGTCGCCCAATTGTAGTTAAATTCACCAACACGAAAATAAAAGACAAAGTACTTTCTATGCGCGCACAACTGAAAGAAAAGGGTATTTCTACCTCCGAAGATTTTTCGCCCGCCACCCGTCACGTCCGTAAAAAACTAATTGAGTACGCTAAAAGCCAGCCCCAACCATGCCCTTTCCAGCTAAGGTACACCAAACTAATAATGAATAAAAAACAGTTCGTCTATGACCCGGCAACAGACACCGTCAACGAGCATGCGCCATATGAACCACGAGATAACGGCGGGCATCCAAATTCCCAGCACGTGCCCAGTTAGGAAAACGTGAGGGGATGTGGACGAGAATCATGCATAGTATCTGTGTTCTTTACAAATATTCGAAGCGTCATGAATAAGCGCACTTCCTTAGCATCTGCATTGGATACTTGCAACGCCGACATTTTTGTGCTTACCGAAACGTGGCTACATTCACAGATACACGATAACGAAATTCTTCAAACCGCACACCATTTTTCACTGTATCGTTGTGACCGTACAAAGCGTCAGGGAGGCGGCGTGCTCTTAGCCATTTCTAAAGATTTCCCATCTCAGTGTATTCATGTCAATACTGACCTCGAAACGGTTTGGGCCATCATTGAAATAAATCACCAGAAGATAATCATTGGCGTTTGTTACCGCCCCCCAGCTTATGCATCTAATTTCGTAAATGAGATGCATGATGTCATTAATATTGTTACATCTCGTCGTCCTACATTACCTTTATTTTTACTTGGCGATTTTAACTTACCGAACATCATATGGAATACTGAACCTCCAACTTTACACCCTTTTTCTTCATTAGCCAATGAGTTCTTAGGCATGTGCTCTGTCTTTTCACTTTCACAACTTGTTACTCAACCCACACGCACTACCGAATCCACTGAGAACACACTTGACCTTGTATTAACATCGCGGCCTGACCTAGTTTCCGACATCACCTATTTACCCGGCTTGAGCGACCATTCAGCACTTTCGTTCGACATAAATATTTTGCGGCCAAAAACCGGTAAAAAATTCAAATCTTTTCGAGACTACGCGGAAGGAAATTTTGAAGCCATCAACGCCGAATTATCTGCTTTTCTAGACGTATTTATAAACAACTTCGACAGCCGTACCGTTCAGACCAACTGGAATATGTTTGCTACAAAAATTGCTGAACTAACAAACAAATACATCCCACTGCGCACCATTGCATGTAATCTAAACGCCCCATGGTACAACATCCGTCTCAAGCGCCTGTCTAATAAAAAGAAACGCCTGCACAAATTAGCCAAACGTTCACCTAGCGTAAACCGCTGGACCAAATACAAACTGGCGGCAGATGAGTATGTAGCCGCACTTAAGCAAGCCAAAGATCACTTTCTTGGAAATACCTTGCCTTTAATGCTTAAAACCGACACCAAGAAATTCTGACGCGTCATTAACCCCAAGGCGAACGACATAATAACTTTAACCGACAGCTCTGGAAATGTTATTCCAACTAATCAATGTGCGTCCGCGCTTAATGATGCTTTCATGCACAACTTTTCAACAACTACACACATTACTCTTCCATCCACGCACGACTACGATTACCAAGCAATGTTTCCCATAATCATTGAACCAGCAGGCATCGTGCCAATTATCTCATCTTTAAAACTATCTTCGGCTCCAGGACACGATTTAATAAACGCGAAATTTTTGAAAAGCGCTAGCTGTTACTCTTCAATCTTCCTAGGAATGATCTTCCAACAGTCGCTAGATAAGGGTTCTTTGCCTGATGAATGGAAGATTGGGAAGGTGATCCCACTCCATAAGTCGGGTGACAAGCATTCTCCATATAACTACCGCCCTATTTCGCTCACTTCCATTCCATGTAAGATGTTAGAACATATACTTGCCTCAAATCTTGCGAGCTTTCTTGAAACTAACTCATTTTTTTTCACCATTGCAACATGGCTTCCGCAAGACGTATTCATGTGAAACACAACTAGTTTTATTTACGCACAAGCTAAACGTCATTCTTGACCGCTCTTCAACTGCCGACTGTATATTTTTAGACTTTTCGAAAGCGTTTGACAAAGTGTGCCATAAGCTTCTAATGTTTAAGTTGCATCGAATTAACATTGATCCCAGACTGCTTGCATGGCTTGAGTGCTTTCTTTCTAACCGTTCGCAGTTTGTCTTTGCTAATGACTCAAACTCTCAACCGAGTAGAGTACAGTCCGGCGTACCTCAAGGGTCGGTACTTGGTCCCCTCCTTTTTTTAATTTACATAAATGATCTACCCTCTTGTGTTTCCTCTAACATTCACTTATTCGCCGATGATTGTGTAATTTTCAGGGAAATAATATGTGACACTGATATATCTTCTCTTCAATCCGACCTTAACGCTATTTCTACTTCGTGCCAATCATGGTCAATAGAATTAAATATTAAAAAATGTAAATTTATGCGCGTGTCCAGAACTTCTAACCAGCTTCCTTCTTACTGCATTAATAATCTCCCCTTAGACTCTGTTTCCTCCTACAAATATCTTGGTGTCCATATTACTAGAAACCTCTCGTGGTCCATGCACGCTTCTTACGTAATTAAAAATGCTAACCGCATGCTGGGATACCTAAAACGCAATTTCCCTAAGGCACCATCTTCCCTAAAATTAATATTATACAAGTCACTAGTTCGCTCAAAACTTGAGTACGCCGCAGTAGTTTGGGATCCCTTTCAGAAAAACCTAATTCACTCTTTAGAAATGGTACAAAATAACTCTGCTCGTTTCGTTTTTTCTAATTATAACCGAACTGCCAGCACTTCTGCAATGAAATTAAACCTTGATTTGCCATCTTTCGGCTCTCGCCGTAAAGGCCTTAGACTTTCACTTTTTCATAAGATATTTCATCATCCTTCACTTCGCGACGAACTTATCTCCCCTCCTCAATACATTTCATCAAGGTTAGATCACAATAACAAAGTTGGAATTTCATTATGCCAAAGCAATGTCATGTCTCATTCATTCCTTCCGCGTACATCTGCCGAGTGGAATGGCCTACCAGCCTCAACCGCTACTATTGTTGACCATCAGCACTTCACGGCAGTATTAGATAACATTGTATAACTGGAGCATTTCATTCGTGTTTTTGTACTACCAATTGTATAACTGTTTTTGTATTACCGGAACACTGTATTACTGCACTGCATGCACCATATTTAATTTTATTGACCAGCACTCCAGGAACACTCAGATAACATTATATAACCGAGAACCATCTATTTCTGTACTATTAACTACTTTGCTGCATTGTACTTTTTTTTGTATTTGATGTAACCACTCCCCTCTTTAATGCCTCTGGCCCTGAGGGTACACGAAATAAATAAATAAATAAATAACCTGAATTTCATTGTCGTGAATTGTCGAAGTCTAAAAAACAAAAAAAACATGACTTTGAATCTCTTTTGGAATCGACAAAACCACATGTAGTCATTGGAACAGAGTCATGGCTAGATAGTTGTCTACAACAGCGAACTATTTCCGTCAGACTACACTGTTTACAGAAAAGACCGCAACTGCCACGGTGGTGGCGTCTTTGTTTTGATTCACCGCAGTCTCAGCAGCACTCCCATCAACGTAGAAAGCTGTCTTTGTGAAACGGTCCGGTGTAGGGTGATGCTCGCAAACGGCCATTCTGTAGCAATCGGATCGTACTACAGGCCCCCAAACTGCAGGTCACCGGAGCCTCTGTTTCAAATGAATGACATCATGCTCTCGTTAAACACGACATATATTATTCTTGGTGGCGACTTTAACTTTCCCCATATTAAATGGGAAAACTTTCAACCGCAAAACAATTCCTCGTCTCTTATTTCCACAGCATTTTGCGAGCTGATAAAAGCCAACTCTCTGTTCCAATTTGTTGAGCGCTCAACAAGGTTAGGATCAGCTAATGAAAGCTTAATTGATCTGTTCCTCTGTAACGATCGAGATCTTGTGTCCAGCGTCACCGTAATTCCTGGTATAAGCGACCATGAAGTCGTTACTGCAAAATTAACGTGTACTGCTATGCGCCGAAAAAGCCCACCGCCACGGAAGGTGTTCTTTTATAATAAAGCAGATTACTCATCCCTATCTCTGGAACTTGACGGCTTTCTACCTGAATTTCGTCGACACACCTCGAACATCGACGTTAATTCTGCCAATAGCTAGGCTATTGTCATTAGTTCAAATTTACGTGCCATCACGCATCGTATCTTCTCGACGGCAATCTGATAAGCCATGGATGAACCACAACCTTCGATCAATTATTAACAGAGGGCACCGATTATATCGCAAATATTGCGCATGCCCGGATTCCGACACGCATCTTAAGATGAAAGACCTAAGCAAGACTATCAACAAAGAAATGAGGAACGCTGAGGCTACATACCTGCGCACATTAGGTGACAAAATAAAATCTAATCCGAAAGATCTCTGGAAGTATGTCAAAAGTAAAAGGAACAACAAAGTAACTGTGCCTGATACCATAGATGACGTAAATTATGGTGATGACGTAACCAGCAAAACTGTGCACTTTAATCACTACTTCCAATCAATGTTTTCCGGCCCTGCTGCTAATGTGAAAGACTTACCAATTCCTACCGACTTCGAACAAATGGAAAACATAGAAATAACAGAACAGGGAGTTGCTTCACTGCTCAAGAACGTTAAAGTTAGCTCCGCATCTGGTCCTGATCACATTCCAAACTATGTCTTAAAGAACTGTGCTGCATCCGTCGCCCCATTTCTAGTAATTCTTTTTCAGGCATCCATCGAAGAGGGGTCCCTGCCTAAAGATCGGAAAAGTGGTAACGTAGTACCTGTATTTAAAGGCGGCGACAAGACAAAGACAAAAAATTACAGACCTTTTTCACTCATTAGCGTCTCATGTAAGCTACTAGAGCATATAATTTATACCAACCTAATGAGTCACTTACAGAGCAACGGATTCTTTTGCCCCACGCAACATGGGTTTCGCCGGGGATTCTCATGTGACACTCAGCTAATCGAATTCAGTCATGATATCGCATCATCAATAAATAACGGACACCAGGTTGACTGCGTATTTCTGGATTTTCAGAAAGCTTTTGATTCTGTTGCACATAACCTTCTACTCACAAAACTGTCTGCCATCAAAATTCCAGCATCACTGATGAAATGGCTTGAGGCGTATCTTACTGGTAGAAAGCAGCGTGTTGTCCTTGAAGGACTGACCTCATCAGAGACTGAAGTGTTATCGGGCGTTCCACAGGGGTCCGTCTTGGGCCCACTGTTATTTCTAATATTCATAAATGACATAGGAATGCATCTTTCCAGTCACATAAGCCTGTATGCTGATGATTGTTGCGTATATTGCACCATTACGTCCCCTGCCGATTCAAGTATTTTACAAAATGACCTTCTAACAGTTTCCACGTGGTGCGACAGCTGGAGCATGAAATTAAACTCTGCCAAGTGCAATGTCATTCGCTTCACTAACAAGAGGGTACCACTTGTTAAAAATTACTTTCTAAACACTGAACCATTGATCGAGGTAAGTAGTTACAAGTACTTAGGTGTTGTCTTTAAAAATAATCTTTCTTGGAATGACCATATAGAGAGCGTGGCGTCTAAGGCTAGTCGTATGTTAAATTTTCTAAAACGTAATTTCTGGAGAGCCCCCCATAAGGTAAAGAAAACACTTTATTTAACAAACGTTGGTCCGATTTTAGAGTACGGCAGCTCTGCCTGGGACCCAGAGACAAACACAGCCATTAACCAACTGGAACGAATACAAAAACGCGCCGCTCGGTTCGTTACTGCCAACTATGATTTCACTCAGAGCTCATCACAAATACGTGTTAACTTGGGATGGCCACTTCTCGAGAACCGACGGAAATATTTGCGACTTAAACTTTTCTTCAATATTTACACAGGCAAGACTGGTTTGTGCAGGGACACATACATAAAGAATCCAAGCTACATATCACCTAGAACAGATCATGCGCTCAAAGTACAAGAGTACAAATGCCGTATCAACCTATATAAGCATTCCTTCTTTCCAAAAACAGTACATGATTGGAATAAACTGCCGCTCGAAATTGTTACAGCAACGCCAACTGTGTTCGAAACTTTGTTGTCGAAACATTTATATCTTTAGTTCTAAAATGTGTTTCGCTTCGGACAGAATAGGACATTAACCTTTTCTGTCCGCGGCTTTTGGCCTTACTCGCTGTTCTTTTTTTCTATTACTTTATTATAATTATAAATAATACCATTGCATTGTATTATGTACTAAAGTATATTTATATTGTATTTCATAATAACCTTAGGTGTAATGTTGCGTTAAGTACTGTGTTTTCAAATGTCAATATTTTGTTGTATTGTGTATTAGATGTATCCTTTTGTAAGATCAATCATCTGTATTTTCATCATTTGTATATTCCTTCCCCCTACTCTAATGCCCAACATTGGGCGCTGTAGGTATGTAAGTAAATAAATAAATAAATAACATGCTTGCCTCTAAAGCGGTCGTACAGCTCGATTGTGTCTCGACTTCTTGGCGCACCTATGGCAGAGACGTCCTGGTTGCCCCATTATGGTAGCAGCATGTGTTAGCCCGCCTCACATCACATGAGGTTACACCATTTCCAGTGCACGTGGTACGTGTGCACTACGCAATTATGGACACCCGATTCATGCTACTTAACAGTGTGTCAGTGCCTACCCGTCGGCGTGACCACGCTCAGACGCCGCCACACTCACTGGACTTATCTTGGTGGCTAGGAAGGACGACCATCTCGTGGTCGCGTGAACCCGACTGCTACGGTAGCGACCATCATCCGATTCACTTTGGCTTATCTTCGGGCGGAACAAGCTGCCTCAGCCGACTATGTCGAGTAGTGGACTGGGATCAATACAGGGCCGTATCAGAAAACACTGTATCCAACTACATGCAGGACCCTTCCCATTGTCTTAGTGCGGCATTAGCTGAGGCAGCACGTGCGTCGTGGGTTCATGAATTGCGAACCGCTCCAGATTTCCAGCTTCTGTGCCTCTGGGCGTCGCGCCGCCAAGCAGGACTTGCATCAGAACGTGCCCCTACATCAAATGCCCTTCAGTTAGAGGCACAACGCCTTACTGCAGTAGCTCAACGCCATTAACAGCGCTTAGAACGTGGCCGCTGGATGGACTGGTGCTCTTCTCAAGGTCCTTCGCAGCCCATTGCCTCTAGTTGTCACACCTTCAGAGTAATGCAACGTGGTCAGCGCCCTCTAGGACGCGCAGCCTGAGCTCTGTTAGCATCGAGCCAGACACCAGCAGTATTCGCGAAAACTGTCGCCCACAGCTTTTTTCCTGCTTTGGACACAGCACCGCCTCCCTTCGTTGTTCAAGAGTGCCTTCCCCCGGACGCAGGCACGCCGCCTGCGCTCTCCGTCATCGAGGGTATACACGCTGTCGTCAATATAGCGGAATTTTTAACGGCTTAAGACCTTTCGAAGCCACGCAAGGCACCAAGACCGGATGGCATACTGTATGAAGGTTATAAGAACACGGAAAGCAAGGTTCTCAATGTGCTGTTGGAGGCCATAAATGAAGCTTGGGCTAGAGGAGTCATTCCTCATTCTTGGAGGCATGCATAAATGGTCCCTATTTCCAAACACGGAAAGCTCCAAGACAACATGGCTGATATGCATCCAACCGAGCTAACCTAAGCGTTAGGCAAGCTGATGGAGCGTATGTTTGCGACACGAGTTAGATGGTACCTCGAGCTACACTCCTAGTATCATCCTGGCCAACTCGGTTTCCATGCGCTTCTGGGTGCAGAGAATGGCCTTGCGTATCTTTCTGATATTGTTCTCATCGGAGGCCGCTCCCGAAGAATTCACACCATTCTGGCACCATGCACGTCACTGACGACAAAGATATCGACGCTGCCGCCTATATCCTGCACGCCGAAGAAGCCCGACAGCTCGGTCGTCTGCGCATCAAGAATCAGCAGAGGACAGACAGCCTGCACTACAATCTTCTACGACGCTACGTCGAGTACCAGCCCGGCGACTGTGTTTGGGTTTGGACCCCGTTACACCAACGAGGATTCGGCGAGAAACTATTGTGACGCTATTTCGGACCCTAGAAGAACATCCGCAGTGTTGACACACCGGGGTATGCGGTCGTGCCCCTGTGGTCCACGTGGTGTGTCTTAAGTACTTTAGGCCCGCTGATGAACTTTGTTATTTTGTTGCATCTTTGCTACGGATTATTTGTTGTTCGCTTTTGTGTTTGTTTGCAGCATCGGAATGAATAACTTAAAGAGGGGAGTATTGACACATGTAATTGTTTATCTTTCATTGGGTGACCGCGTTTCACCATCTAACAAACGTTCCTGCTCAGCGCAGGACGTGCCTGCGTGTATCAGGAGTTTCTCGAATGTTATCTATGGCTGTATCCGCTGTCTGTTGCTGTCACCAAGCCTCGTTTAGTCTGATTACATGTATGCCCGACTCAAACTGTGTAGTACTTTCTGTAAAACACGCGGCCACCAACGATTTCTCGGGTACCTTCGATGACTCATGTATAAAAGCCAACGTATTTGACCTGCTGATCAGACTTCAACGGTCGCCGACTGAGTTCGCCGCTGTTGTGCTGTGAGTGTGGCCTAATTTTGTGAGCACAGGTTCGCCAATAACAATTTCGTCATTCATAGTATTGCTGTTGTGTTCTTTACCATTACCACTACGTGAAACCTCGGAGAAAGCCGAAGAGAACACTCCTAAGCGCCCTGCCACAAGACTAGATGAGTTTCCCGTTAGGCTTATTAATGAACTCGGAACAAAAAGTAAGGAAGCTCTATTGAAAGCAGTAGTAAAAAAAAACCTTAAAAGATAGACGAATACGAGACAGTTTGCGACAAAGTGGAATTAATTTAACTATGAAAGGTACTGGGGGAAAAATAATTCCCTCATATGGACCGCTGACCATTACGTCGGGAATATACAGCTTTTCAGTGCAGGTAAGTAAATTAAAGCTGCAAGCATGGGTAGAAAATGATGGCATATTGGGAGAACTTCAGAATGCCTTCATAATCGGTGTCTAGCAGATAATTTTTGTGCCTATTCAGTGCATTGAAATATGCAGAGAAGAAAGGAGACCGCTATATGTGACTTCTTTAGACATTACCAGAGCATATAACAACGTAAACCGCAAGATATTTTAGGATATTCTGGAAATGGAAGGCATAAGCAACGACTGTGTACAGTTTTTGACACATATTTGCCAAGCAAAAATAGTTTTCCTTGCATCAGAAGGGATGAGGAGCGAGGAGTAAGTTCATATCAACAGGGGCTGCGGCAGGGGTGCCCGTTTTTCCCGCTGCAGTTGATGCTGTACTTGGTGAAGATGGAAAGGGCGCTAGAGGAAAGTAATATCCGGTTTATTCTCTCATGAAGAGTTGGGTTCAGTAGTACAGCAGTAGCTTTCATGTGCGTTTGATATGGAAGACATTGTGTTCGTAGCTAACAAGCGAAGTGAAATGGAAGCTCTGGTTGAGAGAGTTTGGGTCTCAAATTTAGCGATAAAAGATGAGTTGTTATGGTACTAAATGGAAACAGTGCCACATATGGCCAGAAATACCTTGGGTGAAATAATATACCTTCGTAAAAAGATAAAGATGAAAGAAGAGAATATATATATATATATATATATATATATATATATATATATATATATATATATATATATATATATATATATACCGACCGGAAAGAACGGATCTGCACGAACAAGCGCTCGGCGCCTATTTAACGAACTAATCGTATCCTAACACACTCTGCATCTATTCCTAACGTGTCGCACATTCTTAGGAAGCACTATAACTTACTGACACAGAGCGCCCGTCTTAAAACATTTTCACGGAATCACCAAGAGTGGTCTATCGTCGCTCTAGGAATCTGCGTGACCTACTGACCTCTTCCAACACTAAAGCGATTGCTCCTGCTGGTTGTCATCCCTGCAATAAGCCCCGTTGTTTGACCACGTCAAAGACTGCTAGAAGCAAAGCATCCAATTTTTCTGTTAAGATCAACGGCGTCTTCATTTGCGACAGTACTAACATCATCCACCTTCTTGAATGTTCAGTATGTCAGATGCAGTATATCGGTCAACCGAAACATCTTTTCGTATCAGATTCAACAACCACAAAGCACACGTTAACAGCTTGCCGCACCTTCCATTATCTAAAGATGTTCGACTCCCAAGCCATACGTTTGACAACATCAAATAAACAGTAATACAATCAGGTTTCAAATCACACAATGATCGAGAAGTACGAGAATCCTTTCTCATTCTTAAATTTAATACTGTTTTATCTGGTATCAACGAGAGCATAGGGAAAATGTCGCGCCTTTCTGCCATATCTTGATGTGTTTTTTCTTGTACAGCATTGACAAATCATGCCAAATCAATTTGTTGATTGTTGATGCCATGTCGCACTTGTTATAATTTTGTAACTTCATGTATAATCATGGCGACACCATAATGATATTTCATACATATCATTTATCGTGCTTTAGTTATACATACTGCTGCACTTTTTCTGGCATTATTTGCAAGTGTACACGTGCATGCACTGCTGATTATGCCCACGTACGCGTGCCCATAAAGCGAATGCGCAATTGTATCTGTGTTTATTTTGACGAAGGCCGTGCCACGGCCGAAACGTTCAACCATTCAAAATGCAATTTTCCTAAGTGTGCTCCTTCGTATCTTCAACTACCTATGCACCGGACCTACAGAACGGTCCCTTGTATTATATATATATATAATAAGCAGCAAAAGGGAAGCGAAATGCGGCCATAATGAAACACACAGCGCTATGGGGATAAAATAGCTGCGAGGTGCTCCGGGGTGTGTGCAAAGGCGTAATTATTTCAGGACTTACATATGTTAATGGCGGCTGTTTTATTGAACTAAAGGGTACAAGCAGCGGTCGATGAAAACCAAAGGTCAGTGGGACGCCCCGCATTGGGCGCTCAGGGTCAGTCTTCCAATGAAGCTTTGCCGGACGATAAGGGCTGAACAAGTTTCGAAGTGAAAGAAGCTCAGAGTAAAATTAATTACGAAGAACCACTGAGGAATATGGCAAACAGTAATTGGGATGCGAGCGTGTTCAGATATTTGCAGAGGAAAAATATTTGTTCACTGTGGAGGAACAGACTATAGAAGCTTGCCAGCAAGTATGCGACCGGTATGGTGAGCAACATGGCAACAAAGAACGTCAAGCGGAAACTGAGAGAAGTTGAGATGACCTCATCGTTGGTGGCAATGGAAAAGAAATCTGCTAGACTAACTACCTAAGATGAAAAAAAGAAATCTCGATAAAATAATTCGTGATAACTTGAAGGTCATTACTGTTCGAAGGGTGATTAGTATGTCTCAGAACATGAACTTGTAAAGCGAGGTCAAATAAGGAAGGATAAGCATATTCTTGCTGCGTAAAAGCTAGCGACACGACGGAACATGTTATATTAGGATGTGAAGATATCTCCCCAGTGGTTGATTTAGACGCATATGGCCTCCTTGTAGCACTTCGTTTCAGCGAGAGCAGGGTGAAAGGAAGCATACCTTAAGTAGTGATTAATAAGAGGGGATTGCATGACTGGCGGAACAAAAGTAGGGAAATGACGAGCTACGGAGACGTACAAAAACAAAGTTTCCAACGGGGATCGGAAAGCTTGGTTATGTGTTTTCTTTATGTTCTTTTCCTTTTTTTCCTTTTTTAACATAGGTAGGACATTACGCAATATAATAACACGAACCCAATAGCTAAACCCATCGCCACGTTCCAAAGGGGACGCTCGAAACATCCATTCATTCATCCATCCATCCATCCATCATCAATCAGAGCAGAGAAATTACGCTCTCTCCGTGCGGCTGGGACGGCCGATGTGCGCAAATCTCTGAGACCATGACACGCCTTGCTGGTTTGCTTTGTCTCCTACATAGAGGTCGCGGCAGTTTTGAAGCACGGACATTGAAACATGTTTGGGAGGATAGACATACACAGCTCCACTGCAAAAAAGAAAACCGGCTGAAGCCATCACGACAGGCCGCGAAAGACGCCAGGGAGACATAGCACACTGCCCAGCTAGAAGAATGAATTGAATTCTGAGGTGTTCTGCCAAAACCAGAATTTGATTACGAGGTACGCCGTAGTGGGCGATTCCGGATTCCTTCGGACAACCAGGGTTTCTTTAACGTGCCCCCAATGCACGGAACACGGGCGTTTTCTCATTTCGCTTTCATCCAAATGCGGCCGTCATGGCCGGAATTCGATCCTGCGACCTCGTGCTTAGCAGCGCAACAGCACGAGTTACCACGGCAGGGTAGAAGCGCCTGAATAAGCCGTCACACGGCGTGGTGCCATCTCTCGAGGCAATGCAAAGTCCGCACCGTGGAAATCACAAACCACTGGCGTTCAGGTGCGAAGATGACAATGAATTGTATGGTGCCCTGCATCTGCCTTTTGAGCGTCGCTATGGGAAAGGACCAATAAAACTTCTGATTACTAGGAGTTACAGCTTAAGTGATACTGCGAACAAACATTAGGTAGAACTGCGAATAAACATTTTTTTAACTTGTTTGAGTAGTAAATAGCGTATGTAATGCGGTCCTGTGCAAAGAGTCGGTGGCTTGAGACCGCGTTTACTTACGTTTTTACTAGTTGCCCGCATGATCGCAATTAGTTCGCGCAAGCCTTGACTTATTGGGCGGATGGTCTCGTTTTGTACTCGCCACTTGTCTGGTGCTTTTTCCGTACGTATCATCAGCCTGGGCACCACGCATTGCGTCGTGGTTGCCTAGGTGGATCAGCTGTGAACAAACCAGTGCCTGTTCAACGCCCAACGAAAGCCCAGTGCTTTTTTTTTTCAATGTACCGGTTTCGACGTCGGTTGACGCCGTGATCGACTCCATCGAAGGAGTCGTAGGTGCCAGAGGTTTGCAGTATCTGCAACATCACAGCGGCAACAAGTTGTTGGAAGCTGTCTGCTCCGCAGCTCAGACAGCCAAGATGGGGGCAAAATGCTCTGCGCTGCTCGCCAGCAAGGTCGTACCGCTGAAACGCATGGGCACTCCTGTGGCTTATGTGAGAGTCTATCGTCTTGCACCCTGTGTCAGTGACAATGCCCTGATTGCTGCACTTGCATCGTATGGGAAGTGCCGAGGCATTTCCGACGTTGTTTGCAAGGATAGGACGGACATCAGCAATGGGAGCCGGCTCGTCAAGCTCTAGGTTGTAATACCTCCACTGAATTTCATCATGGTGACTGGTTTTCGGGTAATGCTGGAATACAAAGCAATGAAGAGAGTGTGCTCCAAGTATGGAGCAGGGGGTCATTTTGGGGCCTCCTGCACCTCAGATCGATGTGCTCGAAGTGTCATTTTTGGCCATACCACTGCGACGTGTAACGCGCCATGCAGACGTTAAAATGGCGAGCCCGCCACTGTTGACTGTGCGCTGCCACGTTCGTATGCTGCTGCAGTGACACCAGTGAAAACCCGCTCAACCACCTCTAGGAGAAAATACATCTGAAGAGGCAGCGGAGACGTAAGCGACTGATCAACCAGGAAAAGAAAGTGCTCCAGAGGTGCCGACGCCAGCGTCCCCCGATGCAAGCGAAGCTGCGGCTTCTCTCTCTACTGACGAAGAGAGCAGCGAGACGCTACCTGCCACAATGGAGTCGTCTGCCACGGAAGACGACGAGGAGGACACGTTAGACTCCCACTCTACGCTATTACAGCTGAAATGGCATCTTGCATATGCTAGAACACCACAACGCTAGCGAGGACGCATAGGGACGCCATCGCGGCATCCCCGAAGTTTCGGCCGGTCCGCCGAGGATCACGCCGGTTGTCGAGACGACACCGCTTGTGGGTGGTACTAGTACAACAGTGAAGGAGAGACGCACGCGTTCGCAAGCAGCGTCTGAAGAAGCCAAGGGAATGCTTTCTTGGGAGAGCTCTACGTCTTCAGAACCAACGGCGACACCCTCCAAGAAATGCAAGAAAATGTCCCGAGACACCACTACCATGGACGTTGTCTCCGATTCGGAGACGTACTAACGATGGCGCCTTACACAGCTTCTGCTGCCCGTAAAGGCTGCTTTCCCTCTGCTCCCCGCTACGAAGCTGAGGCAGCGTTGACGAAACCATGCTTCGTGCTGACATTGCGTTCCCGTCCCTGTGCGAGCCTCTGCAACCTCGGTATTTTAAGAATCAGCTTGCTTGCTGCTAACTTGTATGGAGAAGATGAGCAGCACCCGTTGCGCGTTCAATGTTGTGATACTCCTATGTCTTTGCTTACGTTGCCGTGTTCTGGCTGCTGCACTGATGTAGGACGCCGATTAAGTTCGGAACTCTTTTGTGGTAAGCCATTTGCCTTAGTCTATTTCTGTATGGAACTAAATCACCGTGTTATTTGCACATAATATCACTTAACGCACAAGAATTTTGTAGCAGAGATAAGCAGAAAGTAATAAATCATCTCGCCCTCGAGAAAAAAGTCAATCTCCTCTTTCTTCAGGATTTTAACTTGAGAAACAAGCAGCAATTAAAAGTTTTTGTGATGAATTTTCTGTAAAAGCTTATTTTTCATATAGCTCCGGAAGATGTTGCGGTGTAGGAGTGGTGGTTTTTTGTAGGATACTTCTACATGGAAGTGACCGCCTGTTTGATTCGGAAGGTCTTGTAATAGCTTTAGATTTTTTCTCAGCCAAGAGGAAAGTTCGGGCATTGAAGGTCTATGGACCCGCCGTCCGATCAAATCGTAATGACTTCTTTGCGAGACTGTTCCAGCTTTCGTTAGACAACCACCTAAACTTTATCGTTGGCAATTTTAAGTGAGTGCTCAACCCCATGTGGCATTCAGGAGGCCAAAGATATTTTAAATACAATTTACACAATCTCATTTCAATAGATTTGGCGTTATTCCAGCATATCTAGCAGTTTTGCGACTGAACTATTCACGGGAAGCAATTTTTAACTTCTTCTATACTAGTCTATGGGGCTTCCATTTCTTCCCCGCAGCTGCGTTACATTTCGGTCTTGTTGCGGTTCAGGTACCTAAATGGTCCCCAAAAGGATATTTTGTGGGCTTTAATATAATATTGGTATGGCTAATAACGGTGCCATGCTTGTCCTTTATGTTACGAGTACTTGTATTTTCTGTCAACGCATTTGAGAGCGCCGTACTTAGGCCCTGTTCCTGCGGCGAGCATCGGTGTTGCGTTTCTTAACCGTATGAAACAACCACATACGACGATGTAAGCGAACGCGATGAGAAGCGGGAGATGAAAGGGGTCGATAGCGAATGGAGCATGAGGAGGAAACCAGAGGAGGAGGGTGCGGCGGAAGCAGAAGAAGAAAAACGCAGTGCCGCGCAAGACGGGTTTTCAGGCGACGATGGCTACGAGATGGCGCCAGAGAAGCGCGCGTCACCTTTATGGAAACTAAGCGCTGCATAAGCGGTCTGTCTGCGAAAGCGCAAATCCCACCCACTCGTCACCCACGCGCCGCCTCTCGCGATTTCCCTTTTAGCGAGACAGCAGTACCTTACATGGCTCCATTTGCAGCATGCTGCAGAAGACATATTGCCCACGCATATAATATATCGCGAAATGGAAACACGTATACAGTTGCGCTCAAAGTTCGCATTAGGGAGTAACGTAATCATCGGTGAATTTTTTCTAGTAAGTGATGCCATGCTTCCCATGCAATTCACTACTTCCTCCATTGTCAGTGCCTGGCGAAGGAAGCAAATCAGAAGTATATGCGTAGCAACAAGGATACCTATTACTGCAGAAGTGTGCTCGAGATGCAGTATGTTCTTTTAGATCATCGTTTTCTGATACCATGAGTTGGTTTCTCTTGAGGTGTACTTACTTGTGGTGTATAATTTGTGATGGGTTTGTACGGTTGAGACAAAGGTGCATTGCCCGGCTTGCCCGACCGCCCGCCATAGTCTGTACCCGCACTTTGTTTTGCGTTTCTCTGAACTTTTTACGTTTATACGTGTTAGCCTCAGTAAACGTGCAGTATTATTATTATTATTTCAACGCACCTTACAAGTCGCATGAGGAGCATTGAGTAAGGGTGGTTACAAAATAGAGTTACAAACGCAGAGCAGCGGTAGTAAACGAACATAGCATTTAGTAAAGCAATGAAGGGGGCTAGTTGGTGAACGTTCATGGTTATATTGCGCTCAGTTTTACAAACACGATACTAAGGAAGGACAGGACGTGGACGGACGAAGCGCAACTGTTGACGATTATTTGGTGTGCATGAAAGAAAACCAAACCGATCCATGTAGCGTAGAAACTGTCATCAGCATGTTCAAAAAAGCACATGAAGGTTTAGAGTTCACGTACGAGACTCCTACCGAAGGTCGATTGCAGTACCTTGATATAAACATTAGGATCAGAGGCTCCCACATGTGCTGGTGCTACAAAACTAGAGGAGAAAAAGAAATCCTGAGGTACGACTCTTGCCATTCTAAAATCATTAAAAGAGGCATCGCCAAGGCTTGCATCAGTCAAGCAATTGAAAAATCATGCCACCATGCGGTGAGGGAGAGCATCGATCTGCAAGTAAGCCGCTTGAGAAACAGTGGGTACCCGAACAGCATGGTGGTG
Organism: Dermacentor variabilis; assembly: GCF_050947875.1. Taxonomy (NCBI): domain Eukaryota; kingdom Metazoa; phylum Arthropoda; class Arachnida; order Ixodida; family Ixodidae; genus Dermacentor; species Dermacentor variabilis. Next base: position 27,430,584 of record NC_134574.1, read on the forward strand.
CAAATCTGTGAAAACTTGTTGCCCGAAATCAGAGCCAACAGGAAAAGGCAGAAAACACAGAAAAAATTGAAAAAACGCGTGGTGTTGCCTTACATCCATGGCTTGTCACATCGGATAAAAAAGACAGCCCAACGCCATGACGTTCAAGTTCTGTTCTCCGCCCCGCAAAAACTAAAAGGCATGTGCAAGAAGGTGAACGCAGGATCCAAAGAGGCCAACCCTAGTGGTACGGTCTGTCAGACTAAGCACGCAAAAAAGTACGTGGAATGCGCTACTTCAGTTGTTTACCAAATCCCACTAGACTGCGGGAAAGTATACATTGGGCAAACTGGACGTTGTCTAAACGATAGGTTACGGGAGCACAAATACACGTGCCAGCTTCTGACAGCACCTAGCAACTTGGCCGCACATTGCAAACAGTGCAAATGCTCTCCGCTAATAGAAAGCACCACAGTCATCGGAACATCAAAAACAAAAACGGAGCGAGAAATATGGGAGGCGCTTGCGATAGCTAAAGAAAAAGAGACGTGCGTAAGCACTCCGTCCATCGCGCTTATCAAAGCTGAGGTCGAGTTCGCCAGGGCGAACGGGTGCATGTGAAGGATGTATGCCTGACCCAAACTATAATCACATGTCGTCACCTTGTCATATCTTTTTATATGTAGCCCCCCCCCCCCGCACCATATCTCCCTGTATTATTTTAATTGCGCTTCGTCCGTCCACGTCCTGTCCTTCCTTAGTATCGTGTTTGTAAAACTGAGCGCAATATAACCATGAACATAGCATGAATTCTATTTCGCACATTGCTCGTACACATATTCAAACGTCGTGTAAAAAAGTGTAGGTTAAAGCATGAAAAGCAGAAAAAAGTAACAATACTGTCACGTGGTAGTGACGTTAAAGAACACAGTAGCAATACTGTGAGAGACAAAACTAGCTTTTATTGGGCGAACCTGTGCCCACAAAACAGGCTACACTTAAAGCACAACGACAGCGGCGAACACAGTCAGCGATCGTCGAAAATCTGATCAGCGGGTCAAGCGCGTCGGCTTTTATATAGCGGTCGTCGAATGTTCCAGACTAATCGCTGGGACCCGCGTGTCTTCCACAATGTTCTACACCATTCGCGTCACGCGATGAAATCAGATACCACAAGGTTCGGCCACAACAGACAGCACGGTCGCACAGCACAGACAGCCACACGGTCGAAAGTGTTAGAAAAGTCGAGAAAGATACAATCTATTTGAAAGTTATGGTCCATGTGAGAATGTACGTCAGTAGCGAACTCTAATAATTGCGTATCGCACGATAAACCTTTCCTGAAGCCGTGCTAGTTAGTAAAAAAAAAATATTCGATTCAATATGTTGATATATATGAGGTGCTATAATATGCTCGAGCATTTTGCAGTATATGCCCGTTAATGCAATTGGCAGGTAGTTTTCAGGGGAATTTTCGCTGCCACCTTTTCTACACAGGTACCACTTTAGAAGTTTTGGATTCGGAGGGAAGCTGGCGGGATAATACTGACTCACGGAAAGTATGGTAAAAAAGTTTGGTAGATATCGAAGTTGTAGTTTTTAAAATATTACAATTAATATTATCGGAGCCTGAAGAGCTACATTAAATGAGGTATTTAAGGAGATATGCGATACCATCTTTAGTAATATCGATGAGACCGATGTACCGGCATTCGAAATCAGTGATTTCAGGAATGAGTGAAAGGTCATCTGTGAATATAGTTGGAAGGAAAAAAAAAGAACGTGGTAAAGACTGCGGGGCATTCACTATCAGGAAGCGGAACTTCATGTTCATCATCTTACGAAATATTTACACGTGTACTTATCTTTATCGGGCGACCACGTTTCGCCGCTTGACAAGTGTAGTCGCACAGCGAGGGACGCGCCTGCATGTATCCGACGTTTCTGGAAAGTTATCGATGCTTCTACCCGGCTGTCTGTTGTCGCCGAAGCTTGTGTTATCTGATTCCATCGCGTAACGCGAATGGTGTAGAACATTGGGGAAGGCACGCGGGTCCGAACGATTAGTCTGGAACATTCGATAACTGCTCTATAAAAGCCGACGCGCTTGACCCGCAGATCAGATTTACGACGATCGCCGACTGTGTTCGCCGCTCTCGTTGTGCTTTAAGTGTGGCCTGTTTTGTGGGCACAGGTTCGCCCAGTAAAAGCTAGTTTTTGCCTTTCACAGTATTGCTACTGTGTTCTTTGACGTCACGACCACGTGACATCTGGTGGAGGTGCTTGTGCGTTCATGTACCGAACGCCCCCGCAAAGCCGCGATCCAAGCCCGAAGCCCGAGAACAAAACCAACGTCGTCCAAGACCAGCGTGCTAGCCGCCGACTGCAAGGACTGCCCCCAGAGCACGGACTTCTACCTGAGACGAGCAGGAAGATTGCCACCAAGTCCACCCCAATGGCAGCCCCAGCTTCCCCCGTCGTGCTGCAGCAGCCAAGGGAGCCGCCCACGTTCCGCGGTTCAACATTCGAGGACCCGGAAACCTGGCTTGAGACGTACGAGAGAGTCGCTACCTTTAACAACTGGAACAGCGACGACAAACTGCGATATGTCTTCTTCGCTTTGGAAGACGCAGCCAGGACGTGGTTCGAGAACCGAGAAGCCACCTTAACGATCTGGGAACTTTTCCGAAGCGGCTTCCTGCAGACATTCGCAAGCGCCGTACGCCGAGAACGAGCCCAAGCGCTATTAGAAACCCGGGTGCAGCTACCTAATGAGACGACCGCGATCTACACGGAAGAAATGAGCCGTCTCTTCCGCCACGCCGACCCTGAAATGCCCGAGGAGAAGAAAGTCCGCCTGCTGATGCGTGGTGTGAAGGGAGAACTTTTTGCAGGAATGGTACGAAGCCCACCGAAGATCGTCGACGAGTTTCTTCGCGAAGCCACCAGCATCGAGAAGACACTCGAGATGCGAAACCGGCAATTCGACCGCCGCACGAACTCGACAAACTACGCCGGAGTTCAATCACTGGCCACCGACCACCTGCGCGAGACTATCCGAGCCGTCGTGCGGGAGGAGCTACAAAAGCTGTTCCCACCATCACAGCCTCAATTGGCTTCGATCGCCGACGCCGTGCGTGAGGAGCTCCAACAACAACTTGGAGTAGCCCCTGAATCACCCCAGCCTGAGCCGCAAGCGATGACCTACGCCGCCGTCGCACGCCGTCAAGGTCCCCCTCCGCGACCGCGCCAGGGCCCTGTCACGCCGCAGTTCCGTCGTCCCCCGCCGCCACCGACAGCACGACCACCCGTAGCCCAGCGCACCTACGCGAGGAAGACGGACATTTGGCGCGCTCCTGACCACCGCCCGCTCTGCTACCACTGCGGAGAAGCGGGTCACGTTTACCGACGATGTCCAAACCAGGAGATGGGACTGCGAGGTTTCGCCGTGAACGCTCCGCGCCCGCAGCAAGGTGAACGCCCCCGCGATATCGCTGATTACCTCGCCGCTTCTCAGTGGAGCTCTCGACGACCGTCGCGTTCGCCATCACCAGGCCGCTACCTGTCGCAGCAGCGCCGACCATACACTGGCCCAGCCCGAGGCCGGTCAGCGAGCCCATATCCGGAAAACTAAAAGCAGCAACCGATGGAGGTGCGGTTGCTGTTCGTCGAACTGACGAAGATCCTCCGCCGCCGACGAAGACACCGAAGAAACTACCTCGACGACATAACGACACGCCGCCGTCCCGACGAAATCAGGAAGCCAAGACTACACCGATGAAAGACGACTTGACGACGCGACGTTCCAGCTTCAGTTCAACGCGACGCAGCCGTGATCCGACGCCAAGACCCATTGCAACGCCAGACAAAGAACCACCGACCTCGACGTACTTCTCGACGGCCACGCAGTCACTGCCTTAGTCGACACAGGGGCCGATTACTCCGTTATGAGTGGACACATCGCCGCCCAGTTGAAGAAGGTTAAGACTGCATGGGAGGGCCCCCACATTCGGACCGCTGGAGGACACCTCATTACGCCGACTGGAATCTGCACGGCAAGAATTACCGTTCATGACCGGACTTACCCTGCCACCTTCGTTGTCCTCCAACAGTGTTCACGGGACGTCGTTCTCGGCATGGACTTCCTGAATCAACATGGCGCAATCATAGACCTGAAGTCGAAATCGATAACGCTGTCACAAGATCAAGCGATACCGCCGGAGAACTGTCGTAGTCACCACGCCTTGAGTGTGCTTGAAGATCAAGTGAGCATCCGGCCGCGCTCCAGCATTATTATTTCCGTCGGCACTGAAACACCCGCTGACGTAGAAGGCGTCATGGAGGGCGACCAACAGCTACTGCTCGACCGTGAAATTTGCGTCGCAAGAGGGATCGCTCGACTCCACGGAGGGCAAGTGGAAGTTATGCTAACCAACTTCAGCCAAGAGTTCAAGCACATCAACAAGGGCACGACAATCGCATACATCGAGGAAATTGTGGAAACCAGCAATGCCTTTGTCCTCTCGGATTCAGCCGCATCTACCCCGACGAGAATTGTCCCCGAACCAGACTTCGACGTGAATCCAAGTCTTCCTATGAGTAAGCAGCAACAGATCAGAAGTCTTCTCCGACGATACAAAGACTGCTTTTTGACGTCATCGAGGATTCGACAAACACCAGTTGCAAAGCATCGCATAATAACCGAAGAGAGCACTCGACCACTCCGCCAGAGCCCTTACCGAGTTTCGACGCGAGAACGTGAAGCTATTAGGCAACAAGTCGACGAAATGCTGCGCGACGACATCATCCAGCCGGGCCTCTCCTGTAGTCCTGGTAAAGAAAAAGGACGGAACCCTACGCTTCTGCGTCGATTATCGTCGACTGAACAAGATCACGAAGAAGGATGTGTACCCCCTTCCACGGATAGATGACGCATTGGATCGGCTCTGCAACGCTAAATACTTCTCGTCGATGGACCTCAAGTCTGGCTACTGGCAAATAGAGGTCGACGAGAGAGATCGCGAAAAGACTGCCTTCATCACGCCAGACGGCCTCTACGAGTTCAAGGCCATGCCATTCGGACTTTGCTCGGCGCCTGCAACGTTTCAGCGCGTCATGGACACGGTGTTAGCCGGACTGAAGTGGCAGACGTGCCTTGTTTACTTGGATGACGTCGTTGTGTTCGCCGGAAATTTCGACGAGCACCTTAGGCGGCTTGCGACAGTGTTAGGAGCCATCAAGTCATCAGGGCTCACTCTGAAGCCGGAAAAGTGCCGTTTCGCTTACGGTGAGCTTTTGTTTCTAGGCCACGTGATCAGCAAATCAGGAGTACGCCCCGACCCACAGAAGACAGCTGCCATCGCAAAGTTCCCGCAGCCAACTGACAAAAAGGCAGTGCGCAGATTCCTTGGCATGTGTGCCTATTATAGGCGCTTTGTCAAGGACTTTTCACGCATCGCGGAGCCGCTAACACATCTAACCAAATGTGATGTCGCGTTCAATTGGGAAACGCCGCAGGCCAAGGCATTTCAAGAACTCAAACGACGCATGCAGTCGCCGCCGGTACTTGCACACTTAGACGAGGACGCCGATACCGAAATCCACACTGACGCCAGTAGCCTAGGCCTCGGTGCCGTCCTAGTTCAGAGGAAAGAGGGACTTGAAAGGGTGATATCGTATGCTAGCCGGTCGCTGTCAAAAGCGGAAAGCAACTATTCTACGACTGAAAAGGAATGCCTCGCCATCATTTGGGCTACAGCTAAATTCCGCCCTTACCTCTATGGCAGGCCATTCAAAGTCGTCAGTGACCATCACGCATTGTGTTGGCTAGCTAACTTAAAGGACCCTTCAGGACGGCTGGCGCAATGGAGCCTCAGACTACAAGAATATGACGTCACGGTAATATACAAGTCCGGAAGAAAACACTCCGACGCCGACTGCTTATCGCGCGCCCCCATCGATCCCCCACCGCAAGACGACGAGGACGACGACGCCTTCCTTGCGATAATAAGCGCGGAAGACTTCACTAAACAGCAACGAGCCGACCCGAAGCTAAAAGGCCTCGTCGAGTATTTGGAAGGGAACACCGACGTTGTCCCTAGGGCATTTAAGCGCGCGTTGTCCTCGTTCACGCTACAAAACAACCTCCTCGTGAAGAAGAACTTCTCACCAGTCCGCGCCAGCTACCTCCTTGTTGTACCGTCAGCGCTGCGTCCAGAAATACTGCACGCCCTACACGACGATCCAACCGCTGGGCACCTCGGATTCTCCCGGACGCTGTCGAGAATACAGGAACGGTATTGCTGGCCGCGTCTGACCACCGATGTCGCCCGTTACGTCAAGACATGCCGAGACTGTCAACGACGCAAGACACCACCGACAAGGCCAGCAGAATTGCTACAGCCGATCGAACCCCCTCGCCGACCATTCCAGCAGATTGGGATGGATTTGTTGGGGCCGTTTCCGATATCAACATCCGGGAATAAGTGGATCGTCGTGGCGACGGACTATCTCACCCGTTTTGCTGAAACTAAAGCTCTACCAAAAGGCAGCGCAGCCGAAGTGGCGAAATTTTTCGTGGAGAACATCCTGCTGCGACATGGTGCCCCAGAAGTCCTCATCACCGACAGAGGAACGGCTTTTACAGCAGAGCTCACCCAAGCCATTCTGCAGTACAGCCAGACAAGCCACAGAAGGACAACTGCCTACCATCCGCAGACGAATGGTCTCACGGAGCGCCTGAACAAGACCCTCGCCGACATGCTAGCAATGTACGTCGACGTCGAACACAAGACGTGGGACACCGTCCTGCCGTACGTAACCTTCGCGTACAACACGGCGGTGCAAGAAACAACACAGATCACGCCGTTTAAGCTGGTTTACGGCAGGAACCCGACGACGGCGCTTGACGCCATGCTGCCGCACGTAACTGACGAAGAGAATGTTCACGTCGCTAGCTATCTCCAGCGCGCCGAAGAAGCCCGACAGCTCGCCCGCCTGCGAATCAAGAGCCAGCAGAGGACCGACAGCCGACACTACAACCTCCGACGACGCTTCGTCGAGTACCAACCTGGCGACCGTGTTTGGGTCTGGACCCCGATACGCCGACGAGGACTCAGTGAGAAACTACTCCGACGCTATTTCGGACCCAACAAGGTCATCCGACGTATTGGCGCTCTGGACTATGAGGTCGTGCCAGACGGCATTTCGCATTCACAGCGGCGCCGCGCACGATCTGAAGTGGTCCACGTGGTGCGCCTTAAACCCTTTTACGGACGCTGACAAACTTCGCCATTTTTGTTCTTTTCTTTGCTACGAGTGCTTTTGTTTATTACCTTCGTTTGTTTGCAGCATCGGGTCGATGCTTTTTAAGAGGGGGGTATTGACACGTGTACTTATCTTTATCGGGCGACCACGTTTCGCCGCTTAACAAGTGTAATCGCACAGCGAGGGACGCGCCTGCATGTATCCGACGTTTCTGGAAAGTTATCGATGCCTCTACCCGGCTGTCTGTTGTCGCCGAATCTTGTGTTATCTGATTCCATCGCGTAACGCGAATGGTGTAGAACATTGTGGAAGGCACGCGGGTCCGAACGATTAGTCTGGAACATTCGACGACTGCTCTATAAAAGCCGACGCGCTTGATCCGCAGATCAGATTTACGACGATCGCCGACTGTGTTCGCCGCTCTCGTTGTGCTTTAAGTGTGGCCTGTTTTGTGGGCACAGGTTCGCCCAGTAAAAGCTAGTTTTTGCCTTTCACAGTATTGCTACTGTGTTCTTTGACGTCACTACCACGTGACAATATGGTGTGAACCACGATTATGTGATATAGCCCGCCACAATTTTGGGGGAAGATAGGGCGGATCGTGAGAATAGTATTTATCTTTAGCCTCACCTACAGCTGAGCAGCGTGATTCGAAACATAGATTATGTCTTTGCGAAGTGTGCTTTGCATTCGTGTATAACAGTTTCTTCTTATTCCTTAGCCTTCGAAGGTATTGGGTGAACCATGAATTAGGTTTATCACCCCATATTTTGGTTAGCGAGATATACTTCTTTACTAATGCGCAGTGTTTTTTCTTTGATAAGAAGCCAGTTTTCGTTAAGCAGAAAACAAAGGTCGTATAGTGTGAGAAAGGAACGTATCAAGTTTCTCGGTAATGTTGTGGTAGTCGCCTTTGTTATAGTCACAGATAGTTTTCGTAGTGACTCTTGTAGAGTGCAAGGGGACATTAAGATTAAGCTGAACCAACTTATGGTCCCTAAAGCCTTCTAAGTAGGTCACTTCACGAAATGTTTCAGGGGCGCTAGTAAGAACTAAGTCTAAGATATAACTGGTGCGGGTGGGCTGAGTAACCAGTTGGAATGAATTATAATCTAACGTTAAAGAAATGAATTCAGTTGCCGATCGGCCGGATGTGATAGTGTATTCCAACCTATCAGTGTAACATTCAAGTCTCCAATGAGATAAGTGATATCCGCCTGACAGATGTTAATTGCTTTTGTAATGCTACTCCGCAGTTCAACGAGAAAGTACCAATTCAAATAGGGAGGGTGATAGCAGACTCCAATTACCACTTCGTGGTTACGGGTTAAGCATTGTGCCAATATGATTTCAATACACGAATCGGTGTTAAGGACATATAGTCTCATAGTTCTGTTAACGCCCGAAAATACGCAACTACCTCTTTTTCCAACGTGGTCGCACCTATATATGTTATACGAATTATAGCGAGGAACGATTTCATTGTCGGTTATCCCGGGATGCGACCACGTTTCAGTGAGAACAACGATATCAGAACGCCAGTCGTCAAGAGACGAGGCAACATGGTCGCGCTTGAGTAGCAAACATCTAATATTTGAGAATGATAGTGATAGTGAGGGCGCGCTTGTAGATGACTCAGACCTTCGACCAATCGGATTGCGTGGTGTGGTTTGTAGTTATCTAGGACTGCAGCTTTACTGGTGTTGTGAAAAACATATTTTGCATCCTCAATGCTCAAACAGTGAAGTGGAAGGCTGAAAGGCCTGGCTTTTCCCTTAGCAAATCAAAGTGCCTCCTTGCTTCTCGAGTAGTCGGTGAAAAACTTCGCGGATAGAGAAGCTAGAACCTTTCAGCCTTTGGGCAGAATACAGAATGCTCCCTTTCTCTTCAAAAGGTCATTTTAGTCATAACAGGCCTTTTATTGTCTTCCCAATACTTCCCTATCTCATGGACCCTTTCGAACTGCGTAGTCGACATTTCGATAGCCAATTTTTCGGAGGACAATTTAATACCCTTTTTTCTGAAGCAGAATAGTGTTCTTTACCTTCGTGTTCTAATCCAAAACGAGCAGGTTACATCGCTTCATTCGGTTTTCTGCATCGTCGCATATAGAAGTTAAATGATTCAGCCGATGAGGTACGTCCCGCAATGTTTCTATACGCGATTCAGAGTCGGTAGCTGGTTGAGACGGAACAGCTGTCGCCAACGTCACTATCTTTGTTTTCAGTAATTTAATTACTTTCCCAGCGGCTGCGCATTCTTCTTTCGCGTGTTTCAAGTCATCGCGCTGAGCCTTTCCATTAGCTTCATGCTCGCGTGCGGTTTCCAATGCAGCTGCCTGTCGCTCTTGAAAATTGGCTAGCGTAGCTATGACGCTGTCCTGCAGCTTATTGATTCTTTGCAAGGCGGCAGCAAAGATATCTGCTTCAGCCTTGGACATGGGACCGGGATTTTGCTCAACGTCACCCGCGAGGACAAGTAAGCGCTCAAACAAGACAAAGCACACTTTTGATAGCAATGCTACCAACCGTTTAAACGTGTCAGTCCGCTCTGTCATGCATGACCCTTCTATTATACAATAATCACTATTCTTAGCAGAAGACCTTCAAGGTAACTAACCTGAAAGCATGGCATTTGTGAGAAAGGCATGCTTGAAGTCGTGTGGTATCTTATTATCGGTTATGAGTATACAATAAAGCCCGATATCCGTCTATTTACTTATAGTGTCGATGCATATTGGTAGTAAGATAAAATATGCATACATACCTGAACGCCAAGTTGCTTCGTCCATTTCTGCAAATACAAAATAACATCTTAGGACGAAATAAGTCGTTGAAAAACCACGTTTAGTTGTTTTCAACATTTGACATTATTATGAGTCGTGATCTTGTCCTTTTCTAAACGTATGGCTATGAATATACTTAGAATACTGTAACAATTAATTGAATATGCTTTAGAGGGCAGCTTTTGAGGCGTCTGTTCCTGGTGGAACAGTGGATTGGTGGAATAAAAGTAGGGAAACGACAAAAGACGGAGACGTACAAAAGCACAGTTCGCAATAGGGGATAAGAAAATTTAGTTGTGGGATTTCAGCGTCTTTTTCCTTTTTTATTGTTTAACCTAAGTAGGACATTAAGCCGTATAATAGCAAGAGCTTGGTGGTGCAACCCACAGCCCCGTACCGAAGGGGACGTCCGTCCGTCCATCCGTCCATCCGTCCGTCCGTCCGTCCGTCCGTCCGTCCGTCCATCCATCCATCCATCCATCCATCCATCCATCCATCCATCCATCCATCCATCCATCCATCCATCCATCCATCCATGATGTCTGAATATGTCGAGAAATGAGAACGTATACAGCCGTGCTCATATTTCGCATTAGGGAGTATCGTAAGCTTCAGTGAATTTTATACTTCCTAAGGCTGGGGCCCTCAAAGCACAATAATTATGCACGCACAACTACGCAGAGACAAAACAGACACGTCTGCGGGTTTCTTGTTCCTCTATGTTAACGTTTACAGGTCATGCGAGCCCCTCCACAAATATTTTTATGCGGAAGTGAAAAGCGCTGGTGAGCAGGCAGATCGATGAACTACGAAATTGAGATAAAATCATTATTGGGCGAGCTTTCGTTTCGAAGAAGAAACAACTGGACAAGGTAGCGGGGATATTTTCCGCTCTGTGTTCAACCTTCGAATAACATTTGTTAAGACGCTTGCCGCGTCTCACTGCTTTTGAAGCAAAACTGTATCTGAATACCTGCCTGCGTTTCGGCATGGCCTCGTCTTCCTTCTCGTCAAGCAGACAGGCAGAAAGTGTCGCAGAATGATACATGTATACCTGGCATGTTTTTGTTGAAGTAGAAGTTGAAGTGAATTTACACGTCATAAGTTTACAATACATTTGTGCAGGATGACTGTGCAATGGGAGTTCCGAAAGTAACAACTGTTGGTGAGACCTCCCAACAAAAAGTATGCAGGGGTTGTGTACATTAGTCAGCAGACAATTGCGGATTTGAGGGTTTAAAATACATTATCAAGGTGCACATGAAAATTATGGCAACCAAACGAAATAACACAGGTTGTTTTAACAGAAATAAATCAAAAGAAGAAAAACTAATACATCAAATCGCTAAATCATCTATTAAATAAATGTCCAGACATCGAGAAAATAAGTACATTGCAGATAATTTTGAATCCCACGGTAACATGTTCCAAAGTGATATACATGAAAATGTTGCTGGCGTTGGACCGTAATTTGTTCGTACTTTATGTAAAACGAAGTTACGCTTTACCCGCCGTGGTTGCTCAGTGGCTATGGTGTTGGGCTGCTGAGGACGAGGTCGCGGGATCGAATCCCGGCCACGGAGGCCGCATTTCGATGTTGGCGAAATGCGAAAACACCCGTGTGCTTAGAGTTAGGTGCACGTTAAAGAACCCCAGGTGGTCAAAATTTCCGGAGTCCTCCACTACGGCGTGCCTCATAATCAGAAAGTGGTTTTGGCACGTAAAACCCCAAATATTGAAGTTACGCTTTGTGGAAAGTCTGGTGTAGTTGGTATTCATAAGACTAAGATCAGTAAAAGTGGGAATAGATAATTCCTTATTTATAAGCCAAAACAGAATAACCAGTTATTTAAGACTAACAAATTTGCGTCGAGGTAATATATACAGGTTAAAAAAATGGCGGCTGATGGAGATGAAAATTAGTGGAAAGTAATGAGTCTAGAGCTTGCTCTTGCGAACATTCAAGGGGTCCCAGATTTGACCACTAGGTATTGCCCTACGAGGATAGGCCGTATGAAAGATGACTATGAATAAATACATATTGTGAGAAAAGAAGGATTTCTGTTTCAAAGTAAGAGCGAGTTTCGATAATACCAAGGATGCCGAAAGAAACCTTTTGTATGAGGGGCTGAGCATGCTCACGGAATTTTAAATGTTTATCGAAAATAATTATAAGACATTTCGTAGACTGAGATGTATGAATGAGGTGTCTATTAGGGGTCACCGATAAGGATGAAATGTTTCGTGATACCTTAGGGAAGTGAAACACCATGATGTTTGTCCCCGATGGATTGATACGTAATGCGTTCGTTACGCAGCATGAGATAATAATGTTTAAATTGACATTTAGTAGTTGTAGTGTCGGTGCATTCTTATGTGTGATAAAAATTATATCATCAGCATAAAGGAGAGAGTAAGTGCGTTTCGGTCTGAGCCGTAAATTATTTATGTATGCAAATCAATAATGCTAAAAGCATGAAATGCCTTTAGCTCCCGTTGTCGGCGACCTTCACGAGGCTTTTCGGCAAAATCCCGATTCGTTATCCGGGCACTCAAGACAAGAACGGAGCGAGAACGAAACGGTAACATCCGGGCATCGTTGCGAGAACAAACCAAGCTTATCCGGGCAACCAGTCAAAACTTAACAAATGCGGTCTCTGGCACCCAACCCCTTGTGCAGGAACGCATTACATACGCATATTACTGCGTAAACAAGCTACAGATGTATTGCTTCCGATTTCTTCCTAATATCGGAAGCTCAAGCAATAACTTGTAGTGCGCTGAAGCTTAATTTGTCCTTTCCAATAGCGACGTTCGAAAGGCAGATGCTGGGCACCATTCACTTGATTGTCATCTTTGGCGCGGATGCAGAGTTGCCTGTGATCTTTTCAACGCCAGCGGTCCATGAGTTCCGTGGCGCGGGCTTTTCGCCGCCTCGAGAGATGACGCCACGCTTCATGGCCAAGCCGACAGCATCCCGCCCGCCACGGATGGTTGTTTGGCCGAGACCAGACTTGCAACGAGGTTCAGTTGAAAACAGGTTCATTTCGGCTCAGTCAGCTTTCAGGCCTGCGTAAGGTTGTGGCCGTGTACGCTTCTGCATCGTTCTTCATTTCAATGAGGTCACCGTCACAAGCTGTTAGATCAGTAATGCAGCCCAATCAAAGGATAGGTAGGGAGCCTGTTCCGCAAACCGAACGCTTAGCGATTTACACGCCAGAGCAGAAGACTACTCGACTGCGCCAACAACGCCAGGATTATGCGGCCGTTCATGAAGTTGACAACCCCACCACAAACCATGACCACCTACCTAAGGCCGCACATTTTCAGCCGACCACTATGACGCGAAAAGAAGAATGAGTGGCGACAGACGCTGAGCGCGCGGCGCTGTACGAAGAAGAAAAGCGGCTCAAGGCGGCAGCACCACAGGCAGCAAAAGACAGCATATAAACGAGTGCAAAGTATGGTATTAAAATTATGGGGGTTTTACGTGCCAGAACCACTTTATGATTATGAGGCACGCCGTAGTGAAAGGTTCTGGAAATTTCGACCACCTGGGGTTCTTTACCGTGCACCTAAATCTAAGTACACGGGTGTTTCGCATTTCGCCGCCATCGAAATGCGGCCGCAGTGGCCAGGATTCGATCCCGCGACCTCGTGCTCAGCAGCCCAACACCACAGCCACTGAGCAACCACGGCGGGTCAAAGTATGGTATGACGCGCTGTGGTGGATTGTGGTGAGGTTGCCTGTGCCGTCCCGAACATGCACTATACCTATTTCAAGATTGTCACTAGTATCATCTGCAACCAATCTGCTTTGCCGGTAGCCATCTCATGCTTACATCCACTCTTCATTACGGGAGAGAGTTCTTTTTTTCTAGAAGAACCAAAAATTTGAAAAATTCACGGCGGCGGATAGCAAAATTCTAACTCTTGATCTAAATTACTCTATGAAGCGGCCATTACTTGTATTAGAAAACAAAATTGTTATTTGAATAATAATGGCATTACGCTAATTAACCCCTACATTAATTACACTACGGAACGTATCTAAATCTGCGCGTTATTGCTGGTGAGTTCGTAAGGCGTGTCTACTCGGAAAGAAGTCTCTGGACTCGATTCGTTTCGATATATTAATGTTTAAAATACGTCCGACGAAATACATTAGTGTTCCAGTTACTTCTTTCAGAAAAATCCTGTTTCATGTATTCCAGCACAAAAGTAGCTGGAACACCACTGTATATCGCGGGTCACGTTCATAATGAATATCTCGAAACTGGTGCAGTGCGGAGAATTCGTTCCAAGTGGATACGCGTTGCTAACTCACTGGGTATAATTAGCAGATTTAAATGTCTGCCCTAAAATCATGAAATAAAATGTTAGTTAGGGAACTATGTTAATTATTTCATTAAGAATTTTGATTTCATGTAGAAGTTACGCCCCCCCCCCCATCAAGGATTAGAATTTTGCTATGTGCCACGCGCAATTTTTTGAATGTCACACCTTCGTAAAACATCTCCCGTATATGTATTTCCAGGCTTAATTCTAGTACACATACATAAATACCCAAGAAAGTGGACCCGCAATACGGCGCCGCGGTAGTTCAAATGGTAAGAGCATCTCCCGCGTAATGCGAAGATCTGGGTCCGTATCCTATGTTCGGCCAGCTCTTCTTCCAACCGCTTTCTTTTTACTGTATCATTTCTGCTCCAAATAAATTACCAAGCAATTTCCTCCATATTTTCCTATTGTCCTTGTCTATTGCCTTTATGTGGTTGTGAATTACGAAAACCTAGCTTATCTATCTATCTATCTATCTATCTATCTATCTATCTATCTATCTATCTATCTATCTATCTATCTATCTATCTATCTATCTATCTATCTATCTATATCTATCTATATCTATCTATCTATCTATCTATCTATCTATCTATCTATCTATCTATCTATCTATCTATCTATCTATCTATCTATCTATCTATCTATCTATCTATCTATCTATCTATCTATCTATCTATCTATCTATCTATCTATCTATCTATCTATCTATCTATCTATCTATCTATCTATCTATCTATCTATCTATCTATCTATCTATCTATCTATCTATCTATCTATCTATCTATCTATCGAAGAGACGAGATAGACACAACACCTATTGTCTATCACCTGTGTGGCTCCTACCCATGTTCGGGGATTGGCCAAGAAATCGGTGAATTATTACAAATTAATATGGAAATAAAGGAACAAAGGGAAACTCTAAAAAAGAACCAATTTAGGTAAAATTTATGCTATAACTTATTTTTATAAGTCACTAACTGCAGAAAGGTATTTCTTTTGTTTTAAGTATAAGAAACTCACACAGACACTGTTCTAGATAGAGCAGGTTCTAAAAATCACTTGGTGCGTGTCATTTTTGACACTGCGCTTGGAAAGCTAAAATAGGTAACTTGAACAAACAACCATTGCGGATAAATAAAGTGCTACAAATTACCTGTGCTTCGTGCTTTATAAATGGCGCAAGTTAAGTACAATTTTATACTTAGCAGTTCGATGGACTACGACTAACTGAACAGACTGTAATATGTTGGCTTGGGGGGCTACATTTGTAAAGTGAACCTTTATATATGTACTCCCACGCGCACACTGGTTTCTTTTTTTCACCGGTCTTCCTCATCCGCCTTTCTGTACCGAAGTGGGAGCAGCCCGCTACGCGCTGACGCGCGCTCCAAAGGACCTGAATAAAGTGTTACCATACCATACCGGTTAACCAGCTGTTGCGTAGCGCAAGAGGACTCATACATGTCTGGAACATTAAGGCCTATTCTCATCGGAAAATATTGCTAGTGAGATTTACACTTACGCTATACGATCAAATTTCGTGCGTGACGCGAATAGGCTTATGCATAATGGAAAGCACAATTACGTTGGAATTAATAAGGAATCGTACTGAACAGCTGACACGCTCCCCTCGTAGTAGCGATTTCGACTTCCGACGATCATTTTGCTTCGAGTACGACTTTCTTTTTCTTTGCACATGTTTGGCAAGAGAGACAGTTTGTTTTTGTGCTCTGAAAATACACAACCCAGCCGGTGAGAGAAAAAGCTGGTTGTAACAAGATTGTCAGATATATAGATTCACGAGTCCCAGTTATGGCGCTGCCTTGTTCATCAATTTCACTAATTAAACTGTCAATGTAATTAGACCATACGCCCAATTACTAAATTCTGAGAAACATCGTATGGAACTGCGCAGCACCGTACACACTAAACAAAAATAACGCGAAATGGGAGTAAACCGCTTGTCCTGTATCGCATTCCCGTTTCTGTGTTATTTTTACTACTTACCAGTCGAGGTAAAAATTTACTACCATGCTGACGAATTTTTTGTATGTAGAAACGAGAGTTATTTTTTTATCTGTGTGAAACTATTTAGGGGCCATAGTGGGACTATATTTTTACTTCCATCACGAAGTTCTAGCAGCTATTCCCGAGTTATTTTTCGACTATATTTTTACTTCCATCACGAAGTTCTAGCAGCTATTCCCGAGTTATTTCTCAAGCCCATTGGCGAGTTTCTCGGGTCTGATGGGAGAGTATTTTTTTACCTCTTTCCTTAACTTTTCTCAGCTTTTTCTGAGAGTAATTTTTCAAGCCTATTCTGTGGTTTCTTGGAGGTGATGTGGGATTACTTTTTTTACATCATTTATCCAGTTTTCTAGGCTATTCCTGGGAGTTATTTTCAGGCCTATTCTTGAGTTTTTCGGTACTCATGTGGGGATATTTTTTACCTCGTTCATGAGGCTTTCTCGGTTCTTTCCGAGAGTAATTTAAGCCCGTTTTGGAGTTTCTTGGGGCTGATGTAGAAGTATTTCGAAGACAATTGAAATATTACAAGGATGATTTCCAGGATCCCAAGCATGAGTGATTGTTTATTAGTTCTGACATGTTTCTCGTAAAAAAGTCAGCCATGAGTTAATCATAAAAAAAACTATGGCCTTAAAGATGCTGTGATAAGCATAATTTTTATTTCTACTAATTCACAGACTGGGGCTGGTAACTGCCCCTTAGATCTCTCATTGCAAGATAAAATATATCACAACACATTCTATATGCGATCCCACTAAAGTACAGTGAAAAGAAACAAATACACAATATAAAATCTAACTGATAAATATACAGTCAGTACTAGAGACATTCACATTAAACCCACTGAATATGCAGATCATTCTTCCAAACAGGCAGTTGTCCAGAACATGGTTGTGCAATGCATTCAATGGATCAGTATGAACATAAGTATGCAACATAAAAATATTGCACTTAAGGCCAAATGCCATGTGCTGCTAACGGCCATTACCGCCTCAGACGAAATGAAACAACCATGTGGTAAATACAGCAAGTATTCATACTATCACATTAGTGCGGGCAACTGCCCACCATCTCTCTCACTGCAAAAGGAAAACTATCAGCGCATTCACGATGTAGTGAAACTGAAGCACAGTGAAAACAAAGTGACACAGAGTACAAAATCTAACTCATAAATACACAGGCAGTACTAGAGATGTTCACATTAGACCCACTGAATATGCAGATCATTCTTTCAAACAGGCAGTTGTCCAGAACAAGGGTGTGCAGTACATTCAATAAATGATTGTGAACAAAACTATGCAACATAAAAATATTGCACTTAAGGCCAAATGGCATGTGCTGCTAACGGCCATTACCGCCCCAGACGAAATGAAACAACCATGCGGTAAATACAGCAAGTATTCATACTATCACATTAGTGTGGGCAACTGCCCACCATCTCTCTCACTGCAAAAGGAAAACTATCAGCGCATTCACGATGTAGTGAAGCTAAGTCAGTAGTAGAGATGCTCGCATTAGACCCACTGAATATGCAGATAATTTCTTCAAACAGGCAGTTGTCCAGAACATGGGGGTGCAGTGCATTCAATAGATCATTATGAACTATACTATGCAACATAAAAATATTGCACTTAAGGGCAAATAGCATCTGCTGCTAATGACCGTTACTGCCCCAGTGAAATGAAACAATCATGATAAATACAGCAAGCATTCGTACTATCACATTAGTGTCGGCAACTACCCACCATAGCTTTCATTGCCAAAGAAAAACTATCACAACACATTCAAGATGTCGTGAAACTAAAGTACAGTGAAAATGAACAAGTGACACAATATACAAAATCTAACTCTTAAGTATTGCAACCAGCAAATGAGAGAGCACTAGAGATTATTATTAGATCCATTGATAGCATACTGACCTTCAAACAGCTAGTTGCCCAAGACATGGGTGCACAGTGCAATGAATGGATAGTTAGGAAGAAAACTGCAACAACCATGAGCAACATGTTCTATCAACTTTCAAACTTTCTAAAAAATGACCTCACTCGGATGAGGAAAGTGGTGATTGCTAATACACACATGACAAAACATATATGTAAAAACAGCCAATAACTACCCCTTGTGCTCAAAGAAAACGTATGCAGCCCTTTTTCCACAGAAGAAGAACATGTTGCACAACTGTATTGCGGTACTCATGGGTATAAGCCAGATTTCAATTTCGTTGCCTAAAAATTGTAGTGCTTCTTAGATAGTCTAAAAGGTAATTGAGTGTGTTGCCCTTGTTTGTTTCTAGGCACGCCGTTGTGATGGATGCCTTATGCTTGTGTCAGAAATTGAACATAGTGCTACCTAGGTGCGACTACAAGGTTGTATATTTGTAGCTGCCCTCAAACCCCTTCATGTTGCCAGTCAGCATCTATGGTGTCTCTTTGTATTGTTCATCTCGCACTGTTTACACACAGAAGGCATGTCTGAATACCAAACCACCTTATTCTCCGCAGTTACTTTAAAGTGAATGCGTTGTGACAAAGTATAATGAGAGAAGTCCATGATAAAGAGAAAAAAAGAAATAAAAATAGCAAATTCAACTCGCCCCTGAATTACTCATTTCTGGGCCATTAAGTTTTGCATAATACACTTGTGCTGATTAACACAGAGCCACCTTGGCCTAACCCTAGTGGCACAGGACATTCTTTAAATTATCAGTTGGTACAGAACCATTGAGCATGCTGCTGGTGCTCTTGCTTCCGCTGAGAATACCAGTGACATACTAGCACACATTTTGTTGCTAAAGGTCCATTACCGAGACACTAAAGAGAAACAGTAAATCATTTCAGACTGATAAAACAATCTTCCAGAACTTTGTATTCATGAGCATTGTGGAAATAAGCGGAATAACAGAAGAGAAAATGAAGATTTAACTTCCATTTTTCAAATTTTATGTACTGCCCGCACATCAGTGTGGAGTGGAATAAACTTAAACTAAGTTTATTCTTTGACTCGTTTAGAACGGAATTCATCAATATTGGCCAATAGAACATTAACTAGACCCGTACAGACACCGTCAAATTCCATATCACAGCGAGCTGGTGCAGGAATTATAAAGTGGTGGTGGCGACACCAGTTTTCGTTTTTGCAAGTTATCTGGCTTATCAAGCCAATTCTCACGGTAAAAGTTGTTTTTTCGGTGTTGTAGATGAATGATTTAATACAGCTCAAATAAATTTTCTCTTTCGTGACCCTTTAGAGAGAGCACTCTGCTACATGGTTTGGGCAACCTGCCAGCCACAGAACCCACGAGCGCTTTTGTTAGGCAAAATAATTTTTACAGAAACTTTTCTGAGGATATGCACCTGAAAATTTTTTTGCCTAGGAAAAGTTTTTGTAAAAATTGACTAACACCAATGCTATTACCCGTGGCTTTGAGTAGCTCAAATCCAGAAAGCAGTGTTCAATAAATGTCAAAATCATGTGGGCCTTTTTTGGGTAGATAACGTGGAAGAGCCAGAACGAAGCAAGAAGGCAGGCCAGGCCTACCAGCAGGGACGATGTCACAAACAATCGCTGCGCATCGATGTGTATCGCCTCCCTTCAACCTCTTCTTTTGTAAAGGACCCTTAAGGAGGCCCCCGCGAACTGAAAGCCTGAGTTGTTAGCATCCAAGCGCAGCCTCTTCATCAGGCCCTTTTCAACTTATGCACCGTCACCGATGTCCACCTGTGAAACAATAGAACAAGCGCAGATTCACTTTATACACTTTTGACCAAGGAATGGTTAGGAAATAGGGTAAGGTTTGCAAAAACGGAATTAGCTGCTTCTTGTTGATTTGGCTTAAAGAACGAAGCACCCTTACGTATACCATACATGCATTGTGCTGAGCTGTGTACTTTCACCTAAGTGTAGAAGTTATTGGGAACTTCAGTACAAAAGAAAGATATTCATCTGCCTAGATCTAAGCAATTGCGTTCCACCCCTTGACACATAATGAGATCTGGTGCTGTTCTAGCGATTAGCAGACATTGAAAACCTCAAGCTTGATTGAGCATTGGGCCAAGGGTCAAGCTGTGCTCGATTAGTGACGCACAAGTGCTCGAGAACTATTAAACAAGATGCAATTGTCTTCGATTTACTGACTGCACTAGGGTGTTAAAAAAATTAAATTATGGGGTTTTACGTGCCGAAACCACTTTTTGATTATGAGGCACGCCGTATTGGAGGACTCCGGAAATTTCGACCACCTGGGGTTCTTTAACGTGCACCTAAATCTAAGTACACGGGTTTTTTCGCATTGCGCCCCCATCGAAATGCGGCCGCCGAGGCCGTGCACTTGGTTGTAAAGATTTTGTCTGACAAAGTCAATAAACCACACACACAAGCAGCAATTTCACAGCAGCACAGTCTTTAATAGGTACTGATACCTTCAATTTAGAAAGCCCTGTATATTGGGCCTCATAAAACTAATTTCATAAAAGGTTTGGCAAGGTAGAAGCATAGAATTTTAGAGTCATTAGAAGAAACTTGAAATGAGTTAATTATTGCAATTATTACTCAAATTTAATATTTAGACCGCTCATCCCAATGAGAAATTGATGCAAGCAGCTTGCACATGCCTCATAAACATTTAGATATCAAAAATAGGGATTACAAAAAAACTTCGCTTGGAGGTTCATTATTGCAAGCAGCCATGCCCTCGACGAGAAACAACTTCTTTTTCTGTAGGCAGGAATGAGGCTCGAGTATTTTATTGACACTTCTACATTAGGGCGATGGGCAACTTTAAACAATGGCTGCGCCAACATCAGAACGATGTGGATATGAAGAGAGTGGCATCAAACGCTTTGGCAGAGCATGCAGCAATGACTAAACACAATAGTGACTGGATAGTGTCTAGCATCATCAGCCAGGAAAGAAATTGGAAGCCATGCCTGTACCCGGATTCCCTAGAGATGCAATCAACAGGACACACGTTCATCGGAAACTAAGGAGCCCACCCCCGTCTTATGCTAAAAGTTACTTAAATATGCACTACTACTTTTCTTGCCCCATTGTGAACAAGGCTTCGAAGCCGAAATGTATTGCAATTATTGTTGTATTTGGTTGGTCTATGTCTTCTTTTGTCGTGCTTTATTCCGACTACACAGGCTTCGTGAAACTCTTGATGATACAACTTTTGTGCGAAAGCATTGCTTAAAGCGCTTTTGCCTAAACCATCTCTTTAGGTGGTAGAACACATATTTCTAGACACTCTAGAGCACATTATTCACAGCACGAAACCTCAATTTGTGGTTCTTAAAAAGGTACTTTGGCTTGATTAATATAGAGTCTATATGGAGTATATCAG
Source organism: Dermacentor variabilis (assembly GCF_050947875.1). NCBI lineage: Eukaryota > Metazoa > Arthropoda > Arachnida > Ixodida > Ixodidae > Dermacentor > Dermacentor variabilis. The sequence goes on from NC_134574.1 coordinate 27,452,327, forward strand.
GCATAATTACTCAAGCCCCCAGTTATATTTAACTCAGAGGAGGCTACTTTAGGTAAATTCAGTAAACTGAGTGCACTCCACCAAAACATAAAATTCGTGATCAGCCACTAGAAATCCTGAAAATGGCAATACAGCAAAATGATTGCATGTTGCACATATGTATCCTACAACTCGAAAGGCAGCGCCAACTTTGTACGCACCTTTGAGAAAGCACACAGATCAGGTGCTTTATCGTCGTGCTGTCCAGCTTCCAGCAGTACAGCAGGTTCCTGCGGGATGTAGGGATGCCTCCAGAATCCGCATAGCCTACAAAAGTAAGAAATGTTTAATTTATTGTGCTGTGAAGCTGAAAATTTGTGATTTGCCAGTGTCATGTGGCATTGTAAAGAGAGCCTCTCACAGCCAGCTGCATGAATTTGCGTCTGGTTGTAGAAATGTCTCTTTGTTATATCTCAGGAGGTTACACTGCTATTTTGTAACAAGTGAAATTTCAGGAAGGAACGAAATCAGCAGCAACAACAGGCTACCAGGACAATCAACAACAAAACTCAAATATGTAGTAAAACATAAAGCATCATTGGGTTAAAGAAAAATATTGAGCACATGAAAAGCATTCTGAAAGCTGGACCGCCATTTTGTAGCGATGCTATTCCTTTTCGCTATTCGCTAGTATTCTGACCGATGCCCCGGCCCGTGCTACGTACTGGAACAGCCGGCCGTTAGCGGTGGGCGATAAGAGCGGTATAGAATCGAGGGGTAAGTATCGCTACAAAGTCGCAGTCCTTACGTTATTACGCGCTGCCGTAACGTACGATTGCAAGAGCTGACATCCCGCTCTTAAGAACTGGTTGGTCTGTCTCTCTTAAAGGCTGGCGTCTGATTGAAATGTCTCGAATAAAAATAAACCTCGTTATTGTAATATCGGCCCATATCCGCTCTGCAACACAGAAGACAAATACGCGAAGATACTCAAGAACATAAACAATACACACAGGTTCTCGCGCCGCGGTCCTCCAAACCGAACTGTATACATACAAAAATCTTCATACAAGCTTCTATGTGCTTAAGCGTCAAACATAGAAATCGTGTGCCAACGCGCGATGCCCATGATACATCGACATATACATTACACATCTACTGTACTTGCGGGAATGCCTATATAACGAATAACTTCTTGCCAGGAAACTACCGAACGAACAGCAACTTTCAGTGTTTTCATAATTCTGTGCCCATTGAAGCATAGCAATCAAGGCGGGTACCACATATTTCACAGCGGAATGCAAGTACGCTGTAGGATCAGAGGAAGCCTTCGTGAAATTGTTTGCTAAATGTGCACAGCAACATGGCCAACCTACGATTGGAAAGCGCTTTGCTCTAGCTAGTTACACAAAGCTCATTACGTAAATCAGAAGCTTCAAGAATGCGCGCAAGCGCCAAACTTGCTTACCTTTCAAGACTTGGCAAACGCTCCTTCGTCTGACAGGTACCTAGGCACCGACGTTTTTCTGGCGCAAGCAATGAAGAACTTCCAATGAACTCTAACTCCACAAAAGACCAACCGTCAGCAGTCTTTATGCACTACGATTCGAAGCCACTGTACCAGACTTTTCACGAGAGCGCGGGCAGACAGCTCAGCAGAACAAAGGCAGCTCGGACGGGCGCCGTAGCAGGACACTCACTGTCGATGCTGGTGGATCGCACGAAACACACGGCGAACTAATGGCGTTTCACGAGCCCGGAGGGTTTGCGATGGTTCACGACAAGGAGCACATTTTGTGAAGGCACTTGTAAGATATAATTCAACTACCGCCTTACTGCAAAGAGAATTCAGTACAACCAACGTGGTGTGTCGCCCAAACAAATACTGCAGTAGCGCCACTCTGCGGTTTTTAGAAAAATGTGTCGTGAATGTGAAAATTACGTGTCTTTTTCCTAATAAAAATTGGTAGGGACCCTTCTTCTTCGGTCCAAAAATGTGTACTTTGTAAAAATATGCACTTTGTACTTTGTGATACGAAGTTTAAGGAAATATATATATAAAGAAGCGAAGCGGATGTGGCCTTCAAGATTTGCAACCGCTTTAGGCGCATGCAGTTTGCAAAAGCACGGCCTTCGAGATCAGAGTTTGTCACTCAAAGGAAGCTGTAGCTGGGAGGAGGACACGCATTTAGGCCTCAATTGTTGGGTTTTCAGTGCCTAGGCAGGCTTCCTTATTTATGAAGCATATGCAGGGACTTACGCCGAACCATGAGTGAGCTTTTGGCGAACGCGAGCCGATCAGCGCGCCGTCCGTGCAGCTCCGTCTGCTTGCAGTGGTGGATGGCCTACGGGCTTTGACACCTACTGAGCTCAAATTCATGATCACCGCTCGTATGCACGCTTCCTATGGCGCCAGCTGTCGTGTTTACGAGCACATGTGCCCTCATCTTGAATTGGTGAGACCATATTTCCTCTTAGCGTCCTGTATTAGAAGGTTTTTTTGTGCGAACATTCTAGTATCATCGGTTACTAGGAAGTTGATTAAAATTTAGGTGAACAGTTACTGCGCAAAAAACATTTTAAAGCAGCCATTCTTTGCATATTCATTCATAATTAAGATTATGTCATCCATTCATTCTTCAATAAATCATTTTTACAAACATTCTAATAACAAGTGTTACTAGAAAGTTGATTAAAAATGAATCAAATTTACACTTGTGCATGAAACAAGCCTGTCTTGCACCAGCCATGTTCACTGAATAATTATTAGCTTATTTAATAATATTCATGCATGTTCTGTCTCTTGAGTTAAGTACCTTAAAAAGCATAAATATTTTTTTGACTTCCTTTTGAATGGCGTTTCTAAAAAGTTAAGATAGTGTGTATTAACATTCTAGTGACTTCTTGTAACATACTGAAGTTAGAAAAAAAAGTAACCAACTTTCTTTTGACAAACGCTCCTAAAAAGTAAAAGTCTATAGGATGTTGCTAAAGTTGATAGAAAGTTGATAAAAGTTCTAAAGAAAGTAAGGAAGCATTTTTGTATGGGTAGGAATGAGAGTTCCAAGGTACGTTTTTTTTCATTATTGTACCAGTGTCACAGGGCCACTTTCGATAGCGATTGAACCCGATCCCGTTCGAAATTCTCGACTGTGATTGGCTTCCTTTCACGGCTTGCTGAAGGGGGGCACACGCGACCGAGAAATTCGACATTGATCGGGTTTTATCGCCATCGTGAGTGCGCGGTGTGACGCGAGTATTACACTACTCGAAATACGAACTAGCGCTCGACATGATCGCATCTATTTCGAGTGCGTGAGGCTTTCCATTGACTCTCGACAACTAACCAACGTTTTGTTTCTTTTGTGCTACAGTGGGCCGTGACGATTCCGTTTATAGCTTCAAAGTGGAGAAGAGACAGCCGTTTTCTCGCTCGTAGAAACATGAAAAAGTGAGGTTGTGCTTGGCAATGAACTCTGACCGACACGTTTGCTTCCGGCCGGAGCAGCAGACACGACGACTCGCCGATTGTAGGCTGCCGGCCGATGGCGGTATCCCTCGCGAACGGCAAGATATTTCCCTGCCGTAGAGAGGATCGGTCCAGGAACGATTCTTGAGGCGATTTTTGTCGCTGAATGCGAGCATGGCCACGCCGGTTCGCCGTGCAGAGCGGAATGGGAACATTATTTTTCGATGAGTTCGCACGGACGGAAGTCCGTGCGAACAGTCGATTGGCTCGTCGGTCGTGCAACGGGCGGCGCGCCGGCAGGAAACTTCGTCCACTTGAAACACCTCTTACGCGACGTACATACGTTCCAAGTTCCCAACATTCTGCGGTTCCGTTGGCGGATGCACCCCCACGGCATCGATGTTTGCCATTTCTGCCGCGGCCGTGCCTGTCGCTGAGCATAGGCTTGACTGGATTGGGCGGAGCTTGCAATGATCGTGACCTTGCGGAGTAAAGTGGTAGTATTTAATCACGTGGTCATTAGGTTGGTTCCAGATCACGTGGTTTTAAACTTTCAATAGATGGTTTTTGGTCACGCGATCTGAAACTCTGTACGTCGTGAAGCCGGCTCATGACATCCTCTTACTACGTTTCTCAGAGATGGTAGTAAAACGATGTAATGTAACGCATTTTACTGCCTCATGCCGGAGTAATTTTCTGGTGCAAGGTAGTCTTCAAAGCTCATAAGCCGCAAAAACCTCAATGTCGGCTAACTTTTGCTAATAGTGTATAGGAATCTTGACGGTACGCCATAGGGTAGCGAAAGGAATGTCCTTCCAAACTGCACTAAACAACACAACAACACGACACACATCCAACACTTGCCACGCCAGTGTTGGATGTGTAATCCCGGCCACGGCGGCCGCATTTCGATGGGGGCGAAATCCGAGAAACACCCGTGTACTTAGATTTAGGTGCTCGTTAAAGAATCCCAGGTGGTCGAAATTTCCGGAGCCCCCACTACGGCGTGCCTCATAATCAGAAAGTAGTTTTGGCACGTAAAACCCTATAATTTAGTGTTGGATGTGTGTTGGCCAGTGACCGCAGAAGTACAGGCAGAGGCCCGCGAAGGGGGTGGCGCGGCGGACGGCAGTGCAGGCGCAGCCGTGAAGTTGGCTTTCCCTGAAAAGGATGCTTTTGCGAGTGTGAGCAGATTTGGAGAATAAGTACGCGAGCGGTGCGTTCAGTCAGGCGCGCAGCTCTGCTCCCCGAGTGCAGCATATGCAGTAATTCTAGAAAGATCTGCTTCACTACGCTAAACGCAAAACTGAAACGTGAAAACGAAGGAGGAAGCCGGGGCTAAAGGCTGGTATGCCTGATGCAGGCCTCGGTTCCCCTGTACAGCGTGACATCAGAATACACAAACACATAACTGAAGACGTAACAATATAAATGCGAAATCCCCTGCTCTTGCAAGTGTCACATGATGCAGTAATTTAAGCTTACGATAGTAAAAGCGGTGTTATGCAAAACCAAAACCAGAATGGATAGGATAGTTCTTTCTTTCCTTTTTAAACATTTTGAATCAAACATCAAAATCAACAATTGTCAACATTTTATTAATAGTCACAGTTACTTGATAATTTAATTTGTGTTTGCCAGAGTACGCGTCTTGGGGGCCCGCTGGATTTGTTTTCGAAAATAGTATGCGTCATTACACAAAGTATTGTTTTGAGTGTATGATTTGTTGGCTTTAATATGCTGCAGCAAATGAAAAAAAAAAGACTTGGTTCGCTTTCAGCAAATCATAACTGCGAAACAACGGTGACACGGAAAAATCTTTTAGTCTGTCATAGCAAACATGAATGCACCGCAAAGCTCTCTTTTGTAGTGCATGTAGTTTCGGTAGTTAGTTGTCGTGGTTGTTCCCCACACTAGAATGCAATAGGCTAAGATAGTATATACGAGCACATAATACATCTGCAGTCTCAACTACACAGGTGCCAGATTGCGTGCTTTGCACAAACAGCCAACACTTTTACTTATTTCAGACACAAATTTTGATACATGTGCCCCCCTGGAAAGGTTCTGGTGGAAGCAGACACCGGGAAATTTAATACAATCAACCTCATGAATTATTAAGTGTCAAAATTGAATATTGACCTTATAGAAATCGTAGTATTATTTGGCCTAAAATATTACAGCTAGTTTTGCATAAATTTAAGGAAAACGTGTTGTATTGTCGCCAGGATTCTAAGTTACATAAGTACCGGTTTACCATAGCCTCAGCTTGGACAAGAGATTTGGCTGTAAAGAATATATGCGTGCCAACAGCATGTATAATCATGTCATGAGAACATGGTAGTTTGGCAATGCCATTGATATACACTAAAAACAATGGTGGCCCTAATATAGAACCTTGAGGGACTCCGCAAGTGACAGTCAGTCGGTTAGACGAAACATCATTCACCCGTACGTATTGTATCCTATGACGTAAATAATTCTGCACCAAGGTAAGTGTGATACCACGTACACTTATGTAAGATAATACCGTGCTCTACGCAGTCAAACGCTTTGCAAAAATCCGAGAATAGACCAAGTGTGTTGTGCTTATACTCTATAATGAAGTATTTTATCCTTAATGAAGTGTAGTGCTAGCTCTGTGGAATTTTTCTTCAAGAAAACCGTACTGGGAAACAGAGATCAGGCTGTGTCTAATAAAAAAAAAACATTCAAGCGTGCAATTCATGACTCCTTCAAATACTTTAGAAATAATTGGTAACACAGAGATTGGTCGATAATTTAACATTCTCATTCGATTACCACCTTCGTATATTGAGCAGACCTTGGCTATTCGGGCATCGGAAAACACGGCAGTAGTAAAGATTAGACTAGCAAGATAAGACAATACGCCAAATAATAAAGGCGCAACGTTCTTGATGGGAACAGATCTTATATCATCATAGCCTGCAGTTACATCATTTTTTATCTTGTTAATTAAAGTCACAATTTTCTGAGAGGAAGTGGGTGAAAAAAACAGGCTTCTATAAAGAAGTAATAGTGTTAATTAATGCATTGTCAGCTTCAGGTGCATCACCGGGTGGTTTACCAACATTGACAAGGTACTTATTAAAAGCACAGGCTAAATGAAAACCAGAGAACTTTCCACCCAACGTACTGATCTCGTTCAGCACAACATTATCCTTTCCTTTTGTTAGATTAGCTATTTCTCTCCATACTTTACCACTGTTCTTTAGGATTCTCATGAAGCGCTCGATAAAATAATTTGTTTCTGCTTTCTTTAATTCCTTATGCAGTTGATTTCGGTAATGTTCATACTCGTTAGAATGCTATGTATATTTATACCCGAAGAGTGCTACCGCATTATTACCTAGCCTTCGAGAAGTGTGGGAAATACCCTACAGCGGCTAACGCATTGCCACGTCCATACACCGTGTAAGGATTACTGTCGACTTTGATGCGAATATAATTGAAGCAATGTAGGGACACAAAGTGTTGCCACCTCCGAAACCCGTCGATTATACGGCGTCAACTGCATCGGGCCTCATCTCGTGCTTGCCTCGGACACGATGCGCGATCTATTGGTGCTCCTGAGGCGTTCGCATGTATTGAATGTGCGAATATGTATTTAGACAAGATTACTTGAACATATTTGACGCGGATTCGATTCCACCCTGCACAGGATAAATCTTTATTGTATGTTTGCAAATTACGAAGCGGGAAATAGGAAGTGGCACGTACTGAGTGGCACCAGTTGGCATCAAATAAGTTTATTGAAGAGTGGCACATACAAATGGCGCACGCCAAGTGACCCAAAACAGCACCAAGGGGGTTCATTGAAGATTAGCACACACACAGTGGCGCATACTCAGTGAGCCAATATGGCGTGACAGACGTTCGATACCAATGTAAATGCCACTAAGTGGGTTAGGTTACCCGAAAATGTTAATCCATTTATTAAGGCTAGACCTATTCTTTGGTAGGCTCATTGAAGATTTAGAGGTCATTCGGGCGCAAGGTATTTAGTAGCATAAAAGAAAAGCCAAATTTTCAATGATAAATTTGGGTGCTCTCGCTCCGCTGTTACAGTTAGAAGGAAGTGCCATGAGAACTTTGGCGTGTTTCTGTCCTCTATAAATCTTACCAGATATAGCTATTCCATCTGTTCTTTCCCCAACGTACTTTTCTAAAGTCGAAGGCGACAGCGATTTGCCAGGTCTTTAGGATTGACACTAAAAACGAACAGATTAAAAGCACGATAAATCGCAATGCTTCTATACGTAAGTGTGGGCTAGTTAGGAAATTATATCGGGGCGAATGTTCCAATTGCGGTAGCGAGGCCACTCAGTAGCAAAGCCGGATGGGCTAAACAGAAATCCAAAAGCTTCTGGCTTATTCGAGATATTATTCACCGAAGCTGGCTAAAAATGTGATGAAGTTTCATTATACGTGTCTAATTTTGTTGTAGCGCAAGCTAAACGACAAGGACAACAGAACACATCTGACACACGCAACGCTTGTTTTCAACATTAGACTTATTTCCAGTTCTCGTTGCGATATATACACCCTCAAAACATCGTACAACACGCGTAAAATCTCGGTAAACATTAACAAAAAACAGTCAACCAAACACAAGAACACTTTTGCCACACGGATTGACAAACATGTACCCGTTGAACGAGTACAAAGATAATCGATCTCTTTTGTGCATAATGAAATTGAAGGCTTAGTGACGCAGGCACGACCAAATGTTGACGCGTGTCTAGCTTCTATTATGAAGCGCGTCATCTCACACCTGCTTGTAGTCATAATGGCTGTTTCTTGAAATCTGGGTTTACATCTGCATCTCTGGCAATGGATCGCATGAAAGCTGTCGACAGCCACGCTGTTTAATTTGTTATTGTGTTCTCATAGCCCGTCATTTATGCATCTACGTGTTTGACCAATGTAGAATCGTCCACACCCGAGAGGAATGCGGTATACCACACCCGCGATGCAATCAATGAATTTGTTTTTATGTTTCTTTTCGCATGCGGTATGTGTGATTCTTTCTGGCGTTCTGGTTCTACACTGGCTGACCAATTTATTAGGCACCGAAAATACAACGTTGATGCCGCTTCTATCGACATCTTTTTTTTTTCATCTTTGGGAGAATCTATGTATGTAGGGGATGACAGCAACCTTTCTTTTGTTTATGCCTTGCAGCTGCTTCGAACTGCTTTCCGGTGCCTTATTAAGCAGTCCTTCTGCGACTGACACAAGCACGTGGCCCGGCTAAGCAGCGTCGCGTAAACCGGAGGCTTGCCGTCCGAAGCTATCGTGCATTAGGTGGTGGCATGACTTCTTCAGTGCTTCGTCGAAACACATCTTCGCGATTCCCCTCTTCGCAAGTTTCCTATGCGCGGAATGAAATCGTAAAAGTGGCTAACAAAAAAAATGTGAAAAAGTAAATGTGGCTGATAATAGAAGCTACACACATATCAACATTTGCTGACACATGCGTCAGTAAGGCTTCCTTTTTGTTATCTATAAAAGAGCTCGATTACCTTTGTTCGCGTTGAACGTGTACAATCTGTGTGGCAAAAAAGTGCTTGCGTGTGGTACCCTGTTTTTTGTTCATGTTTACCGAGATTTCACAAGCGTTCTATGACGTTTAGAGAGTGTATATATAGTGACGAGAAATGGAAATAAATTTGTTGCTGAAAGTTAGCGCTGTGTGGGCCAGATGCGCCTTTCTGTTGTCCTCGTCATTCAGCTTGCACTACAACGAAATAAGATATGCCGTACCAACAAGCCCCTGTAACTATCCCCATCGACTCCATTTAATGTGGTTTTATTCAACTAGAGCCAGCCTTTCTGGGAGAAAAACTGGTAAATGAGATACAGAAGCATTTTGCCCAACATTTCTTTACACGAAAATTTCGGAAGGAGTTCATGTTTTTCATAAGGACAGGGTCAACCTGACAGCGATACCAAATACTCATTTATAGAACATAGTAGCACCTATCAAATAGTAATTGCTTTCAGCTACCACTGTTCTCAGCTTTCAATGTAAACTTTGTTCTCGGTCACGGTAGAGGTGCAAGTATGCTTGTCATACTTGTTACCTACTTGTCATATCCTCTACGTGTTATACTTGTTACTTAGAGACTTGCACGCTTGTTAAATGTTACCAGACTTCTGCTACATGTCTGATAACGTCGAAGTTGTTTTAATGATAGCTAACAACACATTATTTTCGGTGTATAACATGTTACCCACTGGAAATATGCGTATATTTCTTGAATTTGCTTCTGTATAATTACCTATTCTGTTCTCATCTAAATTACTGTCGATTAGTGTGGGCGACCATCCCACTACAAACTTAAAAGATATATCTGTCCTACAAAAATAATTCTTCGTTTTCTGTACATAAACTTTATGAACATACAGCCAGACTTATTAACGGACAGAAAATGATAGATCAATTCAATTTAGATGCTTACAATTCACTATGCAAAACATGCTAATGAAGAAATGAAATCACTAGATCTTAAATCAACGTTAGCGTCTTCACGCTCTTTAAAATCTTTGTATCCAGCCAGACACACGGTAGCCTAGGTGTCGCCTGCCATGTGGACAAATTACGGCTACGAGATGATAAGTTACAAGTTACCAGTCAAATTAAACGAACTGAATTACTCGAACATTTTTCTCCAGGACATTTAAAATATTCATTTACACCGTGATAGTATTGGTCGTCGCGTGACAGAAACAGCTCCTTAACGTGGCGCATCGATAATGTATGTTAATAAAACAAACATGCTAGAATTCCCAATCTACTTGCAAAGGTAATGTTACATCTTCAAGTGTGATCATTCTTCGCCTCTATTTTTATTTTACCTTTTGCAGCAGGCTTGAGAACCTAATTTGTGTGTTTGAATAACATGCATGAGGAAGAATGAAACGCCTCGAAATGTACTTCACTAATTCTTTCTGTTTGGAATAGGTTATTTGTTTCCATGAATGTAATGTAAGGTGTTGCCTGCTGTAAAAGGTATCGCACCTTCATCAAGCGATCCTCATTTTTAATTTCATGCATTCCATCAGCCCCTCTTTGATGGGAAATAAAATATATAATAATAATAATATATTGGCATGTCGTACCGTATAACTGGTGTGTAATATCTTATAGTCCTGTAGTATGAGCCATTTTCTTCTTTGATGAATGACGAATCCATGCATAAAGATATAATGGGATTCCAGTTGTTTGATGTCCGGTAGAGCTGGAGTACACCTGTTCTGCCAAGCATCTAGAGAAAAAAGTGCATGTTAAAATCTGGCAATATGTTATTTATATTTAACGAAACAAATTTTGGACATGACCTCCTTAGACAAATCATACCAGTGCAGTGGGCGCTGGTCGTGCTAAGTTCATGACTGATTGATAAGATACGGGAAAGTAAGAAATGGCTACTAAAGGTTTAACTATGTATTGTTAAAATTTCTGTAGGTGAGACTAAACTGTACAGCTACGAAGGACGATAAATGTGGAAGAATTGTGGAAGACGCAACACGAAGAAAAAGCAGATAAAGTTGAATTACGTGCGATGAGTTGCAGCGGGGGTAAGAATAGAGAAAACGCCTAATGTTTTCTCTCCTTTTGGTATCAAGCAAAGATTGGAAATTAACAAACTGAAAGTACGACGGTAACAAACTCAGGCCTATGAAATAAATAAAAAGCCCCTCCACGTCAACTCGCATTTATAGGCGAAGCATGGGATCGCATTCAACGGATAACTTAAACGCTAGACGCCAAGGAGCGGTAGTAGAATGCATGATCCACAGGATATCAATGATAGAAACTTCGTGTAAAAGCCGTTTGTCAGCTGGGAAAACGACGGGAGAGCATCGGTAATAGATTGAAACAGGAATTATCAGGCCCGGTAACTGATGCTTTTTCGTGAGATCATCAGTCATTCGCTCTTGGGTGTCTTGGACATCCTAACAACGGGGCACATAATTCTAGTTCATTAAAATGAATGACATTAGACTGCCTACGGCTAGTTTCCTGTAATCGTTTTCTTTTTTCTTTCCACCTAAAAATGTAAATGCTACAGATAGCTTGCACCTTCCAAAAAACGTGCTGCATGGGCTAGGCCAAGGATACTCTGCACGTCCACGTGGAGAAATTTTAAAATTTTGAACGTCTAGGTCATGCCTAATCATTGCTCAATATAGGATATATATTGTGAGCAAGGATATACTCCTCACAGATTTCACACAACTAATTATCTCATGGAACACACAACGAGCTCCACATTTCAGTGAAGGTACTTCATACATCTAGTATTCATTCGCCGTGAAGCATCACGGTTTTAGGTTAGCGATATCCAAAATGTCTTAGATGCTGATCACACATCGTACGGCGTAAATATAAGCGTTGCGGGCCACCTTAGCGGTACTATATTATCTGAGGTAGCTTACTTCACAACGTAATATGCATTTATGAAGTCAATGCAACATTCTATTTTACATTTATGCGAACCTTGATGGCGGGAAAATATAAGTGGTGTACTGTAAAGTCACTTGTACCAAGGACCACTATATCTACGACACATCAAGGATTCCACAAATAGAACGGCGGTCGTCAGTTATGAAGCCGTATGAACTAAATTCATTCTTCTAGAAATATGTTACGAGGACGTTTGGAGCATAGAAGATTATATTTACAATATATATACAAAATAAGTCTGAGTAGTTAAAATGGCTGACCACCAACAAGCCGCAGCAGCCAGCGTTTCGCGATATTCTTCTTCCTCTCTTCGTTGATCCTACCGTAACAGGACCCCCGGGTGGTGAAGCGCCGTCTCGGCGAATGGTAGGCGAAGAATGGCGTCAGCCGCCAAACGTGCACGACGTCAACAGGCGGCGGACTTAAGGATGGATCAAACTGTAACGGCGCGATATCGTAATTGACGTCGTTAACTTGACGTAGGACTTTATAAGGCCCTGTGTAGCGAGAGAGAAGCTTCTGGGAGAGGCCGACGCGGCGACATGGTGACCAAAGCAGGCCCCAGGCACCTGGCCGAACTGAACGTCGCGATGGCACCGGTCATAACGCTGTTTTTGTATATGCTGCGAGCTTCATAAGCGAGAACGGGCGATTTGACGCGCCGGGCGATTTAACGCGCCATGTGAGCGCGATCGCTGACTTCGCGAGCATACTCAGTGGCAACGCGGGGCACAGAAGGTAGGATGGTGCGAAAGGGCAATTTGGGCTCACGACCATACAAAAGATAACAGGATGAATATACTGCGGTGTCATGTCGGGATGAGTCACACACAAATGTCACGTAAGCCAGTGTGGTGTCCTAGTCGCGGTAATTGTTGGAAACGTACATTGACAGCATCCCTGAGTGTTCGGTTGAGACGTTCCGTAAGACCGTTCGTTTGTGGGTGGTAGGCGATGGACAGCTTGCGCTCAGTGGCACAAGAGCGGAAAAGGTCGTCCACAACTCGAGACAAGAACGAGCGGCCACGGTCTGTAAGTAACTGTCGAGGTGCACCGCGCCGGAGAATGAGGTCGTGAAGGAGAAAATTGGCGACGTCTGTTGTGCAACTAGCCGGCAACGCCTTTGTTATCGCGTAGCGTGTTGCGTATTAAGTAGTGACGGCGATCCACTTATTCCCTTTAGTCGTCGCCACAAAACGGCCAAACATGTCAAGGCCTACACTTAAGGACGGTTCAGAGGCAACTCCAGTTGGATTAAGTTGTCCGACAAGTGGAAGGGGAGGTTTCTTCCGGCGCTGACACAATTCGCAAGTTGCGACATAATGACGCACAGAGCGGTAGAGACCCGGCTTGAAGAACCGGTGTCGTACGCGATCGTAAGTACGCAAAACTCCGAGGTGTCCCACCGTCGGTGCATCATGTAGTTGTTCGAGAAAGACGGATCGCAGATGACGAGGACGGACAAGGAGCAAATCGGGACCGTCAAGGTTAATATTGCGGCGGTAGGGGATGCCGTCGTGCAGCACGAACATGCGGCTCGTGCCGTCGGTGCTGCCACATTGCACTCCGGCGATGATGGACTGCAAGGATGCGTCGCGTTGTTGTTCAGGGCGCATGTCGGTCGCAGGTCACCTGATCATGCACAATTGTATCAGGAGGATCCACGGGGTGACGCGAGAGGCAGTCAACGTCCTTGTGCAGACGCCCAGACTTATAGTTTACAAGAAATGAAAATTCCTGGAGCCGCAAAGCCCAGCGACCAAGCCGTCCTGTCGGGTCCCGGAGGGAAGACAGCCAGCAGAGGGCGTGGTGGTCTATAACGACCGAGAACGTGCGGCCGTACAAATATGGCCGGAACTTTGCGACAGCCCAAACTAGCCAAGCACTCCCGCTTGGCTAGACCGTGATGGAGTAATTTCTCTCGGCTGGTGACAGCAGGCGGCTGGCGTGAGCTATTACGCACTCGGTACCATTCTGCTGTTGGGCGAGAAGAGCACCGCTGCCATGGCGCTTGCGACAGTGTGGGCTTTGGTTGGTGCAGATGCATCAAAGTGGGCAAGTATTGGAGGAGTTGTCAGAAATCGGATGAGGGCGGCGAACACGTGAGTCTCCTCCTGGCTGCATGAGAATGGCGTGTGCTTCTTTAGAAGATCTGTCAAAGGAACGAGCAACGTCGGCGAACTTCTTGACGAAGCGGTGAAAGTAAGAGAACACAGGCCGACGAAGCAGCGCACGTCAGAACCAGAACGTGGCGCAGGGAAACTGCGTACGGCGCGAACTTTTTCCGGATCTGGGTGGACACCGTACGCGTCAACAAGGTGTCCCAACACGGTAATCCGACGGCGCCCGAATTTACACTTCTTGGAGTTCAGTTGAAGGCCGGCTTTTCGGAAGACCGCAAGAATCGCACCGAGTCGGGTAATGTGGCTGCCGAACGTGGGATAAAAAACAACTACGTCCTCAAGGAAACAAAGACAGGTGGTCCATTTGTAGCCTCTCAGAAGAGAGTCTATCATACATTCAAATGTCGCAGGAGTATTGCATAGGCCAAAGGGCATGATTTTGAACTGATATAAGCTGTCCGGCGTGATGAAGGCCGTCTTCTCGCCGTCCATTTCATTAACTGAAATCTGCCAGTAGCCGGATTGAAGATTAATGGACGAGAAGTATTTAGCTCCGTGCATGCACTCCAAGGCGTCATCAATGCGTGGTAGTAGGTAGAAGTCTTTTCGCGTGATCTTGTTTAAGTGGCCATAATCAACGCAAGAACGCCAGGTACCATCTTTCTTTTTCACAAGGACGACAGGCGAAGTCCAAGGGCTGGTTGATGGCTCAGTGACCCTTTTGCGGAGCATTTTGTCCACTTCTGATTGGACGACTTGACGTTCAGCGTGCGATACCTCATAGGGACGCCGACTAATAGGATTCATGTCTTCAGTGTTTATACAGTGGTCACCGAGAGATGTTTGACCCAAAGGCCGGTCGCCAAAATCAAAGATGTCATTGCCCAATAAAAGGAGGTGACGTATGTCCATGACTCGTGCAAAGATATCCAGACTCGTGGTCAGGTGCAGTCACTTTCGCGACGTCATCCGTGAAGGCACCAGAGCTGTGAGCTGGAATTGGCACTACTAAGTCACTCTCGGCATTCAGGCTCTCAATGTCAAATTTGGTATCACTAGAAATGCTGGCAAAGGAGATGCCGGATGGAATCACTTTAGGGCACAGGCTGAAATTCAGAAGCGGTAGAACCACGTCGTTGTGAGTAACCGTGACCAACGTATGCGGAAAAGCAACGTTCCGGTTCAAAGGCACGTCGATGATCGGGCGAAGCACGTATTCAACGTCGGGAACCTGTGGCTAGGTGGTCAAAGTGACGTAAGTAACTGCCTCGAGTGACAGGCGCACATTGTGAAGCGAGCACAAGTGTGGTGGGGTGGTGCTCGGCGCATCGGCGAATTGAGGCAGTTCCAGCTGCAACTTTAACTTTAGCGCCGAAAGCCACTATCAAGAGATGTGCTGACTCGTCGTACCGAATACGTAGGAAGTGAAATAACACTAAGCGCATCAAAATGTTACAATATGTCCACTGGTGCTCATGAAAAAAAAAACGCACAATTTCTACATGATCGATGGCTCTGCATGACGTAGCGCTGGGCCTATTTGTTGCACAGCACGCGCAAAAAGAATATGAAACAACCTAGAACCCAAATACCAAAACAGATTCTTTCTGAGTTGTCAAGCGTGTTGCCATTGAGTATGAATGTGGACTCGCACGGCATCACAGAAACCAAAAATAAATGTTTTTGTGCTTGATTTTTATGGAAGTTGACATGACTATACAAAATATCAGAATACTTTGTTTAGAACTAGTTGGCTAAAACTGACGAAGAGGCGTACTGCGCCGGATATATCGCAGTAAATTTTCACAGTCCTTGTACTTCTTTTCAAAATATCGAGTAAAGAAAAACGAGAATGGGCTACTACAAAATGTTGTTTCTTAAGTATTCTGTTGGTTTGAAAGAATAGTTAACAAATGGTGCTTAACATTTCTATTTACCATGGTGGCCACATTCCAATGAGAGTAGAAGGCAAGAACTCTCGTGCATCGCGCACATTAAAACATCTGAGGACACTTCAGCACTTCTGATCACTTGTGAATGAGAAAGCATTATTGTCTAATTTAATGTCGCTAAGCGGTCGTTCGAGCTTCACCCTGCGAGTAATGTGCCATAGCGGTACCCGCTGCACGAATCAGCAAGCAGCAGCCGGTGGTGCCAACGCCACGTGCCATCACCGTCCTCTGCAACGAGGGACTGAGGAAGGAGCAGCGGCAGCCAAGGCCGGCAGGCGCTCGAAACTCCCAAGCCCAGCGGGGGTGAGAGTAAAAGATATGGAAGGTAGAACGGAACACACGACGTGTTCTGAGAGCGAGAGGGAGGGGAACGTAGTTTCGCGTCTATACCCTCCCCCTTCACGCAACAGCTGGCGCACTAATGAGGCAGCACTTTCTATCGTTTCGCTCGCTCACCTCCATCGAGGCGCGCTCCTGAAGTGGCATCACAGCTAATGGGGATTTAGGTGCCAGTTCACAACTACAGATGTCGGCTTCGCTCAATAGGACATTTCATGCTTTCGTGTCGATAACTCCAGGTCGTGTAAATCAATTAACAAACCTGCTACGGCCTGATACGGCCACCTAGGGAATTTGACACGTGAAACTTGTAATTTTCCTTTTTCTAACCTTTTCAGTCGACATGGGAAGATCATAGTAGGGTTATAAACATACGATTAGGTTTAAAGGAATAACTTCGCATCCAAGTGAACCTCAGTACCGTTTTGTAGATAACCTATAACAAAATATTCAATTAGTTTCTTACGGCGCATAAAACAGCGCCTTTGTGCTGTGCTGCAGAGAAAGTTTTGCCGTGTGTTTTGATGATTGGTGCCATGCTCCCACTTTTGTGGCCGAGAAGTTTATGCAGTTGGACGCAAAGAAATAATCTTGAAGCGTATGGTAGAACATGGGATCAAGTTAAGGGCCAAGTAGGGTTATGTTGAGTTTTATCCACCATCGCGAGTCACACTTTTCATTGGGACCACTGTGCGGCCGTCGCATCACGGTCACGCTGACACTGAATCATCTCTGTGTCTTCGCACGGTGTCTTCTGTGGCTCAAGGGTTTGCATGCGCCAGAAGGAGGTGTATATCCTGAGCTTTCATTTGGACCAACAAGCAGGTTAGTCAGTTTAGGGTTTATACACCAGTCAGGCGTAAGTTGTTGTGGCTCATTAAAATTTACTTTCGCTACCCTTCTTCTAATTTTATAATTATTAAAAGTGTGTGCAAATGAACACAGTACGACTACAAAAATTTTCGCTGAGTTTCGCAAGATCAACAAAACTAGGCTCCATACGTGAACTCTCTACAGTAAGAATACTTATAGTGAAATAAGTAATTCATGTGCAGAATATTTCAAAAATGACTTCTGCGCAAACACTCAAGGTGCAACCAGGTCATAAAAGAAAACGTCTTTATCAACTGCTTGTAGCACGAATCTACAAAGAAACCGAATAGGCCTTTTCCGCAAGACAGCTTGACAGTAATATATATATATATATATATATATATATATATATATATATATATATATATATATATATATATATATATATATATGTATATATATATATATGTATACATTACGCTTATTCGGAACAAAACATATTTGTGTGGTTCCCGGCTGTGGGACAAACTCTGTGCCGCGATGGTGACTAGAATTTGTGCTAACCAAATGGCTAGCTAATCGCTGAGAAAAGTGAATTAATAGTCAACTCAAAGGCGAAGTGACGCTGAATAGGAAAAATCAGTTCGTTGGAAGAGTGTAAGGTTAAAGAAAGGTTATGAAAATAATTCCCACCCACTTGATTGTAGCATGAAATACCACCGCATTGGGCAACGTTCTTTCTGAGAAAACCGCATTCCCTTTAAATTAAAGTATGGGGCTTTACGTGCCAAAACCACAACCTAATTTTGAGGCACGCTGTAGTGGGGGACTCGGGAAATTTGGCTGAACTAGGATCGCTTACCTTACACCAAAATCTAAGTGCCCATACGGGTGTTTTGCATTTCGCTCCTATCAAAATGTGGCCGCCGTGCCTGGCATTCCATTCCGCGACCTTTTGCTCAGCAGCCCGACACCAAAGCCAGTAGGCAACTGCGGCTGGTGCCGCTTTAGCTTTCTATTGTTGGTTAATGCAATCGTAAGCTGGAAGACAGTTTTGGCTTTCCTACTTGGCAAGTTTTGAAGCAAGCGCATGAAAAATAAGATGAGCAAAACGAGAACAAGGTGAAAGCGGGAGCCCACGTCTCGACAAGTGGACTTGTCTCTTTCAACGCTTGAAAAAGGGAAGTCCACTTGTCGAAACGTTGGGTCCCGCTTGCACCCTTTTCTCGCTTTGATCATCTTGAATTTACACCTTCCGCCTTCCTCTTGTTTTCCATGAAAAATAAGAGTGATATCAAACGTCAGAAACTATGAAAGATATCAACCCACCTACAACGTTATACTGGTACCAGTCGCATTATTTATGGTAGCAGAACGCTGCCTCCTCAGACGTCGTTCACGTACAGTGTCGCTTGATTGATTGTAGACAAAAGAACGAATATTGATGATCATTCTGCCATGAAGAGTACTAAAATTTCGTGCTTGTAAAAGTATGTTTTCATACGGCAATAATTTCTCTAGTGCATGTCGGGTAGCAGGAGAATAGTCCTTGACAGTGGACACGTTGGCAGTTCTCAGCATCGACCCGAGTCCGAATACTTTTCTGGTGATTTGAAATAAATAAAATTTAGCTATCTCTGGCATTCACTCTTCCTCGGGATATGTACTCCCTAGGTGGTGCGCACGCCCAACGTTCTCGCTAGAAAAAGCAGCATCAATATGTGGTTTTAGTAAAACCATTTCTCCTTAGTCTGACTCAGTCGACGTTTCATAAGCGCCGTCAGTGCCATAAGACAATGAGATTATTTCGACAAGATCAGCCCTCAAGGTAACCTACCCTTGAAGTCAGATCGCGACTTTGATAAGCAACATTTTATGGATTTCCATCGTTGATTACACACATTTTCAGCGTGTTCTAAATCAGCAGTTCTGGCCTCAATCCTTGACAATCGTTGGCATATCGTTACGAACTTTGCATTCAAAGGCTCTTGCGTAGTCTTTATGGTGTCAACCACGCTCATTAGGTCAGCTTGTCCTTCGGCTAAATTACCTTATTCGCTTTTTAGGTCACGGAGATGCTGCAAAATGCCGTGAAAACCTTTCGCAGGAGTGTTGCTTAAATTGGTGGACTTTGGGTTCGGATTGTTCAGAATACTGCCCCATCGGAGCGATGTACTTGCAACAAAAAAAAATCAAAAAAACCCATTTTACTATCCCTGCCGAAGGTAATGCGCCACAGTTGAAATGAGCTATGTATGGGGCGTGTACTGCAGCGGCATTTTTTACTTGCGCTTCGATGAAGATGGCGATCGTTTATTGGCATTAGCTTCGAAACGGGAAGGGGACTAATAGTCACCTAGCCTGCTGCGCTCCAACAGGCATGCAGGCACATGCGTTTTATTCTAGAGTTTTTGCATACATCTTCTTTATCTATACATCTAAGAACACCCGGTGTCATCTAGCGCGGCCACCATGAATCCGTAGAAATCTATGGCGTGTCAGTGTGTGTGAGTACTCAGAAACGCCTCTTGTGACAACTGGGTTCCTTTCTAGTGCGTCACTATGGACCCGCTGTGCCATATATTAGCACTGCCGAAATAATTCTGCGCACAGCTTCCGAGACAAGGGTGGTGCGCCGGTTTCTGCGAGAGCTAAGAATTATTCCCTCACTAGCCGCACACTTAGTGGCACATATTCCGTGATCTATGTAGCCGGAACGCTCATTGAAGAGCGCACGTTCCCACTGCTTACATGGTGCGGCTCCTTAAAACGTTGGCGTGAAAAGTGTTGATTGAAAGCGGCACGTAGCCGATGCAATTGGGGTACAGCTTGCTAATGCGATGGGTTGATGTCTTTGAGGAGCTTTGTGACGTGGAGTCAATTCCGCTCAGCATCGGACAAAATCAAGGGATCTTCTTCGTAATATAGAGCGGAGCGTTTCCCGGGGCATATACCTAGTAACACAAGGTGGCGTCAAAGACGTTCATTGAAGAAAGGCACACAGCTAGTAGGACACGCCCGTTACCCAAGTTGGCATTAAAGTTGTTCAATAAAGGCCAGCACACGCATAGTGGCACATGAGCAGTGGTCTACGTTGGCGTTAAAGAGTTCCTGGCGTGCGGATGCGTCTGGTTATCCTCCCTGCCTTTCTATACAGCATTTCTCTCTCTCATATTTGTCAAAGCATGAAGGCGCGTGCTGACGCCGCTGCCTCTTATGATGCATTCGCCCTGTTGCGATAGAGGGTTGTGCTCCCTCGAAAGCCGCGTGCAACCGCACAGTGGCGAACACAGTAGCTGAGGTGAAACCTTTTGAAGGTGGTTTCCATGAGGGCGGGGACATCACATGTCAGGACAGCAGCTTGCCACGCAGATAACCCACAGGCCGCAACTTGTAGGAAGCCTAGGCATGTAACGTTGACCACAACAGCACGAATGCCGTTCTTCAGCTCAGTGGTGTAAGAGCAAACATTTATTGTGACACGCGTTTATTACTGCACAACAGTGGAGAAGCTTTCATAGAATTTTTGCCAAGAGCGGCACATATTCAGTGAAACATACCCAGTTACCCAACTTGGCATCAAAGACTTTATAAGAGGAATTTCCCATACCCAGTGACAAAAATTGGTCGGACAATTGGTTTCAAAATTGTTACTTCCGTGCGTTAGACCGAATCTGTGCCTCTTAAGCAAAAGTCTACCAATGACGAACGTTGGCGGGAAAACGGTTAGATAAATACATAGCCCTTGAATGTGATTGAATTTCCCAATAAATACTAATCCCATAAAAATAGCTAATATGAATTTTGTGTTCCCAAATATTCCATAGGAATAGCGAATGCAACTAGTAAAACAGACATGCAAAAGGTAGATGACGCACACAAGTGAAAAATAAAAAATATAGCACTTGCGTGCGTAACCTCCTTATCTTCGGCTGTTTTAGTGCTTTAGATGTGCATGCGATTCTGGATTGTGGGGAAGATTACCTGGCGAGGATCTTGGTACTGGAAGACGTCCTCAGGCTTGGAGTTTCTCGTGATACGGTTTTTCGGAATATGCAGGGGAATTCCAGTGAAGAAGTTTAGGCAGAACCACGATAACTGCAATTTGCCATATAAATGAACATCTTTTTTAATAACGTTGTTTTCATGCTCAACGTCATGTACGATTATGCTTCTTATAAAAGACGTTCTTATAATAGGACAGAATACAAATACCATACTAAGGAACTGATGCAATCCAAAACTTCAAGGTTGTCTTATGCATTAAAGAAGCGTATTCTGCTTCAGATTGCCCAATGCATTATTGTATTCATATACCCCACATGACCAAGACTAGGGCTTATAGGTTTAGCAGCACACTGTGGTATAGAAGGTATATATATAGCGATAACGTGCCTTATAAAGGTTGGTCAAGCTTTAGATAGGTGGGCCTATCTTTGTCAAAGTTGCGCCCACGGTAAAACGTATATGGTCAGAGAGGAACTATTACCAGAGGCTATGTGCATTACTTGACGAAGCTCATCGGGACAGCTCGAAGGACAATCACGTATTTCCTAGTTTGCGTTTTCCTGGTTTCGTAGTTTTCTATTTCCATTTGATCGCGCTCGCTTCGCCAGTTCGAGAAGTGCAGCAATGCAGGATCGCAGGTGATGCTCACATGATGTTAATGTGCTTTGTATAGCAAAGAGGGCCTGTTACAAGCGGAAAAGGTCCGAAGACACCTAAGCATTTATGAGATGTCAATGCGAAGGCATTGGTGTCCGATTGAACGGCGCTGAGTGGTCCTTCGAGTTACGATTTTCTCGAGGGCAAACGAGCGCGTTGAGACACTTGACCAACGCCTCCTAGACAGCATAAGTCTGGTGTACTTCGATGCTTGACGTCTTGCTTGCTTGCCCAACAGGAACAGAATATAATGACATTGCTCCCGACTAAGCCTTGGTAATTTTGACATCACTAGGGTCTATGGGAGCTGCAGAGGGGGCAGTTAAGCCAGCATTGGAATTATGCGAAGAGTATGCATATCTCTAAACTACGTTATTCTGGCTTCAAACGGCTTCGTAGTTTTGTAAGCCCGTCATTTTAAACAAATAACAGCACACGAAATGAATAAATAAACATTATTAGAATATTCCAACAGCAGGATTCGAGCATTGGGCCTCTTGCTCAGAAGGCCGATATTAAAACAATTACGCCACGGACGCATACACCGACAATAGACATAACGACCTTATGAATTTATCACCTACAAGCTAGTACTTTGACACTTTTGGGGAATTTCTACTTGGTGGCCTCGATAAGTTGAAAGTAGGTAGCGATAGTGCGGGATTGTAACGTCTTCTCACATCGAAAAGTATTGATTGCTCTGAAAGTTAAGAGAACGAGGACATATAAAGTATAATATTGTCACGTAGTAGTGACGGTAAAAAGCGTAGGAAACTGTGAATGACGAAAGAAGCGTTTTCTCGGGCGGACCTGTGCCCTTAAGAAACAGGCTACATTCCCAGAATGCCGACGGCCACCAACACAGTCGGTCATCGTCGAAAATCTGATCTGCTGGCCAAGCGCTTTATACACGAGTACACGAAGTTCCAGAGTAATCGATGTGTCTGCGTGTCTTCCAGAATGTTCCACAGAATTCGCGTAGCACATGCAATGAGATACACAAGCTTTGATGACAACAGGACCATCGGTACCATTCGAGAAACTTCCAATACATGCAGGCGTGTCACAAGCTGAGCGAGAACATTTGTGAGACGGTAGAAAAGCGCTCACCCGTAAAAGATAAACAGTTCCATATTTCAACGCTCCCATCTCATAAACCATAGTCCGGATGCTACAAACAGGAGAGTGAAGCACAAATGGATGCTTAGTAAACAAAAGTAACAAAAAACAATGAACGAATGTACAAAGTAACAGAATCCAACGTTCTGCTATGCAAAGTCCCAAGGTTCGTTAGCGCTGGCAGAATGGCTTAAGTCGCACAACATGGACTATTTCAGGTCGTGAGCGGTGGTGCTGTGATGACGAAACGCCGTGTGACACGACCTCATAGCCATGTGCTCCAATGCGTCAGATGATCTTATAGGGTCCGAAATAGCGGCGTAAAAGCTTCTCGCTAAGTCCTCGTCGGCGTATCAGGATCCAAACCCAAACACGGTCGCCAGGCTGGTAGTTTGACGTAGCGTCGTCGAAAGTTGTAGTGTTGGCTGTCGGTCCTCTGCTGATTTTTGATTCGCAGGTGGGCGAGCTGCCGGGCTTCGACGCGCTGGAGATAGGTCGCAACGTCAAGATTCCCTTTGTCGGTGACGGGAAGCAGTATGACGTCGAGAGTCGTCATCGGGTTCCTGCCGTAAACCAGCTTAAACGGCGCAATCTGTGTTGTTTCTCGCAACGCCGTGTTATAAGCGAAGGTTATGTATGGCTGGACGGCATCCCAACTACTGTGTTCGACGTCGATGTACACTGCTAGCTTCTCGGCAAGTGTTTTATTCAGGCCCTGCGTAAGACCACTCCTCTGAGGGTGGTAGGCAGTTGCCCTCATGTGGCTTGGCTGGCTGTATTGCAGAATGGCTTGGGTGAGCTTGATTGATTGATTGATTGAGCTCCGCTGTAAAGGCCGTTTCTCTGTCGGTGATGAGGACTTCTGGGGCGCCATGTCACAGCTGGATTTTCTCAATCAATAAGTTCGCCACTTCGGCTGCACTACCTTTCGGCAGAACTTTCGTTGCAGTGAAGCGGGCGAGGTAGTACGTCGCCGCGACGATCCACTTATTTTCGGATGTTGAGATCCGAAAGGGTCCCCACAAGTCCATCTCCATCTGCTGAAATTGTCGGAAAGGAGGCACGATCGGCTATAGCAATTCTGTTTGCCTTGTCGGCGGTTTCTTGCGGCGCTGACAGTCTTGGCATGTCTTTACGCAACGGGCGACGTCGGCGGTCAGGCGCGGCGAGTAATACATTTCCCGTATATTCGATAGCGTCCGCGAGATTTCGAGGAACCCAGCGGTCGGATCGTTATGTAGGGCGTGCAGTACTTCTGGCCGCAGCGCTGAGGGAAAAACAACAGGGTTGTTGCCGCGAACTGATGAGAAGTTCTCTACGAGTAGGTTGTTTTAAAGCGAGAACGAAGACAGTCCTCGCGATAATTCCCTGCGGACGGCGTAGGCGTTTCCTGCCAAATACTCGATGAGGCTTTTTAGCTCCGAGTCTACTCGTTGCTGTTCAGCGAAGTCTAACGCTCACAATATTCCAAAGAAGGCGTCGTCACCCTCGTCATATTGCAGCGGGGGGTGAATGGGGGCGCATGTAGGCAATCGGTATAGAGTGTTTCTGTTTGGACTTGTAGATTACATTGAAGTCATATTCTTGCACTCTGCGGGTCCTTCGCGCCAGGTATTCTGAATGGTTCTTCAATTTCGTTAGCCAATAAAACACATGATGGTCGCTGACGACTTTGAACGGCCTGCCATATAGTTAAGGGCGGAATTTCACTGTAGCCGAAATGATAGCGAGGGATTCCTTCTCGGCAGTAGAGTAATTGCCTTTCGCTTTGGCAGCGACTGGCTAGCGTAAGCTAACACCTGCTCAAGCGCGTCTTTCCTCTTGACTAGGACAGTACTAAGGCCTAGGGCACTGGCGTCAACGTGGACTTCTGTATCGGCGTCCTCGCCAAAGTGCTCAAGTAGCGGTGGCGACTGTATGTGTTGCTTAATTTCTTGAAATTTTCTTTAATTTCTTGTGGCGTTTGCCACTTGAACTTGACATCACATTTTGTTAGATGTGTCAGGAGCTCAGTGATGCGTGAAAAGCCATTGACAAAGCAAGTGTTTTAGGCACACATGCCAAGGAATCTACGCACTGCCTTCTTGTCGATGGGCTGCTGGAAATGTGCGATGGCAGCTGTCTTCTGCAGGTCGGGGCAACTCCAGGTTTGCTGATTACGTGACCCAGGTAGAGAAGCTCATCATTCGGAAAACGGCACTTTTCTGGATTCAGAGTGAGCCCTGGTGATTTGATGGCGTTTTGAGCGTCGCAAGCCGCCAAAGGTGATTGTCGAAATTTTCAGCGAAGGCGACGACGTCATCCAAATAAACAATACAGGTCTGCCACTTTAATCCTGCTAATACCGTGTCCATGAAGCGGTCGAACGTTTGGGGCGCCGAGCGCGTTCCGAATGGCATAACCTTGAACTCGTAGAGGACGTCTGGCATGATGAATTCGGTCTTTTCGTGATCCCTCTCGCCGACTACTATTTGCCAGTAGCCTGCCACGTGCGCCTGGTGCGTCGACTGCTGTATTACCCACGTGCATGATAGTTCTGGCTCGTCTGCTATCGCACTCCTTGCCCCTGCGCAGCAGAGTGCTTTCGTCGTTTGGTGGGATGCACCAATCTAACTGGATGTTTTGCCTGTGACGTCAGCGGCCGAAGCTATAAGGGCCACACTGGTGCTCTGAATTTTCAGTCGGCATCTGGACAGCAGCGCATGCACGATTTTCAACCATTGCCTTTTTTTCACGCAGGTATGCTTTCTTGAAAACGCACGTTCTTTTTTTTTACGATGACCGCTTTTTGCTGCTGTTTGCTGCTGTTTGTGTTTTCGTATGCTCGATTTTTGCATTTTGTTAATAATCTGTATTTAAGTGGGGACGATGAACGCAACCTTGGCCCCAAGGATAAACCACCACCAAGCACAGGGGACCAGACCCGCTACCCAATTAGCCGGTAATTCTTCCTCATTCGAAACTTCCGAAGATAACAATGACGAGACCTCAATTCCCGATATGTTCAATAAGCTGGTTTCAGGAGAGGAACAATCGGCTCTTGACATCTCTGCCCTCTGTCGCACTGTGAATGCTCGGTTTGAAAAGTTAGGATGTCGGGGTGCTGCTATCGAACACTCGCCATCTAACACAGACGCCGCTGCGGATCTCCAATGTAAAAGGTCATCGTTTACCCAGAAGGTCGATTCTCTGTTGGCTAAGTGGCCGCCTTGGAAACAACTTCCTCGAGTAAAGAAGTCAAGGTGGCTGCTCTTGTTACTAAGATGGCTTCCCTTGAATCTTTTCTGTCTTCTAAACCCAGTGATTTTATTACTGCGCCTGTCGAGTCTTCCAATGTATTCTTGTCCCTAAGTAACACGATCAACAAACTTGTTGAGAAGAATGGTGATCTTGACAACCGCTTACGCAGAAATAATCTTATCGTGTTCGGACTTCCTGAAAATCCTAAAGAAAACAATAGTTTACTGCTAAGCAGCCTTGCTGCGTTTCTTGCAGAAAAGCTACAGATCAGTTGCCCCAAGATTGAAAGATGTCAAAGAATTTGAAGATTCCAGCAGGGACATGCATGTCCGATAATTCTTAAGATTGAGGATAAGATAAGAAGGATAAGACTGAAGTATTAAGGAATAGTCACAAACTTACGAACTCGGACATGCACATTGGTGAAAATTTGTCGGCTCGGGTACGATCCCTTCGCAGGAAAATGTGTCATGCCAGTGCCTCCCACCGAACAAATGGCTACCCTGTGCGTATAAGGTTTCATTATGTGTTCATCGAGAACATCCGCTATGACTTAGATCACAAAACTAACGCCCTTACCACGAATTCAACTCGTTCTTATACTTCCCCCAAGTCTGGTTCGGATGGTACACAGTGACGACAGAAAACGCGGCATGAATACCTTAAAATTCTGAATGTGAATGCCAGAAGCGTTGCTAATAAGTTTCCTGATTTTGTCTCCTTGACCGCTTTTAAAGCTCCTCTCATTATCGGCGTTACAGAGAGGTGGTTACACCGCGACATTTTCGACGCTGAAGTTACTCCACCTGGCTTTGCCCTTGTGCGCTGAGACAGAAGACACAAAAGAGGTGGTGGTGTAGCTCTATTCTTGCGGTCCGATCTTAGTTCTTCAATGCTCTGTGGTCCTAATGAGTAGTATCTGTGTGGTGTAAAGTGCATCTTGTCAACTACTCTGTCCTTATGACTGTAATTTATCGCCCTCCGGGGTCTGATGTTGAGCAACTGTACTCTTTAGAAGCACTTCTTCATCAACTATGGATGTCATGTTCCAAATTAGTTCTGCTGGGCGATTTTAATGCACCACCAAATGTCACCATGCATTTGGTGGCAATCCTGGTCTAACACCGGCTACGATTCTTCAATCGGTAAAGAACTAATAAATATTGTCCTCTCATGTAACCTAAAACAAATTGTCACCGAGAATGCCAAAGGTCACTCTATTGTGGACCTTGTATTTCTTAGCGGAAATCTTGTTGAATATAGATATACGTGTGACGTTATGGATAAAATTGCTGACCACAAAGCGGTACTAGTTCTTAACAGTTTTCCTGTTCCTAAAGATAAATTTGTTCTTGGTACTTTTTATGATTTCACAAATATAAAAACTCGCCAAAATGAATGAATCTACAAGGATGAAGGTCAGACAAATCCATGTACATCCCATCATTGCCATAGTGGCTGAATGATTACAGTACCAGAGTTCCCTGTAGTAATTATTGTAGGAAACTCTATGGCTCTACAATGAAATGCCGGTCCAAGTAGCCTGATGTCATCAAGAGGAATGCACAGGCCTGCTATATAGGAGGCGCTAGTTTATCCCAGTGGGTAAGACACTCGGCCTCTGAGTGTGGTGCTGTAGGTTCGAAACACCCTATAGGCAACATTTTTCCTTAGGAAATAGTCTGATTTGATATATAATAATTTCTTTATAGCATTTACCGAGGCGAGGTAAGCACGCAGTCCAGTGTTTGCATGGACAAGAAACACGCCGATAAACAAGCTTCTGAGAACTAGAGGGAGGGCGACGTGGCATCGCAGTGACGCCCTCACGCAACACCTGGCGCGGCAGCAAGAATTCCCTTTCGCCGACCCTGCACCGTCGAGGTGTGAACATGATGTGGTGTCACAGGAAATGGGTAGTTAGGTGCCGTTTCCGCTGCTAAAAATTGCTACGTTTTCGCCAGATGGGTCATAGGAAGCTTTCGCGTCAAAAAAGTCACTCTCAAAAATAATACACAAGTACCTTCATTGAAAAATCTTTGTGAGCAATGATTTCCACTGAGCATATACCTATTGGAAATTTCACAAAAGAGAACGCAACACAATACAGAAACACAGAAACACAGAAAAATAGATTACAAGACCAAATACAATATAATAGATAGCAGTTGCACGTCAGAAGCAGCATTGCGCAATAAACTGGCAACTACAACATTATGCTAAATCGATGAGAGAAGGGAGGGGGTGCACACATTCAATTAAGAGTGGCTTATCGACTCCAATGACTGTAACCATGGTCCGCTACCGCGGAGATGAACTGCGATAGCACAAGCTTTACGAGGAGGAGTCGCGCGAAAGTTAATTCTCTTTGCAACTCGTAAGCACGTTAGGTGCCTGCCTTATACGAGCCTAACAAAAAGCGCAAGTAAAAGGATGATCGGGAACGTGCCACTCCTCCGCCTAGTTGTTTCAGTCGCTCTTGAGAAGACGTGCCCTGAAAGGGGGGATGATTAATATTCGCCAGAAATGGTGGCCGAAAATAACCACACAACCAAATAAATATTTTCCATGACAACTCGGGCGAGTTGCACCCGATTTTATCAGCCCAATACGGGTATGTATTATATACAAGTGAGTGACGCCATGAAACTCCTTCGCATCCTAACGAAACACAGAGTCCACTTGCTTGATGAATAATATTAGCGCGACAGCGTTAAGGAGCCGTGGCGCAAAAAACCTGGTGCCGGCGTCGGCAAAAAGATTTTAGAAGCACGCATACCAACGCCCTCCTTTTGACGCAACGAATTTGCTGAACTAATTGAATTTTTCAAACTAAAATAGTTGCAAAAATTGCAAACTACGGCTTACACACATGCTACAGACATGTTAGCTCTCGGCTTGCAATTTAAGTATGTGAGAAAACATAATTATTTTACGCAAAAACTCAAACCACTTTTTGGGCCTTTCTGCAATGCATAGACCGGCTGCGGTGTCCGGAATTTTTGCGGGCCGGCGCGCGGGTGTCTTGAGGCACATGAAGTGGCGTGCCCGGTTCCTTGCAATGCCTCCAGCCGGCGCTCACCTCCACTGCAGAGCGGCCCACGCAAGAGGGCCCGTTTCTACTACAAGGCCCGGCTTCGTGCCTAGCGTTCGCGGCCAGCTTCTCCCTGTAAACATTATGGTTACATACACTCTAGTTGCCGGTAAGCGTGAGAAGCAGTAAGGGATCTTTGAATGCTATCGCGTTCCACTCTTAAAGGCGAGGCTTAAGCGTCCTCCGAAATTTTGATCCTGGAGCGTAAATACGAAGTAAGTTGAAGTACCCGGGTATGACATGTGAGTACTTTAGCTAAAAAGGTGCTGGTTGGCAATAAAAAGTTGTTTGTCAGTAGATGCCAGTATATGTGATAGATAATTATTCAATTGAATTTGTGTGTGAGAAATAAAGGGAGTCGTAACAAAACTGATTTGTTAATTGAGAGCTTGGCAGGATCACTACGGTTTCATACTCAATGGCGGTGCTATATTAGTTAATATTGTATATAGGATGATATCTTCGATTCTAACAAAAACGCAAAAATTATAGCTTAGAAAATTGAAAAAAAGAATCTATCCAACGTAAAGAATACACAACGATGGTACAAAGAAAAGGTATCAAATTTCACATGTTAATTATGAATCAGCCAGGTTATATGATACGTAGTAATAAAGCTCCTCAGAAAATAAATTGCGATATTTGCCGTATCTGCAACTCCTCAATGCTAGAAAATTTATTAAAGACAAGGTCTGCCTAAATAATGATCCGCTTTAGGCGTGCTGAGGAGCGTTACCTAAGTTTCTTTGACCCGTGTTCTGTACACATATTCGGAGAGCTCTTTAGTTGGTAAAAACACCGAAATCACGTGTTATTTAAGTGTTATAAATCCTTTTACAGCGCAGCAATCACCTATGCACTCTAACGTTCGGCCAACGTGGGCTGTGACCTACGCTGGTAAATTATTTACACCCCTAAGGGTTTTTGGAGTACTTATATCTAACCCCCTATCACGATTGAAAAAGCTGCATTTTATAGGAAATTACACCCTCATGGTGGTTGCTCTATTCAATAAGACCCACTCTTGAGGGTGTTTTGAACAGCATAATCTCTTTTGTCCCAGGGGGTATAAGGGTATGATCAGGAATATATTACCCCTTCACCTATCGGGTCTAAGGGTTCTACGAGCAATAACCCTTGCTATTAAGGGTGTTGACATACGGCATGCTGTAGCGTGTACCTATGCACTTAATTGTATGTTTCGTAACTGTACAGTTAGGCTAGCACACAGAAATGTTATGTATGGTGCGCATACAATAGGTAATAAGTTTCCAAATGAACGGCATAACAACTTTGAGAGAAAATACGTGATCACATGTGACACATGTGACCATTTGTGACGTAATCACAAGTGGTCGCATTTACTAGAGATACAGAAAGAGTGACTGCTTGGAGGGTCATTAATTCTTGCCTCCTGTACAATAGTTAGATCTTGCACCATCTTTGTATGTGGGGACAAGTCTCGTGGCCATGCTACATTAAAGACCATTCTCATCCAAACCTATGTTTCAGGGCGCATGTGAGGCTGGTGATGCCTTTGTGTAGCTTCATTCCAATGTCCAAAGGCCAGCCATCATCTATGAAGCCATTTCTTCATTGTTCGCTTCAGCCATCTACTTCTTTTCTAGCTGCAAATTGATTTGTTGCAGTTTAATGTCACGAAAAGTACATGAAACATGACAAGCAGGGTTTTCCTGCATCATCCACTTTAATATTTCAAGATGCCGCAAAGACCAAGATAAGGAAAACACAAGCACGGAGAGTGCTTACTTGCAAGAAATTGTTGTTTGGAAAGAATAAGGCATTAAATACTGCCGCATCATAAATGTAGGAGAGACAGGGTACGCAATTATACGAAGGCGATTCAGAAAATAAAGCCTACAAGCCCACTACTCTGCCGATAGTACTGAAAACTTTATAACCTCCATCATTAATGCACTGATATGTAGGCTATAGAAAGTCGCTTGCCTCAGCTTCCTATCACTTCTCGTTCCAGAGTAATTGAGCAATCCATGGCATCCAGTAGGGATGCCCGGTTGAAACAGCGGGCTGTAATTGAATATATGATTGTGGATGACTGTGCGCATATCAATATTCATCACCGTGTGACTGCAGTTTATGAGGATGCCTATGTTGATGTCGGCACTGTGCAGAGGTGGACAAGGACTGTGGAAGGCCAAAATCCTACCACATCAACTCTCCGGGATCAGCACCGAAGTGGGCGACCTACAACGGCTTCCGATGAGAATCATCGACATCAGACAGACAAGTTGACGCGGGGCAATCGAAGGATCAAGCAACACCAGATTGCAACAACACTCGCCGTTCACATTGGTTCAGTGAACCACATAACGCCCTCCTGGGTTACGAGATCTGAATTTGTTGGCTGATTCCTTGACTTCTTCGTGTCAGTCGTGAGTTGCCGTGGTACCCAACAAGCGTAAAACTTCTTGTAACGCAGGTATTTAATGATGTGGTTCACACAACCAATAGAAACGGCGAATGTTGCGATCACGTATTGCTTCACCTTCGATTGCCTCAAATCAACTCGTCCACCTTATGTTGATAATCCTTATCACAGGTGTTGTCGGCCGTCCAGTTCAGTGCTGATACTGGACATATGATGCCGCTGGATTTTGATCGTTCGCTGTCCCTGCCCAGCTCCGCACAGTGCTGACTTCAACACGGGCATCCCCATAAACAGGTGTCAGACGGCAATGATTGTTGATGGGCGCACAACCTTCCGCAGTAAGAAATTCAATTACAGCCCACTGTTTCGACCGGACGCCACCACTGGAAGCCATAAATTGCTCTAAAACTTTGGAGCGCGAAGAGGAAGGAAGGTGGGGCAAGTTATATTGTATAGCTTAAACATCAGTGCATTATTTATAATGTGTTCAAAATGTTTCCAGTACTATTAGCAAAGTAACGGGCTTGGAGGCATTACTTTCTTAATCGCCCTCGACTTACAGCAATAACGCTGGACAATTTGTTTTTCTGTGTGACATCTGAACTAAAAGTACAATTTAGAATGTGTACAAATAAATATGCTCGTTTTGAGCAGAACCAATTGCTTATCAAGATATATAAATAATTTCTTGTGCAATAAGGTTAGAATGAGGAGCCATGTCACCTCACTGCAACCTTTTCCTACAAGCAAGTTTTATGTAAAGTAGGGTGCGGTCATATGCTTTGCTATGAGTTGCAGGGTAACCATCAAGAGGTATTCTGATATTAATGCCTTGTTCCCAAAATTATCGTGTAAATGCCAACCATTATCTAACAGCAAGTGGTAGCCGCAAGGCAAAAAGAAATGAAGGGCCTTACGGGCCAGAACAATAATCTTGCATGCATCGGTTAATAAAACACATGACATTGTTGTTTTGCCTGCCTCCCCTGGAATTTTCATTGTCATTAGGAGTAGAAATCAATTTACATTTTCACAGCAGCTTGCTCCTTCAACAAGGAGCACAAACGAAGCAGTTCACATTTTCCCAACAAACAATCCAAGCAAGGAAATCTAATGGTGTACTGAAGGGTGTCAGACCAAGAAATGTCTCGCTGAAAATGTGAGTCATAAGAAATCCTAAGCTGTAAACACTCTAGTTACAATGAAAGCGGAGGTCACTGTGTGTTACTATTCATACTAGAAAAGCCATGTAGAACAAGAGGCAAAGACGAAATAGGATGACAGCAAATGCTGTCCTTCGCCTTGTCATTTGTTCTTTGTGCATTTTCTAAACTGAATACATTTGAACTTGCCCAGTTAGCTACTGCTCCCAGCCATACGCTAGAGTTTTAGGGAAAATATTACTAACAATAGACATGTCAGTGTCTAAAATACTCTCCTAATGATGACAAAATATAACAAGTATCTGGTGATAGGTGTTTTGCATGATTGCAAGGAATACAGCTGCAAACTCATAACTAAAGCAGACTTAGTTAAAAAAAAAGCAGAAAAGACATTATCAAAGAGGCCGACTGCAAAGTCGGATTAAAGGGGAACAATGTGTTAGTAAAAAATGGATTGCACTATCTGAAAACGAAACCTCCTTCGTACATGTGCTATATTGTCCTCTGGAACTATGCAAAATAAATTGGCTTCCTGTCACAGTCACGGCAGCGTCTCCCTATCATTGTTGCCATGCGATATATGAATGCATACGATACACTCGGCTTCCTAAAAAAATGTTTAGTTGAAGTAAGTGCTATGTGGTGTTTTCTATAGAATGATAGCTTTGTGAGCACTTGAGAAATATGAATTAAATATGCCACACTGCCACTCACAAACAGACTGACTTGTAGACTGCATTTTTTGCATCCAGCAGGATGTTTTGGTACTTTCTTGAAACAGAAAAGCGATCATTCAGAGCATACACTACGTGATACCGATCGTGTCTACGAAGTATTACATCGCTACGGCCCGTGGAGACCTGAAATTTCAAACCGAATGCCGTTTGGCTTCCGCTCGCGGCCACCGTGCTTCAAGCCGGAGGATGCCATACACGTTCTAGTGCACCTACGCACACGTGTTTTCACTGTGACGTCGCTCGCAGTGACACGTGTGTTCGAGAATTCTTTAAGGCAACAATGTTTGTTTATGTAATATGTTGCTTGAATAGACGAAGCAAAGCTTGGAGAAATATTAACACAAACTGAATGTCTCCATGTTTTCTTTCACTTCGCACCGCAGAAAGAGAGATGGACTTCCGTTTCGTCTGCTTGTTCCAACGTCGTGCAGTCACGCGCGCAGACACCAAACTATGTCATTTTCTACCGTGTCCCAGTGTGAGATCATGCAGTGTGATCCACTTATGTCTGCCTCAGTATTCGTGTAGCATTGCCTTATATCGCTAGTCAGGTGTCCTCGTGCACAGCGTGCAAAGTCGTGCGCTGCGCGAAACGAGACAATCACGAAAGCTTGCGCGTGAAGCCGTCAGCGGAAGTGCGCCGCGACACAGAAAAGCGATGAGAAAAAAAAAAAAGAGGGCGGGGCTCGTGATATACGCGTCACGCGATCCTCGAGGTCCGGTATGGGAGAACGCAGGGAAGGAATTTCGCTTGCGGAGGCTAGACGGGGCGAGTGGAGAGAGTCTCTCGCTATGCAGTGGAGCTCGCCTCCTGAAATCATGGGTTCACGGCACTGAAATATTTATATCTCGGCTATTATTGAGGGGGGGGGGAGCCGATTTGAAAACTTTTTTCGGCATAATATAACGCAAGTCATGGCCACAGAAAACGTTATTTTATGGCTTTAAGCCAGGTGACCGAAGTTCAAATCGCTCAAATGACGCCCCAGTGACGGCTTACTCAGAATAATTTACCCAGATCTCGAAGAGCATGCTTTTGCAGTCTGCATGCCGCATAAGCGATTCAAAAGCAGGAATACGTCATGAAATTTCTTTCTGTGCTAAAATATAGCATAAGATATAGACTGGTTGATGGTTCTATTCGTCTCGCAACACACATGCGTAGTTGGGCATAAAATGGCACAAAACATGCTCTTGTGTTTATTACTGTAGCCATCACGAAGGCCACAATGGCCGCACAAGCAATGGCCGCACTGGAGGCGCTCGTGCGACGCGACCGGTAAAACACGGCGTCTTGTTATTCCTCCATCTTCAGTGTGCTGGGCGGTTGCCGCGGTAGTGCGAGCTTCATTGATGTGTTTGCTTGGTCATGTGTTTTCACATTTGCTGTAATGAAATATGACGAAGTTCGCGTGCGCGAAAGTTCCACAAGATAGCTTGCGTCTCGCAGGAAACTCGCTGTATGCGTGGCGCGCCAGGCAAATGCCGGCCAACGATTTTCATGCCGTGGAATGCGTTCCCTTTGTCTCTAGTTGTCGGGGAAAGTTTGATGCACATAACAAAGAAATGGTGCATATTACTAGCGCGCCTCAATTCGTCCACTACGCAACGGCAAATATGCTGGGATAGACATCATCCACGCTGTACTGACAACTTGGAGAGCACCTTTAGACCTAGTCATGTTGTTAAAAAGGTAAGTAAACAAGCTTGCTGACTACACGCATGTTGTGCATGCTTCTCTTGTGTGCGTTGACCGTGGCATAGAGTGCCTTGCGAATGTTGAAAACAGAACACCCACCTGCGCTGATGCTTGCTGCGTGCTGATTGTTGTCAGAATTTAGTTACGGGCATTCATTGTCACAATGCAGAATTTATAAAGATTACGTTGAGAAATAGTTGTGTTCGTCTTGTGCACCTGTGCTTCAGCTCCAGCTTTTCTGCTGAATTTGCTTTGTAGCGACCTATCTCCCTCTTCCCCAATTCTTTCTTCAAGGACGTTTTCTCGATTATAGATGTTTGGACGTTATGGATAACCTCTGCTTACGAGGTTTTCGCTTTACGAGGAGCTCTAAGAAAAAATCCTAAGTCAATCACAGCTAGCTATTAGTACAGTTTTATTTTCAAGACAAGGTGTGTTGACATAACTTTTGACATAACTAAACATGAGAAGGTGATGTTGCTTAAACTAAGTAATAAAAAAGAAACATTACATTGTAATGTGCTGCTGCGGCGTGCCCAAACTATTACTTTGGTGAAGAGGTCTCTGTTATTATGTTATTCAATGATTTCGACCTTTTGCTCTCTTGCCATTGTGCAGTAGTGCAGACATTGTTTTCGTGACTATATCTGGGTACTCCTTGCATGTGTTCACGATATGACAGATTTATTGTACCACTGCTATAAGCTAACACAGAACTCATTTTTTAGTGGTAACGCCGTAGCCGACAACACACCATCCAAAAAATGGAGGAGCTCCCAGAAACGCAGACACCGTGGCTATGGCTGTAAAAGCACGGCGTGTGAACGAGATGGTCATCTCGGATGTGTATGTCTTCCAAAACGCAGGATCTTCTCATCAGTCATGGTCAAGTTTATCGACACATTGCTTAACGCACCTTAGTAAAGAGCATAAATAATAATGAAATTTTATTGAACGTTCTGGTTATTTGTGTGCACAGACACTGTGCACACATTATCATGTTCAGTTGAAAAATATGTACCTGACAAGTACTGATGTACAGTAACTTTGTATGCATAAATCACTTGGCTGCAAGGTAAATTTTATTATTGCTTAGTAGATAGTATATTGATCATTTCCTATATTGATTTTGTTGTTTTAAAGCTTTCCTATGGTGGTAGCTTCTATTTTCGTATTTTCTGTATTTTCTGTTTGTACTAAAAGCTCGTGTAGTTTTCTGTGCATGTAAGAATTCGAAGTGTAGTGTACCAAATACGTCAGAGGTCTAAGCTTGCAGCGTGCACACCTTTCTTTATCATCGCTGTCTTTACAACTATTTGTCTTGTTTCCAGAATAACAGCCACTGGCAAATACGCATTTGACGAGCTTGAATATATTGAAAACATATGTGAACGTCACTATTCACTATGTTGTAGTTACTTCTGCAGTAAATATGCACAGACTGATTTTGATCACTTGTGATCTAGAAAGGACGCCTTTTTTCATGCATTAATAGTGTCGCTCACGTTTATCTTGCTATTTATGTGGTGTGCCTCACTCATTTCACTGGTCAACTTTTTATTGTGGAAAAAAACAGCTGAACAATCTTACTAAAGTAATATTGCACAAAAAAAAACGGCACGGACGTATCGCCACGTCCGTGTCGTTTTTTTTGTTGCGCAATATTACTTGAGTAATGGATTACCAGCTTGCCCAGATTGCTGCTCTCATTAAGAACAATACTAATCCAACATGAAGCCCCGCCTTGGCAATGTATGGCCAAGTCGAACGAGCATACTAGTATTTGCAGCGAAATATGGTGATCTTTTAGGGCGAAATGCAAGGACGCCCATGTGCTTAGATTTAAGTTCACGTCAAAGAACCCTAGCTGGTCAAAATTATTTCAGAGTCCCCCCCCCCCCCCCCCCCCCCTGTGGCGTGCCTCATGATGAAATGGGGTTTTTGCCACGTAAAACCACATAATTTATTTTAGTCTGTTCCTGTGATCATGTGTATAATTGGTCAAATGTTGCATAGGTCAGACTGGACAGTGCCTCAACTTGTGCCATAATTCATTTAAGACACCAGCATGTTGGCCTCACTTGACCATGCGTTAGAGCGACTGGGGCTCTCTACCGTATTTAGACTGTTCGTCTGCTTTTTTCACCTACGGCAACCAATTGACCAACAAATTGGTGAGCAATACCATACAAAAAATTTGCCCCCATCTGTTTACTGAATTCTTCGCAACGTCCAGTAATAACAAATTTGCTTGTTGCGACTAGTTTCAGGCGACTGAAGAGTCACATCAAAAGTAGGTGTCGTCATAAGGAGATGATGCCTGTTTGGTGCATTGCCTGTACCATGAGCACGGCCAAGACGGATGCTGCCACTATTGGCATCACCATTGCCGTCACAACTATTACCAGGCGCGTGCGTAATCACCAGTCAAGTTAAACTTATCCGACAAAGCTTAATTTCAGTCACAATATAACGAGAGTTTGCTCCCATAGAAATGTACGGTCCTCACTGGGATCGAATTAACCTAAATATAAAATTAAGAGGAGCTGAATTACGTTACGAGATTGTAATAGGCTATTGAGTGTGTAAATACTAGGGGGAACTGACAGCAAGCAATTCACCATGCCATTAGGGTGCAGAAAACTGTGCTGTGCATATCGCACTTGTGTGATGGACAAGTGCAGACTTAAGGAAGGAAAGGGCCTGTCCAATAGGCGAAAATTTTCTAAATCTTTTTGCTTAATTATTTAGTCCTAAATATGGTGTGCTGACCACATGTACAACACTTTCTGCGGAGCAGAGTCCCTCCATTGTTTTCTTGCAATTCGGTATTGTGAAACGGTGAGTTGACAATATTGCACATGGTCCATTACGTATCATCTCTTTTGATATTTGTCACATCAGCAACTGATTTAAGGGAGGGCGCTCTAGTTTGTTCCATTATTGACTAATGTTTTTACTGCTATTTGTGGGATGATGGCTTGATTGAATTTGGGGTAGCAACCTTTGCATTCCCTAGTGTGTCTGGGAAGATTGGCGCCGCTATCACTCTTCAAGGAGCGGAAATGCTGCCGCAATGTATCATTACACAAAAGGGAATGCAAAGATTGCTATCCCTTAATTCAATCGAGCCATCATTGCAGCATGGAAAGACTCTTGACTTGAGCGAGAAATAATGGAAGTTGCACACATGTGCAGACTTGGGCTAGACACGTGTGTGTGTGAGCCTTCGGTGGCTCTCCTAGATAAAGAAGCCCGGTTTTTATTAACATGTGATAGTGGATTTTTGACCATTCGCACTTTACATAGTCATCTAGGGTGCGTTCCGCCATAGGTGTGTTTCATTTTGTTCATCAATACGTCAAGGCACGCTGAGTGCAGATGCGACATGTTGTTACTATGGGTTTCATGGTAATGAACCTCACTTGCTAGTTACCGCTCGTCCTGTCCACTCCTTCGTCACGTCCCGTCTGAAGTCGCGGTTCTTTTCTTTTTTAAAACAGGGGATACTTATTTTTCAGAAAATTTATTTTCACCCCTGATGCATTATTACTTGTTTCTGAAGCTGACGGTTAGTTTTGTTCACCACCATCATCATATAGGCTGAGTATCTAAATTGCACTGATGCAATTGACACAATGCTAGTAGTTTTTCGCGTTCATGCAGTCGAACCCGCATATGTCGAATCTGAAGGGTATCACAGACAAGTTCGATATATATGAAATAAAAATTTTATACAAAAATTTTCGGGGGTATATTACTGCTGGTTATTATACGCAATAATTTGTTATTGTGGGTTTGATATATACGAGCCCGGCTGTATTACATTATTTACTTTACCGCATTTTTGTCAATTGTAATGAAATGGTGACATTCAAAGATATAAAGATATCACCTGAAAGAGCCCCTCATGCTACTGCATAGCAAATTTTGGTTGTACGCTGGACGTTGTTACATGCCCTCTAAGAAGTGTTCTACCGCACGAATTTTTCAAATTAGTTCATTAATAGCAGATATTGTGGAAGTGCTGAACTAATTTTGCCACTTTGCACCAAAACATAAATTTGAAGTGAAGTTGCTAATTTAGCTGAATGTGGGCGTTCATTGGCAACCACAAAACCATTGCTGTATGATTATTTAGCCCTGGAATACAAGCCTAAGCAACCTGTTTGAGCTACGGCATTATTGAAGTGTGCTTTTGGTGGTGCATTCTAGCTTGGCCACAGCGAAATAGAAATCTTTTGCGATACATTGTACTCTACATGTTTCCGTGGTTTGCACACACACAAAATGCACAACGTGCTACATGACTATGTACAGTATGAAACCACTGATATCGCTGATGTGGGGATGCATTAATTTTCTCTAGGTAATTTTAAAAATCTTGCCAGCTTTCTTTTTTCATAAAAATGTTATGCAAGCCCTACGTTTCTTTGAAGGATGTTATCAATTATTTCTCAACGACCTACGCAGCATATACATAGGCATCTTATTACCTTAGCATGTGTTTGATAATTAAACTTAAATATTAGTTGTACATAAAAAGAAAAAGCTCACGAGCCTATGAACATAAAATTGGTGTCACTCATCTAAAGTACTTTGTCATTAGTTCTTTTGGACTATAATAATGGAATAGGATCATTTTTAGAATGCAGGATTTTTCTTAAATGAGAAAATTATTACTTGGGTATGAACATTACTCTTCCATGCAGGTGCACATTGGCAAAGGAGCAGTGGACGTGGCTGTTGTCAAGCCCAAGAAACTTGTTCTGCAAGCTCTGGTGGCGTATCGCTAACTTGAGGAATAGGAGCCTCGCAGGAGCAGCTTGTTGACGCTTCGTCAAGCAGGATAAGCAGGCACCACCAAGAAAGGCACCGACACCTGAGAAGCTGCAGGCTATCGCGAATGAGTATTTTAAACTTGTCACATTTTGCTGTATTACTTTATTTGATAGATGAGCAACTGACTTAAATATTTAAAACGTGCAGCACGTTCCTATTTCTCAACAGATGGCTCTGCAGCCTACGTTGACGACGAAGCGTCGGAATTGCCCGCAGCAGACTTACTGCTAAAGGTGAAGTGATTTATCACAGAGATGCTGAATAATATAAACAAATAGTGCTCAGGGTAAATGATTTAGGCCTCTTCAATATGGTCCACAATTCTCTTTGCAACATCTACACTGTGTTTTGTGCTTATGAAACACATGATTGGAACGCACATTGCTGTATATTACACGTTGCCCATAACCCCTCCCCACAGAAAAACCCGCCTTTCCATATTGCTCGTATGCCCCCATATCACCCATATGTTCCCATATCACCCATATGCCCCCGCATCACCCATATGCACCCGCATCAACCATACGCCCTCGCGTCACCCATATGCTCCCACAGCACCGATATGCTCCCACATCACCCATATGCCCCCGCATCACTCATATGCCTCGCATGATACCATATTCCCCACATCACCCATAAGCCTCTCCATCACCCATATACCCCTATATCTCCCGTATGCCCCTATATCACCTATACGCCCCTGTATCACCCGTATGCCCCTTATCACCTATATGCCCCCATATCCCATAACATCCTGTATACGGGTCCTATATATATATATATATATATATATATATATATATATATATATATATATAGGAATTTTCAGCAATGAAATCTCCCTATGGAACACGTAACAACTTCCGACGTATAACTAAAATTTGCTATGGGGCCTGGTGAGGAGCCTTTACGCATCTACACTGCAATAACATTTCGTGTAATCACTTTCATGCAACAGACCCCCCCCCCCCTCCCTCAGGGCAACATGCTACTTTCAGCTGACAATTTTCGTTGGGTAGCACATGTACCTATAAAAAATTGATGCATGAAATGTATGCACACAGGAACCAATACAGCACTTCACTATGACGGAAAGGAATAGCAACACAACACTGCCACGTTCTGAGCCCATGTATAAAAAGCTTTTGCAAATTTCACGCATTGTGGAAATCCTTGTTATGCGACGCATTTTCCAGGTAGCTGGCTATCCGGTATTGTTCGGTGTTCCATAAAAGGTTACCAGGCGGACCAATTCGATAATCAATGTATAAATGACAACTTCAAAGACCATCTGTGGTCATTATTGAACCGAACTGTCTCCTAACTTCCTCACCACAGCAAAAAACGAAAATTGTACGGGAAAAGCAGTTTTCTAGTAAACTAACACAATAAAAACAAGCCGACGCATTGCTGTCTATAAAATACAAGAAACTAAACAAGAAGGTGGGGCTCGAACTGTCATTGCTGCTTTTCTCACCTTCTGCCTTTGGGACTTTAGGCTTTCAAATTAACCTCCCTCGTCTGCTCTCGATCACTTGGTTGTCGTAGTGGTTGCTCTGCAAATACTGACCAAGCATGGTTCCTTTAAAATATCGAACACAATTATTTGTGTAACATATTAAAATAACATCTAAAAATGTTAGTTGCAAGCAAATATTTTCTGGTGTTCTCTTCATGCTAAGCATCATTAAGCTGACTTGTATTTTGTTCTTAATCTCTGACCTGCACACCGGCTGGTAACAAACCCTCTGTCAGAACTGTTCGGCATTTCTACTACAAAGAAGCCCTGCCTACACCTTCTGACATGTTCGTAGACATCTCCACTAAGCAAGCACGTAATCCTTCTGCTATCTTTATTACAGAGGTATTGGCTAAAGATCTTCCAAGCAAGAACTCTTTAGCATCTGATCATTTAGATGCTTTTAACTGAAACAACACAGTGACTCCGTCATGCTTAACAGAAGTTTAGCTATTTTATTCGAAGCAGACTTAAAGCCTTTGATGTATGAAGTTTGTCATAATCTGCTTCCCCTTGATCTTGCTGGTTATCTGATTGCGAGTTATGTTTAGATCAAATATTCTAATGGCCCACATCTTTCATCTACTCAGCGCAGAAAACTCCGGTGCACTTGTCAGTGTTCTTACAGCATTCTCAAATGGGACGATTAGGCTGCTGGCTGTTTAGCACAGTAATAGCATTGTACAGGTTTATGATTATTAAGTTTTATGGAATTTAAAAAAAAAACCTGTGGCAGATTGCATAATTTTTGTCCTTGAAATAGATTATTTGAAAAGGCGGACATTACTAGCACGAGAAATCGAAACACACATTCAACAAATTAAAAAGTTAGCTAATTAACTTCGTAATTAATTATTTTATCGCACATATGCAATTTACGAATTGTAGCGGGTGAACTTGGAAGACGTAGGCACTTGTAATGAACTTGCAGGATGACATAAGTTTAGAAGTATTTACCGAAGCATAGAACAAAATACATGGGTGTTCCAGGTATTTTTCTGCAGCAGAGCGTAAAAGAGCATATTGTTAAAAAAGTAAGTGGAAGAACAGTGCATTTTTTACGGCAAGTTTGATGGCGCAGATCTCCAAACTTGTGTCATTCTGGAAAATAATTCCAAATGAATACCCCTCCGAAGCACATTGGATATTATTCGCAAATTGCAATTTGTGCTTGAAGTAATTCATTCAAAAGATAACTAGTC
The DNA here is from genome assembly GCF_050947875.1 of Dermacentor variabilis. NCBI lineage: Eukaryota > Metazoa > Arthropoda > Arachnida > Ixodida > Ixodidae > Dermacentor > Dermacentor variabilis. The sequence continues at coordinate 27,495,186 of NC_134574.1, forward strand.
AATTTTTGTTAGTCAGTAGAATACCGGTTTCAATTTATCGTGCAAGATTTGTCCGCCTGTTTGAATACTTCTGCTCAAGGACTAGAATCATGCTATCTGCAACAGGTAATATTTGAAAATTTCATAAAACTTAATATCATCACGCAGTATAAAGACAAGGCGAATTTAAAAACAAGCTTCAGTGAACCTTATTGAATCAGCAAAAGGCCAGTGTAACTAGCGTGATCATCCTAAAAATCTTTTGTAGCTTAAAAACATAGTGCACCTCACTTCAATATTTAGGAGCGCATAATATTCTTGAAATGAGCCATTTCTTCTTAACAGCTTGCATCCCTGCCAGTTTGGTTAAACAAAATGTTGCATAATTTCAATAATACTGCACAATCAGACTTTTTTCTGCTCACAGTGTCTAGCGATGTGCCTTTAACACTGTCTTTAGCAGCTGGGGTAATTATTGTTCCTACAGGTCATTATCAGAAAACATTGGAATAACTGCAAATCAAATGCAATCATGTCTTGTTTGCAATCAGTGAGAACTTGTGCTTTACCTTCTGCCAGGTTTGTTCTCCACGTCAGGCCAGCACACAATTTGCACAAGGGCACCTTTCGCATGCATGAAACTATTTTATGAGGTCACGGTGGTGTCAAAACACGTCATCAATAATGACGCTTTCAACTGTTTAACACGTATTTGTACAAAGAAAAGGCGCCAACTGAAGCTATAACGTTTGGTTTACAGTACCATAGAAGCAATGGCTCAACTAGTACAGATATGCGACCGGGCTTGTTGGTCTTCGTCCATGACATTTGACAGCGTGAACTCGACAAAGGATAGCGAGATAGGCAATAGGTTTGTCTCCATTGTCGCCACTTTCGCCGTCCTTTGTACAAGTCCGCGCTGTCAAACATCATAGGTCACCTAGTACAGCTTCAAAAAAATGCTATGAAAGAAAAGTTGCCGTTCACTTGCAAAATGATTCTACCCTGCCCCCCCCCCCCCCCCTGTCTGGTATTATCGGTTCTTCAGAACTTATTTCTTTATACAAAATCAGACAAAGTCGGCATTCTGCGCATCCCACGAATCCCATGTTTCTGTGTAGCCAAACTTTCACTTCAAGTCTAGAGATCTGTCGTATGTGCTTGTTGATGTCGTCTGTCTTTTTTGCACTAGTTATTGATGTCTCAAATCTTTAATGAGCACCAACTAGCTCAACTGTCTTCTTTGCCAAGGTAATGCGTGATACAGATAACCGGTAGCCCAATCTCTTCTATTCACTTGGCATTGGATGCCACGGGAAGATAAGGGTAGTGGAAAAAAAATGGAAACTGGAAAAAAATGTGGGCTACTTGTGATGAAAAAATTACACCTGTCAGCTCAGACGTCTTCACTATCGATACTTTGAATCTCTGACACGAGCCCTTAGGCAGGGTTCAGTCATACAACAACCAAAATACTAGTAGTAATAAGTATACCTGCGTGAAACCAAGAAACGAATTCAAGGTCAAGAAAAAAATTGATTAGGATCCGTGTACTTATACAGAAAGATAAATTTATTAACAAATCGCGTAACATAGTGGGGATGGTGCTGGTTCTGTTCTGTATTAGTTCTAGCGATGAAAGCATATAGCGCTGCAAGCTACCTGCGCCATTACCTAACACGTGACCTCCAACGAAAAGAACAATTCAGTGCAAGTGCACAAGGGGCATTTCTTATGGTTGTCGCACTGCACACCTTTGGCTGCAATGGATCCCGACTGGGATTGAATTTCTGGTCGCGTTTGGCTTCCTTGTTCCATCTGCGGACAGGAGCCAATCGCGGTCGAAAATTTCTATCCAGAAGGGGCTCGACAGGATTGACTGTGGTCGAGTAACACCGCTATAAGTCAGCGCCTATCTTTAGTTATCGAATGAAACCAAAGTATCATTTACCTGGCTGCGCCGATTATTGACGCGTAGCAGAACCTGATTCTCTACGACTTTATGTGCTGTAACAATTAGTTGCGAACACGTGAACAATGAAAATTCTTTTTTTGTTTCTTTTTTACATTCGGTGCACATAGGCACCGCTTGGAGTACATATAATTCAATCAATTCCAACCCATCTTGTGCTGACCTTTTAAGAAATTACGCGAAAGTAACTGCCACAATACCGCAACACAAAAACGCGACGCTGAGCGTGACTACGTAAGTACCTTTTATATCAGCAGTCCATCCACCTCGCAAATGGCCCTCGGTTTGCATGTCACCGCTGTCACAATGTGTACTCTGGGCACGCCATTTTGTCTACGTAGTGGATGGATGATGTTGACGATTGATTACGCCGGAAAAAACGCCCACTTCGTCACTGTTCAGGCCGAATGGAAGGTGTTCCCTCTTTTGCCAAGAACCACGCCCGTCGTAAGCATAGTGAACACACGGTCACAAACAAACACCGATGTTGTAGGCCACTGCAGCCTTTCTTTCTCACGCATAATCACGTCGCCTTCAGTCGATGAGTTCATTGACTTTGCGTCAATGAGCTCAAAAGCATACGAAAGCAATGAGGTGCTGCATCTATAGGTAGAAAAATAATCTAATTAGTCACTACTTGAAGACTGTCAGGCAGAACGCACACATGCAGCCGGCGGCCCGCCGCGAGACTCAGCAGCGATAGCGGCGACACGTGTCGATGGAAGTATAGCGATTTCCGTTTCGTTTTCAAGGCGTAAAATCAAGTACTTTTTTAAACTACGTGTGCATATTACTTTCCAGGCTATTTATTTTATGCTACTTCTAAGCCATTTTCTGTGTTTACGGGTAGTTCTACTGGAAATTTATTCGCATAAACGTTGGCTGATATCAAATTAAATGGAATGGCAAGGGTGGGCTGGTAACTGCGTGCAGCTATATATAACGGATAATTGAATTCATTGTCTCGCTTTTTTTATATGCTTGGGCGTCGATTTGTAAAAAAAAGGGCGTCACTTTCTGATTGTAAAAGATAGCAGGAATACTTGCGAGGATGTCTTTTCTTTTATCCAGAGAGAAAGAAAGGGAGAGAAAAGCTTTACTTTTCATTTCCAAGAAGTTCAAAATGCTCATATTTCTGAACTGGTGTGCTCACGCAAATTATAAATAGCCTGGAGGAATGACAGGTATAGAAGTACTTGCGTAATAGGTTACTAAACATAGGGAAGTATACACGAAACCACGAAATTTCGCATGTACAGAAATACACGAAAGCTTTGTTTGCAAGCACAAAAAGCCTTTCTTTGCCTGGTGGTATCATGAGTGCGCCGCCGGAGCGGATCCAGCTCTTGCTTTGTTTTAGAGTGGGTGAGCGAGCGGGACAGATGACTGCTCAAACGTAAGAACAAATATAACAACGAACTCACCCCCCCCCCCCCCCCCCAATATGGCAGACAGCACCGTCAGTTGTGGTTGTTATAATCTGATGACGATGTTTTTCTTATTGCAGTTGCTTAGAATAGCAGTTCGACGGCAAATGAGAAAGATATATTCACAATCGAGGTATTTTGTGCATGAGGTAGCGAAATCATTTTCAGCCCAACTACTCTCGCCCTCAAACTACCGCTAACAGAGCAATTTACTATTGTTCCCATTCAATAGCTGCGGGCGTCTATGGGGCTCGGGCCCCGTAGACCCCCGCCCCCTTAGCCAAACCCAATGTCTACACACACATGAATACGTACGGGCATGCACGCACGGACACTTGCACGCACACAATGCAGAAACATATACATACCCAAACACGCGCACGAACAATTACGCACACGCAAGCACGGGGATGCGAACTGATGTAACACAAGCACGCACACACATATATACACGAAAACGCACACGTAAATGCAGATGCGAATGCACAGACACATACGCGTAAACAAAACAGGCACACGCACAGAAAGAAGCACACGCATGCACTAAAATACATGCACGTAAATACAACTCGCGCTTATTTAAAGAAAGTGCAGCATCTTGTAGATTTCACAATATAAGTTCACGTTATGCGTGTACTGCAAAGAACCTAGTTTACATTGTGTAGTGCAGCGCCTGTTGCGGAGAATACTGATTGAAGACTGCAAAAAAGAAAGCCATACAACGCTCACCGGCCACCACATCGACACAACCAAAATATGCGTTATAGCCAATCATAATTATAAACAAGTCTATCACTTTGCCGAAGACCACAACACGTTACCCTCTCCCCGTGAGAGGAAATGCATAAAGTCGTACATCATGCACATGTACAAATGCATGCTCTTGCTCAAGAACAAATTTTCGATAATTTTATCATCACCAACAACTAAGGACACTTTATGCTGCGAAATAACCTCAATTCCTGTCATTAGCATGCTTGTTAACTTGTGTACCTGAAGATGTTATGCACCTAGCGTCACCACTAGGTGTGTGCCGCTCTTTAATGAACGTCTTAGGCGCGAACTTGGGAAATTAGGTACGTGCCACAATCACCGTGCCGGTCAACAATCACAAAAAAGGTACGCTAAGTTTGTCCGATGCTGACCGTAATCGAACTCACTTCGCAAGGCTTCGTCAAAGAAAGCAATGCAGTGCTTTAGCAGGCTTCGCCACAAACGCTCTGGGTTCGTGCAACTCTTCAACGAAGGTCTCTAACGCCAAATTTTTAGCCACCTTCGAGAAGAATTCGCTGGGTATGTAGCGTTCGCCAATGGACCTCTCGCCCACTTGGCTAACCTATATAGTATGTGCCACTCAGTCTGCGGCAAGCGAGGGAACCACTCCCGGCGTTCGCATGCACCGGCGCTCCACGCTTCTCGTCTCGGAGGCCTGGCGCGGATTTCTAAGCAGCCCCAATACATGCCTCAGCATGTCAAAGAAGTACCCGAGGGGGGATCCCAGTTGCCGCATAACGCATTTCATAACCTGCGCACGCACGGGCACGCCATGCATTTCGGAAGCCACGCGCAGGTTGCGCTACAGCGCCGTTAGATGGTACAGATTGTACTGTACTTGTTCTGTTTGCTAAGTGTTACCGTTGTATGTTAGGATCAACAAAGGAAAGTGAATTTCCTTCAGCAAAAAGGAAGCAACGCGACTAGCGCTTGAACTTTTAATTTTTTTTCTAATTTCGCGTAGGAGCAGCGGTGAAGAACGCAGTAGCAGAAGGATGAATAATGAAACTATACCTTGATTGGGCGTACTTGTGTCCCTAATAGCAAATGGCTTTCAAAGCACGACGATAGTGGCAAGCACAGTCAGCGATCCCCGAAATTGTGATCTGCTGGTCAAGCGCGTCGGCTTTTATACATGATTCGATGAAACTTCCAGCGTATTCGCTCATGCCCGCGTGCCTTCCAGGAAGTATCACACACATTGCTTCGTGCATATAATCTGATTACGCAATGTTCGGTGACAACAGACGAAAAATAGCGCAATCTAAAACATTGGAGAAACTTCCGATACATACAGATGTGACTTGCGCCAAGCGATAACGTTGAACATTTGTTAACCAGTGCAAAGGGGTCACGGAGAAAGAGGAACAAGTATAGGTTGTTGTGAATGGGTGTCCGAAGATGTGAAATGAGCGTTGCTCGTGGAGTAGTAAGGGGAACGTGCGGCTCGGCCCGATATCCAGCACCTTGTACATACAAGTTTATATTTACATATCTACAAGGAAATTCAAAGTAGTACAGAAAACGTTCATGAAAAATTTGTAGCAGCCAATCACCTCCGCCGTCCGTTGGTATATTAGTGCCCTGCCTGATCATTGTTAAGTCACCTCCCCCAATCCAGCCTGAGGAGACCGATGACATCAGATTCCATCAATCCGGAAGTCTGTTGCCCTTTTGCTCTGTAGGGAGCTTTGTCGGAAACACGCGCACATCATTGGGCACAAACAGGGGAAGGGGGATCGCGCACTGACTTCGTCTCCGTCTCCCGCGTAGACGCGTCAATTTGGGTGACTGACCGGTGATGGACCGTATTCTTGCTGATCGCGCAAACCGTTCCTGACCGAGATACTCCCGGGCTGGCCATAAATCACCGTTTTGAGAACCATTTTGACGAGGCCGTCGGCCCGGTGCCCATAATCGCGCTAGCCGTGACCGGAGGTGGTCGCGCGGTGAACGGCTGATAACAACAACGTGTGAATACCCCTTCTTAAAAAGCATTGTGCCGATGCTGCAAACACAAAATCAAAAAACAAAAACACCCATAGCAAAAAGAAAACAAACAACAAAGCAACAGTCACAAATTCCTTCAGCGGTCGTAGCTAAGACACCCCACGTGGACGACTTCAGGTCGTGCGCCGCGCCGTTGTGATTGCACGATGTCTTCATGCCGTCTGGCACGACCTCATACTCCAGTGCGCTAATATGTCGGATGTTCATATAGGGTCCAATCTTGTGGGGTACAAATGTTTCTCTATAAATCCTCATCGGTGTATCGAGGTCGAAACATAAACGCGGTCGCCGAGATGGTATTATAAGAAGGGTTGCTAAAGATTGTATTGTCTGCTCTCCCTCCATTGCTGACTCCCCATGCGCAAGCGAACAAGTTGTGCTTTCTTGGCGTACTGGAGTTGCAGGCGACATCGACACTTTCTTCGTCGGTAGCGTGTGGCAGCATGGCGTTGCGAGTTATCGTTCGGTTCCTTCCATAAACCAGCTTCAATGGCGGCATCTGCGTTATTTCCTGCACTGCACAGCTGTATGCAAAGATTAAATATGGAAGGACGGCTTCTCGCGTCTTGTACTCGACATCGGCGCAATTTGCAAGCATGTCGGTGTGGGTCTTGTTCAAGACTGTGGTAGGTGGCGTGTGCCTACCACCCGCCAACGGGTGGTAGGGCCTCCCACGGCTGGACCACGTGGAATGCAAGATCACTTTGGTAAGCTCCTCCGTCGGTGCGCTGAGGGAATTTCCTTACCGCAGTTGTTTTGTGTGGGTCAGGATACACTAATCTTGCTAATGGCTAGACCCAGAAACGCGAATATGCATTTCGTATGCGAATTTTGTACTCTTCGTACGCAAATGTGCATTTTTCCGGTTTCAGGATAAGCTGAGATGACTTGATTGCCTAGAGAACGGTTCGAAGCCACCTGAGGTAATCGTCGAAGTTCCTGGCAAAGACAACATCATTCGAGAAGACGAGTCACGTATGCCAATTTCGGCCTGCCAGGACCGTGTACATCACTTACAGGAACGTTGCACGTGCCGAGCAAAGGCTACACGGCGTGAGCGTGGAGTCGAAGAGACTGTCCAGCATAATGTTCATGCTGTGTTAACTAAAAAAATTCATGTACTAATTGCTTTCCAAATCTGTTAATATTTTTTCATGTTTATGTAGCATTAACTGAAATTTGGTGTACTGACTGCGTTAGCGCAGCACTTGAATTGCTGTTGAATTGTCTAAAATTTACGTACTAATTGCAGTGACGTAATTGCAGCCTGTATTGCTGAACTGTACTTGTAATAGAAGTTGAATTAGCTAATTTATATAATGCTGTACTAGTGATTTGTATAATATTTTTAATATAACCCACCCCTTTAATGGCATGAAGGCCGGCAGTATGCTGAAATAAAATAAATAAATAGAGGCTGCCTTTTCTCTGTCCACCTCGCCCAATTCCATTTGCAAGTAGCCACTCTAACGTTACAGGGACGAAAATTATTTTGCTAGCAGTTGAGGCGACAATAGTTGACGCCCTTGACGGCGCCTACTACGTCTGCAAGTGTTTCGGTGTGTGGGAATGATGATGCTGGAGTGAGGCGGGGATGCTGATTTGATCTGCGAGCGCACTCAAGGCATGTGAGCCTCGAGAGCACTCCAGTGGTAGCGTTTGATCTTCGGAGAGTGTTATCGACTTCGGCTTCAGGCCGATGAACGCGACGTGTTGGTTCAGGAATCCATGCCAAGAATTACCCATTGTGAACGCTGTTGTAGGATAACGAAGACGGTAGGTTAGGTCCTGCTATGAGCCGTGATTTTTCCACTGCATATTCCAGTAGATGTTGACAGCTGTCCTCCGCCTGTGCGGATTTGAGGGCCTTCCCGTGCAGCCCTAACTTGCTTGAACTGGGCGGCGATGGGTCAATTCATGACAGAGTCGTGGGCTGCCGTGTTTATTCAAGCGGTGACTGCGTGGCCGTCGAAAAGCACGTCGATGCCGGTGGTTCTTTGTATGGCGTTGCAGTTAGGTCTTGGCATCGGGTCATGGCTGCGTCGGGTTGACGCGTGGCTGGTACGTCACGCCGTCAGGACTTCTTTTGTCGGCGTATTCTTGACTTGCAAGCTTCGTCAGGATCACAGCGTGTCGTCGCTACGTCCTCGAGATAGACCTTGAAGCGTCGTCGGCCGAGGACCTTCGGAATTTCGGCTTACTGCAACGGCACGTAAATCGGTTCATTTTCTGTGTATGGAAGAAAGCACCATCCAGGGCACTGGCCAGTGTACTGTCGGCACTGCGGCTACAAGTACCAGCCTGAAAATGTCGGAGTGATTGTCTACGGCTCCTCGCCATGGCGGCGAGGTAGTCGGCAATATCCCGGGATCGTTCGCTTCGCTGTGAGTGCGGCGCGTTCACGGCGAACCTTCACAATCACAAATCGCGGCAGGGGCATCGGCGGTATGCATGGTCGGCTTCTCCACAGTGCTAGCAAAACGGCGCGCGCCGGCAGTTGACGACTCGGCGTGGCCTAGGTCAATTGCGTGATGCGAAATTTAAGGTAAATAGAATGCGAGTTCCAAACAACAGTCTTCTATCGCACCCCAGGGAGGCGATAGAGAATCGTTGCTCGGTTGCGCCGCGTGCGATTGTTCTAGGCCGCCGCGACTTTGCGCGGCTGATGGTGTCACATTGTAGTGACTGTTAAGGAAATATCAGCAAAACTTTGACAAAAGTATTTCTTTATTTACCGAACTTGTGCCCCTAAAGGCAAGTGACATTCATTGACATTCATCGCATAACGATAGCGGCGAACATAGTCGGTGATCGCCGAAAATTTGATCTTAGGGTCAACCGTTTTTTTGCGATAGCAATTATACGGACATTCCAAACACATTTTCACCATCGGCATTTCCATGAGGTTCCGTATTAAGGCCAAGGCCGATAACACCGTCGCCGCACACCCTACGCTCTATGTGCGGGTGAAGGCGTGCGAGGGGAGCCGACGATCGCAGCTCGATCTCGCTCATGCAATAGAGGTGAAACTAGGGAGGAAACACGCCGTGCGCGAGGCACTCAACTTCGCGTGGCAGCGGGGGAAGGGGGCGAGGGGGCACTTTCTACTCCAGTTGCAACTGCGCATGTGGTCGCTACGCGCAGTCGCCTGGCCGTAACACAGAACACCTATGCCGTATCTTTAAACCGATCTGCGATGAGTGCAGAGTCTAGGTGCGTTGGCGGCTCGCAGCTTTGTGCATGCTATGTGTTCTCGGAGCTCACTTTGCACTGAAGTAACAGACAGCACGAATGCCATTTCATTCGCTGCTGCGGCCGCGTTTGCTCACGCCATCGTTTCAATAGCGCGTTTCCGCAGTCAGAGTGATTTGCGTTCATGTTTGCTTGTGTGCATGTGACACCATGCTTGTTAATTTAGATAGTGTGCCTACGTTTACAAGTTCATATGGCCGACAAAAGTACTGTCCTCACTTCTTATAGGTGTCCACAAATTTTTATTGCAATCGATGCTTCGCCTTTCGGGCGAAACTTCGAATTCTTTAACTTCGAAACTTTTAACTCGACGAAGCTTCCAGGGTCATCATTCCAGGGGACAAACTTCCAGCGTAATCGCTGGTGCCCGCGCCTATTGCAGAAAGTACTCCACAATTTGCGTGGCGCTTGCAATCAGGTTGCACAAGTTTTGGTGCTTAGGATTTGCCCTAGAAGAGCTCATACTCTTGTGCATGTTGTGCATACTGTAGCCGCAATGTTTAAACCAGCTCTCTTTGCGAGTGCTAGAACATTCTTGATGAAGGTCTAAATATTTTTTTTGTTTCTTTACTGAGAAATTTCTAACGTATACATATATAATATCATAACTAGAGTCATCATCATCATCAGCAGGAGCCTACTTTTATGTCCACTGCCCAGGACGAAGGCATCTATCAGCGATCTCTGATGGCCCATGTCATCCTCCAGCTGATTCGAACTTGCGCCCTGAAATTTCCTACTTCCTTTGCCGCAACTACATGTTTGCCGTCGTCGGCCGCACTTTCCTTCTCTCGGCATTCGTTCTCTAAATATAATGATGCACCGGTTATTTCACCTACGCCTTACATAGCCTGCCGAATTCCGTTTCTTCTCTTAATGTCAACTAGAATATTGCTGACATCCGTTTTGCTCTCTGTTCCACATCACTCTCTTCTTGTGTCTTACCATTTCGCCCTAAAATTCTTTTCTTCCATCGCTTTTTGAGCATTCCTGAACTTGTTCTGGAGCTTTTTGTTAACCACCAAGTTTCTGCACGATATGCTTAACCACCAAGTTTCTGCACGAGATGCTAACGATGGTAGAATAGAATGATTGTAAACTCTTCTTTTCAACGACAGTGGTCAGCTCCCAGTAAGCACCTGATAAGGTCTGCCGTGTGCAAGCTTACCCAATAATATTTTTGTGTATATTTCTTTCTCAAGGTCAGAGTCGCCAGTGAGTAATTGACCTAGATAAACGTACAGTTGCACAGACTATATAACGTTGTTGACAATTACAATTTCTTCTACCCTTACCAAGCTAATCTATAATAACTTCCTCTTCTGTATATACTTCTTCAAACCTACTCTTATACCTTCTGGTTTGAGAAGGTCCTTAAACATTTGTTCCAATTCATCTAAACTGTTCCTGAAAAGGACAGTGTCATCTGTAAACGAATGGTTGTAGAGATATTCGCCGTTAACCCTCACTCAGAAGTCTCCTCTAATGTCCTGAATACTTCTAACAATGCAGTGAGTAGCACAGAAAAAATTGTCTCCTCACCTGACAAATCTTGTAATAGGCAATTTTCTATTTTTCTTGTGGAGAAGGAAGCTGGCAATGCCATGTTTGTAGATCTTTCCTAGGATATTCACGTATGCCTCCTACACTCATTGATGCCTCTTTCAGTGGAGGTATATCAAGTGAAATATTGTCTTTGCATAATCTAGAAAAGCAGCATAGACAGAGTGATTGTACTAAGCCGCATTCTCAGTTAGCTTATTGATGAAACGGACGTGGTCAATTCACCATCCCTTCCTGAAGCCGGCCTGTTCTCTTTGTTCATTATGGTCGTCTTGCCTTCATTCTATTGAAAATTAGTTTGCTGAACATTTTATACCAAACTTATAACTAGCTAATCGGTTCATAATTACTCCTACCTTTACCATCTGCCTTCCTGTATATTTGCATGTTGGCATTCTTCGAGCTTTCTTGTAGTCTTGAATTGGTGAGGGACTATATATCGAGAGCCGCAAGCTCTCAAGCATAATGTCTCCTTCATCCTTGATTAAATCGGTTGTTATTCCATCGTTTCTTGACGCTTTTCTCCAGGTTCCTGTCTTGAAAGCCTCTTGAAATTCCATCGCCATTTATTCTGTATCCTATTCTTCACCGCTTGTAATTAAGCGAGTGTGGCTGCTCTGGGTAGTGCAGAGGTCATTACATAATCCTTCTGCTGCTGATACTATATCATCCATATTTCTGATGGCATTGTCTTACTTATATTCCAGTGCATACATCTTGTTATATCTTACACAAAGCTCTCTTCACAGTTATTTTTCAATCTTTCTTGCGTTATATTCTTGAATATCACCATCCATTGTAGCAATAATAGAGGAGAGGTAATGGCAGTATTCACGAAAATAAATAGACTCCAAATAAAGAATATCTTCCTCAGAAAGCGTAATAATGGAATGTGCACCAGGAAAATACATAATGGAGAAACAAAAAAACCGAATAGATTTAAAGCTCTTCGTGTGCCAGCATATAACAAGATGTAGAGATTTTAGTTAGGGTAAAGGACAGTAATAACAGGTTAGTCAGAATTAAAATTGCTTTCAATTACAAGAGAGAATCAGCAAAATCAGTCAAGAAGAAACAGGCCTGTTTAGGCGCAGTTAGGGTGAAAGCAGATGAATTCAGGCTGGCGATCCCAAACAACACGCAGCTTTAGAACAGGAAGACCCGCCATCCTTGCGCAGTGCCTATGGCGTTGGGCTGCTGAGCACGAGATTGCGGGGTGGAATCCCGGCCACGGCGGCCGCATTTCGATAGAGGCGAATTGCGAAAACACCCGTGCGCAGATAGATTTAAGGGCACGTTAAAGAACCGCAGGTGGTCGAAATTTCCGGAGTCCTCCACTACGGCGTGCCTCATAATAAAAAAATGGTTTTGGCACGTAAAGCCGCTGAATCTAATCTAAAAACGGGAAGATGACGATAGCATAGAAGTAATGAACGAAAGCATAGCTGGATCGATTTCAGGAGCAGCAATCGAAGTGCAAGGTGCACGGGAAACCCGTAGGTAAGCTCTCTTAAGTAAAAAAGTACCTAATAACGAAACAACAATGTGCAATAGTGTGGAAATCAAGACGTTAGATAGAATTTTCAGAACAGCCAACGTTTGTAAAGAACGAGAGAGTAAGCGATATTCCATTAGATATCAAAAATGCTTTCATGTACTTCCGCTCCCCACCCGCCGTTCAATAATACTGGGTGCACTAATGAAGTAGACGAAAAAAAGTTTGTTGTGATGCCTTCTCGAAACGTTGGTACAAGTTATAGATGTCGCGGCTGCCACTAGCTGACTGCTTCATTGGCGCACCTCTATAGGGTATACGCAAGTCGGAGATTTGCTTGTTATTGGGACGTGAAGTGAAGAAAGCACCAAAACTGTGAATGAATAAAGTAGCTTTTTATAGAACGAACATGTGCCCTCAAAAACAGGCTATGGGCAACCAGCGCTGAAGCTTCGCGTGCCATCATCAGCGCCGTATGACACATCCTAACCAGCGGTAGACAATTTCCAATAGCACACGCAGTGATTTCGTGTCAGCAAATTCACCGATCGTCTTGAGACAAACTTTTCACGGCTCCTAACATAACAGGGAACTAACGTGCTTGCACGTAGCAGCGCATGTGCTCAACGCAATGAGCATGACCATGGACAGAACTTGGCTGGGCGCATCGGGCTATGCAAAATGTTGATACAGGTGCGCGTCTATTATCGGTAAATGTGTAGTGCCATCTTCGTGGCCTCCCTACCGGACGGTGTCAGCATATTTGAGTAACGCATGAAAACTGCCGTAGTGCCACAGGCCAGTGCTCTTTCCCCTACTCAAGAACAACGATAACGGCGAACACAGGTGGAGATCACAGAAATTATGATCTGCCGGTCAAGCACATCGGCTTTTATACATGAGTCATAGAAGGTTCCAGAGTAGTCGACGGTGCCCGCCTGTCTTCCACAAAATAATACGCAATTCGCGTAGCGCATGCGGTGAGATTGCACACGTATTGGTGACAACAGACAACGCATAGAACCATCGATAACATTCCGTTAAGTTACGATCATGCAGGCGCGTTTTCACTGAGCGATAACAAGTTGTCAGTGGCTGAAATGTAGACCCCAAGAAAAGAATAAATAATTACGCGTGTCATTATCAACTAAACCGCTGGGATACTTCTGTGAAACCTTGCTGTAATCAAAGGAATGTTTCTGAATGGTCACATGAGCATTCAGCTGTGGCTTCGGAAAGGGCGCGAGAGGAAATTATCACCAACGCTGCCGCTTCTCTACCATTTAAACGCTTGAAGTTGTACAAACTGCCGCCTGCAAACTTATCAGAGTTGTCTAAAAGACGAAAAAGAAAACTATATGCGATGGTGTTCGCGCAAACGTTTTTTGCTTCTCTTCTCGCCCTTTTTTTGAAAGTGGAGTGGCCTGCGACTGCGGTGATTGCGAAATAGAAAAAAATCGTGGCATCGTCGAAGGCATCTGACAATATATCACAGCCTTCGAACTTGTCGATGTGGCTTTTCGCTTTTCCTTTACAATTCAGCGTTCAGAATGAAGCGGAGCGTGGAAAAACATAGTGCAGCGTAGAGATGGCTTCACTGTATGTGGGTCCTACATATAATCGAGATATACATGTGTCGTTGATTTCGACGGCTAAGATAAGCCTAGATAACCAACTGGCTCGCGCCGCTCTACTTTGTTGGAGACGCGGAACTGATGTCTTATGCAAGATTGCAGTGAGCACCTGTGATGTGAGCTTTACAATACAGCCTATCATACAATATTTTCTTATGTATTTCAACCTATCTAGGCCCATAGAAGCCACGATTCACCAGGGCGCTGTATAATGAACAATTCCCGCGCACTTTCGGAAATGCTCATATTTGGGTGTACAGAAGAGCCATGTGAATCGGTTGCCCATGAGCAACGTCAGCGGAGGCGCGCGTGTGTTCGAGGGTGAGAGAGTGGTGCAGCCAGCTGCGGAGACTGCGGATATCGGGCAGCAGGACGTATGCACCACGCAAGCAAGGTCTATGCACCGGCTACCGTGATAGAAGCAACGATTCACCAGGGCGGTGTAGAGTGAACAATTCCCGCGCACTTTCGGAAATGCTCATATTTGGGGGTACAGAAGAGCCGCGTGAATCAGTGGCCTATGAGCAACTTGAACGGAGGTGCGCATGTTTTCGAGGGTGAGAGAGTGGTGCAGCCAGCTGCGGAGACTGCGGATATCGGGCAGCAGGACGTATGTACCGCGCAAGCAAGGCCTGTGCACCAGCTACCGTGTCCGACCATTTCCGTCCATCCCGGCTAAACCTCGGGCCTTTATTGACAGATTTGCTTGCCTCATGCTGCCCTAGCCTTTGACCCGGCTTGTGCCTAGGGAATTATCGGCAACCTGTGTCTGCCTTCTGCCATCGTCGCCCGAGTCCGGCCATATGGCAAGGGCATTATTCACAGAGAGATCAGCCGTATGCCATCCTTGTCTGTGAGCGGGGTCTTGGCGTGGCAGTTATCACTAGTTAAACTTGGTCATGCGGACCTGACCTATCGGCTTGCTGTGACGTTGCTGCCGCGTCGCACACTTGGCCGGCCACCAGCTTTCTTCATACGAACAGCTGTCCTGTTCGTATGCTTTCTGACATCAACGGTAGGGAGACCTGCACTGTGTGCAGGATTTCGAATGCGGTGCTCGGCATATGTCATAGATTCCTCCGAGCATGTTATAGGCTACGCTGATGAAGCTGAAATCTACTGCACGTGATGTGAGCTCGAGCGCCTTGGACTGCGTTTCTGCTGACTGAGCATGGACAATTAGCGACAAGACGTGGGTCGTAATGATGCGTGCTTACATGAGGGAGGATGTTACTGTAAAGGGGACTCCACTTCCACATAATTACACGTGTTCTATTGTATTCGTCAGGATGTATTGTTGTGCACAACGTTTGCGCCTTTTTATAATTCTTGAGACGTGGGCCCACAATTATCATCGCACACTCATAAATCTACTCCTATTCATCTCAACAAGGAGAAACGTACTATCTCTCACTCATGATCTTGGATTGTAGCAAGAAGTGACATGGACGGAGACTAGAAGCGGTCAGAACGAGCGTTTCTAGTCTCTGTCTGTGTCACTTCGCGCTACAATTGAATATGATGTTACCTTACCAACTCACTTTCTATCCGTTTGCTCTCACTCGTAGTTACAAACTCGTACACACAGGGTCCAAATTAGGTGCCGCCTTAAAAATGGCTAGGACTCGAATGACTAATTAAAGTTTGCACTACGCTTACCTTCTTTTACACAAACCCAACTAATTGAACACCTTGGGCAAAAACTCTCATCCTCGCCAAAGGCCAGCGCCACTTCTACTTTTTGCCATAAGTGGCATTGCTCGAGAGATGCTTTAAATATGGAGAGTTTATGCGCCAAGTACTGAAAGGAGGTATTAACAGACGAACATTGAAGCAACTGCCAACTTTAGCCTCATTCTTTTCGTCAACGGGCAACCCTGTGCTCCTCCGAACTCGCTCGGAAACGGGCATCACTATCGAAATAAAGTTTACTTGTTTTGTTCACCTCAAACGAAGCAGTCGGTTTTTTTTACCTGCCATAATTTCCCGAATATTTGGTTCCAAAACCCGGCAGAAACGATCGAACTTACCATTGAGGCAACGAGGTCAGCAGACGCAGACATCACAATGAGCTCGTGGAAAACTAGCAACGATCCTCGAGCAGAAAATGGTCGACGAGGCATGCATTCATCAACAAGGCCTAGGTACGCCAAACCCAACCGAAACCGACACCACGACTCAAGCCCCATCGCGGTAAGGGGACTGTAAACATTGGTGCCACAATGGAACGGCTCAAACAGAAATGAAGTGCACTGATAACTCAAGTGACTAAACTGATTTCTGAAGCTGACTTATTCTTGGAGAATCATGCAGACGAAGGAGCTCGTAATATATTATCTGAGAGGCTGAGTGCCCTCCAAACGCAGCTAAACAAGGTGGACGCAGCCATCGAGCGTTTAGTGTAAGACGAACACGAAGAGCAAAATTATGTACGGACCATAGAATACAACGAGCGCATCGTCGCACACATGGCAAAACTCCGCCAAGAAGCAGCAAAAGACCTGCGAACAAAACAAGCAGAAATGGCGGCGACGTGGGCGCAGACCAACGGCACGCCAGCGGGGGTAAAGTCCAGAGTGAAATTGCCGAAGCTCCAGTTACAACGATTTAGCGGCACCGCCACGGAGTGGCAGTCCTTCTGGCAGCACTTCGAGCAAGCGGTTCACAGAAACGATGGCCTCTCCTACGCCGAGAAATTTATACTTGCGATCGGTGCTTTCGGGAAAACTCGCAGTGGTCATTGCCGGCATTCAAGTGACTTGGGCAAATTAAACCACTGTCATCGAACTTCTAGAAGTGTGCTTCGGTCGTGGAGATGTGCTAATTTAAGAGCACCTGACTTAGTCACTCGACCTGCCACTAGTACAGAACAAAAAGGAGCACATCGGCCTACGTCGACTCTATAACCACCTGCAACGCAATATCACTGGTCTCACCATGCTCGGAGTCAAAGCGGGCAGATACGGCACCCTGCTCTCCTCCCTACTCCTGGGAGCAATGTCAACCCATCTTGTTGTCGGATACCATAAAGTACTTTCCGCTGCAAGCAAAGACGACGGGATCAGCACCAAGAGTTTGCGAGCTTTTCGTAAAACAGAAGTAGAGAGCCGGGAAAAGGCACTGCAACCTGGTAATCGCGCAGCCCGAGATTTGAAACATCGAGAAAAAGAAAAGAGCAAACCTGAAAAAGGGTCAGCAGCTTCTCCTTTTACTGCGCATATTTCGAAGCAGTCCGATCCGTGTGCATTATGTGAGGCTAAATATAATGCGGCTCATGATTGTCAGGCACAGATGTCATTGGATGAAAAGAAGAAAGGCTCACTGCTTCTGGCCGGTGCTTTCGATGCTGCATAAAAGGGCACACCTAAAGGGAACGCTGCAACAAAAGAATACAATTCAAGGAATGTGGCAGAAGACATCTGACTCAGACGTGTGACCCGACATGGAAGCCAACCGGGAACAAAGCCACAGAGTTGCACTCTTGGACAGAAAAGAAATCTGAAAAGGTAACAACTTTGCTGCTCCAAACCGCTCAAGTATGGGCAGAGGGATGAAGAAAAGCGCTCAATGGTCTCCTCTTTGACCGAGGTAGCCAACGAAGCTTTGTCACTAAAGACTTTCACGTGAACTGCCACTAGAGGTCGTAGGGTAAGAGGACATCACAATCTACCCATTCGGAGGAGTAGGAAACATTATCAAAGAGAAGCGCAGAAGAGTAAGAATTTGGCTAAGAAGTCAATGCGACCGTAAATCGTATCGAAGCTCTGGAAATATCAGAGATCTGCTCTGATTGGCTTCATGTTCCTGAGGACATCCTAAAAAGGTGCCAGCGGACATGGATGAACATACAAATGTGACTGTTGCACCAGTCCATTTGATGGGAAGCAGGATCGACATTCTTATCGGGGCTGACTATGACTGCTCTTTGGTGTGTGAAAAAGTCAAGAAGCTTCAAGGCGCACTAGTTGTGGTGAAAACCAAATTTGGCTGGAATCTGCAGGGAGCGATTCCCAGCGGTACCTTAGCTGCCTGCTGCTCAACCGTGTCAGTGCTTCGGGCCAGAGTGTTCACCGACACAACCGGCTTGTCCAAGGAGCTTACATCAGTTTAGGAACTTGAAAGTAGTGGAGTTGTCGACTCCTGTGCCCAAACGAAAGAAGAAAGCAGAGAAGTCCTGAGTACATTTTCGGAATCAGCAGAGAAAATGGACAATCGCTATGTGGTAGCAGTGCCCTGGAAACCCTTGAACATGCAACCGGCCGACAACAAAGCAGTTACAAAGAAGCGCTTGACTAACCTCACGATGAAGTTAATGAAAGATGAGACGATGCTGATCAAGTATAACGAGGCTATTCATCAGTACCTGGAACAAGGGTTCGCAGAACAACTTCCATCGCAAGAAACGAACAACGATATGAGCAGATTATACTACATGTGTCATGGTGTAGTTTTTAGACCTGACAGCCTTTAGTCCAAGATTAGAGTCGTATTTGAGGCATATTCTCACGATGCAGGATGCATATCTCTGAACGAAGCCCTAGAACCAGGACAAAACTTGAATCCAGATTTGCTTAAGGTGTTGCTGAACTTCAGAAATTATCGTATTAGATTAAGTGCAGACACTGAAAAAGCGTTTCTGCAAATTTCAGTTCTACCGGCGGATGGCGACGCCCTCCGATTTCTCTGGTATAGACATATTCCAACGAATGAAGACCCAGAGCCGCCTATTAATGTCTGGAGAATGACCCGTGTCCCTTTTGCCGCGACAAGTAGTCCATTGCTCCTCGCAGCCACCGTGCGCCACCATCTGTCCCATGGCAGGAGATTATCCATAAATAAGAAAACCATCAACGAGAGCCTTTACGTAGATGACTTTATAATAGGAGCAAACACAGTGAAGGAGGCTACAGATTTCAACCGTGGTGCACTAGATGTCATGAATCGAGCAAGCATGACACTGCGCAAGTGGAACTCAAATTCCGATAAGCTGCAACAGCTGTTCCACGACGAAGAAGACGGATGTGCCCTTGGCTACGTGGAATGTTCAACAACAAGTGTCTCACGGGTCCTCGGATTTGTATAGGATAAGAACCGAGATCATCTGGCATTTTACATGGAGGCCATCGTAGATATCCTAGATCGAAACAGCAACACAAAACAATTGATCTTTCAGGCATCGGCTCGTATATATCACCCACTTGGTCTCATTTCTCCGGTCACAGTGCCAACCAAGTTGATGTTCCAAACACTGTGGGGATTGGGTATTGAGCGAGATGCCCCTCGGGGGGGGGGGGGGGCGGGGGGCTGAAGAAGTTAAAGCAACTTGGAAGCACTGGCACACCAAGCTACACCATTTAACGGCCGTAACAGTGCCAACACGCAACTTCTAACAATAAATTCTGATTCTGATTCTGAAGGTGATATGGTAGCTTACCAAAAGATATCTGGAAGGAAGTACACGTCTTCACACATGCCAGCGCCAAAGCTTACGGCGCAGTTGTACAGTTGCGCATCTCCGCGGTCAAGGAAACAAAAGTTACTCTGGTCCTCTGAAAGTCCTGAGCAGAACCAATTAAGAGAACCTATCTTCCAAGACTGGAATTGATGAACATGGGTATAGGTGCTCGACTGCGGGAATACCTGGAGCAGTCACTGAGCCTTTCAATGGCCAAATGGTATCTGTGCACTGATTCCTCTATTGCGCTGCATTGGGTGCGAGATCCTGCACAACAACGAAAATCCTTTGTGGCCAACAGAGTGTGGGACATTCAGCGGTGAACGGATCCAGACATCTGGAATTACTATACTGGGATCGAAAAGCACGCCGTCCTTTTGACAAGGCGAGTCATGCCTCAGGTACTCAAGTCCAGCTCCCTTTGGTGGAATGAACCTGCTTGGCTTTCACAGCCATCTACTTGCTGGCCAAGACATCAAGGCTCCGCTGACACGATCATCGCACAGGAGGGAAGAAGAACCCTTCGCGCTCACAACGTGACGGTAAAGAAATCTGTCTTGCCTCTGCAGAAATATAGGTCCCTCTCTGGACTGGTTAGAGTGACAGCCTGGGTTTTCCGATTTTTCCACAACACCAAGCACCCCTGGCAAAAATTCGAGGAACCTATTACGACAGAGGACGATCAAAAGGCACATACTTGTTTTATTCTTCATGCACAGCTCTTGGCCTTCCAAGAGGAATTACAGTGCATTCGCCGCTCGACACGCATACGAAGCGATTCTCCGATACGTGATCTCAGCGTAATCTACGATGACAATGGATTGCTTAGAGTGGAAGGGAGGCTCAGTGCAACCAAGTTGTCGTACAACGTCAAGCATCCTACCCTGGGACATCCCTTCAAAGAACTAACGATGAGCGCAGCTCAGCACCGTCTCTTGCATACAGGCGCACTGGAGACTCTTACAGAATTGAAGGAAATGCACTGGATCGTGCGGGGAAGGTAAATGGTGAAAAAGGTGCTCAAGAAATGTGTGACTTGCAGCCGTTTTAACAGCCGAGCTGCTATTGAGCCATGAGCCACCCACTCCTCTGCCTCGTGAGAGGGTGACACTAGCTGCACCTTTTGATGTCACCGGTGTAGATTCTGCTGGCCCACTGAACAGAAAGCATCAAAGAAATAACCGGAAGTCCTACATCGTTATTTTTACCTGTGCAGTGACTCGCACAATACGCCTTGATTTGGTCATCGACATCTCCACCTCAAACTTTCTGATGGCGTTCTGAAGATTTATATCGAGAATAGGAGTTTGTAGAGTGATCTTTTCTGACAACGCCAAGACATTCCAGCGCATTTAAAAGGATATAGGGCGACTATGGACAAGAATAAGAGGAGAAGAAATTCACAACTTCTTCACATGCCACCATATCCGCTGGAAATTTATTGCTGAAAACGCTGCTTGGTGAAGAGGATTCTGCGAAAGAATGGAACGGTACGTGAAGACGTCGTTGAAGAAGGTCTCTGGAAACAGCTACTGCAACTTCGAGGAGCTCACGGCAGTCCTCATTAAAATCGAAGCTGTCATAAAACTCTAGACCCTTGACCTACGTCTACATGGAGGCGAGCACATTCTAGTAGGATAGCGACTGACCACTCTTCCTGACAGTGGTTCCGCTACAGAGGTGGCTCAGCGCCCTTGTCAACTCACCCGTAGCTTGCACCAAAGACAAAGGGTGGTCGACCAATTTTGGCGTCGCTTGCAAAAGAAGCACCTCCGAGTCTCCGATCAGCACATTTTGCTGTGCCAAATTCGTCAAGCACAATGAAGAAAAGAACTCTCGTTTCAGTCCGTGAACCATATCGAGGTAACTCTGGAAACACGGAAAAGGGGCAGAAGTTCTTCTCGGAAGAGATGGAAGAAGCAGAGCTTGCATGGTGCGCATTCCTAATAAAACCACATTGTGAAGACCGATTCTACTTTGGTACCCCAACGAATACATGGACGAATGACCTGAAGCTCATTCCGAGGGAGTATGAAGAAACTTCCAGCTTTACTCTCATTCTTTTCATCAACGGGCAACCCTGTGCTCCTCTGAAGTCGCTCGGCAACGACATCACTATCGATATAAAGTTTAGTTGTTTTGTTCACCTCAAAGCAAGCAGTCGGTTCGTTTTCGACCTGCCATAATTTTCCCAATAAACATTGCATCTCGCCCATTACTTCGCCGGTGATAAAGGTATAGTGCACCACCTTTATATCAAGAAGACCTATGAGTTGTCACGAACTCCTCTGTAAAATTTTAGTGGTGCTCCCAAGTCACTCCAAGACAAATCACAACAAACCTGCAACATTAGTGGATAGGAATATGACACGCAGAGAACATTTTCCTGAACAACGCTGCAGGTATGAAATAGACAGGAACGGGTAATCCCTCACGTATTGCCACTCACTTCATGCTATTGGTGCAACGTTTGGAGTCGAATTTGCGTAGTGAGAAGCGTAATACCAAGATCAAATAAAGCTATGCTGATGCAGCACCATTTTCTTATATGAATGAATGCACACTTGATGGAGCAATTCGTTTCTGTCAAGACTCGAGATGGTGTTTGTTGCGTTTTCCAGAGCCCAGCGGCTTTGAACACACCTGTCTCGCGTCGTGATCTTTTATTCCCTCTGGCACGGCTACATGCTCCCTCCTAAATGCGGCTGCGTGAAAACTAAGGGAAACAAGAACATCATTGTGTCAGAAGAAATGTTGACTTTTCTGATCTAAGAGTTAATTGTCTCGGCAACAGGCGATATGAAAAGAAACATGTTCTGAAGCAATAAAATGTACACAAAATACACTGAATGCCGACGTGCGGAATAAAAAAAACTAAGGAATAAAAATAACACGCACCACACCAGCGAAATCAAGAACCAACACGATGCACTGTCGGTAACGTGCTTTTTCAACCTTCGCAACAAGGCTATGGCAGTTCCTCCATTCTTATTCACGCCCTTACCCGTGCCCGAGCCGGCGGCAAGCAAGACATCGCACAGCCCGCAAATTACAAGTCCCCTTGAAAAAAAGATAAGTCCACGTGTCGAAACGTTGGCTCCAACATTCTCCGTGTTCTCCTTTTGATCATCGTCTTGAAATCCTATCTCCAACCTTCCCCGTGCTTTGAACGGGCACCAGTTATTTATAGATATGGTGGGACATGGGCTGAGTAAGCAGTGTAATAACATCATTTACAATTAGCAGTCTATGTGTAAGAGCACTCTGCAAGCCAGTCAAGATGCCTGATGATGTTGAACTGCCAATTCAATGCTCGCGAAGGACTTGGCCGTCGCCCACCGTTCAAAAACTCACGTACCCCGTATTTGTTTTATGCACTTAGGCAACGCCAGCTCCGGCAGCATTCTAGCATACAGCCTCACTCGTGGCAGTCTCTGCGAACCGCAAAACCTCGATGTTATCTACCGTCCATACGCAGTCTGCGTCTTTTTTGCCGCATGCACAAATTAGGCGTGTTCGCTGTGATGTTGAGGCCGTCATTTGTATTTGAGGCAATGGCACTGGCGCTTCCTCGTGAATGAGAATAGAACTGTCGTCAATGCTTTAACGAAACTTACTGGCTGTCACCGTTGATTCGGTCTCCACTAAATCTCAACAACTGTGCCTTCCCTGAACACCTTGTCGCCAGCTTGCGCTTGACGGCGGATCTCCGTGGTAATGCCCTGTCTCGCCGCTCACACTCTTTGCTCGCTTATTCCACCTGCGCTTGAAAGCGAGGGGGAGCTCCCACACGTCTGACATTTCCGCCTCAAGCTGCTTGGTTAGAGGCGCTCATGCCTGGCGATTATATTGTTCGGCTCTGCGAGTCAACTCGGCTCGCAAAGGCAGTGCAAATTGTAGCGCGAATCGCACGCGCATTATTCGCGACTGAATTGAAAGCTCGCGTCACTAATATGATTACTGTTTCAGCAATGTCTCGTGCAGATCAATTTCTGATAGTGGTGGATCTGGCTGATGAGGTTGCCTTCGGCACCTCATCAGCCAAGGTAAGGTAAGGCAAAAGGTAAGGTAAGGCAAAAGGTAAGGTAAGGTAAGGCAAAAAAAAAATTTTATTCCGCACGCGCAGGTGAATCCTAATGGGACAACTGGCGCCACTAACGAACTGATCTGCATGGTGACTTGGCCGTTGCTCGTTGTACGTTGTTTTCTTAAGAGGAAGTTTTAGCTCGGGCCCAACTCCGACCCGGCCTATTCAAATACATGTAAAACGCAAAAACGTTTTTATGAGGTAACCCCTGGACCGATTTTGATGATATTTGTTGCATTTGAAAGAGAAAGTTAAATTGTAGTGACTGTCGGAAGCGGACTTTCGATTTAGGGCTTCAATTTTCTTAAAACGTTTTTCAAATATTTGACCGCTTGAAAAAAATAGAAGCACGAAGTTTACAAATTCATAGCTCTGCATCAAGAACTGATATCGTGGTTCTGTAAACGGCATCCATTAGACCATTCAAAGCGGACACATTCAGTATGTCATCTTACATCTTACGTGAATGTGTTACGTTGGTTACAATGGTTTTTCAAAAGTTGTATTTCCCTATGATTAAGTTTTCTTTATATTTATGTGTAACATATCAATTTTGTCCGCTTTAGATGTACTATTAGATGCGATTCCCAGAATTGTATTATCATTTTTATTCGTTGAGTTACGGAGTTGTAAACTTGATAGTTTCGTTTTTTGAAAATTTTCGATTTTTGCCAATTTTTAATAAAAAATTGACGACCTAACTCGAAAATTCGAAACCAACAGTCACTAGATTTTAAGTTTGTCTTTTAAATGCAACAAACCTCGTCAAATTTGGTGCAGTGGTTGCCGAGAAAAACGAATTCTCCTTTTACATGTATTTAGATAGGAGCACTCGAGCTAAAGCTTCCTCTTAAGAGCCTAAACACCTAGCAATGGAAGATATGGGCTTCTGTTCAGTCGTTCTTCGGCGTCATAGGAAAAGGCGTATATGATAGTGTTTATTCACACATGGCTGTTGACTCGGCCTCTGTCGCTCGTTGCCTTTTACTAGTTACTGCTCGCGGTCTTCGGCAAACATCCCCGCTATCGGTGACCCGACAATTTGAACGGGCATGTTTTCTGGTCCTGTGCTGTTATGATGCTATTAAACTGTGCCACTAACGTTTATTTTGCCCGAAATGACGCCACGGTGACTTCAAGTGCCTTACGAGGTAACACTAGAGCAACTATGGCATGACTCCATACTATAGTTTCTCTTTTTCTAACTCTTGCTTCTCTTTCCCAAATGTACTTAGTGAGCTGATATGATGAGAGACTTGGCTTCATCCACGTCCATGGTTATTTAATTTGAAAACAAGAATATATTGCATATAACATGTTTAAAACAGTTATTATTTGTTGAATATATATTCTGAACCTCTACTGTGGCAGAGCCGGGATGTAAGGTGTGGCGTTTACGCCCGGTATTCCCGCCGAAGGTGGGGAGCTCAGTTATTTGTTTTTGGCTGCTAAACCACCCACAACAAATCACCCAAGCAGTGTATGACATACACAGGAGAATTTCTGTCCTCATGTTAAATCACTAGGTTGCAGAGCTCAGTTTATGAATCCGCTGCTAGGCTTGTCGGTGCACTTAGTGGGATAGCGTATGAGTGACACCAAAGACAAACTACTGGCTGTGTTAGCACCAAGTTAAGTTTTAGGCTACGAAATTCTACCGAGAGATTGAGCATGATTCACTATGTTTGTACTAAAGGAGCTTTGTTTGAAGATGCTGTTACGTGTAGAAAGACACAGACGGAAGGGGCCATTTAAAGGATATTTACACTGGACTGGAGCCATAGCACCAGGCCGACATTCACTCGCGCCAGGGGCACAGACCCCCTTCGTCGTCGTTCTCGAGGCGGCTCGTCCCTTGAGCAATGCTCGATGATATCGTAATACTACCCCCCGGCGGCAAAAGCACCGTCGCGGTGCTGTTAAATATCCAAGGCGCGTGGAGAGTTGTAGGGCTTGAGTCGGGCGACGGGGACGACGTCACTGGTTGTCACAGCGGAGGACGTAGTGGGCGTGCCTAAAACGATTTCATAGGTGACATCGGTCACTTTGCGGAGCACGCCATATGGGCTTGTGTAACAAGAAAGGAGTTTTTCACATAGGCCAACTTTACGCGAAGGTGACCAAAGCAACACGAGGATGCCGGGCACAAAATGGACATCACGGTGACGGAGGTCGTAGCGTTGCTTCTGCTTGTGTTGAGGCACTTGTAGACGACTGCGCGCAAGTTGGCGAGCGTGGACAGCATGGGCGATTGCATCGCGGGCATAAGCGCTAGTTGAAGCTGTGGCGGACGGAAGCACAGTGTCCAGTGGTAGCGTTGGTTCGCGGCCATACAAGAGGTAAAACGGGGAAAAGCCTGCAGTTTCGAGATGGGAAGAGTTATATGCAAAGTTAATGTAAGGTAGAGCCAGGTCCCAGTCACGGTGGTCGTCGGAAACGTACTTGAATAGCATGTCTGTAAGGGTGCGGTTCAAGCGCTCAGTGAGGCCGTTCGTTCGGGGATGGTAGGAGGTGGTAAATTTGTGCCGTATTGAGCAGGCATGCATGATGTCGTCGATGACTTTGGCCAAAAACGTACGGCCACGGTCTGTTAGCAATTGACGGGGAGCACCATGCATCAAAATATTATCATGTAGGAGGAAGTCCGCAACATAAGTGGCGCAACTGGTCGGAAGAGCACGGGTTACGGCGTAGCGGGTCGCGTAGTCCACCGCGGCTGCAACCCACTTGTTTCCTGATGTAGATTCTGGAAATGGGCCGAGAATGTCTAAGCGGACACGATGAAAGGGCTCGGCAGAATTGTCGAGCGGCTGCAGGTAACCAGCGGGAAGCTGGGATGGCTGCTTGCGTCGTTGGCAAACTTCACAAGCGGCGACGTAACGTCGCACGGAACGGGAAAGACCAGGCCAGAAAAAACGGCGACGTACACGGTCGTAGGTTCGAGATACGCCGAGATGTCCTGTCGTTGGTGCGTCGTGGAGCTCTTCTATAACGGTGGAGCGGAGGTGTTTAGCTATTACAAGTAGGAACTCAGAGCCATCCGGATGAAGGTTACGACGGTACAGAGTACCGTCGCGGATGACGAAGAGGCGTAGTGCAGCATCGGCCGGAGAGTGCTCAAAACGGTCGAAGAGTGCTCTGATGTAGGCGTCACGGCGTTGCTCGTCCGCGAAATGAAGCAGCAGTGATACAGAAAATACGCAAGAAGCACTGGCAATATTAAAGGAGTCAGAGTCGTCAACAGGGTAATGCGACAAGCTGTCAGCGTCTTGGTGCAGGCGGCCACTCTTCTACACCACGGAATATGAAAATCCTTGTAGCCTCAAAGCCCATCGACCAAGCCGACCTGTAGGATCTTTTAGCGAAGAGAGCCAGCAGAGAGCATGATGGTCAGTGACTACGGAAAAGGGGCGACCGTAAAGGTAAGGACGGAACTTCGCAACCGCCCAGACTACAGCAAGGCATTCTCGTTCCGTAATGGAATAGTTGCGCTCCGATGGTGTGAGGAGGCGGCTCGCATAAGCAATTACGCGATCCTGGCCACGCTGACGCTGGGCTAAGACGGCACCTACGCCATGACCGCTGGCATCTGTAGCCAATTCTGTAGGGGCATCAGGGTCGAAGTGGGCGAGAATGGGTGGTGAGGAGAGAAGAGTAACGAGACGAGAGAAGGCGGCGGCTTCTGCAGTACCCCTCGAGAATTTTACGCCTTTCTTCAAAAGATTAGTGAGGGGTCTAGGAATTGCCGCAAAATCTTGAATAAAACGACGAAAGTACGAGCATAGCCCTACAAAACTTCGAACGTCTGCGGCTGTCTTCGGAACCGGAAACTCTCTTGACAGCGCGAGTTTTGTCGGGATCAGACCTTACTCCGGAAGCATCAACGAGATGGCCCAGAAGAGTAATTTGCCGGTGGCCAAAACGACATTTGGACGAGTTAAGTTGCAGCTTCGCCTTTCGAAATACATCAAGTATAGTTCTGAGACGTTCACGGTGAGTGTCGAACGTTGGCGAGAAGACGATGACGTCGTCGAGGTAGCAGAGGCATGTGGACCATTTGAAACCTTGGAGCAAGCAGTCCATCATACGCTCGAAGGTGGCAGGGGCGTTGCATAATCCAAACGGCATTACTTTAAATTGGTATAGGCCATCAGGTGTCATGAACGCGGTTTTTTTCTCTGCCCATATCGTCAACAGCAATCTGCCAGTATCCCGAACGAAGATCAATAGACGAGAAATAGCTGGAACCGTGCAGGCAATCAAGTGCGTCGTCTATACGTGGGAGCGGGTAGAAGTCCTTCTTAGTAATGTTATTCAGATGACGGTAGTCTACACAGAAGCACCACGTTCCGTCCTTCTTCTTAACCAACACCACAGGTGACGCCCAGGGACTCGAAGAAGGCTCAATGATGTTTTTATCGAGCATTTTGTTGACTTCGTTTTGAATTACTCGGCGTTCTGACGCAGAAACTCGATACGGTCGTCGGTGAATAGGAGTAGCATCGCCTGTAGGAATTCTATGCTTGACCGCGAGCGTCTGGCCTAAAGGGTGATCGTCGAAGTCGAAAATATATCTGCAGGACGATAATACCTGGTAAAGGTCTTCAGCCTGCGCGGAAGAGAGGTCCGTCGTAACCATTTTTAGTATCTTGGGATCGGCGGCCGAGGCTGGCACGATGGGCCTGCTAAGCTCGCAAGAAGCATCGGTCGATAAAGTTGCCACGTGATGGTCGCCGAGACAATCAACGTTGGCAAGGCAAATACCTTGCGGTACAATTTGCTTTGCCAATCCAAAGTTAAAGATAGGCATGAAAGTGGGGTTCGCAGTAATAGTAAGTATACTGTGAGGAACGGTAACGTCATACTGTAGTGGAATGTCGGGCAGAGGAGTGACTAGGTACTCGCCATCAGGGACTGGTGGGGAAGACAAGAGTTAAATATAGGCTATTGATTTTGGTGGCAGGCGAATAAAGCCGGTGGGCGTAGGCGGCACTGGGGTGCGTCAGAAGGTTCTGCGAGAATCGGCAACTCAAGGCGAAGGGTACTGGCAGAGCAGTCGATAATAGCAGAATACGCGGAGAGAAAATCGAGGCCGAGAATGAGATCGTGGGGGCAATGAGCAATCAGGGTGAAGAGGACAGGAGTGTGGCGGCCGGTAAAGCTAACACGTGCCGTACACATGCCTGCAATAGGCACAGTACCGCCATCCGCAACGCGGACGACGCGTGCCGACGCTGGGGTGAGGAGCTTATTCAGTCGTCGTCGGGAGGCAGCACTCATAATAGAAAAATGTGCCCGTGCATCGATGAGTGCCGTGACAGGATAGCCATCAGCATCAACGTTAAGAAGGTTTTGGTTCGTGTTTAACGTGAGCAGAGGATTTGAGGGCAGTGTCGACAACGCAGCTTCACCTCCAGAAGCAGCAGCGCCTAGTTTTCCGGATGTGCCCGGGAGGCGATAGCCGGCGAAGAGAAGCGGCGGGGTTGGGGTGAACGAGACTCATGGCGTCGAGGGGAGCGCGAGCGTCTATAGCGAAGGTTCGGAGCAGGCGCATCAGCGGCAGTGTGTTCATGGCGTGTGGCATAGGGAACAGAAGGTCCAAAGGTGCGGGATAAGTGGCGCCATATGTCCGAGGAGGCGGTGGCCATCGGTTGCGGCAGTGACGAGTGACGTGGCCGATGCAACAGCAGTGGAAGCAGATTGGTCTGTCATCAGGGATACGCCATTCGGACGTGTTGTGGTGAGACGTGGTAGAAAAGGACTGTCAGGGACGAGGAGGGCCGGTGGAGAACGGGGGAACGCTGGGTTCAGATGTTGAACACACGCAGTTTAGACCTATGTCCTCAAGTTCTTGTCTGACTACTGCCTGAATCATGGCAATCGCGGTTGCTGGAGGATCGGGAGGCGTCGCGGAGAAACCCGACGAACAGGCGGCCTCGAGCTCGCGGCGAACAATACGGGAGACGTCGTCACAAGTGGTGGCCTGACTCGGTCGACCCTCACATGTCGACGTAGCAGCGGTGTTGGGTAGCCGCGAGATGTGGTGTGTGATACGGCGGCTCTTGGCTCGTTCAAGGCGACGGCATTCTTTCATGATGGCGTCGATTCTCGAGACGTTACCGAGAACAAGCAAATTGAAAGCGTCGTCGGCGATGCCTTTTAGAACATGTGACACTTTATTTGATTCAGAAATAGCATCGTCAGCTTTGCCGCATAGAGCCAAGACGTCGAAGATGTATCAAACGCACGGCTCTGTAGATATCTGAACACCAGACGCAAGAGCCTTTCTCACGGCAACCTTGCGGCCAATGGCGTCCCCGAACAGTTGCCGCAGCGTTTCTTTGAAAGTGCCCCAACTGCTTATCTCGTCGCCATGCGTCTGGTACCACACGCGTGGGGTGCCGCAAAGATAAAAGATGACATTGGCAAGGATAACGGTTGGGTCCCACCTGTTATTAGCGCTGGTATGTTCATATAGCTTGATCCATTCGTCAACGTCCTGTCCCTCCAGGCCAGAGAACACACCAGGGTCAGGATGTTGGGCAACCGTGACGACGGGAGCAGTCGGACCAGCCGAAGCCGTTGCAGAGGCGCGCTCGTCATCGGGAGGCATGGTGACAAGCTCGATGTACCGACCACTCCGGATTTCCGTGGCGAGGATGGGGATCGCTGATCTCCACCAGAATGTTACGTGTAGAAAGACACAGACGAAAGAGGCTATTTACAGGATATTTGCACTGCACTGGAGCCAGAGCACCAGGCCGACATTCACTCGCGCCCTTCGTCGTCGTTCTCGAGGCGGCTCGTCCCTTGAGCGTCACTCGATGACGTCGCAATAATATATTTGAATTGAGGTGAAAGATTTGGCAGGGTAGGTAATCGGTACAAGAAGATCCGAAAGATACCTGCTTCACATATCGCTTCAAATTTGCCGCGCTGTTCCTAAACCCCAGCAGCCACCTACCTCCCCTCCCTCAACTATTCACACGAGAGGTTTATTCAATAAAACCTTCTTTCGAGTACGGATATACCTTATAATTTATGAGTGCATTCGAAATTGTGTTTGAGATTGTGCCAGCGCACTCTTAAATTTCTAATGTGGCGCCTGTATTACAAACAACTGGAGTGCTTTTGGTGATCCTGTGTTGCGTAATCTTTTGTAGACTTTGTAGAAATGCTCAGAGGCAGTTGCGTACAGCAATGCAATGTTACTGGGCACACGAAATGAAGTCTGAAGCTAAACACTTATGAAATGGAACAACGCATCGAACGTGCAGTTAAGGAAAGGAAAAATTGTTTGGAAGAATTGTTCCTGTGATACAGACTGAGCAATGTAATAAAACCAGGTAAACAATTTCTCTTCTAAGCTTGAAAAGGGCCAGCAGTGATCTCACATCAGACAGCCTTTTAGTAGATGAAAATTGGAGCTACGAATATGACTCTCACGGAAGAGGCAATGCACCGAAAGACATGGCAGATGTTCAGCTCTCTCTGAGGAAGTCAAGTTAAAATAATAGAATTAAAAGAGAATGCTGATCCCGTGGTACAGCACTAAAATATCTGTCAAGCACAAAGGATAAACGAGAATTTCTGATCGGTTGCTGAAAGGTTTGCACCATGCAATTCAGTAACGCCGGCCTGATTTGTCGCGCGATGCCTCCCAGTGCGTGATAACGCGAGGCACCACACGCCTCTCTCATTTCACGCACGTAAAGACAAATATATACCTTCACTACCACATATTTCTGCACTGTCGCTGTACTGCCCAATATTCTACGATCTCTGTTCGCCCGCGCTAAAATGTCTTTAAAGTAGAAGGGTCATGCAGATGACGCCACGATTCAAATTACTGCAACAATTGCGCAGAAGAGGATGTTTCGAAAATATTTCTCTGCATGCGTTCATGATCTCCAAAAACAATGGCAGCTGTGTATACATAGTTGGTGGGACTAAGGCTTTGAAGACGAGGGAGACCCGGAATGAGTACGCTTTACGACTCATAGGTATTACTTTATGCGCTTGGTCCTGGAGTTGTTCTGGCAAAAATTGTTCATGGAAGAAAAGATATTGAATAAATATTTTTAGAAAGTCGTCGAGAGAATATTCCCTGCAGCTGAAATGACGATAGCATCTTAAAAACAGTTTTAAACGAAATGCTGCGGTATACAAAAAGGGTAATAGCTTTTAACTAGTTGTTGTGAGCTTACCAAGAGTAGAAGTTTTGCCATCCGAGCTTCATCCGTTGTAAGGCAAGGTAGAGTTTCCGCTGGGTGGTACTTTCTTGATATTAATTTATAGTGCTCGGTTCTATGCGAATCGACAGAACAGCGATTCCTGTAGACTTTCTTTGTATTAACTGCGGGGTTATAAAACATGCCAAAGCTTTACTTTAATACTTTTTGTTATGTGAATCGTTAACAGGTATTGTTTTTCTATGGATGATGGCTAAAATATGTGAAGTACCACATGCGAAAAGCGCACTTCATGCTTTGGGCATTGTGCAAAGACAAGGTCGTTGCTCTGCGAGTGTCATGCATGCTCTGTGTAGAAGATGTTGCTGACGTCAATGAATACCAAGGCGCAAAATCATCATTCAAAGTCCGCGACGATGGGTTCACAGAACTGTGTCGTGTAACAGGCGAGTGATAGTGCGAGTAGCTATAGTGATAACTTTTGTCTCTAAACCTCCCCGGTTTCCTGTATTTCATGACCCATTGGCAACTACATCGCGCACTACGTAAACAGGGTGACAAATGAGCGCCACCATATCTAGAAGCTTTAAGGCAATAATGTAGACCTAGAGCCATAGATCGGAGGCTACTGCGCTGAAGGCATAGGCTGCTAGACAGAACAAACTACACGCAAATATTTTCGGTGAAATACATTTTTCTGCATTTACACATTTGGCATGCTTTTATAACAATCCCTTTCATTTTTAGGGCTCATCACACAAAATACGTTGCATGCTAGGCTCAACCGCAGATTCTGTAATTTTTTACATTGTTGACAGGCTTGTGCTTCTGTAACGTGCTTCGTCATAACCATATCTGTGAGCCAGCTTTAGCACAAGGTAGTACGAATATTGTTTCTTCCATTGCTCAGTTTGAATTGACAAGCCTGCAGAGTTTCTCTCACAAGTTGAAACAATGATTAGATACAGCTGTCCCCGGTGTTCATATAATGTGTGGTCACAAGACAGAGATATACTTTTGCCTTAGTTACCGCTTTTTGTTGCGTGTCTGCAATTTCGTGCCCTGCCTCACTGCCGGACATTGTCAGAGTGACCATGTTTTTTCTAGCGATTTCGTTGTTTCTTTGCATACGCTCCTTTATTCTTCACTGAGAAAGAAAGATGGAGTTATTGACCTGTTCAACATGGTCTGCGAGATTTGACAAATTATCAACACTGCATATACCAATTTACAAAGAGGAGTGATCCTTTATTGCATCTGGGCGCAAATCCACATCCTGACACGGTTGGAAACAGCACGCAATTTAGCAGAGCCGGTGGGACCGATTACTTGAGGAGAAAGAGGCTAGCAGTCTAGTGATCTGGGGCGGGAATCTAAAAAAATTAGAAACATTCCACAAAATGGAAACATCAGCTACCACTTGCCGGAGAACGCCGACCTTTGCTGCGCTCATGGGCCGGCTTTCATCCTGAGGAAGCTAATCTGTAAGAAAACAGAGCTGTGCAAGAAAAATTTTGAAGTTTGGATGTGAGAAGTGCGACAAATAGAAGAATATGCAGACAATATTTCACACAAATGGCCGCTAATCTGAGTTTTGCTTCAAATATGGGAGTGGAGACTGAATATAACATTTTGAAGCATATTACTGGTTCGCAATACCTAAGCGCCCAATTCAATGATTAGTTCAGCCCGTGCGTGCTTCCATTAGCATTGGCTTTTTTGCATCTACATGAAAAATTTTGTTGGTGGAGAATTAGTGAATCAAAACACGTAGTTAAATTAAGGACAGGTTGACCAAAGTATTTTGAGCGGAAGTAATTGATTTCTATCACTAAGGTCTCATGATGCAAATAACAGGAATGTGTCTGCGGTGCCAAAAGATTGTAGACACCTTCCTTTCTCGAGGAACGAAACACTTCTTTGTGAGATTACTTTTGAATAGTTAACAAATGCTGGGATTTGTTCTTCTATGCCGGAATCCATACATCACTTTCGTGGCACTCTGTGACAAAATTCCTAAAGTAGTGTCGTGTCTCAAATGTTAGACGCGTAATAAGCACGTGAGATTATGTGGATGGCCTCTATACAGCACAAGCACCTCTATTTGGCTAGCATAGCCCTCTACGCTAGACTTAACGTATTCTTCTGCCCAGCATTGAACGTGAGATAAGCGCCTAAATAAAACGAATTGGGGCAGAATACAGCAGTAATCTATCTACTTTTAACATGGCATAGTATGACAGGGATAATAAATCACTCTGCTGTCACAGGCGTTGGGCTGTATATATCGACACGTGTACTTACCTTTATCGGGTGACCACGTTTCGCCGCCTAACAAATGTTATCACACAGCGCGGGACGCGCCTACATGAATCCGAAGTTTCTGGAAAGTTATCGATGCTTCTATTCGTTCTCTGTTGTCGCCGAACCTTGTGTTATGTGATTTCATCGCGTGACGCGAATGGTGTAGAACTTTGTGGAAGGCACGCGGGTCCCACCGATTAGTCTGGAACAATCAACGACTGCTGTATAAAAGCCGACGCGCTTGACCCACTGATCAGATTCTAGACGATCGCCGACCGAGTTCGCCGCTATCGTTGTGGTATAAGTGTAGCCCCTCTTGCGGGCACAGGTTCGCCCAATAAAAGTTAGTTTTGTCGTTCACGCTATTGCTACAGCGTTCTTCAACGTCACCACCACGTCACATATGGTGGAGCTGGTTTGTGTTCATGTACCGGATGCCCCCCACAAGCCGTAATCCAAGCCCGGACCGCAAAGTCAACACCAACTTTGTCCCGGAACACCGAGCAAGCCGCCGGCTACAGCAGCTGCCCCCGGAACACGATCTTCTACCAGGTAAGACCAAGACAGTCCTAGAAGATCGTCCAGAAACGACAAAGAAGACATCCCCAATGGCAGCCGCAGCGGCCCCAATAATTATTCAGGAGCCCAGGGAACCACCCACGTCCCGCGGTTTCACATTTGAGGACCCGGAAAGCTGGCTGGAAACGTATGAGAGGGTCGCTACGTTTAACAGCTGGGCAAGCGACGACAAGCTGCGACATGTTTATTTCGCATTGGAGGACGCCGCCAGGACGTGGTTCGAGAATGGAGAAGCCACCTTGACGACGTGGGACCTGTTCCGAAGCGGCTTCCTGCAAACATTTACAAGCGTCGCGCGAAAAGAGCGAGCCCAAGCTCTACTGGACACCAGAGCGCAGCTGCCGAATGAGACGATCGCGATCTTCACTGAGGAAATGAGCTGTATATTCCACCGCGCCGACCCGGAAATGTCTGAGGAGAAGAAAGTCAGCCTACTGATGCGTGGTATAAAGGCGGAACATTTTGCCGGAATGCTAAGAAGCCCACCGAAGACCGTCGACGAGTTTCTTCGTGAGGCGACGAGCATCGAGAAGACACTGGAGTTGCGGAACCGGCAATTCGACCGCCGCACCAAGCCATCAAGCTTTGCCGCAATTCAATCAATTGCCACCGACGACAGGCGCGAGACCCTCAGGGTAGTCGTACGAGAGGATCTTCAAAAAATCTTCCCTTCATCGCAACCTCAGGTGGCCTCAATCGCCGAAATTGCCAAAGAAGTCCAGCGATCACGCGGAGTTCCCGAGATGCCCATAGCGGTAGATGAGACTCTAAGGTTTCTCCGTTAACGCGCCGCGACCACAGATTGGCGGACGACCTCGCGATATCGCCGACTACTTCGCCGCCACTCAGTGGAACCCTCGACGACCGTCCCGTTCGCCGTCACCAGGCCGCTGCCTGTCGCCGCAGCGCCGACCATACACCAGCCCAGCCCGGGGCCGCTCTGCGAGCCCCTATACGGAAAACTAAAAGCAGCAACCGATGGAGGTGCGATGGTGAGATCCTCCGCCGCCGTCAAATACGCCGAAAATCCGGCCTAGACGACATGTAAACGAGACGCCGCCATCAAGACAAAGCCTGGAAGCAAAGAATACGCCGACGAAAGAAGAGCTGACGACGCCACGTATCAGCCACAGGCCAACGCGATGCAGCCGTGATCCGACGCCAAGACGTAACTGTAACGCAAGAGAAAGAACCGCCGACCTCGACGTGCTTCTCGGCGGCCACGCAGTCACTGCCTTAGTAGACACAGGAGCCGATTACTCCGTCATGAGTGGGCCCATCGCCGCCCAGTTGAAGAAAGTTAAGACCGCATGGGAAGGCCCTCAAATTCGGACCGCTGGAGGACACCTCATCACGCCGACTGGGATCTGCACGGCAAGAATTACTATTCATGACCGGACTTACCCTGCCACCTTCGTTATCCTCCCACAGTGCACGAGACATCATTCTCGGTATGGACTTCCTTAACCAGCACGGCGCAATCATCGACCTGAAGTCGAAATCAATAACGCTATCGGAAGATAAAACGATACCGCCGGAGAGCCCTCGTAGTCACCACGTCTTGAGTGTGCTCGAAGATCAAGTGAGCATCCCGCCTCGCTCCAGCATTGATATTTCGGTCGGCACCGAAACACCCGCTGACGTAGAAGGCGTCATCGAAGGCCACCGACGTCTACTGCTCGACCGCGAAATTGGCGTCGCAAGAGGGATCGTCGACTGCACCTAGGAATCACGAAAGTGTTGCTGACAAACTTCAGCCAGGAGTTCAAGCACATCAACAAGTGCTCGCCGATAACATACATCGAGGAAATTCTGGAAACCAGTAATGCGTTTGTCCTCTCGGATTTTGCCGAACCTACCCCGATGACCGTAGTTCTCGAATCGGACTTCGACATAAATCCAATCTCCCCACGATTAAGCAACAGCTCACAAGTCTACTTCAACGATAGAAAGAGTGCTTTTCGACGTCATCACGGATTCGACAAACACCAGTCGCAAAGCATCGCATAATAACCGAAGAGTGTGCTCGACCACTCCGCCAGAGCCCTTATCGAGATTTTACGCGAGAACGTGAAGCTATAAGGGACCAAGTCGACAAAATGCTGCGCCACGACATCATGCAGCCGCCAAAGAGCCCGTGGGCATCTCCTATAGTCTTGGTGAAGAAAAAGGACGGAAGCGTACGTTTCTGCGTCAATTATCGTCGTCTGAACAAGATCACGAAGAAGGACGTATACCCCCTCCCACGGATAGACGACGCATTGGACCGGCTCTGCTACGCTAAATACTTCTCGTATTTACGGCCCTCAAGTCTGGCTATTGGCAAATAGAAGTCGACGAAAGAGATCGCGACAAGACCGCCTTCATCACCCCAGACGGCCTGAACGAGTTCAAGGCTATGCCATTTGGACTTTGCTCGGCGCCTGCAACGTTCCAGCGCGTGATGGACACAGTTTTAGTAGGATTGAAGTAGCAGACCTGTCTCGTTTACTTGGATGACGTCGTTTGTTTTCGCTGGAAATTTCGACGATCACCTTAGGCGGCTTGCGACAGTACTAAAGGCCATCAGGTCATCAGGGCTTACTCTGAAGTCGAAAAAGTGCCGGTTCGCTTACGTCGAGCCGCTGTTTCTAGGCCATGTCATCAGCAGATCTGGAGTGTTGGTTTTGTCGTACACAGTATTGCTACTGTGTTCTTCAACGTCACCACCACGTAACAGTATGAACGTTTGATGAAACACATTGAGGCTGAATACCGCACAAATTTGTCTATAAGGGCACGGTATGAACTATTCCCTAGAAAAATGTCGTGCCTCAAGTGCTGTACAGGAGATAAGCGTGTAAGAAAAAAACAGATTGGTTCTCAATGCAGCATAAACTCTTAAAAAATTAAACGTTCCACTGCTTAGGTGGCCGGAGCGGCTGCGGGGGCACGCCGGGGCGCTGCTATCTCGCTCGGCGCGCTGACGGCGAGAGTGCCCCGAGTGACTCCAGACTTCGCCCTCACTCTTACGGGTGGCCTCATTACGCTTGATAAATTCCTAGTGTACCGTTCGGTCGCTCTGGTGCTGACGGTCCCGATGAAGGGGACCGTGTATCGCTAGTAATCCAGGACATGGCGCTGCCGTTCAATAGCAGGCGGCCGCAGGGCATCAAACCGCGGCACTGAGAAGGAACGAAGACCCGTTCTGGATCGTTGTTTTGCTTATAGTCACCTTGTCTTTCATATTACTGCATGTCGCTGGCGTCCACCACTGCTCAATTTTAGGCTACACCGCGCAAGCAGCCACAACGGCGGCTACGGTGACGCGCCCTAATTCACGCCGGCGTAATAGAGAGCGGGAAGCGCTACACGCACACACGGACGTCTGAAGCTATAGCAGCGGCGCTCTCGATGCCAAGTCATCGCGGTCGGCGGCAACATTTCATCGCACTGAGGATCCCTTCCAGCCATGGAATGCTTCCGCGAATAAACTTTCACGACTGACTAGTTACTCTGATTCGTCGTCCCAATTATCTCTTCCTGGCCGTACTTTTGTAATGTTTCATGACAGCCTATGCATTGTAGTAGCTAATTAAAGCAGTTTTCAGAGGCGTCGCTGATATAAATATTAAACGCACTGCGGGAGACAATGCCGGAAAAATAATCTCGACAGAAATCCATGCCCTCAGTAACGCTTGGCGCCTGTAACTTATCACAGCGGCGTGAAAGAGCACGCTTCATCGTAGCCGCCGCTGTGGCTACTTGCGTTATGCTGCCTAAAATGCAGCAGCTGTGGACGCTGGCGAGATGCACTAATATGAAAGACAAGGTGAATATAAGCAAAACAACAATAAGAACGGGTCTTCGTTCCTTCCCAGTGCCGCGGTTTGATGCCCGGCTGCCATCCGTTACTGTGCGACAGCGCCATGTTCTAGACTATGGGCAATGCACGGTCCCCTTCGTCGCAACCGTCAGCACCAGAGCAAACGAACGGCGCACCAGAAATTTATCAAGCGTGATAAGGCGCCCCTTGAGAGTGAGGGCGAAGTCTGGCGTCACTCGGGGCACTCTCGCTGTCAGCGCGCGGAGCGAGATAACAGCACCCCGGTGTGGCCCCGCAGCCGCTCCGGCCACCTAAGCCGTGGTCCACCAACTTTTTTTGGCTGACAGTACAATTCAGTGAAATATACACACATGGTCCTTTCTCGGTCGTGTTATTGAATTTGTTTCTTTCGTGCGCGTGTTACTCTACCCAATAATAGATTACGGTTAGATGCAATACAAGCAAGCTTGCTTGACAACTACCTTCTCATTAATCTTAGTTTCCTTTACTAGAGAGTATTTCAGTAATTTGCCTACTTCTGTCATTTTCAGCCTATGCACCTGTCTAGTATGTAACCCCGATGCAATGCCCATAGTTGACTATATTCTGAGGCCAATAGGTACGTGCTCTTGGCCGTGATGTCATAGGCGCCGTTCAGTTATTGTCATTCCAGCTTCGTGATCTAGCTCTCGTCTTGCCATCGTCGGGGCTCGTGGTCGTGATTCGATCGTAGTCGTTGCATCCTCGTCATTCCAGTTTTGTCCTGGCGATGGATTTCCATGCTTTCAAATAATTTCGCATTCGCCCAGCTTTCAAAAACACACGTACCCAGTATTTGCTTTACGCAAGTAGGTGACGCCAGCTCCGGCAGCATTCTAGCATACAGCCTCACTCGGGGCAATATCAGGGAACTGCAAAACCTCTATGTTATCTTCCGTCTATACACAGTCGGCGTCTTTTTCTGCCTCATGCGCAAAATATGCGCACTTGTTTTGATGGTGCGGCTGAGATATGCATTTGCGGCAACGGCATTGGCGCTCTTTCGTGAGTGAGGATAGAATCATCGTCAATGCTTCAACGCAACCCGCTGGCTGCCGCCGTGGATTCACTCTCCCCTAAACCTCAACAACTGCGCCTACCCGCAAGACCTTGTCGCCAGCTTGCACTTGGCGGCTGATCTCCGTGGTAATGCCCTCTGTCGCAGTTCGTACATTTTGCGCGCCTATTCCACCTGCGCTTCAAAGCAACGCTGGAGCTCCGAGACTTCTGACATTTGCGCCTCAAGCTGCTTTGTTAGAGGTACTCCTGCCTGACTATTGTATTCTTGGGTTCGGCGAGCAACTCGGCTCGTAGGGCCAGTACAAATTCCTGCGCGAATCTCACGCGCATTATTCGTGACTGAATTGAAAGCTGGCGCCACCAATTTCGTGCCTGTTTCGGCATTGTCTCGTGCAGCTCAATTTCTGATAGAGGTGGATCTAGCTGATTGAGGCTGCCTTCCGCACTCCACCACAAGTCACTGCAAATTTAGGTTAGGCAATAAATAACCATTGCATTCTGCCCGCACAGGTAAACCCGAACGGGAAACTGGTCCTAATAAGTAACTGATATTCACGGTGCCTTGGCCTTTGCTCGTTCTACATTGTTTTCCTGGCTGACTTAACATCTAGCAGTGGACGATATGAGCTTCCGTTCAGTCATTCCTCGGCGCCTTAAGAAAAGGTATATGTGAAAGTGTTTATGCACGCATGGCCGTTGACCCGACCTCCGTTGCTCGCTGCCCTTGCCGGGACACTGCTCGCGGTTTTTGACAAACATCCCCGCTATCGGTAACCCGGAAATCTGAACAGACAGGGTTTCCGGTCGTTTCCTGTTATGATAATG
Source organism: Dermacentor variabilis (assembly GCF_050947875.1). Taxonomy (NCBI): domain Eukaryota; kingdom Metazoa; phylum Arthropoda; class Arachnida; order Ixodida; family Ixodidae; genus Dermacentor; species Dermacentor variabilis. The sequence continues at coordinate 27,535,598 of NC_134574.1, forward strand.
GTCGACTGTGCCATTAATGTTTATTCTGCCAAAAGTGACGCCATGGCGACTTCCACTGCGTTCATATCTAACTCTACGCAATTATGTCGTGGCTTCACACCTGGTATACGTTCTGCGATAGACGCCTTGGAGACGTCTTGTTATGATGTCTTCTGCTTACATCTTGCTAAGATATCTTTAAAATGTCGTCAGAAGCCGGCTTGAGAAAATTTTGCGTAAATGTATGGAATATGTCTGTGCTAATCAGTTTTTGAATATCTCTAAGAAGGGATATTTCGGCGCTTTGTTTTTGCTTGCACGGCTTAACATATTATTCCAAAATGGCTATACCTAGTACAAATACGTGAACTTTTTGGTAACCTTTCATAGCGCCTACACGTACGTCACGGAAAAAAATTACCGACGATTACGTTACTTCCTAATGCGAAATTTGAGCGCAGCAAATAAGCTGTTTCACCTTTTGGATAGATTGAGGCAAAGAAATCGAGCAACACATGTATGCGCTATCACATAATTTTTTTTATTTTTCACACGTATTCCTTTAACAAAGACTCCACTAACAGTTCTTGACAGTCATGAAGGAAGCTTTGTGGTCGGAGAAATAGACTGATATATGTTCGACTTGGTACACCAATGCTTGATTCTCAAAGACGAGATCTATACAAGTGCCTCGCGAGGTTGTCACAGCCGTGGGGGAAGCAGAGGCTAAGCGCCGCCGCCGAGAAGACCCTGCCGTTCGCGCCGCCGAAGCGGAGGCTCATCGCCGCCGTCGAGAGCAACCAGCAGTAAGCGGAAGCGGAGGGGGGCGCCGTGTACACCCAGCGGCAAACGATGGGGGCAGAAGCGCGCGCAGCAAGCGGACAACACGATAAAGGGAGGAGGGAAGAGATAGCAGCGACTGACTGATGCCGCTGACGGCTATAGTGAGTCAACCCCAGCTATCCGCCACACAAGAACATGGGGGGGGGGGACCCTTTCCTCCTCTTTCTGCATGGCGGCGACGGTGTTCTATGCAGTTACGTTATCTTGACTCTCTAGCGGCGTCAGCGGCATCCAGCGGTATCAGTCGGTCGCTGCTAGCGCTGGGGGGATGAAAGGGGGCGGAGCTGGTTACGAGGCCGACGACGACGCCGACGACGACGACGACGCGAAACCCAGGAACGGACGCCAAAGAGCTGCGCTCTAAAAAGCACGGATAGAGCGTAATACAATAGCCCTAAACTTTATTGACAACGTGTACGTTCATACGCCAATATCGGTCGAAACTTTAGGAAACACACGATTTGGTTCAAAATAAGTACAAAGACATGCTTAAATGCACGTGAAACAAAGACACACGGGCGCGAATAACGTGCTGTACACAGTTCGATGCATAGCTACTGCAGTGTTTCAATTATTTTTAAAGAGAGATGCCTGTAAGTGGCTGGCTTTATTGCTTGCACTTTTTCATAAGGTGAAATCACTCTACATCGATGCTATACCACCGTTTGTCGACACTACAGCTCTTGCTGCACGAAACGCAAGAATACACACGGACCCGGATATATGTCGCAGCATTTCTTTACTGTCGCCGAAAGTGGCGCCTGCACGAGAATGGCGCCAACTCCGAGTGGCTAGGTTTGCGTGCTTTATTTCGCGACGATATGTGGGCCTTGGCTTTGCGCATCGCTTTCTCAATGGGAGCTTCCAATACGGAGGTTGGTCGGAGTGGAAAAGTCGATTGTCCGAACGCAGAGTATAATCGTTCTGCATGCCACCAAACAAATGACAAAATGCAATACCTATTTATTGGTTCACCTAGAAAAAGAATTTAAATAAATGTGGTGCTACTACTGGTATATTGAAGATGGTGTATTTATTCGTGAACATAAAAATAAATACCAGCGTATCAATAAGCTCGCTTCTACTTCAAGAAAGACAGCCACCTTTCTGTGGAGCACGGCACTCGTGAAATCAAAAACTACAACTGATCGCGTACAAAAGCAGAGAGTAATACATTCAATTGGTTGAGAAAAGATCTGACCAAATACCTTACAAACACAGCACATTAAATGCATCTTAACAGCCAAGAAAAAGCGATTTGAATACATTTAATCAAGGAACAGAGTACGGTTCAAAGAAGCAACATGACAACGGTACGACCGACTGCAAAAGACTAGAGATTATCCAATGAAAATCGGTAGATGTCAGAAGCGGATGAAATAACATGCTAAATGAAAACGTGAGCACACATTCAGGTAGGATTTTTTTGTTTTTACGTTGGAGAAGACAGTTAAATTACTAATCAGGCTACGCGACTGGCAAGGCGAACCTAAATTATCTGAAGCGCGCGATTCGGTGCTAGGTTGTAGTTAAAGTTGAATATGTGACACTTTTAGGGCACTACTCCCTCGCATGTCAAAATTAGTGATATATTTGCACCATTTATAAAGGTAAAGCAGGTATTCGTCAGATTTAATACAATTGCACTGTTCATAAAGAAGCGAATTGCGGCGCAAGTGGCAGTCATCAGAAATATTAGATGCTACGCATGTTAGATAGACCGGTTTGTGATATGACGAAGGAAGGCAAGCTTTACGGAAGTGGCGATAACAGAGTCCATGTTTGATTTAGACACTTGCTTTACAGATGCACAGCTGTCAAAATACAAAAGCTGTCATCCTGAGGCCACGAATAAGCGAGTTTTGGCATAACAAAACATCAAACTACAAATAAGTTTTCGGTATCCTATTGCAGATGTGAACACGCTTTGTATCTAGTTCATCGTTTCGCGACGACTGCAATACAAAAGAGAACTCATAGAAAACAACGACACCTGCAACTGCACATACATATACGTACATCTATTTTGTGCAGGCATGCCGCGCAACACACCTGTGCAAACAACCTCACAGTGCGCAGTAAATGCAAAGGTGTCCGCAGCACCACAGGGAATTATCTGAAATGCAACACCCATACGTATACCTTGCTTCGACGCGCAGTCGTTCCTAAACGTTAGGATTAGCGGTTGCTCGTTCCAAATGCTTGTCGCAGCCAATCCCTGGAAGGAAATGCTAGTATAGTCACCTCTACAGACGCACAAGGCGCACATTCATCGAACACATTGGCAGTCTCACTGATTTATCCGAAAAGAAGTCTAAGATACAAAAAAGCGAGAGCGAAGCTGCTGGCTCTTGTCAGTGCTAAACGATATAACAGCAGGGCCGTCGGGCTATGGCCGGGCTATAGGGGAGACGCGCTCGACCATGACCATATATGGCTAAACAGGGCCACCATGGCCAGAAAGGAAGGAAGATAAGCTTGGAATTTTGTACTTTCCCTCAAGCCCAACGGAGCAGGTGCCATGTCGACGCCTAGAACCATCACGTGACCGAAAGCCTAGAGAGAGGGCGTTGCTTAAGCATCCCTCGCTCTGCCTTTAGGCTTTCTCTCCCAACCTGCCCTTCCAACGTTTCGCCCTTTCACATCCTTCCGTCAGGAAGCGGAGCCCGTTGCCCAGTGTTGTCGGTTGGTTCGAGTTTGCGCCTCTGTGGGTAGGAGCCTTTGTTTATATTTAGAACACTCGCAAATCAAACTCTCCATTTTTTGGTTTCGACGCCTTAACCAACGACCCTTGTTCACCCAAGGAGTACACGGCGTCGCTTCTTTGACTTGGAAAGCAGATCAAGCCTCGTCGATGCCTGCGTTTCGTTGACACAAAAAGTGAGTACCGCATGAAAGCGCCTTATTTGTGATAATTGTCACCTCGAAATGTCCTTTGCATGGACATGTAACGTTTGCGCGCCGGGCTTGAAGGATGTACTGTGAGCTTGCCGTGGTGTCCAACGTTACCTTAAAACACGTAATTTTACAGATAAATGAGCGCTCTTTTTTGCCATTGTGAGCGACTATATCTCGCGTTTTCATGTTTTTCTCCATGATCCTGACACGCTTCCAAGATGTATTGCTAACAGGCAAACTTTAATTTCTAACTGCAGCCGTCCAGGGTCCGTGGAATGCGTATGGGGGAGTTAGTAACTCTGTATACACAGTCACATAAGAGAAAGTTAATTATTCATGACAGGCTTTTCACAGCGGGCGCTGTATGCATCTCGAAACAGTGAGGATTCAACCAGTGTCGGCTGTCTGGCGACATAAATCAGCCTTACTTGCACTTCCACTGGCGCGCTATTCGCGCATTTAGTATGACGTATGTGATCAGGCAAACTAGAGTAGCCGAAATAATTTGTTTGGTATGTTTGTTATTCATCAGTGTCGGTGTTGCGCAGTAGGGCAGTTCAAAATATTCCCGCCTCTAATGTATTTCCTTTTCGTGTTCTCAAGTTTTCTTCCATGCTGCTACGGCAACGTGTTTCGTCTTAGCGTGTACTGGTTGCGTGTGACACACCTGTTTTATTTAGACTGTATACTGCGCATTTGGTTGAGCTACATTCACGCTTCGAATCGTCTATCTGCTGGTCGGCATTGCTAAAAGATTGCAATCATCGTGGCTGACTGCTCGTGGTTGCATTCTCGGGAGGACGATAGGAGCACGCCACTTCGCGCATGATGTTCTTTAGCGCCACCCATTTGACCCACTAATTGTGGTTGGCCTACGGTAGTGGCACCGACCTTCGTACAGCAAGTAATGAATTTAAATCTGCTTAAATCGCGGGCTCATAATAACGAAAATTTAGGCGAGCTCGCAGTTAATTATTGTTTCGGGCTTTACGAGCCAGGATAGCGATATGGGTTGAAGGTACACATTAGTGGGGGATCTTTTGACCACTTGGGGCTTTCTAACGTTCACCCAAAGCACAGCACACGGGCGTTTTTGCATTTCGCCCCATAAAAATGTGGTTGCCGTGGCTAGGATTTCATCCTGCGCCTTCTAGGCGGCCTTGTACTAAGATCAGTTGTAGGGCCACTGTTCTGTTCAGCGGCTTCTTCCCACGAAATACGTGTAATAGTGCCGTGCCAGCGTGCGAGCTCTCGTACGTCGACTGAACGTGGACATGCCTAATGGGTTAGTCATATCACTGCTTCAAATAGTTACGTTATTAAGCTGCTTTTTATGTTCATTGGTTGGAATGGCCAAGAGCTTTGTAGCTGATTTTGTAGAAGTCAACACTAATTTCGAATGATTGTCGGCCGGACACTATTCGTGCGCATCAAAAGTGGCTCCAGAGTACCGGCGCGCACCATTGCTATTGTTCTCGAGGAAGATAATCGACGTAGATGACCATTCTAGAGCATATTACAACAATCCGCAGCCACACTGAGTCAACCAGCTCACCCAGAAAAAAATATACTGCGCGTCCTGAGCGGTAAAGCTAGTCACATAAGGGCACCAAAACAGCCCACAGCATAGTCACGTAGTGTGCTAATAGCAAATGAAGCAATTTCACTTTTGTCTTTCAGCTAGTACAATGGCCAACCTGCGTTATCGATTACAAATCCGCTGCGTTATCAGCACACACGGATAAACGCAACACACCAAAGGAGCTGATAACAAGCCAGGAAGTTACTTTGCTGAGTGCATCATGATACAGCTGCCGTGCCCTAACGTGCGCTGTCTACGACGTCGGTTAATGAACACGTCTCCCACCAAGGCCACGTCGCCAGTACGAAGTATGAATGCCTAACGCACCACCAACGAATGATGAAACGAGCACAGGCCCGAGAGAACATCCTAAACGACGCACAAGCCTTTATTATGGCGCACATAGCTTTAGGCAGAGCGCTCATTTGCGCGATATGGAGGTCTCTGAAAGCGTATGCAGTCAATGCGACGCCTATATGTAGCTTCCTGCACATTGCGGCCTGAACGTACAAATGTGAAGGACATGCTGCAGAATGGCTGTTCGGCGTCGTATCGGTATGCCGTGCACACACTGTGGCTGCGTTTACCCGAATAAAAGATGCATTTTTGAAAAGCAGCATGTGTATGATGCGAAAACAAAACAACATGTTGCTTGCAACGTACTTGCAGAGGACGTGGCAGCCTGTAACCATGATTCTTGCCTTGGATAACGAGGCAAAACACGGGGCAGGTGGGAGATGGAAATTCAAGACGATGAGCAAAACGAGAACAAGGTGAAAGCAGCTAAAGCAGGAACAAGGTGAAAGCTCCTGCTTCCACCTTGTACTCATTTTGCTCATCCTCTTTCCTTGGATAAGACTTTCGTTATCGCCAAGAATGTGGCTTTCACGTCTGTGTGTCCGGTGATTCGTATCAGGCTACGCAAAAGGCTGAATTGCAGCGATCGCATTTTTCCGTGTGCGTACGCAAGATGCCTAGGTCAAATTTCTAGCACTTATTGTTTGCAAACAAAGCTTTCCTACGAATGAGTGGGAGCTCTTATCAGTCATATGTTATCAAATCCCTTTATAACGACGTGGAAGGGGAGCTAAAATTGATTATATTCATTACTGCTCTTCACTCTAATGCATGGCCGTGTGCGCTGAACAGAAAACAGCAAAAGAAATTTCTGCGTCTGCAACGCGCAACTTCTTAGGATCTGACATGAGTGCGTTTACGATAGCTGCCTTCTGTTTCAATGTGACGGTCTTTCGTTTCCGCTTTCAGTTGCCTTTTCTCTAGCATCGTGAAATGGCGATGCGGTTGAAAAGGCTGCATGCTGCACGAGCCCGCGCGGTGCCGCAGTTTGAGAAATTGCGATGACGATAATGAGCCTCTGCTTATGCGCATATATGCGCAGGGGTGAAAGGGAACAGTGCAGGGACGGCGCATTACGCAAATGTCCAAAAGTGTCGGCACTGAATGTATGCCGAACCCCGCGGAATGCGATTGAGAAATAATTGTGTGATAAAGTGCGTCGAAGGCCTTGGATAGATCAACGAATATCGACGCTGTGAAATTACCATCGCCAATCGCTTTTTAAAGATAATAAGTAAGAGAAATAAGTGCTAGATTAGTGGAAAAGCCAGAACAAAAGCCAAACTGATGAGGGGAAAGAATACTGAATTTAACTAAATATTTTGTTCGACGCTTTTCGATAAGTTTTTCAATTACTTTATTTAAAACAATGAAAGAACGCAAATGGGTCTATAATTTTTTGTAAGGCTGCGATCACCTTTTTTGAAAACGGAAATGACTCGACCGCGTTTAAGTTCACGTGGAAAAACACCGGTTTTAAAAACCAGATTAATGATAGCTGAGAGGACGTTAGCGATATGTTCCGCAATCATTTTAATGTGGTAGGCGTTAACATCATGTAGGCCAGCACTAGTGGCTTTAAGGGTTTTAATTACTAAAATTACTACATCAGGTGTTGTTGGAAGAAGGAACAATGAATGAGGTAAGCGTTTAAAGGACATGCTACAGCACGACGCGGAATCAGAAGTGTTGTTGAAGATAGCATCACAAAAGGCATTTCCAATATCAGGCGGATTAATGTATGCCTTGTCATTGTGAATCATTCTCGAAATGCCGTTCTGAGAGTTATGGTTTAAAAGGTGTTAACTATTTCCGAATTTTTTCTAGTGTTATTACGAAATTCTATCATTTTTGTTCGTTATAATTTCTCTTCGCATTTCTCATCTGTGCAGAAAGTGAGTAAGAAAATTTTTTACAATGGGCAAGAAATTTAGTATTGAAAGAATGCTTCTTTGTTCTCTTATAAAAATTTTCACGTGACCGCATTGCTTTCACAAGGCTATCTGTAAGCCACGGATTTTCTGGCGATGATACCTTTTTTTCTGCATTTTATTTTATGAGAGTGGCAGTTGAAATGCGATGAAAGTGTCGTTAAAAACTGCGAAAAAGCTTTTTGAGGTTCATTAGATGATACAACTTCCGACGAGTCAGCTTTAGTTGCGCTAGCAAGGAACATCTCTTTGTCAAGTATCACACTGTAAAATGACGTTTTATATATGGCTGAGTGATTGCGCAGGCGTAGAATGACAGGATAGTGATCCGTAACATCGGTAGTGATAATGCCAGCCTCACGTGGATCTGTTCGACAATTCGACAATGCGTGATCAATTGAGGTGCCATTGGCAATATTAGGACAACGAGTAGGGAGAGAACTAAACATTCATATCCAAAACGATGAAAGATGATTGAACAACTAGAGGAATTAGATGAATTGGTACCTATGAGGTTGATGTTGATATCGCCCATGATTATTGCGTTACAATTAGCGCATGATATTTTTTTCCATGGTTTGATCAAGGGCACCACAGAAGTCAGTAACTAGAGAAGAAGGTGAGCGATAAATGCAGCCAAACACTAAGTTCTTTTTGTCTATACTGAAGACGGGGGAATCAAATTCAATAAACACAGATTCACAGTTAGTAATATCCAACTCCAAGTCAGGCCGTCGTTTATATGGAATGCTAGATGAGACAAATATAGCTGAATCGCCGTGATTACTCGTCTCTCTGTGAGAATACTCAGAAGTGTATGAGTTAAGGAAAGGAAAAGTTGGCGAGTGAGCTCATACATTGGAAAATTATATTCACAAATAAACCTTGGGTACATAAAATCCTCAAAAAAGACAAAGGAGCACCATAAAGATTCTGAAACCATGCTAGAGCGGTCAGAGCACTAACTAAAATTTCCCAAATGGCCAAAGGGATGAATATGGTAACATCTTGGACGGTGTCTATGCGATGCGGTACATCAGAGACGTTATTATGGTTAACTTCACCACAAAAAAGCAAGATTCACACTCAAAAAGATCCAGCAACAACAGAGAAGCCTGAGCTTTCGAACTTAGGATATAGGACTTTTACTGAATATAAAAACAGAAAATGTCCCTGTAAACACGGCCGCAGGACCCGATGAAATCCACTACAGCTGGTAAAAAACTTCGGTCCAGAGAGGAACAGACGGCAGACTAATACCATTGCATAAGTGATAAAAAAATTCACCTTGGATGGCGTGAAAGCACGATGAACCGGATCTACGAAGGCAAAGGTGATAAGGATAGGACGAGATCGTACAGCCCAATTACAGTACCGTCGGTGATATATAAAATTTCATTGCAACCCATACAATTATAGCTACTGAAGTACGTGGACAGAAATTATGTACTGGGGCAGCTACAAAAGGTCAGACCATGTAGACGTTTATAGGACCATATGTTTGTACTAACTGAGTGCATTGACATTTCATAGCTCGGAATAGACCTTTATGGATAGCCTTTCTAGATATTAAGGGAGCCGACAACAAACGTAGCCAGCAAATCATTAAGCGATTTCTGAAGTACAGAGGAAGATGACGATTTGGTGGAGCTGCTGATGGAGATATGCAAGACAACTGAGTAGAAATTGTATGTGAAGGCCGAAAATGTAATGAAGTCATGTAAAGTGACCAAGGACTGAAGAAAATTTCTCCTCTGTCTCCATTTTTGTCCATGCTTTATGTTAAGGACATAGAAAGACTACTGGAAAAAAGTGAATTAGGGTTAGATTTATTACACATTAGTAATGGACAAATTGTGCAACAGAGGGCTCTGGGACTTATGTATGCGGACGACATAGTGCATGTAGCGCATAATGTGAGATTTACCGACACTTGCGAATTCGTGTGACTAATCTGGGCCGGAAGTTTAGCACAGGGAATTCGGGAAATGGGATCTTAAATGAAGAAACGAATAATTACGTGGTGTCAACTCAACAGCAACGCTTACCCGTCGAGGTGTATATATAAAAGCAATTTATATAGCTCGACGCATACGAACACGAAGAAAAGGCTTACTAAAGCACCCACCAAGGCAAACTGAAAATATAGAGGAAGTGCAATGCAGCAACAGTGAAACGTAGATCACTTTGGAGTTACAATAATGTGAGGTGATCTATGTAATGTGCAAACGATAATGGTCCCAGCGCTAACGTTTACAAATGGCATTATTTGCTTAGAATCGCATATCTTGTCGTGGTTTAAAGTGAACCAAAGATCGGTAGGCCGATTGTCTTTGGGACCCCATGGCAAAACCACAAATTCGATAGTGCAAGCATACGTTGGCTGAGCCTGCTTTGAACTTGGTGAAGTGCACAGCAAAATTATTTTTGAAGACAGACAAGGGAACATGAATGAAAATAAATGGGTGGCTAAAGTGCACTGTACCTGTACTGTACGAAATATCTGTACCTGAAGAGGGTGGGTACATAATGGAGGAAGACACGAAAGTTGGCAAGCAAATACACCGTAATTAAAAGCGGAGTCATCAGAAAGAAATAGAGAGAGACAGTGAATTGGATGCAAAGAATGAAAATGAAAACTACGAATGAGAAGGAGGAAATTAGAATGGAAAATCGGTACAACACAAATGGCAGCGTCTTGCTATTTGAGGCTTGAGCTGTTGCCTACGGACTAAGACATACCGGAGCAAACATTTGCAACTAGATGACGCATGCGTATTCCGCAGCAAAAATCCAGAGACCACTCAGCACATACTAATGAAACGCGTAGGTACTCTCCCAGCGAGAACTCTTGGTAACCTACACATTCCAGAAGCGCTTGGGTTTAAACTGCATGTAAGCGTCAACTGGTCAGTAGTTGAGATACGCAAGAGACATTTAGAGTATTGCTCGAAAAAAAATGTAGGAAGAGATTGATACTACGGAATATGTTACGGGGATAGGTACTAGTATGAGATAGCTAGAGGTTTGAGGGAAAAAGAGACTAAGGAGATGTGCAAGAAAAGTTACAACGAAGAACATGTATAGCAAATCTGAATAACTTAAACAAGGATAGGTGACTGTTTGTAACTGCCCCATTGCAAAGAACATGCCAATTAGTCATTACAAGCATGATAAAAATCCTCCACAAATATAGACATGGGAAAATGCTAATGTTAGAGGATTCCAGGAGGTTGACCTGTGCGAAAGCTTTGCGGGGGTTGAAGCCAGCTGAGTGGTTAACTTTCTTTTCTAATAGGAAAATCCATCTACGAAAGTTTTCAAGTCTTAGTCCTTGTGCCTGACGTGTGTGTGCTACAAGCCTGGTCATCAGATTACGGTTCACGCTTTCCGTAGTACTGGCTTGATGATGGTTCACAGACGTACGAGGGTAACTAATTCTCATCGTCTTGCAGCGCTACTTCAATAGCTTGCTGGGGAAACGCAGCTGATGCACCAGCTTAGACAGCCGTCATCTACGGTTGCATGACTGAAAGTATTCGAAGCCATTACCCTAGGAATACAAGAATTCCTCATTTTTATCCTTTTCCACTTGCACTCACTGAATGTAAATCACCGATAAGCGATACATTCGAACCGTTGTCAAGAAGCTCAGGAACAAGCATTCCAATAGCTTTTACACTCATTATCGGTTCTGCCATCTTATGAGGTGCATAATCGCATACGGCAGAAGACCAACTTGCCGTCATAATTGTAGTTTTGAATCGTGTCAACCATGCTTCGTTCGGTGTAGCACTGCGACCATTGTTGACTTTCTTCGTCGCACTGATAACATACCATCTGCACTTACGGTAGTTGACTGCTGCGCGTGCTGTAGTAACAGCCTCCTTGAGCCAAAACAATACAGAAAGGCCTTCTTTTTATATTAGAAGGCCTTTGCTGAACTCAATTAGCCTAAGAATACTGAACACTATCTCAAGTAGAAAGCGAACGGTTTTCACTATGACGTTGCCAGAATCACTGCCAGCGACAATTTCGGCAATTGCTTTGTACGGGATTGGCAGGCGACATACGCAACCCCTGCTTGGCAGTCTTCTGTGCCTTGCGCTTTTGTATTATGCGTAAGTTATCTGGCATCGCAGAACAGTTTTTGTTCTGTCCCCTTTAATGAATATTTCTTAGTTAGAAATATTCCAGCTCTCAGTACTGCTAACCTGCGGACAGGACTCTGCGGTGCGCATCCAACTTCACGAACTAGGCGCTGAACTCAGACGTCCTTCTGATTGTTCATATGTTTAACAAGGATTAGGGAAGTCTGTACCGTTGTCAAAGGAAAGCTTGGTATGGTCGTCAATCACCCATGCGAGTGCACTGTCTTTTGCACAGGCGCGTACTTGTGACATGCACAACGGGCACAGTATGAATCTGTTCCCGTTGTGAATGTTTGTATTGATCAAACACTGCTACTGCAGAAAAAATAATAAACGTTTAATGGCGTGCTCAATGGAACATAGGTATACTGCAGAAAATCCGTGCTCTAGAGTTGTGTGCGTATCATGTGCTGTCTGTTACGTTGCTAGTGTGGGGCATGTAAATATTTATTGAACTTATCGCGCATGACAGCATTCCATAGGCGGGCAGGAACAGAACTCTAAAGTTAATCCTGAAATGCCAGCACGCCATATGGCTCGCGAAAAGTAACATTCCCTTCGAATACCTTCAAACGATGAACAAGCAAAATGTAAGGCAAAATTGTAGCAAATAGCTCATCGTAAATTATTGCTTGCTTGTCATTTGATTCTGTCTAAAAGGCAAGGTGAGATCAACGCATTCTATCGGTACTAACATATGAAGCAGAAACTTTGTGACTTGCAAAGAAGCTCGAAAAGAAGTTAAGGACTGCGCGAAGTGCGACGGAACGAAGAATGTTAGGCGCAACGCTAAGAGGCAGGATAAGAGCAGTGGGGATCAGAGAGCAAACGGGAATAGCTTATATCCTAATTGACAGTAAGAGAAAATAATGGAGTTGGGCAGGTCATGTAACGCGTGGGTTAGATAACTGGTGGACCACTAGGGTTACAGAATGGGCGCCATGAGAAGGAATGCGCAGTCGAGGACGGCAGAAGATTAGGTGCGTGATGATGATGTGGAAAGGTCAAGGTAGCAGACACCGTGTAGATCATTAGATGGTGCCGGTAATGTTTCTGTATATGCTATACAGGGCATCATAATGAGTCCTCTGTTTTCAAGGCAAGAACTCTTCATTTATTATACACGGCAAAAAGTAAAACAACAGGTTTCAGTCACCCGTTAATACACGGAAAATTTGAAACTAGGCGCCATGTGACTCATTATTTGTGCCTGCAGGACGACAATGCAGGCACTGCGATGTATGGTAATCAATGTTGTTTGATGCATTTCGCAGACATTTGGCTCTTCAGGATTTTTCTGGGTTCTCGAATCCGTCAGCAGTTGCAGCAACGTGTACTGGTGACGGAGGAAATTCTATATATGATCCCAGCAGCTAACCAAAATTGATTCAAAAGGAATGAAAATAAAAACGTGACAACCTGTTCTAGTCCTATCTGGATCGATCCCGAACGCAGTGCATTGGTTAAATTTGGCTTATCGAGAAGTCAATGCGATGTGAAGCTGCGCAACCTCCAAGCCTACCAAAGAGCTAGCTTGCACGAGCCTGGCAATGACTCTCTCATCCGAACAACGCCTTGCGATTTCAGCTAAATATGTAAACAACCAAATACTTATTTTGAGAAGTGAAAAGTACTATTTATTTTTTGTCCCTGCACGTACAAATAACTGTGTTGATCGCAGAAGGATACAGCACGATTAGTGAAGTGAAATGAAAGTTCGTCACATCCAAATTCCCGGTGGCCACCTCATAGCGCCGACGGGATAATGTACTGCACCCTAACCATTCGGAGGCCACACTTCGACCTTCTGGTTCAGCATACTGCCACAGTATTCTCGCAGCCTGATTCGCACTTTAGACCTTGTGAAGGGAATCATGCTGGAGTTGTATTACAACCACAGTGCACGACGTTCTGCGTGCACCCATGAACAAGGCTTTAGAAAAACTTTAACCCCAACGCCACAGTTACAGAATCGAAGGACCGTGTTAGTAACCCCCTTATGCGAGCGTCGTCATCTTGTCAGCGTATTTATGATCTTGTCATCTGTATTCAGTGTGAAACGAAGGGAAACGGAAGGTAATACCTGCAACTCTTTATCGTCCGCCAAATAGCACTTATTTCTCAAACGGATTCCATCGCGTGATAAGCGAAGTCTTGGCAATGTTTCCGAATTCAGTGTGGATTATTTTTCGTGATTTCAATTTTTCTTGTATTAAATGAAACACTCAGTCTATTCCAGTTTCACAAACTGAAGCACGTGCATTCTTTCATGCATGCCTGGACTTTTCATTAACACAATTCATTATAGGCTCCACACGTTTCTCAGCCGCGTCAGCCAATATCCTGGACTTCATTCTGAATAACAATCCCGCTTCCTGTTCGGGTATTACTCTTCTTGACGGCTTGTCCGATCATACCATTATAACTGGTCAACTAACGTAAACGCCAAATAAAAAGAAAGTTACTTCTAAGCGTATACGATGCTATAAAAAAGCCGATTATGCAAGTATCCTTTCAGAGTTGTCATTGTTTATATACCATTTATTAGACGACCAGTTAACACGAACAGCTGAAAAAATCTGGCTATTTTTCAACAAGCCTTGTCTCACAACAATCCGTGACTCATTGCGTTGTTGTGGCCTCCTAATATGTCCAAGGGTATCAACCGGCTTGCGCGTGCAGCACTGTGTCTTTGACGCCTGTTATTGCTAGGTGGAGACATTGAAGCCAATCCGGGTCCCATGACGAAAGCGCAAGAAAAACTCAACATGGTGTTCAATGCCAAACAACGCTTGGAAACGAGTAATTCTAACTTGTTAGAATCGGTGAGTAAAGTGTTACACATACACATTAGACTAAAAATGATCTTGAATTGTTGACCAAACGCGTACACGAAGTTCAGGGTAAAGTTTAGTCACTTTCATCACAGAGATAAATCTGAAGCCAAGATGTTAATACAAGAAAAATGCAAAATCAGATCCAGGATTTGGAATCAAAATTTGCATCAGGAGTGTCGCTTCTGTCTTGCAGCAGCAGCGAGCATGATATATCGATGATGCCCGACAAAATCGGCGATTTGAAAAATCGCTCGAGGCACTATAATTCCATATTTTATATCATCATGCAAGGTACGGGAGAATCGGAAGACTGGGAAGCGTCCGACCAAATAGTAACAAAATTGTGCAAGAACCAACAAGGAGTATCAACAGTTTCGATCGCACGTATGCATCGCCTTGGGTGGTTTTCAAATGCACACACTCGACCAATTATCCTGGTGTTTTTGAACGAAATAGAAATGGAAACAGTGTTTGGTAATGGCCACAAGCTGAAAGAGACTGACTTTAGCATTTCTCGTGATTACTCCCAGGTGGTTCGCGATAAAAGAAGTAAATTATGGCAGTTCTCAAAAGCCACAAAGAAATAAAAAGACCATGTCAACGTTGTCTTCACCAAACTAAAAATTAACAAGGATGTATACGTAAGGGACACTCAAGCAAATCGTGCAAAGCTTGTTTCCCCGGTTGTGTCTCCAGCATGACACGGCGCCAGCATTTTAACTTCACATAAGCTTCCAGAAACATGACATACATTAACAATAGTACAATTAGTACTGAGGACGCTTTCATTTCTTTTCATTTATTGAAGCCTTAAAGGCCCGGAGGCATAAGGCGGGGGCAAACAAAATGTGAAGAACCCTTCATCAAGCAAGGGAGGGAAAAGAAGAATAAAAGATAGACGAAGAATAGAAAAGGAAACAACGCCTAGGAAGGAACCGAGCAAGCGACACTATCATCAAAATCACTGTGAAAAACAAACACAAAACTACTAAATAACCACAAAATACATACTACCTAATTACTACTAAATACATACTGTTGTTCCTTATTTTACACTAACGTTAGAAGCGTTATTTCTAGAAATGTCGAACTATCTTCACTTATCGACTCAAAGTCGGCAACAGTAATTACATTAACTGAAACTTCGTTGAGCAATGCTATTCCTAATAAAAACGTATTCGTTTGTGAACCTGACTTTAGTATCTTTCGTTACGATAGGGAAAATCGCCGAGGGGGCGGTGTACCCCTTGCAATAAACAGACAGTATATTGTAATGCCCGTGGTTATTAGCACTTTTTTGAAAGCACAGTAACTTGTTTAAAATTCAAATCAAGTAACGTAATTGTTAGTGTCTTTTATTGCTCACCGGACCTCACTCAAGGGTGCACAGCATAATTTCATCGCATTTTATCGAACTTACCCATTGGTTTCCACATAATAATGTAATCATTTTTGGGGACGTTAATTTCCCGGACATAGCATGGTCCACACTATCAGCCTATAGCACACAGTCAGAGTCCTATGCAATGCTCAAGTGTTGTCTCGATTTCAGCCTAACCCAGTTAATTTCAAGCCCGACACGATGCGCACTCTTCTAATATTCTTGATTTGATCCTAACTAAGAATCCAGATTTATGCTCTGAAATAACTCATATTAGAGGTCTATCTAATCATGACGTTTCAACTGGTGACTTCGCTTCTTCACCTATCAAAAGGCAAATTATCAGCAAGCAGATTACGCTTTACAAAAGAGCTAACTTTCATCGTATTAACAATGAATTATCGCTTTTTTCTGTCGACTTTCTGAGAGGTAGCTTGTCGAGGACAGTAAAAGGAAACTGGTAACTATTTAAAAGCGCACTCGCCAATCTCATAGATAAATACAGCCCGATAATTTCCACAAAATCTGATAACACTGCTCCCTGGTTTTCGCCGAACCTTCGTCACCTAAATAACAAGAAGATTATTCAAGCATGCTGACAAAAATAAATCATCTGAATGCTGGCGTCGGTACAAAGCATGTTACAAGGAATATCAACGTTTACTCAAAGCCACAGGGAGACAATTCTATAAACGGGAGCTGTCATCGGCAACCAATCCTCGGGACTTTTCGCATATCCTTAATCCCAAGCATAATCCTGACGTCGTCCTTATTGATCATGAGGGCGCAGCGATAACGCAGCCTGATTGTTCCGAACTACTGAACAAATCATTTTCATCGGTAGTCGCGCGTGAATGTTGAAAACCGTCAGCGACCATGATTCGCAGAGATTCTTTTATGCCGGAAATAATATTTACCGATTCTGAAATTTATGATCTCCTTAATAATCTTAATATTTTATCTTCGGGCGACAATACTGGCCTAAATAAAGCAAATCTAAAAAATGTAGCCTCGAGCATCTTCCCAATACTGTCCGCCTTATTTTTAAGGTCACTATGAACATGCGTTATACCCCACGATTGGAAGGTGGCTAAGGTAGTGCCATTATTCAAGTCTGGGGATCGTTCCTCACCTCTTAAATATCCAACAATTAATTTAACAAGCAACAATTGTAAATTAATCAAACAAATTATACACTCCCAAGTCATTAACTACCTTGAAGAACATAACCTCATATATAAGCAACAGCACGGTTTTCGCAAAGACTATTCATGTGACACTCAGCTCGCTGGTTTCATTCACCACACACATTCTTCAATATACACCGGAATTCACGTAGATACTGTATTCCTAGATCTTGCAAAAGCATTTGACTGTGGTCACATTGATAAAAATCTTTCTAAGAGGATGCAATTTGCATCGGTCAATAATCACAACTCATCTGTAGTCGCTGTAGCATATGGTGTGCCACAGGAAAGTGTGCTTGGGCGTGCATATTCCTAAGTTATACTAATGATCTACCTGATGGCGTCAAATCGAATATCACACTATTTGCTGAAGACTGCGCCATATATCGTAATATTTACTCTGACTGTGATCATGACATTCTTCAATCTGACTTAAACTCTATAAACGCATGGTGTTCAACTTTGCTAATGCTTCTAAATCTTGCTAAAACTAAATCCATGTCTTTTTACTAATCGGGCACTCCGAGCTTCAACATCGTACATCATAAACGACAGCCTTGTTGAACAAGTTTCCAGCTACAAATACCTTGGCCTGCACCTAACCCCTAACTTGACGTGGAATAATCACATTAATCATATTCTCGCATCAGGAAACCATTCGTTTGGTTTCCTGAAACGTACCATGAAACGTGCTCCCGTACACTTACGCAACTTGGCATACACAGCACTAATTCGCCCCAAAATAGAGCACGCTTCAGCCATATGGATGCCCATCAGACATTCCTAATAAGTCTTACAGGGCCTGCATAACCGTGCTGTCCGCCTCATCTTTTCAGATTATTCGCGACAAACCAGTTTAACAACATTGAAAAATCGCGCCGAGCTTGGAGCCTTATATATTCGTCGTAATATTGACACCTGTACTTGTCTTCATCGGGCGACACATTTCACCGCCTAACAAATGTTATCGCACAGCGCAGGACGCACTTGCATGTGTGGGAAGTTTCGGGAATGTTTCGATGGTTCTATCCACTGTCTGTGACCGAACCTTGTGTAATATGATTGCATGTGTGCGCGACGCGAATAATGTAGAACTTTGTGGAAAACGCGCGGGTCCCAGCGATTAGTCTTGAACATTCGACGATTGATGTATAAAAGCCGACGTGCATGACCCGTTGATCAGGTTTTCGACGATGGCTGACTGCGTTCGCCGCTGACGCCGTTCTTTCAGTGTAGCCTGTTTTTGAGGGTACAAGTTCGCCCAATAAAACACTAGTTTCGTCTTTCTCAATTTGGCTGCTTTCTTCACAGTCACTACCACGGGACAATATATCTCGTGTAACACTATTCCATAAGCTTTACTATCATGTATCTCTTCATAACGAGTTCATGTGTGAGTTTGGCTGCTTTCTTCACAGTCACTACCACGTGAAATCTGGTGGAGGTGCTTGTGTGTTCATGTACCGAACGCCCCCGCAAAGCCGCGATGCAAGCCCGAAGCCCGAGGACAAAACCGACATCACCCAAGACCAGTGCGCTAGCCGCTCACTGCAAGGACTGCCCCCAGAGCACGGACTTCTACCTGAGACGACAAAGAAGATCGTGGCCAAGACAACCCCAATGGCTGCCCCAGCGTCCCCCGTTATCCTGCAACAACCTCGGGACCCACCGACCTTCCACGGAGCAGCTACTGAAGACCCGGAATTCTGGCTGGGGACCTACATACGAATCGCGACTTTCAACAACTGGGACTCCACTGACAAGCTGTGACATGTATACTTCGCCTTAGAAGACGCCACCTGAACTTTGTTTGAGAAGCGGGAGTCGGCCATGACAACATGGGAACTGTTCCGTAGCGGCTTCCTGCGCACCTTTACGAGCGTCGTGCACAAGGAAAGGGCCGAAGCCATGCTGCACGTCCGAGTGCAGCTACCTAACGAGAACGTTGCCATATTCACGGAAGAAACGAACTGTCTGTTCCGCCACGCCGATCCGGATATGTCCGAGGTGAAGAAAGTCCGGCATCTGATACGTGGTGTGAAGGAAGAACTTTTCGGCGTAACAATACGAAGCCCACTGAAGACCGTAGAAGAGTTTATTCGCGAGCCCACCAGCATCGAGAAGACACTCGAAATGCGCAACCGGCAATTCAACCACCATACGAACTCTACCAACCACACAGGAATTCAATCGCTGGCCACCGACGATCTGCGCGAGCCTATCAGTGCGGGTGTACGGGAAGAGCTGCAGAAGTTGTACCCTAGGTCACCGCCTCAAGTAGCATCAATCGGTGAAATTGTGAAAGATGAGCTTGGGCCTCCCCTTGGAGTTCCTGAGGTGCAACCAGAATCACCGCAGTCCCCGGCGGAAGCGATGACATACGCCGCCGTCACCCGCCTCCAAGGCAACCCTGCACGACCGCGCCAGGGATCTTTAACGCCACAATTCCGTCGTCCACCATCGCCGCCGCGGCCAGCATGGCCGCCTGCCGCCCAGCGCCGCTACGCGAGGAAGACGGACATTTGGAGCGCTCCTGACCACCGCCCACTCTGCTAATACTGCGGAGAAGCGGGTCACGTCTACCGCCGATGCCCATACAGGGAAACGGGACAACGACGGTTCGCCGTGAACGCGCCGCGACCACAGCTTGGCGAACAACCTCGCGACATCGCCGACTGCCTCGCCGCCACTCCGTGGAGCGCTCGACGACCGTCCCATTCGCCGTCACAAGGCCGCTACCTGTCACCGCAGTGCCCACCATACACTGGCCCAGCCCGGGGCTGGTCTGCGAGCCCATATCCGAAAAACTGAAAGCGGCAACCGATGGAGGTGTGGTTGCTGTTCGTCGAACTGACGAAGATCCTTCGCCACCGACGAAGACGCCGAAGAGACCATCTCGACGAAATAATAACGACACGCCGCCGTCCCGACGAAGTCAGGAAGCCAAGACTACACCGACGAAAGACGACCTGACGACGCGACGTTCCAGCTTCAACACGACGCAGCCGTGATCCGACGCCAAGAGCTAACTGCAACGCCAGACAAAGAACCACCGACCTCGACGTGCTTATTGATGGCCACGCAGTTACCGCCTTAGTGGACACAGGAGCCGATTACTCCGTAATGAGCGGACACATCGCCGCCCAGTTGAAGAAAGTTAAAACTGTATGGGAATCGCCCTCAAACTCGGACCGCTGGAGGACACCTCATCACGCCGACTCGAATCTGCACGGTAAGAATTACGGTTCATGACCGGACTTACCCTGCCACCTTCGTTATCCTGCAACAGTGTTCAAGAGACGTCATTCTCAGCATGGACTTCCTGAACCAACTCGGCGCAGTCATCGACCTAAAGTCGAAGTAGATAACGCTGTTGGAAGATCGAGCGATACTGCCGGAGATTCCTCGTAGTCACCATGTCTTAAGCGTGCTCGAAAGTCAAGTTAGCATCCCCCTTCGCTCCAGCATTGTCATTTCCGTCGGCACCAAAACACCCGCTGACGTAGAAGGCGTCATCGAGGGTTACCAACGTTTACTGCTAGACCGTGAAATTTGCGTCGCAACAGAGATGGCTCGACTGCATGGAGGGAAAACTGGAGTGTTGCTGACAAACGCCAGCCAGGAGTTCAAGCACATCAACAAGGGCACGACGATCGCTTACAACGAGGAAATTCTGGAAACCAGTAACGCGTTTTTCCTCTCGGATTCCGACGACCATGGTTCCCGAACCAGACTACGCCATTAATGCAAGTCTCCCCGTAATTCAGCAACAGCAGCTCAGAAGTCGGCTCCTACGATACAAAGGCTACTTTTCGACGTCATTGAGGATTCCACAAACACCAGTCGCGAAGCATCGCATAATCACCGATCAGTGCGCTCGACCACTCCGCCAGAGCCCTTACCGAGTTTCGCCGCGAGAACTTAAAGCTATAAGAGAACAAGTCGACGAAATGCTGCGCGACGGCATCATCCAGCCGTCGAAAAGCCCGTGGGCATCCCCTGTTGTCTTGGTGAAGAAAAAGGCTCAACCTTATGTTTCTGCGACGATTATCGTCGACTGAACATAATCGAAGGAAGGATGTATAGCCCCTACCACGGATAGATGACGCATTAGCTCGGCTCTGCGACGCAAAATACTTCTAGTCGATGCATCTCAAGTCTGGTTACTGGCAAATAGAAGTCGACGACAGAGATCGCGAAAAGACCGCCTTCATCACGCCAGACGGCCTCTACGAGTTCAAGGTCATGTCATTCGGAATGTACTCGGCGCCTGCAACGTTCCAGCGCTTCATGGACGCGGTACTAGCAGGATTGAAGTGGCAGACCTTTCTTGTTTACTTGGATGACGTCGTCATCTTCGCCAGAAGTTTCGACGATCACCTTAGGCGGCTTGCAACAGTACTAGAGCCCATCAAGTCAGCAGGGCTCACTCTGAAGCCCGAAAAGGGCCGCTTCGCTTACGATCAGCTTCTATTCCTAGGCCACGTCATCAGCAAGTCTGGAGTCTGCCCTGACCCGCCGAGGACAGCTGCCATCGCAAGGTTCGCGCAGTTCATCGACAAGACGGCAGTGCGTAGATTTCTTGGCATGCGTGCCTACTACAGGGTATTTGTCAAGGGCTTTTCACGCATCGCTGAGCCGCTGACGCAACTAACTAAATGTGCGTCGAGTTCAAGTGGGAAACGCCGCAGGCCGATGCATTTCAAGAACTCAGGCGATGCATGCAGTCGCCGCCCGTACTTGCACATTTCGACGAGCACGCCGATACCGAAATCTACACTGACGCCAGTAACCTTGGCCTCGGTGCCGTCCTAGTCCATAGAATAGATGGACATGAACAGGTTATAGCTTACGCTAGCCGGTTGTTGTCAAAACTGGAAGACAATTATTCTACAGCCGAGAGGAATGCCTCGCCATCGTTTGGGCTGCCGCGAAGTTTCGCCCTTACCTATACGACAGGCCATTCAAAGTTGTCAGCGACCATCACGCCTTGTGTTCGCTAGCGAACTTAAGGGATCCTTCAGGACGGCTGGTGCGGTGGGGCCTAAGACTGCAAGAATATATCACTGTAACCTATAAGTCCGGACGCAAACACTCTGATGCCGATTGCCTATCGCGCACCCCCATTGACTCGCCGCCCCAAGATGACGAAGATGACGGCACCTTCCTTGGCATTTTAAGCGCGGAAGATTTCGCTGAACAGCAGCGAGCAGACCCGGTGTTGAAAAACCTCGTTGAGTATTTGGAAGGGCACGCCGACGTTATCCCTAGGGTATTTAAGCGAGGATTGTCTTCGTTTTCGCTTCAAAACAACCTACTCGTAAAGAAGAATTCTCAACAGTGCGCGCCAACTACCTTCATGTTGTCTCGTCAAGACTGCGTCCAGAATTATTGCACGCCCTACATGACGATCCGACTGCTGGACACCTCGGATTTTCCCGGACACTATCGAGGACACATGAAAGGTGTTATTGGCCGCGCCTGACCGCCGTCATTGCCCGTTATGTCAGAACATGCCGAGACTGTCAGCGACGCAATACACCACCGACAAGGCCAGCCAGATTACTACAGCCAACCGAGCCTCCTTGCCAACCATTACAGCAGATCAGGATGGGCTTGTTGGGACCTTTTTCGACGTCAACAACCGGAAATAATTGGATCGTCGTGGCGACGGACTACCTCACCCGCTCGCTGAAACTAAAGCACTGCCGAAAGGCAGCGCAGCCTAAGTGGCGAGATTCTTTGTCAACAACCTCCTGCTCTGACATGGCACCCCAGAAGTCCTCATCACCGACAGAGGAACGGCCTTTACATTGGAGCTCACACAAGCCAATCTGCAATACCGTCAGACAAGGCACAGGAGGACAACGGCCTACCAGCCACATACGAATGGTCTCACAGAGCGGCTGAATAGGACCCTCGCCGGAATGCTAGCAATATACGTCGACGTCGAACACAAGACCTGGGATGCCGTCCTGCCGTACGTAACATTCGCTTACAACACGGCGGTGCAAGAAACAACACAGATCACGCCGTTCAAGCTGCTTTACGGCAGGAACCCGACGACGACGCTTGACGCCATGCTGCCGCACGTCACTGATGAGGAGAATCTTAACGTCGCTACCTATCTCCAGCGCGCCGAAGAAGCCCGACAACTCGCCCGCCTGCGGATAAAGAACCAGCAGGGGACCGATAGGCGACATTACAACCTTCGACGACGCTAAGTCAAACTCCCAGCCTGGCGACCGTGTTTGCATTTTGACCACGATACGCTGACACGGACTTAGCGAGAAGCTTTTACGCCGCTATTTCGGACCCTAGAAGATCATCGGCCGCATTGGCGCACACAACTATGAGGTCGTGTCACACGGCATTTCGTTATTACAGCACCACCGCTCACAACCTAAAATAGTCCATGTTGTGCGACTTAAGCCATTCTACCAGCGCTAACGAACCTTAGGACTTTGCATAGCTGAACGTTGATCCGACGACGCTTCGTCGAGTACCAGCCCGGCGACCGTGTTTGGGTATGGACCCAGGTACGCTGACGAGGACTCAGTGACAAACTACTGCGACGCAATTTCGGACCCTACAAGGTCATCCGATGTATTGGCGCACTGGACTATGAGGTCGTGCCAGACGGCATTTCGCATTTACAGCGGCGCCGCGCACGATCTGAAGTGGTCCACGTGGTGCCTCTTAAACCCTTTTACGGACGCTGACGAACTTCCTTATTTTGTTGTTTTCGTCGATACGAGTGCTTTTTTTTATTACTTTCGTTTCTTTGGAGCATCGGGCGGATGCTTTCTTAAGAGGGGGGTATTGACACGTGTACTCCTCTGCCTCGGGCGACACGTTTCACTACCTAACAAATGTTGTCGCACAGCGCAGGACGCGCTAGCATGTGTGGGAAGTTTCTTGAATGTTATCAATGGTTCCATCCACTGTCTGTGACCGAACCTTGTGTAATCTGATTGCATGTGCGCGCGACGCGAATAACGTAGAACCTTGTGGAAGGCGCGCGGGCAGGCACGGGTCCCAGCGATTAGTCTGGAACATTGGACGATTGATGTATAAAAGCCGACGCGCTTCACCCGTTTATCAGATTTTCGACGATCGCCTACTGGGTTCGCCACTGTCGCCGTTCTTTCAGTGTAGCCCGTTTTTGAGGGCACAAGTTCACTCAATAAAACGCTAGTTTCTTATTTCTCAGTTTGGCTGCTTTCTTCACAGTCACTACCACGTGACAATATATCTCGTTTAACACTATTCTATAAGCTTTACTATCATGTATCTCTTCATAACGAGTTCATGTGTG
This sequence comes from Dermacentor variabilis, assembly GCF_050947875.1. Taxonomy (NCBI): domain Eukaryota; kingdom Metazoa; phylum Arthropoda; class Arachnida; order Ixodida; family Ixodidae; genus Dermacentor; species Dermacentor variabilis. The sequence goes on from NC_134574.1 coordinate 27,560,062, forward strand.
AACTCTCAGCCATTTTTCCCCGTCGTGATCATTCTTGCAAAGTCAAATGCATCATCTGCCGTGCCCTCGAATTTTGTCACTAATTTATCCCTCGCACCATCATAGAGTAGAATAATCCGCCATTGGACATTGTCACGGAAACAAATGCATCGAAATTTACAGACGCTCTTTACAATAACATGCATACCTAATATTGATACAAGGTAGAAACATATTTAAAGAACACGCGCACGTTCGTGCGCACCGTCAAGAGGACAAGGGCGTATTGGAGCTAAAAGCGACGAAATGATGGCACGCGTTTTCCCCGCACACACTCGCATCCTAGATGGCCGTTGTCAGCGTCTACAAGACGAAGAGTTGAAGCGACGCTCGATTGAGAAGCAGAAGGTATTCTTAATCTCCTGTTCAGAACGCGGCAGTGCTTTTTAATTACCCCCAGGGTACAAGTTAGCCCACAATAAATAGTTGTGCGTGGACCCCCTAATTGTTCGTTACATTTCTGGTGAAGGCGCTGGGTAATGATTTCCAGCCCAATTCGTGTTGGAGAAAGCAGTCCGGAACCACGCCAGCTCAGACGCAACGAGCTCGCGCCTGTCCACCAGCGCACGAGCCGTCGCCTACGTGGTGAGCCGCCTGAGTTTACTCTTCTGCAGGAGAAAACTATAATAGCGGCAGCAGACAATCCTGAAATGACATCCCAGACAGCCTCAACCCACATCGTTGTTGATCAGCCACGGACCCGCGAGCCTTTTCCCGGCGATACCTACGAAGACGCCGAGGACTGGTTGAAAGGCTTCGAGCGCATCGCTGACTACAATAGATGGGACGAAAACCGGAAGCTCCGCAACGTTTACTTCGCGTTGAAAAGGCTGTGAGCGAACGTGGTTTGAAAACCATGAAGCTGTCCTCCGGTCGTGGGATGACCTCCGACGGTAGCTGTTGGCCACGCATCCGAGTACAGACCGCCGAGAAAAAGCTGAAGCCGCTTTGCAAGCAAGAAGCCAACGAAACAACGAAGGCGTGGCAATGTGTGTCAAAGATATGTCCCTCTTATTCCGCCGGGCCGATCCGAGCTTGAGCGAGGAGAAGAAGCTTCGGCACCTGATGCGCGGTGTGAAGTAGGAGCTTTTTGCCGGTTTGGTTCGCAGCCCTCCACGCACCGTCGCCGAATTCCGCTCCGAGGCGACAACTATGGAAACGACTCTTCAGCAACGAGCGAGACTCTACAACCGCCATATGAACGTCGCGTCTATGGATGCGATTTCGGCAATGTTCGGGAACAGCTTCGAGGTCTTACGAGAACTCGTAAGATCTGTGGTTCGAGAATAGCTCCAGAGACAACAGCTGAACAAGGGCCTCACAGTGGTCTCTTCGTTAGCAGAAGTGGTTCGCGAAGAAGTGAGACAGTCAGTCCGCGAACAGCACCCGCAAGCACAGCCGCAAGCGTCGTCACCGGTACGGCCGACGGTATCGTACGCCGAGGTACTCAGAGGATCTCCAGCACGTACTTTCGTCGCGGCAACTACGCATGTATTCGAACCTCGGTTCTTGCCATCTCCGCCGGAGACGAGATTCCGGAAGGCTGACATATGGTGCACTCCTGATAGAATCCCACTGTGCTACCACTGCGGCGAAGCTGGTCATCTCTACCGGACGCGCGAATACGGCAGAGCACGGAATTGGGGGTTTTGCGTAAACGCTCCTTGCCCAAAAAACGGCGAACGCCCTTTCGAGATCTAGGAGGTATTTGTCAACGGGCCAAAGCCCGCATACTTCACAGCAACATCAACCTCGGTCAACAGTGCCGCTGAGTTATCGATCTCCAAGCCGGCGTCCATCCTCAAGCTCCCCAAGGCGACGCCCCCAAACCCCACGCCGGCGAAATCTAATACCGGCGACCTGTGGAGGTGAGGTCGCTGTGGACGCAAGAACAGAGCCTCCAGCGCTGATTTTGAAATATAACGACGGACGCGAGAACAGTTGCGAAAAGAGTGACGTTGCTTCTGATTTATGTATGTTTATAGATAGCTGCGAAATTACTGCTTTAGTAGACACAGGCGCAGACAATTCCGTTATGAGTAAGGTACTTACCAGAAGACTGAAAAAAGTGCTGACTGCTTGGAGAGGACCGCAAATTCGAACCGCCGGAGGACACCATATCAACCCGGGGGCTAGGTGCATTTCTAGAATCGGAATACGCGGCTTTGCATACGTCGCCAGTTTCATTGTCCTGTCAGAATACTCAAGGGATTTATTTATTGGAATTGACTTTTTGTAGGCGAACGGTGCAGTTATCAACTTGCAGGAATCCTTTGTGTCGTTCTCATCGAAGCACGCCATCGAGACGTTCGCGTGTGAAGAACAATTTGATGCTCTTCAGATTATAGACGACGACGTCACGATACCCCCAAGATCCAGCATAGCTGTCACTGTAAGAAGCACTGTCTTCAGCGACTATGAAGGAATAGCAGACAGTAAAACTAGGCTCCTACTCGAGAAAGGGATTTGTATGGCAAGGGGTCTGGTTCGGCTGCGTGACAGGTGTTCAAATGTCTTCCTGACTAATTTTGGAAATGAAGTCCAACATGTTGCGAAGGGAACCGTCATTGCCCTCCTTAATGATTATGAACAGATTACGGATTTGAGCCCTTCCGATGCTACACTGCTGGATTCTGACAAAGTAGGCTCCATACTCGCATCCGTCAACATCGAAGCAGCACTATCACCGAGCCAGAAGCAGCAAATAGAGAACCTTGTACGAGAATGCGCCTCGTGTTTCTCAACGATATCGAAAGTACAGAGAACATCCATCGCCAAACACCGTATGATTTTCGACGTAGCTGTGAGGCCTATTTGCCAGCATCCCTACCGAGTGTCACCGAAGGAGAGAGAGATTATCAACAAACAATTCAAACGAATGCTTAGAGACGGTGTAATTCAACCATCGACCAGCCCTTGGGCCTCGTCTGTGGTGCTGGTAAAGAAAAAGGATCAGACCTTGCGCTTCTGCGTTGATTATCGGAAGCTAAACGTCGTCAGAAAGCGGAATGTCTATCCACTTCCAAGGATCGATGACACCCTCGATAGACTACGGGATGCGAAATTCTTTTCCTCTCTCGACCTCAAATGCGGATACTTGTAAATAGAAGTGGACGAACGAGATCGTGAGAAGACAGCATTCGTCACACCAGACGGACTATACGAATTCAAGGTACTTCCGTTCGGCCTCTGTTCCGCACCTGCCACCTTTCAGCGGATGATGGACACTGTGCTCTCCGGGTTAAAGTGGCAGTCCTGTCTGGTTTATCTTGACGATGTCGTGATTTTTTCTACCACCTTTGCTGAGCATATGGAAGGACTAAGGACTGTGCTCAAAGCTATTGGTTCAGCAGGGCTGACGATAAAGCCACAAAAATGTCACCTCGGCTTCCATGAGCTTCTTTTCCTCGGCCGTGTGATTAGCTCCGAAAGCATTCGTCCTGACCCTGAGAAGACCGGAGCAGTAGAAAATTTTTCTAGACCAACTGATAAAAAGGCCGATAGGTGATTTCTAGGATTTAGTGCCTACTACAGGCGTTTAGTCGAAAATTTTTCAAAGATTGCCGAGCCGTTAACGCGACTAACGAAAGAAGATATGCATTTTGTATGGCACAGTGAACAAGAAGATGCATTCAATGAGCTACGACGGCGACTTCAAAACCACCCGGTCCTTGCGCACTTTGATGAGGAAGCGGAAACAGACATCCACACAGACGCCAGCAATTAAGGACTCGGTGCCGTCCTCGTTCAATGGCAAAACGGAGAGGAAAGAGTGATTGCATACGCCAGCCGCACTCTTTCTAGGGCTGAAACCAACTATTCAGCCACCGAGAAAGAATGCCGCGCAGTAATATGGGCAATAGGAAAATTCCGACCATACTTATGCGGTAGACCGTTCCGAGCAATCAGAGACCATCACTCATCGTGCTGGCTTGCAAACCTGAAAGATCCTTCTGGACGGCTTGCTAGATGGAGTCAGAGGCTGCAGGAATACGACATAACGGTCGTGTAGAAATCAGGTCGCAAGTACAGTGACGCTGATTGTTTATCACGAGCGCCGGTCGAATCTGCTCCTGTTAAAGATGGACACGACTTTCCGTTTGTTGGAGCCGTGACCACCTCTGACATGGCCGAACACCAGCAGTCTGACGCCGAGTTGCTCCTACTGCTCAGGCACCTCGAGGGACACCCCGACCATGTTCCGCGAGTTTTATGCCGGGGATTGTGATCGTATGTGATGAGAAATGGCGTAATGTACAAAAGAAATTTTTAACACAGCACAGAGAAATTTCTACTCGTCGTTCCTTCAGCTTTGCGATCCGAAATCTTCGAAGCCTGTGACGATGACCCATCAGCAGGACACCTCGGAGTGAGCAGAACGTTCGCCCGAATTCACGCTAAGTACTACTGGCCAAAGCTATTGACTTCAGTACAAAATTATGTACGAACATGTCGGGATTGCCAAAGACGCAAAACGCCTCCATGAAGAGAAGCTGAAAGGTTTTCGAGAAAAAATGAGTGAAGAGGAGTACGCCGTGGCTTTCAACCCTCTGAATTCGAATATCGCATCGAAATTGAGTGAAAGAAAGCGCAAACATATTTTATTTCGACGCGAAAGTGCAGCAGCAGACACGCCCAGCTCGAGCGCCTCGTTTCCGCCTGTGATTGGTCGGGCGCCTCGTGACGTCAACAATGGTGTTCATCCAGACCGACTGCTGCCGCTACACACGAAGCACGGTGCAAAGTAGTTTGGTGGTGTTTTGCGGAGACGGTCATGGAAATTTTCGAGAGCTTGCGTTTCTCGGAGGAGTTCGGCGTTAAGTCCAAACTCTACGAGAGCGATTTTGCGCGCAACGGTGACGGGCGACGGCTTCGAGCGACAAAACGGGCCGTCGCTTGAACAAATCGCTCGGTGTTGTCGCTCGATAGCTAGTGCCTAGAAATCTAGAACTCGTCGCTCGTCACCCGGAAATGCTATGAGCGACTAGCCAATTGTGCGAAGCCGAAACTGGATGTACATAACTCAAATACTGCTGTTTGTCGCACGAAACGAGCAAACTATTGAATTTTACACGTGCAAGAACAAGAACCTAGTGCAAGACCTTCAGAAATATTTTATGATCCTTCTTCAGTAAAATACACAAATTGATAAAGCATGCGTCCCGCTAGTTTCGGCGCGTATATTGCTGCCCTCACACCGGGAAGTCGTCGCTCAAAGCCGTCGCTCGCGTGGAGTTCGGCTTGCAGACGACGAGTGAACGCGACAGCCATCGCCTCGCTTGTAGCGCTGTCGCTGTTGCGTGCAAGATCACTTGTAAGGGGTTTATACTTGTACATACTACACGTACGTACATACTTGTACATACTACATGTACGAGCCGATTGCGAAGAGCCGGCGTCTCCAAGAAGCAAATAATGCTGGTGCAAGCACTGCTTTCTACGCGAAAGAAGGCGAAGTGTTAGCATCTCCTTCTGCTGGAAATGTTCTTTGGCGAGTATGTTTTTTGCTAAGCTGCATTCAGCGTTCCAGTGAGTACGTTTCCGGGCAAACAACTGTAGTGTTATGTTCCTGCATGCCTCCTCGTAGAACGTAAGCGGTGATGCGATCTTCAGCATTTGTGCGCGGCCCCAAAGCTGTCGGCAATCTATACAGACTGTTTAAACGCGGGAAAAGTTTACCGGCTGTTGTAGCACGTGTTGTATAGAACCTTCATCAGCGCGCCATCCGCACGCTACACGTAACCGGCGAATTCCGTAGGCTACGTGAGATGGTCGGTTTCTTATGTGTGCGAGAGAAGGGGGAGTGCAGCGTCTTGGCGTGAGCAGGCTTTCCAACACATGCAAGCTTTACGCTCGCACTGTGTTATGGTAGCTGCATGCAGGCTGTTTCACAACACACGTGCGAATAGAAAATTCGCGGCGCTTGGCGATGAAACTTGTGTCAAGGGTGGGCGATAAACATGCACCTTCCGTTCAGCGTGCTAACTATTTATTTAGGAGAATCCAAAGCACGCATTATTGAAAAACTCCGGTAGCAATCGTCACGGAAGTGGTTAGAGCGCAACACTTGTTCTTGAGCGCTTAAAGTTGTTTCGCTTCACAGCAGCCTCCCACTTAGCTGAAAGCTTCTTGTCTTGCAGGAACTAATGGAACATCGGAACATCGTCGCGGCCGCTGGTGTTCGTGCAAATGTAGGCTGCACAGAACGCCGGCATGATCGTCCTACAAGTTCAATTGATGCTGCGCACGTAAGCTACCACTCCTATATACACACAAATAAAGGAACGTAGGTTCGAGCGGAGCAGATTACGACGGCACGCACGCAGAAATAAGCCCGGTCAGGCACGGTCGCGGAGACTGCGAAGGAGCGGAACACCAGTGTTGACGTCACTAAGCCGCGGTTTCCGGTCTCCGCTCGCATCGTCAGCAGCAATGCGCGGCGCTCGACGGGGGGCGGAGGTACAGCGCAATTTTAACCGTCGATTGCGTCGCTCCTAAGTGAGAAATCCCCCCCCCCCCAAAATTTTACCTTCATGGTTTATAAGGTTCTCACATCCGTATATGAGCGTCTTATTGAATTCAACATACTCTTCAGCTTCCCTTTAAAACCGGCAGGCCTCCTTCAACCAATAGAACCCCCAGGAGCCCCGTTCGAACAAGTAGGAATGGACTTGCTCGGTCGTTTTCCGACATCGTCATCAGGGAAACGATGGATTGTAGTAGCCACCGATTACCTAACCCGATATGCCGAGACATCGTCTCTCATCAGTGCAACACATCCTCTCTCATCAGTGCAACCGCTGTTGAATTGGCTGAATTATTTGTCACCAAGATAGTATTACGACACGGCGCCCCTGCAATTATTATCACGGACCGAGGAACTTCGTTCACAGCCGATTTGACGCAATCCATTGTGAAATTGACTCATACCAGCCACAGGAAAACAACTGCCTATCACCCTCAAACAAATGAGCTAACCGAGCGATTGAACAGGACGCTGACCGATATGTTGTCAATTTACGTAGGTTTAGAGCACGTACTTGGGACAAGATACTACCATATGCAACATTAGCGTACAATACCGCATTGCAAGAGACCACTCAAGTAACGCCATTCCAATTCGTTTTTGGTCGAACAGTTACGACACCCTTGGATGCAATGCTGCCTATCAGCGACAGTACAGAACAGAAGCCGGACATCAGCGACTTTACACAGATGGCCGAAGAAGCACGTCAGCTGGCGCGACATCGCATTCAACAAAGGCAGCGCATCGACGCGGACCTATACAACCTGCGGCGAAGGGAAGTCGAGTATGCACCAGGCGACAGAGTATGGGTGTGGACTCCCGTGCGGACGCGCGGCCTGTCCGAAAAGCTTTTGCGCCGTTATTTCGGCCCTTACCGAGTACTTCGCCGCGTCAGTCCCCTGAACTACGAAGCTACGCAAGAAGGACAAGTGAGCTCATCATGATGCCGGCGTCGCACAGAAACTGTGCATGTGGTCAGACTGAAGCCATATTATGACAGGCAGTGAATATTCGACCAAACATGTATTCTGTGCCATATACCACTTTAGTATGGACAACAGCTTGTGAAACATTTAGTCGCTTTACGCATCGGGACGATGCGTTTTGTAGGGGGGATAATGATACAAGGTAGAAACATATTTAAACAACGCGCGCAGGTTCGTGCGATCCCTCAAGAGGACAAGGGCGTATTGGAGCTAAAGACGACGAAATGATGGTACGTGTTTTCGCCGCACGCAGTCGCATCGTAGATGGCCGTTGTTAGCGTCTACAAGAAGGAGAGGGGAAGCGACGCTCGAGAGAGAAGAAGGCATTCTTGATCTCCTGTTCAGAACGCGGCAGTGCTTTTTATTTACCCCCAGGGCACAAGTTAGCCCACAATAAATAGTTGAGTCTGGACTCCCGTAATTGTTCGTTACAATATATAATGTTTTACTCTGTGATTTGTAAACTGAATTTTTTTTCTATCCGCCAATAACCGAAAAGTCGCCGTGACATTGTTATAGTTTGTGAAAATCATTTATATTTGCTGTACGGATAACTATTTTTATTTGCTTTCTCCTGTGTTCTTACGGTGACGTACTGTAATTAATTTTATCCCAATTAGGCTTTTGTGTTGTATCTGCATGTATACATGGTTCTTTGCCTCACCGATGTAACCTTTACCCTATGTAATCCCTCTCTAAATGGCCTTTAGGGTTATTCTGAAATGAATTGTGAAATTAATACGTTTTCTACACTCATTGAGAGGTATATACCAGTTATTATTAAAGAATGCAGCAACTACAAACCACGGTTTATTAATCAGCTAAAACACCTCAATAACAATAAGAAGCGTCTCTATCAAAACGCGGACAAAGACAGGCCGCCTGTATCATGGAAACGATACGAAAAAGGCAATTCCCAGTACAAATCCATGCTTAAAACACCACGTCAGCATTTTTTTTTCGTCATGACTTGGCATCGATGATTATCACTTATCTTCAGAGGTTCTGGCGCATAATACATCGAGCTTCCTTTCGTCATGTTATCCTCGCAGGTCCCAAAAGCGAGATAGTTCCGGACTTCATGTGTGCGGAGATTCTAAATGACACGTTTTCCTCATTGTTTGGCCATGAAGATATCGCTACTAGTCCTACATTCGACGCGCTTTCTGATGTAGGCTTGTCTGAAATAGTAATTGACGAAGCAGGCATATTTTTCTTTAACGAGCCGACTAAAATTATCATCTACGTGTGACCACAATGAATTTGATCCCAACATTCTTAAAAACGCACCTGAAGGGCTATCGCGTATACACTCCGCAATATTTTCACAATCTTAGTCTAGGTCAAGCATTTCTAATGATTGGCGAATGGCCAATGTCATTCCAGTCTTGAAGTCCGGCGAGCGTTCTTCATGCCTCAACTAGAGACTCTTATCTTTAACAAGTACAATATATAAGTCATTGGGACACGTAATACATTCACAGGTCGTCAAATATTTTAAAGAGTACAACTTAATGTTTAAGTATCAGCATGGTTTTCGCAAGGGATATTCGTGCAACACGCAGTTAGCTGACTTTATTGGCAACCATAGGTGCTGGTATTCAGATGGATGCAATATCGGTACGCATCACCAAGTGCTATGCTCGAAACAGCAGAACTAGTTACCCTGCAGAAACTGCGATATAAAGAAGGATTAAAGTACATGTATCTGCTCTATCATGGAAAATTAGGCACCAACAAGGATACGTATAGCGAGCCTCTCGCTCGTCGATCAACTCGGTCTAGCCCGGCTAAGCAGCTTAAAGATTACTACTGCAAAACAGAAGCCTTTAGAAATTCATATTTTCCCCGAACCATTAGGGAATGGAATGTACACGGTCGTCCACTTCAAATTTGAACACGGCTCCGGGCGGCCGGCCAGGCCGGCGCTCCGCGGAGCGCCGCTCGTGGGCGCCGGGGTAATTAACGCGCCGGCGCACTGGCAGCCACAGTCGTGGCCTCAGCCGCCAGCACACACTAGTGCAGGCGCGCTGTAGCAGACGACGCGGCTGCGTCGTCTGCTACAGCTACAATACCTATCAACAAAGAATACAAATTTTAGGTATTATACTGGACTCCGAGCTTACCTTTAAATAGCACATTCAATATCCTAAAGAAAAATGTCTAAGGACAATGAACTAGCTTAAAATTCTATCCCACTCAACAGGGGGCAGCGACAGGAAGTGCCTGATGAATGTTTATAAGAGCCTAATTCGATCACCATTGGACTATGGTGCCGTCGTATATAACTCTGCCGCTCCGGGTGCACTAAAGATCCTAGATCATGTCCACCACCTAGGTATCCGCTTAGCAACTGGCGCTTTCAGAACAAGCCCGATTGAAAGCTTATACGCGGAATCAAATGAATGGTCGCTCCATCTACAGAGAACTTACATCAGCATTACATATTTCCTGAAAATACACTCCAATCATCAACATCCATGTTTTAACACTGTTAACGATATGACCTGCACTACAATTTTCCATAATCGTCCCTCTGTAAGAAAGCCTTTCTCGCTTCGAGTGAGGGAGCTTAGTGATGAGATACACGTCCCACTCCTCGAGCTTCGCCTAATGCATCCAACCCAGTTGTTACCGCCTTGGGAGTGGCAGGTCATAGAATGGGACATATCCTTTTTACAAGTAACAAAACACGCACCAGAGATCAAAATACGAACTCATTTCCTAGGACTACAGCACAAGCACTCCTGCGCAGAGTTCTACACAGACGCTTCGAAGTCTAATGCCGGGGTGTAGTATGCTGCCGTCGTCCCATCCTTCTCAGAATCGGATGTACTACATCCGGAAACAAGTATATTTACGGCCGAGGCCTACGCATTACTGTCTGCTGTGAAGCATATAAGAAAAGCAGAATTTCAAAAGTCAGCGATATATACAGACTTCCTAAGTGTCGTGAAGGCCCTGATGTCACTCTATACACACAAAAAACCAGTACCTAATGAACTATATTCCGTCTTGTGTAAAGTGTACAGATCTAACCAGCATATCATATGCTGGGTGCCTGGCCATAGGATCATCGAGGGTAACGTTCTGGCGGACGAGGTGACCACGTCAATCGCATCGCAACCTGTTAACCCTACCGCTGCGGGACCTGTCACAGTTCTTAGGCCTTTCTTGCGAAGGATATTGCGAGACCACTGGCAACGCATGTGGGACGCGGAAACGGATAATAAGCTCTACCTGATAAAACCACAGTTAGGATTATGGCCCTCTACTACGAAATCGCGCCGAAGAGATGCCCTATTCTGTTGTCTCAGAATAGGACACACGTTTGGCACCCATAATTTTCTACTCACCGGAAGTGAGCCTCCAATCTGTGGTAGATGCGTGGAGAGGCTGACCGTACTCCACGTCCTCCTGGAGTGTCGGGAAGCCGAACCTGAGAGAAAGAGACATATTTCATTAGCATACCGACAGCACATTCCTCTTCATCCTGCAATGCTTCTTGGTCCAGAACCGGTTTTTAATACAGACAGAGTCCTAGGTTTCCTCAGAGATGTGGTCTTACATGTTATTAGTCCAATGCATTCGTAGCGCCTCCTCTCTCCAGAGGATGTCACTGCGATAATACTTTTGCATAGCACATGCCTCTAGGCCCTTGTGTTTCATGGGCTCTAAGGAAGCAGTAGTGCTCTAGCTTTTCTTATAATCTGATATATTTTACCTATCGTATCATTCTTTTAAATGCAGCTAAATGTTCATAGTACAAGTCATACGTCATCGCCATAATTTTATTATACAGATTTTACGCACTTTAGAGCGTATATTTTAAGGCATCTTTACAGCCACGTCACACCAACTTCATAGTAATCATAATTACACTGCGAAATCATTAGCACAGACATGGCGCTCTTCGGTCATACCTGGCCCTTGCGCCATAAAACCCCATACATCATCACCATCAAAAAAGCATTGATCACCACTTACACAGGAGATTATTGAAGCTGATCTCGCAGCAAGGGCTGGCAGCACGTATGTTAGCGCTCAATCTTTGTGCCTATCTCCACAGGAAGTAAGAGTTATTGATCAGTTTAACCGTGCATGACAGAATTGCGCGTTCTGTGACTCATGATGATGTAGTCTTCTATCGATGTGACGTTTTGTGAAGTGTTGTGACGACATTTCCTGATGCTTTCTTGTAGCTATATATCTCGTGCAACTTGCCAATAAGCCAGTTGGAAGACAGCGCTCTGTTCTTTCATCTGGCCGACTCGGATTGTTTCTTCCTTTCTATGTTGCGCTGCACCAGTTTGCAATGCAATGTCAGCTCGCCCAATCCTCAAACCTAATAAAATGTAGCGACTTGGATACATAACAGGAAGAAAAAATCGTGTAAAGATATATTACGTTTACAGAACTAAGATTAAAGCGGCTCCGCATGAGATGAACTGACCAAAAAATAATGTAAAACAGCACAACTACAAGTAAAAACTCAATGCCCAGGTATAAAATTAAAGAAAGAGAATGAATAAACAGAAGACGCATCTTACTGCAGGAAACACCAACCGCCACCGCTCGATGTCTATGTCGTGCTTTTTTCACACTTCTCGAGAAGCCTAGGGTGGCTTCTCTCCTCAAGCCGGCGACAACCAAGACTTCGCACTGCCTGCAACTCACGACACTGGCGCCAGGTATTTCTACGCAAGGCGGGACATGGGCTGAGTAAACAACGTAATAAAATCGTTCACACTTAGCATCCAGTGTCTAAGAGCCCTCCGCAGAGCCTACAAGATGTCTGGCGATCTTGCACTCCGAATTGAATGCATACGAACGATTTTGCCGTGGCACAGCACTGAAAATTAATGTCCCTCGTACTTGGCTTGCACAGTAAGCCAACCCCAGCTTCGGCAGAAATATAGCATCCACCCTACCTTGTGGCAGTGTTTCTGCGAGAGGCAGTACCTCTCTGTTGTCTTCCTTCGATACGCAGTCTGCGTTTCCTTCTGCCGCATGCATGATATGCGTACTTGCAATGCTTTCGCCGCAGGCGTCTGTATATGCGGCAGTCGTACCGGCGCCTTCTCGTGAATGAGGATAGAATTGCCATGCATGCTTCAATACAAGTTAATGCCTGTCCGCGTGGATTCGGTCTGCTCTAACCCTGAACTGCTTCGAGTGCCCTTACTTCCTTCGTTGCAAGCTTACGCTTGATGGTGGTAATGCCCTTTGCCATGGTTTGTACATTGTGCTTGCGTATTCGAGTTGCCATTCTAGGTGACTCTGGTGCTCCCACGCTTTCTACATTTCGCCTCAAGCTCCTTGGGTGAAGGTAGTCGTGTCTCACCATTACATTCTTGGGTCCTTCGAGCCAACTCGGCGCTTAAGGCCAGTTTGAATTCAAGTGCGAATCGCTGGCGTCTCCTTCATGACTGAATTGCCAGTTGGTGCCGCCAAGTTTATGCCTGTTGTATCAAGGTCTCGTGAATGTCAATTTCTAATAGCGGTTGGTCTCGCTAATTAACGTTGCCTTCCACACTTTACGACAAGCCCCAGCAAATTTAGTTACCGGAACTAATAACCATTGATTCCGCAGGCGCAGGTAAAAAAAAGTGAGAACAGAGAAACTCACCGCACTAAGGAACTGATCTTCGCGGTTCCTCGGGCATCCCTCGTTGTAGGTTCTTGATTGCCTACACACCTAGTAGTGGAATATAGTGGTTTCCATTCAGCCATTGTTCGTCGCCCTAAAGAAGACAGGTGTGATAGTGTTTATACACACATGGTTACTCATTGGGCCTCATTCAAGTTTCTCTTTACGCCACTGCTGCTTCTTTTCCACAGATGGATGTTGTGAGCTTATATAGAGAGAAACTGTTGTCATCATCCACTGGCACTGCCAACGTTGCTTCATGTAATCAGAGATGGGTGCCATAAAGATACTTGTAGCAAGTATGTGACGCCCCCTCGGGCATAATCTTGGTTCGCCCGCCAAGGTCGGTGTCCTGCTAAAGCTCGGCAGGCAACATTGGTCACCGCACCACAATAAACACCGACGAGCACGGCTGCTCGCCGGTCAGTCATCGTTCAGCACCACCACGCTGCGGAGCGTCCGTCTATCAGAGGGTGCCACAAGCCCTCCCTTGTTCACGACCCGGGGTGGATCGTGACACTGGCGACGAGGGTGCGATCCTCGTGACAATACTAATCTTTGAAACCAAAAGATTTGCATACAGTACGTTCAAAGGCAGAAGTTTATTCGTTAAGACATATTCTGGAGCGTTATCGCGGCAGAGCCGAATGTGTAGGGCGCGTCTGCTACGTCCGCAGCAGTCCAAAAAGTACGGAATCTCGATTTTTTTCACGTTTTGTTGCTAAACAATCCACAAAACATCACACTAGCGACCTGGTTGTCAAAGAGCTATTGCATGCAGGAGACGATTTCTGTCTCTACACGTTGCAATAAATACTTGAAATAAATAGAAAACATCGATCTACTGCAACTCGCTGAAGTGTTGCCATTTCAGACAGACGTAATCTCTCAGATGAATTAGTGCAATAATAAAAAGAACGTGCCAATCAGATCCACTTACTGCATACACGCGATACATCATTCATCACAAAGTATACGAGATAAGTGTCCACAGGAGCTGAACAATGAGAAGTGCAGGAGCCCATAAACGTAGCCAGCGCTCCAGTCAGGTATCGCGACCATTGACGAGCACTCTGTGGCACTAAGTGTCCAGCGGCAATGCCGACATCATGTTCCGTCGGGGTTCATTCTCCGCGAGACATGAGGCTGCCTTCGATATACTGCGCAGAGTATATTAGGCTTGAAGCCAAACGTTTATGAAAAGGAACACCACATACGTCATAGCAATGTAGGAAAACAAAAACTGAATGCAATAATTCTCCCTTATATACAGAGTGACCAAGCTAAATATCTGGACGAACAATTGGTGCTCTACGGTTGGCAAGGGCCAGAAGTGGTTCCACATGAGACACCATGGCATTACATAAAAATTGATACCACCACTATGACTTTCAGGGAAGAGGCAAAGCACCGGAAGGCGTGGTGAGGGTTCAGCTTCATCTGAAGAAGTGATGGGAAAAATCATCGAATAGAAAGTGAATGCTGATAACGTGGTACACCACGGCTATCATTATAAAGCACAAAAATAAACTATAACTTCAGATGAGTTCTTAAAAAGTTTGCGCCCTACAATCTGGTGACGTCTGCCAGATTTGTCGTTTTCCGGACAATGGTTTGCATTGCATGTTAGTGCAAGGTACCGCATGTCTGTGTAAGTTGTTAGTTCAAGAATATTTACCCAAACGATATATTCTTTCGCTACCACATACTGCCGACCTGCCACTGTCCTCCCCTAATGTGCCATTTTAGTTCGCCTGCGTGAAACTGCAGTTGAAGTAGAATGGTCATGAATATATGGCAACGAGTTAGACGGCTTCAACAAATGCACTGCAGAGCATTCTTAATAAAGTTTTCGCTGCTTGCTTTCAGGTTAGTCATATACATATACACTGACGTTTCGACACGTGGGTGCCACGTGTGACAAGGGTAGTTCTAGAGCACGTTACAGGTCTCAGAGGCTACAAAAGTATGCGCCCTTGAGTATGGAGCCTTTCTGAACTGTCACCACGATTGGCCCAGATTATTTCTACTGCCGGAAGCCGAAAATACTACGGAATGTTAGTCATATACAGTTTTCGTTGTAGAATAATGACAGCTGTGTACAGGTAGCAAACATTTCTTTGAATGAGTGAGTAAGTGAATAAAGTTTTTATTTGGTCCAGCAAAACGCGATAAAACGCGCACCCGGCTAATCAAACGACCGGACTGACAGATCTAGTCTTCCGGCCCGATCGCGGGCACGCTGGACGGCCAGGATTTGGTACTCGAAGACGGGACTTCTCAGGAGCGCGTTCCACACTTTGTTGGTGAAATTCGAGCCCAGCGACCCGCCCTCCAAGAGCATATGAGGCAAAGTAGCAGCCTCATCACAGGCCACGCAAGAAGAATTCGGATAAATCTCGGCATGTATGCTATTAAGGGACGCCGGATTTGGGTAGGAGTTCGTTTGCAGGAGTCTGAGTGTGACCGCCTGCGGCCTGCTTAGCTTGGAGTGAGGCGGAATGAAAACCCTTCTCTCTAAATAAAAGAATTTAGTGATTTCGTTGTGCGTGATAGGAGCGTCTCTGTGTCCGGGAAGAGAGTCGCCCGATCCGAGGGCAGCGCGGTCGGTAAAGCCACGCGCAGCCTCGTGGGCAGACTCGTTGAGGTTCAGAGGAACCCCGCCGCCCCCCAATCGCCCTGACGTGTGCAGGGAACCAAAGGATCGAGTGTATGGACTTTTTTCCATGTTGGGCGCCTTTCAGAATTTGAATTACCTGCCGGGCTACCCGGCCTTTCGGGAATGCCCTGACGGCGGCTTTCGAATCGCTATACACCGTCTCTCCGACCGTCTTGCATGGCGAGTGCAATGGCCACTTGCTCGGCCACCTCTGGGTTCGTCGTCCGGACGGAGGCACAGTTGACTTTGCCCAGCGTGTCCACGATGGAAACCGAAAAAGCCTTGCCGTCTCGGTATGCGGCTGAGTCCACGAAGCCTGCTTCGATCTCGTCGTTTACTTGAGTGAATAAACAATGACAGACAGAGCACACAAGGACACGTAAAGACTTGCAACAAATGCTTTTTCCAAAAAGACCACATATCGGTACATGCCAGAAATACACCAATGCGCGTGCACGGCAAGAAAATAATCACCAAAAAGCTTTCTGTTCATGAAATACACAAGCTAACGGCGCTCATGAATAAACCTCCTCTCATTGTGGTTTAGATAAACTTAGGTGTCGCTGATGGAATCATATCCCTTCTTTCTTATATGATACGGGCAGGCTAAGCAGTGGGTGGGAAGCTGCGCGCTACCTTTATTCCTTCTTGACAATTGACGCTTACGCAAGCGTGCATTCGCGCGCCTTCCTGTTTGGCCTATGTAGACTTTGCCACATGATGGAGGAATCTCGTGGGCTACCCCAACACTGCAATCTGCGTAGGAATTGGTGCACTTGATTACGTGCCCTTGGGACCTATTTGTACTTCTCCCTATGCGCGAGCATGCTCTATGAAGTTTGCTGTGAGCCAAAAACGCTATCTCCATATCGGTTAACAAACTTCTTTTAAATTGTGGGCAGTTCTGTGAACGCCAGGCAAAACTTGACATTTTTTTCTATCGACGCTGTCTGTGGCTTGATTATGTCGGATCGCGTCCGCGCGTTGATCAATAATTTTTCATACGTGGACCGACACTAAAGATAGTACAATACCGGGTGGACCCGCGGCTGAGATGAAGCAGGCGTTAAGCACCCCCTACACGTGGACCGATCCCGTAGATATCCTAGATCCCGTAGTACATTATCGGGCCTACCCACGCTGGAGAAGAAACAGGCATTAAGCATTCCCCACATGTGGGCCGACCCGCCGTGGAGGTCAAGCAGGCGTTAAGCATTGCCCATATGTAGGCTTATCCCGTAGATAGTACAATACCGGGCCGACCCGCGACGGAGGTGAACCAGGCTTTAAGCACTCCCCATACGTGGGCCGATCCCGAAGCTAGTGCAATGCGGGGCCGACCCGCGGCGGAGGTGAAGCAGGCTTTAAGCACTGCCCTTACGTGGGCCGATCCCGAAGGTAGTGCAATGCTGGACCTACCTGTGGCGGAGCCACAGCATACTTTAAGCGCTCCCTATATGTGGGGCGATGTCGAAGATAGTACATTGCTTCGCTGGTCATCATTCTTCACAGAGTAGAAAGGCACTGACTTTTATCCTTGTGTTTCTTAGCAGCTTCAACAATATTGTTTTCCGTCTTAATCTTAAGCACTGGCTCCGCTAATGCTGAAATGACTCATTGCGCGAAACCAGTTTCCTCTAACCTTAGAATCTGCTTGTCAAAATGTTCCTCCACTTCTGGCATACACGAGTCCTTTAAGGCTGTCTTGACACACTAGTTGGCTATTGCCTGCCTCATTGTCTTCGAATGAGCCGAATTATAGGGCAAGAATTCCTTCTGGAACATTGGGTGGCATTTCCAGCACACATGGTTGTCACAGGAAGTTAAAATGTTGCGTGAAAAAAATTGGATATTATTATCGTTAATTAGCTCATTAGTAAATATCAACCATTTGCAAAGGCGCTGAAAGAGGTGTAATCCATCTGCGATTGCGTGGTCATACGTGGTTTGCGTATTTAAGAGCACTAGAAGATCGTCAACATAACGAAAAAGACTAATAACCTGTTGTTCAAGCTAATAATCCCTTCATTCACCTGTCTGTCAAATTCCAACAAGAAAATGTTACACGAGATAGAAGCAACACAGCGACATATACATATGCCCTGTTTCTGCACGTAAAATTGCGACTCCGTGCCTGCTCTTGTGTGCTCTCTCTGTGATCTTTATTCGCGTACTTAAAAATGCTTGTCAATATGCACCAACTCGTCTAACAGGAAGTCCTTCTAAATCGCATACCTTAATGCACCAAGGCTTAGAAGGTCTGGAAGACCTAGAACAATTATGTTTTATGACGAATAGGTATTAGTTTACGTGCTTAGTCCTGGAGCTCTTCTGGCAAAAGTTGTAGACGGAAGGGAACAGATTGAGTAAACACTTTTGGAGGGTCATCGGGAAAATGCTCGCAACAGCTGAAATATAGACATCAGAAAACATTTGACACGTATTGCTGAGTTATAGATAAAGGATAAAAGTTTTTCACTTGTTGCTGTGAGCTCACCAAAGTAGAAATTTTACCATCCCAGCTACATCCGTTTGAAGGCAACGTAGGCTTCTCTACGCTCTGCTTTCTTGAGTGAACACTATAGTGTTCCGTCAAGGACAATTTCTTGAGGTTTCTCAGTTTTAACTACGGCATAATCAAAAATGCCAAAGCTTTAGTTTAATGCTTTTACCTCACGTTAATCATGAAGAGGTCTTCTTGTTTTCAGAATGAATAAAATATTTCAAGCACCAGATGTGCAAGCAACATTCCTGCTTTTTGCATTGTGTAAAGGCTGATTTTGTTGTTCTGTGAGTGTCACGCATGCTATACCGCGAAGGTGTCGTTGACGTAAATGAATACTAAGAGCAAAATGATTATTCAAAGTACGCGACGATGGGTTCGCAGCACTGTGTTGTATAACAGCCGAGTGATAGTGTGTAAATGAGGAAATGATTGTGCGCATGTTTTCGAATGGATGTACCTGTTTTATGTCTAAACCTCCTAGGCTTCCAGTATTTAGTTACTTATTGATCAACTGCATGGCTCACTACGCAAACAAGTGATAATGTATGACCATGTTAGCTCAATAAGGACAGCAACATTCTTATCTAAATGTGTTAAGGTAGCAGACATACATTTATAGGAAAGTACGTACTTTGTTAAAACACGAGAGGGGGTTACTGCGGGGAAAATTTGGCTGTTAGGCAGAGCGAACAAGAAGTCAAAATTTGCAGTGAAATACTTTCATGTGTATCAACTCAGTATGAAGGCATTATTACAGCTCCGTTCAGTTTAAGCATATATAATGCTTTATAAGACATCTTATATGCTAGCGTGGAAGAAGGATTTTTTTATCGAAGTTGGGAGATGCACAAAAAAGACCAATGTGTTAATTGCTGGCCGTGGTTTCTATGCTTGTCTATGGACCAAGTTATAGCGACCAAATTGAAGGACTGGATGTTTAACCCTCACTGCCACACAATTACCATTGTCGTACACAAAGCTGCGGAATCTGTCATTCTTTCATTGTGGACAGGCCTCTGCTTGTGCCGCGTGCTTTGCCATAACACACAGATCGCTAATCCCAATTTGGTACACAGTAGCAAGGATATTTTTACGTGTAGCTGAAGCGCAATGCTATATACACTTTATTTACAGGGACACTAACGCAAGGCCAAAATGGCGACGCTATATCAAGCGGGCCCATGTCGTCTTCCTCTTCCTCAGTGCAGCCACACTGTGGCGGCTGTTCCGTAGCATCACACCCGGCAGTAGAAGCACCGTCCTGGTGCCTAATCTACACATCCGCGGTAAATGTGTGTGATATGGCTTTAGTCTCGCCACGTGAACGATGTCACTTGCAGCCGACGATGACGCTGAGAGGTCGGCGGGGATGACTTCATACGTGACATCGGTCACTTATCGCACCACACGGTATGGGCCAGTGTAGCGCAACAGCAGATTTTTTGAAAGGCCCACACGTCGAATGCCTGACCACAGAAGCACCAGAGAACCCGGAGTAAAGTGCACGTCACGATGGTGGCAATCATAGAGGCGTCTCTGATGCTCCTGCGAAGCCTCGAGACGGGTGCGGGCGAGCTGGCGCGCGTGGTCGGCGTGTGCGATCGCGTCGCGGGAGTATTCAGTGGCTGAACGCTTGGCCGAGGGCTACAAAGTGTCTAAGGGCAACGCGGGTTCTCGGCCATGTAGGAGATAGAATGGTGAATGGCCGGCGGTGTCGTGACGCGATGAATTATACGCGAAAGTCACATATGCTAAGTGAAGATCCCAGTTGTGGTAGTAGGTCGCGACGTACTTCCAAAGCATGTCGGTGATGGTCCGGTTGAGGCCCTCCGTGACGCCATTGTTCTATGGGTGGTAGGACGTGCGCAACTTGTGCTTCGTCGAGCAGGAACGGAGGATGTCCTCGACGACTGCCGACAGAAAGCTGTGGCCACGGCCAGTGAGTAATTGGCGCGGAGCACCGTGCACTAAAATTATGTCATTGTGCATAAAGTCAGCAATGTCAGTAGCACAACTTGTCGGGCGGGCTCTGGTGATTGCGTACCGCGTAGCATAATCAGTAGCGACGGCGACCCATTTATTTCCGCAGCCCGAGAGAGGAAACGGTCCAAGCAGTTCTAGGCCGACACGGGAAAATGGTTCCGGTGGGATGTCGATGGGCTGGAGACATCAAGCTGGAGGTGCGGAGGGCTTCTTCCGGTTCTGACAGGGCTCACAAGCGGCAACGTAGCGCCGCAAAAAGCGGGCGAGACCCGACCAAAAGAATCGACGGCATGCACGGTCGTATGTGCGCTAGACGCCCAAGTGTCCAGCCAAGGGAGTGTCGCGAAGTTGTTGGAGGACAGTCAATCGCAGGTGCGATGGAATTACGAGTAGAAGGTCAAGGCCATGTGGATCGAGATCGCAGCGGTATAATGTCCCCTCCTTAAGGAGAAACATCCGCAGACAGGCGTCGCCAGGTGTTGACTCCAGATGGTCGATGAGGGCTCGTAATGAATGATCGCGGCGTTGCTCATTGCCGATTTCAAGCAACTGGGACACAGAGAAAACGAAAGCGATGGCGTCCGCATCAGTTGGTTCGTCGACGGGGTAGCGGGACAAACAATCGGCATCCTGGTGCAAGGAACCCGTCTTATATACCACGGAGAAGGTATATTCTTGCAACGCCCAGCGAGCGAGTCGTCCCGTGGGGTCCTTAAGCGAGGATAGCCAGCAGAGCGCGTGGTGATCAGTGATGACACAGAAGGGGCGTCCGTACAAGTATGGACGAAACTTCGCAACAGCTCACACAAGAGCGAGGCACTCGCGCTCTGTGATTGAACAATTGCGCTCGGCGGGTGAAAGAAGTCGGCTGGCATAGGCTATAACGCGATCATGGCTACGCTGGCGTTGTGCTAACACTGCTCCTATGCCGTGACCACTGGCATCAGTTCGAACTCCCGTTGAGGCAGAAGGGTCAATGTGGGCCAGAATTGGAGGCGTGGTAAGGAGATTAGTGAGCTGCGAAAAAGATGCGGCATGGTCAGGTATCCAAGAAAATAGGGCATCTTTCTTGAAGAGGTCGGTAAGGGGACGTGCGATGGTCGCAAAATCCTTCACAAAGCGTCGGAAATAAGAGCATAGCCCTACGAAACTACGAACGTCCTGGGTAGACTTCGGTTCAGGAAAGTTCGTAACTGTGCGAATTTTGTCTGGATCAGGTGTCAAGCCTCTGGCGTCCACGAGGTGCCCAAGGACGGTGATTTGGCGGCCAGCGAAGTGACATTTTGACGAGTTCAGCTGGAGACCGGCGCGGCGGAACAAGTCACAAATCGCTGAAAGACGGTCTAGATGCATGTAAAATGTGGGCGAATAAACGATGACGTCGTCCAGATAGCACAAACGGGTGGATCACTTGAACCCCTGAAGCAAAGAGTCCATCATTCGTTCGAAGGTGGCCGGCGCGTTACAGAGACCGAAAGACATCACCTTGAACTGATAAAGGCCGTCAGGGGTAACAAATGCAGTCTTCTCTGAGTCCATGTCGTCGAGGAATATCTGCCAGTAGCCCGACCGTAAGTCGATAGAAGAAAAATAGGTGGCACCGTACAGACAGTCTAGAGCGTCATCAATACGTGGCAAAGGGTACACATCCTTTTTTGTGATTTTGTTCAGGTGGCGATAATCTACACAAAAACGCCACAGTCCATTCTTCTTTTTGACAAGTACGACGGGAGAAGCCCAGGGCATACAGGAAGGCTCGATAATGTCCTTTGCAAGCATCTTTTTGACTTCCTGTTGGATAACAGCTCGTTATGACGCAGAAACACGATATGGACGTTGGTGAATAGGGTTCGCATCGCCAGTGCTTATGCGATGGGTCACGATGGACGTTTGACCTAAGGGTCGATTGTCAAAGTAAAGAATGTCGCGATAGCCTTCAAGAACGCGGCAAAGAGCTTCAGCTTGAGCAGGTGCAAGGTCAGAGGAAACAATCTTCTCAATGTCGACGTCAATACCGTGCGATGACGTCACGGTGTGGGCTGAGCTGTGACGATCTTCCACTGTGAATGGCTCGATCTCATCATCCTGCAAAGCGCTAATTATAGCCAGTGAAATCCCCTGAGGCAGAACTTGCGTGGTTAGCGCGAAATTGACAAGGGGAAGGCAGGTGCGGTTGCCAGTAATTGTCAGCACAGTGTGCGGCACGGTAACACCATGTGTAAGGATGACTGCCGGAATTGTTGCGACCACGTAATTGCCGCCAGGTACAGCTGGTGAGGACAACAAGTCGACGTGTGTCACCGAGTGAGGCGGTAGGTGAATAAAGTCCATGCAGCTCAAACGGCTTGGAGGTGGGTCCGCAGGGCCGGCAAGAAGAGGCAAGTTCAAGAAGAGGCAAGAAGAAGAGACTGTTCCAAAATGGAAAGAGTACGCGTCTTCAGGGATGCACCCACTCACGACCAGACGCCATGACCCGCGAATCCCACAACATTCTGTTACCTTAATATAAATGCTAGAAGCATAGTTAACAAAAGGGCTGACCTTGAAAGTCTCATTATTGCACATAAACCACACTTCACAGTTATCACCGAGACATTGTTACATCAAGACATCGCCGATTTCGAGATTACACCTACTGGCTACGGCATTTACAGAAAAGACCGAGATTCCAGAGGCGGTGGTGTTGCAATAATTTTCGATGAGTCATTAACTGTGTCTCGCTTGCCTGATATTGCAGGAATTGAATGCGCTATCTTGAAGGCCAACTTGCACAATTCGTGTTTAATTATCGGAGCCTTTTATCGCCCTCCAACCGCTGCAAGCAATTTCTTTGAAAGCCTAAACGAGTTCTTGTGTGGGCACAGGAATCGTTGGAGTTACATTTTGTTGGCCGGCGACTTTAATGTCCCAGATGTGAACTGGTCAGATGAATTTCCCGAGGCACTTTCACCAACGGCCGAACACCTTGTCGACATCGTTCTGCTTCACGATCTGTCACAATTGGTCAAGCTGCCTACACGAGTTCAGAGTGGATGTTCATCAACTTTAGATTTGTTCCTCGCCAATTCAAAAACTCTCTCTCGCGATCC
This sequence comes from Dermacentor variabilis, assembly GCF_050947875.1. NCBI lineage: Eukaryota > Metazoa > Arthropoda > Arachnida > Ixodida > Ixodidae > Dermacentor > Dermacentor variabilis. The sequence goes on from NC_134574.1 coordinate 27,583,500, forward strand.
AATTATCAGCATTTTTGATGGAAGATCTGACCATAAAACAGTATGCCCGACAATGAAACTTAATCCTGTCTTCAAAGAAAAACGCGAAGAAAGACTTGTTCCTGTGTTTGCACGCGCCAGCGATACAGATATTTTAGATGCCCTGGCCAATTCCTTTTCCAATTTCGTTTCTGAGTATCAAAACAATGCCTCTGTAAACACTTTGTGGAACCGCTTCAAAAATCTGGTTTCTTCGTGCATAAACAACTTCGTTCCGACAAAACGCTACATGAAACGTCCTAACACCTGGATGACGCGTGAGGTTGTTCGTCTAAGGCGCAGTGTTAAAAAGGCTAAAAAAAAGCATCAGCTACGCCCTTCTTCGTCTACCGTTGATATGCTGTCTCGGCTACGCGTAACCTTGAAAGACGCCATTAAAAAGGCGAAAGACCACTACCAAACCATTCGCTTAAAAGGGTTTCTTGCTTCCTCGCCGCAGAAGTTCTGGCGTTATCTATCTCCCAGGAAAAAACAACCCATCAGCCTTCTTTTGCAAGGGATAACTGTGACTGATCAGGCGCTAATCGCTGATGCGTTCAGTGATTATTTTTGCTCGGTTTTTACCAGTGACGACAACAACTTTCCATGCTTCCCTGGTTTCGACGACGAACCACCTATTGACGATGTTCATATAAGCGAAGAGTGCGTGTTTTCGCTCTTGCTTAACTTGGATATCAAAAAGTCACCTGGTATTGATTGTATTCCTACTGTTTTTCTCTACCGATACGCTGAATGGTGCTCGAAATGCCTATGCCTAATATTTAGAACATCGCTCGCCAGCACTGAACTACCCCACGATTGGAAACAAGCCATCATTACTCCCATTCCAAAGGCAGACGACAAGTCACTTGTGTCATCGTATAGGCCTGTTTCCTTGCTCTGTATTTGTGCTAAAACACTTGAGCATATCATATCCACACACCTGTCGACATTCCTTGAACAAAACTACATAATTGACAACCGTCAGCATGGCTTTCGCCGGGGTGTGTCTACCACAACTCAGCTACTCGAAACTATTCATGACCTTACGCTGGCCATCGACAAGTCCAGTCAAATTGATATCATATTTTTAGACCTCGAGAAAGCTTTTGACCGCGTGGCTCATTCTAAACTGCTCTCAAAATTAAGACCAATACTCAAGAATGATTCGTTACTTGCATGGTTTGCAGCCTACTTATCCCACAGGTCCCAGGCAGTCACCGTTGGCCACACAACTTCTAAACCTGCCCCTGTGCAATCTGGAATCCCTCAGGGCTCTGTACTAGGACCTTTATTGTTCTTGATCTTTATAAATGATTTGATTAAGGATCTTCCTGTAGTGGCACGGCTTTTCGCAGATGACTGCATTATTTATAAAGAAATCCGCACTCCGGCAGATCAGGAATTATTAAACAACGCGTTAAATTGCATACAGACATGGTGTTTGACGTGGCAAATGAGTATTAACATTAAGAAAACAGTGGAAATGACGGTAACACGTAAGGTTCAATGTTTTAAGTTTACTTACGTCCTCAATGGCACCAGTCTATCTGAAGTATCGAGTTACAAGTACCCAGGAGTATTAATTAATCATGATCTTCGTTGGAATAATCACGTTACTTACATAATTAGGAAAGCTATGAAACGCTTAGGATATTTACGCAGATTTTTAGGTACATCAACGACAGAACTTAAACTCTTGGCCTACAAAACTTATGTAAGACCGATCCTCGAATACGCCGCAGTAGTGTGGGACCCCCATACAAAAACTAACATTCACAAACTCGAGAAAGTTCAGAGGAAATCGGTCAGATTTATTTATAACTCCTATAGTTGGACAACATCCCCTACAGCCCTCTTACAGACAGCCAATTTGGAGAGCTTGCAGACAAGGCGGTATCGTGATAGACTAAAACTCTTCTATTTACTGTATCATGATAAATTAGGAATAGGTAAGAATTTATATTTTCAACCATTACAGCGACGGCAAACTCGATCCTTCCACTCCAGGAAAGTCGGTGAATATTTTGCCAAAACGAATGCTTTTAAATACTCGTTCTTCCCGCGTACAAACCGCAATTGGAACGACCTGCCCGCTGAGGTGGTCGAAAGCCCCACTATTTCGTCTTTCATGTGCGCGCTTGACCGATTGCGATAAGTAATTGCATTGTTTATCAAGCGTCTTTTGTTCATGCGTTTTTTATGTGCCTTCGTTCTGAGCTGTAACATCGAGTACTCTTTCTTATGCGCAGTGCCGAGTGCTGTCATGCGAGGCGTTGGGATGCTGTTTACGCGGCATTTTTTTTATTGTTTCACTTCTATTCTTTCTTGCTTTATATATATGAGCTGTGATATCGAATGCTCGCTTTGTTATGCGCAGCCACGAGTGCTGTTACGCGCAATGTTAGCATGGTGCTGATAAGCAACTTGTGTACCAATGTATTCCTTTATTCTTGTATTGTTTCATATATACCCACTCCTGCCCAAGGCCTGACACTCAGGCCGGCAGTATGTATCAAATAAATAAATAAATAAATAAGTCAAGGCGAAGGGAGCCGCCGGAACAGTCAATGAGGGCAGAATGATTGGCAAGGAAATTCAGACCGAGAATGAGTTCGTGAGGGCAATGCTCGATGACGGTGAAGAGAACGATGGTGTGTCTGTCAGCTATGGTGAGTCGGGCAGAGGACATGCCAACAATAGCGACAGTCCCTCCGTCTGCGACTTGTACAACTCTGTTCGGGGCGGGCGTCATAACTTTCTTGAGCCGACGGTGAAGAGCAGCACTCATAATGGACACATGCGCCCCGTTGTCAATGAACGCGCACACAGGAACAATGTCGACGAGAACGTCCGAAAGATTCTTGTTCGTGGGTAATGTGAAGCGAGGATTTAGTGCTAATGTCGTCATTGCAGCTTCACCTCCAGAAGCAGCACTGTCTAGTTTTCCTTTCGGGGGTGCGGCGAGTAGGTCGGAGAAGGAGCATGGCGAGACGGGGGCGAACGAGATTGTCGACGGGAGGGAGAAGGCGAGCGGGGGTAGCGGGGTCGGGTAAAAGGAGTCGCAGGGTCAGATGATGGAGCGGGCATAGAAGGGGCGAAGGAAAAGGATGCGCTAGAGGGGCGAGGGTGCTAATTAGGAGAGTAGCGTGTCGCAGAAGTCCAGCGGCTGCGGCAGTGGCGAGCGGCATGTCCAATGCGTCGGCAGTTAAAACAGATCGGCTTGTCGTCCACGGTTCCCCATTCGGAGGGGTTGCGCTGTCCATAAGAGTAAGAAGGGCGCGGTGGGGCCGTGCGTGGAGAGAGAGGTTCCGAGCATACGGAACGAATGGAGTGCAGGCGGGCGTTGGACAACTCTTGAAGGACGACGGCCTGGATCAAAGAGATTGTCACCTGAGAATGATCAGGTGACGCGAATGAAGGGGCTGCCGGTTGTGCCGCTTCTAACTCACGACGAATGATGCGGGTCAAGTTGTCACATCACGACGGCTGGTGGAAGGAACCTCAGAGGATGACGTAGCAGCTGTGTTGGGGAGTCGCGTGATGTGCTTGGATACCCGGCAGCTTTTAGCATGCTCGAGACGGCGGCACTCCTTGAGGATCGTATCGATGCTGGTGACGTTCGTAAACACCAGTAAATTGAAGGCGTCGTCATCAATGCCTTTGAGGACGTGATTAACCTTATGGTCCTCAGACATGGTCGGGTCGGCCTTGGCAGAAAGGGCCAAGACGTCGCGAATGTACGACACGTAGGACTCTGTCGACGTCTACACACGTGTGGAAAGGGCTTTCTTGGCATTGACTTGGCGACCGAACGGATTGCCAATCAGGTCGCGGAGCTTCTCTTGAAAGAGATCCCAGCTCGAGATCTCCTCTTCGTGAGTCTGGAACAATGCAAGTGGAGCTCCGTCGAGGTAAAAAAGAACGTTCGCAAGCATAATAGTCGGATCCCACCTGTGACTGGTGCGGACACGTTCGTATAAGCGGAGCCAGTCGTCAACATCAGGACTGCCGACTCTGTTGAAAACACCAGGATCCCGAGGGGGGGGGGGAATGGCGACGTAGGTCGGGGCTGCAGGCGGAGACGGTTGTGCAGATGAAATGCCGCCAGCAGTAGCCGAAGTTGCATTGTCGCCGTTGCGACCGCTGCGAAGCTCCATTACGGGTACGGGGAACGTCCACCAGATTAATCTTACGTGTAGCTGAAGCCCAATGCTATATACACTTTATTTACAGGGACACTAATGGAAGGCCAAAATGGCGACGCTATATCAAGTGGGCCCATGTCGTCTTCCACTTCCTCAGTGCAGCCACACTGTGGCGGCTAGTCCGTAGCAATATTGTTGCCACAATTAATAGGTTCTCATTGACAAATATGTAGTAATTCACCTATGAGTTAACGCATTCATTGGGTGGATGTATCTTCGCTGTTTATCTAACGTTATATCCGTTATAAGCCACAATGTTATATCTACCTCCGTTATCACTTTTTGTTGCGTGTGTGCGTTTTCCTGTCCTGCCTGACTCACATTATACCGGAAAGTAGAGGTTCCTTTTAGCCATATTGTTGAGGTTCTTTTCATTAAGTACCTTTATTGTTCACATACAAACTATAGATTGACTTATTGACTAATTTTACATGGCCTCCCATATTTGAGAAAAAAAGCTACACCACATATTCCACCCTACATAGATGACTGATCCTATATTTAGTTTGGGTGAAAAGTGTGTAAAAAATTGGTACTTTGGTGGGCACTACAAACATTGTGCTAGCTAGAGAACAGCGCATCCGAGCTGAAAATTGTCCCAATACAAATGATTACCTTGTACTAACAAGCATAAGCTCTTTCGAGCTATAGAACATAAGATAACTTTATATAGAAGCACGGCTTTGTCAAAGCTCACAATCCTTCTGCATTAATGATTATGGGATTGTGTTCACATACAAGAAGCTTAATCATGGTTTGATATTTTCTGCGTTGGCAGTGTTTGATGTTCATCGTCTACTATATTTAAGAATTGAGTTGCAATTCTAGGAAGGATATTTGAGCATGTCCTATTCTAGGGAACAACGACATCAGCTGTGAACTCTCATAAGTTTTATTTCTTCACAGAAACAGAGATGGGGCTCGACTTCAATGAAATAGAAATTGAGCGCACTATGGGTCTATAGTTTATAGACCCATAGTGGGCTCTGGGTCTATAAATGCACTATCGGTCTATAGACCCATTGTCTATAGACTATAGACTCTGGGTCAAAGCTTCTCCTGCACAGCCAATATTACTCCGTATACAATGAAAATATTTGCGTGAGTGAGAAAGCAGGTCGTGGAAGTGGCACATCATAGAAGTCAAGGCTACTCAGTCAGCATCACCACCATGCTCAGTGCCAACGTTGCCATTATTTCAGCAGCCTCATAAGAACACGCGCTCAAGCAGACCTCAGAGTACTGTGCAGCAACGTACTCGAAGCACATAGCGGTTCAATATTTTATCAGGTTTCGGATCAGATGGGTTCAAGTCCTTCATCTTGTGTCAGAGACGTACTTTGTTAGGAGCAGTTGCGGCACACATAGTACGATGAAAAAGTGGCAAACATGCGAATGTGGCCTCACACTACGAAGCGAACGACGGCTCAAGAGCAAGAATCCGTTAAGTTACCCACGAATTTTGGATGCTGTACAACATAACCAGCGTGCTTCTATGTTGACTGCAGGCCGAACGCCTCTTCCAGCTGCATCTGATTACTCCTGATCTCCACTAACTGACTGCAAGTTGTGCCTGCAAATTTGCTGATTTCATTACCCTATCTAATTTCCCACAGTCCTCTCTCGTAGCACCCGCTCCGCATTTGTAATGGACCACCAATTATCTGCCCTCTGAGTTACGCGGCATGCCCTGCTTGCATTTTTTCTCTTAATTTCAACTATCACTACCCCCGTTTCCGCTCGGATCTACACCGCTTTCTTCCTGACTTTGAGCATTAGGCCCAACAGCTTTCCTTGAGTCGCTTGTTTCAGCGGTCCTTAACTTCTTGCCAAGCTGCATTGTTCACCTTCAAGTTATTGCCCCATGTGATAGTACTCGAAGAATAGAATCAGTGTACCCTTTTCTTCGTAAACGAAGTGCTGTGCTTCCGGTCACGGCTTCGTAATGCCGGATGTATGCACCCAGACCCATTTTCATACTTCTGTATATTTCAGTCTCATGATCAGGGTTTCCACTGAGTAACTGATCTAGATAAGCTCTACATGCTGGCGGGCATTGAACAGCTTATTGAACATCACCTTCGGCTGCAGCATAATTCTCTACCCATACTTGCACTTTCTCGGTTAAGGTCAAAAGCGTGGCAGTTTGGGCGAGTTGGTATGTCATAACTGTTTAAGGCTATTAGCGCAGCTCAGGACGAGCAAAAAAGGAAAGAGGTAGGGGTAATCAAAGGGAGCGGAAAACAGGGTGAGCGCTAACTTCCAACTGAGGTTTATTTCGTGACACAAGACTACTTATACATTCGCAAACCATGTGACATCAACAAAGAAAACCAAGCAAGAAAACCGATAGCAACCAAGTGGCAACACATTCATACAGCCTGTGGCTGCAGTTGGAGATACGCCAATTCATTTCTTGATAATGATAATGAGGGTGAGCTTACACATGCATGGCCCAGACCAATGATAGCCTTTGCTTCGATGATTTCTCTTGTGAGCTGATTACGACTGCGACCAAGAATGACGCATTCCTCTAAGATAGGTTCGCAACCGCACGTTTTGCAGTGCTGCGCGAGAAACCCCCCAGCTCTAATACAATTCTTGGCATTGTAACCATGCTCGCGCAGCCTGTCATTCAGGCATCGGCCAGTTTGACCTACGTAACGTTTTCCGCACTTGAGTGGAAAAGAATAAACAACACAATGTGCGCAATTAACAAACTTATTTTTGTGGTTCTTGTCGCAGGAAAGAGGAGCTACCTTATTCGGATTAGTGAGTTTGCAAATCCTCATGAGCTTATTGGGGGCAGAAAATACTACACGAACATTCGCTCGCTGGGCGATTTTCTTAAGATGATGTGAGACGATGTGAATATAAGGTATAAACTCACTAATCCGAATAAGGTAGCTCCTCTTTCCTGCGACAAGAACCACAAAAATAAGTTTGTTAATTGCGCACATTGTGTTGTTTATTCTTTTCCACTCAAGTGCGGAAAACGTTACGTAGGTCAAACTGGCCGATGCCTGAATGACAGGCTGCGCGAGCATGGTTACAATGCCAAGAATTGTATTACAGCTGGGGGGTTTCTCGCGCAGCACTGCAAAACGTGCGGTTGCGAACCTATCTTAGAGGAATGCGTCATTCTTGGTCGCAGTCGTAATCAGCTCACAAGAGAAATCATCGAAGCAAAGGCTATCATTGGTCTGCCCAATCATTTGTAAGCTCACCCTCATTATCATTATCAAGAAATGAATTGGCGTATCTCCAACTGCAGCCACAGGCTGTATGAATGTGTTGCCACTTGGTTGCTATCGGTTTTCTTGCTTGGTTTTCTTTGTTGATGTCACATGGTTTGCGAATGTATAAGTAGTCTTGTGTCACGAAATAAACCTCAGTTGGAAGTTAGCGCTCACCCTGTTTTCCGCTCCCTTTGATTACCCCTACCTCTTTCCTGTTTTGCTCGTCCTGAGCTGCGCTAATAGCCTTAAACAGTCTCGGTTAAGGTTATCAATCAATTGTGCGACGTGGCCCCAACCTTGTTAAGCAGGACAATGCGATCGACAAGCTGAAGACCGTTGAGATATTCGGCGTTCACCATAGGTCTCGATCCTTCCCAGTCTAATAGTTTGGACACTTCTTCTAAGCAAGCAATGTATATAAAATGGAGAGAATGTTCTTCCTTGCCTGACTGTTTCTTTTCGATAGGTACTTTCCTGTTTTTTAGTGTGTAATTACAACACCCGAAGCCGTAACTGTCATTCAGGCAGGGTCGAAGCATAAAAAGTTGCGGATGCATGTGCTGAGGCATTATGCAAATGTGCAAGTTAAAAGTAATGAAATAAATATTGAGAAGCCCGCCGTATGCTCCAAGCACCCCTATCTTGACGTGAAGCACTGAATTAGGTGATCGATCTGTGGGTGGCTGGAAGGGCACCAATGGAATATAATTCGAGCGAAGTAAATGCTGGTCGTGGTGACACGAAGCATTTTAGTGGCTGCGATTAGCGTCGTGCACGCTGTACACTGTTCGTTTTGCAATACCGGGCTACTGTGACCGGATTTCACACACTGGCAAGTGTGTGCGTCTGCTTGTACGTGTGTGCGTATGTTTCTTGAGTGTGTGCGTACTTAATCCCCAATTGTTCACTTTGTTCATTCTTGGGGCAATCCACGTGATTTTGGTATCATTGGTGGTACATGATTTTCTCGTGACTTTCTTTTTTATGTCATCGTGTTGAAGTCCCGCTTCATAAGGTAAACAGGATTGCCATACGTTGTACGCATACGTTGGTTAACAGCGTAGGCAAGGAAATCAGAAACGCCGTGAGCACAGACGCTACGTCGCTTCGACTTAGTGCTGAATTGAAACTATGAGTATGGAAGGGCAATGTAGCAGCACGGATAACGACGCTGAATTGTGCAAAAATGACAAGTGTTGATCATTAGAAACGGGCAGGGGTTTATTCGTTCTTGCAACTCGCATGTAGATTTTTAACCTCAAACTGTAGGAAAAGCTAATCATCTGGAGCTCTATGAGCAGGAGAAAGGTCAAACTAGAAAAGAAATATAATAGAAGTGCTAAAAATGCATCAATGACAAACTTGACGGTTGCCATGCACGTGCACATCCCTTCTATTAGCTAACACACAATAGAATGTCATGACGACTATGAACATTCAGGCTATTATGCATACAGCAACGCAGTCTATCAGACATTATGCAGAAGTTCGCCGTACATCATTAAGTTATTGCCTCGTGCAGCAGCGCATGACTAAAACAATTATGCACTGAAAAAGCTCATTGCATTTTGATATGAAAAATGAGAGAGTGCCGCAAAAATATAAGCCCGTACAAACCTCAGCTTCGAGCTTTAATTTTAATATGTCCATTTTTATTGTTTACACAAGCCGTTCTACTGCACCGTTCGACAGGGGGGCGAGAAAAGTGACTTTACACAATTGTGCTTCAAAAAGTGTTCTAATTCACCGGATGTAAATTGCGGACCGTTGCCGGTCTCCACCATACTGGCTTAGGCCATACGCTGCAAAACAGCTCCTTACTGCCTTCACCATGGCCAAGCTTATCTGCCTGCATTACTCTTATTTCAAGCCATTATGAGAATAAGCCTGCCAATAGCAGCCATGATTTCCCTTCTACGTTCGTACAATCTAAATGAACCCTTTCCGAACACTTTAAATATAGTAGCCATGGCTGTACCAGTACTGAGTGCACAGAATTCCGCCCACACTGACAGGCCTCACGTGCTCGTACCATGGTTTCTTTATCTGTGTCCATATTTGGGTACCAAAGCTAACTTTAGGCTAGCATATTGGTTTTAGTGCATTACAGACAGAACACTTGGCCTGAGGGCTTTGGGGATAACAACGCGGCTGTTCCACAACAAACAACTCTGCACTATTAAAAACTTGTGTCGACGAATAAAAATGGGCGCTGTTACTCTTCTATTCCTAGTGGCCAACCGCGGCACGTCATCTTCATTACTGAGCTCAAAACATCATTCCTGCTTGTTTTTTCAGCCACTTCCTGGGCTGTCGAGGGAGCCTCATAAGAGGTGAACAAAAAAATCTTCGTCGCACGCACTTGTTTCCAACGGCAGCCTTGATAAACCATCTACGTGGCCTATTTGTGGACCCTAATTGTACTTGTTCACGTACAGATAACCAGGCGAGAAATTTTTCCTTCGCTGAACTTTGGCTAACGCTACTTAACTGCAGTGACTCTTCGGATCAGACTGCGCCAGCAGCTGATCAGTCACACTTTCGAACTAATGAAAATATTTAAAGTCAAAGCCTGTAGGTAAAGCTTCGCGCTGAATTTGTGCATATGGTTATTCGGCTGCTGTGAGCGTGAGGAACGCGGAAGCGCTAGGTCTTTTGCTATCATCCTAACTACTTGCGAGAACCACACCAAGGTCATATGCGATGCGTCACACGACAGGCGCAAAGGCTTCTTTCCGTCATACAAAGCTAGCAAAGCGTGATATCGGGTTAGCTTATATTTCATGTTGATTCAACCTGAGGAAAAGCAAACACGGAGCACAAGGAGCGACAACGACAAGCACTGCCTTGTCGCTTCTTGTGTTCTGCGTCTGCTTTTGCGGTGGTTATAAAGGTACAAAGCCAGCAGTGACCTCTCGCAGAGAAACAGGTTGCATTTTCGAAACGTATTTTCACAATATTTTCTCAACACCTTGTAGAGTGGTTTTAAGGTCGCTGCTGTTTGGGAAAGGTACTTGTGGTGAAATTTCACCACTCCTGTACACGCGGACAACTTTTCATGGCAAGGAAGGCCACGGGGCGGAGCTTGTGGCCATGTACCCCAACGCGAAATTGTCCGGTTTAACGCCCGTTTTCATTTTGTTTTGGTTTGTCAAACTTCCATGGCTACTGTGCATGTTTGAAGGCAGCGAAAGATAATTCAGTGTCAATTTCTAATAGCTAATTAACAATGCTAGACTTACCGTTGTGTTGACCTGGGCTAAGGAAGTTAACTGATAAAGAATATTTCAACGCAAGAAATAGCCATGTCATAGTGATCTTTATATTTATCTTTGTTTCAGTAAAGATATGTCAGTTGGGTTACAGATCCCGCTGATAAACTAAGGCTGTTTGAAATCTAGGCTTGAAGGTAAAATGCTCAAATGAGCAAAATAGCTGCTTGTAAATGGAGCAATGTTTGAAAAGATTCTATGCACATTTTTTTTAAATTTTAACTCATGCCTTTCGTCACCCACAAACAATATTTTTACGATACACAAATGAGAATATTAACTTGGACTATACCACAAAGTTTGGCAAAAAAAAAGAAATATCCACAAATGTTAGAGCCCGCAAAGCGCTGTCGTGAAAAAAAAAGAAGCTTAGTTTGTAGGCGTCCTTTGCAAATAGAACACAGATAGGTTAACCTAAGCACTAAGAGTATCTGGCCTCGGAGCAGCGGTCGCGAATACATAAGGTCACGACAAAAGACCTATCATTTTCGTGTTCCGCACGCGTACAACGGCCGAGCAGACATATGGACAAATTGCGAAGCTTTAGCCTTAGTTTTTGACATTACAAAATTTCGTAAGTACATTCTCGGTCGACGCCTCCAGTTTGTGACTGATCATCAGTGGCTGACGCATTTGTTCGGTCCCAAGAGACAGTGTAGTCAAGTAGCGTTAGCAAGGCTGCAGCAATGGACAAATTTTTTGGCCGGTTACCGGTGCGTCAAGTAAAAGAGTTATCCACAAGTCGGCCACGTAGAGGGTTTATCAAGGCTGGCGTTGTAAGCAAGTACGAGGGGTGAACGAGAATTTTTTTTCACTTATACTAGAGGTTCCCTTTACAGGTCAGGAAGTGGCTGCAGAAGGAAGCCGGAATGAGGTTTTGAGAACAATAACGCAGATTATGTGGCGCGGTTGGCCACAAGAAATAGAATACCAATACCACCCTTACATTGTCGATACGAGCTGTCGATAGAGCAGAATTTTTTGCTGCAAGACAATCGGGTTGTTTGCCCGGGACCTCTCAGGCTAAGTGTTCTGTCTTTTATGCAAAAGAACCACTCAGGAATGGTGAAAATGAATATCTTATCCTTAAGCTGGATTTGTTTGTGCTACGTATTCGGTAGTTTGACTCCGAGGGTGGAAGGACGACCGGCCCGAGGAACAGACGACCCACGCAGCGGCAGGAAGACAATCACGCTGATCCCTTCAGCGACGCGCTTATGTTGCTAAGTCGCCAATCAGGGGGTGGCAAAAATGTGAAGATATTCCGGCTAGCGGAGCACCCTTATCTGCTGGCCCCAACATAGAATGTTATCAGCACCGCGAATGGTACAGCTTGGCCAAATCTACCCATTTCGGAAGGCGTTCAAGAGGATGATGCTTCTTGAACAATTGAAGGTGGGAGCAAGTAGCCAACAATAGATGCAAGATTGACCAAATGCAGCAATAACGCGTTTTACACAATCAAATTGCCCTTTCCCTTGGAGCAGGTGAAGACGCGGAGGTGCATGGTGGCATAAGCGGGCAAGTTCAGCTAGACATCGCAGAAAGGATGAAGGCAGCACTGTCCGTCTTCAGGCTCGAATCACAAGCCCGTGGAGAGGGGCTGGGACGCGTAGAAGGAGGCGACGCTCATAATTACCACTGCTTGCCTAGTGCCGAAAGGGTACCGAGCATGTAGCGACAGGGAGCCGGCTGCAGACCTCTGGCGCAGAGTTCATCCCGTCAACCGGCACGACAGTATCTGAAGTTGCTTAGTGAACGAGTGGAAGAAACGCAGTACCTACGTCGGACGCAACCTTGCGCGCAAGCTTAGGAAAGTCTGGCAGTTGAATTCACTGGGAGCAGAACACAGGAAAACCGAACACGACAATGAAAAGGCTTGCATCGACTTGCATGCACACGAGAAAAATAATTTAAAAAAACCTAGGGAATGCGGGCTAAGGCAGTCAGCATTTTAATGGCGTTTCACTTTATTTTGCCGCACTAGGAAATCAAACTGTCGAAGAGCTAGACTCAACCTCATCAAGCGACGATTTTTTGGGACACTTGGTTTAACCGCACTACGTGGTAGTGATCGGTTTCAAAAAGAGAGGAAGAGCCTTTAAGATAACACGAGCTTTTCGAGAGCCAAAACCATGCAAGCGCATTCATTTTCTGTGGTGCTGTAGGCTTGCTCGCGTGAGACGTTAGCTTTCGACTCGTCTTTTTCGTTCGCCTGACTTCAAACAACGCCCATTCCATGGTCACTGACGTCACACTGAACAAAGAGGCGAGAGTATTCTAGAGCCGCGAGAACCGGTTGGCAAGAATTCTTTTAAACACAGCAAATGCGTCCTTACGCGCCATAATCCAACGCACAATAGTAGGCTCGGTCTTGCGCAGAGCGTCTGTAAGAGGACTAGCGATATGTGCGGTTTGTAATGTAACGTGTGTGGTAGTCAGCTAAACCCAAAAAGTAACGCTAGTTAGTCTTAGTTTTTGGCAAAGGAAAGCTAGTGATTGCCTCAACGTTTAGTTAGGAAGCACGTCGCTTCGCTTGGCCAACAACATGCCATTAGTAGTGGACTTAAGAGCTTGCAAAACAACATTTGATCAGCTATAGAGCCAAACCTGCTTCACGGATTCGAAAGAATACCTGCTGTAGATGTTCCAAACGCTGTTGTCATGTGCTCGAGAAAAGAGCGATGTCATCGAGGTAGGGCACAGTGAAAGTTTCGGTGCCGATGAGCACTTGATTCACTAGTTTCGAAAATACGAACAGTGCATTCTTGAGGCCAAAATTGAGCACCAGAGAGCGATCTGTGCCTGTGAGTCATGAAAGTGGCGAGCGTACTGGCGTTCTTCATGAGTGGCACTTGCGAGAAGCTGCATACCATATATAACGTAGAGATGTTCTGTGCAGCGGATACTTTCTCGATCAAGCCATCAACATTAGGAAAGGAAACGTCTTCGTTTTCGTTATCGCATTCTGATTACGATCGTCAATGCAGGGATGGGCTTCCTTACCTGAACTTTCTAGGACAAACATCGGCGACAGGTATTTGCTTTCCCCTGGCACAATTACACACAGTTTAAACATGTTCAGGATGGAATCGTTGAGCAGCTTCTCATGACGGGGCGAAAATCTGCGCATCCTTGTACGAAAGGGTTGTTCAGATGTCAATTCAAAGTCGTGTTCTACAAGGTTTGTCCTACCGAGATAGGGCCTGAACAAATCACTCAAGTTGTCTACAAGCACTTTCAACTACTTTCTTTGCTTGATTGTTAAAAAACTTGCTTAGCGACAGATTTGAGTTTTGAGACTTTAGGGACTGGGACATTTATTTCCTCTGGTTTGTTTAGGACGATGTTCAAAGCCTCCATGTGTTCGATAAACGGCTTCATTAGATTGCCGTGGCAGATTGTCACGTCATTGCTTTTAGCGTGCGTCGTTACCAAGCAATTGGTGTCCCAAAGTTTTTGCTTTAAATCGGCCGGTCCATCCCATGCTACTTACAGTTTATTTGCCTCCGACGACTTCTAAATCTGCACTTTGTCGCCTTCTTCGAAGGTTCGAGTGTGTGCAGATCTGTCGTAGTATACTTTTGCGGGTTGCTGCGCTTCCGCCATGTTGATCTGTGCCAATTCTTGCCATTCAGGTAGGCATTTCCACAATGTCAGCAAGTACTCGGCGACGGATTTGTCTACAAATTTGTCTTCCCGCTTTCTTTTCAGCAAGGTGAGCGGGGACCGAAGCACTCAGCCGCAAACAAGTTCCGCCCGGAGAAATCCACTTGCTTCGCGAGTGATGGAGTGCAGAGCAACGAGCATTGCGGTAACAGCCGCATCCCAGTCGGTGCCCTTCTCGAAGCAGAGCACGCGCAGAATCCGCTTCATTGCTGAGTGACGTTTTTCGACTGACTTCTCTGCTGGTGGTAGACAGAGCTGTGGTGAAGGATATGCCACATTTCTGCAGGAAGCGCGCATGTTAAGCGTGCTTGTAAGCAGAACCTTGGTAGCATTGAATTTCACTGGGAAATCTGATTCTGGCAAACACGCCGAGCAGCGCGTTTACAACTGCTGTGGAGCTTAATCTTGGTAACACCACTGCTTCCGGGAACTTCGTGGCAGGGCAAATGAGTGTTAGCAAGTATCTGTTGCCCGCCGCTGTTACTGGCAATGGACCAACAATGTCGACTACCAATCTGTGAAAAGGTTCGCCAATCAAAGGCACTCGGACCAAAGGTGCCTTGAGTTTTTAGTTTGTCTGTTCGATCCTTTGGCAAACATTGCAGGAACGTACCCATTACTCAGATTCTGTGAAGCACATCAGCCAGTAGTAGTCGTTCAATGGTCTGCTCTTAGTTTTGTTTATTCTTAAATGGCCAGCCCAGCTATTGCTGTGAACCAAATCGAGAAGTGCAGCACGGTACCTTTGGGCAACTACAAGCTGTTCGAAAGAGCCGCCTCTCTTGTTTTTGAATGTTCCGTGCAACGGACCGTCTTTGACAGTGAACTATACTGGTCCGTTTTGGTTCCATCTTGAACTTTCCCAGCACGTTTGCAGTGACTAGTCGTTCGTGTGATCTGTTTTGAGCATGCTTTTGTGTAGCTTTGACCCGCCGTGGTAGCTCAGTGGCTATGGTGTTGGGCTGCTGAGCACGAGGTCGCGGGATCAAATCCCGGCCACGGCGGCCGCATTTCGATGGGGGCGAAATGCGAAAACACCCGTGTGCTTAGATTTAGGTGCACGTTAAAGAACCCCAGGTGGTCAAAATTTCCGGAGTCCTCCACTACGGCGTGCCTCATAATCAGAAAGTGGTTTTGGCACGTAAAACCCCAAACATTATTATTATTGTGTAGCTTTACAAGAAGTGGAAAATTTTCGCTGACTGGGCTTATCATTTTGTCTCCGGGCGCGCAAGCGACCAGGGCGTTATGAATGGCTTGTGTGGCTGGAACGGTTTCGCTCGTTGGGCCAGCTAGGAAGGGATCGCTTTGCTATCGAATTCGGGTGGCACAAGTAGCATTAGTAGTTCGAGCTTTTGTGCGGGACCTCGTGATGACCATTACAGGGTTCGCATGAAGTTCCATTCCTGCGTTTTTCAAGTTGCTCATTATTCTGATAAAAAACATTATAAGGGATTTTTCGAGGGAGCTTGTCTGAAACCGATGCTGGAGTTTGAAATTTGCTGAAGGCACCCGTCGTTTGAACTTTGGCTACTGCCAAGCAATTTGTGTCGGGCTCTAGGGCCTGGCGCACCGCTACGCACTATCCGGTAAAGTCCTCGGGCTTAACAAACGACGGGTGGACGATATCAAATGTTCCTCACGTGTCACGTAGAACCTTGCAACGGATGCCGTTCACCATCATGTCAAAGGTGTAAGGCAAGAATAAATCACTCTTTTCAGTTAGGAAATTACCTGCCACATTTGCTTGTCGGCACCTTACGGCGACATGGCCTGGTTGTTGTCATTTTTAATAGCCTAACAGTCGGTTTTCATCAAACTTTGAACTTTTTGGTTCAATCGAGTTGACCGCATGCATGGGTGGGAGCGTTGTAGCGTTTCCCTTCATTCTTTTCTCTCGCTCCTTTCTGAAACCTTTAATGCTCCCGATGGTTTCTTTCGCCGTTCTTCCGAATTTTCCATTCTGCGGGAACAGTACTCGTCAGCCAAACTAGCTCCCACTTGCAACGTCTCCGCGTTTGACTTGTCTTGAATTTACAGGTGCATTTGCTTCGGAATTGAAGCATAGAATTGCTCTAGCGCAAACAATTCAATCAGACGTTGGTTGTTCTCGTATGTGTTGACACCTTTAAGCCATTATTCCAAGGAGCTCATGAATTTATAGGCGAATTCCGAGAAAGATTCCCCTTGACCAAACCTCGTGTTACGGAATTTTATCCTGCAGGCTTCTGTAGACAAGCTGTACCTTCGCCTCAGCCGAAGCTTTACTTTATTGTAGTCACGCGCATCTTCATCTAACGTTCTCGCGATTACGTCCGCTGCTTCGTTTTGAAGCAATGTCAATAGGCGTTGCGACCAGGTGTTTTCTGCAAGTGCTGCTCAAACCGAAATGCGGCCGCCGTAGCCGACATTCGATTCCGTGATCACTTGCATAGCAGCCAAACACCATAGCCACTAAGCAACCACACCGGGTAATGCTAACTTTTCTTTTGTTTGTGATTTGCTTTGATTAGGGTATCCGGCACCCGCTAGTAGTGGGAGTGCGCTGGCACGACGTGCCAGCGTGCGACCATGGCCAATTATGACTTCCCATTGGAGATACAGGGAGTTTCCGTACCCTGCCATTACCACCGACACAGGAAGAGCAGTCTGTACTGAGCCGATGCAAGGAATTTTGCGACATAGCCCCACCACTCACTGCACTAGTACACTATGCCATGAGCAAGCTCATGGTCTCCCAGAATTGGGAGGCTAAAGAATGCCATGACCGAAATAATATTAGTGTTCATTGGCATACAATACAAAGCGCGTGGGCGAATAGTACTTTGTCACTGTCGCCCATAAGGAGGCTTTGCAGGATTAAAAACTAGTTGATACCGTTCACCAAAGCCGAAACGGAAACACGCCAGCAGTTGTAGCTAGGTCACACAGAAAAATTTCAGTGCGCGTGTGCGCATTAGTACTACACGTTCAGATGTTTAGATCAACGAGATTCGTGATCTGCTGCATCCTCATAACGCAATAGCAACAATTACGCATCTACTATAACGTATGGAAAGCAAAAATTGACCTACCGAATCGACAGTGGTTCGCAGCTGTGCATTACACACTCCTGGGCCCGACGCTCCATAGCACATGGAGGCCCGCCGTTGCTGATCGTCACCCTGTGGTCTCACACCCACGAGTTGTCGAAGTTTCACTGGCTTCATACAATTTCCGGTAACGTCGGTGGAATGGAACATCACTGAAATCCCCGAGAGCGTTCATGGACGCGGCCAGATGACTTCACAACGTGAACACAGTCGCATAACGTCACTCGTAGAAAGAAATGACAATAATTGCCGCCGAATAAATCGCCTCTTGCGCCAGCTCATGCCATGGTTTTGCTCCTTCCCGGCCGGCGCAGTCTTTCCTACTCCTCCGCCATCAAAGAAGGCCACTGAGACGCAACTGAGGCGAAGACTTCTTTCTTCCTTTTGCCTTTCGCTTTTCTTTCTTCCTCACAGTTTCTCCCTCACCGCTGCTTGCAACGTTTCGTTTCTAAGACTCTCTCAACGCTTCGGCGTGCTCTTGAGGCGCCAAAAATAAAGCTCATCCTTGCGGCTAAATTACTGATGGCCTCTTGTATATGGAAAGTCGCTTTCCTTGTTCGCGCGTTAGATATCGGTGAATTGCAATGAGATGGCTTATGTCAAGCTATTGGGATGTCCAATATTCATTTATTTTCGTAGTTTAATTATTGCTCCAGTTGTATTCGTGATCGCTCATAATGTGTATATAGTTTTGTATATTATGGATAGTATGTATTAGTGTGTCTTACTCCATTATATTGTGGTACACATTACGTCATTCACCGTCCTCCTTCAGAAACTAACGAGCACGCTGTGCTTAGGCTGGGCAGGAAATGAAAGTCATGTGCCAACTCAAGATGAATAACTTTCGACTTGATTTTGAAGCTAGACTTAGCAGACTTGAAATACTCGCCTGATAATTCTTACAGTTCCTTTTTTGTATGCGCATAATTGTATTAAAACCCGTTTTGTGTAACAGACTGAGCCTGAATTGTTATGTACAGAATGTATGAGCAGATTTAAAAAAAATGGTTTCTGATGCTATCATGCCGTCATTAAATACCCTCAGGCAAGCAACGATGTGCGCTGCCGTTTTGCCTGGGTGACACAGTGGAAATCAATTCGATGAAAATAAAAAAAATATCATAACAAGAAGTTTAATGCCCGTTACTTTACTTTGATCCATGGGCCCCAGTGTTTACCTTTTTTGATGGCGTTTGCTCATTGTGGTTTCGTATAACAAAATAAAAAGAGAACGTGCCGCCGATTAATATGAGAGTCTGTAAACGGGCTTGACGGGCTTGGTCGAAAAAATGGACGACACATACTTTATTCTCGTTGTTCTTCTTGCCGATATTTTGTAGGCACGTTTGCACGTTCACAGTACTCAACCATGTCGCACAACTAGCTGTGCGAACCAACTTTAGTTTGCGTTTAGGGGAGTGTTATTGAGCAATGAGCTAGGATGGATAACTTGAGTAGTTGCCGCGTGACGATTGACAGCTAACGAAAGGAACCGCAGGAAAACCAGCACGCGATGTTGGATGACTAAGGAGATGTGACAAAATAGGAACCTTAGCGGGTTATTAGGCTGTGCTGTTTTAAAGCACAACGTGGTGTTTTACTATTACACTTTCTATATCGATATTGTGCCATTCGGAAAAAAATGTGAAGAAAACGAATGTCTCCCGGGACGGTCAACAAATAGCATACAACCTGAGACATAACAATAAATAAAGAAACATTGCAGATGCTGATTTGTAGCGTAGCGCCATCCCCTAGATAGCAGCATATTCACTAGCCTGCACCGAAGGCAACCTCCTTATTGAACAAGCGGTAAGTGATCATCAAGAGAGCAAGTGAGCTTCAATTAAAAGGAGCACTTTATAAGACAAAAGATCTTGAATATTCATCAAACGGGCAGTCATTATACTACTTATCATCACTATCATACGCTATCTTTCTGTTCACTACAGGAGGAAGGCTTTTTCTGGTTATTTCCAATTTCCCCAGCCTTCCAATAGCTCATACCAACTTTTCTCTACCAATTTCCCTATTTCATCACTTCACCTAATCTGTGAAAGGGAAGCGCACCGCACCTCAAGTGCTTTACCTGTCCTGGTGCCCCATTTTGCAACCCCGTACCTGCCCTACGCATTATATGGCCTGCTCAGCTGCATTTTATCTCTAAAAGCTATTTTTTTCGCTACAATATCGGCTATCGCCATTTGCACTTTGATTCACACCGCCCTCCTCCTGCCTCTGAATGTTACGCCTTACGTTGTTCGTTTCATCGGTCCCTACGTGGCCCTTACCTTTATTTAAAGCACCTTTGTCAGCCTCCAAATCTCTGTCGCAAATGTTACCACCATTCTTACGCGATGTTTGTACACTTTTTACAGAGCGGAGCTCCTAAGGCTCATTCAAACCGACCACTGACAGAGGTCGCGCAACCAAGCTGATCGAAAGCGACCAGTAGCAAACAACCGCAAATGGTTGCTTTTCTCCAAAAGCGACTATACTGGGCCAGTCTCTTGCTGCTCAATTTTTCAGTCGTGCCACCGTGGTCACAAAACTGCTAAACCAATCAGTGGCGCAGGGAGAAGTCATGTTAGCATGTCTTTTCATTCTGCGTCCTTCTGCGTCGCATCAAATACAAAGTCCACACTAGCACGACCCATTACCGGAATGTAATTGATGTTTGTCTTCGTGATGCTGGGGCGCAGCTGTTCCCGCAACGTGTGGCTGTTGCCAGAACACAAAACCAGCGAAGTGCGCAGGAACTGCGAGAATCCCTAGAGTTCGCACTGAGAACGATCCTCTCCGGGATTGCGACTTGAACGTCGCGCTCGCCCGGGCTTGCCGGTGTGAGCATCGGTCATGTTCTGTCGCTTTGTTTAGTCTGCAGCCACCAATGGTCGCGCGACTTACTCAAGTCGCCGGTGTGATTGACCCATTAGGCACCCTATCCAGGTTGATCATCAGCGTCCCTCGGCGTAACCGCGCGAACGCGCTCGTGTCACTGCACGCTGGCTTCGATGATGCTCATCATGCCAGCGTTCTGATACTGCCCCTTCTTCTGCGAAGGCTCTGAAGTTACTGCCCTCCCCCCCTGAAATTGGTTCGGTGATTGCGGACTTAAATTCGTTGCCTGAATATACAACGAATTTAAAAGACGTATTCAGCTGCGCTTAAATTTCTCACTAAGGCGTATCGTAATTGTCGAACATCTTTTTCAACAACAGGGGTAAGTTTCCAGTATGAATTCGGCGATACCTGCCAATCTAACACAATTTTATTCTGCTTTGAATTTCCTTGTCAGTCACAGTCCCCTATGAGTGACCTAGATTAGCGTCCTCCTCGACACACTCTAAAGATTCACTGGCGATCATGAATTCTTTACTGGTCAGGCTATAGACCAATATCTTGGTCGTCTCCAAATTAGTTTTCGGCCCTACTCACTCACTCTCCAACCCGCTTACACACTTTCTCAGTTAAGGGCCGGTGTAATTTTTCGCAGTACATTCCCAGTGTTGCTGAACAGGACAATGCCATCAGAAATGCTAAGGTTGTCATGATATTCACCGTTGATCCTAATTCGTAAGTCTTCGCAGTGTTATAGCTTAAATGCTTTTTCTAAACCTGTAGTGAATAACATTACAGATATGGTGTCTCGTTGCCTGAACCCTTTCTTCATAGGTAATTTTCTACTTTTCTTATAAAAAACCAAGGGCGCTGGGGAACCTTTGTAGATATTCTCCCGGATATTGAAGTATTCCTCCTGTATTCTTTAATTACGCAATGCGCAGATGACTACTGGTATCCCTACTAAATGAAATGCATTTTCATAACCAATTAATGACATAAAGATAGGATGATTGTACTCTGCAGGTTTGTCAATTACCTATTTATGAATTGTAGAATATCCCTTCCTGTTGCCAGCTTGTTCTCGTAATTGATTTTTTATGGTTTTTATATTTTATATGGGGAATTTTATATGAGCCCGTACAGTCAACCTAATGAATACGTTATGCAAGGTAATTGTTTTAAATCGCGGTCATTTTGTTAACGGCAATGTAGAAATAAATTTGATTGGCCGAATGAATTCTCTAGAGGTTCTTCTTTTTTTGATTCGCGCTAACAAGACTTAAATTTCATATATGGCAAATTTTACGTCCGAAACCCTATTGTCTTTCTTGTCTTGAGTGATTGCAGTTTTCAAAATGCAAGAATAGTATCATCATCATCATCATCATCATCATCATCAGCCTGGTTACGCCCACTGCAGGGCAAAGGCCTCTCCCATACTTCTCGAACAACCCCGGTCATGTACTAATTGTGGCCATGCCGTCCCTGCAAACTTCTTAATCTCATCCGCCCACCTAACTTTCTGCCGCCCCCTGCTACGCTTCCCTTCCCTTGGGATCCAGTCCGTAACCCTTAATGACCATCGGTTATCTTCCCTCCTCATTACATGTCCTGCCCATGCCCATTTCTTTTTCTTGATTTCAACTAAGATGTCATTAACTCGCGTTTGTTCCCTCACCCAATCTGCTCTTTTCTTATCCCTTAACGTTACACCTATCATTCTTCTTTCCATAGCTCGTTGTGTCGTCCTCAATTTGAGTAGAACCCTTTTCGTAAGCCTCCAGGTTTCTGCCCCGTAGGTGAGTACTGGTAAGACAAAGCTATTATATACTTTTCTCTTGAGGGATAACGGCAACCTGCTGTTCATGATTTGGGAATGCCTGCCAAACGCACTCCAGCCCATTCTTATTCTTCTGATTATTTCCGTCTCATGATCCGGATCCGCCGTCACTACCTGCCCTAAGTAGATGTATTCCCTTACGACTTCCAGTGCCTCGCTGCCTATTGTAAATTGCTGTTCTCTCCCGAGACTGCTAAGCATTACTTTAGTTTTCTGCATATTAATTTTTAGACCCACTCTTCTGCTTTGCCTCTCCAGGTCAGTGAGCATGCATTGCAATTGGTCCCCTGAGTTACTAAGCAGGGCAATATCATCAGCGAATCGCAAGTTACTAAGGTATTCTCCATTAACTTTTATCCCCAATTCTTCCCAATCCAGGTCTCTGAATACCTCCTGTAAACACGCTGTGAATAGCATTGGAGATATCGTATCTCCCTGCCTGACGCCTTTCTTTATTGAGATTTTGTTGCTTGCTTTATGGAGGACTACGGTGGCTGTGGAGCCGCTATAGATATCTTCCAGTATTTTTACATATGGCTCATCTACACCCTGATTCCGTAATGCCTCCATGACTGCTGAGGTTTCGACTGAATCAAACGCTTTCTCGTAATCAATGAAAGCTATATATAAGGGTTGGTTATATTCTGCACATTTCTCTATCACTTGATTGATAGTGTGAATATGGTCTATTGTTGAGTAGCCTTTACGGAATCCTGCCTGGTCCTTTGGTTGACAGAAGTCTAAGGTGTTCCTGATTCTATTTGCAATTACC
This sequence comes from Dermacentor variabilis, assembly GCF_050947875.1. Taxonomy (NCBI): domain Eukaryota; kingdom Metazoa; phylum Arthropoda; class Arachnida; order Ixodida; family Ixodidae; genus Dermacentor; species Dermacentor variabilis. The sequence goes on from NC_134574.1 coordinate 27,606,457, forward strand.
TTAGTAAATACTTTGTAGGCAACGGACAGTAAGCTGATTGGTCTATAATTTTTCAAGTCTTTGGCGTCCCCTTTCTTATGGATTAGGATTATGTTAGCGTTCTTCCAAGATTCCGGTACGCTCGAGGTCATGAGGCATTGCGTATACAGGGTGGCCAGTTTCTCTAAAACAATCTGTCCACCATCCTTCAACAAATCTGCTGCTACCTGATCCTCCCCAGCTGCCTTCCGCCTTTGCATATCTCCTAAGGCTTTCTTTACTTCTTCCGGCGTTACCTTCGGGATTTCGAATTCCTCTAGACTATTTTCTCTTCCATTATCGTCGTGGGTGCCACTGGTACTGCATAAATCTCTAGAGAACTCCTCAGCCACTTTAACTATCTCATCCATATTAGTAATGATATTGCCGGCTTTGTCTCTTAACGCATACATCTGATTTTTGCCAATTCCTAGTTTCTTCTTCACTGTTTTTAGGCTTCCTCCGCTCCTGAGAGCATGTTCAATTCTATCCATATTATACTGCCTTATGTCAGCTGTCTTACGCTTGTTGATTAACTTCGAAAGTTCTGCCAGTTCTATTCTAGCTGTAGGGTTAGATGCTTTCATACATTGGCGTTTCTTGATCAGATCTTTCGTCTCCTGTGATAGTTTGCTGGTATCCTGCCTAACGGAGTTACCACCGACTTCCATTGCACACTCCTTAATGATGCCCACAAGATTGTCGTTCATTGCTTCAACACTAAGGTCCTCTTCCTGAGTTAAAGCTGAATACCTGTTCTGTAGCTTGATCTGGAATTCCTCTATTTTTCCTCTTACCGCTAACTCATTGATCGGCTTCTTATGTACCAGTTTCTTCCGTTCCCTCCTCAGGTCTAGGCTAATTTGAGTTCTTACCATCCTGTGGTCACTGCAGCGCACCTTGCCGAGCACGTCCACATCTTGTATGATGCCAGGGTTAGCGCAGAGTATGAAGTCTGTTTCATTTCTAGTCTCGCCGTTCGGGCTCCTCCACGTATAGCTGACCGGAAAACTTTATTCTGGTCCTGCATGACATGAATACTGGGAAAAATAGCATAAAGCGAAACAATATTTACAGCAATATCAACATTAGTAATGGTTACAGAATAATAAAAAGCTAATGTGACAGCTTCATGTTGTGGTACTTTTCTTCAGGCTCATTTTCATACTGAATTAACGTTCACACAGAAATTGAAGTTTAGGAGCATAATGGTTCAAATGTTCATGACTTTACAACGACTCCAGAAGTTTCATTCGCCTTCGATATTAATGAAGTTATGACGTCACTGGCTATTCATTTTTGTCTTCCGCTAGTATGAACTAAACAAACGTGTGCAGAGTATAAGTAACGACCTCGGCAGTGCACACAAATATCCTGACAAGTAAGGAGGCGCCGCCTGTACAAGCGATGACATTGTTGCTGGTGCACTGGTTACTGTCGGCTATATTGTCAGTATGCTCTCTCGAAATAACAGAAAAAGACCTGTCGGCTCCAAATGAGTTACAAAGCTATGAAGATCCTTCAGAGGTATTTGTGCCATTTGACACTTGTCTCATTAACTTTAATGCAGAATGCGATAAAAGCAGAGCGCAAATTTACCTGTTTACTCTGCTCTGGCTGTTTTTATTTTATATAAGCTATACAATGTGAAGCCGGAGCCGTGAACAACATTATCCCTTCTAATACATTGCGCACTTTCTAACGTTTTGTCACACATTGTGTTTTTTTTTAAGTATAAAGCATATAAGATTATATGGTAAGGAACTTCAATGATTAAACGTGGATTTGCTTCACCAAGGTAAATAATGTATTTCTTTCATAGCGCTGTATTAGGGCAATATGATGTGCTACTGCTTGGATGTCATTGAGCGTGCTCTTTCACCTATTGCGCCTACTGTTTGAGACATAGTATTGCGTTATTTCCGGAATATTCCTCCTACTCACTGTAAATTTGCTGTTTCCCGTCTCTACGGCAGATGAGGACCGATAACACACAACAATGATATGGCACGTTCCACTCAAATCTCATGAGATACCGCTCAGCCGGCAACGCAACAAGCGGCAGACCCACAGGCGCGCAAGCCTCTTTCTTTTATAGCCGCAAGCGAGACGTACGCATGTGCAAGCTACGATAGCGAGTGCGCAAGGTACCAATGGTGCTGGATTCTACACGACTGCCCTCCCACCATTTAAAAACGTCAAGAACAAAACAATCGGAAACGAAAAGTTTAACCGACGATTAGAATGTTCCCTAATGAAAAATTTGAGCGCAGGTCTATGCGTGTTTTCCTCTCGCGATATATTGGCCGGCGTGGACAATCAGTCGCAAGCGGCACATTGCAAACGGAGAGAAGTGTGGCGCAATAGCCCCGCTAATCAGGAACTGGCGAGAAGAAGCGCGTGAGTGACGCATGGCCGCACTTCACAACAGCCGCCGTAGACAGTCCTCCGCCCATGCAGTCCTTTGTTTCCATATATGGTACCGGTCGACGCGCTCGCCGCATTCCGTGGGGGAAGAAACGGCGGCACGTTACGCTGGCGCAATCTCGTAGCGGTCGTCGCCGCAGAGCCCGTCTTGCGGGGCACCATGTTTTGCCTCTCACGCATTCGCCATACCCTCCTCCACCGATTTCCAGCTTATGCTCCCGCTCGCACCCTCCTCCTGCGCTTTCTATCTGGCCCTCTGTTCGCTATTATTGTCTTTCACCCTTTGTTGAGCTTGTAGGCTCGGTTACGCCGAGGGACGACGCCAACGCGAAACGCAGGAACGGGCGCCTATGTGCTGTGCTCAAAAACAGGCGAACAGAACTTTGTCAATAAAGCGGTCGTCGCCTTTTCATTTGGTTTGCAGGTTGTACCGACGCTAGGACGCTATGCTACCAGCGAGCTCATAGGGTTGAATCCGTGCCTACAATCGGTGGCTGCGATAACTCGAGCTTCTTCGGCACGGGAAAAAGTTAGATGTCTGAAACATTTAGGGCGTCGTTCACTCCACCAGTATGGGGCTCCGCAAGTATGCACGAGCGATCTCATCGCCTATTCACTACTTAGAGGCCTTCCAAATTGTAAGCTAATGCTAAGGCAAAACCTAATGGACACATAAAATGATGGGTACGTTTCATAAGGAGATTACCAACCTACAAACTAATGTCGTGCTGAGGTGTGTTAGAAGTAATTCACACAGTCAGGGGTGAGGGTTTCTGAGTCGGTTACCCCAGAAAAAAAGGTCACCGTCGACGTAGCGCGGTGCTCTACGTTTCTGTAATTTTACTACGGTAATTTTACTGTCATTGACATCACCGAGAAGTGCACCGAGCAGGGTACGAAGATGCTTTTATGCATGACAAGATACATATGAGCGATAGTGGAGGAAAATTGGTTGGATGTTTATTTGCACACCGGCAGTAGCTCGCTTAGGCGGCCCCAGGCAATCAGGAAGGAGGGCTAAGCAGTAATGATAGCGATACACCAGCTGTATTTCCGCTGCTTTTACCTTAGTTGCTAATCGTATTTCCTACACTTTTATACATGCACTAAAGGAGGTCGTCCTGACAGTTTTTACTTTGGGACCTGCTTCTATATTACATTTTCTTTGTAATTGTATGTCTGATGATAATAATAAATTACTATTTAATAAAACAGGCTGAATTAGACCACAAGGAATAAGAAAAGACACACAGAGGTTAAAATACAGACGGTAAAATTTGTTACATAAATATTCAGTGTGTTCGCCAGCAGGAAAGGTGGCTTGTAATTCAAACACAGCTGAATGACGAATCCATCAGCGCGTACGCCATCACCGAAACGCTTCTACTAGATCTGGAGCAGCCATGTGTTATTAACCATTTTGTATTACAGGGGGCGCAACAGAATTGCTCGGTCAAGGAAACACGTAAATGCAGGCATAGAATTAGGCAGGTTAGCAAAGCCTTTATTCCAAGTTACGACTTGAACTACAGTGTTACAACAGCAAAATATTCCTTTATTTAGAAATATAATAGTATCTAGCGTCGAAATTGTACAAAGGGTGTAATATTCAGCCGCGCCTATGCTCCTTGCATACAGGAACCAGTGCGGCACAAATGCATCAACGCAGTTTCCAGTGTGATCCAGTGAACTGTAGTGAGAACCACTGCGTGCACAGCTGTAACAAGTGCTTCCTAGTGTGTTGGCGGGAAACCAGCATATTGCCCAGTGCGATCCAACTTTTTTCCAGTGTTCTCACTGGCGAGCCACGGACTCCCAGTGAGCGCCACCGTCCCAAGTACGATGCAATGGTAAAAACGCGCTGGAAGGCCCTCGAAGACGCTGGTTTTTGCTAGAGGGATGTTACGCAGTATTGGCGTCCTGCCTCCTTGAAGGAATGTCGTGCCTAGTTTGGGTCACCTGGGGGTTAAAACGTCATACCCGCCTCATTTACATTCCCATCACGCTTAGAAATACAGGTCAAGGTGAGATTAAGGGTGGCATTTCTCAGAACGATAGAGCGAACGGTTTTCATCATGAAGTAGCCTGGATCACTCCCATCGATAATTACGGGAATCTTTCTTTAGGAGATTGGCAGGTGACACACGCAACCCTGGCTTGGCAGTCTGCCACGCGTTGCGTTCTTGCCTAAGTTATCCTGGCATCGCAAAACTTTTTTCGCTCTGACCCCTTTATGGAAAATAACGCGATAAAACGTGACCCTAATGGCGGGAAATAAAAACGCTCAAAGTAGAAAACGCAAAACTTCAGAATAAAAAAAAAGATAAATCCTAACACTCCCCTAGCTAGTAGGGCGTCGATGCGAAATCGAGCTCCGCCGACGTGCGCACCCAGGCCGACGAGCTTAGAGACATCGCCGCATAAGTGAAGGGCAAATGAGAAAGCAGAAGGGCAAAGGGACTCTACACTCGGCGAAGTAAAACGTATGTTTGAGGAAATGTTCGCAGGTTGACAACACGAATTCGTGCAGATGCGCCGGGTCTACAACAGCAGATAATGCGGATGCGAGTGGAAATGTCGCAGCGGTTCGACGCCTTCGATGGTAGAGTAGCGCAGCTGGAAAACACGTCGAAAGATGCTCGACCCGAAGGAGCGAGGCCGGTAAAGAGCAAGCCGTACAGCAGACCAGCTGCGGCTCAGGATAGCTGCATGGAGAACTCGAGCAACCAGCATTGCACTGCGTAAAGAGTGCATTGTATAGCAGCGTAATTGTCGTGGGATTCACCGTAAGAGGCACAACCTGCCTAACTTGGTAAAACTTAAGCAAGTACATGACGTAATCGCCCTCCAGGAAACTGGTGGCAGTACAATATTATCAGGATACAAATAACGTGTCACGCTAGATGAAATATCAACAGTAATCTCACTGATACACCGAAATATAGCGGCTGTGGAACACGGCACCGGCATACAAAACATACACCAGGTCCTAATAGAAATCATTCCCTACCAAAACAAGAAGGAGGGAAGCCTGTTCGTGCTGAACGTATACAGCCCACTCCTACGAAAAGTAAAGTTTGACTCGTTTTTCCGCAATGCGGTAAACGTAGTCGACACAGAGGCGCTCATCATCGTGGGTTACTTTAACGCGCCAGACGCGGCCTGGGCTTACACCATCGAGACCGTTGAAGGCCGCAACTTGTGCAACGACGCGCAGCATGAGGGGCTCGCGCTAATCACTAAACCACGATATCCTAATAGAATTGGCAATAGCGTCCACAGGCGCACTACGCCGCAACTAATAATTGTAAAGAACATGGCTAACCCGAAATGGGTCAACACGAACTTAAATCTAGGCAGCGATCGCTACATTGTGAACACAATGCTACTAGCCGGACCGCGTAAAAAGAAATGCAGGAAAATAACGCTAACCGAGTAGGACACATTTCGTGAGTGCCACTACGATGATGCGAAAGGAACCACCGATGACATACTGAAGTGGACACAGACAATACAGCGTAGCGTGAACAAAGCCGCAATAAATTTTCCCTAAGAGGTAGGCATGGAGGAAAGGGGAGCAAACTCCTACCCTTGTAGGAGGACAAACACATCTTGCAAAAGTGCTAGAAAGGTAAAAATCACAACCGGCGCCTGTGAAAGAATATCATCGCGAGAAACAGAAGACGCCGCAAATAGAAGACCGAGCTGCAGTGCGAAATCACGTGCGCTCTAATGGACAGAGATTTCGGAATGTCCGAAACCTGTAACGAACTCCGTAGCCTCTTTGTCCCACAACGCACGTAACCAACACAAACACAAAGTCTGCAACGGATACTACACATCTACGCAGGTACGGTGGTAGAGCTGCTACGACATCTACGCAAGATATGCGTAGGACTTGCAACATAGACCCGACATAGGGAGTACCAAGGGAAGGATAACGTCGACCTCAACGACCCCATAGTGGAGGGAGAGATACGATACGAACTCGCACGCTGGTCCGGCCGGTGTAACAAATGAAGCATTTCGCAACTTAGACGAAGAATTGGTTACCACACCAGAAGAGAACCTTGGATGAGTTGGTGGTGATTCATGTTTCGGAAAATTAACAACGCAAAATAGACGAGCACGAAGGAAAAGAAGAACAGCGTTCTGCCAGCGTCAAGTGCCAGTGCCATTTTCTTCTTTTCCTTCGTCGCCGTCTGTTTTGCGCTGTTAATTTTCCGAAACATGAATTCGTTACCGCTATCACAAAGTTCATAAACGAATGTTTGGAGAAGGGGACATTGCCCCAGCAATTCAAAACCATCCAAATCGAAAAAAAAATCAGAACCTGGCAATAAAGAACACAGAAAATCTCAGGGGCCATCTCACTGACGTCGTGCATTGGAAATCTAATGGAAAAAGTAGTTCTAACGCGTCTCGCCATATACAAGGGCTACAACGGGCTATACCCACACACCATACTCAGCTTTCGACCAAAACTCTCGACGCAAGAGGTCATGCGGGAACTAAAGAACCAAGTCTTGAAACTGTAAAAACGCACAAACACGAGAAAAAATAGAGTGGACAGGACGAAGCGCTTACTCACAATTGAAACATTTATTGCAAGAATACAAATATATGCAGACAAAACCGGAGTAGGACAGCTGAGCATGCGTTATAAGGCTCACGGATTACATCATTTGAAAGGCAACGTTAAAGCCAAAACAGGATGGCGAAAAAGTTCACACTATCAAGAAAGTTGAATTCCTTATCGTTTAGCAAGACTGAGGGTTGGCTGACGCAGTTATCTCCTCTTTTCTCTATCCAGAACGCCTCTGCCATTTCAGGTGCAAGTGGTCAGTGCTTTTGAAGATGATCTGAGTATTTTCGAAAACAGAATAACAGCCGCAATCCCTACAGTGCGCGGCTAGATGCGTTGTTTCTGATCAATTATGTGCCACCAGGTGCTCTCTTAGCCTCACGTTGACGCAATGCCCAGGCTGGCCTACGTAATCCTTACCGCACTTAAACGGGGTCATATATATGCTATGCCTATCACACAACCTACAAATTTTCTACGCGGCTAATATAGCTCAGCAATGGCTTCCTACGAATAAGCGAAACAAATTGTTTGAAGTTTCTTTCTCGCTGAAAAAGAATCTCAACCTTATACCTATTCGTACATGCTTTCATTGATGTGATATCCTATGTAGGTATGGAACGACAGCTATTTTTATAACCATCGTCCTTGAGTGATCTGACTGTTTTCTTTTGTTTATATTTCTTTCAATGTGTTAGCACAGGCTGATCTAATGTCAGACTGAGGATAGCATGCTTATTCAAGCTTGTCAATCTGGTTGAGAAAGCTCGTTTTCATCATGTGTTGACGTGATTGTCTCAATGCGGAACCTATGCTGGTCTTTATTATTCCTCTTTTTACAATTTTGAGTGGTGTGACCTGTAGATAAGGGTAGGTTTAATAGACCTGGGTCGCTAGTACCTGCAGACATAAAGTGGTTGAAATACTAGTCTTAGTTCAAGAAACTGTATTTGGTTATCCTGGGGCAATTCCAATTAAAAACATAATTTCAAGCAGTTTTTCTTGAAAACCTTTAAAATGTTTACAATATCGCATGTTAAATTAGTGGCATTAGTTAAGACCAGAAATGGTCTACCTATCTGAAAACCTTAGTCGCTAGTCCTGAAAGATGAAGCTGTATGTCTTTATCGAGGTTGGTCATAAAAATTCCCTTAAAAGTGGAGTAACTGACTACCCTATGCAAATTCCTGAACGCTGAACGTAAGGTTCTTCCTCCCCCTTAGGCACAAACGTAGACTTTAGGTAAAAGCTCAGCAACCCTGGAAAGCTTGCAACCGAGGTTCTACTTTTAAAACCAAAGGTTCGTCATTAGCGACTGCGATACATTCTTTCACGCAAGCCATTAGATCATCATGAGGTATAGAGTAATACATATCTTCGATGTTCACCGGGGAGGACGAAGAAGAAGCCGACCAGTGCGTATGTGGAATTTTCGGCTCCCGCTTCTGTACACGTTTTCGGACTGATTTCTGTGATTCCTAGCAACAAAATGTGCACTATTCGACGCACTTTCTTCTAAGGAACACGCCGATGTCCGATTTTTCTTCCCGTCAGTGGACTCTTTTCAATTTCCGAGACTTTTAGTTCGGACCACGCCGCGGCTCAGCGAGCCCTACCCGACTAGGCCTATCGTCGGGGGCGAGGAGCGAGCAGGCCCAGGCCTCGCTCGTACACGTGCGCGGCAGCATGCCCGCTATGGAGACCGTCGTGGAGGGAGAAGACATTTCCCAATAAGATGCGAATCGCCCAGGCTGGATGACGGCCATGGGCAGAAACAAGAAGGCCAAACCGGGACCGACCGTTCCGGACCGAGGCAACAGGGACGAATAGAGATGAAGGGCGGCCGCCGCACGGCCGGCTCGCAGAGCGCGGTCAAGCGCCTCGTCGCTGCACCGAGGCTCCCCCGGCTACCGAGGGACCACATTCGCATCATAGTGAGGCCGAGAGACGGCCTCAAAGTAAAAAAAGTGAGTCAAATTCGCCTGGCGCAAGCACTAGCAATGGCGGCCTCACTGCCGCCGAACGAGACCGAGGAACCCAGGCAGTACACCAGCATTGGTCCAACCATGGCCCAATGCTGGCAGAAATTGGTACCAATGTTGGACCAATGTTGGCATATTGGCAAAGTGCAACCCAATCCAATGCTGGCCCAGCGTTAAGGCCAAGATTGGACCAATGTTATGCCAATGCAGCAGCCATTGTGCTGCCAGCGTAGGACCAGCGTTAAAGCCAAGATTGGACCAATGTTATGCCGATGCAGCAGTCATCGTAGGACTAGCGTTAAAGCCAAGATTGGACCAATGTTATGCCAATGCAGCAGCCATCGTGCTGCCAGCGTAGGACCAGTGTTGAGCCATATCATTGCCATTATTAATGCCAGCTTTGAGCCAATGCCCTTTGCATGACGAATATTTTAGCTACGCTGGCTTTAGAACACGCACACATTCTTACCGCAAACCTTTTGCTAGCGGCATTTTTTGTAGCAATTGTCCCCCCCTTACCGTCTTCCTCAATAGTAGCTAGGAAAGCTCGACAAATAGATGTCAAGAAGCAGAAGTCATATATGCTTGCAAATAATAATAAAAGAATACTGAAATTGACGTTTATGACAGTTTATTTGCGAATAAATTTTCACAAACAGGCATTTTCCGTGGACCTAGATGGGTGACGCTCGGTTATCTAAAAACAGTTTATTTACAGGCACTGCCCTCAGGATAGGAAATGGGCAAGGTGCCGAGGACGGTGGGCTGGCCAGGGGTTTCAGGGCAGGGAGCTGACGTCGGTAGGCAGGTTGGTCAGTGCTTGGATGAGGCGGGCTGATCAGGTCCCCGATAACGCGGTGGTTTCGTTGAAGTTGCTACCATTTCCCATAGCGACTTCACCATTACTTGGAGGAGATGCTTGCGCTGTAAAATAAAAAGAAATGTCATCAGAGATGTTGGTATGACAAATGTATGTGGCACTGTTTTCATTTGAAAAATCGCCATACCGCAACAATATTATAAGTCTCAGCAGAGAGTTCGAAGGGGTGAATCATGAAACTTTCTTGCAAGAGATTTGTCAGGTAACGCTTCGTAATATTTCGACATATATGGCGTATCTTGTACAAGGTGTAACGTAATATTTAGAACAGACATAAAATGCGCAGGATCCGTCCTCCTTGTTCACAGCCCACACCTAGTCAGCGTAGCACTCTATAATTAAAAAATTGCAGCAAAACCTGCTACAGCACAAGAAGCCTAGTTTCAGACTGTGTAGACACAATGCGGCCTTCGTGCGAAATTTTTAATGTGGAAACCGAGAAGTTCCGTCAGGAAACAGTAGTAAAAGAGACATTATACGAAAAGACAGAAATACTGTCGGCTGGAAATGATGCTTGACCTATAACAGTGAGCAGAAGCGTGGTTCCTCGGTATCACTAGCAGGATCAGGCCGCGCGCGTGGCTTGATAAAATCATAGTCCGGGAATTTGGGTGAAATTCACAGAGATTTACACCTGGTTCCACTCCGGGCTGCAAATAAAAAGAGCTATGTAAGTACAGGCACTCTACATTAGCCAGGCCAGTTCCATCAGCTCTGAGGCACTGATTCTCGATTCTCCTCAGAATCCTGACCCACCAAGGCCGCGGAGCGTACATGCAAAATATACAATGCGCAGGCAAATTCGCAATGCCGTTGCTTCTTATGGAAAGCTAATGTTCTTATTCACGATCAATAAAGCAGCGGCTAAATTTATGCGACTTCCCCTGCTTGCTACGTGGTACACTGGCTTTTCTCTTTAGGGGACGCATTTCGGTAAAGGAGAAGTGCAAAAATGGCGGTGTACCATGCATGGAGATGACATGGAAGAATATATTTCTGGTTCCTGCGCAGTGTGGCTGTGATCACTGCGTTAGTTTTCAAAACACGTTGTTCAATCTCAGCAAGTCGTAGAGCACTAAAAGCCGACAAGGCGAAAATTGGCTTATTACGGGCCAATGTCCTCCAAAGACAGCCCACTAGTAACCCACATTGGCAAATCCATACGAAAGTCGGTCCAATAATTCCCGCCTTGTTGAACGGCAGTGCCAATATTGCTTACTGACTGTGTAATGTGGGCCAACATTGGATCTCTATCAGAATGGCACAGCCAATATTGTTTACTGACTGTGTAATGTGGGCCAACGTTGGATCTCTATCACAATGGCACAGCCAATATTCGCGCCACGCTGTTAACCTTAGGCCATCATTGGGCCAGGAATCAGAATGCCACTGCCAATATTGGAACCACCCTGTTAATCTTAGGCCATTATTGGGCCAAGAAGTGCCAATATGTCTCCAACGTTGGCCCAACCTGACGTGCCGCCTGGGAAGACATCGTTTGTCCAAACGCAACCCAGAATATTCTCGTCGTGTCCACGCCAACCGAGAAGAACGCGAACGCATACGCCGGAGTTCACAAGCTTCACCTAAGAGAAGGCGCATACAATGTGGGCGGATACATTGTGGCGCCGGACAACACGTGCAAGGGGGTCATCAGAGGAGTGGACCCCGAAATCAACGAGGCCCAGCTTCAGGCCATGACCGTGAATCAAAGAAATCCCAAGGCCTTGGAAGCGAAGCGGATCACAAAGACCTCGACGGTGGCAGTGCTCTTCAACGGCATGAAAGTGCCGAGCTGCGTCATGTGCGGCGTAAGCCTAATATGCTGCACGCTATACAGGCGGCAGAACGACGTGTGCTTCGGGTGCGGTGACTTGGGCCACAGCGTCGACGTCTGTCCAAATCCTGACAAGAAGTGCCGCGGCTGCAGAGCCAACGACCCGGCTTAAGACCACCAATGCTCGCCCAAGTGCGCCCTCTGTGGGGGCCAACACCCGACGGCGGACAGCAAGTGCAAGCACCGATACCAAATCCCTTACGTCGTGCGGCGCAGGTGGCTCCGACGCAGAAATGCGAAGAAATCGCAGCTGCAAAGCCAGCCGGAACAGCTGGAGAGTAAGTCACGCGATTCAAGCGTGGCAAGCGCGCCCAGAGGGGGATGTTCGACAACGCCCACACTACAACGGCGCAGCCGATCGAGAGGCCGTTCCCGCTCCAGGGGGCGCTCCCGCTCCCGAGTGCGCATTCAAGAGGGGCCGACCTGGGCGCACCGGGCCAAGCCAAAGCAGCAGCCGGAATCACAATCAAAGGTAATGCAGGAAGCATTGCCAAAGCATAACAAGGAAGACCCTAGAATAGCTCAGCTAGCGGAAGAAAACGCGCGCCTCAAGGCGGAGATTCAGAAAATGAGGGCGAATTTTGAATCGTTTCGGAAACAAGGTTCCACTCCCCAGCTAGTCGAACAACAGCAGCTGCAAGTGCCCCAAAGTACACCGACCCCGCAAGGGCAGCAGTCTGTTCGCTCCGTCAAACGCAGGGCCCCTTCCCTGACGGAGGAGGGAAATCCGGCGGGACCCGAGTCCAGTAGCATCCTATTGGGAATTAAGCAGTCGATTAGCTCTTTGCAGCTAATGGTCCAGTGACTAGCAGAAAGCATGCTAGCGCTCGCGGCAAAAGTGACGCGTATCGAAGCACACATGGCGCCTGCAGGCGCTAAACAAATCCAAGGCATCAATCATGGTGAACAACTCAACTAGAAAGCTGGTAGTGTGACAGTGGAATTGCGCTAGCTTCAAGAAGCGCAAGTCTCCACTGCTACAGTTTGTTGCCCCACAGATAGCCAAACCGCACGTCATAATCTTACAAGAAACATTGGGTAGCGAGGCGACCCTGCCCGGCTATCGGATCGCCTCGTCGAAGTTCGAACAGGGTAAGCGCGGAGTGGCGACCCTCGTTGCGAACAAATCCTCTTCCCAGGAACGAGATTTCAAATTAGGCAATGCGAAAGTGGAGGTAACCGTGATCGAATTCATACCGAACAGTTGGCTGAAAAACAGCGTATTCGTAGTGAACGTGTACAGCCCGTCCTCTGACCACAGACAGTCGTTCACATCGATAATAACGAAGGCGGCCTCAATGGCCAGGGGGGCCCCGCTAATAGTGGCAGGTGATTTTAACGCGCCCCACGGAGCCTGGGGTTACGCAAGGCCAATGCCTAAGGGAGAGCGGCTATTGGAGGCAGTCACTACGTGCTCGCTAGAGCTGGTGACGGACCCCCGCTATCCGACTCGACTAGGCACGTCGGTGGCGCGGTACACGACGCCCGACCTGACCTTCGTCAAGAACGTGCGAGGGGCCGAGTGGCGCAACCTGCACGAAAACCTCGGCAGCGACCACTACATACTGGCGGTCACGACCCCCATCAGGGCGGCACCACCGAGAGAATTTAAGGTCACCGACTGGGACGCCTTCCGCAAAATAAGGAAGGAAGACACAAGCGAATACGCGGATCTAGACAGTCTTTTTAGAAGGCTCAAAGAGGATGTCAGCACCGCGACGAGGGTTGTCCAAACTGAACTGAACGTGGAAAGGATGGACGCGAGATTGGCACACCTATTAGAGGCAAAGAATTCCATCACGGCCAGGTGCAAAACGCAAAGACTGAATCGCCGACTGCGAAAGAAAACAGCGGCACTAAACCGGGAAATCGAAGCGCACTCGATCGAGCTTTCCAAGCAACAGTGGAACGAGGTGTGCGCATGGGTAGATGGACAAATGAGAACCGGGCCCAAATGGAACCTCCTAAAGCAACTGCTAGACGACAGGCAATCCAAAGGCAATCAGAGATGGGCAATCGATAGGATTTTGCAAAAGCAAAAGGAGCAGGGCAAAACGGAAAGCGAGTTCCTAAAGGAGCTAGCGGAGACGTATCTCCCACTGGGCCCGTCAGGCGACGGCGACTATCCACAATACGCCGGGGCAGAGGTCGAAGAACTCGACGCGCCCTTCACGGTATCGGAAACCTGGGATGCCTTACAAGTCCTCAACGGACGCTCCGCTACGGGCCCGGATGGGGTCTCGAACAAACTGTTGAGGAACCTAGATGGAAAGTCGGTCGAGAAGCTCACCGAAGAAATCAACAGAGCGTGGGAAACGACGAGTGCCAGAGGTCTGGAAAGAGGCCTAGGTCATACTAATACTGAAACCCGGTAAACCACTTGCGGCGTAGAACATGCGGCCAATATCGCTAACCTCGTGCGTAGTAAAGACGGCCGAACATGTCATACATAACCGAGTATCGCGGTACATAGAGAGAGAGGGCCTCTTCCCACATAACATGGTGGGCTTCAGACCGGGCCTCTCCACACAGGACGTAATGTTACAACTCAAAAAGCACATAATCGACGGCATAACAAGAGACGCCAGGGGCATACTGGCCCTGGACATAACGAAAGCGTTCGACACGGTGAAACACAGATTTCTAATGGAAACGATCTCGGTGATGGGGCTCAGCCGGTAATTCCACTCTTAGATAGGCTCCTTCCTTAGAGACAGGAAAGCCACGATCAAAATAGGACAGGCCAAGTCCGATTGGTACACGCTGGGCGCGAGGGGCACCCCACAAGGGGCGGTGCTCTCCCCACTATTATTCAATCTGGCCATGAAAGGGCTCTCAGACCGCCTGACGAGAGTGACCAACGTCAATCATGCCCTGTACGCAGACGACATTACGGTGTGGTGCCCGGGAGGGTCCGACGCAGAAGTCGAGCGGGATTTTCAAGAGGCACTGGACTCAACGGAAGAGTACCTGAAGGAAACGGGACTCCGTCTGTCACCCAGTAAATCAGAACTGTTGCTGTATAGTCCCTCGAAACAAGGCATGAGGAATTTGACGCCGATTGATCAAATACCGATCAAATTACATACGAGTGCCGGCCAGCCGATTCCCAGAGTGGACACTATAAGAATCCTGGGGCTGCTAATTGAGGCTAAAGGCGGTAACACGCAAACTGTCATGAAACTCACGTCCAAAACGGAGAACATGCTCCGGCAGATCCTCAGGGTGACGAACCACAGAGGAGGGCTCAGCGAGAGCAATCTCATCAGACTTTACCACGCCTTCCTCATGAGTCACGTAAATTACTTAGCCTCAGCGCTAAAATGGACCAAGAGAGACGCGGCCAAGATAGAGACACTGATGCGCAAGCGCATCAAAAGGGTGCTAGATCTTCCGATCCCTACAAGCACGGAGCGGCTCGATCGGTTAGGGGTCCACAATTCACTATCAGAAATCATCGAAGCGCAGACCAAGGCACAGGTCGTGCGGCTGTCGACCACCAGGACCGGCAGACACATCCTAGAAGAAGCAGGGATAAATGCAGAGGCAGAGTTCAACAGGCGCAAGGTTGCGCTCAGCGCGGCGGTCAGGGGCACTTTCAAGCTAGAACCGCTTCCGAGAAACGTCCACCCGCAATTCAACGAGGGGCGCCGAAAGGCGAGTGCCCGAGCACTGCTGAAATCGACCGCCAACTGCCCGGGGCTGGCGGCATTTGTAGACGCGGCCCAGTACGGGCGACGCGACCGGTACGCGGCCGTCTCAATACGCTGGGATGGTACGATAATTAACGCAGCATCAGTTAAGGGGGTAACGACCGAAGTAGCCGAACAGGTGGCAATAGCCATGTCAATGAGGGACCCCGAACGTCTTTACGTCTACACAGATTCGCGATTGGCGCCCGGAGAATTCGCCTCGGGCTCGATATCGCGGGAAGCGGCGGCCGTCCTCGGCAGCGAGGGAGCCGCGGGTCATCACATCGTCAAATGGTTTCCAGCCCACATGGGGGCCGACGTGCTGTCCGAATTTCCCAACGCCAATGAGCTGGCGCACGGACGCGTGCGAGGACTCACGCACCACGGCGATCGTGGGGAGCGAAGTGGAGGGGAGGGAGGGGAGCACCGAGACCCGCTGCTCACCTTCAACGAAATAACAACGAACTATCAGCTGTCGAGGAGAACCAGCCTGCTCCCCCACGCTAAACTCACTAGACCACAGTCATCGATATTCAGAATGCTTCAGAGAGGACCGTTCCCTTCGAGAGGCAGACTGAGCCGTTATTCACCAGAAGTAGAGCCGCAATGTCCGGATTGTGCCGAATCGTACTGCTCGCTAGCGCACACGGTCTGGCAATGCTCCGCGTTAAGCGGCACCATGTTCACTAAAGAATAAGGATGGGTGGACGCCCTGCGAAGCGACGACCACCAGACCCAGCTCCGGGCCGTCCAGAGGGCTCACGAAAGGGCGGAGGCTCACGGGCTTCCCGTCCCAACGTGGGGGCGGACCGCGACCCCTGCCGACCACTAAACCATGAGTGGGTGGGGAGGGGTTCCTCAGGACACAATAAAGTTATTTCCTCCTCCTCCTTCGATGTTGACCCGGAATTCACTGCATTTACTGGGATGTCAACACCGAAGGTCCGTATTACTGTATGCCTCATGATCATCTAATGGCTTGCGTGAAAGAATGTATCACAATCGATAATGACGAACTTTCTTTTAGTCTAAAAAGTGCAACTTCGGTTGCAAGCTTTCTTGAGTTGCTGAAATTTTACCTAAAATACGTCCTGCAAAATCTCGGTAACACGTACGCTGGGTAAAAAAGAGATAATTATCACATGCCAAGAAAAACCAGAGAGCTCATCATCATACCCCGTTACCGAAAAACATGCACCTTGAACATCAGCGAGAGCGGAGGAATGTAAGAGCGCAAGCATTACGCAAGAACTTTCAAAGAGACGGGAACAAGGTCTTAGTAGACGTGGTGGAATATGCAAACGGTCGACACATAGAAGTGGTCGCCTGAAATCAAGTGGACCACCAGCTTGCCAGCAACGCCATTAAAACAGTAAATTCGGAAATCGCGGGGAAAGCGGTCATAGCGCTTCCGCTCGCTTCCACAACGGCTAGCATCGTAATCGGTGATTCTAAAAACGTGCTTAACAACTTTGGTAAGGTAAATCTCTCGAAAAATGCGCTAAGAAATATGACTAACTTTTGCAGGGAGCATGACGTTCACCTCATAAAGACGCCTGCGCGCTCTTCCCTCCCGGGCAACGAAAGTGCACAAACCCTTCCTGAGGAGTTAGCGAGCCAAGCAGGGGCAGGAACAACGCGGGGCCCGAGTGTGGAGAGAGACCACATCGTGAAATACTATGAAATCACCAAACACTATAAATTGGGGAGGCAGTATTACTCCCGCCACACTCATCTTTGACTAAATTGCAAGCGAGAGCATGGCGCCTACAACAAGCAACTTCCCAAACTCGATCGCTTATAATCATTCTCACCCAGAAGTCTATTCAGATTGATGTAACTCTGTAATCAGCGGGCGGACCTCGGGCACATGATCTGGGCTTTCCCCAGCATAGTGCGTAGGCCACACAACAGATATGCGAACGCAGAGCAGTGGGATACCGCTCTGCACAGCTCAGACAGCAAGGTGCGACTGCAAGTGATCAGGCAAGCCGAAGATAACGCTGGGAGACAAGGGCTCCAAGCCACCATCTAAGGTTGGGAAGATAACTCCCTCCCACTTGCCGTTTTCAATATAGGCTGTTTCATCATCTGCCCCCTTTCATGAATATTTGTTGTGTAGACATTCCGAGCTCTCAACGCTGCTAACCTGCGGATATGACTCTACGCTGCGCGTCAAACTTCACGAACCACACACAGAACGGAGAAATCCTTCCGAATGCTCCTTTGTTTCACAATGATTCCGTTGGTAAAGGTAAAATTGGCATGTTTGTCAATCATTCAGGCGTGTGCACTGTCTCTTGCACAGACGCGTTTTTGTGGAAGCCGCGATGGGCACAGCATGGAGAAAATGATGTTGTCAATGTTCGTGTTGATCAAGCACTGGTAGTGCAGAATACATTCCATATAGGTTTAATGGCTTGCCTGACTGAAGTAGGTGTACTGTAGGAAAGGCGTATTCTTGAATGCCGTGCGTATCGTGTGTTGTGCATTACATAGCTAGTGCGGAGCCTGTAAATATTCATTGAACATGTTCCATGACAGTAATGCATAGGGACACTGGAAAAATCTCGAAACTTAATCTTGAACTTCCAGCACGCGATATGGTTCACTTAAGTACCGTTCCCTTGGATACCTTCAAATGATGCGCAAGCAAACTTCAAAGCAAGCTCATAGCAAACAGAATATCGTAAATTATTAGGCTTCCTTGCCTTTTGACGTAGTCTAAATGACCAAGTAGCAGACACCATGCAGTTCATACTATAGAAGCTTGGAATTACAATAAGGCCTAGGTTTTCAAATGAACAACTGCCCCTTTAAAATACACGAAAAAATACGACAAAAGCTTGCAATCGCCCGTTGTTATATGCAGCAATGTATGTTACTTTTCATGATACCTATTATTTGTGTCTGCTGAACAACATAAATATGCACGTGCAAAAGTTGGTGGCAACCAGTGTTGTTCGATGCACTAAGCAGATAGATGACAGATATTGTCAGGTTCTCGAAGGCATGAGCACGTGCAGCAACATGTTGTGACGGATAGCTCTCTTAAGGTGGTGCCAGCCGCAAACCACAACGGTTTTAAAAGAAATGAAAATAAGGAGCTTACGAACTGTTCTTCTGCTACCTGGGTTGATACCAAACGCAGGGCATTGGTTAAATATGGGTTATCCAGAAGTCGCTGCGTTATCAAGGAGTGCACATTCGAAGCGCGCCAAAGAGCTAGCTTGCACGAGCCGGGTAAGCATTGTTCTCTCGCATTCGAACAAAGATTTGCGAATACAGGCAAATATGTAAAGAACAAAAGCCCTTTTTGGAGAAATGAACAATATTATTTATTTTCCATTCCTACCAGCACAAAGAGAAGTGTAGATGGAACAATGATACAGTAGGATGACGCAATTGAAACCAATGTTTAACGTATGCAAACGCCAGGTGGCCACCTCATTACGCCGACAGGATCATCTACTGCAGGTTAACTGCAGGCTCCCACACATTGAGCTTCATCATGCTGCCACAGTTATTCTCACAGCCTGATCCATAGTAGATACCTTTTGAATGCAATAGTGCATGGATTTACTTACAGCCAGAGTTCAAAACTTAGTACACGCAACCATGCACATGGTTTTAGGAAATTTTAACTGAACCGCCACTGTTACGGCGTTGAGGGACTTAGTCAGCAGCCCCCTCGTGCGAACGCCATGGCTTTCATGGGAGTGTACGTAGACTCAAGCAGAGATATCATTGCTAGAGATTTGGTGTTAGATTAGATAGGTGTCTATGCGGTGCCCTCAGTGTGCAGAGCAAGCTTATTATGACTCTGTTCATGCTTCGTTCTTTCACTGGCAGGAGCGCTGAGTGGTGGAGTCAGTTTCCGCCATCTGTTAGCTGTGCAAAGCCCTGCGCTTACGTATTTAGCTGCAGGACAATCTTCTAGCACGCGATGTCACTAGCTCTTGCCAATTCTGTAATACTGTTTCCCGTGCTGTCTGCGTTGTTGCCTCCGCCGGGGGACCTTTAAGGCCCCCCGGCGGAGGCAACACACCTCTTTGGCCTCTGCTTCACGTAGACGGCACCCCCGGGCTGACCCACCCGGGGAAATCGGCAGTCGCCTTTTCCTGTCCTCCTTTCCAATATTCGTCTTTCTCTCTCGCCTTTTTCATCTTTCCTGTCTTCTCATCACTTCTCCTCCCTTCCTAGTTTCCCGGTGGCAAGGGTGAACCTTGTGTAGCTAGCCAGCCTTGGTTATGCTGTATTTAGTTATAGCAGCGAAGTACGGCTTGCGTTGGCAGGGTTTCTCTAGCAGGAACTTCTGTCACATCCTCCTCTTGGGCTGCATGGTGGGTGGTCGGCATCGCGGCCGAAAACCCAACTGAACTTACAGAAAACGCCTTTCTTAAACTTCCTGACCGCCCTCAGAAACGAGGGCGCACCGAAGAGGTCTTTCAGTTTTTCGGACGACAAGTCCACAATTTTCCTCGTTTTCACGTGATCCACGCAGAAAAACTAGCTAAAGAAGTGCAAACAATCTCACCGTTCCTTGTATCAAAGTCTCTTACTGACGTTTTTGGTCCAGGATATCAGGTGTCGAGGATGGCTAGCGGTGACCTCCTCTTGGAGCTCCGCGATCAGAAGCAATTATCATTTATCAGCTAGTATCATTTGGGGACACCCAAGTAGTAGTAACACCCCGCCGCACGATGAATACCTCCCGCAGCGTTGTCTCGGACGATGATTTGCTGGAGCTCACTGAGGCTGAGCTCTTGGACGGCTTCAGTGAACAGAACGTTATAAATGCCAAAAGAATTAAGATGATGCGAGATGGAAAAGAAATCCAAACAAAACACTTGATAATCACCTTTGGTTCGAGTGTCCTGCCCGAGTCAATCGAGGCAGGGTACATCAAGCTCCGTGTTAGGCCATGCGTGCCAAATCTCCACCGATGTTTTAAGTGTCATCGTTTTGGCCACTATTCGCAGAGCTCCCGGGGCCGCCAAACTTGTGCGAAATGCAGCGCGCATGAACACACTTCTGAAGCTTGTGAGAATTCTCTCCACTGTGTAAACTGTGATGGGGAGCACGCCGCGTACTTGCGGTCGAACCCTTCCAGCAAAATAAAAGGAAATTGTAACAGTTAAAGTAAAGGAAAATATAAGTTTCAAGGAGGCACGCTGGCGGGTATCGTACCTACCCAAGAAAACCTTTGCCGATGTGGCGCGTCAGGTGGCAGCGTCACAACGGCCTCCGGTGGCTGTCCGACCCACAAGCAGTGAGTGGGCAGCTACGCCATCTGCCCCCGCGGCGGTTGCAGCTAGTGCTGCTCCGCCAACCCAGCAGACGGCGTCACCGACCCCGAAGGTGGGCGCAGCCCAGGCTGCCCCAACCAGCGAGGCCCCTTCCTGGCCAGCGCTGCCAAATACCTCAGAGACCCCCATCGACCTCCGGGCTGGTGGGCGCAAGGGTCTTCCCTTCCGGGGCAGGACCCTCTCGGAAAACCTCTCGCTCGCAAGAGCGCTTGTCCGGCGTCTCACAGGAGGCAATGGACACTACACCTGTCCTCAAGGCGCAGCAAACGCCTAAGGAGCGCCGACACTGACTCGAACGCTTCAGAAAGGGCAAAACCCCTATAACAGGGCCTCGGAAGGGATCTTTATTCTAGGGCATACCTTCCGCTTCCGCAAACACAACACCAATTTTCTTTAATATGGATACACAAATCATTCAATGGAAAGTCAGAGGTCTTCTTAGGAATCTTGATGATGTGCAAGAACTCATCTATAAACACAATCCAAAAGTGCTGTCTTTATAGGAAACACACTCAAAATCAAAATACACAAACTTTCTTCGACAGTATGTTACTTTTCGCAAAGATCGCCATGATGGTGTCGCAACATCGGGCGGTGTTGCAATTGTAATTCAAAAAAGCGTAGCCGGTCAACGTTTACAGCTACGAACGGCCCTTGAGGCAGTGGCGGTTCGAGTTGTTCTGCTAAGCAAACTTATCACTATTTGCTCGCTTTATATACCCCCACATTACAAACTAAGTAAACATGAATTTCAGTCCTTTATAGATGAATTGCCAGAACCGTATGTTGTTCTTGCGATTTCAATGCACTTAACTACCTGTGGGGCGACCCCCGTATAGGTGCGCGAGGACGTCTTGTTGAACAGTTGCATTTTTCTTCTGGTGCGTGCCTGTTGAATAAGAAGGAAAACACATATTACTCTCTTGCAAACGGAACCTATTCTTCAATAGACATTAGCATAGTCTCCCCGTCTGTACTGCCTGAACTTGAATGGGAAGTTACCAACAACCCTTACGGCAGTGACCACTTCCCTATACTGCTAAAATCACCTAAAGAAAACGAATATCCACCACACGCTCCTAGGTGGAACATTGAGACAGCTGATTGGGAGAAATGTCGGTCTCTTACTAGTATCTCATGGGCTTACATGTCTTGGTTAGGAATTGATGCTGCAGTGGAGTTCTTTACAGCCTTCATAATAGATGTCGCATCTAAATGCATAACAGAAGTAACTGGCTTGGCGTGCAAACGGCGTGTCCCGTGGTGGAACGACGATTGTAGTATCGCTCGTAAAAAACAGAACAGGGCGTGAGGGTTGCTACGCGCTTCTCCCATTGCGGAGAATCTTAGCAACTTTAAAGAAGTAAAATCCCAAGGAGGGGGAACCCGCCGACAGGCCAGACGAGAAAGTTGGCAGACGTTTCTATCGCGTACCAACTCGTTTACTGATGAGGCCAAAGCCTGGAACAGGGTCAATAGGATAATCAATAGGGACAAGCATATTCACTCCCTTTGGTAAACACACAAGGCGATACCCTACAACATCAGGCAAACTCAGTTGGGGAGTACTTTGAGAGCGTGTCAAGTTCAAACCATTATTCGCAATCCTTCCTGAAATATAAACAAATAGAACAACGTAAGCCATTAACAAGAAAAAGTCGAGAGAATGGGCCTTACAACCGTCCCTTTAGCATTGCCGAGCTGAGAGCTGCCTTGATCACATGCAAGAGCTCTGCACCAGGACCTGATAGAATTAGGTACGACATAATTAAGAACGTACACACTGATACAAAATTGACTTGCACTTTTCAACACTATTTGGGCTGCTGCATATCTTCCACTTACATGGAGAGAAGCGATTGTGATTCCCATACTAAAGCAAGGTAAAGATCCTTCGTTGGCGTCAAGTTACCGCGCGATAGTCCTCTCAAGTTGCATTTGAGAGCTGTTTGAGAAAATGATTAGTCGGCGACTCATACATTTCCTGGAATTATACCAAATGCTTGATCCCTTTCAGGGTGGGTTCAGAGAAGGGCGGTCCACAATCTATCACCTTGTGTGCATTGAGGAAAACATTCGCGACGCCTTTCTACATAAACACTATTTCCTATCCGTATTCCTCGATATGGAGAAGGCGTACGACACAACGTGGCGCTACGGAATCTTGAGAGACTTGCCGGGAATGGGCATGCGTGGCAATATGATCGCCTTAATAGAAAGCTCTTTGTCCAACCGTACATTCCGCGTGAAAGTCGGGAGTGTACTTTCACGTCCATTTATGCAGGAAACTGGTGTACCCTAAGGTGGTGTGCTCAGGTTCACCCTCTTTATAGTTAAGCTGAACACACTGCGCGCTTCATTACCAACAGCTATTATTTATTCCGTCTACGTAGATAACATACAAATAGGTTTTAAATCCTGTAACCATGCAGTGTGCGAAAGACAAGTACAGCAGGGATTGAACAAGATATCTAAGTGGGCAGACGAAAACGGGTTTAAAATTAACCCCCACAAAAGTTCTTGTGTTCTTTTTACTAGAAAGAGAGGCTTGGTTCCAGATCATTGTCTTCAACTGTGTGGACATCAAATGCCTATGAAGAAAGAACACTAATTTTTAGGTATTATACTTGACTCCAAGCTTGCATTTATACAGCACAATAAATATCTTAAAGAAAAATGTCTAAGGGCAATGAACTTGCTTAATATTCTATCACACTCATCATGGGGTAGCGACAGGAAGTGTCTGATGTATGTTTATAAGAGCCTAATTCGATCACGATTGGACTATGGTGCCATCGTATATAACTCTGCCGCTCCGAGTGCACTAAAGATCCTAGATCCTGTCCACCATCTAGGTATCCGTTTAGCTACTGGCGCTTTCAGAAGAAGCCCGATTGAAAGCTTATACGCGGAATCAAATGAATGGTCCCTCCATAACAGAGAACTTACATCAGCCTTACATATTTCCTAAAAATACACTCAAATCATCAACATTCATGTTTTAACACTGTTAACGATATGACCTGCATTACACTTTTTTATAATCGCCCCTCTGTAAGAAAGCCTTTCTCGCTTCGAGTGAGAGAGCTTAGTGATGAGATACACGTGCCAGTCCTCGAGCTTCGCCTAATGCATCCAACCAAGTTGTTACCGCCTTGGGAGTGGCAGGTCATAGAATGTGACATATCCTTTTTACAAGTAACAAAACACGCACCAGAGATCGAAATACGAACTCATTTCCTAGAACTCCAGCACAAGCACTCCTGCGCAGAGGTCTACATGACGCTTCGAAGTGTAATGCCGGAGTGTCGTATGCTGCCGTCGGCCCATCCTTCTCAGAATCCGATGTACTACATCCGGAAACAAGTATATTTACGGCCGAGCCCTATGCATTACTGTCTGCTGTGAAGCATATAAGAAAATCAAAACTACAAAAGCCCGCGATATATACAGACTTCCTAAGTGTCGTGAAGGCCCTGATGTCACTCTATACACACAAAAATTCAGTACTTAATGAACTATATTCCGTCTTGTGTAAAGCATACAGATCTAACCAGCATATGATTATATGCTGGGTGCCTCGCCATAGGAGCATCGAGGGTAACGTTCTGGCGGACGAGATGGCCACGTCAATCGCATCGCAAGCTGTTAACCCTACCGCTGCGGTACCTGTCACAGATCTTAGGCCTTTCGTGCGAAGGAGATTGCGAGACCACTGGCAACGCATGTGGGACGGGGAAACGGATAATAAGCTCCACCTGATAAAACCACAGTTAGGATTCTGGCCATCTACTACAAAATCGCGCCGAACAGATGTCCTATTCTGTCGTCTCAGAATAGGACACACGTTTGGCACCCATAATTTTCTACTCACCCGAAGTGAGCCCCCAACCTGTGTTAGATGCGGGGAGAGGCTGACCGTACTCCATGTCCTCCTGGACTGTCGGGAAGCCGAATCTGATAGAAAGAGACATTCTTTATTAGCATACCGACAGCACATTCCTCTTCATCCTGCAATGCTTCTTGGTCCAGAACCGCTTTTTAATACAGACACAGTCCTAGGTTTCCACAGAGGTGTGGTCTTACAAGTTATTAGTCCCATGCATACGTAGCGCCTCCTCTCTCCAGAGGATGCCACCGCGATAATTGTTTTGCATAGTACATGCCTCCAGGCCCTTGTGTTTCAAGGGCTCTAAGGAGGAAGTAGTGCTGTAGCATTTCTTATAATCTGATATATTTTTCCTATCGTATCATTCTTTTTATATGCATTGAAATGTTCATAGTACAAGTCATACGTCATCGCCATAATTTTATTATACAGATTTTACACACTTTAGAGCGCATATTTTAAGGCCTCTTTACAGCCACGTCACACCAACTTCACAGTAATCATAATTACACTACAAACTCATTAGCACAGACATGGTGCTCTTTGGCCATACCTGGCCCTTGCGCCATAAAACCCTATACATCATCTTATGCAGCCCTCCAATGCTTTCGAGGTTTACGGCGTGGTAAATGAGAACAGCTGGTGTCATAAATCGAGAAAATTTGTCATTGCGCTTCTGTATGAGGAAATTATATAATATTTTAATGGCTGCCGTGAAACTGTGGCATCGTTGGTAATCACCTCGCCGACTGCGCTGCCAGATGTGCCGAGGCTGGAGCACCGACTCTCCTTATACTTTTATTGAGAACAGGCGCTGCAAGAGACCTTCACGATCTCGCTCGTACCATGACGGTTAGTTACATGCGTATACCGCAAACCTCTAAACCTCGATTACAGAGCCTATATACATGATTGAAACTGAAATTACGAGCAAACCTTCCCCGGCGCAATCATTTATATAAACTAGAAAAAGAAGTCCTAAAACTGATCACTGTGGAACGCCTGATGTTGTTTTCAATCGGTTAGATTTCTTACCATTTATTTCAACGTATTGTGTCCGATCGGCAAGATTTGAGCGGATCCACATAACATCATAATTTATATTGATTTTCATCAGTTTTTTAATGAATTCGTTATGTGCGACCAGATCGAAAGCCTTCGAGTAATCTAAAAATATAGCGTCGACCTGCTTTCTATTGTTCAAGGAAGCTGAAAAATCGTTGACCGTTTCTATCAACTGTGTGACAGTCGAAAGGTGCTGTCAAAACCCGCGCTGATTGGGAAAAAAAAGTGTTCTTGTCTTTAAGGTAGGCGTAGATTGACTTTGAAAATAAGTGTTCAAGTAGCTTGCAGCATACACACGTGAGTGAAATTAGCCGATAGTTTCCAATATGTTGCCGTTCACCAGACTTGTGAACCGGAACCACTTTTGCGAACAGCCAGTCATCTGGGGCCCGTTTTTGTTTCAGCGAAGAATTAAGAATTATCTCTGGATAGTGAGCTACCCATTCCGCATATCTGCGCAGAAAGGCATTTGGTATGCCGTCTGGACCTACAGATTTCTTATCGTTAATTTTAAGCAAAAGAGCTACAATGCCTTCATGCGAAACCTGAATATTAGGCATTGGTGATGTGTACGGGGATTCTAGAGAGAGGGGAGAAAGACCATCTGCAGAAGTGTCAGTAAAGACAGATTGAAAAAAAATCATTAAAACATACTGCCATACGCGATTAGTTGACGCCACACTTTGAAATGGGGTCTGGTTGTCGGTCATGTCTTCGTCGTCTGATAAGCCAACCTCATATGATTCCTTCGTCGCCAGAAGGTGCCGGCGGTTGCGTCTGAGCACAGTATTGTTCTCTGTGCGCACACAGAAGGATCGTGGGCCTGCCGATCCGACCACCTTGGGTTTCCTGGCCCATGATGTTCCATTCAAGCGTACCGCGTCATTGTTGCTGAGGCCTGGTAAGGTGCGCCTATGACGACTTCTCTGCCGGTGTTTCTTGACGAGAGTCGCCGACATTGGATTGAAGTCCAGCAATGGTGTGGGCAGCCGCCTTCCTTGCAGCAGTTCCCCAGGAGACCGGCCATCTTCAACAGGACTCGCCCTATAATTTAACAAGCCCAGCCAAAAACACTCTCCTGCAGGTTTTGTTTTCTTCAGAATATGTTTATCCACCTGTGCACCTTTCTCTGCGAGCTCATTTGATTGAAGATACTGCGGGATTAATGTCACATGTCACATGTTGAAGTCGTAACGCTTTGCAAAAAAATAATAAACTCTTGGCTGCTAAACTGTGGGCCGTTGTCCGTACAAACTGCGGCTGGGATGCCGTACCTTGAAACAATTTCACTCAGCCTATCGATAACAGCACTGGCTGTTGTCTAGAGCAGTAGTGCTTCCTCAGAGAAATTGGACATCGAATCGTATGGGAACAAATAATCCCTTCCCGAGTACTGGAAAAGATCGACGCTGATACGGTACCATGGCTGCGTTGGCGTAGGTTGCATGAGCGAAGGCTCCGAATGCTGCTTATAAGCAAATGTCTTGAAGGTTGGACATTTTTCAATCAAGGACTGAATGTCCGAGTTTTTGTTCGGCCAGTAGACCGTTTGCCTTGCTCTAGCTTTGTATTTTACCTGGCCCAGATGGCCTGCGTGGATCCATTTCAATATGTCGCCGCGCATGCTTGTCGGTGTGAATACTTTCGTCCCTTTCAATAATATGCTGTTGACTACGGACAGCTCTGCGGCCACTGGTTTCAGGGGGCCATCGACAGGTTCTCCCTTCGCAAGCTTTCTTAACACAGTGCCAAGATGTGTATCGAGAGCGGTTTCCCGTGCAAAATTTCTAGCTGTATTTTCACTTACAAGTGCTGATACGAGCGTGACGGCATGGATCTCGATGTCACTCGTGTATGAAGCTGCCTTGAGTGCTGGAACAGGTGATCGGGAAAGCATATCAGCAAGGGCCATTTGTTTGCCAGGAATAAATGGTAGCATGTAGTCATATTTCATCAATCTCAAGAAAAATCGTTGCACTCTGGGTGACATATCACTTATGCCGTTTTTTTATATGTTTATCAGTGGGCTGTGGTCACTCTCTAGGATGAGGGGGCGGCCATAAACAAAATGATTGAACATTTCGCAACCGAAAGCTAAAGCCAACGCCTCTTTTTCAATCTGCGAATATCTTTGCTCCGATTCTGTCAAAGCTCTTGACGCGTAGGCGACCGGCTGCCAGCAGTCCCCTTGACGTTGCAGCCTACGCCTGCCATTCCTTTTCGTGGGTTGGTGTCCAATCAATGATGGCACCTTGTTTGACGAGGGATCGTAAAGTAGACGTACGCTGCGAGAGTGACGGTAGGTACTTGCTGAAGTAGTTAACGACTCGCAGCAGTATTTGTTCCGGCAATTTGTCCTGAGGTTTTGGCATTTTGAAAAGACCATCAACGAGATCTGGATTTGGCCTAATGCCCTTGTCGCTAATGATGCCACCCAGGAAGAGTACTTATTGCAGGCCAAAGCGACACTTGGGTGAATTGAAGGTTAGGCCTGCCTCTTCAACTGCTTCTAATGCTCTGCGCAGCCTGTCATCGTGTTCGGCCCGGGTCCCTCCCCAGATTAGCACATCGTCTACGTACACGCGTACATCTGGCAGGTCATCAAAAACCTCGTTAAAGGTTTTTTGAAACACTTCGCTAGGAAGCTATACCGAACGGTAGTCGACGAAAACGATAGCGACCGAAGGGCGTCGTGAATGTGCATATCTTCGATGATTGTTCGTCTAATGCGATTTGATGAAATCCCGCGTTTGCGTCGAGACGCGAAAAAAAAACTTCGCGCCTGCTAAGTCTGCCTGAATATCCTCTCTGCGCGGCATTTGGTAGTGATGTTTTTGTTGATGCGTCTTGGGTTCATGCCGACTCGCAATTTGCCGTCTTTAGTACAATGACAAGGGGGCTTACCCGATCTGTGGGGCCGCTGACCTTCTGGATGATGGCTTCCGCTTTCATTCTGCCTAGTTCAGTACGGAGAGGCTCTCGCAGGGACAGGGGCACTCTTCTAGCTCGCTGGACGACTGGCACAGCATCCTTGTGCAGCTCATTCTTGTATTCACGCAGGGCGCTTCATATTCCATGGAAAAGACATGGGAACTCCTTAACAATTGCTTAGCGGTTGCTCGTCTTCACGCAGTCAACAGCGCGCTGTACGATTCCCAGCTTCTCGCTGGTTTCTAATCCTAAGATAGCGCTGTGGTCCTTCATTACCACAAAAAGAAACTTCCGCACGGCTCACGGTCGCCAATCTTGACTGGCGCTGAAAACTTTCCGACATGCTTGATCATGTTGCCCCCATAGGATATCAGAACGGCGCAACTGGGCATCAGACTGGTCATCTTGAACTTGCTAAATATTGAAAGTGGCAACACGTTTGCCTGCGATCCTGTATCTACCTTAAAGGTGACGTACTTGCCGTCAATGCATGCGTTCACATGCCAGTCTCGTTCTCTGCTTGCGCTGCTGCTGGCGACATTCAGTACTTCGAAGTCGTCGTTCTCATTCTGCATTTCGTATACGCGCTCTTTCTCGCTGCAACAACATGCGAAGTAATTTAGCCTATTACACGAGTAACACATTTTACCGTAAGGGGGGCAGCGTCTCACGGCATGCCTTCGGTTGCAGCGGTTGCATTTTAGGTCGTGCCTGGACCCTCTAGGAGTGCCCTTGCTGGCTGTGACAGTGTTCTTATGGAGTTCTTCCTTTGTTTTCTGCCAGAATTCGTTTTGGCGTGTTGACGTTTCAGCCGCCTTGCATAGGATGACAACCTTTTCCAAAATCAGGTTTTTGTCCCTGAGCATCTTTTCTCGAAGTCTTGGCGACTTTGTTCCAAAGACAATTTGGTCTCGTACCATATCGTCTGCCATGGTCCCAAAGTTGCAGTGCTGCGCTTGTTTTTTCAACTCGCGCTGAAACTGCTTAAAAGGCTCCGCCTCACCTTGACTACGAGAATGGAAAACGCATCGCTCGTAGATTTTATTCTGTTGCTCCGTGCAGTATTCTTCGAACTTGGCAATCATGGTATTGTAGTCTTCCTTGTTGTCTTCTACGCTGAACACAAGATTGTTGAAAACCTTCAAGGCTTCCTTCCCCACGAAGCTGAGGAGCAGGGCCGTCTTCACCGCTTCCGAGCTTGGATTGGCTTTGCATACTGTCGCTTGCAGAAAAAACTCGAACTGCTGACGAAAGCGCTTCCATTTCTTTCCGCCATCCGATGTCAGGCGTAGCGGTTCAGTTTGCCTCAGGTGCTCCGTGTCGTTGCTTCTCAAGTTAACCTATCCCAGGTACCATTCGCTTGAGCTGGTAGCCTTGCATCCCACTTCTCACATCAGCTTTCGTTCTCGTTTGCAACGAACAGACTGGACAGTTGGGCTGTCAAGAAGCAAAATCACCACGCCTTTATTCTGCATCGTTATATATAGTCGAAGGTGAAAGGGTTAGTAACAGTGAGGGGCAAATATATGCACGTGGTAATCGTGCATGTAGATAGCACATGTGCGTTCATCAGATATGATGCAACGTGTAGGGTAGCAAACTGGAGTCAGTAGTTAACCTTCCTGCCTTTCCTCCATCCTTTTTCTCTCTTTTTATCTCTTTCTCGCTCTCTTTCTCTCTGTTGAAATTGTTCTATTGGGAGGAGAAGATTTTAAAACAGAATGTCTTGTACTAGTGCGGTGCACTCATATGGTTCTCGGAGCTGACGTTGTTCAGGATTGTGGTGCTTCCGTTAACTGTGACACAGACAACATTATTTCGAGTAGCACGCTTCTCTCCACCCCTGCCGGCACATCTTTAACAGCGAAAAACTATTTTGTTGTTTCCAAAGATTTGCTGCTGCCGTCTTTGTCGGTGTGACGTGTACCCGTCAATGTGGCAGCTACCGACGTTTTATCATTTTACGCTCAAACTCAACCACTCACGTCGAGCTGCGCGAAAAAGATGTGCCTGTGCCACGCTCTCTAGTGAGAGTATTCAATGGCGCCTACACTTTGTGAGCTTTCAAATATTCTTCCGTCCATTTCATGGGATATGAATCTCGCTTAATTTGACGAAATAACTTACAGCTTCATTACAGTTCTAAGCGAGGAGGAGCAGTCCCATACTAGCTATCCCCACCGAAGCTCATCTGAAGAGCAGATCCTACGGAGGATCAACAAGTCGCTCCCTTTACAAGAGTGCCACGCTGTCACACACGTTTTGCTTGCACGTTTTTCGGTGTTCGATTTGACACAAGATGACAAGCAGGCTTCACTCTTGTGTTCTGGTTCTCGCCAAATATTTGACTCCGCATCTGTAAACCCTATTTAGCAAAAGCCTTGCCGCGTGTCTTCGACAGAGAGGACACTTATGGCTGAACAGGTGAAAGACATGCTGCAGAAGAGCGTTCTTTAAAATTAATCTTATCCGTGGGCAGCACCAGTCTTTTTGTAAGGAAGAAGGATGGATCTTGACGGTTCTATGTCGATTAAAGGTAACTGAATGAGGTCACCAAAAATGATGCGTGCCCCCTTCCTAGAACTGATGATATCATCGAATGTCTACATTCCCCTACCTATTTTCCACCACTGCATTTGCGATAAGGCTATTGACAGTTACCCATGCACAAAAATCATAATGAGCACATGGCCTTCGTGACGATAGACGGTCTCTATGATTTTCATGTTTTGCCGGTCGCCTTTGTAAATCGTTAGCAGCATTCGAACCATTTATCGATACTATCCTCCGTCGACTTAAATGGGAAATCTGTGCTACCTCGATGATGTAGTGTTTTTTGGCAGAATATTGTGCGAGTATAACAGGTGTCTCAGCCTTTATCTGGATTGTGTCGAAAAAGCCCGCTTGATCCCAATTTCGAAGAAATGTCGTTTCAGTGCAACCGAGATGTTAATGTCGGTTGCAGATCTTCAACCATGTTCAACAGCTGCGTGCGTTGCAATGTTTTTGATTGGATTCATAATTCTTCGGCAAGGTCCTCCCATATTGTTATTAATAATCATAGTCGCCAGTTCGTTGTGGACGCCGTAGAAGAACTGCTTTGTCTCTGCAGTTCACAGTTCCGCGATTAAATTCCTTTTCACCCTCAGACTAGTAGAATGTATTAATAGAGTTCTAAAATGCTGGTCATGTAGGTATCTTGCGATAACACAGACTGGGATAACATTCTTCTGTTCATCACCTGTACTTATAATACTGCCAAGCATGAGACGAGTGATTACAGTCTTTTACCTCCTTCGCGCAATTGCACCACTAAGCTGCATTGAGAATATACTACCATTCGACCTTCACACGAGCCCTTTGTCGCCAAGATGCTTTCTTGCAGAAGAAACAGGTGTATTTTTCGTCTTCACACTGTGGCCCGGCAACACCAATCGAAAGAGCACTAGGACAGCCGACATCAGCCCGTCTCGTACACTAAAATAGACTTCGCGTGGTTGTGGAGGCCACAACGTAAACGTGGTGTGTGCGAAAAGTTTTTACCCCGGCATGCGGGCCCAAACGTCATTGTAGATCACTTGAGCGACTTGACGTACGTGGTGGCACGCTTGACGTTAGCTGGTCGTCGGTCTAGCCGGGCCCACTTGGCACATGTTCTCGTTTTAAGTTGTTTCACCCTACACTTTCCCAGTGATTTGTAGTTGCCCAGTGGGCTTCGTCTGGCAACCGAGAATTTCCATGGCACGAGCCAGGCGAAGATAAGAGTTAATGGAGAATACCTTACTAAATTGTGATTTGGTGATGATATTGCCTTGCTTAGTAACTCAGGGGACCAATTGTAATGCATGCTCACTGACCTGAGCAAGCAAAGCAAAAGGGTGAGTTTAAAAATTAACCTGCAGAAAACTAAAGTAATGTTTAACAGTCACGGGAAGAGAGCAGCAGTTTGCGATAGGTAGAAAGACACTGGAAGTCGTAAAGGAATATATCTACTTAGGGCAGGTAGTGACCGCAGATCCGGATCATGAGACTGAAATAATCAGAAGAACAAGAATGGGCGGAGGTGCGTTTGGCAGGCATCCCCAGATCATGAACAGCAGGTTGTCCTTATCCCTCAACAGAAAAGTTTATAACAGCTCTGTCTTACCAGTACTCACCTACGGGGCAGAAACCTGGAGGGTTAGGAAAATGGTTCTACTTGAATTGAGGACCACGCAACGAGCTATGGATATAAAAATGATGGCTTTAACATTAAGGGGGGATAAGAAGAGAGCAGATTGGGTGAGGGAACAAACGCGAGGTTATGACATCTTGTTGAAATCAAGAAATAGAAATGGGCGTGAGCAGGACTTGTAATGAGAAGGGAAGATAAACAATGGTGATTAAGGGTTACGGACTGGATTCCAAGAGAAGGGAAGCGTAGCAGGAGGCGGCAGAACGTTAGGTGGGCGGGTGAAATAAAGAAGTTTGCAGGGGCAACATGGCCACAATTAGCACATAACCAGCTTAGCTGGAGAAGTATGGGAAAGCCCTTTGCCCTGCAGTTGGCGCAGCCAGGCTGATGATGATGATCATGATGATCATGATGAGCCGGGCGAGGAGAAGAGGAAGACGTTAGCTGGCATAACCTATAGGTGCCATTTTTTCCTTACCATCAGCTTCGTCCTGGGAATAAACAATGTTCAACCTTAACCGTAGCAATGTATTTTCTGTTGGGAAATGTCTACAGTCGTGTACGTACGTATATCTGGGTGGCGTGTTACCACTGAACAGATCAGGTGAATAATGTAAATTTGCTCCCACGCGACAGAACGAAAACGTACAGATGGACAGATCTTGCCCTGTGCAACTCGTCTACGTCTTCGACCTTTCGCGTTGAAAGCAAGTTATGGTATTAATGTAGCAAATCGCTCTACGTTTGACCCCATTGCATGGACTATACTCGATGTGATTATACAATAAATGACAGATTACAATAAATGAAAGATTCGAATAGAGCAACTTACAAGCTACTGCAGGTTTGATTAATCAATATTAAGAGTACCGTGCGTCGTGAGCAGCAATGTGTAGTTATGTGCGTGCTTAGCAAAAATGAAACCGCTCACATTCTTGCGCTTGGCAAGCGGTGGTAATTCACCTTGTGTTCAAGACTTAAAGCCTGATGTATTTGCACTTCTGTTCCTGCAGTGTATAAATATTGAATAATCAATAGAATTTATTATTTCAGTATATACCTGGCGGGGGTCTGCTTGTGATCTCACTCTTCAACGTCGCAACAAGTTTGTCAGTGAAAATATGGAGGACGCATTAGGTTCGCCTTGAAGAGAAGAACTCGATCACATTAAAAAATCCCTGACTGATTCTCTAGCTTCCCCGCAACTGCAGTTAACGTAACCGTAAAGTTTTTCGTGAAATGCTGGCGCCGAACTTTATGGACGAAAGCGAGCTTTCTCGGGCAGACGCGGTATCTTGCGTGGGCCGATCTTCTCTTATTGTTTCGCAATTGAAATATTTTAGTCTGAGAAGGTTTCATATAAAAGGTATGTGCTCTCAGTGTTTTGATTCAGGACCCATATTTTTAGGCTGTCATTGTCTAAATTACAAGGAATAACTTTGTAAACAATGTAAGAGAAGTATGAGCAGCTTTCGTTATAGAAGAACTTTAGAGCCGTATAAAATATATAGGGCAATTTTCGCTCACGGCACGCCAACGCCAACTACGGTGACGGACGCAGACACAACATTTTCATGACACGGGGCCCTTAGCGCTACCGCGGTAAAATTACGCCACTACCATGTCAATAAAAATGAAAATTGCTCTTAAAAGATCCAAATTGCAAGCGTGACCACGAATGGCTCGCATAGTCCCTCTTTGTGTTTCGTCCCTCCTGCAACAGTATTGCCGTATAGGAAAGCTATGAAATCGTGGCCTAGTACCCTAACAAATCATTAAGGCGGTTGTGTTAAGGACCTCGTGTCGTAGAAAATCCGGTGTCGCCGCCGGCGTCCCGCGTGCAGCGTTCAGGGTCACACGTCGTTTCGGCAAAAACAATTTCGAGCCATATTCCGAACCACACCTATCCAACCACTCTTCTGTCACCAAAGTTTCTCATACCTGGTCTTTCCTTCTTCACAAAGTTATTGCTCA
This sequence comes from Dermacentor variabilis, assembly GCF_050947875.1. Taxonomy (NCBI): domain Eukaryota; kingdom Metazoa; phylum Arthropoda; class Arachnida; order Ixodida; family Ixodidae; genus Dermacentor; species Dermacentor variabilis. The sequence continues at coordinate 27,641,220 of NC_134574.1, forward strand.
GGATTTTGAGACCGGCAGCCCACAAACAAATTTAACGAAAGAAATAACCCACACCGCATATGTTTATGTTAGGTATTCTATGACTGAAATAATAATAGCGCGAAATAAGCACCGGAGAACAACCTACGCACAAGGCTACGTTTCTACCAGAAAGCTCGCCTTCGTGCATATCGTTCGCCGCCAGCGTTTCCCAGTAAAGTGTACGGTTACATAAGGTGCAGTTGCCGGGAAGCATGAATAGCAGTAGGGGTCTTAAATGGCTATCGCTTTCCACTCTTAAGGGGAAGCTTTAGCTCGGGCCCAACTCCGACGCGGCCTATTCAAATACATGTAAAACGCAAAAACGTTTTTATGAGATAACCCCTGCACAGATTTTGATGAAATTTGTTGCATTTGAAAGAGAAAGTTAAATTCTAGTGACTGTTGGAAGCCAAATTTCGATTGCTTGAATTTTCTTAAAATAATTTTCAAATATTTGACCGTTCGAAGAAAATAGAAGCACGAAGTTTAGAAATTCATAGCTCTGCATCAAAAATGGATATCGCGGTTCTGTAAACGGCATCCATTAGATCATTCAAAGCGGACAAATTCAATATGTCATTTTACATCTTACGTGAATTTGTTATGTTGGTTACAACGGTCTTGCAAAGGTTGTATTTTCCTTTGATTAAATTTTTTGATATTCATGTGTAACATATCAATTTTGTCCGCTTTAGATGTACTATTAGATGCAATTCACAGAAAAGTATTATCATTTTTAGTGGTTGAGTTACAGAGTTGTAAACCTGATAGTTAAATTTTTTGAAAATTTTCTATTTTTGCCAATTAATGATAAAAATTGACGACCTAACTAAACAATTCGAAACCAACAGTCACTAGATTTTAGGTTTGCCTTTGAAAGGCAACAAACCTCGTCAAATTTGGTGCAGTGGTTGCCGAGAAAAACGAATTCTCCTTTTACATGTATTTAGATAGGAGCACCCGAGCTAAAGCTTCCTCTTAAAGGCAAAGTATTAGCGTGCTCCAATTTTTTTTTATTTCTGGCTTCCCACTAACCACTAAAGCGAAAAAGAAACGAAAGATGAGTATCATGTATTGCTGTGGTTGTTTGAGCTTTATTTAGTTTTATTTAGTCTAACTTCTGGCCATTTTTGTACATGCTAACGGTGATCCAGACATATAGTTCAATGCTTTCTAGCCAAAAAGATGATGCGCCCTTTCCATATCGCCCCTCGCGGGGGATACAGAAACTATCAACACTGGTGGAACAGCTTCCCGGGCATTGTGGAGACACCTGTATATTCTTCCTGTGAGGCCGGAGTGAAGGAACAGGTGTTTCTCGACCATCAAGCATCTGTGGCCGGTGGTGCGGAGATTCTTCACCAATGCCGACTACAAGTCCTGTTAATCTATCTCAGTGCTGTACACAAGCACTCTAAAGGTTCAGTGGGCGTACCTGCGGAAGACATCAGCAAAATGAGGATCGCTTTGTGACATTGAGCCGTCTTAACACACACTATGGACAAGAACTGATTCTGAAATATACGACGTCAAAAGAAACCATACACTCTTTTTCCCACCTATGTGAAAAAAATTTAGAAATCCGTGAAGACTTGGCGAACACTGATTGTGACGTTCTGCATCATAGATGCGCCAATTGATTCTCCTGATGCGATTTGCCTGGACTTCAGAAATGTGTTTGAAGTTGTATCGCACTATCTGCTACTATGCAAGTTGCCCTGACTTGGCATTGAAAGCTTGCTTTATGACGGGATAAACGATTGACTTCACGCGCGCACGGAGCGAGCGTTGATAAGCGGCTCCCCGTCATTGCCGATAAGCGTTTGTGTGTGTAAAGGAGCGTGCTCGCTCCATTACTGTTTGTAGTTTTTTTCGATTATCATTAAATATTCATTCTATTTATCGTACAAAAAACGTTCGCATCGAAAGTTTTCTAGCTGAAGAAGTGCAATTGTAATATACAAGACGAGTGATTTTTAAAGCAGATTCAACGTTAAAAACACCGCGTATGTGTACGTGCGAAGTAAGGAGGGTTGCCAAGAGAGCGTAGTTAGGGACGGAAGTAACTTTCTTTCCCTCTGTATTCTTACAGTGAATCTATACAGCTCTAAATACCAGTGGGTTTTTCATTCCTCTGGGTACAGGCACGGGAGACGCGCGTCGTCGGGTTCCTTGGAGCATCAGCTGATGGAGCTCGCCGCGGCAGATCCGTGGCAACAACGTATCTGAGCGTATCTATCTATCTATCTATCTATCTATCTATCTATCTATCTATCTATCTATCTATCTATCTATCTATCTATCTATCTATCTATCTATCTATCTATCTATCTATCTATCTATCTATCTATCTATCTATCTATCTATCTGTCTGTCTGTCTGTCTGTCTGTCTGTCTGTCTGTCTGTCTGTCTGTCTGTCTGTCTGTCTGTCTGTCTGTGTCTGTCTGTCTGTGTCTGTCTGTCTGTGTCTGTCTGTCTGTCTGTCTGTCTGTGCAGTCTTTATGCCGAATCACTTCCCCAAACTGCCCTACTAGCTCGGGCCTATACGTATGTACTGCTGGTCATATTGCTGCCGTGTACATTGCATAATTGACATTCCAGCTTCGTCATCCAATCTTTATGACGTCTTCATCAGCACTCAATCATCGTCTTGTAACAGTCTGCATCCCTTCTCATACCGTCGTTGCGATGCCATTGTAGAGAATTCATGTGTCACTCCATCATCAACCGGCTCTGATCATGCCTCTGTCGTTGTACCTTTCCCGCCGACCCAGTCTCTAAAGTTTTCCAATAGCTTCGGTGACCATGAGGTCGTGATCATGATGCTGTCGTTGTCACTACAACGCCAACATTGCTTCTTCATCAGACTACTGTCATGCTCGCCGTCATCATGACATCTCCGTCGTACAGTTGTTATGCATTCGTTGTCATGCTTTCGGCGTGATATCTTCATTGTGAGTTCACCATCATCATTCTAGTTTTGTCACCGTAATCACGCCATGTCATTCTATTTCTGCCACCGTCGCACAGTCTTTCTGACGCTAACGTTATCATAGTCTCGTCTTCAATTTATTATTTCATACTGTTCTCATGCCATCGACGTTACAAGGGTCATTGTCATACGCTGGTCGCCGTGTATTTATTCTCACACCGTGCAGTGATATTGCTGTCAGGCGTTGTAACACGTTGTCAGGCCAACGCCGTCCAGCATTCGCTCTAATACCGTCATAATCATGTCGTCCTTGTCATCATTATTCATCATTATTATTCAACATCATTATTCGCTATTCCTTCCAATTGGTGCTGCCGCCAGTGAATCGCGATCATGTAGGCGTTGCCAGGCCAGAATAATCATGTACACGTTTTCATACGTTAGCCGCCGTGCCGTCGTGTTTGTTCTGCCATCGTGATTCGAGCTTCACCAACCAGGTGTCGTCATAGTGTCGCCATCATGCCTCTAGTGTCGCACAGTCTTCGTGATGCAGTCGTCGCCATGCCATAGTCGTCCTCGCATTCTCTCCATGCCATCATCACTTAATCGCCATCTCAACATTGTGTGCTATCTTCGTCCTAGCGCTTTCCTCATTCCATTGATATCGTCCTTTAGTCGTCATTGAATTATCGTCAGCTAGTCGTTGTCATGCAGTTGTCATTACCGTCATGCTCATCACCAACCTTGGCTTGTGAAAATCAAAGCAAAGTGAGTCATTGATAGAGACAATATGTGTCACACGTAGCCGAAGCAACGAACTGCCAGAATGCTAGCTATTGTTGCTAAATAAGCGTGTGTCGAGCGATATTGAGTGCTTATCTCGTTACTGTAGATAGCCATCCTGAGATACTTTCTGAAGTAAGTGTTTTGTCAAGTGATATCCTGTGCTGATGTAATAGGAAGAGGGTACGTCTGGAATACGCTTTGCTCTTCATCAGTAGGGGCTTTACTCAGTGAGAAGCGCCACAGGTGATGGGTTGTGCAACTTGCGCCTCTAACTGGATAAACGGCACCATCTGTAAGCCAGCAAGAGCAATTGACCACGCCGTGCCTTCCACGTCCCGCGTTACAACAAATGTCATGAGGAACACTTCCGATTTTTTTTCTGCTTTTCAATACTAAGCTACACCATAAAAATCGTGTAAGATAGTTTATAAAAGAGTGCCGACTGTTGCATTTCAATGTAATGCCTACAATATATTGAATTTTTCTTCTTTCTTATGCATACATATGTTGTAATACATTTATAGTACAAATAGTCTGAAAATTGATGCTATATATTCTATAACATTTCATAGGTGCTGAAGTCGGAAGAAGATGTTTACCTGTTCCGTGCCCCGCCAAGTGGATGGAGCACAAGCAACAGCATGTGCATGAAGTCGCAATTCTTGAGTTTCGATGCAGCCAAAGGAGAATACAAACGTACTTTGTATTATTGGGGGTTTTATACGTGAGTAAAGATATTATCAGCATTCTCACAAATGTGCAAGCAGTTTGAATGATAATTGTTGTTATCTGAACAACTTCTTTACAATCAGCCAGTTACTGCAGGTACATGTGTAAAATTATTCATTTCGCCGAAAATATTAGCGGCAGCGCCCTTCGCTTACAAGCTCACTCCATCTGGTAGTAACGTAATAAGCACTGCCTCTCATTCATTTTATAGAATAATTTCTAGTACTATACTTCCGTTGCAATCTCTCCTACACTGCTGTTGGCCATCTATGTGTTCTAGAGGATTCTGAGCAGTGTTTTGTGTCACTGTTTCTCTGAAAAAAATAATAGTTTAAACAATTTTCTTTGTATTCTCAAGTTGTTTTTACAATCGCGGCGCTATCAATACTCATTTATGTTAGGAGAACACAAAACTGCCTTAGGTTATGGTGCTCCTCCTGAGTGCTTCGCCTACGTGAAAGACATCACTCCTTCATAATAAAGACACTTCCACTCAACGGGCATACGTCCTATAGACGCGTAGAAGACACATTCACAATGTTAGCTAAATGTCCTGGCAATCACGTTGTAACTGCTACAACACGCCTTCTAGAAGTTCTGAGAAAGCTTTATAAGGTCTTGTAACTATCTTGAGGCAACTTTGTCGCATGTTTTAGAAGGTCTTGTCGTCGCGAAGACTATCGGATTCACCAGGAAACTTAAAAATAGAACGTTTTGATCAGCGCTCTGTAGCCATTTTAAAACATCTGTTAGTAGTGTGAGCAGGTATTGGACGATCAAGGTGCTGCAGTTTTTAGTACCTTATTAAGCTAACGTATATGCACATTATATTGAATACAGGAACATTTACATCTACAAGAAGGCATACGCAAGCCATTTGAAAACTGTTTAACCATATAATTACAACATATAGGAAACAATGACACACACTCCACTCTGTGAAGATGGAATGGCAGCGAAAGGAGTTTGCTTTTCGTCTGAGAGCTTTGACTATCGTCAGCTTCCACTGTCATTCCATCGTCCCAGAGTAGAATGGTCATTTGTACGAAGTGTCTGATAATGGGAGTAAATCTATTTGTATGGATGATTTACTAAAGACAATCGTTGATGTTCGATTGAGACTCTTTGTTTTGTCAGGGTAGCCATGGTTCCTTTATGATCAGTGTGATATACACTCAGTGGCTCGACTGCCACCATATAGAGGTTCTTGGCTAAAATCAAATCAAAAACGTGGTAAGTATCATGGTGAAACGTGGTGAAACCTGGTAAGTTTCATACGGTAAGAGTAACTTGTCGGCCGAACTCTTCCATAATGTATTCGATGAACTATTTGTTCTCTGGCTTAGAAATATCCACGTTGAAGTCTCCGTTGGTGATCAGAGTTGTGGTATCATACTGTCTAACCGACTGAAAATACATGATCATAAACTTCTTGATTCGGACATGGAAGTAGCGGGCGAGATGTACACCGTCGAGATTACGACTCCTTCTTTCGTTTGTATAGCACAAATACCGGCCCACTCGATGACCATTCTGTTAATTCCAAGATCGAAGGTTTGCAGTTGAAGTCCTTATTTATGTAAATAGCAACACCTATAGCGTGCGACTCCGCCCAGCGATCCCACACGACTCCATAACAGCCGCTGAGCTGAGTGAACGAGTCTCACCACGTTTGCGAAAGCCACAGGAAGTGTTCTGGTTCAGGATTGCATCGTGATTGAGATGTTGCGCATGCAGATTTAGTGAATGAATGTTCAATGCCGCAACTGCAATCGTATACGGTTCCTGCAGTGGTGCTTGGCAATTCTTGTTCTTTAAAACATCTGTTCTTACCCGTGTGCTTAGGACCTCTTTTGGTCCTACGTGTGGCAAGAATAGTTCAAGGAATCGTTTCAGGCGCCCAGAGGGGTATGTAGCTTTGACCCTTTCTGCAATATCCCCATAATCGGCCCACGCGATTTTTTTATGTTGCCGGATGGCGAGTGAGTGAGTGAAACCTCTATTGAGCTCTAGTAATTGTGTTCTTCTTCGGCTGGGGCGCATACTTCAGGGAAGTCTTCCTCCTTGTGTCTTCCCCGGAGTCTTCACCCGCTGCTTCGCCCGTACTCTATCCCAATGGTCGGCTGCCCTCAGTCCAGGGCTACACTGGCTTCCGCTGTCCATCATGCACGCTACACTAGACGTAGCTGATCTTCGAAGCAGTCGCTGAACAGCAGTTCCTCCCAATGCTCCGCACTTGGATGTGATACCATTGTGACTGCGTTAATTTGCTGACATGTCCATGGTATGTAAGAAAACAGTGTGGTACATGCGCTTTTACAGCTAGATGATATAGATATATCAGAAATTTGCGAATGCATCGAGGCATCTTAATGTACAAATGGAAGGTAGCGTATCGGGTACAACTACTGCGGTAGTATCTTCTATCATTATCTCAAATACTTGTTGCCGGGATACCTTGTATCGCATCATGGTACAATTCCAAAGTATCTTTGCCAAGCTCCGGTCCCAGCACACGCTGTGCGAGAAATGAGCGGGCCGAGTGCTCCCACATATAGAACAAATGCATCGTATCCACGCTACACGCACGCACGCACTTGCGCGGCAGATGTGCAGCATACATCCTCATTCTTGTAGGTCCTACGCCTAGCGCAAGTGCGTTACTTAACTAATAGAATGTCTCGAAGTAAAATGCATCAGAAAATTTCTGAAGTACCACTTACACAGACTCTGCAGACATGATAGCATCAGATTGTAGTTCGAATGTAAGAGAAAACACATTTTTGTTACGTGAAAAATGAAGAACAAAGCACTTTTCCAGCTACCGTTTGAGATCTGTCCGAGTGGCCGCGGCCGCTAGGTGGCGCTACTGTTTTTTCGGTGAGCATCTCAAGAAACATCTTCAACTAGAGACTAACAGATCAGGGTAATGACCAAAGAAACTAATAACCACTGAATGGCAATATGGCGTTGTAATGAACAGTATGACAATGCATAAAAACAAAAGAAAATGAAAGGTATGTCATGAAGCATTTTGGGCAGTAGGCGTTCGCCACTAGAATGATAGAGCAGTGAGAGGTAGTACAGCCGATCGAGCACCGAAACAAGGTTTATCTCTCTCGTCGCCGTTCTCTGTCTCAAAGCCACAGCCCCATATCTCCTTAGTTTACAGTAAGGTTATCTCACTCGCGCAAACGGAAGCCTTCTCGGCGACCTACGGGTAGGATAAAACAGGCGGATCATAGTACGGCTTGAGACGCTGGACATGCGCAATTTCACGTCTTCGACGGCGATGACCCAAAGGTAGCTCGAGGGGTTCCACGATCTAGTTGACTGGAGACGTTTGGTTGATCACGCGGAATTGGCCCTGGTACTTCGACGCGAGTTTCGGTGACAGTCCAGGGGTAGCGGCTGGAACAAATCCACACCAGCGAGCCATGAGCATAGGATACAGGGGCATGGGAAGTTTCTCGATGGTGCTCCTAGCGTTGCTGGTCTTCTGCCGTAAATATACGGGATAGTTTGCGACGCTCTTTTGCGTGTGCAACAGCTTCGGATAAGGTAGTGGTTTCCGTGGTGTCAGGGCGGTATGGAAGGATAGTATCCATTGTGGAAATAGGTTCGCGTCCGTACAGGAGAAAGAAGGGCTAAAATCCCGTGGTAGTCGGCGTGGCGCTATTATAAGCGTAGGACAGAAATGGTAAAACATGGTCCCATTTGCTTTGGTTCGGTGCAGCGTACATGGCCAGCATGTCACCAAGAGTGCGATTAAAGTGCTCGGTAGCGCAATTTGTGTGCAGATGGCATGCAGTAGGGGTGCGATGAATGATGCAGCATTCTTTGAGGAGAGCCTCGATGACGTCGGAGAGGAAGACGCAGCCTCTGTCACTAAGTAATTCCCTGGGAGCTCCGTGGCGAAGGATGATGTGGGCGCAGGAGAAACCAGGCGACGTCACGTGTAGAACCGCTATACAAAGGGGAAGTTTCCGCATAGCACGTAAGATGGTCGATGGCCCCGATTACCCAGCGATTACCGTCGGATGTGGTTGCCAGAGGTCCATAAATGTCAATGCCTACTCGATCAAAAGCACGTGCTGGGCAAGCAAATGGCAGCAATGGGGCGGTTGCACTACGAGGGGGATCTGTGCGGCGTTGGCAAACGAGGCAGGAGCGGAAATAATGAGGGATGAATCAATACATGAGCTGCCAGTAGTAACGAAGGCGTAGACGCGCGTATGCCTTTAGGACACCTGCATACGCGCACTGGGGGTTGTCGCGGAACGCTGCACAAATATCCGAACGCAGATGCCGAGGGATGACAAGGAACGAGTTGCGGCCATTCTGGAGGTAGTTCCGACGGTACAACCTCGCACCTCCACTAGTTAGCCCGCACCTCCACCAAATGTCGTGAAGCACTTTGGACAGTAGGCGTTCGCGACTAGAACGATAGAGCAGTGAGAGGTAGTACAGCCGATCGACCACCGAAACAGGGTTTATCTCCGTCATCGTCGCTCTCTCTCTCAACTCCACAGCCCCACTGCTCCTTAGTTTACAGTACAGGTAATAATGTTATGACACCATAAAGCTGCCTCAGCAACCTATTTACTTTATAAGGGCAGTGGTAGTGTACTGAATCATGACGTGAGTTTGTAGAGAATGAAATTTGGAAGTAATCTCGCGCGTCTTGGCCGTTGCGTTGTCGCCTCAGTACTTCACACTTGCGGGCTTGCGGAATTGTTCTCAATCTTGGTGCCTTATGAATTCATGGCTCCCTTAGATTAGTAAATATACTACACCACAGAATGCTTACGCGGTAAGGGCAATATGGACGGAAAAGAATGAATTTGATTCGCGACCGTGTTAACAACTTTGATGCAATGAAAACTGCAATGAAAACTTCCGGAGCTGGGGATAGCTTACAGAAACTTAATATTTCAGAAATTTCGAAGCGTGAGATACCTGTCGTTATGCTCCTGAGTAAAAGAAGACGAGCAGGGTGGTAAGCAAAAAGTAACAGTTTCGTCCGAAAGGCAAAGCAACGATTGCGGCGGAATATAATTGGGAGCTGTAGGAAATAAGGATACTAGTTTTATCGGCCTTATAGGCTTGGAAACATTCGCGCACTAACTCAATTAACAACCATAGTGTCAACGCGCACAGGGAAAAATTAACACATCACACTCTATGTCTGCGGACACTCGCTGTTGAAACGCTGGCGTGAGGAAGCGCAACAGCAGCAGCGAGCAAGGTGACCTTCATGCGGTCGATCGCTTCAGCGCAAACTTAATTGTTAGAACACAGCACACGCGGAGCTACGAGCTGTTGGCCCACTTAATCTCTTCCCCTGAAGCAGACCGCTTTCAAGAAAGAACCCGCGCGTTTCTGCCAAAGAACGGAGTCCCCCTCCCCCTATCTCCTCTGCCCCGCGCTACAAGTTCCGTGCGTGCGATGGAACACGGCGCAGTTCCTCCCCGCTTTCCTCCCTCCCTTGAGCGCGCGACATTGAGCCAAGATTGTCGGTTGCCCTTGCGCCCGATCACCAAATACTCATTTGCTGCCGGAGAACAACGTCGCCCCCCTCCCTCTCTCCGTATCATCCGGCCACGGCCTTTTGCGAGCCACACTGAGCCGCTATCGTCTACTGCCTCTGCGCTGTTTCACTCACACGTGCAGCTTACGGCGCGTGGCGATGATGTTATCGCCCGTGGACTTTCTAAGGAATATCCCGATCACGCCGACACCGAAGGCAAAAATGGGCCAGAGTGTCCATATTATAGCTATCTCAATAAAACACAGAAAACAATAGGACACGTTATCGATAAGACCCATAGTGGGGTATCGACCTGCGCGGAGCTGTTTATGCCTGGCAAACACAAATGGTGTTGGCACGGCTCTAGGAACGCGTGACCACACACTAATTTGGTGTATTTCACATTAGGCTGCTTTACTCAGGTTTCAGCGAGAGTTGTGAAAATGAACCAAAAGATTCATGCTCAATACACTATTTAGGAACACATCAGCGTGCACATTTTCATATGTTATCAAGAATCTCAGCAGAACGCACATCGCTCAATGATATATTGTGCTTGGTAACAAAACTCTCTTAGTTATGGCACCCATACTGAAGAAGCCTACCTTCTTTTATTATAGTGCACAGTCAGACCGATTACAATGGGGTTGTCGAGAATGCATGTAGCCGTTTCATGTAAACGAGATACGTCAAAAGACACTTAGAATAACGATTGTTGGCAGGAATGAAGGAAAACACTTTTTCGCACTGTAAACTTCTTGGTAAACATACCCAGCCTAGCCAACATCTTCAGCCCCTACCCATGGTAACTTCACATGATTGAGTTCACTTGGAAAGTTGTTGCGCCTCGTAGGACTTTTTAGCTCGTAGGGAAAATTACGTTGCTAAGGCTAAGCGGTTTTGTCGCATACGTGAGCACAGTTAGAGCCGTTCTCATTGCTGCCTTTAGGCGTCGCATGAGCCCTTCGCGCAGGGTAAATCTACATAGGTAAAATACAGGGAGATGTGGCAAGTGAAAGTAAACAAGTGCATGGTGTCTTTTCATGAAGTAGACAAAAATTATTGGTCATGCTGAACTAATCCTTCTCTGCTTTTTTTTCGCAGGACGAAGACAGAATTTGGCCCCGTGTGAGTATCCCTCTACGTACATAAGTTAACACACGGTGCTACCAAATGAGTGGCAATAATTTTCTAAATAGATCCGTGAGGCGCTAGCGTGCTAATCGGTAGGTGCTGCCCTAGTTTTCTCAACATCCGAAGCGAGGTTCCTCCTAACATGGCTAAAAAATTTCCTAGGTGTTCCTAGATTTTGGCTATACGTTGATCATTTTTTCACAAAGAGCTCTGCAAATTTAAAGTTGTCGTTTTATTACTAAAAAAGATAACCGACGATCACGATACTTCCTCATGTCAAATTTGAGTGCAAGGCTATAAATGTTTTCATTTCGCAATACACTGGCTGGCCTGGACAATATCTTATACGACACTTGCAAACGGAGCCAAGTGGGGCGCTACTGCCTCGCTAATATGTAGATCGGAAGACGCAGCTCTTGGGTGATGCGTGAGCGCAATTTACAGGAGCCACCGCAGACAGATGCCGCACTACGCTTTTGTTCTCATGTTTTCTTCATACGCTCCTTCTTGGCTTTCCTCCTCGCGTCTTTCATCCCCTGTGGCGCTCCACGGTCGCTCTTGAATACTTCAATGTGGTCGTTCGCTCGGTTACGCCGACGCTTGCCGGAGGAAAGGGCGCCTAAGCATTGCACTCTAACAGACTGCAAATTCTGTACTCTACATTTACTTCGCAGCGTTTTCTTTCTAATAATGAAATAGGGAAGTCAATGCACTCACACCTAAATACTGACACAATGCAAGTTGATATGCAAACAATACTGATTTCTGCTTGAGCCACATTCACTGAAGGAGATGCCAGCCCGTCTATAGGTTGTCGTGCAAAAGGATAGACAGTTGGGTGGGTTGGTACGGTAACATGATCTTGGCTTGTAGCGCGAAGTGAACACAGACACAGAAAGGAGCAGACAGGACGAGCGCTCGTCCTGTCTGCTCCTTTCTGTGTCCGTGTTCACTTCGCGCTACAAGCCAAGATCATGTCATAGGTTGTCGTGAAAACTTGTTTTTTATGTAGAGCAATATGACTATATGGTCAAATTTGTTCGAATTACAAGGAATTTAGGCGCCAGGGTTTCGTCAAGGAATGTATTCAATGTCAAAACAGTGTGCGAGCGCACCATACCAACCTAAAAATGTGAATATATTTTGCACGCCGCGTACTCACGTGGCACCACCACATTTGCTTACGCGTGATTTGCAGTAAGGAACGCAGACACAGGAGGGATTTTTATGTTTACTTCTAAGGAAAAATCGTGCTAGCACATTACCAATCGAACTCTGTGCGAGGTTCGATTTTGAATGGGCCGTGTCCACTGAATTTTTATATGTGGATGCAGAGCTGGCTCTTAGATCTACGACCACGTAGTCGTGTTCGCTTACGTCCAAATTCGCCGTGCTGCGTTGTTTCGTGTTACGATATACGTTTATAACGCTAATTACAGATAAATATTTCATTCAGAATGCACAGTCACAGGTAACCCAGCTGGGGTACGAATGGCAAAATCGCAGTACCAGTAATCTTACTCCCTTAAAGAGCCCAGGACATTCACATCCTGTCGTTTACTAAGCGAGACATGTTCGCTGCGCTGTAGTGTCATGAAACTCGCAGTTCGCATACCAATGCGAAAGTAATCTGCATTGATTGATAACCACAGGCGGCTGTCAATTGAGCCGTTTCATTGTTTTAACATGTCCACTCGAAATTTCCCCCGCAGTCGACAAATGTTTTTTATTTTCATAAAGATGGTCTAAAATTCCCAAAGCTAGAAAAACTTCAACGGGAACTGAAACTAGGCGGAATATAACTAGTTGTAGGTAGGATCTGAAATCTTATCGTCCGCATTAGACATAAAGTGCTTTACCAATTGCTACCCAGACAGCCATTCTCTCGCCCACTTTCTTGGACATTTATGTGTGTGTGGAAGGTTAGCCTTACAAGGTTAAGCCAGCGACGCTCACAATTCAGTCCATTGATATGGAAGAACATGCTTTAAACGCTTGTGCCTGCTGCGGATGACCGCGTGGGGTCCCTAAACACACCTTATATATATATATATATATCATCATCATCATCATCAGCCTAGTTACGCCCACTGCAGGGCAAAGGCCTCTCCCATACTTCTCCAACTACCCCGGTCATGTACTAATTGTGGCCATGTTGTCCCTGCAAACGTCTTAATGTCATCCGCCCACCTAACTTTCTGCCGCCCCCTGCTACGCATCCCTTCCCTTGGAATCCAGTCCGTAACCCTTAGTGACCATCGGTTATCTTCCCTCCTCACTACATGTCCGGCCCATGCCCATTTCTTTTTCTTGATTTCAACTAAGATGTCGTTTACCCGCGTTTGTTGCCTCACCCAATCTGCTCTTTTCTTATCCCTTAATGTCACACCCATCATTCTTCTTTCCATAGCTCGTTGCGTCGTCCTCAATTTCAGCAGAACCCTTTTCGTAAGTCTCCAGGTTTCTGCCCCATATGTGAGTACTGGTAACACACAGCTGTTATACACTTTCCTTTTGAGGGATAGTGGCATCCTGCTGTTCATGATTTGAGAATGCCTGCCAAACGCACCCCAGCCCATTCTTATTCTTCTGGTTATTTCAGTCTCATGATCCGGATCCGTGGTCACTACCTGCCCTAAGTAGATGTAGTCCCTTACCCCTTCCAGTGCTTCGCTACCTATCGTAAACTGCTGTTCTCTTCCGAGCCTGTTAAACATTACTTTAGTTTTCTGCAGATTAATTTTCAGACCCACCCTTCTGCTTTGCCTCTTCAGGTCAGTGAGCATGCATTGCAATTGGTCTCCTGAGTTACTAAGCAAGGCAATATCATCAGCGAATCGCAAGTTGCTAAGGTATTCTCCATCAACTTTTATCCCCAATTCTTCCCACTCCAGGCCTCTGAATACCTCCTGTAAACATGCTGTGAATAGCATTGGAGATATCGTATCTCCCTGTCTGACGCCTTTCTTTATAGGGATTTTGTTGCTTTCTTTGTGGAGGACTACGGTGGCTGTGGAGCCGCTATAGATATCTTCCAGTAACTTTACATATGGCTCATCTACACCCTGATTCCGTAATGCCTCCATGACTGTTGAGGTTTCGACTGAATCAAACGCTTTCTCGTAATCAATGAAAGCTATATATAACGGTTGGTTATATTCTGCACATTTCTCTATCACTTGATTGATAGTGTGAATATGGTCTATTGTTGAGTAGCCTTTACGGAATCCTGCCTGGTCCTTTGGTTGACAGAAGTCTAAGGTGTTCCTGATTCTATTTGCGATTACCTTAGTAAATACTTTGTAGGCAACGGACAGTAAGCTGATCGGTCTATAATTTTTCAAGTCTTTGGCGTCCCCTTTCTTATGGATTAGGATTATGTTAGCGTTCTTCCAAGATTCCGGTACGCTCGAGGTTATGAGGCATTGCGTATACAGGGTGGCCAGTTTCTCTAGAACAATCTGACCACCATCCTGCAACAAATCTGCTGTTACCTGATCCTCCCCAGCTGCCTTCCCCCTTTGCATAGCTCCTAAGGCTTTCTTTACTTCTTCTGGCGTTACCTGTGGAATTTCGAATTCCTCTAGGCTATTCTCTCTTCCACTATCGTCGTGGGTGCCACTGGTACTGTATAAATCTCTATAGAACTCCTCAGCCACTTGAACTATCTCATCCATATTAGTAACGATATTGCCGGCTTTGTCTCTTAACGCACACATCTGATTCTTGCCTATTCCTAGTTTCTTCTTCACTGTTTTTAGGCTTCCTCCGTTCCTGAGAGCCTGTTCAATTCTATCCATATTATAGTTCCTGATGTCCGCTGTCTTACGCTTGTTGATTAACTTAGAAATTTCTGCCAGTTCTATTCTAGCTGTAGGGTTAGAGGCTTTCATACATTGGCGTTTCTTGATCAGATCTTTCGTCTCCTGCGATAGCTTACTGGTTTCCTGTCTAACGGAGTTACCACCGACTTCTATTGCGCACTCCTTAATGGTTCCCATGAGATAGTCGTTCATTGCTTCAACACTAAGGTCCTCTTCCTGAGTTAAAGCCGAATACCTGTTCTGTAGCTTGATCCGGAATTCCTCTCGTTTCCCTCTTACCGCTAACTCATTGATTGGCTTCTTGTGTACCAGTTTCTTCCGTTCCCTCCTCAAGTCTAGGCTAATTCGAGTTCTTACCATCCTATGGTCACTGCAGCGTACCTTGCCGAGTACGTCTACATCTTGTATGATGCCAGGGTTCGCGCAGAGTATGAAGTCGATTTCATTTCTAGTCTCACCATTCGGGCTCCTCCACGTCCACTTTCGACTAACCCGCTTGCGGAAAAAGGTGTTCATTATCCGCATATTATTCTGTTCTGCAAACTCTACTAATAATTCTCCTCTGCTATTCCTAGAGCCTATGCCATATTCCCCCACTGACTTGTCTCCAGCCTGCTTCTTGCCTACCCTGGCATTGAAGTCGCCCATCAGTATAGTGTATTTTGTTTTGACTTTACCCATCGCCGATTCCACGTCTTCATAAATGCTTTCGACTTCCTGGTCATCATGACTGCATGTAGGGGCATAGACTTGTACCACCTTCAATTTGTACCTCTTATTAAGTTTCACAACAAGACCTGCCACCCTCTCGTTAAAGCTATAGAATTCCTGTATGTTCCCAGCTATTTCCTTATTAATCAGGAATCCGACTCCTAGTTCTCGTCTCTCCGCTAAGCCCCTGTAACACAGTACATGCCCGCTTTTTAGCACTGTATATGCTTCTTTTGTCCTCCTAACCTCACTGAGCCCTATTATATCCCATTTACTACCCTCTAATTCCTCCAATAACACTGCTAGACTCGCCTCACTAGATAGCGTTCTAACGTTAAACGTTGCAAGGTTCAGATTCCAATGGCGGCCTGTCCGGAGCCAGGTATTCTTAGCACCCTCTGCAGCGTTACAGATCTGACCGCCGCCGTGGTCAGTTGCTTCGCGGCTGCTGGGGACTGAGGGCCGGGGTTTGATTGTTGTATTCATATAGGAGGTTGTGGCCAAGTACTGCACCAGGGTGGCCAATCCTGCTCTGGTGAGAGAGTGCGTTACCGGTTCTGGTCACCGGGATCAGGCCGCACTCCAGGCCTGTTTGTGCAATTTTCTCAACACAGGGTTTTTTTTTTGTATTTCCCGGTGGAGAATTCCGCGGCATCGGGATTTGAATCACGGTCCTCTTGCACTGGAGACGGATACTCTACCGTCCCCGCAGGAGTTAAATTAAAAATTGAATTATGGTGTTTTGCGTGACAAAACCACTTTCTGATTATGCACGCCGTAGTGGAGGACTCCGAAAATTTCGACCACCTGGGGTTCTTTAACGTGCACCTAATTCTAAGTACACGGGTGTTTTCGCATTTCGCCCCCATCGAAATGCGGCCGCCGTGGCCGGCGTCCGATCCCGCGACCTCGTGCTCAGCAGTCTAACACCATGACCACTGAGCAACCACGGCGGGTCCCGCAGGAGTTGTACGCCTCATTTAACCTACAGTGGTGCCCTATTTGATCAGTCAAGGTGGACCAATCTGAGCTCGGTTATACCGCATTGATGGCACTCGGCTAGAGAACCTGGTATTTATGACCTGCACATGTGTGGCCACACATAATTGAGGATATATAATTTCTTTTTTTAGGAGGGTTTCCGTACAATGATAAAAGGAAGGAAAATACATTAAAAGAAAAAGAAAAAAAAGGAAAAAAAAGGAACATAACATGTGATTTGAACTCGTGATCCTTCAATGTTGCCCGGAAAGGTAGCTCAGTCGGTTGGTTCGTCAAGCCAACGGTTACTTTCAAGCGCCAAAGCTCCTGCTCCGAGCCTCATACTTATGTGGAAAGGGACTGATGTTGTCCGCGGCAGTCGATGCGTGTCCATGATACGCACACGACAAACTGCCTTACAATATTTAGAATTGATATATATATACACACACAAAAGCCAATATAGGCTGCTCGACACTATCTCGCGCGTTTTTATAGCGAAGTACATCAGAACCGACTCGTCGTTCCACAACAACCATTTCCTGAGTGATCGCCAGATATATGCCGAATAACTTCCTGTCATTCAATAAGAATGTCTCTCTTTCATGCAGCCTACCAATTCGCGCTGTTTCGGTTTAGACAAAACAATTTATCATTCGAGGCGCACTTGCCAAGTTTGCCTCCAGTTAAAACTGCCTGCGATGCCTATAGTGCAGCTCTTATCTCGCTCAACATACACAGTTCTATATACGTGCATCCGGTGCAATGCTTGCCGCTGTATCAGCAATTTCAATGTCATGGCCGATCATGTAAGCAAAAGTAGCTGTTTACTATTTACAATATCCAGAATTGATCAAACGTGAAGTTGTCACCGGCATTCTGAGTGGTTGGAAGGCATAATTTCTTTGAAAAATGGCCGCCAGAGGAGCAGCGTGAACTCGAGCGGCTTTATAGACTAGGAAAGCTGCCTTAAAATATTTAGACTTGAGGGGAAGCTTCGTGAACAAACTATAACGCGGCAATCAGCACTCGTATACGACGAGAGAAATTATAGAGACGTGGGAAATTCCCTTGAAATAAATCTGGTTTGCGAGACAAATGCTTGTATGTATTGAATCTCTTAAAAGATGAGGGGGGAAATATGCGCTCACCGAGAGGGCATCTTCAGCACGAGACCGCCGCGAGGCACCTTACTGAGATGTAGAGAGCTTCGCGGCCGGAACGAAATCTCCCCTCTCCGTCGGCCCAGGGTGGAAAAGGCGCTTTCCGATCGCTCAAGGTTGCGCGGATATTGTATGGCTCTAGCGTCTAGGAAAAAGCTTAAACAGGTGCGGGGGCGCCACGCATAGCGTGGGAAGCTAGCCGCCGGAATAGCTATCTCAAGTACTGCTGTTGGCGAGGGCGAAATACCTTCGTGTAGTTATAATAACCCTAATAGGACTTCTTTCAAAGAAAAAAAACAAAGAGAAGAAAAAGAAAAGGGAAACGGCTCAGAAGGCTATACTACGAGAGCTATGACTGATACTTTTCTATATATATGTATTCATCTCATCTAAGGGATCGCATGCGCCCGCTGTTGGTTTTAAAGCGCAACCGTGGTAGGGAAACGGAAGGCGATATAAGCATGCGTGTCCATGATACGCACACGACAAACTGCCTTACAATATTTAGAATTGATATATATATACACACACAAAAGCCAACATACGCTGCTCGACACTATCTCGCGCGCTTTTATAGCGAAGTACATCAGAACCGACTCGTCGTTCCACAACAACCATTTCCTGAGTGATCGCCAGATATATGCCGAATAACTTCCTGTCATTCAATAAGAATGTCTCTCTTTCATGCAGCCTACCAATTCGCGCTGTTTCGGTTTAGACAGAACAATTTATCATTCGAGGCGCACTTGCCAAGTTTGCCTCCAGTTAAAACTGCCTGCGATGCCTATAGTGCAGCTCTTATCTCGCTCAACATACACAGTTCTATATACGTGCATCCGGTGCAATGCTTGCCGCTGTATCAGCAATTTCAATGTCATGGCCGATCATGTAAGCAAAAGTAGCTGTTTACTATTTACAATATCCAGAATTGATCAAACGTGAAGTTGTCACCGGCATTCTGAGTGGTTGGAAGGCATAATTTCTTTGAAAAATGGCCGCCAGAGGAGCAGCGTGAACTCGAGCGGCTTTATAGACTAGGAAAGCTGCCTTAAAATATTTAGACTTGAGGGGAAGCTTCGTGAACAAACTATAACGCGGCAATCAGCACTCGTATACGACGAGAGAAATTATAGAGACGTGGGAAATTCCCTTGAAATAAATCTGGTTTGCGAGACAAATGCTTGTATGTATTGAATCTCTTAAAAGATGAGGGGGGAAATATGCGCTCACCGAGAGGGCATCTTCAGCACGAGACCACCGCGAGGCACCTTACTGAGATGTAGAGAGCTTCGCGGCCGGAACGAAATCTCCCCTCTCCGTCGGCCCAGGGTGGAAAAGGCGCTTTCCGATCGCTCAAGGTTGCGCGGATATTGTATGGCTCTAGCGTCTAGGAAAAAGCTTAAACAGGTGCGGGGGCGCCACGCATAGCGTGGGAAGCTAGCCGCCGGAATAGCTATCTCAAGTACTGCTGTTGGCGAGGGCGAAATACCTTCGTGTAGTTATAATAACCCTAATAGGACTTCTTTCAAAGAAAAAAAACAAAGAGAAGAAAAAGAAAAGGGAAACGGCTCAGAAGGCTATACTACGAGAGCTATGACTGATACTTTTCTATATATATGTATTCATCTCATCTATGGGATCGCATGCGCGCGCTGTTGGTTTTAAAGCGCAACCGTGGTAGGGAAACGGAAGGCGATATAAGCATGCGTGTCCATGATACGCACACGACAAACTGCCTTACAATATTTAGAATTGATATATATATACACACACAAAAGCCAACATAGGCTGCTCGACACTATCTCGCGCGCTTTTATAGCGAAGTACATCAGAACCGACTCGTCGTTCCACAACAACCATTTCCTGAGTGATCGCCAGATATATGCCGAATAACTTCCTGTCATTCAATAAGAATGTCTCTCTTTCATGCAGCCTACCAATTCGCGCTGTTTCGGTTTAGACAGAACAATTTATCATTCGAGGCGCACTTGCCAAGTTTGCCTCCAGTTAAAACTGCCTGCGATGCCTATAGTGCAGCTCTTATCTCGCTCAACATACACAGTTCTATATACGTGCATCCGGTGCAATGCTTGCCGCTGTATCAGCAATTTCAATGTCATGGCCGATCATGTAAGCAAAAGTAGCTGTTTACTATTTACAATATCCAGAATTGATCAAACGTGAAGTTGTCACCGGCATTCTGAGTGGTTGGAAGGCATAATTTCTTTGAAAAATGGCCGCCAGAGGAGCAGCGTGAACTCGAGCGGCTTTATAGACTAGGAAAGCTGCCTTAAAATATTTATACTTGAGGGGAAGCTTCGTTAACAAACTATAACACGGCAATCAGCACTCGTATACGACGAGAGAAATTATTGAGACGTGGGAAATTCCCTTGAAATAAATCTGGTTTGCGAGACAAATGCTTGTATGTATTGAATCTCTTAAAAGATGAGGGGGGAAATATGCGCTCACCGAGAGGGCATCTTCAGCACGAGACCACCGCGAGGCACCTTACTGAGATGTAGAGAGCTTCGCGGCCGGAACGAAATCTCCCCTCTCCGTCGGCCCAGGGTGGAAAACGCGCTTTCCGATCGCTCAAGGTTGCGCGGATATTGTATGGCTCTAGCGTCTAGGAAAAAGCTTAAACAGGTGCGGGGGCGCCACGCATAGCGTGGGAAGCTAGCCGCCGGAATAGCTATCTCAAGTACTGCTGCTGGCGAGGGCGAAATACCTTCGTGTAGTTATAATAACCCTAATAGGACTTCTTTCAAAGAAAAAAAAACAAAGAGAAGAAAAAGAAAAGGGAAACGGCTCAGAAGGCTATACTACGAGAGCTATGACTGATACTTTTCTATATATATGTATTCATCTCATCTATGGGATCGCATGCGCGCGCTGTTGGTTTTAAAGCGCAACCGTGGTAGGGAAACGGAAGGCGATATAAGCATGCGTGTCCATGATACGCACACGACAAACTGCCTTACAATATTTAGAATTGATATATATATACACACACAAAAGCCAATATAGGCTGCTCGACACTATCTCGCGCGTTTTTATAGCGAAGTACATCAGAACCGACTCGTCGTTCCACAACAACCATTTCCTGAGTGATCGCCAGATATATGCCGAATAACTTCCTGTCATTCAATAAGAATGTCTCTCTTTCATGCAGCCTACCAATTCGCGCTGTTTCGGTTTAGACAAAACAATTTATCATTCGAGGCGCACTTGCCAAGTTTGCCTCCAGTTAAAACTGCCTGCGATGCCTATAGTGCAGCTCTTATCTCGCTCAACATACACAGTTCTATATACGTGCATCCGGTGCAATGCTTGCCGCTGTATCAGCAATTTCAATGTCATGGCCGATCATGTAAGCAAAAGTAGCTGTTTACTATTTACAATATCCAGAATTGATCAAACGTGAAGTTGTCACCGGCATTCTGAGTGGTTGGAAGGCATAATTTCTTTGAAAAATGGCCGCCAGAGGAGCAGCGTGAACTCGAGCGGCTTTATAGACTAGAAAAGCTGCCTTAAAATATTTAGACTTGAGGGGAAGCTTCGTTAACAAACTATAACACGGCAATCAGCACTCGTATACGACGAGAGAAATTATTGAGACGTGGGAAATTCCCTTGAAATAAATCTGGTTTGCGAGACAAATGCTTGTATGTATTGAATCTCTTAAAAGATGAGGGGGGAAATATGCGCTCACCGAGAGGGCATCTTCAGCACGAGACCACCGCGAGGCACCTTACTGAGATGTAGAGAGCTTCGCGGCCGGAACGAAATCTCCCCTCTCCGTCGGCCCAGGGTGGAAAACGCGCTTTCCGATCGCTCAAGGTTGCGCGGATATTGTATGGCTCTAGCGTCTAGGAAAAAGCTTAAACAGGTGCGGGGGCGCCACGCATAGCGTGGGAAGCTAGCCGCCGGAATAGCTATCTCAAGTACTGCTGCTGGCGAGGGCGAAATACTTCGTGTAGTTATAATAACCCTAATAGGACTTCTTTCAAAGAAAAAAAACAAAGAGAAGAAAAAGAAAAGGGAAACGGCTCAGAAGGCTATACTACGAGAGCTATGACTGATACTTTTCTATATATATGTATTCATCTCATCTATGGGATCGCATGCGCGCGCTGTTGGTTTTAAAGCGCAACCGTGGTAGGGAAACGGAAGGCGATATAAGCATGCGTGTCCATGATACGCACACGACAAACTGCCTTACAATATTTAGAATTGATATATATATACACACACAAAAGCCAATATAGGCTGCTCGACACTATCTCGCGCGTTTTTATAGCGAAGTACATCAGAACCGACTCGTCGTTCCACAACAACCATTTCCTGAGTGATCGCCAGATATATGCCGAATAACTTCCTGTCATTCAATAAGAATGTCTCTCTTTCATGCAGCCTACCAATTCGCGCTGTTTCGGTTTAGACAAAACAATTTATCATTCGAGGCGCACTTGCCAAGTTTGCCTCCAGTTAAAACTACCTGCGATGCCTATAGTGCAGCTCTTATCTCGCTCAACATACACAGTTCTATATACGTGCATCCGGTGCAATGCTTGCCGCTGTATCAGCAATTTCAATGTCATGGCCGATCATGTAAGCAAAAGTAGCTGTTTACTATTTACAATATCCAGAATTGATCAAACGTGAAGTTGTCACCGGCATTCTGAGTGGTTGGAAGGCATAATTTCTTTGAAAAATGGCCGCCAGAGGAGCAGCGTGAACTCGAGCGGCTTTATAGACTAGGAAAGCTGCCTTAAAATATTTAGACTTGAGGGGAAGCTTCGTTAACAAACTATAACACGGCAATCAGCACTCGTATACGACGAGAGAAATTATTGAGACGTGGGAAATTCCCTTGAAATAAATCTGGTTTGCGAGACAAATGCTTGTATGTATTGAATCTCTTAAAAGATGAGGGGGGAAATATGCGCTCACCGAGAGGGCATCTTCAGCACGAGACCACCGCGAGGCACCTTACTGAGATGTAGAGAGCTTCGCGGCCGGAACGAAATCTCCCCTCTCCGTCGGCCCAGGGTGGAAAACGCGCTTTCCGATCGCTCAAGGTTGCGCGGATATTGTATGGCTCTAGCGTCTAGGAAAAAGCTTAAACAGGTGCGGGGGCGCCACGCATAGCGTGGGAAGCTAGCCGCCGGAATAGCTATCTCAAGTACTGCTGCTGGCGAGGGCGAAATACCTTCGTGTAGTTATAATAACCCTAATAGGACTTCTTTCAAAGAAAAAAAACAAAGAGAAGAAAAAGAAAAGGGAAACGGCTCAGAAGGCTATACTACGAGAGCTATGACTGATACTTTTCTATATATATGTATTCATCTCATCTATGGGATCGCATGCGCGCGCTGTTGGTTTTAAAGCGCAACCGTGGTAGGGAAACGGAAGGCGATATAAGCATGCGTGTCCATGATACGCACACGACAAACTGCCTTACAATATTTAGAATTGATATATATATACACACACAAAAGCCAATATAGGCTGCTCGACACTATCTCGCGCGTTTTTATAGCGAAGTACATCAGAACCGACTCGTCGTTCCACAACAACCATTTCCTGAGTGATCGCCAGATATATGCCGAATAACTTCCTGTCATTCAATAAGAATGTCTCTCTTTCATGCAGCCTACCAATTCGCGCTGTTTCGGTTTAGACAAAACAATTTATCATTCGAGGCGCACTTGCCAAGTTTGCCTCCAGTTAAAACTGCCTGCGATGCCTATAGTGCAGCTCTTATCTCGCTCAACATACACAGTTCTATATACGTGCATCCGGTGCAATGCTTGCCGCTGTATCAGCAATTTCAATGTCATGGCCGATCATGTAAGCAAAAGTAGCTGTTTACTATTTACAATATCCAGAATTGATCAAACGTGAAGTTGTCACCGGCATTCTGAGTGGTTGGAAGGCATAATTTCTTTGAAAAATGGCCGCCAGAGGAGCAGCGTGAACTCGAGCGGCTTTATAGACTAGGAAAGCTGCCTTAAAATATTTAGACTTGAGGGGAAGCTTCGTTAACAAACTATAACACGGCAATCAGCACTCGTATACGACGAGAGAAATTATTGAGACGTGGGAAATTCCCTTGAAATAAATCTGGTTTGCGAGACAAATGCTTGTATGTATTGAATCTCTTAAAAGATGAGGGGGGAAATATGCGCTCACCGAGAGGGCATCTTCAGCACGAGACCACCGCGAGGCACCTTACTGAGATGTAGAGAGCTTCGCGGCCGGAACGAAATCTCCCCTCTCCGTCGGCCCAGGGTGGAAAACGCGCTTTTCGATCGCTCAAGGTTAAGCGGATATTGTATGGCTCTAGCGTCTAGGAAAAAGCTTAAACAGGTGCGGGGGCGCCACGCATAGCGTGGGAAGCTAGCCGCCGGAATAGCTATCTCAAGTACTGCTGCTGGCGAGGGCGAAATACTTTCGTGTAGTTATAATAACCCTAATAGGACTTCTTTCAAAGAAAAAAAACAAAGAGAAGAAAAAGAAAAGGGAAACGGCTCAGAAGGCTATACTACGAGAGCTATGACTGATACTTTTCTATATATATGTATTCATCTCATCTATGGGATCGCATGCGCGCGCTGTTGGTTTTAAAGCGCAACCGTGGTAGGGAAACGGAAGGCGATATAAGCATGCGTGTCCATGATACGCACACGACAAACTGCCTTACAATATTTAGAATTGATATATATATACACACACAAAAGCCAATATAGGCTGCTCGACACTATCTCGCGCGTTTTTATAGCGAAGTACATCAGAACCGACTCGTCGTTCCACAACAACCATTTCCTGAGTGATCGCCAGATATATGCCGAATAACTTCCTGTCATTCAATAAGAATGTCTCTCTTTCATGCAGCCTACCAATTCGCGCTGTTTCGGTTTAGACAAAACAATTTATCATTCGAGGCGCACTTGCCAAGTTTGCCTCCAGTTAAAACTGCCTGCGATGCCTATAGTGCAGCTCTTATCTCGCTCAACATACACAGTTCTATATACGTGCATCCGGTGCAATGCTTGCCGCTGTATCAGCAATTTCAATGTCATGGCCGATCATGTAAGCAAAAGTAGCTGTTTACTATTCACAATATCCAGAATTGATCAAACGTGAAGTTGTCACCGGCATTCTGAGTGGTTGGAAGGCATAATTTCTTTGAAAAATGGCCGCCAGAGGAGCAGCGTGAACTCGAGCGGCTTTATAGACTAGGAAAGCTGCCTTAAAATATTTAGACTTGAGGGGAAGCTTCGTTAACAAACTATAACACGGCAATCAGCACTCGTATACGACGAGAGAAATTATTGAGACGTGGGAAATTCCCTTGAAATAAATCTGGTTTGCGAGACAAATGCTTGTATGTATTGAATCTCTTAAAAGATGAGGGGGGAAATATGCGCTCACCGAGAGGGCATCTTCAGCACGAGACCACCGCGAGGCACCTTACTGAGATGTAGAGAGCTTCGCGGCCGGAACGAAATCTCCCCTCTCCGTCGGCCCAGGGTGGAAAACGCGCTTTCCGATCGCTCAAGGTTGCGCGGATATTGTATGGCTCTAGCGTCTAGGAAAAAGCTTAAACAGGTGCGGGGGCGCCACGCATAGCGTGGGAAGCTAGCCGCCGGAATAGCTATCTCAAGTACTGCTGCTGGCGAGGGCGAAATACCTTCGTGTAGTTATAATAACCCTAATAGGACTTCTTTCAAAGAAAAAAAACAAAGAGAAGAAAAAGAAAAGGGAAACGGCTCAGAAGGCTATACTACGAGAGCTATGACTGATACTTTTCTATATATATGTATTCATCTCATCTATGGGATCGCATGCGCGCGCTGTTGGTTTTAAAGCGCAACCGTGGTAGGGAAACGGAAGGCGATATAAGCATGCGTGTCCATGATACGCACACGACAAACTGCCTTACAATATTTAGAATTGATATATATATACACACACAAAAGCCAATATAGGCTGCTCGACACTATCTCGCGCGTTTTTATAGCGAAGTACATCAGAACCGACTCGTCGTTCCACAACAACCATTTCCTGAGTGATCGCCAGATATATGCCGAATAACTTCCTGTCATTCAATAAGAATGTCTCTCTTTCATGCAGCCTACCAATTCGCGCTGTTTCGGTTTAGACAAAACAATTTATCATTCGAGGCGCACTTGCCAAGTTTGCCTCCAGTTAAAACTACCTGCGATGCCTATAGTGCAGCTCTTATCTCGCTCAACATACACAGTTCTATATACGTGCATCCGGTGCAATGCTTGCCGCTGTATCAGCAATTTCAATGTCATGGCCGATCATGTAAGCAAAAGTAGCTGTTTACTATTTACAATATCCAGAATTGATCAAACGTGAAGTTGTCACCGGCATTCTGAGTGGTTGGAAGGCATAATTTCTTTGAAAAATGGCCGCCAGAGGAGCAGCGTGAACTCGAGCGGCTTTATAGACTAGGAAAGCTGCCTTAAAATATTTAGACTTGAGGGGAAGCTTCGTTAACAAACTATAACACGGCAATCAGCACTCGTATACGACGAGAGAAATTATTGAGACGTGGGAAATCGCTTGAAATAAATCTGGTTTGCGAGACAAATGCTTGTATGTATTGAATCTCTTAAAGATGAGGGGGGAAATATGCGCTCACCGAGAGGGCATCTTCAGCACGAGACCACCGCGAGGCACCTTACTGAGATGTAGAGAGCTTCGCGGCCGGAACGAAATCTCCCCTCTCCGTCGGCCCAGGGTGGAAAACGCGCTTTCCGATCGCTCAAGGTTGCGCGGATATTGTATGGCTCTAGCGTCTAGGAAAAAGCTTAAACAGGTGCGGGGGCGCCACGCATAGCGTGGGAAGCTAGCCGCCGGAATAGCTATCTCAAGTACTGCTGCTGGCGAGGGCGAAATACCTTCGTGTAGTTATAATAACCCTAATAGGACTTCTTTCAAAGAAAAAAAACAAAGAGAAGAAAAAGAAAAGGGAAACGGCTCAGAAGGCTATACTACGAGAGCTATGACTGATACTTTTCTATATATATGTATTCATCTCATCTATGGGATCGCATGCGCGCGCTGTTGGTTTTAAAGCGCAACCGTGGTAGGGAAACGGAAGGCGATATAAGCATGCGTGTCCATGATACGCACACGACAAACTGCCTTACAATATTTAGAATTGATATATATATACACACACAAAAGCCAATATAGGCTGCTCGACACTATCTCGCGCGTTTTTATAGCGAAGTACATCAGAACCGACTCGTCGTTCCACAACAACCATTTCCTGAGTGATCGCCAGATATATGCCGAATAACTTCCTGTCATTCAATAAGAATGTCTCTCTTTCATGCAGCCTACCAATTCGCGCTGTTTCGGTTTAGACAAAACAATTTATCATTCGAGGCGCACTTGCCAAGTTTGCCTCCAGTTAAAACTGCCTGCGATGCCTATAGTGCAGCTCTTATCTCACTCAACATACACAGTTCTATATACGTGCATCCGGTGCAATGCTTGCCGCTGTATCAGCAATTTCAATGTCATGGCCGATCATGTAAGCAAAAGTAGCTGTTTACTATTTACAATATCCAGAATTGATCAAACGTGAAGTTGTCACCGGCATTCTGAGTGGTTGGAAGGCATAATTTCTTTGAAAAATGGCCGCCAGAGGAGCAGCGTGAACTCGAGCGGCTTTATAGACTAGGAAAGCTGCCTTAAAATATTTAGACTTGAGGGGAAGCTTCGTTAACAAACTATAACACGGCAATCAGCACTCGTATACGACGAGAGAAATTATTGAGACGTGGGAAATTCCCTTGAAATAAATCTGGTTTGCGAGACAAATGCTTGTATGTATTGAATCTCTTAAAAGATGAGGGGGGAAATATGCGCTCACCGAGAGGGCATCTTCCGCACGAGACCACCGCGAGGCACCTTACTGAGATGTAGAGAGCTTCGCGGCCGGAACGAAATCTCCCCTCTCCGTCGGCCCAGGGTGGAAAACGCGCTTTCCGATCGCTCAAGGTTGCGCGGAAATTGTATGGCTCTAGCGTCTAGGAAAAAGCTTAAACAGGTGCGGGGGCGCCACGCATAGCGTGGGAAGCTAGCCGCCGGAATAGCTATCTCAAGTACTGCTGCTGGCGAGGGCGAAATACTTTCGTGTAGTTATAATAACCCTAATAGGACTTCTTTCAAAGAAAAAAAACAAAGAGAAGAAAAAGAAAAGGGAAACGGCTCAGAAGGCTATACTACGAGAGCTATGACTGATACTTTTCTATATATATGTATTCATCTCATCTATGGGATCGCATGCGCGCGCTGTTGGTTTTAAAGCGCAACCGTGGTAGGGAAACGGAAGGCGATATAAGCATGCGTGTCCATGATACGCACACGACAAACTGCCTTACAATATTTAGAATTGATATATATATACACACACAAAAGCCAATATAGGCTGCTCGACACTATCTCGCGCGTTTTTATAGCGAAGTACATCAGAACCGACTCGTCGTTCCACAACAACCATTTCCTGAGTGATCGCCAGATATATGCCGAATAACTTCCTGTCATTCAATAAGAATGTCTCTCTTTCATGCAGCCTACCAATTCGCGCTGTTTCGGTTTAGGCAAAACAATTTATCATTCGAGGCGCACTTGCCAAGTTTGCCTCCAGTTAAAACTGCCTGCGATGCCTATAGTGCAGCTCTTATCCCGCTCAACATACACAGTTCTATATACGTGCATCCGGTGCAATGCTTGCCGCTGTATCAGCAATGTCAATGTCATGGCCGATCATGTAAGCAAAAGTAGCTGTTTACTATTTACAATATCCAGAATTGATCAAACGTGAAGTTGTCACCGGCATTCTGAGTGGTTGGAAGGCATAATTTCTTTGAAAAATGGCCGCCAGAGGAGCAGCGTGAACTCGAGCGGCTTTATAGACTAGGAAAGCTGCCTTAAAATATTTATACTTGAGGGGAAGCTTCGTTAACAAACTATAACACGGCAATCAGCACTCGTATACGACGAGAGAAATTATTGAGACGTGGGAAATTCCCTTGAAATAAATCTGGTTTGCGAGACAAATGCTTGTATGTATTGAATCTCTTAAAAGATGAGGGGGGAAATATGCGCTCACCGAGAGGGCATCTTCAGCACGAGACCACCGCGAGGCACCTTACTGAGATGTAGAGAGCTTCGCGGCCGGAACGAAATCTCCCCTCTCCGTCGGCCCAGGGTGGAAAACGCGCTTTCCGATCGCTCAAGGTTGCGCGGATATTGTATGGCTCTAGCGTCTAGGAAAAAGCTTAAACAGGTGCGGGGGCGCCACGCATAGCGTGGGAAGCTAGCCGCCGGAATAGCTATCTCAAGTACTGCTGCTGGCGAGGGCGAAATACCTTCGTGTAGTTATAATAACCCTAATAGGACTTCTTTCAAAGAAAAAAAACAAAGAGAAGAAAAAGAAAAGGGAAACGGCTCAGAAGGCTATACTACGAGAGCTATGACTGATACTTTTCTATATATATGTATTCATCTCATCTATGGGATCGCATGCGCGCGCTGTTGGTTTTAAAGCGCAACCGTGGTAGGGAAACGGAAGGCGATATAAGCATGCGTGTCCATGATACGCACACGACAAACTGCCTTACAATATTTAGAATTGATATATATATACACACACAAAAGCCAATATAGGCTGCTCGACACTATCTCGCGCGTTTTTATAGCGAAGTACATCAGAACCGACTCGTCGTTCCACAACAACCATTTCCTGAGTGATCGCCAGATATATGCCGAATAACTTCCTGTCATTCAATAAGAATGTCTCTCTTTCATGCAGCCTACCAATTCGCGCTGTTTCGGTTTAGACAAAACAATTTATCATCCGAGGCGCACTTGCCAAGTTTGCCTCCAGTTAAAACTGCCTGCGATGCCTATAGTGCAGCTCTTATCTCGCTTAACATACACAGTTCTATATACGTGCATCCGGTGCAATGCTTGCCGCTGTATCAGCAATTTCAATGTCATGGCCGATCATGTAAGCAAAAGTAGCTGTTTACTATTTACAATATCCAGAATTGATCAAACGTGAAGTGGTCACCGGCATTCTGAGTGGTTGGAAGGCATAATTTCTTTGAAAAATGGCCGCCAGAGGAGCAGCGTGAACTCGAGCGGCTTTATAGACTAGGAAAGCTGCCTTAAAATATTTATACTTGAGGGGAAGCTTCGTTAACAAACTATAACACGGCAATCAGCACTCGTATACGACGAGAGAAATTATTGAGACGTGGGAAATTCCCTTGAAATAAATCTGGTTTGCGAGACAAATGCTTGTATGTATTGAATCTCTTAAAAGATGAGGGGGGAAATATGCGCTCACCGAGAGGGCATCTTCAGCACGAGACCACCGCGAGGCACCTTACTGAGATGTAGAGAGCTTCGCGGCCGGAACGAAATCTCCCCTCTCCGTCGGCCCAGGGTGGAAAACGCGCTTTCCGATCGCTCAAGGTTGCGCGGATATTGTATGGCTCTAGCGTCTAGGAAAAAGCTTAAACAGGTGCGGGGGCGCCACGCATAGCGTGGGAAGCTAGCCGCCGGAATAGCTATCTCAAGTACTGCTGCTGGCGAGGGCGAAATACCTTCGTGTAGTTATAATAACCCTAATAGGACTTCTTTCAAAGAAAAAAAACAAAGAGAAGAAAAAGAAAAGGGAAACGGCTCAGAAGGCTATACTACGAGAGCTATGACTGATACTTTTCTATATATATGTATTCATCTCATCTATGGGATCGCATGCGCGCGCTGTTGGTTTTAAAGCGCAACCGTGGTAGGGAAACGGAAGGCGATATAAGCATGCGTGTCCATGATACGCACACGACAAACTGCCTTACAATATTTAGAATTGATATATATATACACACACAAAAGCCAATATAGGCTGCTCGACACTATCTCGCGCGTTTTTATAGCGAAGTACATCAGAACCGACTCGTCGTTCCACAACAACCATTTCCTGAGTGATCGCCAGATATATGCCGAATAACTTCCTGTCATTCAATAAGAATGTCTCTCTTTCATGCAGCCTACCAATTCGCGCTGTTTCGGTTTAGACAAAACAATTTATCATCCGAGGCGCACTTGCCAAGTTTGCCTCCAGTTAAAACTGCCTGCGATGCCTATAGTGCAGCTCTTATCTCGCTTAACATACACAGTTCTATATACGTGCATCCGGTGCAATGCTTGCCGCTGTATCAGCAATTTCAATGTCATGGCCGATCATGTAAGCAAAAGTAGCTGTTTACTATTTACAATATCCAGAATTGATCAAACGTGAAGTGGTCACCGGCATTCTGAGTGGTTGGAAGGCATAATTTCTTTGAAAAATGGCCGCCAGAGGAGCAGCGTGAACTCGAGCGGCTTTATAGACTAGGAAAGCTGCCTTAAAATATTTAGACTTGAGGGGAAGCTTCGTTAACAAACTATAACACGGCAATCAGCACTCGTATACGACGAGAGAAATTATTGAGACGTGGGAAATTCCCTTGAAATAAATCTGGTTTGCGAGACAAATGCTTGTATGTATTGAATCTCTTAAAAGATGAGGGGGGAAATATGCGCTCACCGAGAGGGCATCTTCAGCACGAGACCACCGCGAGGCACCTTACTGAGATGTAGAGAGCTTCGCGGCCGGAACGAAATCTCCCCTCTCCGTCGGCCCAGGGTGGAAAACGCGCTTTCCGATCGCTCAAGGTTGCGCGGATATTGTATGGCTCTAGCGTCTAGGAAAAAGCTTAAACAGGTGCGGGGGCGCCACGCATAGCGTGGGAAGCTAGCCGCCGGAATAGCTATCCCAAGTACTGCTGCTGGCGAGGGCGAAATACCTTCGCGTAGTTATAATAACCCTAATAGGACTTCTTTCAAAGAAAAAAAAACAAAGAGAAGAAAAAGAAAAGGGAAACGGCTCAGAAGGCTATACTACGAGAGCTATGACTGATACTTTTCTATATATATGTATTCATCTCATCTATGGGATCGCATGCGCGCGCTGTTGGTTTTAAAGCGCAACCGTGGTAGGGAAACGGAAGGCGATATAAGCATGCGTGTCCATGATACGCACACGACAAACTGCCTTACAATATTTAGAATTGATATATATATACCCACACAAAAGCCAATATAGGCTGCTCGACACTATCTCGCGCGTTTTTATAGCGAAGTACATCAGAACCGACTCGTCGTTCCACAACAACCATTTCCTGAGTGATCGCCAGATATATGCCGAATAACTTCCTGTCATTCAATAAGAATGTCTCTCTTTCATGCAGCCTACCAATTCGCGCTGTTTCGGTTTAGACAAAACAATTTATCATTCGAGGCGCACTTGCCAAGTTTGCCTCCAGTTAAAACTGCCTGCGATGCCTATAGTGCAGCTCTTATCTCGCTCAACATACACAGTTCTATATACGTGCATCCGGTGCAATGCTTGCCGCTGTATCAGCAATTTCAATGTCATGGCCGATCATGTAAGCAAAAGTAGCTGTTTACTATTTACAATATCCAGAATTGATCAAACGTGAAGTTGTCACCGGCATTCTGAGTGGTTGGAAGGCATAATTTCTTTGAAAAATGGCCGCCAGAGGAGCAGCGTGAACTCGAGCGGCTTTATAGACTAGGAAAGCTGCCTTAAAATATTTAGACTTGAGGGGAAGCTTCGTTAACAAACTATAACACGGCAATCAGCACTCGTATACGACGAGAGAAATTATTGAGACGTGGGAAATTCCCTTGAAATAAATCTGGTTTGCGAGACAAATGCTTGTATGTATTGAATCTCTTAAAAGATGAGGGGGGAAATATGCGCTCACCGAGAGGGCATCTTCAGCACGAGACCTCCGCGAGGCACCTTACTGAGATGTAGAGAGCTTCGCGGCCGGAACGAAATCTCCCCACTCCGTCGGCCCAGGGTGGAAAACGCGCTTTCCGATCGCTCAAGGTTGCGCGGATATTGTATGGCTCTAGCGTCTAGGAAAAAGCTTAAACAGGTGCGGGGGCGCCACGCATAGCGTGGGAAGCTAGCCTCCGGAATAGCTATCTCAAGTACTGCTGCTGGCGAGGGCGAAATACCTTCGTGTAGTTATAATAACCCTAATAGGACTTCTTTCAAAGAAAAAAAACAAAGAGAAGAAAAAGAAAAGGGAAATGTATTCATCTCATCTATGGGATCGCATGCGCGCGCTGTTGGTTTTAAAGCGCAACCGTGGTAGGGAAACGGAAGGCGATATAAGCATGCGTGTCCATGATACGCACACGACAAACTGCCTTACAATATTTAGAATTGATATATATATACACACACAAAAGCCAATATAGGCTGCTCGACACTATCTCGCGCGTTTTTATAGCGAAGTACATCAGAACCGACTCGTCGTTCCACAACAACCATTTCCTGAGTGATCGCCAGATATATGCCGAATAACTTCCTGTCATTCAATAAGAATGTCTCTCTTTCATGCAGCCTACCAATTCGCGCTGTTTCGGTTTAGACAAAACAATTTATCATTCGAGGCGCACTTGCCAAGTTTGCCTCCAGTTAAAACTGCCTGCGATGCCTATAGTGCAGCTCTTATCTCGCTCAACATACACAGTTCTATATACGTGCATCCGGTGCAATGCTTGCCGCTGTATCAGCAATTTCAATGTCATGGCCGATCATGTAAGCAAAAGTAGCTGTTTACTATTTACAATATCCAGAATTGATCAAACGTGAAGTGGTCACCGGCATTCTGAGTGGTTGGAAGGCATAATTTCTTTGAAAAATGGCCGCCAGAGGAGCAGCGTGAACTCGAGCGGCTTTATAGACTAGGAAAGCTGCCTTAAAATATTTAGACTTGAGGGGAAGCTTCGTTAACAAACTATAACACGGCAATCAGCACTCGTATACGACGAGAGAAATTATTGAGACGCGGGAAATTCCCTTGAAATAAATCTGGTTTGCGAGACAAATGCTTGTATGTATTGAATCTCTTAAAAGATGAGGGGGGAAATATGCGCTCACCGAGAGGGCATCTTCAGCACGAGACCACCGCGAGGCACCTTACTGAGATGTAGAGAGCTTCGCGGCCGGAACGAAATCTCCCCTCTCCGTCGGCCCAGGGTGGAAAACGCGCTTTCCGATCGCTCAAGGTTGCGCGGATATTGTATGGCTCTAGCGTCTAGGAAAAAGCTTAAACAGGTGCGGGGGCGCCACGCATAGCGTGGGAAGCTAGCCGCCGGAATAGCTATCTCAAGTACTGCTGCTGGCGAGGGCGAAATACCTTCGTGTAGTTATAATAACCCTAATAGGACTTCTTTCAAAGAAAAAAAACAAAGAGAAGAAAAAGAAAAGGGAAACGGCTCAGAAGGCTATACTACGAGAGCTATGACTGATACTTTTCTATATATATGTATTCATCTCATCTATGGGATCGCATGCGCGCGCTGTTGGTTTTAAAGCGCAACCATGGTAGGGAAACGGAAGGCGATATAAGCATGCGTGTCCATGATACGCACACGACAAACTGCCTTACAATATTTAGAATTGATATATATATATACACACACAAAAGCCAATATAGGCTGCTCGACACTATCTCGCGCGTTTTTATAGCGAAGTACATCAGAACCGACTCGTCGTTCCACAACAACCATTTCCTGAGTGATCGCCAGATATATGCCGAATAACTTCCTGTCATTCAATAAGAATGTCTCTCTTTCATGCAGCCTACCAATTCGCGCTGTTTCGGTTTACACAAAACAATTTATCATTCGAGGCGCACTTGCCAAGTTTGCCTCCAGTTAAAACTGCCTGCGATGCCTATAGTGCAGCTCTTATCTCGCTCAACATACACAGTTCTATATACGTGCATCCGGTGCAATGCTTGCCGCTGTATCAGCAATTTCAATGTCATGGCCGATCATGTAAGCAAAAGTAGCTGTTTACTATTTACAATATCCAGAATTGATCAAACGTGAAGTTGTCACCGGCATTCTGAGTGGTTGGAAGGCATAATTTCTTTGAAAAATGGCCGCCAGAGGAGCAGCGTGAACTCGAGCGGCTTTATAGACTGGGAAAGCTGCCTTAAAATATTTAGACTTGAGGGGAAGCTTCGTTAACAAACTATAACACGGCAATCAGCACTCGTATACGACGAGAGAAATTATTGAGACGTGGGAAATTCCCTTGAAATAAATCTGGTTTGCGAGACAAATGCTTGTATGCATTGAATCTCTTAAAAGATGAGGGGGGAAATATGCGCTCACCGAGAGGGCATCTTCAGCACGAGACCACCGCGAGGCACCTTACTGAGATGTAGAGAGCTTCGCGGCCGGAACGAAATCTCCCCACTACGTCGGCCCAGGGTGGAAAACGCGCTTTCCGATCGCTCAAGGTTGCGCGGATATTGTATGGCTCTAGCGTCTAGGAAAAAGCTTAAACAGGTGCGGGGGCGCCACGCATAGCGTGGGAAGCTAGCCTCCGGAATAGCTATCTCAAGTACTGCTGCTGGCGAGGGCGAAATACCTTCGTGTAGTTATAATAACCCTAATAGGACTTCTTTCAAAGAAAAAAAACAAAGAGAAGAAAAAGAAAAGGGAAACGGCTACGAGAGCTATGACTGATACTTTTCTATATATATGTATTCATCTCATCTATGGGATCGCATGCGCGCGCTGTTGGTTTTAAAGCGCAACCGTGGTAGGGAAACGGAAGGCGATATAAGCATGCGTGTCCATGATACGCACACGACAAACTGCCTTACAATATCTAGAATTGATATATATATACACACACAGAAGCCAATATAGGCTGCTCGACACTATCTCGCGCGTTTTTATAGCGAAGTACATCAGAACCGACTCGTCGTTCCACAACAACTATTTCGAGTGATCGCCAGATATATGCCGAATAACTTCCTGTCATTCAATAAGAATGTCTCTCTTTCATGCAGCCTACCAATTCGCGCTGTTTCGGTTTAGACAAAACAATTTATCATTCGAGGCGCACTTGCCAAGTTTGCCTCCAGTTAAAACTGCCTGCGATGCCTATAGTGCAGCTCTTACCTCGCTCAACATACACAGTTCTATATACGTGCATCCGGTGCAATGCTTGCCGCTGTATCAGCAATTTCAATGTCATGGCCGATCATGTAAGCAAAAGTAGCTGTTTACTATTGACAATATCCAGAATTGATCAAACGTGAAGTTGTCACCGGCATTCTGAGTGGTTGGAAGGCATAATTTCTTTGAAAAATGGCCGCCAGAGGAGCAGCGTGAACTCGAGCGGCTTTATAGACTAGGAAAGCTGCCTTAAAATATTTAGACTTGAGGGGAAGCTTCGTTAACAAACTATAACACGGCAATCAGCACTCGTATACGACGAGAGAAATTATTGAGACGTGGGAAATTCCCTTGAAATAAATCTGGTTTGCGAGACAAATGCTTGTATGTATTGAATCTCTTAAAAGATGAGGGGGGAAATATGCGCTCACCGAGAGGGCATCTTCAGCACGAGACCACCGCGAGGCACCTTACTGAGATGTAGAGAGCTTCGCGGCCGGAACGAAATCTCCCCTCTCCGTCGGCCCAGGGTGGAAAACGCGCTTTCCGATCGCTCAAGGTTGCGCGGATATTGTATGGCTCTAGCGTCTAGGAAAAAGCTTAAACAGGTGCGGGGGCGCCACGCATAGCGTGGGAAGCTAGCCTCCGGAATAGCTATCTCAAGTACTGCTGCTGGCGAGGGCGAAATACCTTCGTGTAGTTATAATAACCCTAATAGGACTTCTTTCAAAGAAAAAAAACAAAGAGAAGAAAAAGAAAAGGGAAACGGCTACGAGAGCTATGACTGATACTTTTCTATATATATGTATTCATCTCATCTATGGGATCGCATGCGCGCGCTGTTGGTTTTAAAGCGCAACCGTGGTAGGGAAACGGAAGGCGATATAAGCATGCGTGTCCATGATACGCACACGACAAACTGCCTTACAATATTTAGAATTGATATATATATACACACACAAAAGCCAATATAGGCTGCTCGACACTATCTCGCGCGTTTTTATAGCGAAGTACATCAGAACCGACTCGTCGTTCCACAACAACCATTTCCTGAGTGATCGCCAGATATATGCCGAATAACTTCCTGTCATTCAATAAGAATGTCTCTCTTTCATGCAGCCTACCAATTCGCGCTGTTTCGGTTTACACAAAACAATTTATCATTCGAGGCGCACTTGCCAAGTTTGCCTCCAGTTAAAACTGCCTGCGATGCCTATAGTGCAGCTCTTATCTCGCTCAACATACACAGTTCTATATACGTGCATCCGGTGCAATGCTTGCCGCTGTATCAGCAATTTCAATGTCATGGCCGATCATGTAAGCAAAAGTAGCTGTTTACTATTTACAATATCCAGAATTGATCAAACGTGAAGTTGTCACCGGCATTCTGAGTGGTTGGAAGGCATAATTTCTTTGAAAAATGGCCGCCAGAGGAGCAGCGTGAACTCGAGCGGCTTTATAGACTGGGAAAGCTGCCTTAAAATATTTAGACTTGAGGGGAAGCTTCGTTAACAAACTATAACACGGCAATCAGCACTCGTATACGACGAGAGAAATTATTGAGACGTGGGAAATTCCCTTGAAATAAATCTGGTTTGCGAGACAAATGCTTGTATGTATTGAATCTCTTATAAGATGAGGGGGGAAATATGCGCTCACCGAGAGGGCATCTTCAGCACGAGACCACCGCGAGGCACCTTACTGAGATGTAGAGAGCTTCGCGGCCGGAACGAAATCTCCCCTCTCCGTCGGCCCAGGGTGGAAAACGCGCTTTCCGATCGCTCAAGGTTGCGCGGATATTGTATGGCTCTAGCGTCTAGGAAAAAGCTTAAACAGGTGCGGGGGCGCCACGCATAGCGTGGGAAGCTAGCCTCCGGAATAGCTATCTCAAGTACTGCTGCTGGCGAGGGCGAAATACCTTCGTGTAGTTATAATAACCCTAATAGGACTTCTTTCAAAGAAAAAAAACAAAGAGAAGAAAAAGAAAAGGGAAACGGCTACGAGAGCTATGACTGATACTTTTCTATATATATGTATTCATCTCATCTATGGGATCGCATGCGCGCGCTGTTGGTTTTAAAGCGCAACCGTGGTAGGGAAACGGAAGGCGATATAAGCATGCGTGTCCATGATACGCACACGACAAACTGCCTTACAATATTTAGAATTGATATATATATACACACACAAAAGCCAATATAGGCTGCTCGACACTATCTCGCGCGTTTTTATAGCGAAGTACATCAGAACCGACTCGTCATTCCACAACAACCATTTCCTGAGTGATCGCCAGATATATGCCGAATAACTTCCTGTCATTCAATAAGAATGTCTCTCTTTCATGCAGCCTACCAATTCGCGCTGTTTCGGTTTAGACAAAACAATTTATCATTCGAGGCGCACTTGCCAAGTTTGCCTCCAGTTAAAACTGCCTGCGATGCCTATAGTGCAGCTCTTATCTCGCTCAACATACACAGTTCTATATACGTGCATCCGGTGCAATGCTTGCCGCTGTGTCAGCAATTTCAATGTCATGGCCGATCATGTAAGCAAAAGTAGCTGTTTACTATTTACAATATCCAGGATTGATCAAACGTGAAGTTGTCACCGGCATTCTGAGTGGTTGGAAGGCATAATTTCTTTGAAAAATGGCCGCCAGAGGAGCAGCGTGAACTCGAGCGGCTTTATAGACTAGGAAAGCTGCCTTAAAATATTTAGACTTGAGGGGAAGCTTCGTTAACAAACTATAACACGGCAATCAGCACTCGTATACGACGAGAGAAATTATTGAGACGTGGGAAATTCCCTTGAAATAAATCTGGTTTGCGAGACAAATGCTTGTATGTATTGAATCTCTTAAAAGATGAGGGGGGAAATATGCGCTCACCGAGAGGGCATCTTCAGCACGAGACCACCGCGAGGCACCTTACTGAGATGTAGAGAGCTTCGCGGCCGGAACGAAATCTCCCCTCTCCGTCGGCCCAGGGTGGAAAACGCGCTTTCCGATCGCTCAAGGTTGCGCGGATATTGTATGGCTCTATCGTCTAGGAAAAAGCTTAAACAGGTGCGGGGGCGCCACGCATAGCGTGGGAAGCTAGCCGCCGGAATAGCTATCTCAAGTACTGCTGCTGGCGAGGGCGAAATACCTTCGTGTAGTTATAATAACCCTAATAGGACTTCTTTCAAAGAAAAAAAAAACAAAGAGAAGAAAAAGAAAAGGCAAACGGCTCAGAAGGCTATACTACGAGAGCTATGACTGATACTTTTCTATATATATGTATTCATCTCATCTATGGGATCGCATGCGCGCGCTGTTGGTTTTAAAGCGCAACCGTGGTAGGGAAACGGAAGGCGATATAAGCATGCGTGTCCATGATACGCACACGACAAACTGCCTTACAATATTTAGAATTGATATATATATACACACACAAAAGCCAATATAGGCTGCTCGACACTATCTCGCGCGTTTTTATAGCGAAGTACATCAGAACCGACTCGTCGTTCCACAACAACCATTTCCTGAGTGATCGCCAGATATATGCCGAATAACTTCCTGTCATTCAATAAGAATGTCTCTCTTTCATGCAGCCTACCAATTCGCGCTGTTTCGGTTTAGACAAAACAATTTATCATTCGAGGCGCACTTGCCAAGTTTGCCTCCAGTTAAAACTGCCTGCGATGCCTATAGTGCAGCTCTTATCTCGCTCAACATACACAGTTCTATATACGTGCATCCGGTGCAATGCTTGCCGCTGTATCAGCAATTTCAATGTCATGGCCGATCATGTAAGCAAAAGTAGCTGTTTACTATTTACAATATCCAGAATTGATCAAACGTGAAGTTGTCACCGGCATTCTGAGTGGTTGGAAGGCATAATTTCTTTGAAAAATGGCCGCCAGAGGAGCAGCGTGAACTCGAGCGGCTTTATAGACTAGGAAAGCTGCCTTAAAATATTTAGACTTGAGGGGAAGCTTCGTTAACAAACTATAACACGGCAATCAGCACTCGTATACGACGAGAGAAATTATTGAGACGTGGGAAATTCCCTTGAAATAAATCTGGTTTGCGAGACAAATGCTTGTATGTATTGAATCTCTTAAAAGATGAGGGGGGAAATATGCGCTCACCGAGAGGGCATCTTCAGCACGAGACCACCGCGAGGCACCTTACTGAGATGTAGAGAGCTTCGCGGCCGGAACGAAATCTCCCCTCTCCGTCGGCCCAGGGTGGAAAACGCGCTTTCCTATCGCTCAAGGTTGCGCGGATATTGTATGGCTCTAGCGTCTAGGAAAAAGCTTAAACAGGTGCGGGGGCGCCACGCATAGCGTGGGAAGCTAGCCGCCGGAATAGCTATCTCAAGTACTGCTGCTGGCGAGGGCGAAATACCTTCGTGTATTTATAATAACCCTAATAGGACTTCTTTCAAAGAAAAAAAACAAAGGGAAGAAAAAGAAAAGGGAAACGGCTACGAGAGCTATGACTGATACTTTTCTATATATATGTATTCATCTCATCTATGGGATCGCATGCGCGCGCTGTTGGTTTTAAAGCGCAACCGTGGTAGGGAAACGGAAGGCGATATAAGCATGCGTGTCCATGATACGCACACGACAAACTGCCTTACAATATTTAGAATTGATATATATATACACACACAAAAGCCAATATAGGCTGCTCGACACTATCTCGCGCGTTTTTATAGCGAAGTACATCAGAACCGACTCGTCGTTCCACAACAACCATTTCCTGAGTGATCGCCAGATATATGCCGAATAACTTCCTGACATTCAATAAGAATGTCTCTCTTTCATGCAGCCTACCAATTCGCGCTGTTTCGGTTTAGACAACACAATTTATCATTCGAGGCGCACTTGCCAAGTTTGCCTCCAGTTAAAACTGCCTGCGATGCCTATAGTGCAGCTCTTATCTCGCTCAACATACACAGTTCTATATACGTGCATCCGGTGCAATGCTTGCCGCTGTATCAGCAATTTCAATGTCATGGCCGATCATGTAAGCAAAAGTAGCTGTTTACTATTTACAATATCCAGAATTGATCAAACGTGAAGTTGTCACCGGCATTCTGAGTGGTTGGAAGGCATAATTTCTTTGAAAAATGGCCGCCAGAGGAGCAGTGTGAACTCGAGCGGCTTTATAGACTAGGAAAGCTGCCTTAAAATATTTAGACTTGAGGGGAAGCTTCGTTAACAAACTATAACACGGCAATCAGCACTCGTATACGACGAGAGAAATTATTGAGACGTGGGAAATTCCCTTGAAATAAATCTGGTTTGCGAGACAAATGCTTGTATGTATTGAATCTCTTAAAAGATGAGGGGGGAAATATGCGCTCACCGAGAGGGCATCTTCAGCACGAGACCACCGCGATGCACCTTACTGAGATGTAGAGAGCTTCGCGGCCGGAACGAAATCTCCCCTCTCCGTCGGCCCAGGGTGGAAAACGCGCTTTCCGATCGCTCAAGGTTGCGCGGATATTGTATGGCTCTAGCGTCTAGGAAAAAGCTTAAACAGGTGCGGGGGCGCCACGCATAGCGTGGGAAGCTAGCCGCCGGAATAGCTATAAAAACGCGGAGAGGACTACCCCTTGCGGGGTGCCTCTGGATCCAAAATGGAATGTTCTCGAGTCCAGAGCTTGTAGAGTTTTTCACCCAGACACGCTTCTTTAATCTATTCGAGTATTTGAGAGTCTGTTACCTTGTCGAAGGCCTTTTCTAGGTCCAGTGCCAGAACGGCTCTGTTGTCTCTGGAGGCCTTGTCAACAATCTTGGGTTTTAGAAGCAGCATTACGTCCTGTGTGGACATGGATGGTCTGAATCCAATTTGATTAAACGGACAGAATTTCCTTTCCTCTGTGAATTTAGTGGCCCTATGAGAATGACGTGCTTAGCGACCTTCCCCACACAGGAAATGAGTGAAATCGGCCGGAGCGAGCCAAGCTCTAAGGGTTTCCCTGGCTTCGGGATGAGGCTGACGGTCGCGTTACGCCACTCCAGTGGTACCTCGCCTGTCTCCCAAACCTCGTTGATTTTATTCGTGAGTATCTCGATGGCCCCATCATCCAAATTCTTTAACAGTTTATTTGTGATCCCATCGGGACCCGGTGCTGATCTACAATTAAGTTCGTATAATACGTCTGTCACCTCCGCGTACGTGAAAGGGGAGCCCAGAGGGTCCGTTTCGTTCTCGTGCGTCGCAGAGGGGTAGTCATTGTTAGAGCTGGGTTTGATACAAAGGTACCTCGAGGCCAGCTCCTCTGTAATTTGTTTCTTGGTCATGCCAGGATTTTTTAGGTTGTGGAATAGTCTACAAATAGCGAGCCTCAGTTCGAGGAACAGCAAGCGCGCCTCTATCGGTTGCTGCTTTTAGTTTTCCGGATAAGGGCTCGCAGAGCGGCCTCGGGCTGGGCCAGTGTATGGTCGGCGCTGCAGCGAAAGGTAGTGGCCTGGTCACGGCGAACGGGACTGTCGTCGAGGGCTCCACTGAGTGGCGGTGAGGTAGTCGGTGATATTGCGTGGTCGTTCGCCAATCTGTGGTCGCGGCGCGTTAGCGGCGAACCCTCGGAGTCCCATCTCCCGGTATGGGCACCTGCGGTAGATGTGCCTGGCTTCTGCGCAGTGATAGCAAAGCGGACGGTGGTCGATGGCGCGCCAAACATCATTCTCCATTGGAATGACGCGTGGGGTGACGGGTGGGCGTGCTGGTGGTGGACGACGGAACTGTGTCATCACTGGGCCCTGCCGTGGGAGCGGAGGGGGAACGTGACGGTGAGCTACAGCGGCATATGTCATCGCTTGCGGCACAGGCTGCAGCGATTGAGGGGCTACACCAAGTTGTAGTTGGAGCTCCTCACGTACGGCATCGGAAACCGAAGCCACTTGAGGCTGTGATTACGGTAACAGCTTCTGTAGCTCCTCCCGCGCGAACGCTCAGGTAGTCTCGCGCAAGTCGTCGGTGGCCAGTGACTGAACTCCGGCGTAGCTCGTCGAGTTCGTGCGGCGCTTGAATTGCTGGTTTCGCATTTTCAGTGTATTCTCGATGCTAGTGGCCACGCGAAGAAACTCGTCGACAGTCTTCGGTAGGCTTCGAACCATTCCAGCCACAAGTTCCTCCTTTTCAACACGCATCAGTAGGCGGACCTTCTCCTCGGATATTTCCGGATCGGCGTCGCGGAATAGGTGGCTCATCTCTTCTGTAAAGATCGCAGTGGTCTCATTAGGCATCTGCACTCGGGTTTCTAGTAGTGCTTGGGCTCGTTCTCGGCGTATGTCGCTTGTGAATGTCTGCAGGACGCCGCTTCGAAACAGGTGCCATGGCGTTAACGCGGCTTCTTCGTTCTCGAATCATGTTCTGGCGGCGTCTTCCAATGAGAAAAAGACATGTCGAAGTTTGTCGTCGGTGTTCCAGCTGTTAAAAGCAGCGACCCTCTGGTACGTCTCAAACCAGGCTTCCGGGTCCTCGAATGTGGAACCGCGGAACAACGGAGGCTCCATAGGCTGCCGCAGCAGGATCGGGGACGCTGGGGCTGCCATTAGGGTTGACTGGGAGATGATCTTCCTGCCCGTCTCAGGCAAACGTCCGTGATCCTGGGACAGTCCTTGCAGCCTGCGGATACCTAGATGGTTCTGGGCGACGTTGGTGTTGTCTTCCGTGTGCGGGCTGCGGTGACGCCTTTGTGGTGGCGTCGGGTATACGAACGAAAGCACCTCCACCAGATGTCACGTGGTGGTGTCGTTGAAGAACACAGTAGCAATACTATTAAAGACAAAGCTAACTTTTATTGGGCGAACCTGTGCCCACAAAAACAGCCTACACTTATAGCGCAACGATATCGGCGAATACACTCGGAGATCTTCGAAAATCTGATCAACGGGTCAAGCGCGTCGGCTTTTATACATCAGACGTCGAATGTTCCAGAGTAATCACTGGGACCCGCGTGCCTTTCACAAAGTTCTACATTATTCGCGTCGCGCAAACATGCAATCAGATTACACCAGGTTCGATCACAGAGAGCGGATGGAAGCATCTTTAACATTTCAGTAACTTCTGATAAATGCGGGCGTGTCCTGCCCTGTGCGATATCATTTGTTAGGCGGTGAAACGTGTCGCGCGATAAAGACACACTAGCACACCTTTCAATATGTTAGGGGCACGTTGGGAGTATAGAACATTGCATTTACAATATATATACAAAATGAGTCAAATAAGTAAGATGGTTTACCACCAACAACACGCAGCAACCAGCGTCTCCGATCTTCTTCCGCTCTCTTCTTTCATCCTTTCGCAACAATATCTCCGGCCTTCAAGGTCTGTAATTTTTTTTTCATTTTTGGCATTGCGTAATTTATCACTTTCTGTGCGGCACAAGTTGTTCAGCAGTGTATTCGCTGCTGCACCTAAAACATGCTCCATTACCTCCTGTGTAGGATGGCAGAAATCGCACAAAT
The DNA here is from genome assembly GCF_050947875.1 of Dermacentor variabilis. NCBI lineage: Eukaryota > Metazoa > Arthropoda > Arachnida > Ixodida > Ixodidae > Dermacentor > Dermacentor variabilis. The sequence continues at coordinate 27,685,621 of NC_134574.1, forward strand.
CTATATCATCAAAGTCCGGAAGGGCAGCGAAGGCAAGGCCTACAAGAGTCTCTTTCTGCCTAAGAAGTCTGAAAATCATGCGGCATATTCTGGTGTCCTGAGCTTGTCCACTATAATTTCAGTAAATAGTACAACATTAAATACAACTGCTCGTGCAAACATCACCCCACCCCTCGTCCGCTTCGTGAATTATGCATTCGCAGGATCATCTATATCGACGTCTTTCATCACAAGGTTTTCACTGCAAGATCCCCATGTCAACTTTTTTAAAGCTCCGTGAGCACAAGAACCGGCAACACAGGTTAGTGCCAGTAGCCTTGACGTTTCTTTTTTTCCAATGTCGGGGTCAGTCACAGTGACGTGAAACTGGCCATTTCCTGAATCCACACTTCTCTCCAACGTGCTGGCGCTCGGTCGTAGTAGCATGTCCAAATCTGGTAGGCACAGAACCTTCTGTACACGCATTTTTTTCATGTTCATTTATCTGCATTTTAGAGACGTGGTAATTGGTACCAGACAATTGCCAGTACTTTGCGAAGCGATCCTCCAAGCTGCCAGCTTGAAATTTGGCCAAAAAGCATACTCAAAATGAGACAGTATATGGCAAGTTCGTGCAAGGCGTGGTTAGTGTGGCTGAAAGCTGTGTGCGTTTCACGTGTCAGGGGGCCATTGTCATGTTTGAGGCTTCCCCAGCGATGAAACCATTCAACTATTCTCTCCAATAATTCTAGTTGAGGACATCACGATGAAACTATTGGACCTTGCAAACGATCTCCAAACCGCTGTCCTTTTCCTGACCTTTTGACGTTAGCAATGTTCGACGAAGTCAAAGTGGTGTCGACATAGTAGGATGCTTCCTTTGCACTCTGGAACATTTCGACACTGAGAGCAGCAACAGTAGGTGAGTTAAAATCTTTATGGCCAGTTTAACGTTCTGCCGTTTCATGTTCGAGGGCTTCAGTGCCTTCAATGTGAGCGTTGGCGCTAGCTTCAAGAGCTCATGCTTTTCAGCTTCGTGGAAATGGCATATTACCTTGAAAGACGCAGTACCTTTCGTTCAGTATCATCACTCTTCGGTTCAGGAAAGTACATGCATTTGCCAATGTTTCTTTGATTCAGCCAGTTATTTGTTACACACTCCAGTATGTGAACTGGGTCCACCACGAAAAACAGGGGACTTTATGGGTCAGCAGGATGCTGGTAACAGAATGCTGACACTTGACGTCTTAGCGAAGTAAGACATGGCTTTTCTGTTTATGGAATTATCGTCCGAGATCACTGCTATTATTCTAAAGCCACATGCCTCGAGATCAAGAACAATCTTCCGAAGAAAGACATGCAGCTCCTTAGCATTTATTTGTGCCACATGATGAGTGTGTACAACATCCTTGTTTGAAGAAAGCAGCACGCTCTGTGTCATAAATACGTGGGCAGTTTGTGCTGCAGTCGGTGAATTTACCGCTACGCCAGTAACAAAGCCGGCCTTGGAATGAAAAAATGATTAAAGGTGAACCTCGTCAATCGCTAACGCTAGTCTTTTCATGCTCTTTATATGTGCCTACAATACGCTTCGCCTAGGAGAGAAAGCTACATTTCTACTGCTTCGTTCAAGGGCTGACATCGCACAATGAACACATTCTTCTGATCTTATTCAGGATGTGGCATCTTAAGCTTCATCGACCTTCTGACGAATCGGTATGGATGAGGTAAAATTGCGAACAAAAAGCTAGCAAAAACCAGTAAATCGGGGGATTTCGGCCAGCATTATTCAAAAGAAGATCAACTTGACTCTTCAAAAATTTAAGCACTTCCAAATGTCATTCTCGCAACTCGCATGCGAAACGTTTTCCACTTATGTGCTCTAGTAACGTCGAAACCAATGTCAGTAGATGACGGGCCTTTTCAGAACGCTCAGTGCTCTCAAGTCGCACAGCTTTTCAGGAACTAACACATCACCACCCTTGCTCACACCCGTTTCAGCAAAAAATATTCAACGCGCAAGTCTGTGGGCACAATCACTGAAGTACGGACTGCAGGAGCAGATTGAAGTGAGAATTCCAAATTGAAAACCTTGGAGATCTTGTTCATTACTGTCTATAAGTGTGAACTCCGAAAGCTTGGCAAGGCCTTCCGCAAGTCCGCAAAACTACCAATCATATTTTTGGTGCACTCTTCTGCTTCGGTTTGCAGTGGAATCATTATTCCTATTTACAAAGATGCGGCTTCCAAGCGCACTCTTCTCGCTCCCGGCGCTTCTCGAACGCACGCTTGCGGATAAGATAAATAGGCAGAGCAATTGGGTGACATGCTCGGAGCTACAGTTTTCTGGAGACGAATGTTTTTCATGGCAACTTCGACCACTTTTCCTGTCTCGACGTCCGTATAAGGTGTCCGCTTCAAGTAACCTGATGGCAATAAATGCTTTTCATAGACCTTAGATAACAAAAGGCCGTTACAGATATGAAGCTCGACGAAAATGTAGCATTTAAAAGCGCGTCGACAGGTGCAGAGACCCATATACTGTGCGCGCGGGCACGGATACATAGCGCACTATATTGAGAAAACCTATTCGTCTGGAAACTCAGAGAAACAATGCTTACCACTCTGTAATTCGTTGGCGAGAAGTCCTTTTTAGGAACAGCTTGCGCCCATCCTGCCCGAATCGCCCGGTCAGAGGAGAACTTGTGGACTCGGACATTTGGTCTCCGTCATAATTGGACTTGCAGTTTGGTACGCAACAGCCACGCAACATCCAGGCAAGAACAGCCAGGCAGCCAGGCAACGACCGACCAAGCACAATCGAATAAAAGCAATCGCGTTTACGGCGCACCATGCTCCACCAAAGCCACATAGAAAAAGCTCCACATGATGTCGTTCTAGCGTTACAGTAACGCAGAATATTTGTTTTCCCAGTGCGTGCCACGTTGTAAAAACTCAGCGCTCCCCAATCCGCCGCTACCATCCGACTCTCAGGACGTATTGACAAGAGATGGTGATGCGGTGGCCTTATAATTTTTGCTAGGTGGCTTTGAGCAATCACACCGCGCTTTGTTCGTCAGCCTCCTCTAGTGTAAAAGAAGATCGTGCTATTGATAACGTGGCGCATGGCAACACGCCGTTCTCGCTGGCCTCCAAAGCAGCTAAGGCCTCCACTTCAGCTGCAATCATCAGTCCTCCTGATCATACCGGAGATCTAAACACGGCTAAAACACCTGACCCTTCGATTCTTACAGTCAATATGCCCATAAAATTTGCTGTGGCTTCATACGCCTGAATTGCATAGCCTACAGTGCCGCATCTATTGCATCTGAATGAGGCCCGGGCTGCCGAAATCATCGGGGACGATAAGCTCAATCCCGCAGCCCTACGACTACCGACATCATCGTCATCATCATCATAATAAAAAAACAGCTTCGGCCTCGGAGCTGATAGCAGTGTTGGACTCTCGTACACTATAAATGCACTCCATGCAGAAATGGCTGCCCCACAAGACGTAAAGCGTGCCCATACATCACCTTCTGGCTTAGATGGCGGCCCGGATCGCCCCGTTGAGTTACAGCGGCCAAAGAAACCTCGACCTTCTTTGAGAGGGTCGAAGAAGTCAGCTTTGCAGTGCATGCCACCTGTACTTGTTCCCGGGGCGCCAACATGAACAACGGGACCAGGTCAGTTTGGTGGCACCTTTAATTAAATATAGCCCACACCCTGAATATTATTTGTTTACACGCAAAGCGCTTCCGAAGTCCTATAAAACAAGCCGGAATCATCAGCATGGTCCGCGCAAGAAATTGTGACATTCTTTGTGTCGAAGGAACAAATTTTCTACCATTGTACATGTTCTTGCTTGCTAATATACTTTACAACTGGACTTTTTTCTTTCGCGATATCACGCTCTAGTGGAATTGGTATTGTTATTTTCAACCGAGCTCTCTTGCGAGATGACGATGTTTTTTTGTGATAAGATTGGGCAGATATTGGCATTTGATTGTGTACTTCATTTAGGTTGCAGATTTTGCACATATATGAACCCCCACTGCCACTAAGTCGAATAACTTTTCCCGTGACCTGGACGTGTATTTCCTGGACGGCCGTCACGTGCTGGCTCTTGGGGGGTTTAATTGTGATTTGCACAGGCGAGCGGACGTGCAAGGACCGCGCTGGGTTTGCCCTGATTGTAACGAACGGGAGTTGCGTCCCCTCGTCCAGCGCTTTTCGTTCATGGATACATATAAACTTTTGTAGCGTAAAGCTACACTACGCGGGTTGGAGCAGAGCTTTGCGTGCTTCTGCGCCTGCCATACTGCGCATGAGCAAGAGCCGCGTGACGTCACGAGAGGCACAGCTGCGTCACCGTCGCCGCAGCCAGCGAGCACTCCTCGCATCCGCCGACTGTGGCGCATTCCAGAGGTGTGACGTCGCAGTCTCCGCAGACGCGCTGGCGCCGTGCGCGCCCACTGCTGCATTTACCATAGCGGCGCCGCGCGGCACTGCGCATGCGCGAAGAGGGTGCACTGTACGTATAAATGCCCGGGAGAGACGGTTGACGCAGCGCGCTCGACGTGGAGATTAAGGAGAGTCGAGCCGCTGCCAGTCGGCACGAAAGACTTGAAAACCTAAATTCATCAGACCCCGAGGTTGTCGCTTGGAAGTTGGCCATCAAGCGTCAAAAGAACGAGCGTGCTAAGGCAAAACGTGGGGTCGAGACACAGGAGCAACGCGAAGAACGCCTAGCGAAAAGACGTCGCCAAGAAGCTCAATGCCGTGCCATGGCCTCCAACAAAACAGCCGCAGGATCAACAGAGTGTCACAGACGATCCCAAGTCTCGACGGTGCCCTGAACATGCTATGAAACTCGGTGAAATTTCGAGTGCGTCTACACTCTTCCTTTCGGACTTTGCGAACAATCCGTTTGGAAACATTTGTGGCGTATGTGAAAGCCTGGCATTTGAATTACAAGGCCAAACAAGGCCATTGTCGGATAAGCTCAGGTTAGCAAGCAATGCAAGAGAATAAACAAGCACAACCGTACCTTTACACTGCGTATATCCTGGAATAGCTGAGCTAAGCCACTGCCAATTTTTCCATGGTTGTTCATTTGTGTGGACGAGGTGATGTGGCACGCCGTCAAGTAGGTTAGACCCGTGCCTAGGTGCCAAGCAATTCAACTCAAGATGTCTTCCAATTTGTTGTGATAAGTTTACCTTCATGTCTTGTTTATATTTCTGATCATAGACCAGTTATACTTGAAATTTGTTTCCCTGCGACCTTATCAATAAAACCTTCGCGTCTCGACATCAGCGTTCTACGTGACGCGCGCTCACGCTCTAGTTTGTCAAAAGTCTTTTGCGCCTCTCTTTCGAGATCTGACCGAGAGTCATGGGACGCGTCAAGGTGCAGTGGCGTCTGCATCGTTCAAGTGAAGGACGTGCACTCAAAGGACACATGTCATAAGAACTGGCGGATACTGCCACGAAGCTCCACTGATCTGGTGGGACGCTAGGTCGAGGCGTGAGGTGCGGACGTGTCTGCATCAGCTCCGCCAACCGAAGTTGACCTACGTGTTCCAACGTACTTTTTCCTCACAAGTTCTACTGGAACGACTCAGGGAAGTTACAAGGAGCAATTGGATGGCGCATCTATCACGGTAGGTTTACTGAAACCTTTTTTATGTGTCCTTTCTGCGTCACCTGGGTTTAAGCCTATTTTGGCTTAGCACGGCACGGCTCCGCCGGAGCACGTAAAGGCGGGAAGGCGCGGCCGCTCGCTTAGCCGGCCCCCAAGAACGTTCTAGGACATTCCGCCATGGTTTACGAGGGAATGGTAGAGGGCGAGCAAATCTCCAAAGAAGACGCCGAGTCCAACGACTGGATTACCGCTTACAGAAAGCGGAACGCGACAAAACCTGCGTCGAGAACGAGATGCGCAAGGCAAAGCAAAAAGACGCCCACGTTGGCGCCAAACAAGCCAGCCAGCTAAGAAAGATTGCCGCAGCCTTCAGGCTACCGCGCCTGCCTAAATCCCACTTTCAAGTTGTCATCCACCCGGGGGGAGGGCTGGAAGTGCGAAAATGCAGTCAGATCAAAGTCACGAACGCCACTTTAATGGCGGCCAAGCTGCCCCGGTGGAAGCCGAGGAGGATATCGTGTGTGCGAATGCAATGTAGAATATCTTTGTTATAAGCACACCCTCCGAATTGAACGCCAATGCATATTCCCAAGTCCGGGAGATTATCTTGGCGGATAAACGGCACCCTATCACGGCTTAGATTACGCCTCCAGGTAATACCTGTAGAGGCGTCGTCAGAGGCGTCGATGCCGATCTGCTCGAAGCTGCACAGCAAAGCCTTTTTATCACACCCATAAACCCGATGGTGCTCGGAGTCAGGCGCATAAAAGAGTCGACTACCGTGATCATACTATTCAACGGCATGAAAGTGCCCAACTATGTCCGCTGCGGCCCCAACACGGTAGCTGCACGCTGTACAAGAGGCACATAGACACTTGGCGCAACTGCGGATGAGTCGGTCACAGGCACGACGTTTGCCGCAGACCGACCGAAAAAGTGTGTGAAAAGTGCGGAACTTTGCAAACCACAAACGGACACGAATATGTGCAACCCAAGTGGGCGCTCTGCGAAGACGTTCACCTCACCGGCGACCGAACCTGCAAGAACAGGTATCAAGTTCCTTATGTCGTGAGGAGACGACGCAGAACAGGAAGGAAACGGGGCAACCAGAATAAGAACGCAACGAGCAACGCTGGTGTTCGAGGAACCCCAGTTCCAGTCACAACGCCAACTACGAACGCTCCCAGAAACGCCACCACGGAACGCTCTAGATCGAGATCCAAGAGCAGATCCCGGGTCTGGATCAACTCACAACCCAGCTGGGCAGACAAGGCAGCCAAAGCAGGTGAGACCCATGCCCGCGCACATCAAGGGCAACTCCAAGAGCAAACGCTAGGCAGAATTCAATCACTCGGGAGTGAAAAGGGGTCTCTAAGAAAGGAACAATCTGATATTAACTCATTGTTGCAGGAAATGCAGCAGAGAGGAGGCGCGATCGGCGGCTAAGCTGCCGTAGCAGCTGCCTCTCTCAACAGAGGCGCTAAACGCAGGGCAATCCCCTAGCCCATGGACGAGAAGACGCTTAACGTCTCGGGAATCAAGCAACTGCTTGACCAGCTACGCTCGGACATAGTTGCCGAAATGAGCCCCTTCAAGCTCCACCTGAACGAGCACACAGCAAGGCTCGAAATTTTAGAATCCGACAGACAGCTTGCGCTCCGCGGTACGTCCCCACTACGTAAGTAAAATGGCTAACTCAAGCAATATAGTTATCTGGCAATGGAATTGCGCCAGCTTCCGCAAGGTCGGCTTTGTTACTGGCGTAGCGGTAAATTCACCGACTGCAGCACAAACTGCCCACGTATTTATGACACAGAGCCTGCTGCTTTCTTCAAACAAGGATGTTGTACACATTCATCGGGTGGCTCAAATCAATGCTAAGGAGCTGCATGTCTTCCTTCGGAAGATTGTTCTTGATCTCGAGGCATCAGGTTTTAGAATAATTGCAGTGATCTCGGACGATAATTCCATAAACAGAAAAGCCATGTCTTACTTCGCTAAGACGTCAAGTGCCAGCATTCTGTTACCAGCATCCTGCTGACCCATAATGTCTCCTGTTTTTCGTGGTGGACCCAGTTCACATACTGGAGTGTATAAGAAATAACTGGCTGAATCAAAGAAACATAGGCAAATGCATGTACTTTCCTGAACCGAAGAGTGATGATACTGAACGAAAGGTACTGCGTCTTTCAAGGTAATATGCCATTTCCACGAAGCTGAAAAGCATGAGCTCTTGAAGCTAGCGCCAACGCTCACTTTGAAGGCACTGAACCCGTCGAACATGAAACGGCAGAACGTTAAACTGGCCATAAAGATTTTAACTCATCTACTGTTGCTGCTCTCAGTGTCGAAATGTTGCAAAGTGCAAAGGAAGCATCCTAATATGTCGACACCATTTTGACTTCGTCGAACATTGTTAACGTCAAAACGTCAGGAAAAGGAGAGCGGTTTGGAGATCGTTTGCAAGGTCAAATAGTTTCATCGTGATGTCCTCAACTAGAATTATTGGAGAGAATAGTTGAATGGTTTCATCGCTGGGGAAGCCTCAAACATGACAATGGCCACCTGACACGTGAAACGCACACAGCTTTCAGCCACACTACATACGCCTTGCACGAACTTGCCATATACTGTCTCATTTTGAGTATGTTTTTTGGGCACATTTCAAAGATGGCAGCTTGGAGGATCGCTTTGGAAAGTACTGGCAATTGTCTGGTACCAATTACCACGTCTCTATAAGGCAGATAAATGAATATGATGAAAATACGTGTACAGAAGGTTCTGTACCTACCAGATTTGGACATGCTACTACGACCGAGCGCGAGCACGTTGGAGACAAGTGTCGATTCAGGAAATGGCTAGTTTCGCGTCACTGTGACCGACCCCGACATTGAAAAATAGCGTCAAGGCTACTGGCACTAATCTGTGTTCCGAAAGGAAGAGTGTAGACGCACTCGAAATCTCACCGAGTTTCATAGCATGTTCAGGGCACCGTCGAGACTTGGGATCGTGTGTGACACTTGGTTGATCCTGCCGCTGTTTTGTTGAAGGCCATGGTACGGCATTGAGCTTCTTGGCGACGTCTTTTCGCTAGGCGTTCTTCGCGTTGCCCCTGTGTCTCGATCCCACGTTTTGCCTTAGCACGCTCGTTCTTTTGACGCTTCACAGCCAACTTCCAAGCGACAACCTCCGGGTCTGACGAATTTTGGCTGGCTTGTTTGGCGCCAACGCGGGCATCTTTTTGCTTTGCCTTGCGCATCTCGTTCTCAACGCAGGTTTTGTCGTGTTCCGCTTTCTGTGAGCGGTAATCCAGCCGTTGGACTCGGCATCTTCTTTGGAGATTTTCTCGCCCTCTACCATTCCCTCGTAAGGCATGGCGGAATGTTCTAGAACGTTCTTGTGGGTCGTTTGTGGTTTGTGGTATCAGATTGTTAGCTCTGCTAACGAAAGGCCGTCAGTAATCCTCCTCCAGAAAACACTCACCGATGTGATCGCTCTTCGCGACTGCCATGCAGAAGCGTACTTTTCGGAGTTCGAAAAAGGAATAGCGACACTCGTCTCAAAGAGGCTCGCCTATTTACGTCACGACGTTAGGCCGAACCTAAATGTCGAACACATCATGATCGAGCTCGGACCTCAGAACCACGGACCTTCACGTGCTTCTCGGCGGCCACGCAGTTACCGCCTCAGTGGACACAGGGCCCGATTACTCAGTAATGAGTGGACACATCGCCACCCAGTTAAAGGAAGTTGAAACTGCATGGGAAGGCCCTGAAATTCGAACTGCTGGAAGGCACCTCATTACGCCGACTGGAATCTGCACGGCAAGAATTGTCGTTCATGACCGGACTTACCCTGCCACCTTCGTTGTCCTCCAACAGTGTTCACGAGACGTCATTCTCGGTATGGACTTCCTGAACCAACACAGCGCAATCATCGACCTGAAGTCGAAGTCAGTAACGCTGCCGGAAGATAAAGCGATACCGCCGGAGAGCCCTCGTAGTCACCACGCCTTGAGTGTGCTCGAAGATCAAGTGAGCATCCCGCCTCGCTCGAGCATTGTTATTGCGGTCGGCACCGAAACACCCGCTGACGTAGAAGGCTTCATCGAAGGCGACCAACGTCTGCTGCTAGACCATGAAATTTGAGTCTCAAGAGGTATCGCTGGACTGCATGGAGGGAATACGGTAGAGTTGCTGACGAACTTCAGCCAGTAGTTCAAGCTCATCAACAAGGGCACGACGATCGCGTACATCGAGGAAATTCTGGAAACCAGTAATACGTTTGTCCTCTCCGATTCCGCCGCATCTACCCCGACAACCATGGTTCCCGAACCAGACTACGACATTATTCCAAGTCTCCGCGTGATTAAGCAACAGCAGCTCAGAAGTCTGCTCCGACGATACAAAGGCTGCATTTCGACATCATCGAAGATTTGACGAACAGCACTTGCAAAGCATCGCATAATAAACGAAGAGTGCGCTTCACCACTCCGCCAGAGCCCTTGCCGAGTTTCGACGCGAGAACGTGAAGCTATTAGGCAACAAGTCAACGAAATGCTGCACGACGACATCATCCAGCCGTCGAAAAGCCCGTGGGCATCTCCTGTAGTCCTGGTGAAGAAAAAGGACAGAACCCTATGCTTCTGCGTCGATTATCGCCGACTGGAGGACAAGATCAAGAAGAAGGACGTATACCTCCTTCCACAGATACACGACGCGTTCGATCGGTTCTGCAACGCTAAATACTTCTTATCGATGGACCTCAAATCTGGCTACTGGCACATAGAAGTCGACGAGAGCGATCGCGAAAAGACCGCCTGCATCACGCCAGACGGCCACTACGAGTTCAAGGTCATGCCATTCGGATGGTGCCCTGCGCCTGCAACGTTTCAGAGCGTCATAGACACGGTGTTAGCAAGATTGAAGTGGCAGACGTGTCTTGTTTACTAGGATGACGTCGTTGTCTTCGGCGGAAATTTGGACGACCACTTTAGGCGGCTTGCGACAGTAGTAGAAGCCATAATGTCATCAGGACTCACTCTGAAGCCCGGAAACGTGCCGCTTCGCTTACGATGAGCTTCTGATCCTAGGCCACGTCATCAGGAAATCGGAACTACGCCCCGTCCCGCAGAAGACAGCTGCTATCGCAATGTTCCCGCCACCAATCGACAAAAAGGCAGTGCGCAAATTCCTTGGCATGTGTGCCTACTATGGACGCTTTGTCAAGGACCTTTCACGCAACGCTGAGCCGCTAACACATCTAACCGAGTGTGATGTCAAGTTTAAGTGGGCAACGCCGCAGACCGACGCATTTAAAGAACTCAAACGACGCATGGACTCACTCTGAAGCCCGGAAACGTGCCGCTTCGCTTACAATGAGCTTCTGATCCTAGGCCACGTCATCAGGAAATCGGAACTACGCCCCGTCCCGCAGAAGACAGCTGCTATCGCAATGTTCCCGCCGCCAATCGACAAAAAGGCAGTGCGCAAATACCTTGGCATGTGTGCCTACTATGGGCGCTTTGTCAAGGACCTTTCACGCAACGCTGAGCCGCTAACACATCTAACCGAGTGTGATGTCAAGTTTAAGTGGGCAACGCCGCAGACCGACGCATTTAAAGAACTCAAACGACGCATGGAGTCGCCGCCGGTACTTGAACACTTCGACGAGGACGTCGATACCGTAATCCACACTGACGCCTGTAGCCTAGGCCTCGGTGCCGACCTAGTCCAGAGGAAAGACCGACTCTAACCGGTGATATCCTATGCTAGCCGGTCGCTGTCAAAAGCAGAAGGCAATTATTCTACGACTAAAAAGGAATGCCTTGTCATCATTTGGGCTACAGCAAAATTCTGCCCTTACCTCTATGGCAGGCCAGTCAAAGTCTTCAGCGACCATCACGTGTTGTGTTGGCTAACTAACTTAACGGACCTTTCACGACGGCTGGCGCGGTGTAGCCTCAGACTGCAAGAATATGACGTCACGGTTATATACAAGTCTAGAAGAAAACACTGACGCGGACTCCCTATCACGCTCCCCCTCGATGTCCCTGCGCTAGACGACGAGTACATCAATACCTTCCTTGGAATAATAAGCGCGCAAGGCTTCACTAAAAAGCTACGAGCAGACCCGGAGCTAAAAGGCCTCGTCGAGTATTTGGAAGGGAACACCGACGTTGTCCCTAGGGCATTTAAGCGCGGGTAGTCTTCGTTCACGCTACAAAACAACCTGCTCGTGAAGAAGAACTTCTCCCGAGTCCGCACAAGCCACCTTCTTGTTGTACCGTCAGCGCTGCGTCCAGAAATACTGCTCGCCCTACATGACGTTGCAATCGCTGGGCACCTCGGCTTCTCTCGGATGATGTCAAGGATACAGGAAAGGTATCACTGGCCGCGTCTGACCGCCGACGTCGCCCGTTACGTCGACACATCCCGAGACTGTCAGCGACGCAAGACACCACCGATGAGGCCAGCACGATTACTACAGCCGATCGAACCTCCTCGCCGACAATTCCAGCAGATTGGCACGGATTTGTTAGCGCCGTTTCCGACGTCAACATCCGCGAATAAGTGGATCGTCGTGGCGCTGGACTATCTCACCCACTTTGCTAAAACTAAAGCTCTACCAAAAGGCAGCGCAGCCAAAGTGACGAAATTTTTCGTCGAGGACATCCTGCTGCGACATGGTGCCGCAGAAATCGTCATCACAGACAGAGGAACGGCCTTTACAGCAGAGCTCAACCAAGCCATTTTAGAATACAACCAGACAAGCCACAGGAGGACAACTGCCTACCATCCGCAAGCGAATGGTTGCACGGAGCGCCTGAAGAAGACTGTCGCCGACATGCTAGCAATGTACGTCGACGTCGAGCACAAGACGTGGGATGCGGTCCTGCTGTACGTAACATTCGCTTACAACACGGCGGTGCAAGAAACAACACAGGTCACGCTATTTAAGCTGGTTTACGGCGGGAACCCGACGACGACGCTCGACGCCATACTTGCGCACGTCAAAGAAAATCTTGACGTCGCTACCTATCTCCAGCGCGCCGAAGAAGCCGGACAGTTCGCCCGCCTGCAGATCAACAACCAGCAGCGTACCGACAGCCGACACTACAAATTCCGATGACGCTTCATCAAGTACCACCCCGGCGACCGTGTTTGGGGTTTGACCCCGATACGCCGACGAGGACTGAGTGGGAAACTATTGTGACGCTATTTCGGACCCTACAATATCATTCTACGTATTGGCGCACTGGACTATCAGGTCGTGCCAGACGGCATTTCGCATTCACAGCGGCGCCGCGCACGATCTGAAGTGGTCCACGTGGTGCGTCTTAAACCAATTTACGGACGGTGACGCACTTCCTTATTTTGTTATTTCTTTGCTACGGGCGTTTTTGTTTATTACTTTCGTTTGTTTGCAGGATCGGGTCGATGCTTCATTTAAGAGGGGGGTATTGGCACGTGCGCTTGTTTGTCTTTGTCAGGCAACACGTTTCACCGCCTAACAAATGTTATCGCACAGCTCAGGACGCTCCTGCATCTATAGGAAGTTTCTGGAATGTTATCGATGCTTCCACCGCTGTCTGTGAGTGAACCTTGTGTAACCTCATTGCATGTGTGCGTGTCGGGAATAATGCAGAACTTTGTGGAAGGCACGCGAGTCCCAGCGATTACTCTGGAGGATTCGATGACTGACGTATAAAGGCCGACATGCTTGACCCGCTGGCGAGATTTTCGACGATCGCCGACTGTATTCGCCGCCGTCGTTGCGCTATAAGTGTAGCCTGTTTTTGTGGGCACAGGTTCGCGTAATAGAAGTTAGTTTTGTTTTTCGCAGTATTACTGCTGTCTTCTTCAACGTCACCCTACGTGACACTATTGGTGAGAGGTGCGGGGTACCACGTCTGAAACAGAGCTCCACTGCGGACGTTGCAGCGCCGCCCGCACTAAGAACAACTGTGAGAATTCGCGATCAACGTCGTTGCCGCCTCGTACCTCACCGTTGCATGCTACATCGCCATCACCTTCGGTTTTCGTTGTGCAACCTAAGGATCCTGAAAATTTCTGTGGGACCGATGGCGGCGACGATGAAGAGTGGGTGGCCATGTACGAACACGTAAGTGGAATAAACAGATGGGGCCGTACACTTTTGTTAGCGAATCTGTTGTTCTAACTACGAGGCACTGCAAAGGTGCGGTACGAAAACCACGAAGAAGAGGTAACCAGCTAGGAGCAATGCAACGAAAAGTTGACAGAGTTGTTTCGCAAACCAGACGGCCGTAAAACTGCTGCAAAGCAAGAACTGGCCTCCCGTGTCCAGTCCCCCACGGAGTCCTATGTCTCGTACATCCAGGACGTGTTGGCACTTTGTTGTAAAATCGATCGCGAATTGACAGAAGCTGAGAAGTTGGCGCATATGCCTAAGGGCATTGCTGAGGACTCGTTTACACTGCTCATTTGTAAAAGTGGCTCTACAATTGATGCAATCATTCAATAGTGCCGACAATTCGAGCAGTCCGAAAGCCGACGCGTCTTGCAACCATTCGTCCGACTTCCAAAAACTGCCGCAACGTCGACATGTGAAGATCAACCCGTACAGCAGGAAGCGTCGCCATATCAGAAAACGTGGTGCGAATTGTTAAACGTGAACAGGATGCGATGGCGCCCGCAGTTTTCTGTTCGCGTAGCCCTGATGCTACCACATTTTCAGTTCCCTTCGTACAAGGCATCGATCGCCAGGAACTTGAAAACATTGGATTACATTCTCTAGATGCTGTCGCAAATCCCAGAGCTAACCAACGCCCCAATACTATTTTCCCTCCACACCCATGCTTCTCTCCCCGTTATCGCAACCCGTCTTAGTGAGGAACTGCGGATGCACAGCCGATATGTTTCACTTGTCGCCGCATTGGTCATGTTCCCCGATACGGTTGCAGCTTGTCGCCCTCAACACCTCACACGCCGACCTACCTGAGCCGTTTTGGTGGAAACGCCTGCAATGCTTTGCCCACCGCCGAGTCTAACAGCGCCGACCACTCTGCTAGGAACATGTGGTACACTCACTCATCATCGCCGCGTGGACACCAGTCTCGTTCACCGCAAACACGTCGCCCATCTTCCCGCTCGCCGCAGCCACATCGCCTTTCAGCCCCTGTAGCTTTTGGCTGCACACTTTCGCAAAACTAGGACAATGCAGCCCTAGGAGGAGGTGCCGCATTGCCGACTACTGCAGCAAATCCTCTGTCTGTGCCCACAAGGAGAAGTGTAATAGACGTTAAAAAAGACGGCGTACATGTCCGAGCCCTCGTCGACACAGGAGCCCACGTATTTGTGATGAGTGCTAGCCTATGTAGACATACAAAAAGGGTCCTCACCCCAGCAGCTGCCCGAGTGCTTCGTGTAGACGACGGTGGCGTGCTGGTTGTTCTGGGAATCTGTACTGCGCATTTCAGTATTGCCAGCCGCCCTACTTCTGTTCTCTGCTGTGATTGACAAGTGCCCTCACAATGCTATCCTTGGATGGGACTTTTTGTATGACTTTTTGCGCCGTATGCAGTTTCCCTATGCCACACTCTGCTTCTGACACGCGCTGCTTCGTCAGCCTGCGTTCTTACTTCCGCTGTTTTGTCAAAAACTTCACCGATGTTGCTCAGCCTTTGACAGATCTTCTAAAAATGACCGCGCCATTCTCATGGGGCCCGGAGGGCGCTCAAGCATTTGCCGCTCTCATTCAGTTTCTCACGACCCCTCCCATACTTGCCCACTTTGATCCGTGTGTACAGACCGAAGTCCACACTGACGCAAGTGGCTATGATATCGGCGCTGTTCTCGCCCAACACCAGAATGGTACCGAGTGCGCGATAGCTTACGCCAGCCTCCTGCTGTCACCTGCCGGGAGAAATTACTCCATCACCGAGCGGGAGTGCTTGGCCAAGTTCGTGCTGTCGCCAAGTTCCGGCCATATTTGTACGGCCATACGTTTTCGGTCGTTAGAGACCACCACGGACTCTGCTGGCTATCTTCCCTCCTGGTCCCGACTGAACGGCATGGTCGCTGGGCTTTGCGGCTCCAGGAATTTTCGTTTAGTGTCCATTACAAATCTCGACGCCTCCACAAGGATGCGGACTGCCTCTCGCGTCACCCCGTGGATCCTCCCGAACCTGTTGCGCATGATCCGGTGACCTGATGATCGCTTTGACTGACATGACCGACATGCGCGCCGAACAACAACGCGACGTATCCTTACAGTCCATCATCGCCAGAGTGAAATCTCCCCGCACCGAGGGCACGTGCCGCAAGTTCGCACTGCATGACGGCATCCTCTACCTCCACTATGTTGACCCTGACGGCCCTTAGTTGCTGCTTGTCCTTCCTCGTCATCTGCGACCTGTCGTTCTCCAACAATTTCACGATGCACCGACGACAGAACACCTTGGAGTTTTGCATACATACGACCGCGTACGACGCCGGTTCTTCTGGGCGGGTCTCTACCGCTCTGTGCGTCCTTATGTCGCAACTTGCGAATTGGGTCAGCGATGGAAGACGCCTCCCCTGGCACCTGTCGGACAACTGCATCCTATTGGAGCTCCCTGGACCTGCTTTCCCTTTTCCGACGTTGACTAGACGGAATAAGTGAATCGCTGCCGGTACGGATTACGCGACACGTTACGCGATAACAAAGGCGTTGCCGACTAGTTGCGCAATAGGCATCGCCGATTTCCTCCTCCACGACATCATTCTCCACCACGGTGCACACGACAGTCACTTACAGACCGCGGCGACTCGTTCTTGTCTCGAGTTGTCGACAACCTCCTCCGCTCTTGTGCCATTGAGCACAAGCTGTCGACCGCCTACCAGCCACAAACGGAAGGTGTTACTGGACGTCTCAAACGAACAATCGCCCAGTGCTATCGATGTACGTCTCCAATGATCGCGGTGACTGAGACGCCACGCCAGCTTCCGTGACGTTCGCGTATGACTCGTCCCGACATGACACCACATATATTCGCTCTTTTATCTTTTGTATGGTCGGGACCCCACGTTGTCGTTTGACACCACCCTGCCTTCTGTGCCGCGTGTATCAACTGAGTGTGGTCGTGAAGTCATCGATCGCACTTACATGGCACGTAAAGTTGCGCGATCGCGGTTATTAGCCTCGCAGCATGCACAAAAAGAGAGTTAGCACCGTTGGCATCGCGATGTTAATTTGGCGCCAGGTGTTTGGGTGCTGCTCTGGTCGCCAAGTCGTCGGGTTGGCCTCTTCCAGAAGCTTCTCTCTCACGACACAGGGCCTTATGAAGCCCTAAGTCGAGTTAACGACGTAAATTACGAGATTTGGCCGCTTCTGTTTGATGCGTCCGCAAATCCTAGGCCTGTTGACGTCGTGCATGTTTCACGGCTGAAGCCATACTTCGCTCAAAATTCTTTGCTTACCATGCACAGAGACCGCGTTTCGCCACCCGGGGGTCCTGCTATGAAAGTATGAAATAAGAGAGAGCAAGAAGAAGATCGGAGACGCTGGCGGCGGCGTATTGCTGGCGGTCAGCCATCTTATCTAATCCGACTCATTTCGTATATATATATATATATATATATATATATATATATATATATATATATATATATATATATATATATATATATATACATTGTAAATACAATCTTCGATACTGCCAACATCTCCGTAACAATATGTTCCTAACTTTTATTTTTTATTCAAGAAGCTCTGGCTTGTTGAAGATCTACGTACGCTTGTGTTGACAGAGCCCTTGTAAAAAGAAACCTGTGGCGTAGGTAGGATTTATTTGCCTACATTATCAAAATTTAAACCTTGCATTTTGGCCTTTCCAAATGTTAGTGTTTGAGTGTATCGTGATACCTGTTTATGTTTGGAACTATCCTTGCTACCGCAATCCATTATTGTGTGTTTTCTTTCAGGATTGAAAGTAGGTCTTTCGTTTTTCACTTGCCTTTCACATTTATCTCAGCATTTTGTGAAGACAAAAAAGGCCTGCAATTTCCCGAGCTGCAGGCCTCTTTGTCATTTGCCGACGCTGGTTTATGCGGTGTCAGGGCAACTTCTCATGTTACGGCATCACGCTCACGCGCAGTCGCAACCGCAGCTGGCGCCGACGGTAAGGGGGAATAGCTTCCCGCAGCAGCGTCCGCATGAACGAAGCACAGGAAACGCGACCATAGGGTGGCCATCCCCGCAACGCATCCGTCGCTTTCTTGGCGATTGATACCACAACGCCCACAGAACGCTGCGGTGCACTGTGCTGGTCGTTGTAGCCGCACCGATCATACACGCGTTGCTAGCTGCGGTAGTCAAACGTCTGACAATAACCAAAGACTCGCAGGTAATTGGGGAAAGGAGTTGTGGTGCTCATTTCTATCCGAACGAAGCGGGTGCCCTTGAACACGCCACGTCGGCCACCCATAAGACCAGCGTTGACAGACAGAATGTTGCCGCATGATGATAGTGCCTGGACAGGACTTTATTCGGAACGAAGGACGGCAAGAAGAGGCTGGTTACGTTGGTGACCTGCGGGCCGACGGGAACGGCAGAACAACGCTCGCAACCGATGACAAGGCAGCCAGCATCAACGATTATAGTCATGAAAGCCATGCTCTTGACGGTGACATGAAAGTTGAGGCCTGCTAGGTGCTGAACTGTTTAAAAAAGTCCGCGCGTTGATTCAATTGCATAAACAGGCCTGGAGTGCGGCCTGATTCCGGTGGCCAGGAGCCGTGATTAACTCCTTCAGCAGAGCAGGATTGGCCTGATTTGATTCCTGATTAATAAGGATATAGCTGGTAACATACATGAATTATATAGCATTAACGTAAGGGTGGAAGGTCTTGTTGTGAAACTTAATAAGAGGTACAAATTGAAGGTCGAACAGGTGTACGCACCTATATCCACTCATGATGACCAGGAAGTCAAAAGCTTCTAAGAAGACGTGGAATCGGCGATGGGTAAAGTGAAAACAAAATGGAGTATAGTGATGGGCGACTTCAACGCCAGGGCAGGCAAGAAGCAGGCAAAGTGGACGTGGAGGAGCCTGAATGGAGAGACTAGAAATGAAGTAGACCTAATACTATGCACTAACCCTGGCATCATACAAGATGTGGATGTGCTCGGCAAGGTGCGCTGTAGTGACGATAGCATGGTAAAAACTCCAATTAGCCTACACTTGAGAAGGGAACGGAAGAAACTGGTACATAAGAAGCCGATCAATAAGTTAGCGGTAAGAGGGAAAACAGAGGAATTCGGGATCAAGCTAAAAAACAGGTACTCATCATCATCATCAGCATCCTGGTTACGCCCACAGCAGGGCAAAGGCCTCTCCCCTACTTCTCCAACTACCCCGGTCATGTACTATTTGTGGCCATGTTTTCCTTGCAAACTTCTTATTCTCATCCGCCCACCTAACTTTCTGCCGCCCTCTCCTACGCTTCCTTTCCCTTGGAATCCTCTTTGTAACCCTCAAGTACCATCGGTTATCTCCCTTCCTCATTACATGTCCTGTCCATGCCCATTTCTTTTTCTTGATTTCAACTAAGATGTCATTAACTCGCGTTTGTTCCCTCACCCGACCTGCTCTTTTCTTATTCCTTAACGTCACACCTATCATTCTTCTTTGCATAGCTCGTTCCGTCGTTATCAATTTACCTTGAACTCTTTTCGTAAGCCTCCAGGTTTCTGCCCCATACATGAGTACTGGCAAGACACAGCTGGTTATAAACTTTTCTCTTGAGGGATAATGGCAACCTGCTGTTCATGATCTGAGAATGCCTACCAAATGCAACCCAGCCCATTCTTATTATTCTGATTATTTCAGTCTCATGATCCGGATCCACAGTCGCTACCTGTCCTAAGTGGATGTATTACCTTACCACTTCCCGTGCCTGACTACCTATCGTAAACTGCTGTTCTCTTCCGAGACTGTTATACATTTTACTTTAGTTTTCTGCAGATTATTTTTAGACCCACCCTTCGGCTTTGCCTCTCCAGGTCAGTGAGCGTGCATAGCAGTTCGTGCCCTGAGTTACTTAGCAAGGCAATATCATCAGCGAATCGCAAGTTACTAAGGTATTCTCCATTAACATTTATTGCCAATTCTTCCCAATCCAGGTCTCTGAATACCTCATTTATACACGCTGTGAATAGCACTGGAGAGAATATATCTCCCTGCCTGACGCCTTTCTTTATTGGGATTTTGTTGCTTTCTTTATGGGGGACTGCGGTGACTGTGGAGCCGCTATAGATATCTTTCACTATGTTTACGTACGGCTCGTCTACACCCTGATTCCGCAATGCCTCCATAACTGCTGAAGTTTCGACTGAATCAAACCCTTTCTCGTAATCAATGAAAGTTATACATAAGGGTTGGTTATATTCCGCACATTTCTCTTTCACCTGATTGATAGTGTGAATATGGTTTATTGTTGTGTAACCTTTACGGAATCCTGCCTGGTCCTTTGGTTGACGGGAGTCTAAGTCATTCCTGATTCTGTTTGCGGTCTCTAAATTTTCAAGTCTTTGGCGTCCCCTTTCTTATGGATTAGAATTATGTTAGCGTTTTTCCAAGATTCCGGTAAGCTCGAAGTCATGAGGCATTGCGTATACAGGGTGGCCAGTTTTTCTAGAAAAATCTGCCCACCATCCTTCAACACATCTGCTGTTACCTGATCCTCCCCAGCTGCCTTCCACTTTTGCATAGGTCCGAAGGCTTTCTTTACTTTGTCCGGCGTTACTAGAGGGATTTCAAATTCCTCTAGACTATTCTCTCTTCCATTATCGTCGTGGGTGCCACTGGTGCTGTTTAAATCTCTATGGAGCTCCTCAGCGACATGAACGATCTCATCCATATTAGTAATGATATTGCCGGCTTTGTCTCTTAACGAAATACATCTGATTCTTTCCTATTCCTAGTTTCTTCTTCACTGCTTTTAGGCTTCCTCTGTTCCTGAGAGCATGTTCAATTCTATCCATATTATACTTCCTTATGTCAGCTGCCTTGAGCTTGTTTATTAACTTGGAAAGTTCTGCCAGTTATATTCTAGCTGTAGGGTTAGAGGCTTTCATACATTGGCGTTTCATGATCAGATTTTTCGTCTCTTGTGATAGCTTACTGGCATTGTGTCTAAGGGAGTTGCCACCGACTTCTATTGCAGACTCCTTAATGATGCCCATAAGATTGTCGTTCATTGCTTCAACACTATGATCCACTTCCTCTGTTAAAGCCTAATACCTGTTATGTAGCTTGATCTGGAATTCCTCTATTTTCCCTCTTACCGCTAATTCATTTATCGGCTTCTTATGTACCTGTTTCTTCCGTTCCCTCCTCAGGTCTAGGCTAATTCGAGTTCTTATCATCCTATATGGTCACTGCAGCGCACCTTGCTGAGCACGTCCACATCTTGTATGATGCCAGGGTTAGCGCAGAGTGTGAGGTCTATTTCATTTCCAGCCATGCCGTTCGGTATCCTCCACGTCCACTTTCGGCTATCCCGCTTGCGGAAGAAGGTATTCATTATCCGCATCTACTTCTGTTCTGCAAAGTCTACTAATAACTCTCCCCTGCTATTCCTAGTGCCTATGCCATATTTCCCACTGCCTTGTCTCCAACCTGCTTCTTGCCTACCTTGGCACTGAAGTCGCCCATTAGTACAGTGCATCTTGTTTTGACCTTAACCATCGCCTATTCAACGTCTTCATAGAAGCTTTCGACTTCCTGGTCATCATGACTGGACGTAGGGGCGTACACCTGTACGACCTTCAATTTGTACCTCTTATTAAGGTTCACAACCAGACCTGCCACCCTCTCGTTAATGCCATAGAGAGAGAGAGAGAGAGACAAAAGGGAAGGAAAGACAGGGAGGTTAACCAGTGTAAATATCGGCTGGCTACGCTGTGCTGGGGAAAGAAATAAAGGGAATAAAAGGAGAAGGAAGAGAATAAAAAACAAGAAAAATGCACACAGTAACGCGATATTACGCGCAACAATAGTCAAAGGCGTTCGCACAATTCACATGTCGTTATGGACTTGAGCAAAGCCCTTAAGGCCTTGAGTGCCGAAACCCGTCTGGACCAGTGTCCTAGAACTTTCTCTTCTGTGAAGGGGCGATTGTCCAGTTTTTCGAGCACGGTAACGAGCACTTTTCTTTGCACATTGTAAGGTGGACGGTCACAGAGGATCTGCGCGATCGTCTCTTCGCAGCCGCAGGCGTCGCAAGCAGGGCTGTCGGCCATTCCAATACGGAAGGAATAGGAGTTCGTGAATGCCACGCCGAGGCATAGGCGGTACAGAAGTGTTGCTTCCGCTCGTGGCAACCCTGGTGGAAGACGGAGTTGCAAACTTGGATCCAATGTGTGAAGACGTGTGTTCGTGAATTCGCTGGTGTTCCACAGAGTTAGCGTAAGCTCGCGTGCGAGGGAGCGAAGACTTGTGGCTGCATCTGTTCTTGACAGCGGTATGGGTACAATCTGGGCACCATCATTTGACGGCCGGGGAGCGTCATCCGCACTGTCATTTCCCGAAATTCCGCAGTAACGCGGTGTGCACTGGTAGATGATGTCGTGTCCCTTGTCGATTGCGTAATGGTGGTAGTCGGATGTGTGCGACTAATTGTACATTTGGTCCGTGGTTTGAAGGGGACAGCAGGCGCTGGGGAGCTGCCTTTGAATCGCAAAAGATGGACCATGAATGTGGTAACTTGGGACTTATAAACTCCAGAGCTGCGAGTTCTGCAGCCGTCGATGATATAACGTGAGACGTCTTGAATTTGATAGTGACAGATTGAGCGGGAAGTACCACTGCTCCAGCTGAACTATTACAGGAGACAGAACCGTCCGTGTAAACGTGAGTGCGTTCGTTGTGTTTTTCACGTAAGAATGAAAGGACGGCTTGTTTGAGGGCGATAGATGACATTTCCGTTTTCTTTTTGATGCCGGGAATAACAAGAAGGGCTTGGAGTGGATGCAGGCACCACAGCGGTAGAGATGGCCGTGCTGCATGTGTGAAGTTTGACGATAAACTTCCGTGGTTGGCGGCAATAATTCTGCTAAACGCGGCAGCGGCAGGAAGGGAGGCGAGATGATGCGATGGAAGTCGGGCAAAGTGTCTGATGTGCACCCCTAAGGAGTCGACATGAATATACGTATTGATAGGGTGGTCACGCGCGATGGCTATTGTTGCTGCCGTTGATGCACACCTCGGAAAGCCAAGACAAATTCTCAGAGCTTGAGCTTGTACAGATTGGGGGGCTCGGAGGTTGGTCTTACTGGTCCCACCTAGCACAGGTAAGCTGTAGCGTAGGAAACCCAAGAACAGTGCGTTATAGAGTTGGAGCATTGCACTCACAGACGCACTCCATGACTTTCCTGCAAGAAATCTGAGCACGTCTGTTATCATAACTAGTTTGCTTTTTAGGTAAGAGACGTAAGGACTCTAGGAGAGGTTTCGATCTATTATTACTCCTAGAAAACGGTGCGTCTTCTCGTAGGCAATAGGCTATCCATTAATTCTACCAACGTATTGTCTCACTGCTTTGCGCGTGAAAGCGACCACAGAGCACTTCTGGGAGGACACCTCCAAACCTCGTGCTCGAAGATAGCTGGATGTTAGTGTGGCCGCTTTTTGCAGTCTGACGCGCACCTGTGGACGTGTCACTCCTTATGACCAAATGAATATATCGCCTGAATAGATCGACACATGGACGGATTGTGGAACGGTGTGGACCAGGTCGATGAGCACGAGGTTAAATAGAGTGGGATTCAAGATTCCGCCTTGTGGTACTCCGCGGTAGGTGTTGTGTTGTGATGATGCACAATCCTCTGTTTGGACAAAGAATGACCTGTCTGTCAAGTAGCTGAATATTCATCGAAACACAAGTCCCACTAGGCCGACATCGCCCAAGGCGTCCAGGATGGCTCGATGTGTTACGTTGTCATAAGCGCCTTTAACGTCCAGGAACATCGCCGCTGACAGTCTCCTTAGGCTTTTTTCGTGTGGTACAGACGAGACA
The DNA here is from genome assembly GCF_050947875.1 of Dermacentor variabilis. Lineage (NCBI taxonomy): Eukaryota > Metazoa > Arthropoda > Arachnida > Ixodida > Ixodidae > Dermacentor > Dermacentor variabilis. The sequence goes on from NC_134574.1 coordinate 27,709,287, forward strand.
AGATCTATGACATTGTCTACTGAAGAGCGTCCGCGTCGGAAGCCTGCCATAGCGTCAGGGTATATCTTGTAGTGTTCTAGATACCACTCTAGACGTGTCAGCACCATCCTCTCCATCACTTTTCCTAGACAACTGACCAGAGCAATGGGACGGTAAGACGCCACATCTAGGGGTGATTTACCTGGTTTGAGCAAAGGCACAAGGCGGCTGGACTTTCATGCAGCTGGTACCACTCCTTCCCGCCATGAATCGTTGTACACCTCTAGAAGAGCATGCCGGGCTGTTTCACCGAGGTTGCCAAGAGCTGCGTAAGTCACCCCGTCAGGCCCAGGCGATGAGGAACGTCTACACGCTGCCAACGCCGCTTGTAATTCTTCGATGGAAAACAGATTGTCCATACGAGAATCCCGCGAGATCGGAACGTCAAGGGAAACGAGGATGGTAGACCCGCTACGTCGATCTCTCGGCGACCTTGACTGAGAGCCAGGCATTTGAAAGGGTGGCGTTGTTGTGGGGATGTTCGAAGACCGCGCACCGTTCTCCATATATGTGATAGGGGTTTATGTAGATCAAGGGAACCACAAAAAGTCTTCCATCTCACAGACTGCAGGGAGTTGATCCGACGTTGAATCTTCTTTTATATGCGTCTCGCCTCCCTTAGGTCCTAGATGGACTTGGTGCGCCTGTACGTCCGTTCCGCGCGACGGCGAATCGCTCAAAGCCGCTCCAATTCTGCTTCGAATTCAGAAAATTTAGCAATACGCCTAAAAACTCTTGTGGCTTCTCGAGAAGCGTCGTTAATGAGCTCCTCGATGTTGCCAGGTGGACATTGTTGGATATGTTGGCAATTCTTCTCCATGAGTAACTTGTATTTAGGCCAGTCGATGCGTTGAAGAACTGTGGTGGAGTGTGACTTGCGTATGCCATCGATATTATTGTACGTTGGAACATGGTCACTACCATGTGTTTCGTTGTCCGGAAACCATTTCACACTGGCACTGAGGCATGTTGAAACAACAGTTAGGTCTAGGCAGCTAATGTATGTCAATCCCCGCAGAAAAGTGAGACTGCCATAATTTAGGCAGCAGAGTTCATGGTCCGACGCGAAGGATAGTACACGCCTTCCTCGACAATCCATCTTCAAGCTTCCCCATAGCGGGTGATGCGCATTGAAATCGCCGGTAAGAATCCATGGTCCAGGTGTTGCTGCTAAAATTGTACTTAGTCTTGCGTTGCCAAATCGACTCGAAGGTGAAATGTAGGCCCCTACCAGCATGAGTGAAACGTTCTTGCATTTTATAGCTAAACGTACGTACTGATTGTCGTCATCAGGTGCCACTGGGTGTAAAAGATAAGTGAGATCGCATCTGACGTAGAAGATGACTTTGCTGCGGTCGGTGTAGGTGGCAGACATGAAAGCTTCATATCCCGATAGGCGGAAGGCGCCCTCAATGTTTGGCTCGCAAATGCCAATGATGGGAAATTTGTGCTTGAAAACAAACGGACGAAAGTCCGAAATGTGGGATTTAAGGCCTCTGGCATTCCACTGGAAGAGGAACGCTTATTACTCTTATATATATATATATATATATATATATATATATATATATATATATATATATATATATATATATATATATATACATATAATATTGTTACACACGAGGTGTTTTAATGCAGAACCAGATGAATCTGGTTGATAGGCGCGGTTGTTGAAGAGCGGTCTCGCGGCAGCTTGGCTAACGTCTTTCTCTTCCTTCTTTCATCTGGTTGTTTGCGCGGCAGGCGTGGCTCATGATAGCTTGTGACATTTCCCCGCTGGCAGACGAAGCCCGCCGGGCGAGTCAGTCATCTCGTGGGTTGCAACGCCGCAGACGCGCGACGTGTGTCACTTCAGCCTTGGCGGAGCGTCGTCCACTGCTCGTGAGACGCGCAATGGGGTAGTTTACTTCGCTGAGGCACTCCAGAATAACGTAAGGGCCGTAGAAGTGGGCGAGAAACTTCTGGCACAAGCCACGCTTCCGCAACGGCGTCCAGAGCCAGACAAGGTCACCAGGATCGAAGTAAACGTGGCGGTGACGCCCGTCATAGCGTATCTTGGACCGGTCCTGCGATGCTATGGTGCGTAGCCTAGCGAGGCGTCGCGCTTCTTCTGCTCGTCATAGCATCTCATCAATTGATTCGCTGTCATGAGCGAAGTAGGGAAATATGGTGTCGAGGGTGTAGCGCGGCGGACGAGCATACAGAAGGAAAAATGGTGAGTAACCAGTGGTCTCGTGTCTCGCGGTATTGAAGGCATAGGTAATGAAAGGCAAGATACTGTCCCAATTCTTGTGTGCTGAATCGACGTACATGGAAAGAAAGTTGGCAAGCGTTCTGTTTGTGCGCTCGACCAGACCATTATTAGTTTGTGGATGGTAGGGCGTAGAATGGCGGAAGCTACATGAACACAGACGAAGGGTTTCTTCAACCACGTCCGCGGTAAACTGTCGCCCACGATCGCTGATTACTATGCGAGGAGGTCCATGTCGGAGTATAACGTTAGCCAGCAAGAAGATAGAAACTTCTGTAGCTTTGGCTGATGGCAATGCGGCGGTCTCACAATAGCGGGTAAGGTGATCGACGCAAACGATAACCCAATGATTACCCTTGGAGGAACGCGGGAAAGGGCCCAGCAGATCTATACCAACTTGCTCAAAGGGGACGCTAGAAGGGGGAACTGGTTGAAGCAGGCCATGTGGCGCTTGTGGCGGACGCTTGTAGCGCTGGCATTGAGAGCAGCTGGCGACGTACCGTTCGATATCTTTCCGCATCTTAGGCCAGTAAAAACGTTTTTGAGCCCGGTAGAGCGTACGTGTGGAACCAAGATTACCGGAAGTTGGGTCATCGTGCATGGCGTGTAATACTCGGTGGCGAAGGTTCGTGGGGACAACTAAAAGGTAGCCTGCACCGGTGGTCGAGTAGCTCTTCTTATACAGCGCGCCACCATCCCGTAGGCGAAAGCGACTGCCTGCAGGTGACTCCTGTGCTGCCACGAAGAGCGGTTGTAAGCTCTCGTCCTTGTGCTGTTCGGATATGACGGTACCCATATCCGGAAATTCCGGGGACACAAAAGCGATTTGTTCATCAAAATTGTCCGCATCACATTCAGTTGTTTGATGTAGCATCCGAGAGAGACAATCAGCGTCAGCATGCCGCCGGCCACTTTTGTAGCAAATAACGAAATCGTATTCCTGTAGACGGAGGGCCCAGCGCGCTAGTCGTCCTGAGGGATCCCGCAGATTCACAAGCCAGCATAGCGAATGATGATCGGTTATCACAGTGAAGGGGTGCCCATAGAGATACGAACGAAACCGTTGCACGGCGAAGATGACCGCCAGACACTCTTGTTCGGTCACTGTGTAGTTGCGCTCGGAGCGGCTCAAGGCCCGGCTAGCGTAAGAGATCACGTGCTCACTGTCGCCGACACGCTGAACTAGCACAGCACCGATGCATACGCCGCTGGCATCGATGTGAATCTGAGTTGGTGATGAAGGATCAAAGCGGCGAAGAATTGGTTGGGATGTCCACAGGAACTTGAGCTGGCGAAACGATGAGTCGCAATCTGCAGTCCACTCAAAGGGAACGCCTTTTTGAAGAAGGCGTGTAAGGGGATGAGCCATGTCAGCAAACCGGGGAATGAATCGGCGAAAATAGGAGCACAAGCCCAAGAAACTTCTTAACTGCTTGACAGAGTTGGGTGCACGAAACGCTTCTACGGCTGCAGTCTTTTGTGGATCTGGTCCGATGCCTTCTTTAGCGACCAGATGGCCTAGCACAAGAGTTCGTCGTTCCTTTGGATGGTATTTTTTCATCTGTGCTTGTGCCCAAATTACTCTCTTACTATTTTGTATTAGATTTGTAGTTATTATTGCAACTGCTCGTGCAAACACCATACCCTGTCTCGTTGACCTCCTTACCTTACGTTTTAAATTTATCTTTCCGAATTACTGTGCTCTCTAAAATAGCACTACGGTTCTTCCCCTTCAATTTATTCCAAGCGCCAGCTAGTTTAGTCGAAGCGCCAGTCAATTTATTCCGAGCGCCAAATAATTTATTATACACGCCACGTATTTTAATCCTAACACCACTGAATATAATCCAAAGGTGCTTTTGCGGAGGGGCTTAAAAAGTTCAAAACAAGGACGACATGTTATACATTTGCGCCAACCAAACAAAACTGAAGAGTTTTCTTGAAGATCATTTGCATGTGACTACAAAAATGTCTTTCCCGCGCGATACAGCATCGAAATATTGCACTGTTATGGGCATTATATTATTGCCTTGAACAGATCATGCAAAACGTGGCTGGTTTGAAAGCTTTGCTGACAAGCATTGAAGCAAAGCGGCATCCAGCAACAAAATGTTCATTGCCAAAGCTGACAAAAACAAATTCGAAGAGCGTCACGTGTCCTCTCATCATTTTGCTTTCAACAAGGCCCGCTGACATGGATATCCAATGAACGAGCTTCGATCAATCTATGCGATTATAACCACGTAACGTATCTGAGATCACGTGGAGAAGAGTGTTACGGGATGTCACGTATGATTCGCCAGCATATTCCTGATTATCAACCATATTGACATGGATACCAAACGAGCGGGCTTCCAAGGAGCTTTGTGATAGTACCCATGAAGGGTACGCTAGACTACATGGTAAAGGATGTCACGCTACCTTGCTTAACTTTCGGAAGCCCACACGTGATTCGCAAAGACAGTGAGATATGGGTGTCAAACGAACGGGAAAATCAAAAGCTATCCGATGGTGTACAAGTAGGTAACGTTAAAGGGACACTAAAGGTTAACATTAGGTCAACGTGGACTGTTGAAATGCTATCCCAGAAACCTCGAAACGCTTGTTTCGTGCGAAGAAGGGACTTATTTTCAGAGAAAATGCGTTCTGAAGCGGCCGCACACCTCTACCGCAGTTCAAGTCGCCCGCCCTCCGATTGAGGAGTGGTGACGTTATGGTCTCATAGTGACGTTGCGCCGTCGGTGAGTAAAATTAAAGCCCCTCCATCCCCGCGCCACCGCCGATCAGGTGGTGACGCGTGGATGGACGGGCGTTAAGTAAAACGGCGCCCGCAGCTTTTCTGCAGCAAACGCGCGGCCAGAAAGAGAGCCAAGACGGAGCCGACACCAGCGCGAAAGCGGAACTATGGTGGCTAGCGGAAGGGAAAGCGCGCGACGATAAGCTGGTTGTTTAGTTTTACGATGCCAACTTCAATGCTCGTTGCAATGAACGACCCTGACAACGACACAATGGCTCCCGACGTTGGGCTCGAATTCAGCGATTTAAGCACTGGTGAACGTGAGCTGCTGCTGAGGGCTCGCGCTGCCGGCGTCGTATACGTATTACTACGACGGCGGCCTCGACACCAGCTGTCCGGAGCACGATGGCAACGAGGTATCGAGCGATGTGACCTCGGGCGTCGAAGACCATCTGGACATGCCGTCGCGAGCAAGTTTCGCGAGTTAGCAGAACCAGCGCAGCGCGCCACTATAACAAAACAACTGAAACTCCTAAGAACCCTCGGCGCAGGGTCGAGCGCGTAGAGTCGACCGAAAGCGAAACTTTTCGAACACCCATACTACTCAGCGGTAAGGTCAAAATGTTATTTTTTTTCTCAGAATCGGAGGTGACAAGTAGCATTTTCTTCCGTCTTATAATCTAATGAAAGCAATTTTTAGTACGCGTAGTTGAGTACTAGTGACGTAAATTATGATGAGAAGTGCCTTCGTCATCGGGCTAGTACCGGAATGTCGCTGCGGTGTCTCAAATAGTGTCATGCATTTACCTCAATTTCTCGGTAACTAAAGCTCTGTTCGCGATTATACTGACGCGTTAGACTTTCTAGAGCTTTGCTTTATAACTAACTTGTCTTCATGGTAACCTTTGGTGTCCCTTTAAATCACGTGGAAAAGGTTGTCACGTGACCTCACGTATCTTTCGCTATCACATGCGTGATTCCCAATCATACTGACATGAATTTCAAACGATCCGCCTTCGAACAAGGTCTGGGATGGTACGCTCTTCGCGTACTTCAGACCATGTGTAAAAGAGTCACTTGACATCACGTAACTTTAGCCAGACCAGAGATAATTACAAACCATGCCGACATGGATATCAAACGAACGGGAACATCAAAAGCTATGCGATGATTTACACGTAGTAAACGTCAAACCACGTGGAAAAGAGTGTCGCGCGACCTCACGTAACTTTCGCTTTCCCTGCGTGATTCCCAACCATCATCATCATCATCATCATCATCATCATCATCAGCCTGGTTACGCCCACTGCAGGGCAAAGGTCTCTCCCATACTTCTCCAACAACCCAGGTCATGTACTAATTGTGGCCATGCCGTCCCTGGAAACTTCTTAATCTCATCCGCCCACCTAACTTTCTGCCGCCCCCTGCTACGCTTCCCTTCCCTTGGGATCCAGTCCGTAGCCCTTAATGACCATCGGTTATCTTCCCTCCTCATTACATGTCCTGCCCATGCCCATTTATTTTTCTTGATTTCAACTAAGATGTCATTAACTCGCGTTTGTTCCCTCACCCAATCTGCTTATCCCTTAACGTTACACCTATCATTCTTCTTTCCATAGCTCGTTGTGTCGTCCTCAATTTGAGTAGAACCCTTTTCGTAAGCCTCCAGGTTTCTGCCCCGTAGGTGAGTACTGGTAAGACACAGCTATTATATACTTTTCTCTTGAGGGATAACGGCAACCTGCTGTTCATGATTTGGGACTGCCTGCCAAACGCACTCCAGCCCATTCTTATTCTTCTGATTATTTCCGTCTCATGATCCGGATCCGCCGTCACTACCTGCCCTAAGTAGATGTATTCCCTTACGACTTCCAGTGCCTCGCTGCCTATTGTAAATTGCTGTCCTCTCCTGAGACTGCTAAGCATTACTTTAGTTTTCTGCATATTAATTTTTAGACCCACTCTTCTGCTTTGCCTCTCCAGGTCAGTGAGCATGCATTGCAATTGGTCCCCTGAGTTACTAAGCAAGGCAATATCATCAGCGAATCGCAAGTTACTAAGGTATTCTCCATTAACTTTTATCCCCAGTTCTTCCCAATCCAGGTCTCTGAATACCTCCTGTAAACACGCTGTGAATAGCATTGGAGATATCGTATCTCCCTGCCTGACGCCTTTCTTTATTGGGATTTTGTTGCTTGCTTTATGGAGGACTACGGTGGCTGTGGAGCCGCTATAGATATCTTCCAGTATTTTTACATATGGCTCATCTACACCCTGATTCCGTAATGCCTCCATGACTTCTGAGGTTTCGACTGAATCAAACGCTTTCTCGTAATCAATGAAAGCTATATATAAGGGTTGGTTATATTCTGCACATTTCTCTATCACTTGATTGATAGTGTGAATATGGTCTATTGTTGAGTAGCCTTTACGGAATCCTGCCTGGTCCTTTGGTTGACAGAAGTCTAAGGTGTTCCTGATTCTATTTGCAATTACCTTAGTAAATAATTTGTAGGCAACAGACAGTAAGCTGATCGGTCTATAATTTTTCAAGTCTTTGGCGTCCCCTTTCTTATGGATTAGGATTATGTAAGCGTTCTTCGAAGATTCCGGTACGCTCGAGGTCATGAGGCATTGCGTATACAGGGTGGCCAGTTTCTCTAGAACAATCTGTCCACCATCCTTCAACAAATCTGCTGTTACCTGATCCTCCCCAGCTGCCTTCCCCCTTTGCATATCTCCTAAGGCTTTCTTTACTTCTTCCGGCGTTGCCTTCGGGATTTCGAATTCCTCTAGACTATTTTCTCTTCCATTATCGTCGTGGGTGCCACTGGTACTGTATAAATCTCTATAGAACTCCTCAGCCACTTGAACTATCTCATCCATATTAGTAAAGATATTGCCGGCTTTGTCTCTTAACGCATACATCTGATTCTTGCCAATTCCTAGTTTCTTCTTCACTTTTTTTAGGCTTCCTCAGCTCCTGAGAGCATGTTCAATTCTATCCATATTATACTTCCTTATGTCAGCTGTCTTACGCTTGTTGATTAACTTCGAAAGTTCTGCCAGTTCTATTCTAGCTGTAGGGTTAGATGCTTTCATAGATTGGCGTTTCTTGATCAGATCTTTCGCCTGCTGCGATAGTTTGCTGGTATCCTGCCTAGCGGAGTTACCACCGACTTCCATTGCGCACTCCTTAATGATGCCCACAAGATTGTCGTTCATTGCTTCAACACTAAGGTCCTCTTCCTGAGTTAAAGCTGAATACCTGTTCTGTAGCTTGGTCTGGAATTCCTCTATTTTCCCTCTTACCGCTAACTCATTGATCGGCTTCTTATGTACCAGTTTCTTCCGTTCCCTCCTCAGGTCTAGGCTAATTCGAGTTCTTACCATCCTGTGGTCACTGCAGCGCACCTTGCCGAGCACGTCCACATCTTGTATGATGCCAGGGTTAGAGCAGAGTATGAAGTCTATTTCATTTCTAGTCTCGCCGTTCGGGCTCCTCCACGTCCACTTTCGGCTATCCCGCTTGCGGAAGAAGGTATTCATTATCCTCATATTATTCTGTTCCGCCAACTCTACTAATAACTCTCCCCTGCTATTCCTAGTGCCTATGCCATATTCCCCCACTGCCTTGTTTCCAGCCTGCTTCTTGCCTACCTTGGCATTAAAATCGCCCATTAGTATATTGTATTTAGTTTTCACTCTACCCACCGCCGATTCGACGTCTTCATAGAAGCTTTGGACTTCCTGGTCATCATGACCGGATGTAGGGGCGTAGACTTGTACAATCTTCATTTTGTACCTCTTATTAAGCTTCACAACAAGACCTGCCACCCTCTCGTTAATGCTATTGAATTCCTGTATGCTACCAGCTATATTCTTATTAACCAGGAATCCGACTCCTAGTTCTCTTCTATCCGCCAAGCCCCGGTAGCACAGGACGTGCCCGCTATTTAGCACTGTATATGCTTCTTTTGGCCTCCTAACTTCACTGAGCCCTATTATATCCCATTTACTGCCCTCTAATTCCTCCAATAGCACTGCTAGACTCGCCTCACTAGATAACGTTCTAGCGTTAAACGTTGCCAGGTTCATATTCCAATGGCGGCCTGTCCGGAGCCAGTGATGCTTAGCACCCTCTGCTGCGTCGCAGGTCTCACCGCCACCGTGGTCAGTTGCTTCGCAGCTGCTGGGGACTGAGGGCCGGGGTTTGATTGTTGTGTTCATAGGAGGTTGTGGCCAAGTACTGCACCAGGGTGGCCAATCCTGCTCTGGTGAGGGAGTGCGTTACCGGTTCTGGTCACCGGGATCAGGCCACACTCCAGGCCTGTTTGTGCAATTTTATCAACACGCGGATTTTTTTTTTAATTCGGTGGAAAATTGCCGGCACCGGGATTCGAACCACGGACCTCTTGCACGCGAGGCGGGTGTTCTACCTCTACGCCAACGCTGCAGTCATACCGACATGGATATCAAACGATCCGCCTTCGCGCAAAGTCTGCGATGGTACGCACTTCGCGCACTTCAGAGCACGTGGAAAAGAGTCACGTGACATCAAATACCTTAGGCAGACAAGATATAATTATGAACCATGCCGACACGTATATCAAACGAACGGGAAAATCGAAAGTTATGCGATGGTGTACACGCAGTTAACGTCAACTCACTTGGGAAAGGGTGTCACGTGACCTCCGTATCCTTCACTAGCTCATGCGTCATTCCCAATCATACTGACATGGATATCAAAAGATCCGGCTTCGAACAAGGTCGGCGATAGTACGCACTTCGCGTACTTCAGAGCACGTGGAAAAGAGTCCAGTGATATCACATAACATTAGCCAGACCATAGATAATTACCAACCATGCAGACATGGATATGAAACGAACAGGTAAATCAAAAGCTATGTGATGGTGCACACGTACTTAACATCATATCATGTCGGAAAGGGTATCGCGTGACTTCACGTATCTTTCGCTAGCCCATGCGTGATTCTCAAAACACTGACATGGATATCAAACGCTTGGGCTTTGATCAAGGTCTGCAGTGGCACGCACTTCGCGTACTTCAGACCACGTGGAAAAGAGTCACTTGGCATCACGTAACTTTAGCCGGGCCATGGGTAATTATTAACTATGCCGACATGGATACCAAACGATCGGGAAAATCAAAAGCTATGGGATGACAGACGTAGTAAACCTCGAACAGCGTGGGAAAGGGTGTCAGGTTACCTCCCGTATCTTTCACTAGCCCAGGCGTAATTCCCGACCACACTGACATGGATATCAAACGATTGGGCTTCGAACTAGGTCTGCGATGGTACACGCGTGAAATCACGAGAAAAAGGGTGTCAAGCGACATTACGCAATTTTCGCCAAGTTCATGGGTCTCTGCCAACCGTACTGACATGAATATCAAACAAACGGTATTCGAAGAGGCTCCGTGATGGCACCCACGCAAGACACGTTAGGCCAAGTGGTAAAGTGTGTCACGTGACCTAGTGCATCTTTCAAAAGCCGGCATGTGATTAACAAACACACTGATATGGTTATTAGGCGAACAAGGATCGCAAAAGCTCGAGATGATGCGCACGTTGCGAATGTCAAGTCAGATGGGAAATGGTGTCACGTGATATTACGTATGTGTCGCCAAGCTCATGGGGCATTCCCAACCATACTGACATTAATGTGAAACCAACCGGCTTCGAAGAAGCCGTGCGAAGGTACGCACGTCGAGTACTTTAGACTGCAAGAAAAAAAGTCACGTAACGTCACGTATGTTTTGCAAGCCCATGGTTAATTTGAAAACATACCGATATCATAATCAAGCGAACGGCAGTTAAAAAAGCTATGCGTTGATACCCACGTAGCGAACCTCAGACTAGGTGGCGAAGAGTATCACGTGACCCCACATAACTTTCGCAGCCCAATCATATTTTTCATTTATTTTGAATTCCATGGACATTGATATTGACACGGGTATAAAACTATTTACAAGATGTATTTACGCAATGCGTATATATACAGCAGCCCAGAATCCCGAGAGGCTGTTTCCACTTGGTCGTCTTCACCGTCGACAACCTTGTCCGCTTTTTCCACTGTAACACGACCCCCGACAGAAAAAGCACCGTCCCGGTGCTTCAGATGGGCCCGTCGGTAAGGGCATAGTAAGGCTTAAGCCGAGATACGTGTAGGTTGTCAGGTGATGTGGAACCGGGTGGCATGACGGAGGTCACGGGGAGTGTCTCGGTAAGTGACATTGGTCACTTGACGTAGAAAAAGGGTAAGGGCCTTTGTATTTGTAGCAGGGAAGAAGTTTCTCGGAGAGTCCCACTCGGTGGCAAGGGGACTAAAGTAGCACGGTAGCCTGGTGAAAAATATATGTCACGATGGCGGTGATCGTAAGCGTGCCGTTGAGTTTTGTGCTATGCCAACAGACGAGTACGCGCAAGCTGGCGCGCATCGTCAGCCTGGGCGATGGCGCCGCGAGTATACTCGGTCCTCGACTCCTGCACCAATGAAAGTGAAGGGTCCAATGGTAATACAGGGCCACGACCGAACAGTAAGTAAGAGTAATACGATGAGTAAGAATAATACGACGTGTTCGTGTCATCTCGCTTACCTGCTTATACGCTACACTATCTGGGCTACCTCATCCTCTCTTTATCCCTGGTAGAGGGCCTTGTTATCACACTGGTCAGCGCACACAGAGAAATACGAAGAAAAACTACTCACTGAAGTAGCGGTGGGGATCGTAGGTGACGTCGCGTCGACACACTGGTTAACCGACTGGCTAACCTGCACATAGGAATTCGGTGCAATACCACTCCCTCGTGTAGAGGAGGAAAACGTAGGACAAACAAGAGTGGGATTTGCACTGGTGGATAATCCCGTCGCACACACCCCAACCGACAAATCTTTTCGTGTTGAGGAGCATGACGGTCAGGCCCGTCGTCTGTGGCGCTTGGCATCCGTTCCATTCATTCCACTCACTAAAACATGACAATATGCATGGTGCCTAGACAGACATATGTTGAGGGCAATGCACTTAGTCACGAACGCGCCACACCTGTAGACACAACACCCAGACATTTCTTCAAAGCTGTCCCTGGGCTGGAATGCAAGAATTTCTTACGGAAAAAGCTTAGAAGCTCTTGACAGCACTTATGGGACCATGGAGCATCTGATAAGTTGCATGTTGTGAAAACCTACAAAAGTGGCCATCCACATCAAGAATACTGCGAACCAAAGTTATTATCTGTCTTCTTAAAATCGGTCACACTAAAGGCACAGATTTGTACCTGCTGACTACTGATGCGCCATCATCATCATCATCATCACCATGATCATCAGCCTGGCTACGCCCACTGCAATTATCACCAATGCCTCTCCCATACTTCTCCAACTACCCCGGTCATGTGCTAATTGTGGCCATGTTGTCCATGCAAACTTCTCAATATCAACCGCCCACCAAGCTTGCTACCGCCACCTGCTACACTTCCCTCCTCTTGGAATGCATTCCGTAATCTTTAACGACCATCGCTTATCTACTTTCCTCATTACATGCCCTGCCCATGCCGATTTCTTTTTCTTGATTTCAACTAAGATGTCATTAACTCGCGTTTTTTCCCTCACCCAATCTCCTCGCTTCTTATGCGCCCTTAACGTTACACCCATTATTATTCTTTCCATAGCTCGTTGCGTAGTCCTCAATTTAAGTAGAACCCTTTTCGTAAACCTATAGGTTTCTGCCGCGTAGGTGAGAACTGGTACGACACAGCTGTTATACACTTTTCACTTGAGGGATAATGGCAACCTGCTGTTCATGATCTGAGAATGCCTGCCAAACGCAGCCCAGCCCATTCTTATTCTTCTGATTATTTCAGTCTCATGATCTGGATCCGCGGTCACAACTTGCGCTATGTAGATGTATTTCCATACCACTTCCAGTGCCTTACTACCTATCCTAAACTGCTGTTCTCTTCTGAGAGTGTTAAACATTACTTTAGTTTTCGGCAGTATAATTTTTAGACCCACCCTTCGGCTTTGACAGTGCTATTGGTCCGCTGAGTTATTAAGCAAGGCAATATCATAGCGAATCGCAAGTTACTAAGATATTCTACATTAGCTCTTATCCCCAATTCTTCCAAATCCAGGTCTCTGAATACCTCCTGTACACACACTGTGAATAGCATTGAAGAGAGCGCATCTCCTTTCCTGATGCCCTTTCTTCAGGATTTTGCAGCTTTCTTTATGGAGGACTATGGTGGCTGTGGAGTCGCTATAGATATCTTTCAGTATTTTTACATTCGGCTCGTGTACACCCTAATTCCGTAACGCATGCATGACTGCTGAGGTTTGGACTGAATCAAACACTTTCTTGTAATCAATGATATCTATATATAATGGTTAGTTATATTCCACACATTTCTCTATCACCTGATTGATAGTGTGAGTATGGCCTGTTTTTCAGTAGCCCTTACGAAATCCTACCTCGTCCTTTAGTTGACAGAAGTCTAAGGCATTCCTGATTCTGTTTGCGGTCTATAATTCTTCAAGTCTTTGGCATCCCCTTTCTTATGGAAAAAGATTATGTTGGCGTTCTTCCAAGATTCCAATACGCTCGAAGTCATGATTCATTGCGTATACAGGGTGGCCAGTTTGTCTAGAACACTCTGCCCACCATCCTTCAACAATCTGTGCCAAATATGGCGCGACGTTGACTGCCTACCACGTGTTGCTGGAATGTCGTCAATGGGAGGGCCACATAAAAAAATATGCAGATTCAACACACTGTGGAAATCGATTTAAGCGAAGCTTTCTCTGCTGGTTACTTTGATTGAAGATAATTGTCGGTGATGTGGACCTTGAAAGCTTAAGTTTTTCAACGATTATTCTAACACAAGAGTGGTGAGTTGATGTTAAACGTTACCTTTCGTGCACACCTGCTGTTTGTCTGCGTAGTGCACAGAATACACAGGGAGAGCTGTTTGCCTTAGGCGTTGTTGCGTGTCATACTTCATAAGCGTTGAGAACGTTGCGGTTTGTAATCGCCTAACATGGCACATCGCATAGTGACAGAGGTAATAAACTTGAATTGGATTGTGGGGCTTTACGTGCCAAAACCACAGCCGCATTAGGAGGCACACAATAGTTGTGGACTCCTGGCTAATTTGGACACCATGGTGTTTTCTTGACGTGTCCCAAAATTTAAGTGCACGTGACCTTTAGGTTTTGCCCCTGTCGAGATGCGGCTGCCGTTGCCGGGATAAAATCCGCGACCTCGAGCATGCCGTATGCGCAAAGGTACCACGGCGGGCACAGAAATGTTTATTCCGGAGTGTCGCTTCCACTTCCGTAGTGTGGCCTCGAGGCCTGGACCCTGCGGTGTGCTTTAATTAATGCGGATGTGCTTCTGCACGCCCTGTGTAAGCTGTCAGCTTGACATATCTGTATCTTGTTTATTTTTCAGGAATAGCGGAAACGTACTGTACCGTACCTTGAACATAAGTTGATGCAGTTTCCTTGCAACCGCTGTGGCGCCTATAGTAGTGATGTTTCCTTGATTTCTCACGTCACCTTCCTCATCTGCTCCCTCGTATGCGACCTTCTTCTCCCCATTGCTCTTAACAGTTTTAGCTACGTCCCACCTGGACTTGCACGTTAGTAGAAAGGCAAGCGCTGCAGTTTCTGCAATACTTTTGAGGGGGTCAAGGATAATAACAGCTATCAAGAAGCTGAAATGGTGAGTCCTAGGGAGTTGCACAGGGAATTGTGGACATTCTACGTGGTGGGGTCCAAACGAGTTTCTTGTGTCACCTTTATTTAACGCCTCTCTCCTGTCATGTATACACACGCTCTGAACCACCTCCTGACGCGGTGCGCCAGACAGCAGCAACAGCAGCAGTAGCAGCACCAGTGAGAAAGTGGAAGTAAATATCTGCGCTTTAAAAAAAACACTCTTTCCTTCACGACACCGTCAACAAGTTCCACTGCATCCAGGAATATTACTTAGCAATCACCCGCTCTTTGACACTATAATATAGCTTTTTAAGTGATGCCCGTGCACTCCATATTATGCATGGAAGTGCTCCGTAGCATGGCCTCTGTCAGAATTTATTGCTCCGTTGGAAGTATTTAGAGCACGAGTTGCCCGGCCCTTGCTCTCGTGGGCGCAGGTGAGACAGTAGTCAGGCTTGCATATTCTCACATTACTTCTATGATAACTTCGCATCATGCATTCTATCTGCACAGTCCACCTCACTGGTCGTTGTCATATTTGAATACACATATATTTTACGCATATGTACATGGACTGATTTTAAGCCTTTTTACAGGCGAGGAATATTGTTGACAGCATTTTCATTGTCAAGTAGCGGCGCTATGTGTTTGGTGCTCCTTGAACAGAATTGGCCTTTGCTCCACAATAGCTCATTAATCAATGAATCATAGTTTTTTCTTACATGTAATCATCCACAAATCATTGGTGTATTTTTTTAAGCTACCTGCTTGGTTCTAATGAATACCTAGTATACAATTTACCTTTTTTGAGTGATTGAATTGATTGAATACTTCGGTGTAACTTTAGAAATTAATATAAAGAAAGTCTACATTTTGCAACACAAGGCTTTTTGCACAATTTGTAACGAACCAAATAAATTCGCTACGTACGATTTATTTGCGCACATTCGCCGTGTTCTCAAAAAAGTATGTTCGAGGATTCCGCTGATTTTTCCCAAACAAATTTTCTTTAGCATAACTTTCAAAACAAAATTTTGTTGATTACCTTCAACCGCCTGCCTTGCCTGCTCTTCTCCTACTGACCACATTACGTTATGACGTAAAGGGTGGCACCTGCGTGGCATGCTGGAATGAATTGCTGACGGCAGCGTCGAGGAACCGAAGGAGCGTAGGTTGTACGTGGACAGGCAGATGATGGGTATAAAGGGGTGTTCTGCTGTTACCTGCCCGAAATTAGACCTCGATCGCCAGCCAAACAGTATGAGCTTATGTCGGTCGGGTTTACCCAAGGTTAGGCCCATCATAGTCACCGAGTTCACGCGTCTTTTCTACCAGCGGGCCTGAGCGACTGACGTGGCGCTAATTTGGCCATTAGGATTTAGAAAACTCTTTTGCAGTTCAATTTGGACAATACAGATATAAAATAAACTATTCTTCATTTTGTACAGTGCGCATACAAATACTTTGGAGAACGCTTAAGCTTCCTATTTAAAGGGACACTAAAGGTAATTATTAAGTCAGCGTGGACTGTTGAAATACCATCCCAGAAACCTCGAAACGCTTGTTTCGTGCGAAGAAGAGACTTACTTTAAGAGAAAATACGTTCCGCGTACCCCTAGCGCAGTTCAAGTCACCCGCCCTCCGATCGAGGAGTATTGACATCATGGTCTCATAGTGACGTCGCGCCGTCGGTGAGTAAAACGGCTCCCGCTGACGGCGCTACGGCTTTTCTGCACAAAACGCAAACGCGCGGCCAGAAACAGATCCAAGACAGAGCCGACAGCAGCGCGATAGCGGAAATAAGGTGGCTAGCGGAAGGGAAAGCGCAACACGATAAGCTGGTTCTTTATTTTATGACGCCAACTTTGACGCTCGTTGTAATGGATGACCCTGGCAACGACACATTAGCTCGCGATGCAGGGCTCGAGTTCAGCGACTTAAGCACGGATGAACGTGACCTGCTGTTGAGGGCTCGCGCTGCCGGCGTCGTTTCGTACTACTACGACGACGGCCTGCTTTGAAAGGCACTTCCCGCGACTTCAGTAAGTGGGCGTTGAACCCGTAATCCTCTGGAGGAAAGTGCACCGAGCACACTACTTGATTTTTCAGCTCTTTGCCAGCGCGCTGTGGCAGAGGCACTGCACTTGACCACTTCGAACGGAGAGGCTCCCTCGTTGGCACACAGCGATAAGTAACGTTGGATTCGCCGCTGCAACTGCGCTTGGCCAAGTTCCGCGGACCGTTCGCGCATCCCACGACATCACATGGACGTGGCATTCTCGCTGCTTGTTCCAACTGCATGTTTCGCGAGCCAGCAGGACCACCGCAGCACGACGCGATAAAGAAACAA
This sequence comes from Dermacentor variabilis, assembly GCF_050947875.1. Taxonomy (NCBI): domain Eukaryota; kingdom Metazoa; phylum Arthropoda; class Arachnida; order Ixodida; family Ixodidae; genus Dermacentor; species Dermacentor variabilis. The sequence goes on from NC_134574.1 coordinate 27,726,408, forward strand.
CTGAAACTCCAAAGCGCGCGCGGCGCAAGGTCGAGCGCGCAGAGTCGAGCGAAAACGAAGCCTTTCGATCACCCACACTACTCAAGGGTAACGGCAAAATGTTATTTTTTTCTTAGAATCGAATAGAAGTAGACAAGTAGCATTTTCTTCCGTCTTATAATCTAATGAAATGAACTTTTTAATACGAGTAGTTGAGTACTAGTGACATAAATTATGATGAGGAGTGCTTTCGTCATCGGGCTAGTACCGGAATGTCGCTGGGGGATCTCAAATGGTGTCATGCATTTACCTCAATTTCTCGGTTACTAAAGCTCTGTTCACGATTATATTGTCGCCTTAGACGTTCTAGAACATTGCTTTATCACATTAACTTGACTTTCTGGTGATCTTTCTTGTCCCTTTAAGAGTGGAATGCGATAGCATTAAAAGATACACGACTGCTTTCAACAATTCCCGGCAAGTACAGCTTGTGTAAGCTTAACTTTTCCAGGGAGACGCTAGTGCCAAATGCTATAGAAGAGCGCGAGCTTTCTGTTACCAGGGTGGCCTGTTTCGTGGGCCGATCCTAGAGATATTGCACAGCCGCACCAAAAAAGTTCATGATTTGCAAGCTTGATTATTGTTTAATACTTTTAATATTTCAGCCTTAGCAAATTTAACATCAAGTGCATGTGCTGTCGGTGTTTGTTTCATGCCGTTTATTTGCGGGCTGTAATTCTCAGCATTCCGAGGAATAACTGCGAAAAAATTGGCCCTGGCTTAGCCGAGCTAACCCTGGATGTGGAAAGCGATAACTTAGTTTAGTCTGGTTGAGTCTTCGGTTCAGTTGGTTAACGATTCTTTTAGGTGCAGTTATTACAGATATACATACAATAATTGTTAAGCGAGCTATGACGGCTGTGCCTAGGTCGGTAGCTAGACATAACCGTGATTAGGCTTGGGTAGACACGCATTGCTCGATGGTGCGACGCCTGGGGCGTTATACCGTAAAGCTATTCCAAAACTTTTTATTCCAATTCTGCAATCAGCCTTTCATTATTGGACAAAATCTTTTTTGAACCATGCCCATTTTGCCTGTCTTCCAAGAAACGTTCCCCATCTGATATGTCAAGAAGCTCCCCATTTGATATGACGCGTACACACTGATTATGCATGACTAGACCAAACAAAAAAAATGTTATTTCTGAGTCGACGCCTTTGCGCCATTAGCGCTCGGTTATCTGTGAAAAGTTTTTGGGCTACACCCACTTCACCTGCCTATCACGTGACGTCACAAACCCGCTAAAACTCACCGCGTCAAAGAAACGTCTACGCGTTAAAGATGCATTAATATGCCGAACAAAACTGAATTTTTTTCCGAATAGCCGCAGGCTGACCCATTCCAAAAGGCATAAAAGATGGCTGCCGCCGATTTCTTGGGCACTGGCTACTCGCACCTGTCGAAGAGCATGGGTCTGTTTGCCTACAATAAAACCTTTTGCGTTGATGTGTAACGTTATCGAGCCCTTTCGACATGTTTAAGACCTCGCTATGCCAACTGTTCTTTGCTGAGGATGTGTTTTAGCGGCATTCTTAACCTGCCGTTGCATGCTGCCGTGATTTTCGACCAGCCACGTCAAGCCAAGTAAGGGAACGCGAACCAATAGCAGACACCGGCACCCTCGTCTTCATGCTGTCATCGATTTTCAGTGCACTAGCTCGGCCCCTTGGAATCTCTCCCCACTTGAGCATGCTCCTAGCCTCTTGTCAGCCAATTGCAATTGCAGACAAGCCGCTCAGCGTAGCAATGTTATTCGTTCTTAAAGCAAACAAAAGTGACCTCCTATAAAGGAGGACAGCGTTTGATTGGTCTGTTCAGAAAACCTTGCGGGTCATCGCCAGATGCTTGCGTCGGCGGTTAGTCATATTTGACGTCAGGAGATTGTAATAAAAATATATTGGAATAGTATTACGTTATTGGGCCCCTGTTGGGCCACATGGAAAGCGCAAGTGCTATACATGCAAACAGACGCCCCGAACATGCGCATTGTCGAAGCACAAACTGCTGAGTGTGCGAACACGGTCGCTACATTAATCTCAAGGGCGCGACGGATGTTGCATTCCGGACCTTCTTCAGGGAAGCAGTCCACCGGGCGATATCCTCGGGGTGGTGAAACGCCGCTTGGCGACTGAGGAAAGCCTGCCGCTCCCGGGCAACGCTCAGAGAAGACGGGTTGGCCTCTCTCTTATCCGTGGCCAAGCTCGCAATGGCTAGGCGAGCAGGGCGCTCCACTTAGCGAGCCGCGCGACGAGTCACGTGGCCAGGAAGTGATCCAACTGCGGAAAGCGCATGCGCCAAGCAGGCAGCGGCGGGATGAGCTGGTCGCGGCGTGGTTAGCAACACAAAGGATGAACAGCTCTAGTGATAGAATGCTGTGAAAATTTAACCCCCATATACGGCATGTCATTTAGGAAGGCCTGGGACCTACATATGCCTAAGTATATACGGGAAGTATATACTGGGACGCGGGCGGCGGACGCCGATACCAGATTTTCTGCAACATAGGGCCCTTAACGAAAAGCGAGAAGTCTGGACATGGCACACTGTCAACATCGGTACTTTGCCATTCTCGAAAGCTGCCAGTCGCACTCGCCGACGCTTCCAAAATAAATGTGACTTCACTCATTCTGTAATTTAGCGTATTTTACTGATCCATTATTTAGCTTCCGAGGTACACTGTTTCTCTCTTACCCTAAACGGCAACAAGTAGAGGCCCCTTGATGCATCAAATTCTGCCAGCAGCAAGCGCCTTTTCAGCTGCCAGTGGGGTCAGTACAGGCATGGAGGTTTCTGCGAGAAAACTTCGTTCTCTCTAAATGAACGATTATGCACGTAAAGTCTTAATATTTCTCTTATGGAACACGTAAATTGTGTAGAGTAAAATAATACAGACCATGATAAGTATGCAGCATAAAAACACGAACAACGTCACCTTGCTCCATGCGTTTCAATTGTCTTTCACTGCAACTTTCGAAAGACAGTTGTTCAACACACCTTGGAATATGCATGCAATCTTCGTGATTGCCTTGAGCTTCAAGCTGACCTCTCACCTATCCGCATTCCTAATGTGCCCCTGCTCGCTTTCGAGTTTCTCAACAAAGACCGGCATTATTCGTTATAAATTGTGCTGTGCACGCCGCAGCGAACTGTAAAGAAGCACAATACCAGCCCTATCTCAAAGTAACCGTGGCATTTAGCCGGTTATTCACCTTGTGTTACGCCGACTTAAAGAGCGACAGCTTGCTTGCTCCTGTTGTAATATTTGTACAAGTTCGACGCATCATGAATGGTGGAGGAGAGCATGACATTGAGGGACTCGTCATTACCGTTCCCGTCAAATTGTACAGCAGGATTTATTCATTAACTCGAAATGTTCACGAAGACCATGCCTTCATTGCTCACATGAAACCAATAGTTTTCAGCAAGACAGCATACCTCTCTGACATGATGAAAAAAAGAAGGTTGAAACCCTAGCTGGACGTGTTGTGCCGAAGTACGTTCTGCAAGTACTTTAGTAGCACCCTTGCCGGCTCCTGTTTAGACGCTCCTCCCAACAATGACTGATTGCTACTGCCCGTGGATTCCGTAGAAACTCTGCCGCAGTGTCCCGACATGTACAATACAGTTGATGTATGTGTGGCACAAGGGTCTGTGGTGTGGGAAAAAAGAGCGCGACCTGGCTATAGCTCCTGATTAGCAAAAAAACCTTTCAGCATAATCAATTACGAAAGCGAGGGAGAGCGGTCTATTCCTCAGATATAACCTGGCAGGTTATACCAAGAGCTCATTCCAAGCTGTTTACACATGCCACCAGTGTGATGCATCGCAAAGACCTCCACAGTGTCTCACCTCATCACATCCTTTTCATGGCAAGGAAGCTGCTTCGATTTAGAATGAGTAGCTGTCGAACACTTCAGACGAAGACTTCATGCAGGATTTCAAAGGCCAAGACATGGCCTATATGAAGGGGGTTCCCAACATGGTCCACTACTGGCTGCAGCGAAAATAGATGTCGCCGCTATGATACGCCAGCTTGGAAAACCACTGCATTCCTTCCCTTGTCGGCCTGAGAGCATTGGCCGCGTTACTCACCCTGATTGAGCGGTTGCACCATCAAGAGCATGGCTTACAAGGGGACGTGTCGATTATGCAATTCATGTACCGCCATCAGCTCGTCAACACTGACACCGTGATGTGTACTATTTGCTTCCACAAGGTCTTCTGCGTCATCATAAACGTTCTGCATAAGCGCACTCACTCGCCTTTGAAAGCCTGCCACCCCGTGAATTACCTCAACTCCATTGCCGGTGTAGTACAGACGATCAAATCTTACTCTGACTGGATAACGCACCTGACTAAACCATCTGCTTGGAGATGTCAAAATCATCCACCTCCCTGCGGACCTGATGTGCCTCGATACCTCTCTGTTGCCGCACCTGCGCCCTCAAGTACACCAACAGACACGCACCTGTTACAAGCGCAGAAACTGTCGGTGCAGTTTGGGCACTCCTCCCTGGCTCGCTGGCGACACCATGGCCAAGCCAAATTCTTGCTTGTGCTAGTTGGTTAACACTTGAACCAACTAGCCAGGACGGCTAGTTGACAGGACCGACAGGACCGGACAAGACCGAAACCACGGGACCGGCGCCGGCCGTGTCGTTTGTGTTCTTCTTTTGTCCTGATCTTTGTGCCCTGCTCTACACACATTCAAGACACCATGTTGCTGCTTCCCTATTCGCCCGCGAAGACAATGCCGACACAACCGGTGCGCGGCACTGAAGGAACGCTTCTTGGAGACGCAGCCTCTCTAGAAAGCACAGACTTCGACAATATCGCTGATTCATCCGATACCATGCATTGGTTTCCCAGGAACATTACGTCTAAGTGATCCACGCTCGTGTGACGTGCCCCCCTTTGCTTTTCCAAACAATCATTCAGTAAAAGGGGATCAACACTATGAATTTTTTGTCGCCTCCACACTAAACTCGAACATGAACCTCCAGATGGTCGTATACGCCTAACCATGTGCTGCTTCTGTCGTAGATCACGTCAATATGTCGAATCGCGAAGTTTGAAACTCCCAGAAAGCTATGAGGGACATTTTGGCAGCTACTCCAAACTTAGCTTATGCGCAAGCGCTTTGATAAATCGGCGTTACGATGCTAAAGGCTGTTGAGATGAGTGCTCAGGAAGCTGCTGCACGCACCTCCATTAGGATATGTCTGAGTCCAGTACATGTATGATTTTCATTTCCCTTGCCTTCCCGAAGACCACACCCGCTTTCGCTCAACGCGCGAGCAGGTGAAAGAAGCCGTCTCGGCGAGCCGTCATCGGATGTCTGGTAATTTTTGGTGTGGTGAAGATATAAACAACGGCCTCACAATTTATAATACTTTGCGGCGCAATATATTGTGCAAAGCTAGCCAAACCAACCTAAATTCGCTATCGCTGCAACTCTATCGAAGGCTCGTTCAGCTACAAGCAGTCCCACTGTTCCTTGCTTTCCGCAGAGAACTGTACATTTTTTTATTACAATACTTTTGAGAATATGTGGGCTCAAAACGTGGAGGCTTTGTGCCCGAAAGAACTGAGTACGATCAGAAGTTCGATATGCAAGCGCTGCGTCAAATATGCCTCCGGATGCATGAAGAGGACGACCGCGGTACCGTACCACACACTTCAAGTGACCGGCCGCACGTGCCTTTGGTCGATGAGAATGACGACAAAGATCTGATAGGGGCGCCTGAAGCTAAACCCCTGTGCGAGGACTGCACGGGCGAGGACGTCATGACCGGTAACGCCTACAGCGAAATGATGCGCCTCACCAAAAAGAAGCAGTTAGGAGTTCTTCGTGAAGTAATACAACGCCTAACGACACCGTCCTCCAATCCACTGAGAATTTTCGTGACTGGTGTTGCCACTTGTGGCAACACCTTTCCTTTGTGCCTTATCATGGACATCTACAACCGCTATACTACCACTGCCTTGACGTACACACACAGGGCGTATGTCGCGTGCGCCGGAACAAGCAAGGCAGCGCTTGCGGTTCAAGGCTCAGTGTGAGTACCGACGGGGGCTTGCCCAACTGAAACCTCAACTCCTTCCGTACAGCGTTCAGCAACGTGAAGTGCGTCATGGTATACGAATGCGGTGTGATGAGCAGCGAAACTAACAAGGGCAGAAGATTGCCTTCAACAGATCACGAGGATTCACAACGACCTTTTCGGCAGCTTAGACTTCGTCCTGTGCCGTTGCTTGCGGCAGCTGCCCCCGTCCGTGCCAACGAGGTCTAAAAAGGCACTGGAACACGCAACAACATATTCAGCACCCACGTAGGTTACCATAAGTTATCGTATTTCCCGTTTATGCAAGTCGCCTTCCAGAGCGATGTCATAATCTGCACCGCCCTGTCAAAGATCCGCGACGCTCATCCGCTCGCAAAGAAAGAAGTTAATTGGTATCTTTTGCGGTGGCTTCCTATCCCAATACGTTGCAAAGTGCTGCTGTCCTCACGCCGTCACGACTTGCTATTCTAACAAGGACTGTGAAGCGTACAACATGCAGGGCGCCATCCAAGGCCTGAACGCAATTTACGAGGTTAATGCAGTTGTCGCCATCATTGCTACTGCAGTAGCTCGCGAAGCGCAACGTGCCGAAGGACGAGGTTATGGAGGATGAACAAGGTGACTTCACCTGATGTGGCAGACGGAAGCGCTAGAGTTCCGGCACAGCGCGTGAGGTGGACCTCAAGGACGAACACTCAGTGGTCGGCGTTTGGAATATTCGGAACGGGCCCGTACAAATTCCGATGCGGTCGAGTGGCCTCGTGGTTGCGCTAGCTTGACTTATGGAGCGCTGGCACTCGGAGCTCGAGTGGATGTGCTGCAGGAGAAAGTGACACATTCCAAGCCAGTGGTACCGGAAACGCATGTGTACGTAGGTCTTTCGTACTGCCGCACGGGCGTATTAAGGTACACTCGTTAACCGCACCCACCTTCGTTGTCCGACACGATGGCGTCGTCCTAAAGGTGCCACTACTCTGCTTGTCCGAAGCAAGGGCACACACTGCCGTAGACTTGCTAGGTTATAAATGTGTTTACCTGGCAAAATGTCACGATCACAGAACTGCTGTAGTCCCGTTTATAGGCACTTACACGGAACTACACTCTTACCGCGAAGCATTCCCCACGAAGTCAAATCCTTGCCCTGATGAGTTGTGGTGATGTGTGTTCCGTTAGAACCTAAGAGGGGTTCATCGTAGCAGAAGTGTACTTCTCGCGTCGGAACCTCGTGCACCAGGATGACTAACTTCGTGCTGTATAAAATCTATGCGGTGTGTATCTAGGATGGGCTGGTCAATATTCCCAGAGACTTCGGCGATGTTATGAATGGCCTGCCGAGGCGGCAACGTGCAAGTTATTTCAGCCCGCTGCACGTGTTTCGATCCACCCTCAGAGAACCAGCGAGGACAGCGCTAACCAACCGTGAACTTCCTTTGGAGAACTGCGGACTACGGCAGCTCTGGAATTTAGAGGCGCCGGCTGGGTTCGGGCATGAGCACCTGGCTACGGGGACCCAGGACAGTGGACACCACGACGACGGCGCTGCAAAGATCGTCTGCCCTCGGAGGGGGCACTGAAACCTGTGTGTGCGTGTGTGCGTTTGTAAAACGTCCCGCAGAGAGGCGGCTTGTTTACGCTGACGTCGAACGTTTTGCCTCACCTAGGGATCTAGGGAACACGAAGTGGATATAACCAGCTGTTGTCGGCGGCTAGTGTGTGCTCGTCGTCGCGCTCTGTGCTGGTCAATGTACTCGTGAGCTGTGTGCTCGTTTGCTGTATGCTTTGTCTTGTGGGCTCCATTTGGGAGTGACGCTAGACTGTGTAAATGTATCCCATGTTTAAAATGTAAATACGGCAAATAAATCCTGCTCGCCTAAACCCCGACAAATAGTCAAGCTCCTTCCTACAGCTACGACTGCCAAATCCTACAGCGTCAATGCCATTCCACTGCAAAGTGAGTGGCTCGTCATATTCGTCGGTGCCAAACTTGGACTACACCTCCTGTCGGACGTCACGCGTCCTAATACATGCGACAACACTTGCTTTAACCTTGTCATGGGAAAGGGTGTCACGTTGCGTACCAAGTGTGCTGCGTGCCATTTAGAACCTGCTTCAGCGACCAAAAAGACAGCTCTTGCAATCGACGAGTGAACTTTGTTCAAGTGGGTCCTTGTGGGTCCTCACTGCGTCACATTTACGTGTGTTTACATCCTCATGGTATATTTACTGTACTGACTTTAAACGCCTTATAACACTGTAATTACTTCTTCTGAAATGATTATTGCAGTAGCAAAATTCTAAGCACATTTGAGCGCGTGTTCGATCGCGAATGTCTCCCTTGTCTAGTGTTGCAAGCCGTGTGAACAGTTGTAGGTGCAATGGCGGCCACACCAGAGCGACGGTGAGTCGAGACCGCTGCTCGCGTTCTACATTTGAGTGCGCTACCTTTCACCACGCCCTACAGTGAACGTCATGTCATCTACTCACATATCGAAGCACGGCACACATGCATCGGTTACTGAAGCGGCAATGCGGAATGTATTTAGCCTTTTGGACCTGTACACGCTTCCCACAGGAGGACCTTTTCATCAATGTCAGCGCTCTATAAGAAGATTATCGTCGTCATGCAGTCTCTTTCTTCATATGAGGAAGGCCACGCCTCCGCACACCTGCCTACTTTCAATATCGTGTTTACTACAATTCATTGAACTCATAGCTCCTGAAGCTGCTAGCCTTAATTTGTACATTATTCTCGTGGCTTGATATCGCGTGCATTGCCTTATCGTTCCTGCAAAACTGTGATCTTTTCTGCTGACCCAACTTTGGATGTGCAAAGAAGCGGGCGCTGTGTGAATATCGCTAGCAGTTGTGCATTGAGCAAAATTAATATAATCATGAATTACCCGAATATTCTGGAATATTGTAGGGCCCCTATGATGAAGGAGAGAACTAACCATTAATGATTACATCTTTTTACTTCCCACGGGCTGGTGGATTTAGAGGACGTCTTCAGACACCTGATACCTAATAAATTTAATAAGCTGAAAACGCACAGGGGTTCGGTTAGTCAGATTGTTGAAGTCAGACGTTGAAGCAGTGTACTCCTGTTTCACATGCACCATACTGTCAGCTTCCCTCAACATAGGAAACACCGCGTCTCATGCCTGCATCGTTTTACTTTCTGTTTATTTTATACAGGCAAGGATTCCTGCTTTACAATTTCGCCGTCAGTTTTTCTAGTCATCAGCTATATTCCACCTTGGTTTCCGGTTTCTCCTTCAGTGTTGGTGCCGCGCTCGCTGAAACCACCACACATTTATGAATGCGCTTCCATTTTATGTTGGGCGCTGTCTATCACTTGCACCTCTCAAACACCCCTGTGGTTCTCATAACGTATCAGTGAGAAAAAGAAAAGGAAAAATGCATTTACTGCATATATTCATAGTCTTACAATATCTCTTTAGCTACAACCACAAGGCGTATTGCTGTGCAGTGGTAGATACAAGTTGCGTAGGCAATTTCTTTACCAGAAGTAGAAATACTTGCCAAGATTACTTTAGCAATTCTTGCTGCAGGCGAGTCAATAATATTTTTCAACGAAGCACCCTCCCTCCATCGCTTTGTCTTGCCTAATTGTGAATATACACGTTCTAGGACAGTCTTTAGTTCACTGCTCACAAAACACTAGATAGAGGGATATAATGTTGCGAAACAGCACATGGGTTATTAGGGATGCTGAAGTGGGGTTCTGTTACAGTGATGACGATTTAATTTCGCTTGCTGAGCACCCAGTTCTAAGCCTTGGAAAATATTTGCATTTTAGGGCCGTACAAATTTGTTTACCGAGCCTGACATTGTCTTAGGTACTTTTCATGGGAACGCGCGTACAAAGCAGGGGCTGCAATTGAAACAACCACAATCTTACGAATATTTGCTTTTGAAATAGTTTCTTTCCTTAGATGCGCCGATCACATGACATTTATTGCAGCTCACTTGAGCAAGTACTTTCGTTCACTATAATGCTTTCGCAGGAACTTGACAGTCCTGATGAGAATAAAGAAGCAAGGCAATACCGAAACCTACATCGAAGCAGTTGAAGTAGGAGGAAAAGGTGAGACATTGCTTTGGTTTTAAAGGTAAGGTCTTTGCTACTGTTCCCGCGGTGACGTAGAGGTAGAACACCCGCCTGGCGTGCACAAGATCCGTGGTTCGAATCCCGGTGCCGCGCAATTTTCCACCGAATTAAAAAAAATCCACGTGTTGATAAAATTGCATAAACAGGCCTGGAGTGTGGCCTGATCCCGGGGACCAGAACCGGTAACGCACTCCATCACCAGAGCAGGATTGGTCACCCTGGTGCAGTACTGGGCCACAACCTGCTATATAAACACAACAATCAAACCCCGGCCCTCAGTACCCAACAGCTGCGAAGCAAATGAGCACGGCGGCGGTCAGACCTGCGACTCAGCAGATGTTGTTAAGAATCCCTGGCTCCGGACAGGCCGCCATTGGAACATGAACCTGGCAACGTTTAACGCTAGAACGTTATCTAGTGAGGCGAGTCTAGCTGTGCTATTGGAGGAATTAGAGGGCAGTAAATGGGATATAATAGGGCTCAGTGAAGTTAGGGGGCCAAAAGAAGCATAAACAGGGTTAAAAAGCGAGCACGTCCGTGCTTCCGCAGCTTAGCGGAGAGACGAGAACTAGGAGTGGGATTCCTGATTTATAAGGATATAGCTGGTAACATACAGGAATTCTATAGCATGAACGAGAGGGTGGCAGGTATTGTGGTGAAACTCATTAAGAGGTACAAAATGAAGGTCGTACAGGTGTACGCCCCTACATCCAGTCATGATGACCGGGAAGTCAAAAGTTTCTATGAAGACGTAAAATTGGTGATGGGTAAAGTCAAAACGAAATACACTATACTGATGGGCGACTTCAATGCCAAGGTAGGCAAGAAGCAGGCTGGAGTAAAGGCAGTGGGAGAATATGGCATAGGCACTAGGAATAGCAGGGGAGAGTTATTAGTAGAGTTTGCAGAACAGAATAATATGCGAATAATGAATACCTTCTTCCGCGAGCGGAATAGCCGAAAGTGGGCGTGGAGGAGCCCGAACAGCGTGGCTAGAAATGAAACAGACCTCATACTCTGCGCTAACCCTGGCATCATACAAGATGTGGACGTGCTCAGAAAGGTGCGCTGTAGTGACCATATAGGATGGTAAGAACTTGAATTAGCCTAGACCTGAGGAGGGAACGAAAGAAACTGGTACATAAGAAGCCGATAAATGAGTTAGCGGTAAGAGGAAAAATAGAGGAATTCCAGATCAAGCTACAGAACAGGTATTCGGCTTTAACTCAGGAAGAAGACCTTAGTATTGAAGAAATGAACGACAATCTTGTTGCCATCATTAAGGAGTGTGCAATAGAAGTCGGTGGTAACTCCGTTAGACAGGATACCAGTAACCTATCGCAGGAGACGAAAGATCTGATCAAGAAACGCCAATGTATAAAAGCCTCTAACCCTACAGCTAGAATAGAAGTGGCAGAACTTTCGAGGTTAATCAACAAACGTAAGACAGCTGACATAAGGAAGTATATTATGGATATAATTGAACATGCTCTCAGGAACGGAGGAAGCCTAAAAGCTGTGAAGAAGAAACTAGGAATTGGCAAGAATCATATGTATGCGTTAAGAGACAAAGCCGGCAATATCATAACTAATATCGATGAGATAGTTCAAGGGGCTGAGGAGTACTATAGAGATTTATACATTACGAGTGGCCGCCACGACGATAATGGAAGAGAGAATAGTCTAGAAGAATTCGAAATCCCACAGATAACGCCGGAAGAAGTAAAGAAAGCCTTGGGAGCTATGTGTGATGTTGTTAGGATCGTCACGTTGCAAAGCGTGTGACGCGAGGAAGATGGAGGAGACGGTGCATGATGAGCAAACACACAATTATATTAGACGGCACGTGAACACGAAAAAATATCTTAACCTAGACCCACACATACAAGGTTGTTCGTAAGTAGGAAAAAATGCAGTCTCACGAGGTTGCGGTTAAGTCCGGAGTGTGGTGACACGCAGAGTCCTTGACATGAAACGATTGTTCGTCGAGTGATGACCGGCGTGGAATAGCAAACGCAGCAGCACGGGCAGGAAAAGGTGAACGGCCCACCGCTCCGTAGACGAGAACAGGCCACTCGGTCGCCCGGTCACTCGAACCTCGCGCGTAGAAGCGGGTTCCAAGATGCCGGCCGGCCGACCTGGGGCCTCGTGCAAGGCAACGACCCGAGGCGCTCCTCGTCTCGACGACGGACGCTCGCTCTCCCGAACCTCGCGCGTAGATGCGGGCTCGAGGCTGCAGCAGGCCGTTCCGGGGTCTCGTGCCGTGCAACGACCCGAGGCGTTCCCTGTCCCGAAGGCGGACGCTCGGTCAGGTGAACCTCACCGGTAGATGTGGGTTCCGTAGACCCGGTGGCCCTAGTCGCCCCGGCGTTCCAACGATCTCCGTTGCGCGAGACCCCTTTTCACGCGCTCCACGAGCCTCCCTCGTCTTTCTTTTTCTCTTGTTGAGGACGGCAGCAATGTCGTCTGCTCTTGCGCTCGGTAGTTTGTGCGCACTTCTTCACAATCACACTCTACTTAAGAAAGTTCTTTCGTTCAAAGAACTTAAGGGTACTCGATAGCTGCTGGTCCACCGTAGCACACACACACCACAAGAGTATAGCCACTGCACCGCATATCTGAGCACCGCACACTCGGTACGTATGAGTACACATAAAAATTACCACAGCACTACAGTGTCGAGCACCGCACACTCGGTATGTAAGAGTACACATGAAAATTACTACAACACTAGAGTTCCGAGCACCGCACACTCAGCATGATGACTACCTTAACAAGACACAACACCACGATAGAGGGTGAAAAAAAGTCCACAAAACTAACATGCCAGGAAATGTTGTTCAATATTAAAGTTGCACCGGTTTGAAGTGCTTGCTATTTCAACACCATGTTTAGACACCATGTTTAAAACACCCTGAGAGAACGATTCCGACAGACTCACGTCGGCCGCCGCTTCTTTTCCTTGAAACGGTACGCATGTCGATCGTCATTTTCGGTGTCATCAGTCTGACAAGCAGCTGGCGCTTTCGGTAACGGCGGTGATGTAGGTACCCGTTCCTCATACTTTTTCAGTAGATTTACATGAAATAGTGTCGTCCTTGTCCCGAGGTCAATAACGTAATCGACGTCATTTTTCCTCTCAAGTACAGTGAATGGCCCTTTCCACGTAAGAATCAATTTGTTGTTGTCTGAAGGCAGCAGTAGCAAAACCTTGTCTCCAACGGCTAAATGACGTGGTCTGGCCTTCCGGTCATAGTGTTTCTTCTGTAGAAGTTTAGCTTTTTGAAGCTCCTCCTTGGATAAACGACAAGTGTCTTCAAGACGCTTCCGTAGCTCCACTACATACTCGTATGAGGTTTTTGTGTCATCATCAAGATGATCACCTGTCCATAATTCTTTCAATATCGCCATGGGTCCTCTGACATGACGGCCATACAACAAGTCAAAGGGTGAAAAACCCAGGCTTGACTGAGGGACTTCGCGATAAGCAAAAAGCAAGGGTGCCAAGTAACGGTCCCATTTTTTCGGGCTCTCTCGACAAATTCGTCTTATCATTTGTTTAAGGCTGCCGTTGAACCTCTCCACAAGGCCATTTGCCATCGGATGATATGGAGTTGTTGGCAACTGCGTAAAAGAGAGAAGACGGCTCAGTTCCTTCATCAGGCGTGACGAGAATGATGTGCCTCTGTCACTGATTATCTCCTGTGCGACTCCCACACGAGAGAACATCTCTAGAAGTGCCTCAGCAATTTTTTCTGTTTCAATGCTTGGCAGTGCCACAGCGTCAGGATACCGCGTTGCCATATCGACCATTGTCAGAACGTACTTATTCCCTTTCTCTGACATGGGAGTTAATGGTCCCACAATGTAAATGGCAACTCTCTTAAAAGGGGTATCAATGACGGGAGTATTTCCCAATGGTACTCGACCTATTAGATGTATGGGAAAAGTCCCCTGGCACGTATCGCACGATTTAACAAATCGCGTGATGTCTGATTGGAATCCAGGCCAGTAGAACTCTTCGCTCACACGGTCTGTGGTTCGCTTTATTCCTTGATGTCCGGCAAGGATCCCTTCGTGAGCCATTTTCATCACAAAATGACGAAGGCTTCTGAGTACGACAAGCTGTTCCATTTGTTTCTTTGACCGCAGTGTGTATCTTCGGTAAAGAATTCCCTCCTTTATAAAGAATTGGACGTCGGCGAACCTAGCCTTCATCCCTTTGTCCACTGCTTCAAAGCATTTACGTAGACTGCTGTCCTCCCTTTGCCTGCTTTTCAAGTCGATTGGGCTGATGTCTAGGGGGTTTATAGCTGGTACTGGTAATGAAGGCGGACTTGATCTTGGCTGTCTGGTTGTCGCCGCCACTTCCGACTTGTCCCTGGTTTCACTAGCAGCCGATGATAACATGTCAGCAGAGATGGATTCATTAGTAGAACCGTTTCCACCTTCTGCTCTAAAGCAATCATCCGCAGCGCTTGGTGTATAAAGATGTCTTTTCCATTCATTGTCAGGATTGGAGGCATTCCGTACGCCTTCCACATTTCCCAGGACAACATCATATAAGGGATTGTCCATGCATAAAACTCTAGTCTTGCCTGTGAAGAACGGTGACGCGATCTCCACGGTTGCTTCAGGTAGCTTCAACAATCTTCTATCCAGGAGACACACCGAGGAAATTTTTCCTGTCAGCTTACTGTATGGTACAAGGGACCTCTTGACAATAATAGAGTCACATCCCGTATCTCGCAAGACAGTAGCGGGATGTCCTTCAAGCACACCTTCGGCAGTAGGCATAGACTTTTCGTCTTGTTTACGCGTCTGCGTTCTCCCGCGTTCCAAACTTCCGGGAACTCGACGCAAGGTCTGTGTCTCTTCGGTTATTGCCTTGGACATGTCTACTTGTTGCATCGAGCGCGAAGCCTTCTCAGTACTGTTGGGATTTTTGGGGCAGTCACCTGTCTTGTGCCCAGTGCGGCGGCACTTTCCACAGAGAGATGTATTTGTATTTGGACCCTTCGTATTGGTCCAGCAATCAGCAGCTCTGTGACCGCGTTTACCCCAAAGAAAACAGCGTGGTCTTTCCTTTTCTTCTTGTCGCTCAGGAGTTCGAGCTTCACCTGGTGGCTTGCTAGTATTCCTCTCGTTTTTACCTTTGCCAAGGTTAACTAACCCTTGATACCTCCAGGTAATGATCAGTAGCTTCCGCTAGCTTGTCAAGTCCCTGACAGTTCCTCTCTCTCAAAAAGACTGCCAGTTTCTCATGGCAAGTCATCAGAAACTGTTCTGAGACAAGCTTGCCCCGCAGAGCATCGTATGTCCGGTCCGTATTGGCCATTTCTTGCCAGTGATCAAAGTATCCCAATAAACGACCGGCAAACTGTCTACCAGTTTCGGAATTATCAGGTTTCGCCGACCGAAACTTCCTTCGGTAGCCTTCCTCCGTGAATCTGAAGCGTTGCAAAAGCGTCTGTTTTAATGTCGCATAGTCCATGGCATGATCCGGTGCCATTCTACCGACAACACTTAGAGCTACGCCTGTCAAACAGAGGCTCAGCGATAGGGCCCATTTGTCTTGTGGCCAGCCCTGGCTCGTTGCGACGCGCTCAAATCATTGAATGTATGCATCCAACTCATCGCCTTCTTCGTTAAATGGTGGGATTAGCTTGTGCGGACTTTGGTAGCTCTCGGAAGCACCTGCGTGCACACTCTCTGTAAGCTGCCCAGTACTCATGCTATCCGCTGTCGCGTCTAACTCCCTCAACTTTAACTTGAGCTCGAGCACTTCCCTTTCAGCCTTTAATCTAGCTAGCGCTTCAGCATCGGCTTCTTTTGCTGCATTTCGTTCAGCCAGACGTGCTTCACACGCTTCCCTTTCGCGTGCGCGCTCTTCGTCTACCCATTGTTTCAGTGCCGGGCCAGTCAACCCCAGTTCTTTTCCAATTGCCGTAAGCTTGTCTGTCTCCATCCTCACCCGTCAGACACGCAAATGCAATGTGCTGCTCTTCTCGATAGCGTAAGAGCAGTCCTGTTCGCGAACGCCAGATATGTGATGTTGTTAGGATCGTCACGTTGCAAAGCGTGTGACGCGAGGAAGATGGAGGAGACGGTGCATGATGAGCCAACACACAATTATACTAGACGGCACGTGAACACGAAAAAAATATCTTAACCTAGACCCACACATACAAGGTTGTTCGTAAGTAGGAAAAAATGCAGTCGCACGAGGTTGCGGTTAAGTCCGGAGTGTGGTGACACGTAGAGTCCTTGACGTGAAACGCTTGTTCGTCGAGTGATGACCGGCGTGGAATAGGAGACGCAGCAGCACGGGCAGGAAAAGGTGGACGGCCCACAGCTCCGTAGACGCGAACAGGCCACTCGGTCGCCCGGTCACTCGAACCTCGCGCGTAGAAGCGGGTTCCAAGATGCCGGCAGGCCGACCTGGGGCCTCGTGCAAGGCAACGACCCGAGGCGCTCCTCGTCTCGACGACGGACGCTCGCTCTCCCGAACCTCGCGCGTAGATGCGGGTTCGAGGCTGCAGCAGGCCGTTCCGGGGTCTCGTGCCGTGCAACGACCCGAGGCGTTCCCTGTCCCGAAGGCGGACGCTCGGTCAGGTGAACCTCACCGGTAGATGTGGGTCCCGTAGACCCGGTGGCCCTAGTCGCGCCGGCGTTCCAACGATCTCCGTTGCGCGAGACCCCTTTTCACGCGCTCCACGAGCCTCCCTCGTCTTTTTTTTTCTCTTGTTGAGGACGGCCGCAATGTCGTCTGCTCTTGCGCTCGGTAGTTTCTGCGCACTTCTTCACATATGCAAAGGGGGAAGGCAGCTGGGGAGGATCAGGTAACAGCAGATTTGATGAAAGATGGTGGGCAGATTGTTCTACAGAAACTGGTCACCCTTTATACGCAATGCCTCATGATTTCGAGCATACCGGAATCTTGGAAAAACGCTAATATTATCCTAATCCATAAGAAGTGGGACGCCGAAGATTTGAAAAATTATAGAGCGATCAGCATACTGTCCGTTGCCTACAATGTATTTACTAAGGTAATTGCACATAGAATCAGGAACACCTTAAACTTCCGTCAACCACAGGACCATGCAGGATTCCGTAAAGGCTACTCAACAATAGACCATATTCACACTATCAATCAGGTGATAGAAAAATGTGCGCAATATAACCGACCCTTATATATAGCTTTCATTGATTACGAGCAAGCGTTTCATTCAGTCGAAACCTCAGCAGTCATGCAGGCATTTCAGTATTTTACATACGAGCCGTATGTAAAAATACTGAAAGATATCTAGAGCGGCTCCACCGCCACCGTAGTCCTCCATAAAGAAAGCAACAAAATCCCAATAAAGAAATGCGTCAGGCAGGGAGATCCGTTCTCTTCAATGCTATTCACAGTGTGTGTACAGGAGGTATTCAGAGACCTGGATTTGGAAGAATTGGGGATAAGAGCTAATGTAGAATATCTCAGTAACTTGCGATTCGCTATGACATTGCCTTGCTTAATAACTCAGCGGATCAATAGCACTGTCAAAGCCGAAGGGTGGGTTTAAAAATTATACTGCCGAAAACTAAAGTAATGTTTAACACTCTCAGAAGAGAACAGCAGTTTAGGATAGGTAGTGAGGCACTGGAAGTGGTATGGAAATACATCTACATGGGGCAAGTTGTGACCGCGGATCCAGATCATGAGACTGAAATAATCAGAAGAATAAGAATGGGCTGGGATGCATTTGGCAGGCATTCTCAGATCATGAACAGCAGGTTACCATTATCCCTCAAGAGAAAAGTTTATAACAGCTGTGTCTTACCAGTATTCACTTACGGGGCAGAAACCTGGAGGCTTACGAAAAGGGTTCTACTTAAATTGAGGACGACACAACGAGCTAGGGAAAGAAGAACGATAGGTGTAACTTTAAGGGATAAGAAAAGAACAGATTGGATGAGGGAACAAACGCGAGTTAATGATATCCTAGTTGAAATCAAGAAAAAGAAATGGGGGGGGGCGCATTGGCAGGACATGTAATGAGGAAGGAAGATAACCGATGGTCATTAAGGGTTACGGACTGGATTCCAAGGGAAGGGAAGCGAAGCCGAGGGCAGCAGAAAGTTAGGTGGGCGGATGAGATTAAGTTTGCAGGGACAACATGGCCACAATATATATATGACCGGGGCAGTTGGGGAAGTATGGGAGAGGCCTTTGCCCGGCAGTGGGTGTAACCAGGCTGATGATGATGATGATGTTGATGATGATGGTAACTGTTCCCACGAATTCGAAGTTGCTAGCTGTTCCAGCCAGATGAATCAGAAAAGTGAGGACCGAATTTACCGCATTGGTCATCTTGGTAGCTCTCGGTAGGCTCAGTGCAGTAATTTAGAACGCCTGTAATGGGGTGTGTGCGTGATGCTTCGTAAAGTGAAAGTGGAGCAGCGTGGAATGGTGGCAGAAAGTGCAAAGGAAGGCTCAAGACCTTTCGCTCATCAACTTTATGTGTGGTGTTGACACGCAGCGAAGAATGGCTTGAATACGAGAACTCACACTTGCTCGCAAACGAGAAACCAGGCAGGGTCGATGTGTGAGATCGCAGCGGGACGTCCCAGTGACATATATAACTGCGTAAAAAACATTCGAGAGTCCTTTCGTGCAGGAATAGCATTTTTTGATGTATTTTGTACAGGACAAGCTAAGGGTGCTCTATAATGTATATTTGGCGTTGCCGCGCATGTAATTTACTTTGAGCAACATTCCGTAAACGCGTATCCAGCTTCGTAATGAAGTTTACACATCACATGATTGCTAAACATGAACAACGCTCCTCGGAATAAAAAAAACAGCTTTGTTTGATCCGACTCCCATAGTGCATGAAATTGGCACATTAATTCTGCTTGTGAAGTATTATTTCCGTTATTCCACATTCAAATGAAGTAGGAAGTGCGTTATTTGCAATTCGTTCAGCCAAAGCATTCACAACTAAATGAGTGCTACAATATTGAACGTTCGGACACCCTTCATTAAGTTTTATAGAAGTAAAATTACTGCCAGAATGTGTAAAAAGAAAGCGAGCCAGTTGCCCACAATTACAACCGCCGTATCAATGCAACAATGATTTTACCGATCCCCTAACAACCTACAGGCACACATGCATACCTTTATTCACTAGGGCATATATTTAGGATTCGAGTTTCCGGATAACTCTGAAAAACTGCAAGAGAACACTGGCCGGAAATTTTTTACCGTATTCGGCATTACCGGAACAACTACAATTTTGGTGGCACATAGACGAAACATTTCAGGTTGGATTTTGTTCATCTGACTTGACAATGCATTTCACCGCGAACAGCGCAATTCAAGAGATAATTAAACAGTATCACATGTCAAAGTACAACAGAATTGTTTGCAGATACCACAATATCAACAAAAAGAGTTTGCTTGCTCAGAAAATGTTCATTTAGCGCATGTAAAAGGGGAAAGACTACGAAGAGAGCGCGTTTTTCGCAGTGCTACACCCTTCCATTCGGCGGTGCTGCAGCACCTTCGCATTTTGTCGTATCACATCATTAGCACGTAAAGACCGATTCGCCACGGACACTCGATACATATTTAGCATTGTTTATCCTTGTATTGCCAGATAATAATATCGTCTGACCTGGGGAAAGAAATTGTTGAGGCAAAGGTGTTTCGACCCATGCAGGCACACGTCAGTGCTCTACTCCGACGTTACGCACGTTATGTCCTAGTCGTTTCATTATACACTGCGAACGTCTAAATGTCGTTCTGTTTCTTCCAAGTTGTGAAAAGGAAGCAGGGTGCGTAGCTGCCGATGAAAATGTTGGAAACTGTGCTCGTATATATCCGAAGGTCTAGTTAGCGACAATGTTTGTGGTAGTAGTTGCGCACTAAAGGTTTTTCCAGCATTTACAGTATATTTTTGAATTAGAGAACAATAAAATAAAATTTGAGAAAAATAATTAAAACAATAAAAACTCATAAGTTGTGACTTTTATGGTGCACTCTTAGTCAATACTGTCTTAAAACAACGCATAGAACGAGGAAAGTAGATCAAAATTTCGACCCAAATGGCTCACTGCAAGTGGCCACTGCGTATGCGGACTATTTTGTGGGACTATTGCACTTGCGGGCAGCATTTAAACAGCCTCATTTGTCGCAGCGCAGCGCCACTTGGCAAATGGCATGCATAACACCAAATTGTTTTATGTGATATTTCAGATCAAGTTAGTCCATCTTACTAGGCAGTTCAAATATCATGTGACTCAAGATTATGCAGCCGAGTGAGCATTATTTATCAAAAACTATTTATTTATGCACAGGTGCCAGCCAGGGTCATGCTGCGCAGGGTATCATTATACTGTTCGGGTTAAGGTTGAGCTGTTCATTTACAGGACGAGGGTCATGGTCAGAGAAATAAGGCGTCAATAGGGTGCGCCAGCGTCTTTTTCTTGTTCTCCTCGCCAGGCTCATGCAGTAGCAATCCCCGGTTGCCAGGCGAAGCCCGCTGGGCAAGCACATAGCACTCGGGAAATGTAGGGTGATACCACTTAAGACTCTCAACATGTACCAAGTGGGTCCGCCTAGAACAATGACTAGCTAAGGTCAAGCGCGCTACCACGCACATTAGGTCGCTGAAGCGATGTCGAATAACGTATGATCCCGTGCAGTAAGGTAATAACTTTTCGCATAAACCACGTTTATACTGTGGGTCCACAACCACGCAATATCTCCTTTTGCATAAGAGACACACTGATGTGGGCTGTCATAGCGCTCTTTGAATCGGTGTTGCTATGCCACTGCACGAAGACGAGCAATACGCCAGCTTCTTGGCAACAGAGTACTCGCTGTGAAAGTCGAACAGTAGTATGGTCTGAATGCAGCTTAGCCGTGGACGTGCGTAAAGTATGTAAAATGACTGGAATCAGTCATCCGACGCTTTGCAGTATTATAAGCATAGGTGATGAAGGAGAGAACATCATCACAGTCTTTGTGATCGGAAGATATGTAAATGACCAGCATGTTAGACTTACGTTCCACAAGCCCATTTTTCTGAGGGTGGAAAGGTGCGGAATGGTGGAACTGCGAGCTGCAGGGACGAAGCAGTTCTTCTACGGCGTCCGCAACAAACTTACGACCATGATCACTAATCATGACACTGGCGGGGACCATGCCGAAGAATGGTGAATTGAAGCAAAAACGTTGCAATGCATGCAGCTGTTCAAGATGGTATGGACGCCGTTTCTCCGTAACGGTTCAGGTGGTCAAAACATAAGATCAATCAGCAGTTTTCGCTAACTGATAGTGGAAATGGGCCCAAAATATTGATACGCATTTGTTCAAATGGCACGCGAGGTGGTGACAGAGGTTGAAGAAGTCCCGGCGCAGTGGACGTAATGCTCTGGCCACACTTTGCTTGAATACATCTGGTATTCTCAGCGCGTATAAATGCTGCTGTGTCCGTTTCAAAGTTCTGCCGAACACTAGATGGCCAGAGGTCACATCTTCATGCATGGCTCTCAGTGTTTCCGCCCGCACACACTGAGGCACCACCAGAAAGAAGCGTGGCCCTTTAGCCGAATAATTGGTCTTGTAATACAGGCCATGATCAATACAAAATAGACTGGTGGCTCCAGGACGGGATGCATATAGAAATAATGGTTCCAAACTAATATAATCTTCTTGGTCTGCAGTGAAAGTCATCGAGTCTGGGAATGTAGAAGAAATGGGAGCCCCCCAATACAGTCGTCAAATTTATTTTCATCACACTCCATCGATGTCAGAGTTAGGCGACGTCCAGACTTGTAGGGAATAACACAGCAGTACGCCTGCAGTCGAAGAGCCCGACGTGCCAGTTGACCACACGGATCACGGAGATTCACTAACCAGCTTAGCATGTGGTGGTCAGTAACGATAGTGAACGCGCGTCTGTATATATAGGTCCGAAATTGGTGGACAGTGAAAATAGATGCCAAACATTCTTGTTCAGTGACGGTGTAATTGCGTTCCGAATTATTCAAATAACGACTAGCATAAGCCACAGCATGTTCAGCTCCTTGATTTGGCTACACTAGTACGGCACCGATGACATTGCCAATGGCATCGGCGTCCACTCTCGTACGTAGGCTAGGATGCATCGAAGTGATGCAGTATTCGCCCTGACGTTACAACAGTTTTAGCTGGAGGAACGCGTCATCGCAAGCCGATGTCCAGTAGAAAGGAACGCCTTTTGAAGAATACATGTGAGGTGGTACACCACATTGAAGAACCTGTGGACGACGCACCGAAAACACGAGCACAGTCAAAGAACTCCAGCACTGATGTCGGTGCTTCGAAGGAGCTGACTGCGTCAATCTTCCGTGGATCTGGTCTCACCCCGTTTTTGACGAATAGATCGCCACATAAAAATCGCCACATCATCGAAATAGCCCAGGAAAATTTCCGATTTGAGTCTTTAGAAGATAATGTACATCGTCAGCGTCCTCAGCCTATTATATTGTTACGCGTAACAATATGCATACCGCTGCGGAACGAAGGCCTCTCCTTGCGATCTCCAATTACCCCTGTCCTGCGCCAACGGATTCCAACTAGCGCCCGCGAATTTCCTAATTTCATCGCCTCACCTAGTCTTCTGCCATCATCGACTGCACTTCCCTTCTGTTGGCACCCATTGTGTAATCCTCATGGTCCAGCGGTTAATATTTATCCTACGCATTACATGACCTGCCCAGCTATCATTTTTTTCTGTTATTGTCAATGAGAATATCGGCTAAACCCGTTTTCTCTTTGATCCAAACCGCTATCTTTCTGTCTCTTAAGGTTAGACCTAGCATTCTTCGTTCCATCTCTCCTTGCGTGGTCCTGAACTTGTTCTCAAGCTTCTTTGTCAGTCTCCAAGTTTCTATCGCATATGTCAGTACCGGTACAATGCACCGATTGCACACCTGTCTTTTCAACGATAATGCTAAGCTTCCAGAGAGGATCTGACAATATTCACGGCGTTTTGTGCAGCCAATTTTTATTGTACTGTGCATTCCCTTCTCATGATCAGGGTTCTCTGTGAGTAATCGGCCTACGTAAAGGCACTCCTTCAAAGACTCTAGATGCTCACTGGCGAATGTGAAGTCTTGTTCCTTTGACCAGCTATAGATCTTTACCTTTGTCTTCCGCATAGTAATCTTCAACCCCACTACTACACTATTTCTGTTAAGGTCCTCAATCATTTGTAGTGACCAGTCCCCAGTATCGGAGGTTGCTGATATATTCGCTGTTGATCCTCACTGTTGAGCCTTCCCAGTTTATCAGCTTGAATAGTTCCTGCAAGCACGCACTGAGTACCATTGGAGAGATTGTCTCCTTGTGTGACCCCTTTATTTATAGCTATCTTCTTACTTTCCTTGTGGAGGATTAAGGTATCTGTGAAATCTCTGTAGATATTGGAGGGTACGTAATGGCCGTAAAATCACCTGTTCGTATTCGCCATAATTTGTAGGTCTCCGAAAATATTGTCTCAAAACATTCTCGTAGTAATTGAAGGATGTAGACGAGGGCCTCATTAACGTTGCAGAATAGTTATTAATTTAAAAAGCTTAATTAATTAGCGATATGAACCGGAATGGACGTGGACGACGAATGCTATAAGCGCACTCCGTCATGACGATGCCAGAGCACTGTGCGGCATTTCTTGAGACGCTGGATTTCCTTATCAAGGATGGCTAGGCGAGGGTCAATCTAGAGCTTTGTGTTCGCCAAGGGAGGCTGCGTGTTTTCTATCTATTATGATGCCCGTTGTGGTCGCGAAGTGGATGGCCTAATAGTCGCGCCATATGGATGTGTGGCAGTGTGACTTGTAGCTTTACTTGCTGTTGTCATCTGGCTAGCTCCCTCTTCCAGCGAAGCCAGAAGGGCGCAACGGTGGTATACAATGGCTTGTTTCATCGATGGATCTTCACGGGCCCTTGCTGGCTGTCGAGTACGGCGTTGTCAAGCTTTTTGAGTGGCCTACAACTTCGTAGGGCACGTCCTGGAAGTTTTGTCATGGTCGCTTGTTTGGCAAAGGCCACATCAAAACGAAACTGATGGTTCAAGCTCAATGGGGGCGTCCTTGGTTGAGTAGGGCCAGGATGACTTCATGCCCCTGTTCAAACAAGAGGAGCACTACGCAGCGGAAGGCTTGAATCGACACAGGTGCAGTACGCAGCCGAAACACAGTACATGTTACGGTGGCGAATCAGGACCTTAAAGCGTGATTAGGCATGCACGACCGCTGCCTAGGTAGCGAGCAGACAGAACGTTGTGCGTGGGGCACAATACTTCCTACAGGATCATTTTGGATTCATCGTCATAGTAAACGCCGTCAACCACATAGCGCTTTAGATCAGTGCCACTGGCAAGGCACGCCTGGACTGGAACGACACATTCTTCTGAGACTTGCATCTGTTGCAGTTCTTCGAACTTATAAACTAGTGCCAAAGCCAACTCCATACTGAGACCGTATTGGTAGCTTTGTGTAGAGTGAAACCTTAAAATCTTGAAGTCTCGAGGTAGTCGTCCAGGCTCGCTTGAATGATACGGTGGGGCAGAGTGGACATGTTGTCAGGAACAACGGGACACAGCGCATCCGCGGTGTGTGCTGTTGTTCCTTACTTTGTCCCCGTCCGTATGCGCTGTTAACCCTTTAAGATGCTTTACCAACTAGCCCACCAAGCCTTCCTTGTGAAACGTTTACGTCTCTATGTCGGACCCTACAAGATCATCCGATCTATTGGTGCACTGGACTACGAGGTCGTGCCAGACAGATTTCGCTATCACAGTGGCACCGCGAGTGACCTGATGTCATCCACGTGTTTAGTCTTAAGCTTTTGTGCGCCAGCTGGCGATAGTTAGGGAGTCAGTTTCATTGTTTTTTTAATGTATTTTTTATTTTTATTATGCGTGGTTTTGTTTTCGCTTTCGCGTTTGTAGCATCAGGAAGGTGTTCTTTTTCATGAATGAGGTATTCACACGTGTACTCGTTGACCTTTATCGGGTGACCGCCTTTCACCCTCTAACAATTACTCAGCGCAGGACGTGCCTGCAAGTATCCGAAATTTCTCGAATGTTATCGATGGTTGTCTCTGCTGTCTGTTGTTCTCGAACCTTGTGTAATCTGTATGTATATGTGCGCGACGCGAATTGTGTAGCACTTTCTGAAAGATACGCGGGCACCAGCGATTTCTCTGGAATGTTCAATGATTCATGCCCAGAAGCCGACGAGCTTGACCCGCTGATAAAATTTCAACGATCGCCGACTGCATTCCCCGCTATCGTTTTACGTTTAGTGAAGCTTGTTTTTGTGGGCACAGGTTTGCTAAAAAAACTTAGTTTCCTCATTCACTCTTTTGCTACTGTGTACTGGTTTCGCTACGTGAGAATATCAGCAATTTGGAAGACATTGTGAAAACAGCGGAAGAATTCAGTAGCGACCTTTACGGTACCAAGAGCAGCTACCCTATCTTCATTCGAAGTAGTGTTGAGCAAGATACAGATGCTCCTTCTATGGCTAGCGATGAAGCTAATGGGGCTTTAAAGACAGAAACCGGTAAAAAGGGGCAGGAGAAAATGGAATAACAGTCGATTTAATAAAAGATGGAGGATGCATCAGGCTTGAGAAGCTTGTCTCCATTTATACGCAACGCCTCACCACTTTAAGTGTACGAGAGAACTGGAAGAATGCCAACACCACAAGAAGGGAGACGTTGAAGAATGGAAAAATTATAGGGCCATAATTTTGCCTTCAGTATTGTATCAAATATTCCGCAAGTTATTTTCTAAAAGAATAGGGGCTATACTTCTGGCAACCAAGAGAGAGAGAGAGAGAAACTTTATTGCAATTGAAAAGGTTTGAAGGTGAGGTGGTCGGAGCCTCTCAGTCCAGGGCCCCACTGGCCTCTGCCGCCTAAAGAACGGATTCAGGGAGGAATATTCTAGAATGGATGACATGAATGTCATCAATCAGGTAATCGAAATCTGCAGGTACAGGAGCCATACGTGAATATCTCCAGAAATATTTACAGATTTCACAGCTACCTTGGTTCTCCACAAGAAAAGTAGAAAGTTAGCTATCAAGAAAGCAGTCAAGCAAGGAGGTACAATATCTCCAATGCTATTCACTGCATGCATGGAAGAAGTAGTCGATATATTAAACTGGTAAGGCTTTGGAGTAAGGATCAACGGTGAATGCCCCAGGAGCCTTTGGTTTGTAGATTGCATTGTCATGTTCAGCTGCCTAAGGGACGAATGAGAACAAATGATTGAGGACCTTACCAGAGAAAGTTTGAGAGTGGGGTTGAAGATTATCATGCACAAGACGAAGATAACGTTCAGTTGCCTCTCAAAAGAACAGGAGCTCAGGATCGCCAGTTAGTCTTTAGAGTCTGAAAAGGAATACATTTATGTACCCTTTTAGCTCACAGAGGAGACTTATTATGTGAAGAAAATTTACAGAGGAATATAAATGAGTTCGAGTGCATACGGCAGGCATTGGCAGATTCTGACTGGCAGCTTACTACTATCTTTGAAACGAAAAATGTACAATAAATGCATTCTACCAACTCTAACATAAGGACAAGAAAACTGGAGGCTGACAAATAAGCTGGAGAGCAACTTAAGAACAGCACAAAGAGCGATAGAACGAAAAATGTTACGCCCATAGTTAAGACACAGGAAGAGAGTGGTATGGATCTGAAAGCAAACGGGGATAGCTGATATTGCATTTCGTATTAAATGAAAACAAATGGAGCTAGGCAGGCCATGTAATGCGTAGGTAGGATAACCGGTGGACCATTATTTAAAGGATGCGTGCCAAGAGAAGAGAAGCTCAGTCGACGATGGGAGAAAGCAAGTTAGGGTGAAGAAATTAGGAAATTTGCAGGTGCCTGTTGGAATCGGCACAGGACAGGGGTAACTGGAGATCGTAGGGAGAGGCCTTCGTCCTGAGTGGAAATAATTTTGGCCTGATGAAGACTATTATGCAAACCTTGCATTTGCTCATTGGCCGCATACAAACGTGATCAGCGTGCAGTCTGTGCTTTGTTACGCTTGCTTTCCATTGAATGTACGATTATTTGCGGCAGTCTGGGCTAAACTCAAGATATACCGCTTATACAGATGACGCTATGCAAGGACTTGACTAAGAAAGCGTAATAGTTTGAAGCACACCGAAAAACTGCGAATTTCTTTTAAAATATATCCGAAAGACATCTTCCTAACTTGCAAAATTGTTCAAAAGTACGAAAACGCAGAATACTACTTTTTTCTTTAGTAGAGTGATTTGCTGGGCCAGTCAGTGCATTGTGAAGATAGAGGGGTCTCACCAGGTACAGATGCGAGCACAAGTAAAAGGAAGGGACAGAACAGGTTGTCCTGTCCGTTCTTTTTACTTGTGCTCGAGTGTGTACTTGCTGGGACCCCTTATACGCTCACATAATTTTTTCCTTTTCTATTTTATTTTTGTTGCCACTGATTGCGTTGTCCTGCTAGGGACTTTGAATACATGGATGGCGAATAACATGCGGCGGATGGGGCATGCTGGCGCATATTAAAAAAGACAGGCAGCGCAAAAAAAGAAACGAGAAATGGACGGAGACGACACGTGAAGGACGAGCGCTGAACTTCCCAGTTTTGTTATGAATGACTTACGAACATATAAGGGGGACGTTCCGAAAGTAATTTTCCCCATTTTCATTTTTTTTAAAAAGCAACTTGTACACAAGGTGAAACAAACAATCGCCGTAAGAAGCCACGTCTGTTGCTGGTTCAACGGGGGAAGAAGCGTCATTGAAGGAGGAATGACGCATACGCAGAGCACCGAAGAAGAGAGTAGCAGCTGACCGGTGTCTATGAGGTTATTCGAGAAAAAATCAAGACGGCAGACAGACATGTGCTGACAACGATGTCGCCAATAAAATTGCTGTATGAATGTGCACGTGCAACAAGTGTGGCCGTCACCCACGTACGACTCCAGATGGTGTGTGGTGAAGAGGTCATGTATCAGGCCTTGCATCACCAGGCACCAAGTTTTACCAAAGCGGTTTTTTCAAAGTGGTTGCACGCTACGACAAAGCTCCCAATATCAGCGAAGACAAGGTGGAAAAAGAATGGAATTTGTATATTTCATGGTGCTAAGGTGCATTTTTTGGCAATGATGTTTTAATTGGAATATACATGATGAAAATTATACATTTCGAACGTTGTTCGTATATGCTGTCTGAGCCAGGGATTATCATCGGCGCGTGCGTAAATATGCCAGATCTGTCTGAAAGCGTGATGGAGATCATGCGGACACGTCCTTCCACCAGTCTAGAAATCCGTTCAAAATCTGGGACTTCCCCTGTCACACACGCTTTACTCTTCTTGATAACGGAGTGTTTGTAAAGTCCGATAAACAGTCCTTGCAAGTCAGACAATGACTTGCCACATCCCTGGTATTTAACTCCAGGCGCACGTTTTACTTTGTTAGCGCCCTCCCCTTACCGATCGTTAACACATCTACCTGTTTGGCCAACGTGCACTTTTCCGCACCTTAAACGAATTTTATACATCTGCGCATTCAACACGAGGCCGTTGCCCCTTTGTGCCGCAGTCACGTTCGCGGATCACCGCCTCGCCGGTCAACCTGGAAAGCTCTGACAGCTTTTTATTGAAAATTATTTGTAAACGCGAAAGCCTTAGTAATTACTGAGGAAGCTCTCTTGTCTGAGGAACTTGTCCCTACACAACGACGGTGCCTGCTCTCTTATAACGAAGGACTTCGGCTTTGTAAATAACTTTAAATATACAATCGCGAAATTTGCACAGATAAATGTACTCTTTCCCAGTTTGAAATGGCTTAGAGCGTATAACAAGCGGCTGCAAAGCATGAAACACATATTTTGCGAGGTTATTTTTGAAGGCTACTCCTGAATTTCCTCAATTCTGCCACCTATTTTTTTCTTGGTGTGTGCTTGTGATCGCACACGTTCTCTAATAGGATAACTTCACTTTATTACCGCAGTAGAAGGCTATATTTAAACATCTATTCCAGAAAATTAACATTTATCACGTCGTCGTTAAGTGATGGTAAAGCAGCCGTAGAAACTGGATTTGCGTAATCTAGTCAGTTCTGTTCATGTCGGAGTGGAATACAAGGCTAACTTAATCCATTGTGGTGGCTTATCAACTAACTGCACTTCATATCAAGATAGAACCTTCACCGCTGTTTTCGTTTTTAAACGTTTGGTTGCCAGAGTCACGCTGGGCCATGCAACAAGGAAATAGTTCAAACCAGAAAAAGTTACAATTGTAATCCGAAATACACAGTGTGTTTGACAGACGATGTAGTTCACGGCGGCATAAAAGTTACAAACACACTGTGCTTGAGAAAGGCTGGTGTTGTATCGCGAAGGCGGCGCTAATTGGAAACGGGGCGGGAAAGAAGACACGGACGCTGAAGTGCTCCTGTCAACGAGCACGAAGAGCGCAAGGTCTTCCCTTTATTACCACAACATGCAGGAACTTGCTGCTGAAATTAGAAAAATGGCTGCCGACATCACCGCTATCAGAAACGAAAATAAGGGTTCAAGTGAGTCGTTAGCAAGTATTCACTCCAAACTAGATCTTTTAGGACAGCTTGAAAGTCGCATGTCAACCATCGAGGAAAAGTGCATGCAACTGGAAAAGACCATGAAATCATTTCTGCGTCAAATTGACGACCTAGAAAACCGAAGCAGACGGTCGAACCTAATTATTTACGGACTAAGCGAACTCGAGGATGAAACATCGGAAATCCTAGAACACGAGGTTAGCACTAAACTAATTAAAGAAGTGCTTGGTGTAACGTTTTCCGGTTTCGAGCGAATTCACCGCTTGGGAGGGAAGAAGGCTAACAAAACGCGCCCCGTGATCTTCAAGCTGTTCGATTACAGAGACAAAGCCAAGATACTTAAGAACTGTTTTAGACTGAAGGGTTCCAAAATTTCTGTCAGCGAAGATTTTTCTCTGGCGGTACGCAATATAAGAAAAAAACTTTGGGATAGTTGCAAACTTAATAGAGAAAAGCATGAAAAGGTCAGACTCGTTTACGATAAGATCAAAGTAAATGATGAACTCTTTGCATGGGATGAAGAATTAGGCGAGAAAATACCAGTAAAAAAAGTGTCTCCTCGAATTGCCGAACGGCAACCTGCTAAGTTAAGAAAAAACTAACTATTCTTAATATCAACGCCAGGAGTATAGTTAATAAGACGGTAGAACTTGAGGCCTTGTCTCTTGAACATGAACCTGATATCATAACCATTAGTGAAACTTGGCTGTCATCATGTATCTTGACCAACAATATATTTCCCCCAGGTTATATAGTTCTTCGTCAGGATAGATGTACACGTGGCGGTGGCGTCGCGATTTTAGTGAAAGACGGCACTCAGACCACACCGCTACCTAACATTACCGGCGCAGAAGCACTGTTTTGTAGGATCACGATCGGCGTATATTCCCTTTATGTTGGTACAATGTACAGAGCACCGAATTCTGGCCCGGAGCCATTACATATCTTGTCTGACTACATGCAGCGTCACCTTCAAGGGGACAAAAAGGTTGTCCTTACGGGGGACTACAATCTACCAGGTATAAGATGGGATTCGTACGATGCTGGTGTTATCGATAAGGACAGCGCTGAGGCGATACTTGATATGGCCTTCAATAGTGGTTTAAAGCAAATCATTCAGCTACCCACACGTGTCACTTTGTCGAGCAGCACAATTCTTGATCTAACTTTTGTGAGTGAAAACATTCCTGTAGAGGACATATCATGGGAAATAATTGACGGAATTTCGGACCACAAGGCAACCAAATGTTGTCTATCACTACCGTCGTCAGCACGCTCAGAAAAATTGATCACACGAATATATGATTGGAAAAACGCAGATGATGTCGGCATTCTTGACTTTTTTGATTATCACTACCCCAATTTTTCTTGTCTTTTCCATGATAATTCTGTGACAGTAGATGAATTATGGGCGAAATTTAAGACCTATGTACACGAATGTTTATCAAACTTCGTACCCATGAAAAAAAAGAAAGTGCACAAAAGAAACCCTTGGATCACAAGGAATATAATACATATGAAACGTAAAATGTCAAGGCTGAGGAAACTTAAGGGTAAGACATCAAATCCCTGTTTCTCTGACAAAATTAGAAAATTGGCTCATGAGTTGAAAGTAGTGATAAAGCAAGCAAAACATACGTACATGAACGTCACACTTAGCAACTTCATCAAGACGGCTCCTCAAAAATTTTGGAGATATTTTAACGCGAACGTGCATAAGCAAAGCAATTTGCCGCAGAAGGATGCTTTCCAAAGAGCAAATCAGTTTAATAACTTTTTTAAATCCGTTTTTACACAAGACAACGGAATTTCACCAGATTTAAACCATCAGCCGAGGGGAACCGGCGACATACTTGGTGATATAGAGATAACAGAATCAGGTATACTTTCACTGCTGCTTAACATCGACATTAAAAAATCTTGTGGCCAAGATGGGATCCCCAATACTTTCCTCAAGAGATACGCAGAATGGGTCTCTAAATACCTCTTACTTATCTTTAAAAAATCTCTAGAATCGTCTGACGTGCCCAAAGACTGGAAAATAGCAAAGATTGTCCCGATTCTCAAATCAGGTGACGCAACAAGCCCATCAAATTATAGACCGATTTCGATAACCTGCACATCTTGCAAAATTCTCGAACACATCATACTAAAACACATCGTAACCTTTGCGGAAGATAATAACTTGCTTAGCATCAACCAACATGGTTTCAGAAAAGGACTGTCTACTGTTACGCAACTGACACAAACTGTGCATGATCTCGCTCTAACAATTGATAACCGCGGGCAGACTGACATAATATTCTTAGATCTATCGAAGGCCTTCGACCGGGTATCCCATCCTAAACTCCTGGGCAAACTACAACACATTCTCGGATCTGGCAGCATAATAAACTGGATAAAAGCTTATCTTGCAGGTCGGCAACAGTACGTAGAAATCGAAAGTCAGCAATCTGATTGGGTAGAAGTGTCATCCGGAGTACCACAAGGAACAGTCTTAGCACCAATTCTTTTTTTACCATACATCAATGACATGGCAGATAACATAAAATCAACGATGCGCATGTTTGCAGATGATTGCATTATATATAGGGAGATTAGGAACCATAATGATCAAGTAATACTAAATCACGAGCTTGCGCAAGTAGCAAATTGGTGTCAGGCATGGCAAATGAAGATTAATTTAGACAAGACTGTTTTTATGAGAGTAAGCCGAAAAAGAACCCCACTAGAATTCACCTACACGATCGAACAGCAAAAATTAAAGATAGTCGATGATTATAAATATTTGGGCATTGTCCTATCATCTGATATGAAATGGGACAAGCATGTGTCACACATATCTTCTAAGGCATTTACAACACTTTGTTCGCTTAAACGCTCTTTAAAATCTGCCTCACCAGACACTAAGATGCTAGCCTACACCTCATTCGTTCGTCCTATACTAGAATATGGTATTACCTGCTGGTCTCCACATACCAAACAGTGCATAAAACGCCTAGAAACAATACAGAGAAAAGCCATCAGATTCATTTATAATAGGTACAACCGTAATGATTCTCCGACAGAACTCCTTGATAAAGCTTGTCTCCCGACTATTTACAAGCGTGCGAAATACTTACGCCTCAAGTTTCTGTTCCACCTCCTTAACGGGGTCTACAAATTAAACAGTGGTGCATATGTATCTTTCACTGAACAGCGAAACACTAGAACTAAACATCATAAACATTTAATTGAATACAGGTTCCACACAGACACATTCAGGTATTCTTTCTTTCCCCAGACAATCAGAGACTGGAATTCATTGCCTAGTGATATCATAATTTGCTCACCTGACGATTTCCTTCCTATGCTGGAAATGTCTATGAATGCGCATCTTGATTTACCAGTATCGCCTGCAGACCCCGCATTTTGTCTCTAATTGGTTTTGATGTACTTTTTTGTTGTTTATCTTATGCTTCTGTATTTCTGTTCATTAACCTTTAAGGCCTGACTCAGGAAGGTCACACCCTTTGTTGTATTACTCCACTACGTCTACTTGTAAACTACAATACTAACAAGTGTATAAGTTTGTCATTCTTATTTTGATGCAATGTATTTTCCCATGTCCTGCAACAGCCTCAAAATGGAGGCTAGCAGTATGTATGAAATAAATAAATAAAAATAAAAACATATCACAGCTCAAGGTCAAATTGCCTCACTAGAGTCGGCAACCCAAAACAACATCATACCCTCCTTAAAAAAAGAACCAGGTTAATTCAGCTACACTTCGAACAGAACACGGTCACATGACATAGTCCCCGAAACGTTCTGCTCTTCTTCCGACTCTTGACGATGGTTCTCATCCAGCCACCACATTCCCAGTTTGTCCTTCACCGAGGCTGTCCTCGGGATCAGAAGCTGATGGCAGTAAGGACGCATCACATTTTCTTTGGCTGGCGGCTTCTGCTCCGGATTCGGACGCACTGAATTCTGGAGTGAGCTGGGGTGTCACTGGAGCTATACCTAGTCCACTTGAGTAGGCCACAGAGAAGGCACTTGACCAGCTGGTGCTGGGGGCTCACGTATCTGCCCATCAGTAACAAGACACTCCTTTTGTACCACAGCAAGTTTAGATGCATTTAAACAACGTCTATATTGAAGCCTGAATGCCCCCCTAGGCTGTTTGACGACTTTCAGTGGACGAAAATATAAAAAATTATCCCTTTGTACGTGCTCCTGGTTTGCGAACACGTACAACGCCCCCCTCCTTATTCTTGGGCACCTTTGCACTCCTGTTGGCGTCCGTGTACTTTTTCATGCAGCGCTTCATTGCCTGCACACGCTCACGCAGCTGTTGCAATTCAGCAGAAAGCAGAAATGCAACAGGTACGTGAGCTACGTGAGCTACGACATCACTTGATGGCATACTAACAACATCAAGTCGGGTCCTAGGCTGGCGCCCGTGAAGGAGCTAAGCAGGGGAAACACCTGTGGTGCCGCATGGCGTAGCCCGATAGACAGCCAAGTAAGCCAGGATAGCCAGTTTCCGAAGTGTTTGCTGGAAAACTTACAGCTGAATGAAATAATTTACGCTTCGGTTAAAACGTTCGACTAACCTATTCGACTTGGGTGATACAATGACAAGACACAATTCTCAATGCCCCTTTCTTCCAAAAGGTTCTCGAACAGTTCGGAGTGTCGCAAGGTCTTCCGTGCAACCTTCTCGACTATAAATTGTTCTTCAAAAGTATTTTACGACTTCTGATGTAACTGTGCTTGAAGAGCAAACTTCGTGCCATTTTGTGTAATAGGGCACAAACGTGAGGATAACCTTTGGACTCGTGGCTTCAGGCACATTCAGTGGCCCAACAGTTTCCATATCCAACTTTTTACAGCGTCCTATTCGAAAGGCAACTGGATTAAGTGGAGCAATTGAAGTCTTTGCCGACTTGTCTGCAGAATGACACACACAGCAGCTTCGTACTGTGTCATCCTTGTCCATATTCTGCCATCAATACTTGTCTCGCAATTTTGTTTTGTTCGGGTGATGTGAGGGTGCGCTTCATGGTCAAAGCAAACGGGATCGGCATTCAGCACTTCTGGCACTACTCTGTCCTCCCTCAAACCCATGTCGTTAACAACGGAAAGTCGTTCTTGTAACTGGTCAAATGGCCTCAACCACGATGGCAGCATTCCTTTGGCTGGCCATCCTGTTTCGATTTACTTGGCCACCAAATGTAGCATATCTTCTACGGATGTTGCTACTTGCACCTGCTCCTTGGAAACGCAAGATGACAGAAATGGAATATCTTCCTTTTCTATATCACGTGGTGTAGCTGATGCCATAGGTAACCAAGACAACGTGTATGCCACGACATTGTGGCACCCTTTTTGATTGACGACGTCGGAGTTGTAGTATAGTAACCTGGATTCCTCCCATCGAGGAGGAGGAAAGAAACTTTAAGGCCAACATTAAGAGGAAGCTTTAGCTCCGGCGCTCCTATCTAAATACATGCGAAAGGAGAATTCGTTTTTCTCTGCAACTACTGCATAAAATTTGACAAGGTTTCTTGCATTTAAAAGAGAAACTTAAAATATAGTGACTGCTGGTTTCGAATGCTAGATTTAGGTCGTAAATTTGTTTATTAAAAATTCGCAAAAAGTGAACTTTTCAAGAAACCAAACCATAAAGTTTATTACTGTAACTGAGCAACGAAAATGATAACAAAATTCTGTAAATTGCATCTAATAGTACATCTAAAGCGGACACAATTGATGAGTAACACATGTATCTTAAAAATTCAGTAATGTGGAAATACAGCTTTTGCAGAACCCTCGTACACAACGTAACAAACTCACGTAAGATGCAAAATCACGTACCTAACTTGCCCACTTTCAATGATCTAATGAATGCCGCTCACAGAACTGCGATACCTGTTCTTGATGCAGAGCCATGAATTTGTATACTTCGTGCTTCTATGCTCTTCAAGCTTACGAATTTCTGAAATTTTTTTTAACGAAATACAGGACCCAAATCGAAATTCCGCTTCCAACAGTCACTAGAATTTAGCTTTTTCTCACAAATGCGATAAATTTCATTATTATCGGCCCAGGGGTTACTTCAGAAAAATGTTTTTGCGTTTTACATGTATTTAAATAGGTCACGTCGGAGTTGGGCCCGAGCTAAAGCCACTAAAGCTTCCTATTAAGGCCCAGTAAAGAAGAGCGCTCCGCTAAGGTCTGTTGTTGATCCACAGCGTGCAAGTGAAGCCAAGCACTTCAGGAAGTAAGGGAAGCTTAAGGAAAATAAAAAGAGGTAATGGGAGGATTACATGAGTACAGAATGTGTTCTCTATCTGCCCTTATCTCCGGGCAGCTGGGGCAGTGAGCTGCACTACGCCAAAGGAAGTTGTAGAGCATTCGTGGGGTGAAAAAAGTGTTCGTTTGGCCTTTGCAAAGGACATGTGCTTTGTTTTTTGTTCAGTGACGGATGAGCTTGAGAAAAAATGGTGCGGTTTTCCCTGATGTTCTTGTGGTGTTCAGCTATTTTCACTTTGTACGTGGCAGCGTCTTTCACTGTCGTTGAATTCGGACAAGATGTTGGGGGTGCCCGGAGGTTAAGTTTGCAGGCATGTTGATAAACCAACACGTTTCCTTCAATCGCAGCTTGACCAGGTACCCAACGCAGGGCCGTTGTAATGTTCTATTTGCGGTTACAGGGTTCTGTTAGAATGCCATGTAGGTGCGTTTCCAATAGTCGGTGTTTTATGTTACTAACGGCTTTGCTAGAGTCAGTATAATGCTTGATGTTTCTGGACTTGGGCTTAGGGAGCAGAGAGGCTTCTTGTATGGCATGTGCTATCGCGCAAGTTTCCAGAGTGGCTATGTTGGGGGGGTTGTAATATGGCCCAGCTGTTAGGGTCTTCGGTGCTGTCTATCCAAATGTATATATTGTATACGCTTATAACCCTATGTTAGAGCGTGTGGCGTCCGTGCATATTGTGATGCATTTCCTGGCTATGCGGTGATGTTTTGCTTGTGCTTGACGTCAACCATCATGTAGGTCTGGTGTCCTATTTTTTGGAGTGTTTGGAAGCGTAATATTACTGGTTAGCTGAGGCCTATGACAAACTGGTGTTAATTGGATAGGGTCATTATCTGCACGTTTCAGGATGTCGCATCCTTGCTCCGTACAAGGGAAGCGGCATACTTGTCTATCTCGCTGTGGTGTTAGTTCGGCGAAAGTGTGAGAGGCCCGTGTGTTGCAGGCGATAATTTGAGGTGATTATCGGTAGACCCAGAGCGGCCTCGCGAAGGGTGTTAAGTGAAGATTCGAGTTTTTGAGTTTGTGTTTGTGTCCGCGTTAGGACTGGGGCGGTATACAGCTTCTCTATTGTAGGGATCACTCGTTTGTTTATGCCGAGCAGGGCACGCAAATGAGGCCCCGTGTGTGTGTTTTTTTTGATCTCACGTATTCTGGATGCTGTCGCATATATGGTTGCATTCTATGTGTAAGAGCGCCATGGAATAGTTGATCGTTTTAATAGTTATATCATCTACCCTTTCAAGAAGGTGATTGTAATGCAGTTGCTTAGATAAGGCTCTCAAAAGTTTTTTTTGCGTTTTTTCCAGACGCGTGCGAAGTGCGGGTCGGGCCGGTCTGCCGGCGCTGAAGTGGTATGCGTGTCTGTAACTACGGTATAAGTTTCTACAAGGCCTTTAGCACACGTGCTTATTTCGTGCCTGGTGTGAGTAATATTCTGGCTCAGTTTCCGGAAGCTGTCCCAATTTGTGAAGGTGAGCGTAGCACGGTGCTTTCGAGAGGTCGTGTTATAGTGAAGTTTATTATCTTGTGGTCGCTAGTTAGGTTTCAGAGATGTTTTCCCAACTCTTAGGATATTCTCCTTTGTGCAACGCGAGGTCAGGTGTAGTTGGAACTTGACTTTGCATCCCTGTGCTAGTTGTTACCCCCGGAGTGTTGAGAACTCTTTATTGAAATTTGTTTATATTGTCTTCCGGCAATCTAACCGTTTCGCATTCGCCATGTCTCCCGATAATATGTTTGGTGGATAGAAGTATCCCACGATGTAAATGCCATGTGTGTTCTTGATGATTTTTAGTGTGTTTGAAGATGTGACTAAGGTACGTGGACTTTGTTGTATGGTAGGTGTTGTTAGCTTGACAAGTCGTTGTGAGTTGTCCGGATATATCGTAGTTATTTGCTAAACTATCTGCTGCTATTTCAGTGTATTATTTATTGTTATGTTTTACGTATGTCGAAACTATAGCTTGGGGGTGTTTATTGTGCGGTGAGTGTGCAGCTTTGTATCCCGGGATGTTCTGTTCTTTGTATGTTTGTTGCAGAAGTAACCAATGTGGGGGATGTTTTTCAATTTTAGGAAGTATTGCGTCCTCATTGCTTTTTTGATAATGTAAGCGCGGCAATTTTGCTGCCAAACGCAAAAGTTTCCGTCACTTACTTGTGCTATGAATTAGCGACCTTTGCGGTCTTAGATTGGGTGCTGGAGGTGTCGATTGGGTCATCAGGAAGTTGTGTCTTTTGAGAATGAAATATGTCGTCCGTGTCTTCGCAGCTAAGATCTTCATTTAAAGAAAGCCGCTGAAGCATGTGGTCTATTTGTTGTTCTAGTATCGCTAGGCGTGTTTCGTGACGTTCGCAGGCTGAGGCAAGTTGTGCGAAAATGTCGAGCAGGCGGTCGAGTTTATTCTCTATGCTTTCATAGCATGCGAACAGGGTCTGTGATTTGTTTAGACAAGACCCTAGCGGTGAATGTGTCTTGTGGGAATGCACGTGTAGAACACATTGCTGTTACTGCGCTGCTACGTAAATAGGAGTAGTAGAATGTGCTTATGAGTTATGGATATTGAAAGATGGGGATTGTGGGATGATAAGAGTGCTTGGCTTACCAGGCGCCTTGGGTGTATCGGTTCTCCCAGACTGTGGGGTGCGCGCAGGGCATTGGCTAGAGATCGTTCGTTGCACGCTCTGTGTAGCCCCGCCGATGTCGCCAGCTCTGACAGCTGTGCCTTAGTTTTCAAATCTTCTTGCTTCTTCTGGGGCTGTTGTGGCGGCGTTGTTTGCAGTTGTTACCCGTGCGATAATAACACAGGGTGCTCGCGTTGGTAATCGGTCGAGGTTGTGGTGTTGGGTGTGCTGGAAGTTAGTGGAGGCTGCTGCTTGTTACACAGACGATGTGTTGTAAGTGGGCTCGTTATGTTTTGTTATGGTCCCTTTGCCTTTTGATTTGGCAGCTGGGTTCGTTGGTCCTGTGATATCCACCGCAGTGCACGCAGAAAAGAAAACATTGGTGTTCTTCTCCTGTTTGCTTGAGTTGTCTCATGCAGTCAGCACATCTGGTCACAGTTGATTTGGTGCGGCAGTTGTCAGCACAATGACCATACATAAGGCATAAGGAACAGAACTCGGCTTGGGGGTGTTGGGGCAAATATCGGAACACAGTTCGACGATAGAGGACTTTCCTAGGGACAAATGCTTCCTTGAAATGCAATAATAGCAGTCTCTGAACGGCCCATCATACCTGCGGCTAGTATGGTAGGTCCTGAGGTGTCAAAGTTCTGCAGGAGGAGCTCTGAAGATGTGCGGCGTCCACTCGTTGAATAACCCCCCTGCAGAAGTTGGTTGGTGCGGTTATGTATACTGTGACAATGTGCTTGTTTGGCCCAAGTGAGACTTGAGACATGGCAGCGATTTTCTCTGCGGCTATTGAACTTGGGGTCTTGATCACGATTATATTGCTTCGCGGCTTGGAACTCAGTGAGAGATCCCGGGCTTCGTGTGGGGTGAGGAGGGCTTGTTGCCGTACGGCGTGTGAGATACGTGGTGCTATTAGTATTGAGGAAAGTGCACATGACTCTGAGGTCGAATTACGTCTCTGTGGAGTGCCGTAGGATGCAGGAGGGCGGTAAGATTCTTGTTCTAGTTTGGAATTAATGTCCAGCCGTCTTCAGCAGCATTCTGGTCTTGCTGAGTGTCCAATGCATTGGCTTGTTCAGCTGCTGGGACAGGCACGGTAAGGCTCATTATCAGTGAGCGAGGTGTCTCCGAATCCGGAGTTTCCGTCCCACGCGGTGGCATGAGGCCACCGTCGACGAGAGTGTGGGTATGTTGCAGGATTGCGTCTCAGCTCCGGCGTTAGGCGTAGCGGCGTGGTCGGGTAAAGAACTCTCGTGAAATACAGAAAATGGGCTCACTTGTGGAGGGTAGGGCATCCAGCCGTTCCTTGAGTGAACTCTATCCGAGGATAATGTCGTCGATAGGCTGGTAGTAGGAAAAACGACGAAATGCAAGAGATTGTTGGAGCTCTACGCGAAGGCGTCTTGACTGGTCGCCGCCACCTAGTGTCTCCCTCCAGTTGACTTTTGATGAAAGAAGGATGACCAGTGCTTGGTGGTCTGTCCTGAGAAGAAATCGTCTTCCCGATATGTACACATGACAGCGTTCGCAGGCAAACAAGCACGCTAGTGCCTCTTTCTCACCGGTACAGTACTTCCTTTCTGAAGCTGTTAGTGATCTTGATGCAATAGCAATCGCCCACAGCTCTTCTCCAGCTGGCTGCTGTAGGACAGCGCTAAGGCCTGTGTCCGAAGCGTCTGTTGTTACCACCACTGGAAGCTGCGGATGAGACAGATGCATTACTTCATATGACAAAAAAGAGCGCTTGACCTGCTCAAGGCGCCTTTGTGCATGGTCATTCGAGTTGAATGCTTGCTCTTGACGTGGCAATGTCCTGAGTAGCTCCACCACCTCAGCGTAACGTGGCACAAAACGAGAGCAATATCCTGCGAGCCGCAGCAATGACCGAACGGAAGCAACGTATTTTGGCACAGGTGCGCGTTCAATAGCTTCCACCTTAGAATGAATAGGAATAAGACCCTCCTTGTTCATTAGATATCCTGAGAAAATCAATGGTCGGCGCCAAACGACGTGTCATTTAGCTCCAGCCCAGCATTAGAGATGCACTGCAAGACCCTTTCTGAATTTTCGTCATGCTCACTAATCGTGCTTCACACGCGAGGATGTCAATGTAGCAAATAACTCCTCTGAATCCCTGCATATTAGCATGCATCCTCTTCTAGAAAGCTGCTGGCGCTTATACGATTCCAAAGCCAGCCCGCTTGAATCTGAATTGACCGTCGTGTGTGATGAACGTCGTGAACTGAGAAATTTATATTCTGAGCTCCAGCTGATGGTACGCCGCTTTCAAATTCAGCTTCGAAAATCTTGCGGCCCCTACCAACTGGTGCAAAATTTTTTCCTTTTGCCGGAGTGAAAAAATCATCTACAATAATTGTTTTGGTGGCATCTCGTAAATCAACGTATAGGTCAGGTATAGGTATTGTCCCATCTATATTTTGCAATACCACCATGGGAGATACCCAGTAAGCAGCGTCGACGCATGCAATCATGCCGCACTGTTCAAGTTGCTTCAACTCCTTCGACACCCATATTTTGTAACGCAAACCACAGCCTACGTATCTTGGCAACGACAGGTTTGCTCGACGGGCCACTCCTGATTTGATGCACAAACCTTTCGCCAGGCCTACTCCCCCAGAGAAGAGATGCGAATATACGGAGAAAAGAGTCTGGCTGGTGGCAGTGTCCATGATTTCACGTTGATCTCAACACAGCTGAGGGTGTCACCTTGAATTTCCAGGTCCCGTATGGCATCAAGTCTCAAAATCAATTTTCCGCGTTCTACCAGATAAAACAGAACACACGTGCGTGTCTGCTTGTAGACGACATCCATGAGGAAGCAACCTCTCACTTGAATTTGCTTGCGTGAGTAGTCCAATAGCGTTACATCAGCAACGGTGAGTGAACAACCGGCAAAGTGTTTCGAAAAAAACGTTCGCCATTCAGATGAGAGAAAGAAGGGGCGGTGTGAACGAGGAAACGCAGACTTACGTGGTTAAAGCTGAAGTTCACGTGAATTCCCTTTCCTGGATTGTCGTCGGCGCCCAAGGTCATAGCGGTGATCGGATTCGTCGCTTCCGACGATCATTTTCTCCACCGTCATCCCGATGATTGTACTTGCTTTCTGACTGGCACATTGAATTGAAATGACCTATCGTTATGCATTTTTGGCACCTTGCGTTCTGGGGAGGGCTGTCAGGCGCATTGGCGCGATGTGCATTCGAGCCACAGTGACAGCCCGCACCGGAAGCCTTAAAGGCCGTAGCACTTGCCGGCATTTCAGTGACATGGTGCGCCGCTTTATCAGCGCTGAACTCTTTCAGATCGCCTTGAGTCTGCTGTTTGTGCCTGCCCATTTCAACCGCACGAATGAGCGTCAAAATAGAGCCTTCAAAGGAAAGGCGCTCACGTATCTGCTGCGATGCTGCTCCTCCCAAAAGCAGGTCACGTACCGCCTTTTCGGTTCCGTCGCCGAAGTTTCAGCATGCGGCAAGCTCATGTAAGGAAACGCAGTAAGCCTTCTTGGGCTTCCCGCTTGTTGTCGACGCTTACAAAAACGGTGCTGCTCCATCAATTCGTACACCGTCGTGGCGAAATTCTTGTCTGGCACTGCGAGTGCCTCTTTGGAAACGGCAATGCTGTCTTCTTTGACATTCGTACTGCTGTCTGCTGTTGTCTCTGTAGTACACCCACTGTCCCTCCAGGCCAAGTGCTTTGAGCGGTATCACTTTGCAGCGTTTAGTCTACAGCTCCTCTACGCCGAGGGCTTCCAAGTAGTTGAGAAACGCTCAGTTCAAAACGCTCGAAAAGCAAGGAACGGTGGGCGCGGGTTGCAGTTAACCATTGGGGCTGATTGGCTTCTTCGTTAATACTCCTCGGTATGAACTGCTCAGTGGGACCTGGCGCAGTGGCCAACAGCCGTAGCCTCTTCTGCAGCATGAGGAAACTGCCCCTTTTATATATATATATATATATATATATATATATATATATATATATATATATATATATATATATATATATACACAGTGGGACCTGGCGCAGTGCCTGTTGGCTACTGCGCCAAGTCCCACTGAGCAGTTCATTCTGAGGAGTATTACAGCTAGCTGGCGTTTGGATAGGTGGGCATATCTGTGTCAAAGGCGGCCTTGCCATCCTCAGTGCGCTAGTTTTAACGCATTACTGGGGATTTGTCACGTGCTGTCGATGTCGGTGGCAGCTGGCTGGAAAGCAAGATACAAATGAAAATGAGCGCTGTCATTGGATGTTTGCAGGCATGGCTTGTAAGAGGAGGAGAAAAGAACGGGCGATTTGGAAAGGCGGCAGGGAAAACAGAGAGCTATAAGGAAGAGAGAAAGAATAAAATCTGAAAAGGGCAATGCGGAATATACGCGGAGTTTTTTGGAGGTACGAGAGGACACGAAGACGTCGAAAAACTTAAGTAAAACCATAGTGTCGTAGGCGATGCACTTTAGTTGATTTAGGAGATTGATGGTCGGGTATGCCACTCAGCCCGTCAGTAACAAAAGGAGATGAGTTTTAAAAAATGACCCCATTACAATAGCATAAACGTGCCGAGAAAGTTTTGAAGGTATTAAGGTGGGGGACACGACATCAGCAAAAGGATGGAAGGTGATGGTAAGGGAGCGGCTTGGTCCTTCAGGAAGTTAACATAAGTAGTTCGGTGTACGCGTCGCCGGGCCATACAAAAGAAATGAGGCGGCACTGTATGCTGGAGTCACCGAAGAAGATATGAATACGCTTGAGTTTCGGGACATGACGATAATGGTGTCTAAAAACTTAATATGCTAAACGAAAAAAAAAAAACAGAACAAAACAGTAGGAAAACGGCTGTAGACCCATGAAGAGGCAGGTGCGGATTGCAAAAGAGCTAGTATGGTAGGTATATGCTTAGAAGCGAAGAAGAAAATATATTGAGTGCTAGAGTAGGAGCAGGGGAGAGCTGGAAAGAAAGCATTATGTGAGCGTGAGAATGGAGGTTAGCTGATGGCGCAATGTGTTTTTCTCCATTTGTTTTATATAAAAATTTCAGCTTTTAGCGATTGTAAGTTCCCAGTAGCGTGTAGGTAGTTAAACCTTTGTACAAGGTATGACAGCGCATATTTCATTTTGCACAGTACCGCAAATTTGCTTAAGTTAGATAGGGCTTGGCTTGATCGAATATACGGCATTGTCATAATAATTCTGTTGGGCTGTTTCACGTAGTGTAAGTGTATACATGCTTCATACCTA
Organism: Dermacentor variabilis; assembly: GCF_050947875.1. NCBI lineage: Eukaryota > Metazoa > Arthropoda > Arachnida > Ixodida > Ixodidae > Dermacentor > Dermacentor variabilis. The sequence goes on from NC_134574.1 coordinate 27,770,479, forward strand.
TTGTTTTCAGCAGCAGTATTCATAAAAAACATTTGTGGGATTACTACTCCTCAGTCGCTAATATTTAAGGATGTCTTGCAGAAAATCCATCGTTTCCACTTGAAGACAAGCCGAAGACGACGAAGTTGCCGAAAAAGAAATTACCTTCGCTGGAACCCCGCAGTCAAGATGACACATACGGTACGAATTTTTGCTTAATCACTGTCATAAGCTTCCTATTCTACGTAAATATTGCAGATACTTAGAGAGAAGAGACTGGTAGAACTCAGACAGGAGCCATGGCGTATCACCTGTGTGACGTCGTATATTAAAGCGGCTGGCAACGCTTATTTGCCGTTGTGATTTTTGACTTTCTTCCCTGTGCAAGAGGTGGCTTCTCCAGAAAATTCAAAACTTTACCAGGCCTTTCAGATACTTTGCTGCCTTGCGTTTTGATGCAGCGAGCTTCCACAAATCTACCGCTACCAGGATATACTTGCAGTGCTCAAACCACTGGAAAAACAAATGGTTATTTTTCTCCCCTTGAACTATATCACATCGTTCAGTTAGTTACCTTGGTTAGAACTTTACAGATATTGATGCAGACATCGTCATTCCAGAAGATACTCTATTTTTAACGTCTCATAGGCATGATTACGTCTGCTCTGACCGTACTCAAACTTCAGAGTAACATTTCTTCCCGTAGCATCCAGCTAAGTTGAGCTGTCGATGTAGCTGTAGTCAGGATTACCCGTGCATTTTCCCAACTAGAACATGGGCTAGGTATACCGGTGACGCTTCTCTAGTTTCGGGCTATGTATGTATCACATGCGGGAGTTCATGGTAACCTTTATTTCAATATATATGCTTGAAATATAGAAGGCACCTATCAAAGGGACATTCGCTTGATTCCATGATGTCCATTAACTCGTTCTTCAAAAAAAAAATTGCTGTTGTATTTTTCTAGCATCCACGCGTAAGACGCAATGCAGACATAACTGCCACAGTCTAAAAAAAGCTATTTTACAAACTGGTCCTTGGATTGACCAGCCACACATTGGGTTTGTTGCAACGAAGCCTGGAAGGTCTGGCCCGCAGGCAACTTCTGCTGTGATGAGTGGTCATAGGTATTGAGGGCCTATTGGAAGGCTAATCTCGGACAATGAGGCATCTTTAACATCTACTTTATCCAGAAGAACTTCAGTTTGGCCTAGTTGGTGTTTACTCTATATAGACGGGGACAGTAAAGACCGGGACAGCGGAAGAGAACACAAAAACCATATGGGCGGTAACTTTCATCTTGTTGAAAATTTACCGCCCATGTCGTGTTTATGTTCTCTTCCGCTGTCACCGTCTTTATTTGCGGTCAATATCATATGCAGCTACGTTACCACTCGCAAGAAGCACGCGTTTTATTTTCAATGCCTAAACAAATGAGTTTACCACCATCGCGATAGCTGTGTGATGGCAGATGCAGAGGCGACATCTGCTAAGCTGAAAAAAATTTGCTGTATCAAATTCGAAGCGGCACTTCTAACACGTGGCGCTTTTCCGCTAATGAGAAACAAGTGCTTCTGAACTTGTTTAGTGCTAGTGATGCCTCTCTAACCACCTTAGGGTTATGCTTCAAGGCTATGTATTCTCCAAGAAAAGAGACTGCAATCTGAATCCAGAATAGCGCTAGCGTATTTGCTTTTGGCGTTCTGGACCACCTGTAGGCTGAATGACTGGAGATACACTGCGTGGTCCATAGTCTATAATCGGTCAACGAAGGTTCTTTGCAGTAAAAAAAGAGCGCTAGAAACATCATAGTGCTTGCTGACGGCCCCATTACGTAACCATTTTGTAACTGAGTCTCATATACGTGACGCCTGAGACAGGCGTAATTTGAGGTCATTGGGAGAGGCCTTCGTACTGAAGTTGACATAAAAATAAGTTTATGTTGATGACTATAATTTAAACCTCTCTTCCACCTCTAGAAGAAAAAGTGAGCTTCCCTTGGAAGTTGTTTGCTAGATGGCCGCTTCATGTGCAGCGGAAACGCCAGTTGTATTTTCTTAGTGGCTCTTTCATTGACAACAAGATGTATGTCCGCGTTGAAACTGTGCGTCTCATGTTGATAAGTGAGACAGAATAAACATATCGACATAGCGGCCGATGTGGAGTGCAAAACGGTTTCCGTAAATGTACCGCTAAGTCGTCTGTTCGTACGCACACCTACGGCGGATCATTAAGTTGAACACGCCCATTGCTCTCTGCTTTTCAGTTCCATTCGCATAAACTGTAGGAGATCATTGAGCATGTCGTCCTACAAAGCTGCTCTTTAAAGTGACGCAGAAGCTATTGCAGAGAAGCTATCACAGCACCCTTCCCGCAAATCGGGGCTTTGTTTCTTAGAACAACAGAAAGCTCAGCTAGTTAGCTATTCATAATGCAAAGAAGGAGTAAGGCGTGCAGACACGTACACAAGAGAAGAGATGTGGACAGCACGAATGCCGACTATCAAATGAAGGAAGCACTTGAGGCGAAAAAAAAGGAAGACACAAAACTCATCTGCGCATGCTCTGGAATGATAGCACCGCATGTCAATCGGATACACGTGCTGGTATAGGTGAGAGGTAGCTGTAAAGGCATTTGATTTCTTCCTTATGTAAAGTAATCGAAGGCTGTCACACGCGCGCACTTCCACCATTATTTATATATCATGCTTCGACCATAAGGCGCGTATCTTCATTCCTATCCCTGTACAATCTCGCGCATCAATCTAATCTCACGTTCATCATTCATCAAATCTTCATTCGTAATTCAATTATTCGTGAAACATAATCAAATCTCACGTTGGAAAAGGTGAATTTTGTCGTAAGGTACAGCCTGCAGGAGGATACTGATGAGCATCGCTGAGAATGCTATAATTGAGAAGTTCAGTGTGCCCAGACAGCGAGTGTTTAGCTGCGCGGCGTTCCAAGAATATTGGCCGACCGTGCATAGACTGTTTCGGAGGTGCATTGATCATAGCTTCGAAAATGTTGTTTCAGTCGCATGCGATGATAATGCCAATCCTGCCCTACCCCTGCGACGTGGCCCCAAGGAGCTGCAATTTTGGGAGGCCAATACATAAAAAAGAAAAAAAAACAGAGAACATCTATCAACGTTGGACCAACAGCTATTAGGTGATTTTGGTCAAGGTGGCGTTGACAAATAGCGTCTGTCCTGATCGTCTAATCCAGAAAGCAGTACGTAATCGTGGCGTGCCATTTGTTGGGCAATCTAGTACTTGTCAAGACCGTCAACGCTACCGCGATCCCGAAATATCACAAGTCGTACTCATATTCGGCTCTGCAATTTCTGTGTGTTAGTTGACATGCTAAGCTGAAAATGAAGCGAGATTTTCTTACACGTTAGCTTCGAGCGCTGATAGTACCATACTTTTGCGTATATTTTGTTTATTCACACGGGTGGCAAGTTCTGCATACAACCCTAACATTGCACTTGCTTCAGTGCACTGAATTTTTTTTTGTTTATGGTGGTCTAACACAGGACAGTACTCTCAGAAGCTACCTCTCGCAAAACAGGAGCGCCGATATGAAAGAAAGACAAACACCCTTTCTATATGTACATAAAACGGTATAATCAATCAATTCTTCAATCAATAAATAAAAACATTTTATTCGTGCTTTCGTTAACTTCAGGGGTAAAAAGAAGCTTCCGATAAGTCAACTTGATCGATTTTCACCCACAGGCATGTCGGCAGAGATTTTATGCAGCGCACACCAGAGTGGTACCAATAATAAACACACTCATATAAATGGATAACATTTCCGTCAGGTAGTATAGGTATAATAATCAGAATAGAAAAATATAAACATCATAGTCGCTTATAGACTGTTGAGCGAAAGTGGGAGGTCGTGAGTCATATCAGTTGCATAAAACGATAACGTAGCAAAGACAAACGGTAAAAAGAACAAAGAATACGAAAATTGCTTGAGTTCCAGTGCAATTCGACCACCTAAGACTATGTCACAATCATAAAAATAATTTAACAGCATGAAATTATAATCACGTGCACCTGCTCAATGCAAGCAGTGAGATTTCGTGGCCCATCCCAGCCCTGACACTTTCTTTTCATATATACGATTTCTGTAATGCAGCTTTCACAAGGCAAGTTACATAAGCAGAGTGTCGCCGTTTTTCTTGTTATAATGTTTTAGTGTGGCAGTAATTATGAAAGCTTTTCATAGAAGTTAAACTATAATTCTCTACTAGATAACCCGCCGTACAGTATGGCAGAAGCCGAGAGGCGCCTATACATAAGACAGTACATTATACAAAAGCAAATTAAAATGGGGCAGTAAGATGCTTCTTTGAATGATTTCATCATTGCGAATGATAGCACCCATTATTGGAAAGACGGTTCCTCCATGTCCACAGCTAATCAAGAGCGCAGGTATATCAGGAGGCATTAGCCGTGCCTAACAAGACAGAAGAAACATTAGTGTTTTATTTAGCAATGACACTTATTACTGCATAAACGCATATCGCATATCGCTGTAATCTTTATAATAAACTATTTGAGACATCATGATACCCACAACATATACAATGAAAATTAAAATTTGGGTTTATGAAGCTGGTTATTGTTATATTGCGAAGCGCATCTGTATCTTGACATACTCCAATTAGTAAAATAATAAGATGTGCGGTAAATTTGTGTGTGCTTTTGGGCGCCGGTGAGTGTTAAATACTTTAGCTTAGACAGTGGTCGTCCTATTCTTCTAATTGTCATGACATTTGTATTTGCGTTGACTTCAAGTGCGCATGATTGATATCTAGCATAACGTTCAACCTTACATAATTCTGCATATTCCACTTAGCTATAATTTCAGTCCTCACCAGAAAAGGAATTGGCCTCCCCGGCGCAGCAGTTGGCCACCCCCTCCCCAAATGCCTCACTCAATTACCCTATGGCCCTCAGTCCCCAGCAGCTGCGGAGCACCTGACCAAGGTGGCGGTCAGGCCTATAACGCAGCAGAGGGTGCTAAGAATCTATGGCTCCGGACAGGCCGCCAATAGAAAGTGACCCTTGCAACGTTTAACACCCGCACCTTCTGGAGTGAGGTTAGCTTAGCAGGACGCTTTCAGGAACTATCAGACATTCTTTGGGATATCATCAGCCTTAGTTAGATTGGAAGAACTGGTGAAGGTTATACATGGCTGAATAACGGAGAAAGATAATGACAAATAGCCGGGCAAAGGAGCAAGAGTTCAGGATCGGGAGCCGGCCTCTAGAGTCTGCGAAGGAGCACGTTTACCTAGGTCAAGGAATCACAGCGAACCTTGATCATGAGAAGAAAATTCACAAAAGAATAAAATAGGTTGGATCGCATACGGCAGACATTGCCAGCTCCTGAAGGCAAGCTTACCATAATCACTCAAAAGGAAGCTCTAAAATCAGTGCATTTTACCAATGCTGACATATGGGGCAGAGACTTTACATTACGTTCATTACATTACTTTCGTTTGTGTGCAGCATCGGGTCGATACTTTTTAAGAGGGGGGTATTGACACGTGTACTTGTTTGTCCTTACCGGGTGACACGTTTTACCACCTAACAAATGTTATCGCGCAGCGCAGGACGTGCCTGCATGTATCGGAAGTTGCTGGAATGTTATCGATGATTCTATCCCCTATCTCCGACCGAACCTTGTGTAATCTGATCGCATGTTTGCGCGACGCGAATAATGTAGAACTTTGTGGAAGGCACGCGGGTCCCAGCGATTACTCGGGAACATTCGACGACTGATGTATAAAAGCCGACGCGCTTGACCCGCTGGTCAGATTTTCGACGATCGCCGACCGTGTTCGCCGCTATCGTTGAGCTATAAGTGTAGCCTGTTTTTGTGGGCATGGGGGCCCCTATAAAAGTTCGTTTTGTCTTTCACAGTATTGCTACTGTGTTCTTCAACGTCACCACCACGTGACAGTATCACAGTATTCATTTAGTCATATTATAAGAAGCCAACAAACGCTGACACCAAGGACAACATAGGGGAGATTACTTGTGCCTAATAAATGAAATAAAGAAACGATAATTTAATGGCCATTAAAGTGGATGAAAAAACAACTTGCCGCAGGTGGGAACCGAAAACACAAGCTTCAAATTTCGCTTGCGATGCTCTACCAATTGAGCTACCACGGCGCCGTTTCGCTATCCACTTTCTTGGGTATTTATGTGTCCTACTAGAACCCTGGGAGTGTTAGCCAGCACCACCACTCACAGACCTTGGCGGCGGACGTGGAACGTCCTTTTTGCCGCAGGCGTCACGAGAACGTGATCTTTTTGGGTGAAGGGAACTGGTCAATAAACCCACATATGCTACCTGGAGGCCTCAATGCTTCCGGATTCGAGACCCTCGTTATGTAATAAACGAGAAGGAAGGGAGTTAACCGAGGGGCTCGATTTTTATTAGTCATATCATAAGAAGCCATCAAACACTGACACCAAGGACAACATAGGGAAAATTACTTCTGCTTAATAATTGAAATACATAAAGGATATATTAATGGAAATTAAAGTGGTTGAAAAAACAACTGAAAAAAAGCATGAATGATGAAAAAGCACAAGTAATTTCCCCTATGTTGTCCTTGGTGTCTGTGTTTGTTAGCTTCTTATGATACGACTAATAAAAATTGAGCCCCTCGGATAACCCCCTTCCTTCACGTTTATTACATAACGAGGGTCTCGAATCCAGCAATATTGATGCCTTCAGGTAGCATATGTGGGTTTATTGAGCAGTTGCCTTCACCCAAAAAGATCACGCTCTCGTGACGCCTGCGGCAAAAAGGACGTTCCATGTCCGCCGCCAAGGTCTGTGTGTGGTGGCGGTTAACCCACGTCCTTCTCGTTTACTATTCAATTAATATTTGTAGTCATATACAATAATGTTCACTAGGAGCTCTGCTCTTTAGCTGTACGCCAAAATTCCACCATCAGCGTGGAGACAGTTGAACGTCAGGGAGTTACGAGGTAGGGCGAGGAGAGCGGAGTGGCGAGTAGGAATGGGAAAGAAGCGAATTTTATTTTCCACCCACCCGATAGATAGTGCTAACTACTTGGGGGGCCTCGATGCGACACTTCTCCGTGGGAGGCGGCACTAACGTCCAGGCACTCTACTGCCACCGAAGTGGTGGACTTGTGGAGGCCCGCTTTAGGGGCATCGAAGATCAAAGCCACCAGCTCAAGCAACAGTGCTAAGAGGGGAGGGTCGGTGGGAGGGATTTCACACACGCACAGACGCACCGCTACGCTGCCAGCTCAGCGAGCTAAATCATATCCTTCAAGATTTGTTTCCACTAGGTGAGCGCCACCTCTCGAGCGTTGATTATGGTGCAACTTATAGCTCGTGCAAATTTTAAGATTTTGAGTAGCTCAAATATAACCACATAGCCAACTCGCCCAAGTCAACGCCAAAAAATGTTTTTCTTTAGCCCAATTTGGTATATATAGCCAATCCTGACAACACTGCTCCAGACCAGCTTCATCACGTTTGTGAAATTTTCTACGTCACCCAGATCGAATGCCTGTCGTATTTCTAACAGCGTCCCGCAAGGCTCCTTTTTCTGCCGGGAATGAGTACAGTAAAGACAATAAGGGTCGTGCTGAGGAAAGAAGAACACGGTAGAACGTGCTGGTTCGTCCATTTTAACATAGTTCGGCTGTGTTTTATCACCTGTATTCTTTGCTTTCCATTCTGGTGTTTACATACAGCGCCATAACGTCCTTGGGCCGATAATAATGACATTGAAGTCACTGGTATCTTAGTGGCAGCTGTCTTTTAAATAATAAATCATGAGCGTGAGTCAAAGACATAGTCAGAGGTTACTAGAATAGCAGCGAACACCTTGCGCTATAGTACAAGGTATATGTAAGCTGGTAGCAAAGCTTTCATAGAAGCCCACGTGTCCAGAAAATGGTGGCTCGTTGCAACCGTCGCTCTCTGCGTATCGGAGGGGGGGGTGAAAGTATTAGCATTAAAAAAATGAAAAACAAAATGTGTCGTCTGAAGCGAAAATGGCAGTCATGTGAAGATCTTATGCGGCATGGCGTACATGTTTGAATTTCTTAAGCGTCCGGCATATCGACCACTGCACAAGCAATTGTTTTGCTTTTGAGGTTGAGGCGAGCTTGAGACTCGTTGAAGCGCCAGCCTGTCATTAAACTATAAGACTGACGATTGTCTCATTGTGAATCTATTTAGGTTATTATTAACGGCAGTTCCTCCAGTAGGTTCCTCAGGAAGGTGATCGAATAAGATGTAAATAAATGGCGTGGCCACAGAGGTTGCAAAGCAACTTGAATTTTATTCGTATAGAATAATGCAAGCAATATATTTGACAAAAACAACAGGTGTCATTGGATGAAAAATTTTATGGCCAGCATGCACAGTCGTAATGCATAGCAACGTATGCAAAACCTTTTGACCGAATCATTCGTAATTGCGTGTGAGAACATGTATCTATATCCAAGAGTTCAATCAATCAATCAATCAATCACTCAATCTTTATATTGATTCTGTCAATGATACAGAAAGGACTGTGACAGAAAGCTGTTTTTCAGAACAGCTTGACTAGGCCACAGCCCCATGATAAGACAAGACAGTTATCAGACAAGACAGCATTCCCCCCATATTAGCATACGCAGAACATTCGAGTTACTAATTTTGCTGCTCGTCGGGTATTCAGAGCCTGCGTTAGGAGAGAACGAAAATAGCACGACGTTGTTTCGCTGAGCATTATGCATTTATCGTAACGAAGAGACGCAGCGCGTTGGATGCCGCAGCCTGAACTTGCACGATGACAAAAAGTCTGCAGTGACACCTTTCGCTAATGAATGCTGTGCGGGAAGCCAGGCAAAACTTGAAGTACACGCAACGCTTTGAACAAACACGCAAGTAAATAAAAAAAAACTCGGATGAAACCGCCGCTTTCGAGGGACCAACGCGATTTCACACTATATAACAACTGGTTTGCACAGGCTTGCCAAGTTTTGCATCACAAGGAGGAGGAAAAGCTTTATTTTCGTCAGATATTAGAATTATGTGAATTGCTGCGTTATTTCTTCTGCCAGGCAGCATGAGGTGGCCGTAAACGCTTGAGTTTCGGCGATCTCCAAAGCCCAGTGGACTGTCCACATCTGGACTGCGGGATCTAAGCTGGACACCGCTACCCCCGGTGCGAAGTGGTATTTTACTGGCGTTCCGCCCTAGGCTTTAGCGCGCGGCAGTCGCTCAACATAAGTGTCAGGACCGCCATAGCGATGTCGCAGTTTCTGCATTTAGGTTAGAAGCAGCCTGGATATATTAGTGAATACTTGTAAGGGTTGGTAAATGAGCCAGTCTGCATATGTCGCCAAATAACCTGTTGCAGCTTATCCAGTGTTTTATGTAGAGCGGCTATTTTTGTCTACCTTCGCGGAACTGGATAGTAATTTCGCGAAACGTCACCATGCGATCCCTCACTGAACCAAGGTCGAGGCCTCCCACTATCCAGCTGACAAAACCTCGGGAATAATTTTGGGCAGTCTCATTTCCTGGGTGCGAGGAATATGCCGGGACCCAGATGATTTGAGTTGGATGATCAGGTGCTGGATGTTTATTTAGAATTTGCAGGGCCGGTTGTCGATTTTGCCACTGACAACGTTTCTAAGTGCAGTTTTAGAATCGTCAAATTATTTTTGGAGGGGTGTCATTTAAAGTCAGAGATATAGCTGCTCTACTGCTTCCCCTGCATGCATGCACCTAACTGTTGCTGCAGAGAAGGTATAACTTTGATTGTTAACTATGCCTACACAGAAGGCATATCTACTTGACTATTCCGCTACGTTGATGTAGACTGTATTCTGCAAGCCCGAGTTGTGTTTATGTAGAGCTTTATCTCTTGCACTCCTTCTGTCCTTATGACGTTCCGGATGCATGTTTTTTTTGCTATTGGGTATATCCTTAAATTTGTGTTGTATATTAGTGGAAATTTACATTTGCATGCGTTTATCAATCCATATCGATCCTCAGATCCTCTGGTCTGTGTCTTCCTTATTCAGTTTTGGGTACCCTCTCTATCGGTGCTAGTTTGTGTGCCTCATCCAGCTCCTCTGGGTATTCTGGATTCCCAATTATATGAGCTTCTCACTAGCCCTGTATCCAGGGAGGTGAAAGCCTGATTTGTACGATTATCTGAATAGGTAATATACTTTCTTCTTTTCAGCTGGGTAATGGTGCAGGTAAGGAAGAGAATATATTATCCGGCTGAGGAAGAAGGCTGCGGCAAGTTGTTTGAGATCCGCTTCCTTTATGCCCTTAAATTTGTTTGCTACTCGCTTAATTAGTCTGGGTAACACACCCTATGATATTGCTCAGAATGAATTCGTTCTTTGTGTTGTTTTGTACCTGCATACCTAGGATCGTAAAGATCTGCATTTCAAGTACGTATTTCGCATGTATCATCCCTTTGATGTCCGGGAGAGGTGTTTTTGCTTGTGGTTGATCCCTTACAATCAGAAGTTCTTACTTTTGTGGGGCGGAGCACGAGAGACATATTTGATTTGCATGATATGACACTCGGTGTGCTCCTGCTTGCAGCGTATTCTCTACCGCTTCCGGCATTAACCCAGAGGGTGAAATCGCCAGCACATTGTAAGCGTCTTAAACGAGGGATTGTGCTAAGTGCGGTAGCTAGCGGTGTAAGACAGATATTAAAAAGGAAAGGGTATAGTAGTTATCCCCGTCGGGTTCTTTTCTACCAAGTTGCAATGTGGACGACGCGATTTAGCCTAGCTTGAGTTTGGCAGTCCTGTCGGAGAGGAATGCTTTGATATAGTGGTAATTTTTGTGCTCAGCAAAGGGTTTCTCCAATGCAAGCATGATTGCTTCATGCTTATTGTTGTCAAAGGCTTTTGTTAGATCCGGGGCTCAGGAAGCTCTAGTTTTTTTCCGCTGAATAGGGTGTAAAACCGTTTCTGGGAGTCTTAGCATGATGTCTTGTGCTGATGGATTTGCTCTAAAGCCAATCATGGCGTGCTGCAAGTTATTCCCACTATTTATGCGGCTCTGCAACCTGCTAAAAATTACATGCTATAGCACTTTGCCTCAGCAGGATGTGGGAGATACGGGCCTGAGGTTCTGGATGTCAGGCTTCTTTCCAGGCTTCGGCATGAAGAGGATCTTTGCATGCCTCCAGGATCAGGGGAGTTCCCCTCTGTCCCAACATTTGTTAAAGTGTTTAGTAATAGTTTCGATCGAGGCGTCATCTAAGTTTCTTAGTGTTTTGCTTTTAATCCTGTCCGCACCTCAAGCCTGGAGGTCCGCAGTCTTTGAAGCGCAGCTCGCACTTCTCACTTGCATCCCCTCGTAAAGTTTCTGCTTCAGGGTTCCCGAGTGTCTCAGCAGAGACATTGTTTGATGTTTCTACGTAAGTGTATCTGAGTTCCTCGAAGGATTCTTTATATGTGAATGCTTGGTTATGCACTAGTCTAATGATGTTTTGGCTATGCGCTATTTCATGTCTAAGGAGGTGCCAAGTATCCCTGAGGCCAAGTTTGCCACTCATTGGTCCCAGACTTGGCCCATTGCTGTTTGGTAAGCTGTTATGCATAAGCTTCTCTTTATTTCTATAGCTCTGCAATGTTAATGCGCAATAATCCATTGAGTTTCTGCGTTTGCCACTTTCTCTGCAGACTGTCGTATGCTTCCCACATATGTAGCAACTGACTGTCCGCAGATTATGGTCAAAACGCATAACTGCGTTTTGATCTCGAAGTTGTGTAAATTTGTCCCAATCCGTAATTTGGATCGGTTGCATTCATCTGCCTCTGAGGTCTTTGGAAGATTATACTGCTTGCCACTATGTAGTAGTCACTACCTAAGTTACTCATTGTGTTCTGCAATGTCACTTGCCCTATATGCTTTGTGAACGTCAGGTCTCGAGATGTGCTAACCTGCCTGCTCCTGCCATTTCTAGTAAAGGTAACTGGGACTGTGTGTATCGTAAGGCGCGTATCCTGGATGTACCTCCATAGATGCGTGCCTTTATTTTTATTAACTCTGCATTCCTAGGCATTGTTTTGTGCGTGAAAGTCTCCCACTATGACCAGTGGATTCTGTTTAGAAATTTTTAGTGTCCTATTCATAGCTTCGACAACGGTACGGTGTCCTCCCTTCGGGCTGCTGTATACATTAAGTATGAAAGTGGCGGGTATGCATACCGTTTTTGGAATTAGTTTTACTAAGAGACAGTCGAAGTCAAACATTTTAATGTCATGTTCTATGGCAGTTAGATATCTCGGGACTGTTCAGTATTTGGTAGATTTTTCAGGACTAATGGCGAAATTTCGTATTTCTGTAAAAATTTTTTTCATAGGGTCTATAGCCCCGCACTTTAACATTTCCAAGTGTTTCCTGCAAGGCAATAACGGCGAGAGTTTATTCCTTTAAGGTTTCTGTATGTGGAACTACCAATTTGTTTTTTGCGAAAATTCCACAGTTCCATTGCCAAATTGTTGTAATTTGGGCACGCTGAAGTTCAATGAGGGGTTTCTGGACGTTGCCTGAAACCTGAAGTAGTTGCACAATGCTCAAAGGTGTATGTGAAGCTACCAACGACGGCTTCTTGTATGCTTTGTCTGGCCTCAAGAGTTTCGATTCTTCTGCCAAATTCTGCGGTAAATTGTGAGAAATTTTGCTCCTGCAAGGATTTACGTTCATCCACAGGATCTTTATCTGTCACTAGAGGTCACTTTTCTTGCAGGGTGGTTGCGTTGTGGAGAGCATGATAACGAAGAGGCTGCGGTGGCACCGAGTGGGTTAGTTATTTGTCTTGATGGTGTTTTCGGAGGGGAGTCTTAAATTAAAGAGCTATTATTTTGCTTTCTTTGTGATCTAGGTTTGTTATTTTCCTCGCGTAATTCAGTGTCTTGTGCCAGAATCACTGGTTGGTAGGAGTCACCATGAACAAGCTATTGAATTGTGAATTATAAAAACATAACCTTTGTTGCTTTAGTACAGAAGAAATATTTGAAACTGAATATTTACAAGTATGACAGTATCAGGATTTAAAATTTGCGAAATTTTTTTTCACGTAGGTAATACAGTATCATTGCTCGTCTCACGTGTCATCTAGGCACGTTTCAATCGCCATCACCAGGTTATATCTCTCGCGAGAAGTTTTGGCACTGTTTTTGTTCCCAGCTTCGCGACCTAGTTAGATGGATCTTGCTATAGCACGCGCAGAATTATTCCGTGGTGCTCACATCATTGTGGAAATATGGAACAGCGGTCACGGCGTGCGTACTTTATTAGAACATGGCCATGTTCGTGTCTGCATGAAAACAACCCACATACGACCATTATGCGCTTGTCCTCGCCGCCTTTTCAGTGTCCCGTGTTCAGTCTTGCGCTAGTCACTTCAGCATGGAAAACCAACTAGCCCGGTCTCAAACCCTGCCTGTACGAAAAATTTATTTAGCCTTGCCCGTGACTTCCAAATAACCTTGAGCGAAAGGCCAGAGTCGTTATCCGGACACTCAAATGAGAACATCAGGCCGAGTTGCAAGGACAAAACGAGATCATTAAGGCAACCAGCTAAAAGTTTCGAAAGATGCTGTCTAGCTCTGGCCCCCCAACCCTTTGTACAGGACCGAAAAACACACGCGAGTTACTGCCCAAACAAGTTACAAAAGAATATTACTTCCGAGTTCTTGCTAATGTTTATTTTTTCGCAATATCACTCAAGCCGCAACTACTAGCTCGCTGATGTTTCATTTGTAATTTCCAATAGTGGACGTTCAAAAGGCATATACATGGCTTCATACACTTCATTGCCATCTTATGGAGTTGAGCGCTCTTTTGAACACCAGCGGTCCATATGTTCCGCAGCGCTTGTTTGGTGTCGCCTCGACAGGTGGCATCACGACGCGTAGCGCCTCCTTCATGCGTTTTTACACGCCATGGTGTCTCAGCGGTTATGGTGTAGCGCTGCTAAGCACGACATCGCGGGACGAAATGTCGGCCGCGGCGGCCGCATGCCGATGGAGCCGAAACACAAAAACTCCCGTCCACGCATTGGAGGCACGTTAAGGACCCCCTGCTAGTGAAAATAAATCAGGAGTCCCTCAATACAGCGTACCTCATAATGAAATTGTGGTTTGCGCGTAAAACCCCAGAATTAAATTCAATCTTCTAGGTGGGCAGTGCGGCCTGTTTCGCTCGAGTCATTCACTGCCTGTCGAGCAGATTTCAGCCGGCTTTCTCTTTCTAGCTGGGCAGCGTACATATGGACCTGTGCACAGTATGGAGCCGTGTGGGGTGGTGTAGTGTCGTTGGGTGTGTCGTTGCGAACATGAGCTACGCCCATTGTAAGATTGTGGCTAGTATACCTTCCACCAATCTGCTTTGCCGGTTACCATTCCATGCTGACATCTATTCTCAATTGCGGGAGAGCCAGTATTTTTTTAATGAGGGCTATACACATACATAAGTAATACTTTCATGAACGCTGTAACCAGCCAAAATTAGACATCAAAAGAATATTTCTGTTTACGTTAAGAGAATTAGCTTATTGTCATGGAAGTCTTATTTGTCTTTATTGGAGCGTGTAAGTTACTGCGCGAGAATAATTTACGCTTTTTATTATGTGCCTTTTGGTTTAATAGGAAGTTTTGAAATCTTTGCTCCTAATATTCTTGGCTCTTCTTTCGAATATATAAGTATTACGGCTTGCAATTTTAACGAAATATTTATGCAGACATCCATTTCGGCACACGTTCATCAGCCGAATATCAACGAAGCTTCAGCAGAACTTCGAATGCCTTTAAACAATAAAGAATTATGCTTAGACGATTACAGCAATTTTTATAAATGTCATCAATTGTACTGCTTAAGAGTACATACCACTTATCTCCTTTTATATTAGGCTCATAAACCAAGAGCGATCAATTTCTTTTTTGTTGACATTTCATGTTCTATTGGTTGCTAGATAATGCAAATGCATACCTACAGTTTTCTGGCTGAAAAGTAAAAAGAAAAATACAATTTACAGAGTGTTTTTTGCATGGAAAAAATGTGACAACACGTTCATTGAATGCCGTTTGCATGAAAACAACCTGTTTTTTTTGTGAATGCCAAAACAGGTGTCTTGTACGTTAGTGGCGTGAACAGAATTAGCGTCATATATGCTGCAAACAAGTGCGTAGTTTTGGGACATCAGAAAAATGGTAAGCATTGCACATCCTCTATTATACATAACACCTTAATTTTTTTCCACGTAGGAAGGTACATTCGCATGAGGTAACACCTTTACAGAGGCGAAATTTTTAATTAAGTAAACGGCACTTAGGAGCCTGTCGATATGAAATGATCAGTAGCCCGCGAACAGAACACCTCTTGCAGAAGACGTGTTGCTTTCTTGAGCATCGTTTAAAAAGGTAGCTCAATTTAAACCTAAAGCGAAGAACATGACTAAGTACCGAAAGGTAAGCACAGGGTTAGACGAATAGTTGAGTTTAAAAAATAATTAGTCATGGCAGTAAGGTGGATGCGAACTGTACTGCTGGCCCTGCTATTCATAGGGGTGGCGGGTAAAGGAATGTTGAGAATCCGTGGTACGTTAATTGACACTGCACTTTTACAAAAGCCACTGCCGGTGAGGTACATGGCAAAGAAGGAGGACAGGAGAGGTGCGTCGAATAGGTGGAGTCACTGCACAGGACTTAGTTTCCTAAAGAAGCAAGAATTCAGACAACAGTATTGAGCAATGCATAAACAGCTTTAAATTTATAAAATGCATAAATAAATTACATCAACGTAGTTGGGTTAGGAGGACAATATTGTACGATAGAAAAATTATGTATACAAAACATTGCTATTCGGCAAAGCGGGATATTAAAAATCCCGGCAGACACGATGTTCCGATAACTGTTTATGGTAATGCAATTAGTATTGAAGCAATGTTGACGCCGCATTCTCACTGCGAAACGCGTCATGTATAAGGCGTATGTGCAGCCGAGCTTTTTTCTCACCATTCAAACGATAATGACGACGATGCTTGTCTCGTTGCAAGGCATCTCACGCAAGCGTATCATAAATATTCTGAAAAGCGCATCACGACATGTCCTTCATGTCATGTCAAGCTTACATGTCCTGCATCTCGTGTCCTACATGTCATATAATCTATGGCTGACATTCATGTTATAAAGGCATGCTATTCGCGTCAAGTCATGTAATGCATGCCATGCCTGTTGTCAACCATGCTGTGCTTATCATGTCATTCATGTGATAACATACACGTAATACCATGAAATGTTTGTCAGGTAATGTCAGACATACAATGGTAGATTTCATGTCACGACATGTCAGATTACCATGCCGTGCGTACATATCGATCATGTCATGCCACAATGGTATGTCAGGCGTATACAGATATACATCCAGGCAAAGGAACAACCACAATGCCATTAGACAGCATAAGTGACATATTGTAGGTTATCCATGTCAATCATGTCACACGTATCACGCAATGCATATCCTGATATACAAAGTGTCCCAGCTATCATGCAGCAAGATTTAAAGATGTACAAATGCCACTTAGCTGGTGAGAACCAAGTTAATGTTGTTTGCTATTGCTTGGAGATACTGAGATTTTCTTGAATTCTGCTTAATTACGTAATTAGTCCTAATCACCAGCCTTCTCAAATATCATAATTGGATTAAAAGAGTCAAGGAGAAAATTGTAGAGCAACCTGAAGAACTGCCAAAACAGCTTTCTGTTGCCAAATACGTGTTACATAAAAGTGTTTTTTCGAGCGTGAAACAAGCACGTGGATGCACGCAAAGAGCCTTGAGCGGCCAGTAACGCGGTAATTTAGTACACCGTTACCAGTGTGACCACAATCAGTGGGATCAACCTTACTTTGTGAGACAGACGGGAGTTGAGTGTCCGAGATCACCTGCCCTGTTTTTTTTTTCAACTGCGAACAGAGGATCGTAGGCGGGACCTGTCACCAGTGCATAAGAGTCAACACCAATCCCTAGAGAAGCGGTTGCGCGCTGCACGATCATAAGAACGACTGCTTCGATTACCTAGGCTTGTATGCAATGGCTTTGCAGCACCAGCCCACCCTCACAACCGCGATTGTACTTCAGAATATCACGCCGAACTTGCCTTTAGGAATAGACGTGGTGTTTCGGTGGAGTCCTTTTTAGGAGTTCTGACGTTCTACTGAAAATCTACATTCGTTATTTAGCACAGGAAACTGTATATGCAGAAATCAGGTGTTTGTATAGGTTCTTGCATAGCGCCAATAATAAGTTCTATTTTTCTTGGCGTAGTAGATAGTGCTGTAAATGTAAATCTTCAAGAGGGTGTATCATTGCGGACGATTATTTGGACGAATATTTGATTTTTATTGGCAGATGAAAGACATTGTCGATTGCTTTAAAAAGAAGGCACTGGTATAAAATTCACCTCTGCGTTGCCGAGCAATACTAGACTATAGTTTCCTGACTTGTGAATGAATTTTTATGCGCATCATGTTTGCTGGCACTAGAATCCACGATCCGCAAATGCAGTTCTAGCTTTGACGTCGGGGCACTAAAAATTGTGAAACGCGGAATTGGTCTGCCGCGAATACGCGCGGCCTTGGAATAAACTTGCGTGCACAAGGTGAGCAGGAGTTTCCGTATGCAAGTAGAACGGCTAAAAGCAGCAGATCACCCTGTGTCCCTCAGCACACCCCTTCGTCAAAAGCTCGTTCGCATTGCAAAGCAAGGAAAATGCGGGCGTCATCCTTCTGTTCAAAATGAAGGAAACGAAAAATTTTCAGCCATTCCCAACGTACATTAAATTTCACATGGCCTAAAAGATGTGGCAAAGCGTTGTGGTGCTCGGGTGGTATTTTCTGCACCACAATGGCTTAGTCGAATTTCCTCCATTGTGCACAGAAGGGCACAGGGCGCGTCATTGGGTGGTAGAAGGTGCAGTATGAAACAAGTTATTCGTTTTGTTAATTGTGGCTCAACAGTAGTATACAAAATTCCCCTAAGCAGTGGCCATAGGTACATTGGCCAAACAAGCAGATGTGTCAACACATGCCTCAGAGAGCGTAGACATTCATTGAACGGCGCCCCATCCTCTCATCTCGTCTTATAGTGCAAATCGAGTCCTAGTAAGCCCATCTTCGAAACCACAGTCATTTTTTCCGTCACCCTAATCAAACCACACGAGAAATCTCGGAAGCCAATCATATCACCGAAAATACCGCGCTGTGTTTATGCTAACCATCCTTATTAATACGTGAGAAATATTTCAATTTTATTGCTCCATGCTCACACGTGCCTTAGCTGTATGCAGCTTTTGTACCTCATCTTGACATGCGCGAAGCGTCCATTTTCTATATATGTATTTTTCCATACGTGCAATAAACATCAGTTGTGAGTGAGCGCATGTGGTGTCTCTTTTCTTCTTGTACATCCTTGGTATTTTTAGCGCTCCGACATTTTATTATAACCTAATTAACTTTAAGGCAATTAGGTGACAAGGTAGAAGAACAAACTACCGTGCTAAACAGCAAAGTTGGGCAAAATACATCACTTCATACACAGATAAAAGAAAAGCCTAGAACCGGGTAAATAAAATAAAGGGCCGCAAAACTCATCCTCCACCTTTAGTAAATACACATGGAGACACTCTTGAGGCCCAGCCAGATGGTCTAGGAATATTTTTCGAGCACATCACCGGCACATTGCTTTACAGAGACAGATTTATAAAACACTAGCGACAAGCAGAGCAACTGCCTCTTGGGTCGGAGAGGCACATTTAGTGAAGTACAGAATCGACGATTTAGAATGGTGGAGTTCTAGGCCTCGTTTATTTGTTGTATCCAGTCCAATCCAGGAAGCCACAGAATAATATATGAGATTATGAAAAACTTGCACCCTGATACCCCCGGAACACTACTTTCATTCTTTACCTCCATGCTCTCTGCTGGCAACATTCCGTCTGTATAGAAAGAAGCACTCGTAATTTCTATTCTCAAAGAGGACAAGGGCCCGTCCTCACCCTGTAGTTATGGGCTCACGGTCCTGGCAATATATCAGTGCAAACTATTCGATAAAGTAATTAACCGGTGCCTCATCCGTATTCTTGAAACCAACAAACCACTCGATCCCTTACAGTGCGCTTTTAAGGAATGTAGATCCACAACAGATCAGCTTGCCCACATCGAGACAAATATCCGTGATGCCTTTGCACACAATACAGTTTTTCTTGTCAGTAGTTCTTTATTTATGGATACTGCGATCTTTTACGAGATCTTACGAGACGAGGTCTCGAACCGCTTTCTGCGTTCGACTTCGGCTGTCACCGTCTCCTTACGTTTGGTCGGACTGCTCTCACTCGCATCCGCACTACGTGTGTCCCCCCTTGCTCTCATGGGTGTGAACTTCGGCCTCTCAAACTTGGAGCCAAATTCACCCTTTTGACCGTCCTTAGCTCCGCGAGCCCGACGCGTCACAAATTCCTCGGCTAGCTCGGCGGCTTTAGCCACCGTACTAACGTCTAGCCTATCCAAGACCCAGTACCGCACGTTCTCAGGTAACCGATTATAAAACTGTTCCAGCCCGAAACACTGCAGAACTTTCTCGTAGTCACCAAACGCTTTCTCTTCTTTGAGCCACTCTTGCATGTTTGACATAAGCCTGTAGGTAAACTTTGTATTTGACTCACTTCTGCCTCTCTCATTTTCCCGAAACTTCCGACGGAACGACTCCGCTGACAGCCTGTACTTTTTTAGCAGACTCGATTTCACTTGGTCAAAATCCTCTGCCTCCTCTCTCTTCAAGCGAGCGACTACGTCGGCCGCCTCGCCGGGTAACAAAGTGAGCAAGCGATGTGGCTACGTTTCCCGAGAGAACCCCTGTTTCTCGCACGTTCGCTCAAAGTTAACCAGGAACAAACCAATGTCCTCTCCAAGCTTAAGCGGCCGCATCAGGTCAGTCATTTTGAACGATACTCGTTCTCCTGCACCGTTTGCCTGACTTCGATTACGAGCGCGTTCCAGCTCTACTTCGAGACGTTTCATTTGCAAAGCGTGTTGACGGTCGCGCTCCTCTTTCTCTTTTTGCTCTTTACGTTCGCGCTCCTCTTTTTCTTTTTGCTCTTTACGTTCGCGCTCCTGTCTTTTTGCCGTCTCCCTTTCCTCAATGGTCTCAAGGCATTCTGACAGCTCGTCATCCTCAGCTTCTAACTAAAGAATAGCCCTTAGCAGTTCTCGTTTTCTGAGTTTGCCTGAGACATCCAGACCCAACTCTCTTGCAAGCTCTAGCAATTGTGGTTGGCGCAACGACTTCAAATCCATGGCTGCTCTGAATGCGGCTTGCTCTACTGCCTACTATTGTGTTGCCGCAAACTAACCCGGCAGCAACGACACCCACAATTACCAGCTCTGCTTCTGACACTAACAAAAGCCTGGCAAAACTCAGAAGAAGAAAGTCCCGCACTCACCAAACCTCGCAGCCAAGAATTCAGTGCAGTCGTTCCGCAGCTGGCAACCAGTCATCTCACAGGGCTCGTTGCACTGCTCCCGGATGGTCGTTGTGCTGCTCAGCATACAGTCGACCGCATATCTTCGCTGCTGGCCTCCATTGTCGCGATCTCACCGCTGGCAACCAGTTGTTGCAAATGGGTCGCAAGCCCCAAGGGTAGCGTTGGCCTGGCGACCTGGGGCACAGCTGGAAGCAACCGAAGGTCCTGGCAAAGGATGAGTCGACTGCTAACAGAACACCTTGTTTATTTTAGCATCGCAAAAGAGCGGCCGGTCAGGTCGACCGAAGTGGAGAAACGAGAGACCACGTTATTCGACTGAATAAATGGAAGCTTCTCCCTTGGCGTCCGGGGCAGCTGCTTTTATACTCTCGGAGTCTAGGGCAAGAAGAAACGGCTCGGACGAGGCGCACGTGGCGGCGGCGCACGGACACGTTGTGACAAGTCTCCGCCGGGCCGGCGCCGGCCAGACCTCCTCGCTTCACAGTTGGGGAGCTCCTCTCCCGGCTGCCGCGCTTTGACAAGCGTGGGCACCAACATGCACACACACACACACACGAAGACACATGGCATTGAAACATGCCTGGACGCGCTTAGCAGGAGGCGTTGGAACAGCGCTGAACTGGCCAAAATACCCGCCGCTGTGAACGAAGCCCCGGCGTCCGTTGCATCCGCGCCGGCTATACCGCACTTCGGATGCGAAACGTAACATCCCCTCCAGAAGGAGCATCGTCGCGACGCTCGGTGGGTAGCATCCGGTGTCCAGCAAACCAGGGAGTGTCCACGTCTTTCAGAAAAATAAGGTTTCATGCGCATGACGTGCACAGTTTCAGGCAGGACCCGACGGCGCCTCGAGCAGGATGGGCTGTCAGCAACGACTTCGTAGTTGACGTCGCTAAGGCGTCGTAGAACCTTGTACGGTCCGAAGTATCCGCGCAGAAGTTTCTTCGCGAGGCCTCGGCGGCGTGCTGGAGTCCAAACCCAGACTCTTTGGCCGAGCTGATAGGCGACGCATTCATGGTGTTGATTGTAACGTCAGGCAGCGCGGTCTTGCTGGCTAGCTATGCGAACGCGCACGAGCTGTCTTGCTTCTTCGGCGCCCCCCGTAATATCTGCGGCGTCAGTCTCGGAATCGCAGGAATCATGAGGAAGCATAACATCCATCATTATAGTCACTTCTAAACCGTGGAGGATACTGAATGGCGTCATTCTTCTTGTTTCTTGCCGAGCCATATTATATGCAAACGTTGCGTAGGCTAATATTTGGTCTCAGTTCTTGTGTTCCACATCGGCATACATGCACAGGATGTCTGCGAGTCTTGTCGAGGCGCTACGTAAGTCCATTGTTTTGCGGGTGAAAGGCTGTCGTCCTTCTGTGTGCCGTGCCACTGAGGATGAGTACAGTTCGCAAAAGTGCAGTCGTGAACGCGGCTCCCATGTCGGTTACGATGACCGCTGGAGTACCGTGCCTCAGGACGACGTTTTTCACGAATAACTGTGCGGCCTCGGCAACTCTGCTGCACGGAAGTGCCTTAGCTTCAGCATACCGCGTGAGGGAATGTGTCGCAGCTATGACCCACTTATTTCCGGCAGCAGATATTGGGGATGGGCACAAAAGGTCCAGCCCAATTTGTGCAAACGGCGTTTCCGGCACAAGAACGGGATGTAATAGTCCGGCATGTTTCGTAGCTGGCACTTTTGGTCGCTGACAGTCGAGGGACATTCAAACGTAGTGCTTCACCTGTGGTGCGGCCAACAGAGATATTGGTCAACCAACACAGAGAGTGCTAGACAACTATAATTTGAAATGGGCGGCCG
The DNA here is from genome assembly GCF_050947875.1 of Dermacentor variabilis. NCBI lineage: Eukaryota > Metazoa > Arthropoda > Arachnida > Ixodida > Ixodidae > Dermacentor > Dermacentor variabilis. Next base: position 27,792,859 of record NC_134574.1, read on the forward strand.
TATATGTATGGGCGGAACTTGGCAACTGCCCCTACTACAGCCCAGCATTTCTTTTCTGTGGTGGAGTAGTTCGACTCGGCACGTGACAGTGTTCTACTGGCGTAAGCGATGACTCGCTCAGCGCCGTCTTGCCGATGAACAAGGACGGTGCCTAGACCTACGTTGCTGACATCGATGTGGATCATTGTCGGCGCATCCACTTCAAAGTGGGAAAGAACAGGCGGAGTTTGTAGACGGTGTTGCAACTCGCTAAATGCCGTCTCCTGCTAGTCACCCCACACAAACGTGACATCTTCTCTGGTTAAGTAGGTGAGTGATGAGGCGGTGCGTGCAAAACCCGCAATAAATCGTCGGTAATAAGCGCATAGACCCAGGAAGCCTCTGACTGCCTTCTTGTCTGTAGGCCTTGAAAACTTTGCGACGGCTGCGATTTTCTCCGGATCAGGTCTGACACCTGTGTGACTTACTACGTGGCCCAAAAACTGTAGTTCTTCATAGCCAAAGTGGCACATTTCATAGTTTTAAGGTAAGCTCAGCGGACCGTATGTCTTGAAGAACCGACTGTAGCCGTTTGAGATGTTCATCAAATGTGGCAGAATAAACAGTGACATCTTCTAGGTACACTAAGCAAGCCTTCCACTTAAGATCTGAGAGAACAGTATCCATTAGTCTTTGGAACGTGGCTGGGGTGGAACACAAAACAAAAGGGCGAACTTTGAATTCATACAGGCCGTCAGGCGTTACAAAAGCAGTCTTTTCTCGATCCCACTCATCGACCTCTAATTGCCAGTATTCACTTTTTAGGTCCATCGATGAGAAGTATTGTGAATGCGGAGCCTGTCGAGGGAATTGTTGATGCGTGGTAAGGGATACGCATCTTTTTCTGTAACCTGATTGAGCTTGCGATAATCGATGCAAAACCGCGGGTTACCACCCTTCTTCGTAACGAATACCACGGGCGAGGCCCAAGGGCTTTCCTGTGATCCTGTGTTTCGTCAGTGGTGTTTTACGCGCCTGCGATGTTGTAGAGAAGTCTTGAAAATCGTCAAGCAGTTCCCTGAGACTTTGTTTCTGTTGCAGCGCTAAACCAGGGTCAACGTCGACGACGGGTTCATGTGGCATCATATCGGTGGTCGATTCCTCTTTTACACCAAAGCAGTGTCGAACGTGGTCAATTTCGTCAAAGTATGCCAAAGCGGTGCCTTTACTGACGTGCCGGCGTTCATTGGTGAAATTTGTCAGAAGTACCTGTGTGCAACCACCGATTAGGCTGACGATACCGCGAGTGATGGGAAAACCCTGATGAAACAGATGTGCAGTTAATTTTTTGGCTACACCGTCCTTGTTCAATTGTTTTCCGAAACTGACGGAGACAAGACTGCATGATAGTGACGGTATGCAGACATCTACGTCGGCGACACGTAACGATGTACACTGGCGTTCTTCGTCGTGGCTCGTGTATGTACTAGTTTACAAGGTTATCTCGCCGTCCCGTATGTTAACCACGGCGCCGTACTGCAGCAAGCAGTCTATCCCACGCATGAGTGGTCTAGAGTGCTCTTTTAAAATCACAAAAGTGGCGACAAAAGCTGTATTTTCTATCTGTAGTCATGCAGTACATATTCCTGCAGGTATCATTATGTGGCCCCCAGCATCTTGAATATAAAGGCCCGTCCATAGCATTTTTACTTTCTTAAGCGGGTCTGCCACCAGCTCACTCATTATGGAAAAGTCTGCGCCAGTGTCAACTAAAGCTGTCATGTCGTGCCCTTCAATCGTTAAGAGAAAGTCCACACTCACAAATTCGTCGGCGTTCTGTTTCTCCGGCTTGCTCTGCTCGTTTCTCTGTAATAATGGGGTACTTTCGGCCGTTCGACGACTTGCAACCTTCACCCGGAGGCCGCTGATTTCAGTTTCCACGTCTTGGGCTTGGAGAGTGGCCTCTTACCACGTCGGCGAACTGCGACGGTTCGGCGAAGAATAACGTAACGGAAACGGCGCGCGCGATCGGAGATTAGCTGAGCTGCCTTCTTCTCGAGTGACACTGTCGTCAAAACAAGGATTTGTCTCTGGAAACTGTCGTGGAGTGGCAGGCGACATATCCTGAATGCCCCCCTGGCGATGAGGGCAAAAACGATAAATATGCCCTGGTTCGCCACAGTGAAAACAAAATGGTCGGCGATCAGCAGTGCGTCATATGTCGGTCCTGCAAAGCTGGGGTCGCCTGAAATGATCCCTCTGTATACAGGCAGCAATAGGTGGCCGCTGGTGGTACTGCTGTACTGGCCCCGGCAGAACGCGGGCGACGGACATAGTCTGCGTAGCAGTGTACGCGCGGCTCGAAGCGCGGCTCGGAACACGGTTCAGTAAGTGGCTCAGGCGATGTAAATGCTTGCTGGATTTCTTGGCGGACAACTTCAGCGACCGAAGCAACAGTAAACTCCTTTGGGATCACAGTTTGTTTCGCAATCTCCTCGCGCACAATGTCTCTTCATAGTTGATGCAGCGCGGTCTCGTCTGTACTGCGGCTCCTGCTGGCGCATCGTTAATCAGGCGTTCGTATAGCCCGCAACACTGCTGCAGCGCGCGCTCGATTGCAGTGGCTGCCTTAAAATTCTTCCACTGCTGTAGGCGGGTTACGCATGAGATCAGCGATTAGCTGTTCCTTGACGCCGCACATGAGATGGCTCAGCTTCTCCGAATCAGGCATCTTGGGAACCGCGTGACTAAACAAACGGAACATGTCGTCGACAAACATTGAAACACTTTCGATGGGTTTCGCAATGTGCAACTCGAGAAGGCGTTGTCCATTTTCTCGGCGATCAGTGCTTCCGAAGTTGTCAAGTAGCCGACGGCAAAATTTGTCCCACGTTGTCAAATGTGCCTCGCGGTTTTCGAACCACGTCCTCGTGCGACCTTCAAGAGCAAAGTACACATTACAAAGCTTCCGGTCCGGACGCCAGTTATTGACCTTATCTACGTTCTGGTGCAGCCAGACTTCGGCGTCTTCATAAGTGTCACCGCGGAAGCTATTGGGGACTAGATTGTTTTGAACAGTCACCTGTGCTGATGAACTTGCAAGTGCCATTTCCTGAGTCGGTGAGGTCGCAGACAATGTTCCTTGCAAGAGGCCGAATTCCGGGCACAGACCTTGCAGGCGGCGCCTTGCGCGGTGCACAGGTGTCTCGACACGTGGGTGATGTCTTGAAGGGCTGGATCCATGGCTACTCGCAGGAGTTGTCCCTATCATCAGGCGATGATGCGATAACCAACCATTGCTTTCAGGCTTCCACTGTTTCTGAGAGCATGTTTAATTCCATCCATATTATACTTCTTTATGTCAGCTGTCTTACGCGTGTTGATTAACATGGAAAGTTCTGCCAGTTGTATTCTAGCTGTAGGATTAGATGCTTTGATACATTGGCGTTTCTTGTTCGGATCTTTCGTCTCCTGCGATAGCTTACTGGCATCCTGTCTCACGAAGTTACCACCGATTTCTATATCACCCTCCTTAATGATGCCCATAAGGTTGTAGCGGTGGCGTAGAGGTAGAGCATCCACCTCACCTGCAAGAGGGCCGTGGTTCGAATCCCGATGCCACGCAATTTTTCACCGCATTAAAAAAAGTCTGCGTGTCTAGAGGAATTTGACATCCCACAAGTAACGCCGGAAGAAGTAAAGAAAGCCTTTGGAGCTATGGAAAGGGCGAAGGCAGCTGGAGAAGTTCAGGTAAAGGCAGATTTGTTGAAGGATGGTTGGCAGATTGTTCTAGAAAAATTTGCCACAATGTACACGCAATGCCTCATGACCTCGAGCGTACCGCAATCTTGGAAGAACGCCAACATATACTTAATCAATAAGGAAGGGGGCGCCAAAGACAGCAAAAATTATACACCGATCAGCTTACTGTCCGTTGCCTAGAAAAAATTTGCTCACGTAATTGCAAATAGAATCAGGAACACTTTAGAGTTCTGTCGACCAAAAGACCAGGCTGGATTTCGCAAATGCTACTCAACAATAGAACATATTCAGACTATCAATCAGGTGATGCAAAAATGTGCGCAATATAACCAACCCTTATATATAGCTTCCATTGATTACGAGAAATCGTTTGAGTCTGTCGAACGTCAGCAGTCATGGGGGCATTACACAATCAGGGTGTAGACGAGCCGTATGTAAAGATACTGAAATATATCTATAGCGGCTCCACAGCCAGCGTGGACCTCCATAAAGAAAGCAACTAAATCCCAATAAAGAAGGGCGTCATGCACGCAGACACGATCTCTCCAATGCCATTCACTGCATTTTTACAGAAGGTATGTAGAGATCTGGATTGGGAAAAATTGGGGATAAGAGTTAATGAAGAATATCTTAGAAACTTGCGATTGGCTGATGATATTGCCCAGCTTAGTAACTCAGGGGATCAATTGCAATGCATGCTCACTGACATGGACAGGCAAAGCAGAAGGGTGGGTCTAAAATTAATCTGCAGAAAAAGGATCAGCAGGATCCACTAGGCGACGAGAGAGACAGTCGGCGTCCTTGTGCAGATGTCCAGACTTGTAGTTTACAATAAATGAAAATTTGTGGAGCCGCATTGCCCAGCAACCAATCCGTCTTGTCGGGTCCCGGAGGGAAGACAGCCAGCAGAAGGCGTGCTGGTCTGCAACAACCGAAAACGTGTGGCCATACAGATATGGCCGGAACTTGGAGACAGCCCAAAATAAAGCAAAGCGCATGATGCTTGGCTCAGTGATGAAGCTCAGTGATGAATTAATTTCTTTCGGGAGGGGACAGCAGGAGGCTGGTGTAATCTATCACGCGCTCGGTAGCATTCTGGTGTTGGGCGAGAACAGCGCCGATGCCACGGCCGATTGTGTCTGTGTGGAATTCTGTCAGTGCAGATGGATCAAAGTGGGGAAGTATGTGATGGGTGGTCAGAAACCCGAGTAGAGCGGCGAATGCGTGAGCCTGCTCCGGGCCTCGTGAGAATGGCTTGATATTCTTTAGATCTGTCAAAGACCGAGCAAGGTTCTCGAAGTTTCTGACGAAACAGCGAAAGTTGGAACAAAGGCCGACGAAGCAGTGCACATCCGATGGAGAACGTGGCAGATGGAAACTGCAAACGGCGCGATTTTTCGGATCTGGTTGGATTCCGGATACGTCAACGATGTGTCCCAACACGGTAATCTGACGGCGCCCGAATTGACGTTCCGTGGAGTTTAGTTGGAGGTCCTCTTTTCGAAGCACCGCAAGAATTACAGCGAGTCGGGTAAGGTGGCTGCCGAACGTGAGGGAAAAAAACAATAGTGTCGTCAAGATAACAAAGTCAGTTGGTCCATGTGTAGCTTAGCAGAAAAGAGTTCATTATACGCTCAAATGTCACAGGAGCATTGCATAGGCCAAAAGGCATGACGTTGATCTGATATAAGCCATCCGGTATGATGAATGCCGTCTTCTCGCGGTCCATTTCATCAACTGCGATCTGCCAGTAGCCGGATCGAAGGTCGCTGGACGAACAGTATTTAGCTTCGTGCAAGCATTCCAAGGCGCCTACGATGCGTGTAGTGGGTAGACGTCTTTTCGCGTGATCTTGTTTAAGTGGTGATCATCGACTCAAAAACGACAGGTATCATCTTTTTTCTTTACAAGGAAGACAGTAGAAAACCAAGGGCTCGCTCATCGTTTGATCACCGTTTTGTGGATCATTTGTCCACATCTGATTGCATGACTCTGCTTTCAGCATGCGAGACACGAAAGGGACGCTCAAGAATAGGATTCGTGCATGCCGTGTTTATCCCCCGCTGAACAAAGTTGGTTGGCCTAGAGGTCTGTCGCTGAAATGAAAGATGTCACTGTACGATTGGAGCAAGAGACGTATGCCTGTGGCCTGTGCAGAGCTGAGGTCAGGTGCAATCATTTGAACGAACCCATCCATTAAGGAATCAAAGCTGTGAGCTGCAATTGGCGCTAATAAACCACTCTCAGCGTTCAAACTCTCAATGTCAAATTCGGAAGTACTAGAAACGCTCGCCGACAATATGCCCCCTGCAAGCACTTGAGGGCACAGGCAAAAATTCAGAAGTGAAAGAACGACGTCGTTATTAGTAGTCATGGCCAGCGTACGCGGAACAGCAACGTTGTGGTTCAAAAGCACGTCGATGATGGGGCGACGGAAATATTGACCGTCAGTAACCTGTGGTTGTGCGCTAAAAGCGACGTAAGTGACTGCCTCGGGTAACAAAGGCTCATCTTAAAGCGAGCACAAGTGTGGTGGGGCGGTGCTTGGAGCATCGACGAGTTGAGGTAGTTCCAACTGAAGAACGCCCGTTGCGCATACGATGAGAGCAGAATGGATGGATAAAAAGTCTAATCCAGGGATAACTTCGTGACGGCAGTTGTCGATCACAGCAAAGAGAACAGACGTATGGCGGCCGGCTATACTTAAAGGCGGACTACACATTCCAAGAACAACCAGCCTGCCGGCATCGGCCACACGAGGCACTTCTGCAGCCACTGGGATGAGGACCTTTTTTAAATGTCAAGGTAGGCACTACACTCATCACAGATAACTGGGCTCCAGTGTCGCCGTGGGAGCAGAAAGAGGACTTCCTACAGTAGTAGACAATGCAGCACCACCTCCGAGGGCTGCATTTCTTACTTTTCCAAAAGGGTGTGGCGAAAGCCACAGGAGACAAAAGGCGACGTGGCTGCAGCGAAGGGGAAGATGGGCGACGTGTTTGCGTTGAACGAGACGGGTGTATGCGCGGTGATGGTGAGCGACTATACCAAGTGTTCATACCACAGTTGTCGGCGCTGTTAGACTCGGCGGTGGGCGAAACAACACGCCATTTCCATAAAAACGGATCAGGTTAGTTGGTGAGCGAGGTGCTGAGGGCCAGGGCTTGCGACAGGAATGGGCGACATGACCAATGCTGCGACAGGTGAAATATATCTGCTGGTCGTCCGCAGTTCTCCACTCAGTCAGGTTGCGATATTGCGGAGAGAAGCGACGCCGTGGATCGAAAATTGTAGAAGGGCGTTTGTTCGCTCTGGGCTTGGCAACAGCACAGACAGAATGTAGACGAATGTTTTAAAGTTCCTGGCGAACATTTGCTTGTACGAGGGTAGCTGAAACGGGGCTAGCATGAGCGCTCGGTGAACAGAAATCTACGGGCGCCATTGTATCCAGCTCACGTCGAACAATTCGCACCACGTCCTTTGATGGCGATGCATGCTGCTGTGTGGGCTAATCTTCAAAAGTCGACGTGGCGGCAGCATTGGGAAGCCTGGCGAATGGCTGATGGTCGTGTCGGCTTTTAACCTGCTTGAATTGTTGGCACGTTTTCATGAGAGCATCGACTGTAGAGCAACTTTTGCACCTGAGCAGATTAGAGGCGTCGTCAACAATTGCCTTCAGCACGTACCCGACCTTCTCAGCTTCTGTCATGTCGTTATCGGCTTTACGAGAAAGCGAGAAGCACGCCCTGGATGTACGAGACATGGGACTCCGTGGGGGTTAAGGCACGGGAGGCCAGTTTCTGCTTTGCGACCATATTACGGCCGGTTGGTTTGGCAGACAACTCTCTTAACTTCTCTTTGCATAGGTCCAAGCTGGTTAGCTCCCCTACGTGGCTTTCATACCAGACCTTAGGTAGAACAACAGGTCAGCTAGCATAAGCGCAGGGCCTCATCTTTTGATTCCACTCACGCTTTTGCACATTGACACCCACTCTTATACGTGAGCATCATTGGTCCCGCAGAAAGTTCTTGGATCCCTGGGGTCCCAGAACGTAACAATATCGGAAAAGTCCCAACCGAAAGGGACAGCGACGTAGCTGGCGACGGTGGCGTTGGAGGCGGGAACGACGTTGATCCCGCGTGCTCATCGTTATTCATGGTGGGATGGTTAGGCGACGTCCACTGCGGAACTCTGTTTGCATCCGTGGTACCCAGCACCTCCCACCAATGTGTTACAAGAATGTTGGGAGTATAGACAGACATTATTTACAAGATATGTACAAGCACAGGCAATACGGTGAAGATGGCTCAACAGCAACAACTCGCAGTTGCCAGCGTCTCGCGAAATTCTTCTTTCTTTCTCATCTTTCATCCTTCCGTAACAATATTTCCAATTTGAATGAACACAGCTACGGTATGAGAGGGTCTGCATGTGAAGAAATAATTATGTAGACCAAAACTTCTATAACCTGTTGTCGAAGCGCATGTGCGCGGCGAAGAACCAAATACAACATAAGTAAATGAGTTTTAGGGCCCTATAATGTAGAACTATTCCAATAGGCTTTTATTCGAATCTCCTGACGTCAAATTTACGTAATCTTCAACGTAAGCACCAGGCGGTGACTTACAGGTTTGTTTGCATTGACCAATCAAGCGGTCTCCTTGTTAATAGGAGATCACTTGTTTCCTTTAAAAATCAATAACATTGCCTACACTGAGCGGTTTGTCTTATCTAATTGGCTGACAATAGCGAGAATACGCTCAAGTTCAGAAGGATTCGACGGGACAGAGCCAGTGCACTGAATATCGAAAACAGGATGAAGAAGGTGGTGCCGGCGTCTGCTATTGGTCCGCTTTGCCTTACTTAGCTTGCGGTGACCGGTCGAAAATCACAGTGGCATGCAACGGAAAGGTAAGGATGCCGCCAAAATGGATGTTCAGCAAAGAAGAGTTCGCAGAGCAAGGTCGTATACGTGCCGAAATTGCTCGAAAACGTTACACAGCCAAACAAAAGTGTTAATATACGCAGATAAACCCATGCTCTCCGGCAGGTGCGAGCAGCCAGTGTCTGAGCGATCGGCGGCAGCAATCTTTGCGCCCATTCAGAAGGAAATTCAATTTTGTTGGGCATATTAATGCATCTTAACGCGTACACGTCACTTTGACGCGGCGAGTTGTCGCGTTTTTCTGACATCACGTACACAGGCAGGTGAAGTGGGCGCATCTTGATATCTTGGACCAATAGGAGAGGTCTAATGGCGAAAAGGCGTCGAATGAGAAATAACTATCTTTCTCTTGCTTGGTTCAATCATGCATAGTTAGTGTGTACAAGACAGATTAGATGGAGAGCTATTTCGGTTTTCGCGGCGTCGCGTGACAGACAGTCAAAGTGGAGGTGGTCCAAGAAATTTTTGACCAAGCGGGAAGGGCTGATTGCAGAATATGAATCGAAAAGTTTGGAATAACTGTACGTTACAGCGCCCTTGATTAAGCTTAACATTGCAGTTACACTTTCAAAAAACAACACATTAGACAGAGAAAGACGATCGATTAGTAACTACTAATTTAACCTGCAGGCGCCCTGTTATAGATATTCATCAGTATGAAGTTCGCAATAAGTTATGAACAGAAATTGCACATTTGGCAACCATTACCCAATAATGTTCAACCACCTCCTTTTGCTTACAGGCATGCCAGGTGAATGTACCTTATGGGTACTCCAGTCCGCAGTAGAAGACCCTCCCAGGCGCTGCAAGTTTGCACAGCTGGCTTTGTGCACATCACGCGCCTACAATGCCTACGAAACGGAGAAGCCTTATTGTGATGTTTACAATAGTCTGCCACAAGCTGCCCTACATACCGGTCGTTAGGAGCTATTTACTGCACACAAAGAGAAAGAATAAGGTTTCATGAATTATCGCCCCTTTCGTGTCGCGTAGGACACCTATACAAATAACTCGCAATAACTGACATCGTGTCACCAGTTCTCGCGCATATCGTCAATACTATATTCGTCACGGGTATGTTTCCAGAACGGATGAAAATTGCCAAGGTGCTGCCACTGTACAAGTCAAAGGACAAGCATAGAATAGAAAACTACCATCCAATTTCAGTGCTACCGTTCTACAGCAAAATACCCGAAAAACTATTTGCGAGGTGCCTTAATGACTACCTGGATAAGCACAACATTCTTTCTCGGCACCAATTTGGTTTTAGAAACGGCCTTTCCACACAAACTGCAGTCTCAAAATTTACCGACTTAATTAGAAAATTATTAGACAGTGGTTATCTGGTCGCGGGATTGTTCATAGATTTTGCGAAAGCTTTCGATTCCCTCAATCATTTTATATTCAGCGTTAAATTGCTTCGTTACGGAATTAATGGAATACCTTTGACGTTCATTCGCAGTTACTTAGAAAATCGTCAACAAACTGTTCAACTAGGTGATTATCCGTCCAACAGCACCGTTATTAACCTTGGCGTTCCCCAGGGATTCGTACTCGGACCTTTATTTTTTTTAGTCTATATAAATGACCGGCCTTCGCAGCTTGTGTGTGCTACCCCTGTACTCTATGCAGACGATGCTAACCTTACTATAGCAGATTATGAAGAATGCAACCTAATTAATAAACTTAACTCTGAATTACAAATTTTGCACCGTTGGTGTACAATGAATGCCCTTCACCTTAACCCAACTAAGACAGTTTTTATTTTATTTCACTCTGAAAAAAGGAAAACGGCTATTGATTCAGATGTCGTTTACAATAACCATCCGATAAAACAATCTACTGAGGCAAAACTTCTTGGTGTTATTATCGGTAACCATTTAAAATTCCGCCTTAATGTGCGTTCCGTAGTTCTAAAGGCTTCATATGGCTTGCATGTGCTGTCGAAATGTCGAAACTATATCCCTCCCCACACACTTATCAATCTTTACTACGCATTTGTTCACTTTCACATTAATTACTGCTTAGCGAGCTGGGGTTGCATATACAAAACTCATCTATCACCAGTGTTTACACTTCAAAAAAGAGCTCTTCGCATTATAGCACCCAACAGTATGCATATTAAGAGTAAAGATTTATTTAAAACCCTTAACATTTTCAACATTTACAATTTGACAACATACAACATCGCCTCCGTCATGCATCAAATAGTTCATGAAAAACTGGCCTTGACAACAGTCTCGCTCCATCCCTCACTTCGCCATGTCGGAAACACATCTCGCTGTCGTTTTTTATTGCCGAAGGTAAATGCTAATTACGGTCGCTCTACACTACAGTTTACAGGTACCTCAGTTTGGAATAAGCTTGATAGTGACCTAACCGCTCTAAGAACATTGCATACATTTCTTAAACGATTAAAACTCCCACTTATTAACGATGCGTAACACTGCGCATGCTTGCAAATGCCCTCACTTTTCTCCTTTTTTCTTTTCCTGTGCCGATGTTTTCGATGACGTAACAAAGAAAATTGTTAGAAAAATGTATCTCATTTGTGAAATGTTCCCTACTACTGTATTTTCTTGTTTTACTTATTCAGCTATTTAGGTTTTATGTGATTTTGTAGTATAAAAAAACAGCTGCCATAGAAGTGTTTTTTCCTGATAACAATCAGTAGGGACCCTTTAACAAATTTGTTGGGTCCCAAAAGTGTGTACTTTGCAATTGTATACGTCCATTATGTTAAATAAACTTTTAAACTTTCAAACTTTCAAAATGTTTATTTTTCCGGTAGAGCTTTCGAAATCAATTCTTGTGTTGCTACGCAATATTGATCATCCCTAAAAGCAATTTTTTGAAGAAAAAACATTCTTTTAAGCACATTATGATACTCACTTTGAGAACCCGTAACATTGCTAGGTCAGGCTACGGCGTAAGACATAAACGCTATGTGGGGACACTCGTGAGGCGCGATCTGCCAGATAACGTAGCGACAGCGCGCGCCCTTCGGTCCGGTGCCGGCCGCGGAAATCTCTCGGCGGCACGGCGCAATTTCAAGAAAATAAAGTCTCTCTTCTAGCGTTGATATAGAAATTGGTGCTTCGCGCGAAATCTGAATTCACTGAAACGCGGGCGCTCCTTCTGCGGCGTCACCTGTCAGTCGTATAGCCGCTATTGTCGGGGGCGCGTCATAGGCACGTTTCTTTCTCAGCCATTGACCTACTTTCGCAGTGTCGGTCAATGATTTCGCAATGCCCACAAAGTGCCGGTTGCGATACCAACGGGAGATAAAAGCTTTTCTGTCTTGAAGTTGCGTCGCACCGCTTATAGTGGGGTAGCCGCTGGCGTCAATGTGCCGACAGGCGCAGGCCATTTTCACTTTAACTGGTCGATTGCGCCTCGCAACCAAGCCCAGATGTTCCACTCCCAAAGAGCACATATCTTACACCGTAGGTTAGGTTAAAACTGAACTGCGGCTCAATAACCGTGATGGCAACCAACTTCTGCATGTCGAGCATAATATTATATTCAGTGGACAGAGGTCACTCACGCCTATATTTAGAAATGTTTGCTTTCATCAGGAACTTAGACAAACGATGTGGAGACACCAATGCGAGGCTGCAAAGTTTTCTACGGAAGCCCTAAACGACACCAGATAAGAAGTTTGGGCAAACTGCGGTAAACTGCATAACCCACAGGAATAAATAATGACTGGTGCCACTGTGCAGAAAAAAAAACTTTATTCAATCAAACTATTTTAGAAAATAAAGTGCTGCGCGTTTCACCTGTTAGGAATTTATTCTTCGGTTTGCCTGCGTGTTTTTCGTTTCAATTTATTCAACTCTTTGTGTTTTCTTGAGAATGCTACATTTACGACTAACGCCAAAAGTTATAACACAACATCAATTCCTGTACCCCTCAAAGCTTTGTCAACTGTGTTGATATACCACAGTTCTAGGCAGTCATTCCCTTCTAAATAAGTTTATGCCTGCCCATCAGCGGGAAGAGCGCAAGGCGTCAGAGGTTTCGTCTAGTTCTAGCGCATGCCGCCACTGCGCGGTGTCAGGCCAGAATAGATTGTTAGCCCAGCCCAAAACTAAACACGAGGAGTTAGGACAAGCGAGCAGCGAATAATTACAGATGCGTTAACTTCTTACATAAGCATGCAGGGTTGTCACAAGCAGAAAAAATGGCTCGAAGGCTAAGCGCAGCTAAACAACGAAAATATTAGCCTGTACTTCTTGACGATAACGCATCTGCGTCATTTGGAGCAGTCGGCTGCAATGGAAATTTTAAAAGGGAAGAGTGCAATAGAATGACTAGGTAAAAAAAGGTGGAGGAGTAGGCATGCCAATTGCACGGGATCTAAAGTTGCAACACGTAAACAGTCAATTAAGGAACCTTAATACATTACGACACAATGGGAAAGAAGAAAGACGCAGCTCAGATAAACCTATCTATGGACCAGTGGTGATAGCAAAAATAAATTCAATGCATAAGTATGAATAATTTCATAAGAAGCAATATTAGAGTGCAAAGCAAATAGGGCCAAATGATATTCATTGAAGGTACGAATGCGCCACATGGATGATTTAGACGGATAGAGTGAATACATCGGTTCTCTATTGCTGGATCTCCGAGATGAAGCAAACTGATGGTACATAACTGGTAGAATAAGAGCCATGGCGAAGAAGCGTGGCAATGCTCAAATAGGCAAACAAATATCGACTACTGCTTAGTCTTGGAAACGATCTACGAACAAGTCGACCAAATGACAATGAGCAAAACGAGAACAAGGTGAAAGCGGCAGCCAGCTTTTCGACGAGGGAACTTGTCGAAACGTTGGCTCCTGCTTTCACAGTGATTCCTTTTACTCATCGTCTTGAATTTCCATCTCCCGCCTTCCCCGTGTTTTCCCTGGACTAGATGACGACAGGTGAATATCAAAAAGTAGCCTACATAGCAATCATGAAAGTGTGCACTTAAAATATTCAAGACTGACCCACACCAGATAAAAACTAGTAGAAGGAGTGTAATTAAAATAATGGGAACCAAATAGCAGTGATCGCATAAACGCACAAAATGGAAGCACTTCCTACAGCAGTTTGGGAGCACGATTAACACTTACCGTTATAGTGCAAGTCAAACAAAGCTAAACATTAATGGATTTGAAAAAATAGCCATTTGAATGGTGGAACAAGGAAATAAAGCAAACTATAAAAAGATGTAAGCAGGCGCCTACGGACCATAGGGAAGCCGCAAAACTGAATTACAATAATAATAACCACTCTGTATATGTAACAAGTACAGGTAAAAGAAATGAGTGACGAATGAGCTCTTTTATGAAAAAGTAACAGTTTGGCGCGAAAAGCGAAAGTGCGATTGCGATAGCACATTACTGGACAGCCATACGAAGTGAGGATAGTAGTTTCATCAGCTGCATAAGCTTGCATACTGACTAAATTACAAGGCATGGCATAACGCACACACAAGCAAACTTGAACACATCTCACTCAATACTGTGGAAAGCCGCTGTCAAGACGCAGCATTGAGTAACCGCGGCAGCAGCAGCGAGCGAACTGACCTTTGCAAGGGCGCCGAAAACGGGGGGGGGGGGGGGTTAGGCTGCGGGGCCGGAGCCCCTTGCGAATTTTTTTTTGCGTTCGCTTTCGATTTTCGCCTAAAATATATTGTGACTAAAAGTTACCTGCATCATTGTTGGCGCATACATGCACGCTTTCAATTCGTACTTTCGCTTTATTTGTGCAAATCTGACAATCTGCTTCAGCGGCGACAGGGCTGTGACGCAGGCTCTGCCTGTGTGATTTACGCCACCGATGTGCTTCCCTCATGGTGATTCATCATAACGACAAGCCCAGCAGCAGCATATCCAGCTAAATGATGTGCTCAGTTGTACGCAGAGCGTTTGGCAGCGCTGAAATCACGGGGCGCAAGCGAGCATGTCACGTGCCATTTTTATTTTTCGGGGCCATCGGCAGTAAGCGTAGAAACACTAAGACTAATACATAAAAAGTTAGAAGCTGTTTAATGGGACGTTTTGCAAAGCGCTCTACAAACTTCTAATTGAAATTCTCGCAAAACTTTATTGCTTCCGAAGTTGACTAATTATATTTACTAATTATGCAATTAGGCAGACTGCAAAAATAGTGTGATTTGCTCCGTACAGTTATCATCAACATGCATTTGGTCGCGTCATCTTAGAGTGCATCGGCGTTCTTTTTAACTTCTGGCTAATGTTAGCTAGGACTCTTGTATATAAGTCACACAGTAACCGAAATGAGTCCAAGCCGGATTCACTTGAAACCAGAGGCCCTATACCGTAAAACTATTCTAATATGATCTTATTCCAATCTCGTGACGTCAAATTTGCGTATCCGCCGACGCAAGCATCCGACGGTCAGCCGCAGGGTTTTTTGAACAGGCCAATCAACCGCTCTCCTTGTTCATAGGAGGTAACTTTTGTTTGCTTGAAAAACAAATAACATTGCCTACACTGAGCGGCTTGTCTTATCTAATTAGCTGACAAGAGGCGAGGAGCACGCTCAAGTGGAGAGCAATTCGATGGGCCCGAGCCAGCGTTGTGAATGTAGAGGTCGTAAACGTTCCGAAAGTGATAGAAAACGTTACAAGGCCACGCAAAAGTATTCTTATATGCAAATAAACCCATGCTCTCGGGCAGGTGGGAATAGCCAGTGCCTCAGTGGATGACGGCAGTAATCTTTTGTTCTTTTCGGAACGGGTCAGCCTGCCGCTATTCAGGGGCGCTATAACGTAAAACTATTCCAAACTTTTCTATTGAAATTCTGTAACCAACACTCCGAGATTGGCCAAAAACTTTCTTGGACCACCCTCACTTCACCCGTCTGTCACGCGACGTCACGCAAACCGCGATAGCTCCCATCTGATATGACGTGTGCACATTGATTATGCATGATTTGAGCGAACAAAAAATAGTTATTTCTCATTCGACGCCTTTTCGCCATTAACTCGCTGGTATGGGTCAAAAGTTTTCAGGCAGCACCTACTTCACCTGCCTCTCATGCGACGTCACAAAACCGCAAAATCTCACCTCTTCAAAGTTACGTGTACGTGTTAAAGATGCATTAATATGCCGGACAAAAGTGAATTTTCTTCTGAATAGCCGCGGGCTGCACTGTTCCGAAAGAAATAAAAGATGGCTGCCGCCTATCACTCCGGCAGTGGCTACTCGCCCCTGCTGGAGAGCATGGGTTTATTTGCGTGTATTGAAACCTTTTGCGTGGCCGTCTAGCGTTTTCGAGAATTTTCGGCATGTTTACGACTTTATTCTGCCAACTCTTCTTTGCTGAGGATCCATTTTAGCGTCATTCTTAAGCTTCCGTTGCATGCCACCGCGATTGTCGACGAGCCACCGCAAGCGAAGTAAAAGAAAGCGGACCAATCGCAGACGCCAGCACCACCCTCTTCATCCGGTTATCGATATTCATTGCAGTGGTTCGGACCCATCGAATCCCTCTCCACTTGAGCATGTTCCTCGCCTCTTGTGATCCAATTAGGTAAAACAAGGCGATAAGTGAAGGCAATGTTATTCGTTTTTCAAGCAAACAAAATGACCTTTTATGAACGAGGGGAGCATTTGATTAGTTTGCTCAGACAACCCTGCGGGTGAACGCGCGACGCTTGCGCTGGTGGTTACGGAAATTTGACGGCAGGAGATTGGAATAAAAGCATATTGGAATAGTTTTACGTTATACGGCCCCTGATAAAGAATTTGTTTTGTTCGGCATAATAATGCAACCTTAACGCGTACACGTTACTTTGACGCGGTGAGTTCTTGTGGTTTTGTGACATCGCGTGAGAGGCGAGTGAAGTGGACGTAGCCCGAAAACTTTCGACCGATAGCCGAGGGCTAATGGCGAAAATGCGTCGAATCAGACATACCTACTTTTCATTTGTTCGGTCAAATCATACATAATCATTGTGTACACGTCATATCAGATGGGGCGCTAACGCGGCTTTCATGACGTCACATGACATACTGGTGAAGTGGGGGTGGCCAAAAAAAGTTTTTACGAATCGCGGAGGGCTGATTACAGACTTGAAATAGAAAAGCTTGGGATAGTTTCAGGTTATAACGCCCCAACTTCTATAACGGTCATGCGAAGCAGCGTTTATACTCGGACTCAGTGTAAAAAAGATAGGGAGAGGCTGCAGTATCACCGGGAAGGTGGAGCAGTATTGGCAACAACGAAGTGTGAGACAATTCCTCGAAGGATGATTACACCATCGAGAGACGCCAGATTTTTGTTTGTGCGAGAGGACTCGGGCTGTGAAATTTAACAGCGGCCCTGTAACGTAAAACTATTTTAATCTGTCTGTAGTCGAATCACCTGACGTCAAAGTTACGTAACCGTTGACGCAAGCATCGGGTGGTGACCCGTAGCGTTGTCTACACAGCCCAATCAAACGCTGTCCTTGTTCATAGGGGGTTACCTTTGTTCGCTTTCAAAATGATTAACAGTGCCCACTCTGAGCGGCTTTTCTTATCTTATTGGTTGCCAAGAGGCGAGGAGCATACTCACTTGTTGAGGGTTTTGATGGTTCCGAGCTAGCGCAGTGAATGTAGATAACCGGATGAAGAAATTGGTAGTTGGCGCCTGTGATTGGTCCGTCTTTCCTTACTTAGGTTGTTGTGGCTGGTCGAAAATCACAGGGGCGTGCAGCGGAAAGCTAGGAATGCTGCTAAAACGGATTCTCTAAGCATGGAATAGCTGGCAGAGTGCGGTCTTATACATACCGAAAGAGCTAAATAAAGTTTTACTGCCGCGAAAGAAGCTTTATTCTACGGAAACGAAACCACCCTCAGCAGCACATGCGAGCAACGAGAGCTTTAGCGATCGCAGGGCAGCCGTCTTAAGTTCATTTCGAAACGGGGCAGTGCCCGGCTGCTCAGAAAAATATTCATTTTTTGGCATATTAAAGGGCCCCTCACCCGTGCTGATAGCACATTTTGTTTATTGGAAGTTGTTACATGTCCTCTAGGGAGCATTATGCCACAAATATTTTTCAAATCGCCTCAATAATAGCCAAGATAGAAATATTTCAGTACCACGAACCCATGATATCAGCAGGCCGGCTCCACTGCATAGCGAGACATCTCTCCACTCGCCCCGTCCAGCCTCCGCAAGCAAAATTCCTTCCCTGCGCTCTCCCATACCGGACCTCGTAGATTGCGTGACGTTTACGTCACTGACCCCGCCTTAAATTTTTTTTCCTCGCTTTTTTTATCGGCGCTACGCACTTCCGCTGACGGCGTCGCGTTTGAGCTGTTGTCTCGTTCACGCAGAGCACAATTTTCCTCGCTGTGCACAAGGAAACGTGACTAGCGGTATAATTCAGTGCTACACGTATACTGAGGAAGAACAAGCGGATCGCAGAGCGTGATTACGCGCTGGACACGGTGGAAAATATCATAGTTTTGGTACCTGAGCACGTGACCGCACGACCGTGGCAACAAGCAGACGAAGCGGAAGTACATCTCTGTTGCTTCGGTGCGAAGTAAAACAAAAAAAAAACGCGCAGACATATCGTTTGTGTGTTTTATTCTTTCTCTAAACTTCAATTCGTCAATTCAAGTAATAAATACCAGATGGTGCGTTGAAGAATTCGTTGAATAATTAAGTTGAAAATGGCGTTCGGATTCAAATTTCAGACGTTCCGCGGCACGTATAGTTGTATTTCTTTGCAAACACGATGGTTGGCGCGCATTGGATGCTTTGCTCTTGTCAGCTCAAAATGACCAGACCTGGTGAGGGTCTGGTCATTTTGCATCTTTGTTGCGTACACGTCCCTCTGGCGAGGTGAGTTTTCGCTCTTTTGTAACGTCGCATGTCAGACAGGCGACGTCACAAAACTACCCCTCGGGCTTGTTAAAAAAGAGATTCTGCGAATAGCAGTCGCTGCTGCAAGTATCTCAGGCGAGCCACGGCGAGCCCGGTCGCTGAGCTCACTGTAGCTCGCTGTGGACACTGTATGCTCTGAGTGGCCCCTGTGGGCGACATGGCTTTAGGTGGATGGCGAGCACGCCTGAACGCCAAGATCCCACTGGAACAGGTTGTTTTCCTCCCGAGTTGCACGTCTTCGACATTTCACGTCATCATGGTCGAAGCTCATAACGAGCAAACATAAAAAGGACGTATCGCTCGACCCTCGGGAAATGCGACTGCCGGGTGGCGCATATAGCGCAGCAAAGGAATGAGATACCTGGAACTCCACCGTAGGTTGAGGCAAAGGCTCCGAGTCTCGCGCTTCGTAAGCGTCAAAATCGGAAGTAGCGGTCTCTCCTTGAACAACCAATATGAAATAAAATATGCACCCCCACTGATATTCAATAGACGGATCGCCATGAGCACGCCCCACGGAGCCGTAACTTTTCCAGTGCAAGGCGTTGAAGAAGGAGCGGAAGCACTTCAAAGGGTATCATAGGCGGCGTTCAATTGCCAAAAACTCTGTTCCTTCTGAACGCGTTGCAGTACTTCTTGCGAGAATGTTTTTCTCAAATAGTCTATTTCAGCTTCAGATATGTTACTCGGCTTCATTAAAAAGTGGTTCAGGACGCCTTCAGGTATGCAGAAGGGTAACGAAGGCTAATGGAGAATAAATACAGTAAAATTACTCAGGCGTAATGACAAATAATTGTATGTAAATAATAATGAGGCTCATTCAAAAAATTTTGATTCGAATAATCAGCCTCATAAATTATATTTAGGGTAAATAAATAAATCTGCACAATAATTATTAAGCGTACACATGAGAAATTTGACCTAAATTTGGTTTATTATCACAAAGTGTATTAAACAAAATATCAAAGGTCTAATCAGGAATATTTGCGAGTTTTTGTGCTGAGTTAACCTAAATTAAGAATTATTACGATAACCTATTTAAGCCCAATCAAGCTTAAGAGTAATATAGAATATTTCATATTGTATTATTATATTTATTTCGTGTAATTGCGATTGCATTATTTCCCGAAATAAGGTTATGTCCGACAAAATGGGTTCGGAAAATAGGTAAATACGACGTGTCATTGCAATACTTGCATACACATTGCATCATCCTCGAGACAGTGAGACATAGGGCGCTATAACGTAAAGCTATTCCTAACTCTTCGAATTCTGCAATCAGCCTTCCGCGATTGGTGAAAAACTTTTTGGACCATCCCCATATCGCCTGTCTGTCACGCGACGTGACCAAAACTGCGATTGCTGCCTATCTGATATGACGTGTACGCACTGGTTATGCATGATTGGACTGAACAACAGAAAAATTGTTATTTCTCATTCGGCGCCTTTTCGCCATTGGCCCTCTGCTACTGGTCAGAAGATTTCGGGCTGCGCCCAATTCACCTGCCTGTTACACGACATCAAAAAACGCGATAACTCACCGCGTCAAAGTAACGTGCCACGTCAAAGATGCACAAGTTTGCCGAACAAAAGCAAATTTTTTTTTCTGAATAGCCGCAGGCTGCCCCGTTCCGAAAGGAATAAAATATGGCTGCCACCAATCGCTCAGGCACTGGCTACTCGTACCTGCCGGAGAGCATGGGTTTATTTTGCGTACAATGAAGCCTTCTGCGTGGACGTGTAACGTTTTAGAGCACTTTCGTCCCGTTTAGGACCTCGCTCTGCCAACTCTTCGCTGCTGTGGACCCGTTTTGGCGGCATTCTCAACCTTCAGTTGCACGTCGCCGCACTTTTCGACCAGCCACGGCAAGCTAAGTAAGGAAAAGTGGACCAATCGTAGACGTCGGCACCACCCTCTACACCCGGTTATCTATTTTCAGTGGGTTTCTCTGCCCCATCGAAACACTCTTCTCTTGATTGTGCTGCTGTCCTCCTGGCAGGCCATTACAAACGAAAAACCGCTGAATCTAGGCAGATAGGAAGATATTGCTCCGGAAGCCGTTTCGGAGGATGCTGGCTGGAAAATTAACACCCAGAGGAATTCTACGACCAAGCCAAGGCCACCATACGGCGGCAACGCTGTTAGCCCTAACGGCGGGCCGGGACCCAAGAACGGCAAAGTGAGCCCAAACTCGCCTGCTAGCGTCAAGAAGGGTATCATCCTTCGCGGTAAAATGCCTCCGCTGCCGAAAAACGATATCAAGATTATCGTCAGGATTAGCGGTGGTCTGAATATTGCTAAAATTGGGGCAGGCGCGGTGGCTGATGCAATCACCGCTGCTGCTTGCATGGACTAGGTAAAGCGAGAAGCAGATACGATCTGCCCCAATTATCAGCAGAATATTGGATTAATTAGCATCTAGGAAGAAGAAAATGCTGCGAAGTACGTGAGGATCAAGGATTTATGCATGCAAGATCATGCAAGATGCAAGATCAAGATCAAGGAGACCAGGTAGAGCATCTCGCAGCCGCTCCGTTGGCCGGTCTGGGAGCAGATCAGCGTCTAAGGTGCGCTTCGGACTGGACGGACAGTTGGGAACTGTGACTACGCGTGGCCCCAACGGGACTGCGGGACAGGGTGTGCACAAGAGTAGTGGGTTGCAGGGTATACAAGGCAAGGACCCCAGTCAAGCGGCCAGTGGTACAGACAGTGGTAAAGCAAGAATGAGGCGAGATTCAAGAGGCTAGAACAGGAAAACGCAGTGTTGAGAGAAATGGTGAGGTTGCTTAGGGCAGAAATCGCTTCACTAAAAGGTGTCGCAGGACCTGCACCGGCCGAGAGGGCAATGCCTGACCTCATAGAAAGCGTGGACTTTGCTGATGTAGGTGAGGCTAGTGGGTCGCGCCCCTCATAGAGGAAGGCGATGACTCATGAGGCGGAGCACACATCGACGAAGCTGAGATCTGAGATGAAGGAGATGCTGTCGAGTGTTGTAGCTAGTGTTAAACAGGTCAACGATGGTCTGGCGCGGCTGAATACGCGTCTCAAAGAGTCGCTCGGCTCGATTGATGGGAGGTTCAAGGAGCTGCAATGTAGAATAGAGGTGTTCTAAAGCAAATCCAGTCTGAGTGCCTCTCAACTTCTTAGGTCCGGATCTCGGTCGGCTGCTTCCTCGACAGGGAAGTCTCAGGCTCAGCAAGATGGCTCGCAGCAACTGCTTCAACATGGCGCGACAAAGTGAGGCTTTTTGTGTGTGGCAATGGAACTGCAGGGGGTATGCTCATAAACGGGCGCCTCTACAGCAGTATCTTCGCGCGTATAAGGGAAGGTCGCAGTCAATTCTACGGCAGGAGACAATGACGGAAGAAGTTTCTCTGACAGGCTACCGAACCGTCTTCGGCGGATCCAAAGGGGACTTGCATTCTGTTGGATAGCAAACGGACGCAGGTGATCCATGATCTTAAGATACCTTTCAGTTCCCTGGAATATGTCATGATTGAGGTGTTTCCTATCCGGGTGTACAAGAAAAGCGTGTTTATTCTGAACGTGTAGAGTGCCCCGAGGGAGAAGGTGCCGATATTCAAACTGCATCTGCAGAAGGCTTTTAAACTTGCGGGGGACCATCCGCTGATCGTGGCTGGGGAGTTTAATGCTCCGTATCACGTGTGGGGTTACAAGCATGACACAGTTAAAGGGAGAGACCTTTGACGGAGGGCTGTGGAGTTTGACCTTGCACTGGTCACTGACCCTGCCTTTCGGACACGTATAGGGACGTCGACGTGTAGGGATGCTACCCCTGACCTCTGCTTTGTAAAGAACGCGGCGAAGCCTAGTTGGTGCAATCTTGCCGAAGACCTAGTTAGCGATCATTATATTAACCAAGTCGTTTTTGAGGTTGAGGGCAGGCACCCTAGGGCGTTAACGTTTATAGACTGGGATAAGTTTTGGATGATCCGGGAGGAGAGAGGAGAAAGGGGGAAGGAATTCGAAGGCCTGTGCCGGCCGTCTCTGGATGATTGAGTCACCCAGGTGGGGGAGGATGTAAAGGAGGCTATGAAGGAGATCAATACGGATTTGGAGGTGGATAGTGTTGATAGCAGGCTGGCCCATCTGGTTGATGCCAAGCGGTCTTTGCTGGCTAAGTGGAAGGGGCAGCGGCTTAATCGCAGGTTGCGTAAAAAGATTTCCGAGCTGAATAAGCTGATTGAGGAGCACTGTGGGCTTTTGTCTAGGCAACAGTGGGATGAGGTATGCAACTCGGTGGACGAGCAAGTGCGCAACGGGAGGTCATGGGGCTTGCTTAAGCATTTGCTGCACGACTCCAATACGAGGGTTAGTCAGAGGCACGTCCTTGCTAGAGCTGTTCACGAAGCAGTGGGGTCTGCCTCGGAGGAATAGCCAGTTGAAAACCTGGTCAACAAATGCCTTCCTGTTGCGGACCCGGATGCTCTTCTGACGGAGCTGGCCTACACGGGAGAGGACAACTTTTCCCTAGATGAGGACTTTCCTGTGGAAGAGGTACGCACGGTTTTGCATAACCTTAAGAGCAAGCCGGCTCCCGGACAGGACGTGATATCGAACAAGCTTTTGAAGAATCTGGACGATAGGTCAATCAAGTACCTTACCGGGGAGTTTAACGCTATGTGGAGAGACGGGGTTGTTCCGGAGCAGTGGAAGACAGCTCTCACGGTGCTGATTCTCAAGGCTGGCAAAGTCCCGAGCATTGATAACTTAAGGCCTATTTCATTCACTTCGTGTGTGGGCAAGGTAGCCGAGTATGCGGTGCTTAATCGGCATACAAAGTACCTTGAGGATGACCAGGCCTACCCCCACACTATTATTGGTTTGCGGGCCGGGCTGTCGACTCAAGACGCAATGAAGCTCATCAAGCACCAGGTCATTGATAGAGATGGAAGGGGTGTTAAGGCCATCCTCGGGCTGGACCTGGAGAATGCTTTTGACAAAGCTCGGCACTCTTATATTCTTAAGTCCATTTCGGATCTTGGCCTCGGTACGCGCTTGCACGACTATGGCAGGTCCTTCCTGTTAAGCAGGAAGGCTACCTTGAGGTTTGCGGAGCTGGAGTCAAAGACGTTAAATCTTGGAGACAGGGGCACTCCTCAGGGGGCCGTCATCTCGCCCACATTGTTCAATCTGGCCATGGTCGGATTGACCAAGGAGCTCTTGGAGATTGAGTGGATTAGGCACACCATGTATGCAGATGATCTGACCATATGATGTCCCGGTGGTAGTGCGGGCTATATTGAAAGTGTTCTGCAGGAGGCAGTAGATGTAATTGAGAAATACTTGGACCCGACTGGGCTAAGGTGCTCCCCCTCCAAGTCGCAGTTGTTGCTTTACAGTCCCACTAGAAGGCGACCCAAGCCAAGGGGATGGATCCGCGTGGACCAGCTGTGGATTCAGCTTCGTACAAGAAAGGGCGATCTCATACCTAGGGTTGATAAGATCAGGGTTCTGGGGATGAATATTGAGTCGAACGGCACCAACACGCTGACGATCCAGAAGATCATTGCCAAGAGAGAAAATGCGGTACACCTAGTGAAGAGGGTGGCCAACAGGCAGAAGGAGTTCGAGGAGGTTAGTCTGATTAGACTTATGCACGCATTTGTATTGTGTCACTTTACTTATGTGGCATCCATGCACAAATGGAAACCATCGGAGAAGGAGAAACTTGACACGCAGATTAGGAAGATAACGAAGAATGTGTTGGGAGTGCCAATGTGCAAAAGCACCGACCGACTTCTCCAGCTGGGAATTCATATTACCTTGGATGAGATAGCTGAGGCTCAGGAGAGGACGCAGATGGTGCGTCTCTCTACGACTAGCACGGGTCGGTAGATTCTGAGAGAGTTAGGTGTTCCTCAGGAGATGATTTCGCAGCTTCATGTCAGTATTCCCTTGAAGGTCTGTAATCGGTACCACGTCAAGCCTGTTCCCAGGAACATGCATCCGGAGCGAAATGTTCGTAGAAGAAAGGCCAGGGGAGCTTGCCTACTGAGACTCATTCGTGATGAGAATCAGAAGGTGGGCTTCGTCCGTGCTTCTTTTAATGAGGACAGGAAGGTGTTTACCATAGCTGTCGCGGACAATGAGGACAGTGTCGTTAACGCTGCTTCCGTTCGGACGGATAGGCCAGAGGTCGCGGAGCAAGCGGCTATTGCGCTCGTCCTGGTTGACAGGCGCAGGCCTTTTGTATATAGCGATTGAAAGTCGGCCATTAGGGCCTTTGAGAGGGGCTCGGGGGCTAAGGTTGCTTTTAAAATTATGCAGACATGTGAGATCTCTCAACACTATTTTATGTTGATTCCCTGCTCACCTTGGGATGATCGAGGGAGCCCCTCCGAACCTAAGTGAGTCCGCTGATGAGGCAGCGCGAGATCTTGCCCTCCGCTCTGCCCCGCGCAACGGCGTGGCGGTACTCCCCGAGAACAGAGACTCCCCTTCCACAAACAATGAAATCACGAAGTATTACCTTCTTAATCGCAGGGTTTCCCGTTTGCCGCATCCTAAACTAAACAGGGCTCAGGCACTTACATTACGCTTACTACAGACTGGTACTTGTCCTTGCCCACGGAGACTGAACATGTTTTACCCGGTGACGTATACAGAGCCTTATTGCCAAGATTGTGGTGTTTTAGCCACGCTCGAACACATGCTCTGGTCTTGCAAAAGAATTGAAGACTCGGCGATCAAGGATGCGTCCAGGTGGGAGGCTGCACTTCGTAGCCCGGACCTGGATGAACAATTCTGGGCTGTCCAGCAGGCTCACGACGTGGCGTGAGGATGGGCCTTCTGGTCCCGACGTGGGAGCGGCCCGCTTAGTGGTTAATTATCACTACTTGCAGGACCAAATAATGTTTTCCTTCCTTCCATCTAGGTAATGTGTTTTGTTTTGAAAGCGAAGAAAGGTGACCTCCTCTAAACTAAGAGGGCGTTTGATTGTGGTGTTTAGGCAACGCTTCGGGTAGTCGCCTGATGCTTACGTTGGCCGTTGCGCAAAATTGAGGTCAGAAGATTTGAATAGAAACACATTAGTATAGTATTACGTTATAGGTACCATAGTGTGGGTAACTCGGACATTCAATGAATCATTCATTCATTCTATCAATCAATCAAGCAATCACTCAGTCAATCAATCGATGAAGCAAGGAAGCACGAGTACAGCATGAGTGACTGAAAACACGTTTATGTGAGCTGGTATATGCGCAGGTAAATGGGAATTGGGTTACCAAAGTCAGTAAATGTCGTGGGGTCTGGTAGCCCATGGTTCCTAAAAAAAAAATAAATAGGAAAATCAGGTCCCATGCTTTCGCAACAGTTTTGTTTATGGGCGAGCAGGAGACGCCATCCCGCTTCTCTGCGATGCGCTGGACCACTGCGTGGTTTTCTCGGCAGATGCAACAGGAAACCAACGCGAGTATTGCGTCGGGTTGCAGTGTTTTGTCGTGGCAGCTGCTATTTTCAACCTCATTCTTGCTGTAATAAATCTTTTGTTTGGTTGGTTGTTTACGAATTAGAAGCGAGCAGCGCAACCGCGCTTCTTAAAAACTTACCCCGATCCGTTCAATTTAGGGCATCTAGCACACCACTGCATGCCGCTACTTTGTTTCGGCAGGACATCGATAGGCAAAATGGGCTTTGCCTCGGAATTTTGTTAGCAAATATTGAACAGCAAGACATACAATACACAAAGCAATATTACAGGGCTGAGTGTAAAGCGTCTTAGAACTTCCACATAGCGAACGTCATTTCCTTTTGTGTGTCTTGTGACACTCCTACAAAAGCAAACTGTTTGCCGCTACGGTTATCTGTAAAAAAATATCAGAAGCACGATTGACTGAAAGGATCAATGCAATTTTTTCTATACCTAGACACAAAAGAGCCAGAAACTCACAGGAGGGAGTTCTCTGTGCTGGGTCTGTGGTACGGAAAGAAAGGGGATATTAAGTTACGTGCTTTCACACAACATGGTTGCTGTAACGTATTTCAGCACTGTTTCCGATATTTATGCTAAAGCTATCGCACAAATATTGAACAAGCCAAATTGTTCGTTTAACTAGTATTATAGTGAAGACGTTTCAAAAACCATTCAGAAAGATGTCTGAAAATATTTATCAGTGATTGATGGCTGAATTTTCTTGAACCATGAATTTCTGTCTCACTTGTAATTAAAGCACTAACGCAATATAGCTTGTTCCATTGTTTATTTACTACTTGTCTTCCTCGTGCTGCTGAATGACAGGAGGACTAGCTTCCATAAGATGAAAGCCACCGATTGGCAGTCTAGGAGCATTTCATGCTCAACAAGAATTTCTGTTGCACAGGAGAAACAAAGCTTTTCGACCACGCCGGAGTTCGTGGGTCACTAAGCACCGACGTAGGCACCCTCGTACGGAATGCGTGGGTGCGTGACTTCCGCTAAAGTAAATTCGCAGGTTCTCAGGCAAATCTGTTCGCTTGCTTAGTTCTCAGTTAACAATCGCGAACATCGTACATCGCAGACGAATATCCTCTAAAGAAAAGTGGACACGCAGGCAATCTGATTATATTACACAGGACACTCGTGGTGCCAAACGAGCTTTCGATGAACTCTCTCTGAAAGCTCGACGTCGCACCCGCGAAACGTTCTGTTGGTGGCCCCTCACGGCGGCCACGTCTGTTTGCGCTGCGCGATATACAGGGCCTTGGTATGCGTGGCGCTTGCGTATGGCCTACCTTCGGTCATCGGCGGTGGCATTCGCTCGATGGCGCTGCTCGTACCGATGCTTTTCCTCACGTCGGCGCTCGGGGAGTTGCACTTCTTCAAGAAGAGCTTCGCCGGCACTCGATGTTGCCGGACTGGGTGCAGAGGTAAGGAGCCGCCTGACGTTGTCGGTGCGCCCATTGGCAATTCTGTGCGCGCCGGCGCTCACTGTAGTCCCGCTGTTCTTCCGATCAAACAACACGCATCCTCCCCATGCCGAGAACAACGTGCAATTGATGAAGATAGTGACGCGATCTCGAAGTCACAAGGGAATGATACACAACGATTGGTGGATAGATACGATGACGTTTATTCATAGCGTGGCAACGCCATTCATGGCACGCGCTCTAGTGCGCCGCACAGGTGGCCACCGAAGAGCGCGCGCCGCGGAATTGCGCAATGTCGGTAAAGAGACGGCACTCGTGGCGAGGAGTATAAACAACTTGGGAAGCAGGCGTCGGCGGTGGAGAGGAGCGTAAACTGTTGTTCTATGCCAGGGGACATGACACCTACCAGAAGCTATCCATAAATACCTTCGCTGTAAAAACCTATTCCTCAAGAAAACGAACGGCAGTCGCCGAGATATAACAAAGAGCAATTTCAGAAGGTGCGTTACATAGCACCCTATCGACTCAGGAGCGGCTGTACCTTCAGTGCAATTACACACCACAGAAAAAAAGTTGCAGCTTCGCACCACAAGCGAAGCATCGATTGCGATAGCAAATTATTGGACAGCTAGCTATACGAAGTAAGGATAGTATTTTTATAGACCTTATAAAGTTCTAAATATTCGCTTACTAACTTAATTAATTAGCATGGCGTCACACGCGCATTTGCAAACTTGTGCACATCTCAGTCGATGACCGCGGAAACGCGCTGTAAAAACGCTGGAGTGGGGAAACGCAGCAACAGCAACGAGCGAATTGACTTTTGCGGCATTTTATCATTCCACGAATGTACCACATCACGTGGCTGAGGAGGCGGAGACAAAGCTATTGTATCACTGCTTGACAAACCTCCCATGTCCCCCAAGTGCATAAGGCAGTTGCACGCGGACGGATGATGAACTGGGTAACTATTGTGCACAGCGCTCCGTCATTCTCAATACGACACGCCGACACACCTTTGCTCGTTGCCTCACCCACCCGCCTTACATCCTCTCCCCTTTAGAACTCCACCTGTATATAGTGTAACGAAGAAAGCATATAGTGCCTTGAAGAAAAGTCCACTTGTCGAAACGTTGGCTCCTGCTTTCACCTTGTTGTCGTTTTGCTCATCGTCTTGAATTTCCATCTCCCGCCTGCAAATGCTATACTGCAAATAGTATTTTCATCTAGCACTATGATTACAGAACTGAAATCTGAAAATACACATCACTACAACAACTCTCAGAACTGCAGGAAGAAATGACAAAAATATGTTCTTAAAGTTTTTATAAGAACGGGTTTCAACAGATAAATAATTGCTAGTACGGTTATTTAGAGTCGACAGAAAAGCGTATGTATATGCTTGCATTCCATAATTTGTGCTCGAGCATTGGACATTCCAGAATTTATGGTGTCCTGCTGTATAGTGATTTGGGTTCCTTTGAAAAGTCGCAGTTTTCGATAAAGTTTCCGGTTTTATTCTGGGCTGAATTTGCAACTTTTGCAGGCCTATAATACGCATGGGATAAAGAACAGTTACATTCATAACACAAAAATAGAGTATAGCCGTACTGAGGGTGCTAAAAAGTTACCTTGCCAATAGCTTTAACGAACCCTATTTCAAAGCAATAAATTTTTTCGTATTCCTTATCCTGGTTGTTCCCCGCACGAAGTAGCAGCATATTGAGTGGGGTTAAAATAGAGCAAAATATGTTAGCCGCTTAGTTTTCTGAGGCAGTGTGGTTTGAAGTCATCTTAACATATCTAAAATCTGGCATAGCTTGCCGTTTAAATTTTCGATGTCCGCGTCCTACTACATAATGACAACAAAACTTATACCAAGGGTTTTAACTTGACTGGCTATATCGATTAAATTGGTGCTGAAAGCAGGAGTCTGATTGTCTGTGTGCGACATGTTTCCTTTTTTTTTGCTCTGTATAAAGCTGCTTTTGTTTTGTCTGTGTTTGTTAAAAAAGCCTTCACCCCAGACCAGGCTCGTCATTTTTTTATAATACTACGTTTGCTCTGCATATCAAGAAGTTTACACGAGTTCATCGAATAAATAAAGTGGTATCGTCTGCGTAGGTTGCGTATCCACCTTTACTCTTTATGTGCACTAGATCATTACCATAAATATTAAATAACGTGGGTCCTAAAATGTTAGCCAGGGGTACGCCATGTCTGTTGTGCTTACAATTAGATTTCGAACTACAGAGTGCGACATATTGAACTCAGTCACTGATATAGCTTGTGATGTCCTCAAGTGCCACCTCTCTTCCTCCACAAGTAGAGAACAATTTGAATTATTTCTGTGGGATTTATTCTGTCAAAGGCCATGGAGAAGTCGACGCTTATTCCTAGTGTAACCTCTTTTTTCAATGTCGTGCCACATCTCGCTTCAACGCAAACTAAGCGGTGAAAATATAGCGCACACGAAACTAAAGGCGCAGGACACATACTTTCCCACTCGCAGACCAATCTAAAGATAGGGCCGCACCGTACTAAGCCATTGCCACAATAGAACGACCCTCCCCTCCCTTGCCTCTCCCGATGCGTCACGCGCAACACTCACACTTACACGATACGGCGGGCGACGACGATTTTATCGCCCTCAGAGTTTATACGGAACATCATGGCGACGCCAACGCCGAACACAGAAATGCGCCTGAAGTGTCCATATCATTGCTACTGCAACAAAATTTACCGGGTAAGGCTAAAACGTTAACTTTCATTTCATAGCCGTTTCAGCGTATATTGGCCATCTAATGAGCCCATAAAAAGCTTGCTTACCTTTCACTTTCGTGCCAGGAGAAAAAAGTGGCCCTGCAGTCCTTGACCATGTAGGCCCAACGTAGAGCTGCGCAGAACGCTTTGTGGCCTTTCTTCTGTTTTGTTTACTTTGCTAGAAAACTGGTCGAAAAAAAATTTACAATGCTCAAAAGAAAGGAGATGCTTACACGTGCGCAGAGACCACTGGAAACACACGAACCGAAAGACATTCAAAGCGAAAACTACGACAGCGCTGTCTTAGCGCGCGACGCATGAAGCTACCAAGTGCAAAAAAGTACGCCAGAAAGAGGAAATACGAGGAAAAAATTTGCGCCAAAGCTACATATGGCTTCGATCCCGGGTTCTTTTTTTCGTCTCTGTCGACAAAACAGTAAAGAGAAAAGCATTAAACGAATTGAAGCGAGAAGTGCCTACCTCCAGTGGAAATACCCATGCAATAGACAGCCTGATATTCGTTTCAACAAAGAAAATGACAAAAGTGTCAGAACTAATGGTAGATGATGAGGAGCGTTTGAAAAATGTGAAGCACGTAGCGTCCGCTGCGTGCGTTTCCGAATGGAGATTACGGTTGCATGAGCTGCAGTTGCCGTGAAACGCCAACTGTGCAAACGAAGCAAAGAGTGACACCATAGCACTTTCATATGTAAAAGAAGAACCCGCTAAGCAACTGATTTCGTTGGTGCTGAGAAAGCCCTATGGGAAAGCCACGCTTATTTGATAACTCCCGAAGAGCAGCGTTAAGCGACGAGTGCCAACGGGAACAATAACTTCAATATGCACAACCACGTCGCGCTCAGGCTAGGCTAGGCTCTTGCTGTTCACCATTTCATGTAGCGCATTTCTCAATTGCTCAAGGCGAGGTCACACTGGTCTATCGGATCAGATGACTTCACAACTTCATTGGCCAACCACCCACACGCCGTGCATTGGCGCCAAATTATTTTATGCAGCTAATGCTGTTATTCTCTTGTACTTACGAAGCTTCCAGATGAAGAGCCAAGTATGCAAAATGTACTTAACTTTGCAGTGGCACCCAGGAACGTGTCAACGATATTTGCCAAATATCGAAAATAGCCCAGTGCGGCAAATAGTGATTATGCACTGGCAGACGAACACAATGTTCCTCCAGTAATTTTAGATCTTCTCTTCTTCAACACCCTCTCCGACAAATCGTGTGATTACATTAGCTTTTGGCCAATGCCACGCGCCCTGCGAGCTCATGACGAATCCCACCATTCCTTCTTTGGTTTTAGAGTCGCTGCCCATCCACCACATCACGTGCACACACACTCTTCGTATATGAGATCACGAACTAAAAATTGCAATGTCGTCTTTTGATCAAATAAACATAGTCCAACTCCAAAGATAACTAGCAATATGAGCTTTCAGGATATCTTGTAAGATAACACATTTCTACTACAAGTAAAAACGCCACAACTTTAATTTTTTATTTGGATGATGATACTGTTGATGTGCTCTTTTTAGCGGAGGCAAGGAATACACGTTTTCATATGTTGAGAACGGAGAGTCCACTGGCTTTATTAAAAAGTAAAACGACGTTTACAGAGTGAAATTGGTGGGGCCTCAGGCGGGCAGCCGCTTCTGTTCCAAGAAAGAGCAGGAGGCAATGACCCCCACGGCGAGGGAAGGCGATGTAAACGGTATGAGAACAAAGCCATCATCTTCATGCATGTCACAGCGCACCAGCCATCAACTCCAAGTTTCTCGTCCTCGAACACGAACTGTCACTTTTCAATCATCATTTTTTCCTCGAGCTGCCAAGGACTGGAACGACCTACCCATTAATGTCGCTGCCATCACATGTCATTCACAATTTCTAGAAACTGTTGAAACTTGTATTTCAATGTAACACCTGCATTTTCCTATGTTCACATGTTAACCACCCCTTATGTAATACTCCGAACGGGGTCTTTAAGGTAATAAAATGAAATGAAATGAAATGAAGAAAAACTGCGCAAAAAAGAACAAGACAGAGAAAGAATCACACGACACAGGCGCAGACTAACAGCTGGTTTAATGCTCCAATGCCGCTTTCCTACCAACAACAGAACGCATGCGCACCAACCGCAAAGACCAATGCCGCTATCATGTAGTCAAGCCTAGAAACGCCAACTCCTTGCGGTACAAATGTATGGAAGCCTCACTAACACATTTATTGGCGTTTCTAACACATTTATTGGAGTTGGCGTTTCTAGGCTTGACTACATGATAGCGGCATTGGTCTTTGCGGTTGGTGCGCATGCGTTCTGTTGTAGGTAGGAAAGCGGCGTTGGAGCATTAAACCAGTTGTTAGTCTGCGCCCGTGTCGTGTGGTTCTTTCTCTGTCTTGTTCTTTTTGGGCAGTTTTTCTTTGTTCTCATAATGTCATACCAACTAGCCCCTCACCGTACGCTTCTAGATGTAAACGGGCTGGGGCAATTACGCCACGGCGAGGTAGGGCGAGGCAAACTCGAAGCTCGAGGTAAACCAGCGAAGCGGGGACAACGTAGTCACGGACACTCGCTGAAAGGCACCCCCCCCCCCCCCTAGTATACCGCAGCATTAGGTGTGAATGGCGCAAGGAATGAAGAATTAATGTTCAAGTTATGCTTATTTAATGCAGTTGCTAGACACTGTCTTTTCTTTGCCGCGAACATCAATCCTCAGGGTTTTGTGTGAACGCGAAACTACACGAAAGAGGTCTTTATTGAAAGGAGTAAATGGTGGCGTTATAGAGTCGCCTCGCCGAAAGACGTGCGTGGTTGCGTTCATCGTCGGGAAGCTAAACACAGGCTGCCCGCGGGCGATACGTGGGGGTGTAGATAGAAGCTGGTCGAGCCAGGAATGTAGCCTGTCTAAGTGCTGCACCGCCGCTGTTGGAGTGCCATGCTCGGTGCCGAAAAAGTCCCCTGGAACGCGGATTTCCGATCCTTAGAGCGTTTCGGCTACACTAATTCTAAGGTCACGCTTGATTGTTCGCAGCCCCAGTAGTACTCTAGGTAGCATTTCGTAGCAGTGCTGTCTGTCAAGCGTGGCCGCCAATGGCACCTCCAGTTGTCGGTGGAGACGCTCGACCATGGCGTTGCTCTTTGGGTCGTATGCCATGGTGTTACGAAGGCGCGTGCCAAGCAGTCTCGCAAGGGCAGTAGTTGCTGGCCTCGGTCAGTAGTGATGTGCAAAGGGCAGCCATACAGCGGCAGCCACGTAGCAACAATTGCTTCCACCACTGTTTCGGCCATGGTGTCTTGTAGAAACATCATCTCAGGCCACCTTTCAGCTACCTCAAAGCTTGGCACGTTGGAAGGCGCCCCACCAACTCTAAATTCATGGAATCGAAACGTCTCTCCGATGGTCGAAACTGTTTCACTGTTGCATGCGTGTGCCGGATCACTTTCACGGCTTCACATGCTTGGCAGCTTCTTGCCCAGCTTCAAATATCTTTGTTGATCCCTTGCAATAGGAAGCGGTTTGTGATAATGGCCATGTCACTCTTATCATGGCGTAGTTTAGCCCCTGCAGGGAATCGAATACTGGCCGGCGAAACTGATGGGACACGAATGGGCGAGGCGCTGGCTGCCTGCGCTGTGTCGCACGTGACATGACATACAAAGGCACGTTAAGCAAGTCCAAACATAATTTGTTTGAAAGTGGACAAAATGACTCAGGACACACATCTCACGGAATAAGCTTACCGATTAGGCTTTAAAAAACACTAAAAAGAAACAATAAATTAGACATATCAACTATTGTTTGACGGCTCTTCTAGCATTAATTTTGTGTTGAGAGGTTAAGTAATCAAAGAGGAAATTAATGTGAATTTTTCATTTTCTTCCTAAAAAACGCCGGAACGTCACCACTGGTACGTCAGGGGACTCATACATTCAAGGGCACTTCCTTGTTTTGTATTGCGGCTCATACACTTCCCCAAAAACTAATAATTTCTGTTTTGGGCTATTTTACTATATAATATAATCCATATTCAAAGAAAACAAATTAAAAAGGCCTTAGAAGACAGCGAGCAGGTAAGGAAACTTCATTGTCGTTTGACTTCCCATATTTCGTTCCTGTGTCTTTTGTGGTATAAGAATCATCCTCTTTTGGTTTTTACTTTGTGTTGTGGAACCGTAATTTACTAGTTCTGCTATTTATTATCCTTTGGAAATCTCTCTGAATAATGTCGCAAGAGACAATGCTGCCAACAAGTTACCTTGCATGTCAGCGGTTTGTGGCGCTATGTAATCACCAGCACGGTCTTTGAGGTGCTCAGACATGTCACAGCACTTGCTCTTCACTGTAATCATCCCCTAGGAAAGCATAAAAGCGTCCATTGGAAATATTCCGCTGTATATTATATCATACTGTGTTTACTGGATCACTGGCAAATGATTGCAGCAGAAAATCCCTGCTCATTAGATTTTGCTTTCGAACTTCTTAAAATTCTCTTTTGCTGTCTCCGACACAGCATGTACAGTTTGTCGAGGTTGTGTCGGCAATTTTATTTACCCCAGCAATCATGCAAAGCTTGCTTAACCATGTTTCTTGGCACATTTTAATCTAGCCTGAACTGATTAATTGACTGTATGCTTGTTTCTTACACAAGAATTAAAGCGGTTTTTAATGACAGCACCTTTACACAATACTCCATTACCGCCACTTCGATAAAATAAATGAATAACTGTAATTATTTCGTGTCAAAGGAAATTGTTTTCTGGCACAGCAACTGAAATAGGCTTTTTTCAGCGTATTGGAAGATTTAGCATGTTGGTTAGAAAGTGTATTGTATCAAGATGTGCTGCATCAAAGAGCATCTGTCTTAGTAGCTATACCCAGCTCTGGTCACTATGTTGCTCTCAGCGTTATTCACAGTGCACATGTTCATGGAAATAAGAGACAGAACGCGAAAAACCACAGCGCTCTTTCACTGCCAGTCTGTCGTGTCTTGGCATGTGTGCGCTCTTAACATGACCTTAATGAACGGTTACCAACTTGCCCAAGCTTCAACTTTTGCACTTGGTCTGTCCGTCTATAAAATGCCCGTATGTCAGTGGCAATGCTGGCGTTTCTCCCTGTATAAGAAGGGAGGGGGCTAATTCTATTCCCGAAAAATGTTATTTATTCTACACATAGCACTGAACATGCTAGTTTGTATTTCAAGTTGGAATTTGGCAAGAAAATATTGTGGTGTCCTTTATATTCTCTGTTGCACTCAGCTTCTGCAGATGCCTAAACATTCTATTAGGTTGGCACGTATTGGGCGGAAGCCGTAGCAGGATAGTTGTAAAAGAGTAGTCATAGCCTCCCAGTACACATATCGAGTTATGCTGCGGGGGCACGTATTCCTTATCCTATGGGCCAAGTGATGTAACGCTGCAGAGCCTGCAGAATGGCTAGCATTATAAAACACAATAAAACCATTGCAAGGCCGCATGTCGTGCTATGGTATCAGGATTGGACCTCCAAGTGAACACATTTGTGTACACCATGTGACTGTCTGGCAAAGTTTACTTGTTCTGACAGTCAGGAGCAGGTAAAAAAAGTCATATTTACGGCATTTTCGCATAGAGGACTAATAGATTCATTGTTTATTACCTTGCAAGCTTTGATGCTCAAGCTGAGGCTTACTCTGTGCAGAATATCTGCATTTTATTCATAATTCTGTCTGACGAAGGCTGCTTTTGGCACAGTGTCATTTTTTATATTGTTTATCTTTACACACAGCTCGCTTGTTTAGGCGCTGCCACAGGAATGACTGGGCCTACAGAGAAAGCGTAAGCAAAGTGTGAAGTGTTGTTGATCAGTGCTGATCTCCACATCGGACTTGGTCCCACGACATTTGGGTTTTGTTTTTCAATGCTAATAAAGTGCTGTAATGTGGAGACCTTGTACCTCAAACTCAATTTTGAGTTTGAACTTTGACAAATGTGTGTAGGAAACAAACGCAATGTCTGGCCTCCGTTATAGATAGGGCCATATGTTTTCTTAATGTCCTCTTTTTGCAGTGTTCTACATTGACGCGATTTCAGAGCACGCCAAGACTCCTTGGTTGGAAACTGCCATAAAGCTGGTTTATTGCTTCAACAAGCACTCTTTCAAAAAGTGGACGCCTTGTTTATCCCTCAATGTTCAGGAAGGAAACGAACTGACAGGACACAACGCAACTGATAACAATGAAATTTCATTGATCGCACAGGAATATAAAGCTAGAGTTGAAAGCAAAACAGCTAAATGTGCGTGCAAGCTGCTGGCACAACTACGAAAAGGGTACGTCACATGTCTAACCTGACACTTGTTATACAGTGATAAATACTCTTTATCATTGCCTAATAAGCCTCTCCATGGGAAACTAACTCGCAGGTTCACGATCACGTGTATAAACAAAACATTACAAACTCTCCAGCCATTGTAAGCGTTATATTTTGCCACAGTCAGCCAGATTTCCAAGAAAGTGGTGCACACAAAGCGACAGCAGTGCAGTAGCAGGTGACTGCAAAATGAGCTACGCCTCAAGTTCGCGTGGTCACGCAGCCGTTCATTTCTATATTAGGTAGTTCTGCCACTTTAACATCTACGGCACGATAGTTGTAAATGATAGACTATTATACCATTTTACTTTGCGTACTTTATAGCCTGCTTATTTACAGAGAAAAAGTTGCATGCTTTCCTTTGTTATTTACCCGCCTGCACAACTAATCAAGCTGGTTATGTGCCTAGCACGCCCAGAAAGAATTATAGGAAAAGCCCATGAGCGCCTACCTTTCTGGGCACTGATCAAGCTAGGTTCGTTCGTTTGGTTTTGCATTATTTGATTGCTTCGATGAGCTTTGGAACCCATACGGCTTCCTTGCTCACACTACGGCGGTCAAGCTTTAGGCTAGGTGCTGCAATTCGTACAGCACGCTGAGTATGCAGGTGCAGGCCCCATCTTCGGAATGTAGCGTAGGGACGACCCCTTCCGCGACACAGATGACTCTCGTCGGGTCGGGCAAGGCACCAGTGTTGATGGTTGTTCCGTTGCACAAAACACGTTTAGGTTCATTGTAGTCGGAAGAAGACAAGTTAAACATGAGTTCCATGGTTTGAGCGGGCGCATCCCTTATAAAAAATTCCCAATAACATTTCTTAAAACTCCTACCGACTTTCTGTTTACTGACAGTCTATTTACATTTATATTCTAGTAACATTTGTTCATACACGGTCAAAATACTTCCTTCTTACCTATGTATAAAGAATATTTTCAATACATCGTTAACCGACTTTCTTCTTGCTTTTGTGTAAAGAATGTTTTAAATACACTGTTAAGAGACTTCCCTCTTGCTTTTGTATAAAGGATATTTTGAATACACCGTTAACACTTCCTTCTTACTTTTGTGTAAGGAATGTGTTAAGTACACCATTAAAAGACTTCCTTCTTGCTTTTGTATAAAGAATATTTTAAATACACTGTTAACAGACTCTCTCATTTTTGTATAAAGAATGCCGTAACTAGACCCTTGAAATACTTCCTTCTTACTTTTGTATAAAGAATATTTCGAACACACCGTTAACAACCTTTCTTTTTACTTTTGTTTAAAGAGTTGTTTAATAGAACCTTTACCCGACTCCCTTCTTACTTTTGTATAAAGAACATATGTCCGTACACCGTTAAAAGACTTCCTTCTTACTTCTTTATAAAGAATATTTTAAATACGCCGTCAACATACATTCTTCTAACATTTGTCTAAATAATATTTGTAATACTCCATCAAATTACTTGTTGCTTTTGTGTGAAGAATGTTTTACTATACACTGTCAAATGAGTTTGTTTTTTCTGAAGGACATATATATTCAGTATGTCAACAGCTCATACTGTTTCCCCAATAATGTTTGAGCAGAAATTGTAGTTCCTTTGATAATTTAAAGGGTAATTTATAAATTTTGCTCGTACACCTAGAGAGAGAGAGAGAGAAATTTATTTACAGAAAGGCAGAGAGGTCGGCCTGAGCTATAACTTGCTCTGGCCTGCTACTCTACTCTGGGGAAAAGGGACGGGGAGGGAAAGGGCTGATGAATGATGATGGTATAAGGAAGAGATGCGTATATACAAATTCACAGAATTGTGGTATCTCTAAAGGCGTGCGTCCAGCCCAGTGGCTTGGAGAAAAGCTACAGCGGCTAGTGAAGATATATAACCTAAGGGATCAAGCTCTTTATCTTAAATTACAGTTCATATAAATGAAACATTGCTTCACATAAAATATTGAGGTGTCGATCCCACATCGTGCGCATCCTATTTATAAACACCGTTAATCATCTGACCATACGGACATGTATGCACGATTGAAGATTGAGCCAACTGATCAAATTAAATCTGCGTCACATATCTACTCAGCATAAACTCAACTATACTCGCCTGCTGCCACACAGTCGCTATAAAAATGTCGCGTAACGTTGTGTGCAATCGAGCTCGAGGTTGTAGGTTCGATGCCGACCGCATTTTGTGATGGGGGCAACCGAAATGCAATAAAACAGTTGCTTTGGTGCACCTTAAAGAACCCTAAGTATAGTCGCTATTAGTCTCTGCAACAAACTTTCTAAGGGCTGAATTTATCCATAAAATTTGGTGACAATCACTTTATTAAGATTTGATGTTCATCATCTTAAATAAATATAT
Source organism: Dermacentor variabilis (assembly GCF_050947875.1). NCBI lineage: Eukaryota > Metazoa > Arthropoda > Arachnida > Ixodida > Ixodidae > Dermacentor > Dermacentor variabilis. The sequence goes on from NC_134574.1 coordinate 27,831,796, forward strand.
TTTTGCATTTCTTAAGAGCATTACACTAAATGTAGGAGTATAAAACGCTTTGATGTGCATAACAATAATACTGTAAAATTGTCCTGGTTATATGCATGCGTACCTTCCACTCGAACATTCTAGATTAATCGGATCATCATAGTGTTTCAAAAATAAACGTTTATTCCTCCTCATCTTCTTCCCTTCCTGTTTACACCCATTTTACAGCTTTCATTCTAGTCAGCTAGCTGTAGTTAAAGCAGTTGTCATAGTTCGTGTGTTACGTATGAAGAAAACTAAGACCGTTTATCACCCTTACAGATGAATGAGGCTGTTTACTTTAGGTCGCGAAGGTGAGCGCAAGAGCGGCCAGCTGGTTGATACATTCAGCGTCGTTCTCTTCTTTCCCCCACTCAGGACTGCAGGCATGTTCACTGGACATCGTATTCTTCATGCGTGACATTCCTCTCGTCGCAGACGAAGTCCGCCGGGCGAGTCAATCCATTTGTCTTGACGTGAACAATTTCAAGCGGGTGACATGGACCACTTGGTCTTGGCAACTCTTCTACCACTTCTCGTGAGGCTAGTTATGTTATAGATGACTTCCGTGAGTCTGTTAATAATATCAAACGGTTCATTGTAGGTGACTAAAAGCCTTTGGCATAACCCGCGTTTCCTTACTGGAGTCCACAGCCAGACTACATCACCAGGACAATATCGTACCAGATGGTTGCGAATGCCCTAGCGTGCTTTTCGTCTGTCCTGCGGTGCCAAAGTGCGCAAACGAGCAATACGATGAGCTTATTCGGCAAGGCAGAGAGTATCGCTGACAGTGGGATTTTCTTGACTACAGAAAGGGAAAACAGTGTCGATTGTGTTCCGGTGTACCGGGGTGGTCATGCGTGCAGCACCAAGAAAGGGCTATAGCTGATAGTCTCGTGCTTGGCGGTGTTGAAAGCGTACGTGATAAAAGGCAGTACGCGATCGCAGTTCTTGTGGTTGGATGAAACATACATATATAGCATGTTTCCAATTGTTCGGTTGGTGCGCTCCGTAAGCCCATTCGTTTGTGGATGGTATGGTGTCGAGTGACGCATGTGGGATTGACACGAACAGAGCAGCTCCTCTACGACATACGCTGTTAATTGTCGTCCACGGTCGCTGATGATCACACGAGGCGAACCATGTCGCAGGATGACATATTGCAGCAGGAATGTTGAAACGTCAGTGGCAGTTGCGGAGGGGACGGCCGCCGTCTCGCAATAGCGTGTGAGGTAGTCGACGCAAACAACTATCCAACGATTTCCCCTGGCTGATTTTGGAAAAGGGCCCACGGAGTCAATGCCGACTTGTTGGAAGGGCGCGCTTGGAGGCGGGATCGGCTGCAGGAGAACAGCTGGAGCAGTAGATGGCCGTTTGTGGCGCTGACACTGCATGCAGCTGGTCACATACATCTCAACAGACTGTCGTATTCCAGCCCAATAAAAGTGTTCCTGAATTTGGTAGAGCGTCCTCGCCGAACCTAAATGGCCAGACGTAGGGTCGTCGTACATAGCACTCAGAATCGCTTTGCGAAGGCTCTCCTGTACTACTAGGAGAAAACAGGGGCCAGTGCTGGAAAAGATCTTATACTGGAGTCCATCGCGTACACAGAAATGGTTTGCTGTCGTTGAGGCGATCGTAGCGGTGAAGATCGCTGTTAATTTATCGTCTTCTCGCTGTTTGGCTTTGAAACAGTCGAAGTCTGGGAAACGCGGCGACACAGAAGCCACCAGGTGACTGAAGTCGTCGGCTTCACAGTCCGTAGTGTTACGTGGCATACGCGAGAGGTAGTCCACATGAGCGTGTCGTCGACCGCTCTTATAAGAGACGGTGAAGCTGTATTGTTGAAGCTGTATTCTTGCAAGGTGGCCACAAGGGTTGCGAACATTCACAAGCCAACACAATGGGTGGTGGTCGGTGACCACAGTAAAAGGGCGTCGATACAGGTAAGAACGCAACCGCTTAACCGCAAATGTACCGCGAGTCATTCTTGTTCCATTACATTGTAATTGTTCTCGGACCTACCTAATGAGCGACTTGTATATGCGATCACGTGTTCGTGGTCACAGCAGCGTTGAACTAGGATGGCACCAATACCTGTGCCACTGGCATCCGTATGGAGTTCCGTCGGAACTGCATGACTGAATTGTTTAAGAACCGGTCGTGATATTAGCAGAAACTTGAACTGACGAAAAGAGTCGCACTCCGGAGACCCCTCAAAGGGGCTGTCCTTTCGTAGCAGGCATGTCAGCGGATACGCGACGTCGGCGAATTTAGGAATAAAGCGGCCGATTTAGGAACAATGCCCGGAAGACTACGGAGCTTCTTGACGGAGCGTGGTGCACTGAACACTTCAACGGCTGCTGTTTTCTGGGGATCAGGGCGGATGCCATTGTTATCTACGAGGTGTCCAAGCACAAGGGTTTGGCGGTCTGTGAAGTGGCGTTTCCTGGAATTTAAAACTAGGCCAGCCTTTCTGATGCATTTCAGGACAATACGGAGACGTGAGTTGAAGGTGCTGAAGGTGCTGACCGCCCCGCTAAAGGTGCGGCCAAAGATGACGACGTCGTCAAGGTAGCACATGCCGATGTTCCACTTCAAGCCGCGCAGAACAGAGTCCATAAATCTCTCGAAAGTTGCCGGAGCGTTGCACAGTCCAAATGGCATCACATTAAATTCGAAGAGCCCATCAGGGGTTACAAAGGCAGTCTTCTCCTTGTCGTCAGTATGCATCGGAATTTGCCAATAGCCAGATCATAAATCTACTGAGGAAACGTAAGAGGCGGAATGAAGGCAGCCTATTGCGTCATAAATACGTGGCAGTGGGTACACATCCTTTTTTCTTACAACATTCAAACGGCGATAGTCGACGCAGAATCGCCAAGATCCACCTTTTTTAACAAGAATCACTGGAGTTGCCCACGGACTCGCTGAGTCTTGTACGACTCCCTTTTTCATCATGTCGTGCACTTGTTCGTTGATAATCTGGTGCTCTGATGGTGAAACACGATATGGTTTTGGTCTAATCAGATTTGCCAAACCGCTGCGGATGGTATGGCGTGTTTAAGACGCGGGGTCTGTACGTATTTTGTCCTGCGCAATGTCGAATGACGAAACGTGCTTGGAAAGCACAGCCAGTAAGGTTCGGCGTTCCCTCGTGTGGAGTGATTTATTTACCATTGACAAAAGGGCCGTTTCCAAACTGTGGCCATCGGCTTTTTCCAGCACATCTGTAAGTTCAGGCACTGATAAAGGCACGTGTCCCCTGGCGAAGGCTAATTTTATGCCGTCTGGTAGTATAACGGGCTCCTCAGAACAGTTTACGGTCCATGAGCCAGTGTGTCCGCCTTTGATCGACACTACACAACGTGGCACCAACACATTCTCCTTCACACAATTAATGTGCGTCGGTTCTACAGTGGCATAGAATCTGTCGGAATCGGCGTGGCAACAGACAACGGGAACACAAACTGTAGATGATACAGGTAGGACTGTTTCACACCATACACACATTGAAGTTTGGCGATCTACAGGGTTCTCCAGGAGTCCTGATGGAATCCTACTACTTATGAATACCTTCCCTGTGCGGCAGTCGACAGTAGCATCACACTCCCGCAAGAAGTCCATGCCGAGAATAACATCATGGGTCGACCGAGGAATAATTACAAACTCTGTCGTAATAACATGACAGCCCAAAAACACATCAGCCCTACACACTCCCATAGGTCACAATGGCTCGCCCCTCACTCCACAGAACTTTGGATCTTCGTCCCGTTTAAACAAAACCTTTCGACCTAACACGTGTTTAAAAGAGACGCGAGGGACCGAAATTATTGTGCCTGTGTCCACGAGAGCCATGAGAGGGACATTATGTGCAAGAACGCGCGCTTTGCTTTTAAGCATCAACACAGGAGGCATTTCTGTCAGCAGCACGTGTCCATCGACCTCACCTCCATCGCCCGCGCTAGCTAGTTTTGCGGTGATGAAGGGGACGTGGTGCGGCGAAGTGGTGAGGATGTCAAACTTCTGTCCGATGCCGGGGAGGGATTCTGGGAGCTGCTCGGCCAATACTCGTCGTCAGATTATACGTGTGCTGGCCACGGGGTACCGTGTGGACATTCGGATGGCCGAGAAAACTCTGAGGACAGGCCATACCACGTGGTCATATTCTGGTTGCAAAACCGTGATATATGACTCGGGCAACCGCAGGAATAACACACCGAGAGAGGTCGAAACCTTGGTTCTTCGTCGGTGAAGTGGAGATTATGATTTTCCCTCGTAAAGTGGTTTGGTTTGAGGCGTATGTCACGACGATGCATCAAGAGTCGAGAAGGCGTGCGCTGAGCGCGTTGGTCATAGCACGGAATAGGAGAGCGTGTTGTCATCCTCGACTATGGGGCTGCGCTGTACTCTACGGCCGCTGCGGTAACCATCGGTTGTCATGGGGCCGAATGTGGTGCCGCCATAACCTCACGTGACGTGTACGCGCCATGGTGGTCAGCAGTTGAATGCAACATCACTTCGCGGTGGGAAAGTTCCTTGTGGACAATCTGTTGGATGGTCGAAGCAAGGTCCAGGCAAGGGCTCGTGTCCACAATGGCAACCGTCGTAACGATTGCCAACCGACCAAACTTACCAAGTTCTGCAATGCCGAATGACGTCGGACATATAATTGAGGCTTTCCTTTCCAGTTAAAAAATTGTACACAACCTCAGCTACTCCCTTCAGCAATGTACAACTTTATCTTCTTCGGACATGTGAGCACTCACCACCTTGCACAACTTTAGCCCTTCTTCGATATATTTTGTGCATGCCTCACCTGGTAGCTGTGCCCGTTGCGACAGTATCTGCTCTGCAAGCTTCTTTTTGGCGACCGAGTCCGCAAAAGACGTTTTAACTCGCCAAGAAAATGTTCCCACGTCATAAGGGCCTCATCGTGGTTCTCGCACCACACGAAGGCCGTATCGGTCAGGTAAAACACCACATTGGTAAGCTGAGCGGGTGCATCCCAGCCATTGGACTTGCTCACTCGTTTGTAGTGGACGAGTCACTCGTCGGCATCTTCCCCTGCTTTGCCTCAGAAGGTAGGTGGAACTCGGTAGTAAGGCAGTGTACTGCTAGGCGCCGCACTCGGAGCGGCTACTTCTTCTGGCATGTCGAAGACGGTCAAGGCAGATGGTGGGAGGTCGGCAAGTCGACGGTTTCGACGAAGCTGCGCCAGTGACGGTTCCATTGCTGTCAGCGCTACCCAGCACCTGCACCACATTGTAACGCTTGAAGGAGACCGTTTATCACCCTCTCCGAAGACTGGGGCTATTTACTTTAGGTCGCGAAGGTGAGCGGAAGAGCGGCCAGCTGGTTGAAGAACTCAGCGTCGTTCTCTTCTCCTTTCCCCCACTCGGGACTGCAAGCGCGTTCAGCGGTTTTTGTTTTCTTCATGCTTAACAATATATAGTCTGCGAAGTGCACGCACCTGTTCATGTTGCTTGAATGTTTGCAGATGACTGGTGGGCTAGCAGTTGTATGCCATGCTAGGTAAAGCTGCTCTATTGGCTGCAAATATCTTTGGCAATATTGTTGCATAACAGTGACATAAACGAGATATGGTGCGATGTGTGCCATACACAGAAAACAATCACGAAACAATGGCAAGCTTGAAAACAACTGTGTGAGCCGTGAAAAACCTACCGTGCATTCGTCATATTCTTTACCATTAGCGGATAAAAAGCACCTCCATGCTTTTCAATAATTGTCTCTAAATAATATTGCTGTATATATGTAGTATTCAATTTCAGAGCACCAAAATGGTCACTTAGGAGAATGAAAGTACTAGAATGTCTTTACATTCTATTGAAAATTGAGACTACGTAAAAAGTATAAGAAATGCTTAATTGTTTCACACCCAATTTTAAAATTACATCACTTTAGAAGAAGCACGAATTCCTAAAGGAAATGTAAGAAAGCTTTGCAGAAAAGGCAACTTCAGCTTCTAGTTATACCCAATATAAAACATTTGAATGAAGCAAGTAGCCTTTATTTTTAAAATACTTATAAACAAGGGTTACTAAATTGATAAAAATAATCACTGATGCCAGTAAAGTTATTAGGTACGTGGAAAAATATGCTACAGATGTTCACCAAACGTTTGGAAAGGTTTAAGACGCCCTGTAAATATTAATGAAATTTATGTAGATATTTTCACCCTTTCGTCTTCAATCAGGTGAAGGTGGAACTAATTATTTATTAGCTTTCATAAGATAGAATTCAAGCAGCTGTATGTCAGGTGATATACAATGACAGAATGATCTCATGTCTGGTGCAAATGCTCTACGCTAGTTACTAATTTTATAATTAGTTCTGAGTAAGATTCATTTTACACGGACTATTCCGCGAGTGAAAATGGCTAATAATGCATATGTGCATAGTTTTTCTTCTTCTTTTTAGCAGGATTCTCAGACACATATTATCCCTCCGGTCCCAAGTTATTCCAGTAGGCTGACATATCAAATACGTTAAATCTACTAAGGCTATGCATAGGACAAAGAAAAGCAAATATGTGTTTACAAGTAATTCAGTTTATTGATGCACTTTTCTCTAAGTATAAGCATTCAATACCCTTCCATAAAGAACTAGTTACAAGTAGCTTTTGTACTTATCAATATGGTCTTTATACCTCTAAATAAATTCTGCATGCCGTCAAATTTCCCCAGGATAAATAAAAAAAGGTGTAGACAAATTCTAAGGGGCAAGAATCAGATTAATATTTATTGTTTTGAAACTATATTGCCTCCTGAAGCCAGGGAATGTATGAAGGCATAAAAATATAGATGACTTAAGAAGCCAATATTATATTGAGACATTCAAAACACATTAGGCAACTGGCAATAGGTATAAATGCGCAGAAATGATAGCAATGAATGAAAATCCACAGAAAAGAATTCACAACAATTTTGCAATATACAACAGAACGTAAATATAACGAAACAAGTTTAAAAGTTTGAAACTGAAAGTAATTTTTTTATTTTCCATAATGCAAATCATAATGCAGTTTTTGGCAGCTTAATTTTCTTTCTTACAATTGGGCAGTGTTTTGCTCCTTTCACTAAGAGAAATATGAACACACAGGCAGAAGCACTCAAGACCCAGGATGCCTCTTCGAAGCATAATTGCCTTGAAATATGCAGAATGTACAGGTGGGGACCTGGCTAATACAATGGAGGACGCATCATGGCATAAAATGCCATATTTATAATATTAATGTAGGAGAACAAAAGTAAAAAAGGGAACTGGAGAAAATGCGCAAGTTACACTCAAATTACAAATATCTCATATAGGAAAGCGTGAAAGTTTACGAACATCACATAAATAAATTGGACAAAATCGTCTTGACCACAGCATGGCTGCTTATTAAATATGTACTCAAGATCTAGGGAATATCAAACATCAATACACATTAACCGAACATTGTACAAATATAAGGCACAACACAACAGTCATAAGACCGAAAGTGGCACCGAAGTATGTACAAAGCACAAGTTTCCTCTCAGAAATACACGTGTCTGCCAAGATCAATCAGTGTTTGCAAGACTAGGGCCCTCATGGACATCACAGGGGCACTAGACTAAAACTGCTACTCAACAACCAAAATTACTTATGTTTCTCTCTTTCTTTCTCAGCATCACGGACTTTAAGTTGGCATCTACATAAAGAATTGTAAACTGACAATTCTTACAATAGACTGGGGCTGCAACTCGTGCTCTTAACTCTGCGATTAGCTTTCATAGCATCCTTCTATTGATGGCTCTGCTGCCCTACATTAGGCACACTACAGTAGTTATCTTGTTGCCTCATTTGGCATATAACTACAGTAGTATTTTTCACTGGACAGAGGATAGTTTGACAAGTAGTGGTTTGCCATTCAGGCACTGCTCACTCAGAAGAAAATTGTAAGAACACAGAAATGTTCAGTGAATAGAATCAAATCAATCTATGACACATTGCTCTTGCACTCTATAAGATGCCTTGGTATCTATACACTGGACCAAAAAATAGAAAATATAACAAAGAACAGTATTGCTCACACATCATCTGACTACCCACTTTAACTCAAGTGAAACCAACACTGTAAGAAAAAGCAATACTCAGAACCGAATTTCAAAATTTTCGTTTGCTTGCATTGCTATGTAGAGTTGGCACAACATAACCTACTGATTTCCTTCCTAACAACATAACACTCAGCTTTTCACCAAAGATGCCGAAGAGGTCAATAAGGTCTTTTGCTTTTCAACACAGCCGAAATATACTTTTACTTCTAGATCATCGGTCACAGAACAATGCCAAAAATACAAAAAACCTGACGGGGAAAGTTGCAATATGAATTCGAATATTTTTGACGATTATCTACTTCACAAACAATAAAAGGTTAAAACACATCTCATTTTGACAAGACATAGCACTAGTAATTTGAAGACTTTTTACGCATTTGCATAGCAATGCACTTGATATGCTAACCTGTATCCCAAGGAGCTCTTAAATATACAAAACTATGCACAATCATGAACGAAAGCCTTGGGAAAAGGCTTCCTTGCAGTGTAGGCATGCAGCCTGACATTTTTGCATGACATGCAGATGTGTTTGATTGTGAGGTATAGGGAGTCGCTGCTGTGGTTGTTGTGTGGCCTAGTTTATGCGAGTACTGCAAAGCGCAGGATGATTTCACACGCTGCTTTATCGGCCAATTACTGCAATCGAAGGATGCGGGTCGGCTCCTAAAAGAGGGGACACGGGAGACACCCAATGAAAAGAAATGTGGCTTAGTGGTTTCGTTGTAGAAGAGCTGCCAAATGCACATCCTTGCTTGGAACAAAACGGAAGACGCTACGAGCTGAAGGGGAAACGTTCGTGGAGACTGGCGTGAAGTGGAAGGGGTGTGTTTGAAGACATCATTACTGCTATATGTCCCCGGGCTTTTCAGATGTCACGTTGACATTCTCGATGACTACTGTGGTTTCTTTGTGGGCCTCGCCGCAAGACGGGGAACATAGTGATGGAAATAAGGTGATATGACACGCAGCCACCCAGTTTCAGTGTCACTGAAATCTGCGCCCGCCTTTTGGGAATACCTTCAGAAAACGGACATATTTTTGCGACTACCGAAAAGGCTGCGAGTGATGCGTGCTTTTGTGTGGGATCGGCGTCTGGTCACAATTACGGTGCTCGGGACATTCAAGCAACCTGGCCCACAGCTGCATGGGGTGACCGAGTTTTCTTAGTGCTGGCAAGGCAGCCCACTGTGAGGAACAAATATCATCAATAGCTGTGGCGTCGTTGGAACCTTCTCGCAGGCTGCATTATGACTTCATACAGATGTTCAGCCCACGGGCTGGTGCATAGACAAAGGGGAACGACAATAGCAATTGTTGGTTGCAAGTACAAGCACGAGCCTGGCCTCTGGTGCCAGAGGAGATCAAGGCCAAGTGAGACACACATATCATCAATAGCCGTGGCTCCGTGGGAACATTCTCACAGCCAGCACGGCAACACTTTAGAGATGTTAAGCTGCCGGGCTGGTGCATAGAAAAAGGGGAACGATACACGCAATTCATGGCTGCGATAAAAGAAAGAGCCTGGCCTCCGGGGAGAAAGGACATCAAGGGCAATACGAAGGGTCTACCGTAGGGGAGAGTGAAAATAGATGTGTATTTGGGGAACCTATCCCCTTGCTTGTTGTAGGTTGTGTCGGTATTTTGACCAATGCCATGTCTGTCACAAAAGCTTCGGTGCTAGTGGTTGCAATGGTATGAATTTCCAATGTGTGATTGTTCCGTTTGTGACTCTGCAACTGATAGTTGCAGAGTCGCAGTGGCAGAGTTGTAATTTTTTATTATATCTGACTTCAATGGTCATTGCTCAACTATATGCTGAACTGTAGCAATATTCAAAGAGGTTCATCAACTATACAAGAACATGTGCACAACAGCGGCTTTTTTTAAGAAAACGCTGGACTGTTTGACGTCTTCAATTACACAATCCAGTTTCTTTGTTCTGCACTTTACTGTTATCTGGAATTTTCGCTAGTCACACAAGAACATTCACGGCTAGTAACGACCGCCATTCTAATGATGTGCTGCACTGAAGCTACTTAGAGCAGTGCGTCAGAACTTCTCAACAACTATGGGAATTTACATGAGAACAAAAAGGGATGAAAATTGATGTCATTGTGACCTTGACAGTGATATAAGCAGGTTTGTGAGAAACGTCAAGATACCTTCATACCTTGCTGGTGAAGCAGTGCACTGATACCGACGCAGTGAAGACACACAAGAAAAGACGACACTCGCTGCTTAGAGAATTCCGACTAATTCCAAATAATTACCGACTAGCCCAACTTTCCACATTACTGAATTTATTTCCAATACAAGCAGCGAGTGGTGTCTTTTTCCGTGTGTCTTCACTATGTCCGTGTCTGTGCACTGCTTCAACAGCAAGGTGTGATGATTAATCACCCACTAGCCCAAATTTCCAGATTGCTGAATATCAAGAGACGACTTTTGCAATGCTCTGATCATAAAGCAGGCAAGTGCAAAACATTTGTTACTTACTATAGTTAATTTAGTGTTCCACTGTGAAATGTGCAGAGCATTATGCCACCCTCAACACATCTTGATTACTTGTGGATTAGGTGCCCTTTGGGTGAATTTTAGTTTCACTCAACTTGTTCTTGTTTTATCATCGGTGTGTTAGTACACTGTCATTATTGACACGTGTACATGTCTATCTTTATCGGGTGACCATGTTTCACTGCCTTACAAATGTTATCGTGCAGCGCAGGACACGCCTGTATATATAGGAAGTTTCTGGAACGTTATAGATGGTTCCATCCGCTGTGTGTCACCAAACTTCGTGTATTCTGTATCCGTGTATGTGCGACGCGAATGGCATAGAACTTTGTGGAAGGTACGGGGGTCCCACCGATTAATCTGCAACATTCGACGATTGGTGTACAAAATCGGACGCGCTTGACCCGTTGATCCGATTTCGACGACCGCCGATCGTGCTGGCCCTACCGTTGTTCTCTGAGTGTAGCCTGTTTTTGAGGGCACAAGTTCGCCCAATAAAACGCTCGTTTCGTTAATCACTGTTTTGCTACCTTCTTTAGCATCGCTACCACGTGACAGTCTATATATATATATATATATATATATATATATATATATATATATATACCACGACAACGGACAGTTTAGATAAATCGAAGCTTGTTTCCCTGCTGAAAAAATTCCTGGCTACATGCTTGTGAATTTTATTGAGTTTCGTTTGCTTTTCCAACCAATACCATTGGATGACAGACCTTGCAGCGACATAATCTGGTACCATGAAGTTTTTTGTCGCTCCCTTTAAGTACATTTTTTGAAGTGTGAGGCAAAAGAAACAAAGTGCTTCTAACCACAGCTGCGATATGGTTTGCTAAACCCTACAATTACTCGCCGACTTTGAAGTAGCAATGGCTTATGACAATACATTGCTCGAGAATCTGGGCAAGTTAATCTTCATAGCAACCACCTATATTTAGTTTGATTCTAACATACACACTTCATGTATTACAGACAAGATTGTCATGCCAGCACAATGCATAACAATACACGTTTTAACATCGGAAGCTCGTACAGAGGCATGTTCACTTGTGTCCTCCACACTGACAAAAGGAACAGTCTTGCTGTCACTAATGCAAGCTAAAAAACATTCCTCACAAGCCATTCCTTTACTCTAAAGAGTACGTGGTCACTATCGGGTCAGGATGGAATTTCACAGCTAGAGAAGATGTCAAATATATGCCCAAAGACACTGTCATTTGCGACAATGTAAGAGTTTCTTCTTGACTTAGCCATAGCAGCTACACAAGAGGTGAAAGCACCCACTGTAGCCTTTCCGTATTTCTGTCTAGTGCCTTCCTAAATTCGTTTTCCATAAAGTAATATGTTTCCAACTTGAACACTTGTCTTTCTTAGTTTGTAACCTTCAACAAGGACTTGACAAACAACTTCAAGTCTTTGTTCTTCCAATGCATTGTTGCAGACATAACCTGTGGCACACCCTGCAAAATACAGAATTTCTCAAGGATTTGCCAATGGGCAAATCTTTTCCCATTAGAAAATGCATACGCTTCCTATTCATAGACTCAAAGGGGTAAGCCGAGTAGCTCGAAAATGGTCCCCACTGGCTGACATTGTCCACCACGTGAACAAGGATATGGGAATTATAGGTCATACACTCCTTCCCATAAATGTCTTCATACTCTCTCGGGAACTCTATTACAAGTTCTTTGACCTTTGAAATTTTGTCCATTACAACAGTAGACTGCAAACAAAAATGCATAATGCGAACGAATTGGTCAAGCTTCTGTAAGCATAACTTGAAACGAAGTCTTTCAATACAAATGGAGAATAAAAACGTAACCAGCCTCTCCGCTCGGATGCCCTGCGGAATTTCATTTCTGTGAGTGATCGTGGCAAGCGATTCCTCTCCCAAACTGGAGTTAGTTGCTTCAACCTCTCATCCATTTGGTGGACGTAACACCAGTGTCCCTTTTGATGTTGAACCATATAAATGCTGTAGTCCCCACAAAGTCATTGCACACTGCATGCATGTAGTCAACAACGAATGACGTAGAAAAGCTAAAGAATGTCATAAGAAGAATACTTGGGCCTTTATTACCTCGGCAAGGCTCCCCCATCCTCTGCGCCCTTTCAGCATAGCGGAAGAAGCTTCCATCTGTTCTTAAGTTCGCCGCAGGTTCTTGCATTGCAAAAACCATTGTGTGCCCTCTACCGTTTTCCACAACTTCTGTGCGCTCGCACCAAGCATAGACATAAGCACCATTAAACTGGGACATGTTCATGAGCATGCCGCGCGCAACTGTGTCCACGCTGCATGGTCCGGGGTAGACGCGGCATGTTTCATTCAATGAACATCCTTCAACAAAGCAAGAATTTTTTTCTGAAGAAAGCCCATTCATTGTTTCCGTAAAAGGCCTCAGAAATGTGTTCATTCTTTCTTTCTTTGCCTCAAAACCACAACCCATACAACAACTGCTCGTTCCCTCTCTCTTTGTACGGAAGTTCATTCCCTTGTAGAAAAGGGGAAACCCACTGTGTCCTGAACACTCAAACAGTGGGACACCGTCAGTGTTCCAGGTTACTGATATGTCATCTTTTGTCATAGGCAATTTCTTGTATCAGGCACCCTGAGTAATGTCATTGACATCATATTGAACACCACTGAGGAGACGAGATATCTTTCCACTTTACAGCAACTCAAACCTGACTGTCAATGTCTACAGTTGGAAAAAAGGAGGCTGACCCTAAAATGTCTTTAACCTTGCCCATGAGCGAGTACTTCGAGCACTGTACTTCAGCTGTTCCAGGTGGAAGAGCAGTGAGATACTCCAAGCACTCAAAGCAATACGCATGAGTCACACGCTCAGACTCATACAAGGAAGAGAAGCTCTTAAGAAATAGGAGCTTAGCCTTTGGAAAAGGGTGCCTACAGGCATATTTGCGTCAATCAACTGAACGTTTTCCGTAGCTTCCTTGGAAGAATGATGCCGCAGGTTGTGTGCCCTAATGATGACAAGACTTTGGCCTCTTCAGAGCTTTGCTTCCTGGTACTAGGGCTCTTCCTGAAAAACCTTTGTGCAGTGATAAAAATCCGTGGTTACATGTTGACTGAGTATATGGCATTTGCCCATTTGCAGGCCACAAGAATCTTAACAGCACCGTGGAAACACGCTATTCAGTGTATGAAGGCAGAAGTACTAAGGTGAAGTGGCTTTCTTATTCTGAACTTCCTATCTTTACTAGCATGGTATACAAAACAGTAAAGAAAAACGCACTGTGTTCTAATCACAAATCATTATTAGAGGAATCTCACTCTGATGTTTAACTTTTCAAGTATACATGAAACAGACGCGTTAAGTCCATAATAGGCAACCAATGAACTAATTTCAATGAAGCTGTCTGGCTTAAAGAGAGGTTAAGCTACTCACAGCCTTCAAGCTTGATGCCCTAATAAATATTACAATATTAGCAATACCCAAAGTTTAAAGCTGCACTGGCACGCCTTCTTTTATCATTCAACGAAGATCCAGAAACTCAAAAATGCTGGCAAGCCTTATGGCATGCTAAATAAATGACTATGGCAGCTTTTCAATGAATCAGGTTCGATTTCCTTTATAAGGAAGTGTATTCAAGGTCTGTGCTTGAAGTACACTTTAACATTTTAACACCATTAAGGGTGTAAATGACTTCTCCCATTGGTGACACCTTTCTTGGGTGTATTGCTACACCCAAAGCAAAGGGGTGTAAAGTAACACCCCACAAAGGAAAATGTGTTAAAATGACGGCACCTTGCTTATAGGTGTTAAATGAGAAGCACCCATTAAGACATGGGTGTAAAACAAACAACACCCTTCCTATATCGGTCTAACACAGACACCACCCTTTTTCATATGGGTGTAGCATGGACAACACCCTTCAAAGGGTGCCATCCCTGCAATGATTTTAGCGTTCACTACAGCCATGTAGTTAATGGACAGATAAGCTGTTGATGCAGCCTAGCATTAGCTATGGTACTATCTTCAATTTGCGTTCAATTGAAAAACTCAATTGAGTTTGAAAAACTCAATTGAGTTTGAAACTCAAAGCTCAAACTCAATTTTGAGTTTGAACTTTGACAAATGTGTGTAGGAAACAAACGCAATGTCTGGCCTCCGTTATAGATAGGGCCATATTTTTCTTAATGTCCTCTTTTTGCAGTGTTCTACATTGACGCGATTTCAGAGCACGCCAAGACTCCTTGGTTGGAAACTGCCATAAAGCTGGTTTATTGCTTCAACAAGCACTCTTTCAAAAAGTGGACGCCTTGTTTATCCCTCAATGTTCAGGAAGGAAACGAACTGACAGGACACAACGCAACTGATAACAATGAAATTTCATTGATCGCACAGGAATATAAAGCTAGAGTTGAAAGCAAAACAGCTAAATGTGCGTGCAAGCTGCTGGCACAACTACGAAAAGGGTACGTCACATGTCTAACCTGACACTTGTTATACAGTGATAAATGCTCTTTATCATTGCCTAATAAGCCTCTCCATGGGAAACTAACTCGCAGGTTCACGATCACGTGTATAAACAAAACATTACAAACTATCCAGCCATTGTAAGCGCTATATTTTGCCACAGTCAGCCAGATTTCCAACAAAGTGGTGCACACAAAGCGACAGCAGTGCAGTAGCACGTGACTGCAAAATGAGCTACGCCTCAAGTTCGCGTGGTCACGCAGCCGTTCATTTCTATAATAGGTAGTTCTGCCACTTTAACATCTACGGCACGATAGTTGTAAATGATAGACTATTATACCATTTTACTTTGCGTACTTTATAGCCTGCTTATTTACAGAGAAAAAGTTGCATGCTTTCCTTTATTATTTACCCGCCTGCACAACTAATCAAGCGGGTTATGTGCCTAGCACGCCCAGAAAGAATTATAGGAAAAGCCCACGAGCGCCTACCTTTCTGGGCACTGATCAAGCTAGGTTCGTTCGTTTGGTTTTGCATTATTTGATTGCTTCGATGAGCTTTGGAACCCATACGGCTTCCTTGCTCACACTACGGCGGTCAAGCTTTAGGCTAGGTGCTGCAATTCGTACAGCACGCTGAGTATGCAGGTGCAGGCCCCATCTTCGGAATGTAGCGTAGGGACGACCCCTTCCGCGACACAAATGACTCTCGTCGGGTCGGGCAAGGCACCAGTGTTGATGGTTGTTCCGTTGCACAAAACACGTTTAGGTTCATTGTAGTCGGAAGAAGAGAAGTTAAACATGACTTCCATGGTTTGAGCGGGCGCATCCTTTATAAAAAATTCCCAATAACATTTCTTAAAACTCCTACCGACTTTCTGTTTACTGACAGTCTATTTACATTTATATTCTAGTAACATTTGTTCATACACGTTCAAAACACTTCCTTCTTACCTATGTATAAAGAATATTTTCAATACATCGTTAACCGACTTTCTTCTTGCTTTTGTGTAAAGAATGTTTTAAATACACTGTTAAGAGACTTCCCTCTTGCTTTTGTATAAAGGATATTTTGAATACACCGTTAACACTTCCTTCTTACTTTTGTGTAAAGAATGTGTTAAATACACCATAAAAAGACTTCCTTCTTGCTTTTGTATAAAGAGTATTCTAAATACACTGTTAACAGACTCTCTCATTTTTGTTTAAAGAATGCCGTAACAAGACCCTTGAAATACTTCCTTCTTACTTTTGTATAAAGAATATTTCAAACACACCGTTAACAACCTTTCTTTTTACTTTTGTTTAAAGAGTGTTTTAAAAGAACCTTTACCAGACTCCCTTCTTACTTTTGTATAAAGAACATATGTCCGTACACCGTTAAAAGACTTCCTTCTTACTTCTTTATAAAGAATATTTTAAATACGCCGTCAACATACATTCTTCTAACATTTGTCTAAATAATGGGCTAAAGAGGGGGCTCGGCAGCAGCACATCGGACACAATGGTCAACCCATTCTGCTTTGTCGTGCAGGTTCTAGCTTCCTTGCTACAAATGCAAGCACCGCGTATCTGCGCAGAAGAAGGAATTGCCATGCAGCGCCTGGTCATCGACGCATCTGCACGAGACATTGACTGCCCCGTAGACAGCATCTTCCAGCCACTCATTGTGGCTACTACGCCTGCGCCGGCATCAGTGACGTCGCATCATAGGCTTCCACCAGCGGGTATAAGAAGCCGCAGCCTGGCGTTCGGAATGAGTGGGCTCGGCAGCAGCACATCGGACACAATGGTCAACCCATTCTGCTTTGTCGTGCAGGTTAGTGCATACTTACATGCCAAATGTTTACGCAGTGATGACCGTTTCCTACTGCTGCTGCCTTGCCCACTTAGTATAAGAAATTTACTTTTGGATGTGTGTTCATTTAGGAAGTGCCTTTTGAGCTGTGGCGACATTGAGTCAAATCCAGGTCCTACTGATAAGGAAATGTTGGAGATGATTCTTTCGGGCCAGAGTAATATGACAGCCTCCATCAACAACATTTTGACAAATCAAGGAAAGATTGAAGCAGATATCGCAGGACTGAACGAAAAGATGCAGTTGTTAGAGGTTCAGTTGGCGTCCTTAGATGAACTAAAAGAGCGAATTTGCGATTTAAAATCAACGACGACTGAGCTGGAGGATAAAGTGACATACCTGCAAGACAAGGTTGATGAACTAGAAAACAGGAGCCGGAGGAATAACTTGATTATTTTCGGAATAAAAGAAGAGAGCGATGAAACTGCTGAATCTCTTATCGCGAAGGTGAACGAGACGGTGTTCCAAGAAACACTAGATGTTACTGTTAAAGGCATGGAGCGATGCCACAGGCTTGGAAGAAAGAGCAAGAATGGTCGCCCAGTAATCATTAAGTTTTTAGACTACCGCGAAAAACATTCCATCCTAAAAGCTTGCTATAAGCTCAAGGGAACGCAATTTTCGATCACGGAAGACTTTTCTTTCGCCGTTCGAAATATTAGAAAGAAGTTATGGGAAAGCTCTGCGGAAGAGAGATCGAACGGAGCTAGGGTCAAGCTATTTTTTAACAAGCTGTGTGTAGATGGTGTGATGTTTGCTTGGGACTCAGCGAACAATGCTCGCTACAAAATTTCTGAAAGAAAGAAATGACCACAAAAGGAAGATAGGAGCACATTAACAATAGTTAGTATTAATTGTCGTAGCGTTGTAAACAAAGTCTCCCATCTGGAAGGTATGCTGTTAACGCATAATCCCGACATAGCTGTGTTAACAGAGACATGGTTAAATGAAGAAATATTTGATTCCGAATTTGTGCCAAGAAACTATAAAGTCTTTCGGAAAGACCGCGACAGAAGAGGTGGCGGAGTGGCTATACTGTTCAAAAGCACATTTCAGATTTTAAAACTGCCTGATGTTGCTACAGTTGAAGCTGTCTTTTGTAAAGTATATGCTAACAATTTCCGATATATCGTTGGTGCTATCTATAGGCCTCCCGGTTCTTCTGTCGCTGTCCTAGATGAAGTTAAGAAATATCTTTATTGCTACACGAAACCAGACGATAAGTTAATTTTAGCTGGAGATTTTAACTTACCAAACATAAACTGGGCTACTTTTTCTGTTGAATCTCCGCACACTGTTGGAGATGCTCTGCTTGATATCATGTTTCATTTCGATCTCTTACAAATTGTGAAGAACCCTACTAGAATCCAAGAAGATTCTTCATCAATACTGGATTTATTCTTGGTACGAGGCAATATCAAAGAAAAACTTTCATGTAATGTAGTGGCCGGTATTTCTGATCATCAAGCCGTAATCTTGGTAATAGAAGACATATTATTGGATCGAAAGGGTGATACTCGACACTTTCCGAATTTTGCCCGTGCTGACAATGAATCAATTATTGATATTTTATATATTCATTATTACAGTTTTCTGCACAGCACTTGTAGCGGGGATGACCTGTGGCTTGTTTTCAAAAACATTGTTCGTGACTGCATTCAGCGTTTTGTACCAGTGATATGCAAGAAGTCAGACAATAACAATCCCTGGATTACGCGAGAAACATTGCAATTGCAGCGCAAGCTAAAGCGATTAAAGAAAAGAATAAAAGATCAAGCTCAGTCTTTTTAGAGGCAAAAGTTCATGAAGTTTCAGAGAAATTAAAACAGTGCATTCTGAAAGATAAAGAAAAATACTACAATAAGCAACTTCCAGCTCTTATAAAAACTGCACCTGAAAAGTTTTGGCGGTCAATTGCACCAGTTTCTCGTTCTACCGATGCATTTATTATACATGGACAACATGTAAGTGACGATGTCCAGGTTTCGGCAGCATTTAATAACACCTTTAAGAAAGTTTTCACGAAAGATGACGGGCGTCTCCCACCCTTTAGCATGTCACTTCCTTCCATGTCTGATGTTATAATTTCTGAAGAGGGTGTTTTTAATCTATTGTTAAAACTGGATATTAAGAAATCACCTGGTCCAGATGATATTCCAAATGCCTTCCTTAAACAGTATGCAGAGTGGTGTTCAAAGTATTTGCGCGTCCTATTCACTCGATCATTGAAAGAAGGCGTTCTACCGTGTGATTGGAAAACAGCTAGAATTAAGCCTTTGCACAAAAGTGGAGAGAAGACGTGTATTGAAAATTATCGCCCTATTTCATTAACTTCAACAGCGTGCAAATTATTGGAGCACATCATTCATAAGCATCTAACTAATTTCCTCGACGAGCATAATGTACTGGCAGCTGTTCAACACGGTTTCAGACGAGGGTATTCCACATGCACTCAGCTGGTCGAAACAATCCATGATTTTGCGACAGCAATCAACGAAGGAAAACAAACTAATGTTATCTTTATGGACTTTCGAAAAGCTTTCGATAAGGTTTTCACAAGAAACTACTTCATAAACTCAGTTTTAATATAAATAATAAACAGATATTAACATGGATACAATCGTACCTATCTGATCGCCGTCAGTTTGTCGAACTGCATAAAACTTGCTCCAATTACGTTCCTGTCGATTCTGGTGTTCCCCAGGGATCCGTCCTCGGCCCCCTACTGTTTTTAATGTTTATTAAGGATATTGTTAAAAACCTGTCTGTACGTGTTAAGCTATACGCGGACGACTGCGTGCTGTATGAGAAAATAAGTTCCACTGATGATCAAATTAGGCTGAATAATGATTTTGCAAAAATAGTTTCTTGGTGTGAGAAGTGGCAAATGTCAATTAACTTTGAAAAAACCGTATTTATGAGAATAACACTTAAAAAGATCCCTCTTCTATATTACTACACTGCTAATAATAATTTTATTCATGAAGTCACAGAATATAAGTATCTAGGTCTATGGATCTCTGATGATCTTTCTTGGACCAGGTATGTCGACTATGTTTCAGCAAACGCTCTCCGAAAGCTTTTTTTCTTACGACGCTCGCTTAAGCTAGCAACCCCTGGTACACGCCTCCTTGCCTACAACACTATTATTAGACCAATCTTAGAATATGCAGTAATTATCTGGGACACTTTTACGAAGGTAAACATAAATAAACTTGAAAGAATCCAAAAGAAAGCAGTAAGGTTTATATATAACACTTACGGGCGAGCATCAGTCAGTGACCTCCTCAAAAAAAGTGGTTTACCCTCTATTCCTAACAGAAATCGCATATGTCGCTTAAAGTTTTTCTATCAGTTAATTAATAATAATTTAAAAGTTGACACCTCCAATATCCTTATCTATTCCTCGGGGTACCAAACTAGAAATCGCCATTCTCTTTCTATAACACCATTAAATCCGCGAGTTAATTGTTTTAAATATTCCTTTTTTCAAGGACCATCACTGATTGGAATAACCTCACGGATGATGTTGTCAGAGAGACATCATTACATTCATTTCAAGAGCATCTGAATTAATTGTTGTTAAGTGACCTTGTCACTGTATTCTCTTGTTGAATTTCTATGTGCAATTTTGTTTCCTTTGTGTCTGTAATTCTGTATCTTAACGCAATGTTTCCCACCTGCTATGATCTTGTGTACAAGATCGCAGTATTCAGTATTCACAAATAAAATAATGTTTTTAATACTCCATCAAATTACTTGTTGCTTTTGTGTGAAGAATGTTTTACTATACACTGTCAAAGGAGTTTGTTTTTTCTGAACGACATATATATTCAGTATGTCAACAGCTCATACTGTTTCCCCAATAATGTTTGAGCAGAAATTGTAGTTCCTTTGATAATTTAAAGGGTAATTTATAAATTTTGCTCGTACACCTAGTGAAGATATATAACCTAAGGGATCAAGCTCTTTATCGTAAATTACAGTTCATATAAATGAAACATTGCTTCACATAAAATATTCAGGTGTCGATCCCACATCGTGCGCATCGTATTTATAAACACCGTTAATCATCTGACCGTACGGACATGTATGCACGATTGAAGATTGAGCCAACTGATCAAATTAAATCTGCGTCACATATCTACTCAGCATAAACTCATCTATACTCGCCTGCTGCCACACAGTCGCTATAAAAATGGCGCGTAACGTTGTGTGCAATCGAGCTCGAGGTTGTAGGTTCGATGCCGTCCGCATTTTGTGATGGGGGAAACCGAAATGCAATAAAACAGTTGCTTTGGTGCACCTTAAAGAACCCTAAGTATAGTCGCTATTAGTCTCTGCAACAAACTTTCTAAGGGCTGAATTTATCCATAAAATTTGGTGACAATCACTTTATTAAGATTTGATGTTGATCATCTTAAATAAATATATTTTTGCATTTCTTAAGAGCATTACACTAAATGTAGGCGTATAAAACGCTTTGATGTGCATAACAATAATACTGTAAAATTGTCCTGGTTATATGCATGCGTACCTTCCAATCCAACATTCTAGATTAATCGGATCATCATCGTCATCATCAGCAGCAGCAGCAGCAGCAGCAGCAGCAGCAGTAGCAGCAGCAGCTGCGAACGCTTTGATGTGCATAACAATAATACTGTAAAATTGTCCTGGTTATACGCATGCGTACCTTCCAATCGAACATTCTAGATTAATCGGATCATCATCATCAGCAGCAGCAGCAGCATGATGATGAACCTAATTGGCTTTCTATTTCTCCCCCTTCACTTAATCATCAACCTTCTACTCACGGGCTGCACGACCACAGTTGGAATATACAACCTGCGCAGCGACAGCTTCCAGCTACCGAGCAAAGGCATCCCGCAGGGTTCGGTGGTATCGACGTTGCTCTTCAACGTCGCAATGATCAAACTACCCCGCCTCCTTGAGAGCGATACCAGACCTAAGACACATTTTTTATGCAGATAACATTACGTTAAGGACAAGGGCCTCAAACACTGGAACAAAAGAAACACGCCTACAGTAAGAAGTAGACACCATCGAGAGCTACTTGCACAAACGCGGTCTCCACTGTGCTCCCGAGAAGTCGGAACACCTGGTCGTCAAGTCAAGAACCAGAGGCAGACCACCCGGCTACGATGAACACGATGTCAACGGCACCGTCAATGGAACGCCCTTTCCAATAGTCAAAACCCTACAAGCTCTAGGGCTACACATACACAAAGACGGTTCTGGGGCGCCCACCCTCCCTTGACTACAGCGAAGGCTATCAGATCTCACGCATCTCGTCAGCAAAGTTGCAAGCCATAGAAGCAGACTTAAAGAACAAGACACGCTACGCGTGTTGCAAGCACTCCTCATCAGTAAAATTACATGCGGCACGCCCTATCTCATGCTGAAAAATGCAGAGGTAGAAAATATATACGTTCAAATACGCAAAGCCATCAAAATCGCCCTGGGCCTATCATCTAAGGCTTCGACTGCGAGACGTCTCAAGATTGGCGTACACAACACCTGGCAAGAACTAGGTGAAGCTCCTAAAGCCAGTCAACTAGAACGACTGAAGCTCACGCCCACTGAAAGCTCAGTGCTGCAACGGCTGAGATACGGTGAAGCTTTTATAGCCACCATGAACTGAAAAGAAAGAATTCCTTCAAACATCTGTGAACCTCTATACATAGCCCCGATCCACACAAAATCCACCCCACGCACCAGAAGCAAAGAATCCAAGCCGGAGTGGATGCTTTACGGGGAAGACACAGGCAAGATCCGGACGCCAGACACACCGACGCAGCCAAATACCCGCAAACAAACGCTTACGCCCTGAGCGTCGCAGATTCTAAGGGACGCATCTGTCGTCTTCTCCGATTCTGATGCAGCTGCCAGGAACTTTGCCAAGGGTCGCATGTCGACAGAAGCACTGAATATATTGAAGCGCCGCAGCACTCCGATCCCCTACACCTTCGTGACATGGGGTCCTGGGCACGAGATGCTGCAGGGGAACGATGTGGCAAACGCCGCGGCCGGAGGCCACACATGCGGGGCCTACCCTTCCCACATTCGAGATGCCCGGTCTGCGTCAGCATGGGCAGAAACCGTACCCATCACCTACTCAGGGATCCTTCAGCATCACAAGCTCGAAAGCAGGGTATACTCACCATCACACCCACAGCTCCACAAAGAAGAAATCACTACACTTGGAAGTCTACAGAGTAATACTTACACCCACGGAATTATCATGCATAGAGTATACCCAAGGCTACAAGGATACGACTGCCCAATGTGCGGCGTACCTGACACCTTAGCGCACCTGATCCTAGAATGTCCATGGCATCTAGACAAAGACTGTTGTAACGCCAGACAAGAAAGCGAAGACCTCATGCACACGTGGGAGGCCAAGCTCGTCTCCGAGGGCCTGGAACAACAACGACGACTCGTCACCAGAGCCAAGGAGACAGCAAAGGCCAGAGGGTTCCCTGAATGAGGAGACCTCCCACCTAGAGTAGAGCCGGGGCTTACCCCGAGATAGTGTTTCAAAAATAAACGTTTATTCCTCCTCATCTTCTTCCCTTCCTGTTTACAC
Source organism: Dermacentor variabilis (assembly GCF_050947875.1). NCBI lineage: Eukaryota > Metazoa > Arthropoda > Arachnida > Ixodida > Ixodidae > Dermacentor > Dermacentor variabilis. The sequence goes on from NC_134574.1 coordinate 27,855,357, forward strand.
CCATTTTACAGCTTTCATTCTAGTCAGCTAGCTGTAGTTAAAGCAGTCGTCATAGTTCGTGTGTTACGTATGAAGAAAACTAAGACCGTTTGTCACCCTTACAGATGAATGAGGCTGTTTACTTTAGGTCGCGAAGGTGAGCGCAAGAGCGGCCAGCTGGTTGATACATTCAGCGTCGTTCTCTTCTTTCCCCCACTCAGGACTGCAGGCATGTTCACTGGACATCGTATTCTTCATGCGTGACATTCCTCTCGTCGCAGACGAAGTCCGCCGGGCGAGTCAATCCATTTGTCTTGACGTGAACAATTTCAAGCGGGTGACATGGACCACTTGGTCTTGGCAACTCTTCTACCACTTCTCGTGAGGCTAGTTATGTTATAGATGACTTCCGTGAGTCTGTTAATAATATCAAACGGTTCATTGTAGGTTACTAAAAGCCTTTGGCATAACCCGCGTTTCCTTACTGGAGTCCACAGCCAGACTACATCACCAGGACAATATCGTACCAGATGGTTGCGAATGCCCTAGCGTGCTTTTCGTCTGTCCTGCGGTGCCAAAGTGCGCAAACGAGCAATACGATGAGCTTATTCGGCAAGGCAGAGAGTATCGCTGACAGTGGGATTTTCTTGACTACAGAAATTGAAAAGAGTGTCGATTGTGTTCCGGTGTACCGGGGTGGTCATGCGTGCAGCACCAAGAAAGGGCTATAGCTGATAGTCTCGTGCTTGGCGGTGTTGAAAGCGTACGTGATAAAAGGCAGTACGCGATCGCAGTTCTTGTGGTTGGATGAAACATACATATATAGCATGTTTCCAATTGTTCGGTTGGTGCGCTCCGTAAGCCCATTCGTTTGTGGATGGTATGGTGTCGAGTGACGCATGTGGGATTGACACGAACAGAGCAGCTCCTCTACGACATACGCTGTTAATTGTCGTCCACGGTCGCTGATGATCACACGAGGCGAACCATGTCGCAGGATGACATATTGCAGCAGGAATGTTGAAACGTCAGTGGCAGTTGCGGAGGGGACGGCCGCCGTCTCGCAATAGCGTGTGAGGTAGTCGACGCAAACAACTATCCAACGATTTCCCCTGGCTGATTTTGGAAAAGGGCCCACGGAGTCAATGCCGACTTGTTGGAAGGGCGCGCTTGGAGGCGGGATCGGCTGCAGGAGAACAGCTGGAGCAGTAGATGGCCGTTTGTGGCGCTGACACTGCATGCAGCTGGTCACATACCTCTCAACAGACTGTCGTATTCCAGCCCAATAAATGTGTTCCTGAATTTGGTAGAGCGTCCTCGCCGAACCTAAATGGCCAGACGTAGGGTCGTCGTACATAGCACTCAGAATCGCTTTGCGAAGGCTCTCCTGTACTACTAGGAGAAAACAAGGGCCAGTGCTGGAAAAGATCTTCTTATACTGGAGTCCATCGCGTACACAGTAATGGTTTGCTGTCGTTGAGGCGATCGTAGCGGTGAAGATCGCTGTTAATTTATCGTCTTCTCGCTGTTTGGCTTTGAAACAGTCGAAGTCTGGGAAACGCGGCGACACAGAAGCCACCAGGTGACTGAAGTCGTCGGCTTCACAGTCCGTAGTGTTACGTGGCATACGCGAGAGGTAGTCCACATGAGCGTGTCGTCGACCGCTCTTATAAGAGACGGTGAAGCTGTATTGTTGAAGCTGTATTCTTGCAAGGTGGCCACAAGGGTTGCCAACATTCACAAGCCAACACAATGGGTGGTGGTCGGTGACCACAGTAAAAGGGCCTCGATACAGGTAAGAACGCAACCGCTTAACCGCAAATGTACCGCGAGTCATTCTTGTTCCATTACATTGTAATTGTTCTCGGACCTACCTAATGAGCGACTTGTATATGCGATCACGTGTTCGTGGTCACAGCAGCGTTGAACTAGGATGGCACCAATACCTGTGCCACTGGCATCCGTATGGAGTTCCGTCGGATCTGCATGACTGAATTGTTGAAGAACCGGTCGTGATATTAGCAGAAACTTGAACTGACGAAAAGAGTCGCACTCCGGAGACCCCTCAAAGGGGCTGTCCTTTCGTAGCAGGCATGTCAGCGGATACGCGACGTCGGCGAATTTAGGAATAAAGCGGCCGATTTAGGAACAATGCCCGGAAGACTACGGAGCTTCTTGACGGAGCGTGGTGCACTGAACACTTCAACGGCTGCTGTTTTCTGGGGATTAGGGCGGATGCCATTGTTATCTACGAGGTGTCCAAGCACAAGGGTTTGGCGGTCTGTGAAGTGGCGTTTCCTGGAATTTAAAACTAGGCCAGCCTTTCTGATGCATTTCAGGACAATATGGAGACGTGAGTTGAAGTTGCTGAAGGTGCTGACCGCCCCGCTAAAGGTGCGGCCAAAGATGACGACGTCGTCAAGGTAGCACATGCCGATGTTCCACTTCAAGCCGCGCAGAACAGTCCATAAATCTCTCGAAAGTTGCCGGAGCGTTGCACAGTCCAAATGGCATCACATTAAATTCGTAGAGCCCATCAGGGGTTACAAAGGCAGTCTTCTCCTTGCCGTCAGTATGCATCGGAATTTGCCAATAGCCAGATCATAAATCTACTGAGGAAAAGTAAGAGGCGGAATGAAGGCAGCCTATTGCGTCATAAATACGTGGCAGTGGGTACACATCCTTTTTTCTTACAACATTCAAACGGCGATAGTCGACGCAGAATCGCCAAGATCCACCTTTTTTAACAAGAATCACTGGAGTTGCCCACGGACTCGCTGAGTCTTGTACGACTCCCTTGTTCATCATGTCGTGCACTTGTTCGTTGATAATCTGGCGCTCTGATGGTGAAACACGATATGGTTTTGGTCTAATCAGATTTTCCAAACCGCTGCGGATGGTATGGCGTGTTTAAGACGCGGGGTTTGTACGTATTTTGTCCTGCGCAATGTCGAATGACGAAACGTGCTTGGAAAGCACAGCCAGTAAGGTTCGGCGTTCCCTCGTGCGGAGTGATTTATTTACCATTGACAAAAGGGCCGTTTCCAAACTGTGGCCATCGGCTTTTTCCAGCACATCTGTAAGTTCAGGCACTGATAAAGGCGCGTGTCCCCTGGCGAAGGCTAATTTTATGCCGTCTGGTAGTATAACGGGCTCCTCAGAACAGTTTACGGTCCATGAGCCAGTGTGTCCGCCTTTGATCGACACTACACAACGTGGCACCAACACATTCTCCTTCACACAATTAATGTGCGTCGGTTCTACAGTGGCATCGAGTCTGTCGGAATCGGCGTGGCAACAGACAACGGGAACACAAACTGTAGATGATACAGGTAGGACTGTTTCACACCATACACACATTGAAGTTTGGCGATCTACAGGGTTCTCCAGGAGTCCTGATGGAATCCTACTACTTATGAATACCTTCCCTGTGCGGCAGTCGACAGTAGCATCACACTCCCGCAAGAAGTCCATGCCGAGAATAACATCATGGGTCGACCGAGGAATAATTACAAACTCTGTCGTAATAACATGACAGCCCAAAAACACATCAGCCCTACACACTCCCATAGGTCACAATGGCTCGCCCCTCACTCCACAGAACTTTGGATCTTCGTCCCGTTTAAACAAAACCTTTCGACCTAACACGCGTTTAAAAGACACGCGAGGGACCGAAATTATTGTGCCTGTGTCCACGAGAGCCATGAGAGGGACATTATGTGCAAGAACGCGCGCTTTGCTTTTAAGCATCAACACAGGAGGCATTTCTGTCAGCAGCACGTGTCCATCGACCTCACCTCCATCGCCCGCGCTAGCTAGTTTTGCGGTGATGAAGGGGACGTGGTGCGGCGAAGTGGTGAGGATGTCAAACTTCTGTCCGATGCCGGGGAGGGACTCTGGGAGCTGCTCGGCCAATACTCGTCGTCAGATTATACGTGTGCTGGCCACGGGGTACCGTGTGGACATTCGGATGGCCGAGAAAACTCTGAGGACAGGCCATACCACGTGGTCATATTCTGGTTGCAAAACCGTGATATATGACTCGGGCAACCGCAGGAATAACACACCGAGAGAGGTCGAAACCTTGGTTCTTCGTCGGTGAAGCGGAGATTATGATTTTCCCTCGTAAAGTGGTTTGGTTTGAGGCGTATGTCACGACGATGCATCAAGAGTCGAGAAGGCGTGCGCTGAGCGCGTTGGTCATAGCACGGAATAGGAGAGCGTGTTGTCATCCTCGACTATGGGGCTGCGCTGTACTCTACGGCCGCTGCGGTAACCATCGGTTGTCATGGGGCCGAATGTGGTGCCGTCATAACCTCACGTGACGTGTACGCGCCATGGTGGTCAGCAGTTGAATGCAACATCACTTCGCGGTGGGAAAGTTCCTTGTGGACAATCTGTTGGATGGTCGAAGCAAGGTCCAGGCAAGGGCTCGTGTCCACAATGGCAACCGTCGTAACGATTGCCAACCGACCAAACTTTGGCGCAATCCGACGCATCTTGAGCGTTTGAAAAGTTCTGCAATGCCGAATGACGTCGGACATAGAATTGAGGCTTTCCTTTCCAGTTAAAAAATTGTACACAATCTCAGCTACTCCCTTCAGCAATGTACAACTTTATCTTCTTCGGACATCTGAGCACTCACCACCTTGCACAAATTTAGCCCTTCTTCGATATATTTTGTGCATGCCTCACCTGGTAGCTGTGCCCGTTGCGACAGTATCTGCTCTGCAAGCTTCTTTTTGGCGACCGAGTCCGCAAAAGACGATTTAACTCGCCAAGAAAATGTTCCCACGTCCTAAGGGCCTCATCGTGGTTCTCGTACCACACGAAGGCCGTATCGGTCAGGTAGAACACCACATTGGTAAGCTGAGCGGGTGCATCCCAGCCATTGGACTTGCTCACTCGTTTGTAGTGGACGAGTCACTCGTCGGCATCTTCCCCTGCTTTGCCTCAGAAGGTAGGTGGAACTCGGTAGTAAGGCAGTGTACTGCTAGGCGCCGCACTCGGAGCGGCTACTTCTTCTGGCATGTCGAAGATGGTCAAGGCAGATGGCGGGAGGTCGGCAAGTCGACGGTTTCGACGAAGCTGCGCCAGTGACGGTTCCATTGCTGTCAGCGCTACCCAGCGCCTGCACCACATTGTAACGCTTGAAGGAGACCGTTTATCACCCTCTCCGAAGAATGGGGCTATTTACTTTAGGTCGCGAAGGTGAGCGGAAGAGCGGCCAGCTGGTTGAAGAACTCAGCGTCGTTCTCTTCTCCTTTCCCCCACTCGGGACTGCAAGCACGTTCAGCGGTCTTTGTTTTCTTCATGCTTAACAATATATAGTCTGCGAAGTGCACGCACCTGTTCATGTTGCTTGAAAGTTTGTAGATGACTGGTGGGCTAGCAGTTGTATGCCATGCTAGGTAAAGCTGCTCTATTGGCTGCAAATATCTTTGGCAATATTGTTGCATAACAGTGACATAAATGAGATATGGTGCGATGTGTGCCATACACAGGAAACAATCACGAAACAATGGCAAGCTTGAAAACAACTGTGTGAGCCGTGAAAGACCTACCGTGCATTCGTCATATTCTTTACCATTAGCGGATAAAAAGCACCTCCATGCTTTTCAATAATTGTCTCTAAATAATATTGCTGTATATATAGTATTCAATTTCAGAGCACCAAAATGGTCACTTAGGAGAATGAAAGTACTAGAATGTCTTTACATTCTATCGAAAATTGAGACTACGTAAAAAGTATAATATATGCTTAATTGTTCCACACCCAATTTTAAAATTACATCACTTTAGAAGAAGCACGAATTCCTAAAGGAAATGTAAGAAAGCTTTGCAGAAAAGGCAACTTCAACTTCTACTTATACCCAATATAAAACATTTGAATGAAGCAAGTAGCCTTTATTTTTAAAATACTTATAAACAAGGGTTACTAAATTGATAAAGATAATCACTGATGCCAGTAAAGTTATTAGGTACGTGGAAAAATATGCTACAGATGTTCACCAAACGTTTGGAAAGGTTTAAGACGCCCTGTAAATATTAATGAAATTTATGTAGATATTTTCACCCTTTCGTCTTCAATCAGGTGAAGGTGGAACTAATTATTTATTAGCTTTCATAAGATAGAATTCAAGCAACTGTATGTAATGTGATATACAATGACAGAATGATCTCATGTCTGGTGCAAATGCTCTACGCTAGTTACTAATTTTATAATTAGTTCTGAGTAAGATTCATTTTACACGGACTATTCGGCGAGTGAAAATGGCTAATAATGCATATGTGCATAGTTTTTCTTCTTCTTTTTAGCAGGATTCTCAGGCACATATTATCTCTCCGGTCCCAAGTTATTCCAGTAGGCTGACATATCAAATACGTTAAATCTACTAAGGCTATGCATAGGACAAAGAAAAGCAAATATGTGTTTACAAGTAATTCAGTTTATTGATGCACTTTTCTCTAAGTATAATCATTCAATACCCTTCCATAAAGAACTAGTTACAAGTAGCTTTTGTACTTATCAATGTGGTCTTTATACCTCTAAATAAATTCTGCATGCCGTCAAATTTCCCCAGAATAAATAAAAAAACCTGTAGACAAATTCTAAGGGGCAAGAATCAGAATAATATTTAGTTTTTTGAAACAATATTGCCTCCTGAAGCCAGGGAATGTATGAAGGCATAAAAATATAGAAGACTTAAGAAGCCAATATTATATTGAGACATTCAAAACACATTAGGCAACTGGCAATAGGTATAAATGCGCAGAAATGATAGCAATGAATGCAAATCCACAGAAAAGAATTCACAACAATTTTGCAATATACAACAGAACGTAAATATAACGAAACAAGTTTAAAAGTTTGAAACTGAAAGTAATTTTTTTTATTTTCCATAATGCAAATCATAATGCAGTTTTTGGCAGCTTAATTTTCTTTCTTACAATTGGGCAGTGTTTTGCTCCTTTCACTAAGAGAAATATGAACACACAGGCAGAAGCACTCAAGACCCAGAATGCCTCTTCGAAGCATAATTGCCTTGAAATATGCAGAATGTACAGGTGGGGACCTGGCTAATACAATGGAGGACGCATCATGGCATAAAATGCCATATTTATAATATTAATGTAGGAGTACAAAAGTAAAAAAGGGAACTGGAGAAAATGCGCAAGTTACACTCAAATTACAAATATCTCATATAGGAAAGCGTGAAAGTTTACGAACATCACATAAATAAATTGGACAAAATCGTCTTGACCACAGCATGGCTGCTTATTAAATATGTACTCAAGATCTAGGGAATATCAAACATCAATACACGTTAACCGAACATTGTACAAATATAAGGCACAACACAACAGTCATAAGACCGAAAGTGGCACCGAAGTATGTACAAAGCACAAGTTTCCTCACAGAAATACACGGGTCTACCAAGATCAATCAGTGTTTGCAAGACTAGGGCCCTCATGGACATCACAGGGGCACTAGACTAAAACTGCTACTCAACAACCAAAATTACTGATGTTTCTCTCTTTCTTTCTCAACATCACGGACTTTAAGTTGGCATCTACATAAAGAATTGTAAACTGACAATTCTTACAATAGACTGGGGCTGCAACTCGTGCTCTTAACTCTGCGATTAGCTTTCATAGCACCCTTCTATTGATGGCTGTGCTGCTCTACATTAGACACACTACAGTAGTTATCTTGTTGCCTCATTTGGCATATAACTACAGTAGTATTTTTCACTGGACAGAGGATAGTTTGACAAGTAGTGGTTTGCCATTCAGGCACTGCTCACTCAGAAGAAAATTGTAAGAACACAAAAATGTTCAGTGAATGGAATCAAATCAATCTATGACACATTGCTCTTGCACTCTATAAGATGCCTTGGTATCTGTACACTGGACCAAAAAATAGAAAATATAACAAACAACAGTATTGCTCACACATCACCTGACTACCCACTTTAACTCAAGTGAAACCAACACTGTAAGAAAAAGCAATACACCGAACCGAATTTCAAAATTTTCGTTTGCTTGAATTGCTATGTAGAGTTGGCACAACATAACCTACTGATTTTCTTCCTAACAACATAACACTCAGCTTTACACCAAAGATGCCGCAGAGGTCAATAAGGTCTTTTGCTTTTCAACACAGCCGAAATATACTTTTACTTCTAGATCATCGGTCAGAGAACAATGCCAAAAATACAAAAAACCTGACGGGGAAAGTTGCAATATGAATTCGAATATTTTTGACGATTATCTACTGCACAAACAATAAAAGGTTAAAACACATCTCATTTTGACAAGACATAGCACTAGTAATTTGAAGACTTTTTACGCATTTGCATAGCAATGCACTTGATATGCTAACCTGTATCCCAAGGAGCTCTTAAATATACCAAACTATGCACAATCATGAACGAAAGCCTTGAGAAAAGGCTTCCTTGCAGTGTAGGCATGCAGCCTGACATTTTTGCATGACATGCAGATGTGTGTGATTGTGAGGTATAGGGAGTCGCTGCTGTGGTTGTTGTGTGGCCTAGTTTATGCGAGTACTGCAAAGCGCAGGATGATTTCACACGCTGCTTTATCGGCCAATTACTGCAATCGAAGGATGCGGGTCGGCTCCTAAAAGAGGGGACACGGGAGACACCCAATGAAAAGAAATGTGGCTTAGTGGTTTCGTTGTAGAAGAGCTGCCAAAAGCACATCCTTGCTTGGAACAAAAGGGAAGACGCTACGAGCTGAAGGGGAAACGTTCGCGGAGATTGGCGTGAAGTGGAAGGGGTGTGTTTGAAGTCATCATTACTGCTATATGTCCCCGGGCTTTTCAGATGTCACGTTGACATTCTCGATGACTACTGTGGTTTCTTTGTGGGCCTCGCCGCAAGACGGGGAACATAGTGATGGAAATAAGGTGATATGACACGCAGCCACCCAGTTTCAGTGTCACTGAAATCTGCGCCCGCCTTTTGGGAATACCTTCAGAAAACGGACATATTTTTGCGACTACCGAAAAGGCTGCGAGTGATGCGTGCTTTTGTGTGGGATCGGCGTCGGGTCACAATTACGGTGCTCGGGACATTCAAGCAACCTGGCCCACAGCTGCATGGGGTGACCGAGTTTTCTTAGTGCTGGCGAGGCAGCCCACTGTGAGGAACACATATCATCAATAGCTGTGGCGTCGTGGGAACCTTCTCGCAGGCTGCATTATGACTTCATACAGATGTTCAGCCCACGGGCTGGTGCATAGACAAAGGGGAACGACAATAGCAATTGTTGGTTACAAGTACAAGCACGAGCCTGGCCTCTGGTGCCAGAGGAGATCAAGGCCAAGTGAGACACACATATCATCAATAGCCGTGGCTCCGTGGGAACATTCTCACGGCCAGCACGGCAACACTTTAGAAATGTTAAGCTGCCGGGCTGGTGCATAGAAAAAGGGGAACGATACACGCAATTCATGGCTGCGATAAAGGAAAGAGCCTGGCCTCCGGGGAGAAAGGACATCAAGGGCAATACGAAGGGTCTACTGTAGGGGAGAGTGAAAATAGATGTGTAATTGGGGAACCTATCCCCTTGCTTGTTGTAGGTTGTGTCGGTATTTTGACCAATGCCATGTCTGTCACAAAAGCTTCGGTGCTAGTGGTTGCAATGGTATGAATTTCCAATGTGTGATTGTTCCGTTTGTGACTCTGGAACTGACAGTTGCAGAGTCGCAGTGGCAGAGTTGTAATTTTTTTAATATATCTGACTTCAATGGTCATTGCTCAACTATATGCTGAACTGTAGCAATATTCAAAGAGGTTCATCAACTATACAAGAACATGTGCACAACAGCGGCTTTTTTTAAGAAAACGCTGGACTGTTTCACGTCTTCAATTACACAATCCAGTTTCTTTGTTCTGCACTTTACTGTTATCTGGAATTTTCGCTAGTCACACAAGAACATTCACTGCTAGTAACGACCGCCATTCTAATGATGTGCTGCACTGAAGCTACTGAGAGCAGTACGTCAGAACTTCTCAACAACTATGGGAATTTACTTGAGAACAAAAAGGGATGAAAATTGATGTCATTGTGACCTTGACAGTGATATAAGCAGGTTTGTGAGAAACGTCAAGATACCTTCATACCTTGCTGGTGAAGCAGTGCAATGATACCGACACAGTGAAGACACACAAGAAAAGACGACACTCGCTGCTTAGAGAATTCCGACTAATTCCAAATAATTACCGACTAGCCCAACTTTCCACATTACTGAATTTATTTCCAATACAAGCAGCGAGTGGTGTCTTTTTTCGTGTGTCTTCACTATGTCCGTGTCTGTGCACTGCTTCAACAGCAAGGTGTGATGAATAATCATCCACTAGCCCAAATTTCCAGATTGCTGAATATCAAGAGACAACTTTTGCAATGCTCTGATCATAAAGCAGGCAAGTGCAAAACATTTTTTACTTACTATAGTTAATTTAGTGTTCCACTGTGAAATGTGCAGAGCATTATGCCACCCTCAACACATCTTGATTACTTGTGGATTAGGTGCCCTTTGGGTGAATTTTAGTTTCACTCAACTTGTTCTTGTTTTATCATCGGTGTGTTAGTACACTGTCATATATATTGACACGTGTACATGTCTATCTTTATCGGGTGACCATGTTTCACTGCCTTACAAATGTTATCGTGCAGCGCAGGACACGCCTGCATATATAGGAAGTTTCTGGAACGTTATAGATGGTTCCATCCACTGTGTCACCAAACTTCGTGTATTCTGTATCCATGTATGTGCGACGCGAATGGCACAGAACTTTGTGGAAGGCACGCGGGTCCCACCGATTAATCTGCAACATTCGACGATTGGTGTACAAAATCGGACGCGCTTGACCCGTTGATCCGATTTCGACGACCGCCGATCGTGCTGGCCCTACCGTTGTTCTCTGAGTGTAGCCTGTTTTTGAGGGCACAAGTTCGCCCAATAAAACGCTCGTTTCGTTAATCACTGTTTTGCTACCTTCTTTAGCATCGCTACCACGTGACAGTCTATATATATATATATATAGATATATATATATATAGATATATATATATATATATATACCACGAAAGCGGACAGTTTAGATAAATCGAAGCTTGTTTCCCTGATGAAAACATTCCTGGCTACAAGCTTGTGAATTTTATTGAGTTTCGTTTGCTTTTCCAACCAATACCATTGGATGACAGACCTTGCAGCGACATAATCTGGTACCATGAAGTTTTTTGTCGCTCCCTTTAAGTACATTTTTTGAAGTGTGAGGCAAAAGAAACAAAGTGCTTCTAACCACAGCTGCCATATGGTTTGCTAAACCCTACAATTACTCGCCGACTTTGAAGTAGCAATGGCTTATGACAATACATTGCTCGAGAATCTGGGCAAGTTAATCTTCATAGCAACCACCTATATTTAGTTTGATTCTAACATACACTCTTCATGTATTACAGACAAGACTGTCATGCCAGCACAATGCATAACAATACACGTTTTAACATCGGAAGCTCGTACAGAGGCATGTTCACTTGTGTCCTCCACACTGACAAAAGGAACAGTCTTGCTGTCACTAATGCAAGCTAAAAAACATTCCTCACAAGCCATTCCTTTACTCTAAAGAGTACGTGGTCACTATCGGGTCAGGAGGGAATTTCACAGCTAGAGAAGATGTCAAATATATGCCCAAAGACACTGTCATTTGCGACAATGTAAGAGTTTCTTCTTGACTTATCCATAGCAGCTACACAAGAGGTGAAAGCACCCACTGTAGCCTTTCCGTATTTCTGTCTAGTGCCTTCCTAAATTCGTTTTCCATAAAGTAATATGTTTCCAACTTGAACACTCGTCTTTCTTAGTTTGTAACCTTCAAGAAAGACTTGACAAACAACTTCAAGTCTTTGTTCTTCCAATGTATTGTTGCAGACATAACCTGTGGCACACTCTGCAAAATACAGAATTTCTCAAGGATTTGCCAATGGGCAAATCTTTTCCCATTAGAAAATGCATACGCTTCCTATTCATAGACTCAAAGGGGTAAGCCGAGTAGCTCCAAAATGGTCCCCACTGGCTGACATTGTCCACCATGTGAACAAGGATATGGGAATTATAGGTCATACACTTCTTCCCATAAATGTCTTCATACTCTCTCGGGAACTCAATTAGAAGTTCTTTGACCGTTGAAATTTTGTCCATTACAACAGTAGACTGCAAACAAAAATGCATAATGCGAACGAATTGGTCAAGCTTCTGTAAGCATAACTTGAAACGAAGTCTTTCAATACAAATGGAGAATAAAAACGTAACCAGCCTCTCCGCTCGGATGCCCTGCGGAATTTCATTTCTGTGAGTGATCGTGGCAAGCGATTCCTCTCCCAAACTGGAGTTAGTTGCTTCAGCCTCTCATCCATTTGGTGGACGTAACACCAGTGTCCCTTCTGATGTTGAACCATATAAATGCTGTAGTCCCCACAAAGTCATTGCACACTGCATGCATGTAGTCAACAACGAATGACGTAGAAAAGCTAAAGAATGTCATAAGAAGAATACTTCGGCCTTTTTTACCTCGGCAAGGCTCCCCCATCCTCTGCGCCCTTTTAGCATAGCGGAAGAAGCTTCCATCTGTTCTTAAGTTTGCCGCAGGTTCTTGCATTGCAAAAACCATTGTGTGCCCTCTACCCTTTTCCACAACTTCTGTGTGCCTACAGGCATATTTGCGTCAATCAACTGAACGTTTTCCGTAGCTTCCTTGGAAGAATGATGCCGCAGGTTGTGTGCCCTAATGATGACAAGACTTTGGCCTCTTCAGAGCTTTGCTTCCTGGTACAAGGGCTCTTCCTGAAAAACCTTTGTGCAGTGATAGAAATCCGTGGTTACATGTTGACTGAGTATATGGCATTTGCTCATTTGCAGGCCACAAGAATCTTAACAGCACCGTGGAAACACGCTATTCAGTGTATGAAGGCAGAAGTACTAAGGTGAAGTGGCGTTCTTATTCTGAACTTCCTATCTTTACTAGCATGGTATACAAAACAGTAAAGAAAAACGCACTGTGTTCTAATCACAAATCATTATTAGAGGAATCTCACTCTGATGTTTAACTTTTCAAGTATACATGAAACAGACGCGTTAAGTCCATAATAGGCAACCAATGAACTAATTTCAATGAAGCTGTGTGGCTTAAAGAGAGGTTAAGCTACTCACAGCCTTCAAGCTTGATGCCCTAATAAATATTACAATATTAGCAATACCCAAAGTTTAAAGCTGCACTGGCACGCCTTCTTTTATCATTCAACGAAGATCCAGAAACTCAGAAATGCTGGCAAGCCTTATGGCATGCTAAATAAATGACTATGGCAGCTTTTCAATGAAGCAGGTTCGATTTCCTTTATAAGGAAGTGTATTCAAGGTCTGTGCTTGAAGTACACTTTAACATTTTAACACCCTTAAGGGTGTAAATGACTTCTCCCAATGGTGACACCTTTCTTGGGTGTATTGCTACACCCAAAGCAAAGGGGTGTAAAGTAACACCCCACAAAGGAAAGGGTGTTAAAATGACGGCACCTTGCTTATAGGTGTTAAATGAGAAGCACCCATTAAGACATGGGTGTAAAACAAACAACACCCTTCCTATATCGGTCTAACACAGACACCACCCTTTCAATATGGGTGTAGCATGGACAACACCCTTCAAAGGGTGCCATCCCTGCAATGATTTTAGCGTTCACTACAGCCATGTAGTTAATGGACAGATAAGCTGTTGATGCAGCCTAGCATTAGCTATGGTACTATCTTTTTCAGTATGAATCAGAATTTGTGAGGCGTCGCCAAATTGAGCTTCTCGGCTATCATGTGGTCTTATATACAATGTGCGGCCCATTCAGGCAACAAAAAATTATGTTTTACGATAGCAGCAACACACACACCCATGCTTTTCGTCATCTTCCTCTGCAGTGATAGTACACTGCCGGCAGGATGCAGAGTGCAATAACAAAGCGTGCTGCACTAAGTACACATGATGTCACGCTCCTTGGCGCACCAGTACTTATCCCTCCATGGAAAAAGCACACAACCAAAAGCATTAAGTTATATGCATTTCACAGATAATTAAAAACCTCCACTTTTCTTCGTTAAAACATGTTGCAGCAACACCAGCTCGACCAGGAGGGAAAGCCACCGCAGCTCATTGTTGTAGCTCATATTGAATGCAATAGAGCCCAAGCAATGCATGGATTGGCGACGGTAACCAGTGCATTACTACAGCAGCATTTTGACACATGTACTTGTCTTCATCGGTCTACACGTTTTACCGCCTAACAAATGTTATCGCACAGCGCAGGGCGCGCTTGCATGTGTCGGAAGTTTCTGGAAAGTTATCGATGCTTATCCGCTGTCTGTGTCCGAACCTTGTGTAATCTGATTGAATGTATGCGTGACGCGAATAGTGTAGAACTTTGTGGAAGACACGCGGGTCCCAGCGATAAGTCTGGAACATTTAACGATTGATGTATAAAATACGATGCGCTTGACCCGTTGATCAGATTTTCCGCGATCGCTGACCGTGTTCGCCGCTATCGTTGTTCTAAAGTGTAGCCTGTTTTTGCCGACACAGGTTCGTCCAATAAAAGTTAGTTTTGTCTTTTACAGTATTGCTACTGTGTTCTTCAACGTCACCACCACGTGACATCTGGTGGAGGTGCTTGTGCGTCCATGTACCGAACGCCCCCGCAAAGCCGTGATCCAAGCCTGAAGCCCGAGGACAAAGCCAACATCGCCCAAGACCAGCGTGCTAGCCGCCGACTGCAAGGACTGCCCCCAGAGCATGGACTTCAACCTGAGACGACAAAGAAGATCGTGGCCAACACAACCCCAATGGCCGCCTCAGCGTCTGCTGTTATCCTGCAACAACCGCGGGACCCACTGACCTTTCGTGGAGCAGCTACTGAAGACCCGGAATCCTGGAATGAAACCTACGAACGAATCGCTACTTTCAACAACTTGGACTCCAACGACAAGCTGCGGCATGTATACTTCGCCTTAGAAGGCGCCGCCAGCACATTGTTTGAGAACCGGGAGTCGACCATGACAACATGGGACCTGTTCCGTAGCGGCTTCCTGCGCACCTTTACGAGCGTCATGCGCAAGAAAAGGGCCGAAGCTATGCTAGACGCCCGGGTGCAGCTACCTAACGAGAACGTTGCCATCTTTACTGAAGCAATCAGCGGTCTGTTCCGGCATGCCGTCCCGGATATTTCCGAGGGAAAGAAAGTCCGCCTACTGATGCGTGGTGTAAAGGAGGAACTTTTCGCCGGAATGGTAGGAAGCCCAGGGAAGACTGTCGACGAGTTTCTTCGCGAGGCCACAAGCATCGAGAAGACACTGGAAATGCGGAACCGGCAATTAAACCGCTGCACGACCTCGAGAAGCTACGCAGGAGTTGAGTCACTGGCCACCGGCGACCTGCGGGAGACTATCCGAGCACTCGTGCGGCAGGAGCTACAGAAGCTGTTCCCGTCATCACAGCCTGAAGTGGCTTCGATTGCCGACGCCGTACGCGAGGAGCTCCAACAACAACACGGAGTAGTCCGAGAATTGCCGCAGCCTCAGCCGCAAGCGATGACATACACCACTGTAGCCCGCCGTCACTTACCCCCTACGCGCGCACGGCAGGGCCTAGGGACGACACAGTTCTGTCGTCCACCACCACCTCCGCCGCCATCACGCCAACTCATTACCCCACGCGGCATTCCAAGAGAGACTGACGTTTGGCGCGCCCCCGACCGCCGTCCGCTTTGCTATGACTGCGGAGAACCCGGACACGTCTACCGCCGATCCCCATACCGATACATGGGATTCCGAGGGTTCGCCGGTAATGCGCCGCAACCACACATTGGCGAACGACCTCGCGATATCGACACCTAGCTCGCCGTCACTCAATAGAACCCTCGACGACCGTCCCATTCGCCGTCACCAGGCCGCTACCTGTCGCCGCAGCACCGACCATACACCGGCCCAGCCCGGGACGGCCCTGCGAGCCCATATCGGGAAAACTAAAAGCAGCAACCGAAGGAGGTGCGGTTGCTGTTAGTCGAACTGACGCAGATCCTCCGCCGCCGACGAAGACGCCGAAGAAACTACCTTGACGACGCAACGACACGCCGCCGTCCCGACGAAGTCTAGTAGCAGAGAATACGACGACGAAAGACTACCTGACGACGTTACACACCAGCCACAGGTCGACGCGACGCAGCCGTGATCCGACGCCAAGACCAAACTGTAATGCAAGAGAAAGAACCACCACCGACCTTAACGTGCTTCTCGACGGCCACGCAGTCACAGCCTTAGTCGATACAGGGGCCGATTACTCCGTCATGAGAGGACACATCGCCGTTCAGTTGAAGACAGTTAAGACCGCATGCGAAGGCCCCCAAATTCGGAACGCTGGACAACACGTCATTACGTCGACTGGAATCTGCACTACAAGAATTACCGTTCATGACCGGACTTACCCTGCCACCTTCTTTATTCTCCAACAGTGTTCACGAGACGTCATTCTCGGCATCGACTTCCTGAACCAAAACGGCGCAATCATAGACCTCAAGTCAAAATTGATAACGCTGTCGGAAGATCAAGCGATACCGTCGGAGAGCTGCCGTAGTCACCACGCCTTGAGTGTGCTCGAACATCATGTGAGCATCCCGCCGCGCTCCAGCATTATTATTTGCGTCGGCACCAAAACACCCACTGACGTAGAAGGCGTCATCGAGGGCGATAGACATATGCTGCTCGACCGTGAAATTTGCGTCGCAAGAGAGATCGCTCGACTCCCAAGGGAAAGCGGAAGTTATGCTAACCAACTTCAGCCAAGAGTTCAAGCACATCAACAAGGTCATGACAATTGCGTACATCGAGGAAATAGTGGACACCAGCAATGCCTTTGTCCTCACGGATTCTGCCGCATCTCCCGCGATGACCATAGTCGCCGAAGCAGACTTCGACGTGAATCCAAGTCTTCCTATGAGTAAGCGCCAACAAATCAGACGTCTTCTCCCACGATACAAAGAGTGCTTTTCGACGTCATCTAGGATTCGACAAACACCAGTCGCAAAGCATCGCATAATAACCGAAGAGTGCGCTCGACCGCCCCGCCGGAGCCCCTACCGAGTTTCGACGCGACAACGTGAAGCTATTAGCCACCAAATCGACGAAATGATGCGCCAAGACATCACCCAGCCGTCGAAAAGCCCGTGGGCATCTCCTGTAGTCCTGGTGAAGAGAAAGGACGGAACCCTACGCATCTGCGTCGTTTATCGTTGACTGAACGAGATCACGAAGAAGGACGTGTACCCCCTTCCACGCATAGACGACCCGTTGGATCGGCTCTGCAACGCTAAACACTTCTCGTCGATGGACCTCAAGTCTGGCTACTGGCAATTAGAAATCGACGAGAGAGAAAGTGAAAAGACCGCCTTAATCAGGCCAGACGGCACCTACGAGTTCAAGGTCATGCCGTTCGGTATGTGCTCGGCGCCTGCAACGTTTCAGCGCGTCATGGACACGGCGTTAGCAGGACTGAACTGTCAGAGGTGTCTTGTTTAGTTGGATGACGTCGCTGTATTCGCCGGAAATTTCGACGATCACCTTAGGCGGCTTGAGACAGTATTAGAGGCCATCAAGTCATCAGAGATCACTCTGAAGCCGGCATTGCGCCGCTTCGCTTACGGCGAGCTTCTGTTTCGAGGCCACGTCACCAGCAAATCTGCAGTACGCCCCGATCCGCAGAAGACAGCTGCCATCGCAAAGTTCGCGCAGTGAATCGACAAGAAGGCAGTGCGCAGATTCCTTCGCATGTCTGCCTACTATAGGCGCTTTGGCAAGGACTTTTCACGCATGGCGGAGCCGCTAACACATCTAACCAAATATGATGTCGAGTTCAAGTGGGAAACGGGGCAGGCCGACGCATTTCAAGAAATGAAACGACGAATGCAGTCACCGCCGGTACTTGTACACTTTGACGAGGACGCCGATACCGAAATCCGCACTGACGCAAGTAGCCTAAGCATCAGTGCCGACCTAGTCCACCCTAAAACAGGTAAGGCCGTGAATACGGACAACCTGAGGCCCATATCACTGACCTCACGTGCGGGCAATCTTGTGGAGACGATGGTTCGGGATCGCCTCTCTGCATACCTGGAGAGTAAGGGCTTCTTTGCAGTCACCCTGTTGGGGTTTCACCACCACATGTCTGCACAGGATGTCCTTCTCCAGCTGCACAGGGATGTAATACGACCCACAACTATGTAGCTGTGATGTGTGGTGCGCGACACGGTGCGGTGTTCGGGACCGTCGAGAGCAGACGACGCGGAGTGCACGCGCGCCGAGCTGGAAGGAGGAAAAACGACGACGCCGAAGAGCGCCCGGCACGTGAACGCGCGGCGCGGGAAAGACAACAAAAGGAAAAAAGCAACCAATGAGAAAAGACCACGGGGCGTCGGGCAGCCAATCAGTAAATGCCAAATCGGCCAGACCACGACAAAAAGCGTGGTGCGCTGGCAGAACGGGGGTGACACGCAAGAGGACACGCAGGGCGACGCCGGGGAGACGCCAGGATCGTCCCAGGAAACGACGGCAGGAGGAGGTCAACCACCGGAGCGGGCGTTGAAGACGGGCCGTCGGGTTCCGGACCCGAGCCCACCAGGACTTCACCCGCCCGGAGCCTCCTGCCAACCTGTTCCTGTGCGTCGCCCGTCTACCTGAGCGTGCCGTCAGCTCCTCAAGGCCGGTGAGCTTCTGCGCCAGTGGGCAGGACGAGAACAGTCGGGCTACGGGCCCGAGTTCTACGCCAGCTGCCCGGCCAGAACGCCACCCCCGTCTGCCGTGCCGCCTGCTGCCCGAGGCCGGCGTTCGAGCTTCCGTGCCCGTGGGCGAGAGGGGAGCAGTCGGGCTACGGGCCCGAGCTCTCTGCCCGGCCAGAACGCCGCCGCCGTCCACTCCTGCCACCCAGCCGCCAGCGTTACCTCGCCTCACCAGAGCTGGCGCGCTCCCGGCGCCCGGTCAGTCAGCCCACGCCGCAACCTTTGGTGAGACCGGCGCCACCCCTTCTGCCAGTTTGTCGCCGCGTTGCCGTGTCGAGACTGCGACGCGTCCCCGCCCTCGTGGCAAGCCCGAACTCGCACCCTCGTTAACCTCGTGCAAGCCCTATAAGAGCGTTCCTTACCGCAATGTTTTTTTTGAGTGTGTATTTCAAGCATGTTTTCTGTTTCTTTTTATTTGATTTATGCTTCTTTTGTGTGTGATTAAAAGTCTTTGTGTGTGTGTCCAAACCAACGGCTTCGTCCTCAATTGGGTTCTCGGAGGCTCTGCCTAAGAGAACCGCTAAAACATTGAGAACACGAACCTTTGCCCATAAGTGGGTCATCACAAATTGGCGTCCGTGCGACAGGACAAAGCCGTTCGTTTGGAAATTTTTTATTCTAGCGGCTAGGAACTATGGCTAGCGCACGAGACTTGTTAGCCTTAGCCGAGCGCATGGGGCTAGAAGGTGCGGAGTTGAGGGCATGGTTGAACGAGCAGGAAGCGCGGGCGCGAGAAGAGCGGGCAGCGGAGCGCGAGGCCAAGGAGGAGCTTGCGCTTGAGGAGAAAAATTTACAATTACGGCTTAAAGTCGCAGAGGCGGAAGGCGCATATCTGGGCAAGAAACAGCCAGAAATTAGTCTGTTTGACTTAGCCACCGTGGCCCAGCGATTGGGTTTGCATGGGGCAGACTTGCACAGGTGGGTGCAAGAGAGATGGTTAATAATATGTGAGAAAGCTCAGAGGGAGCGCAACAGGCGAGTGGCAGAACAGGCAGCTGAGACGGAACGTATAGAGGAAGAGCTTCGCAGGGTGCGCGTTCGCATTAAGGCACTCGCGGATACTTGCCCCGAGGGGACAAGATCCGCGGTTGAGCATGCAGCACAGCAGCGCAGCGGCGACCCAAGGGTTCCCTCCGACATGACGTCAGGCCTTGGCGAGCAAAAAGGGTCTCAAGGAGATACAACTTGTAATGATGCCATTTTAGGCAAAGATATTGATGTTTGCTCGCGAAGCAAGAAGCATATCTCTTCCGTATCTCAACCGGTGCTGCGCGAGACCAGCGCAGGTGATGACTGGCTCGCACATGGTTCCGACTTGCAGTACAGGGGCCTGGTTGATGAAGTTAGAACAGAGCAACCCCGACAGGCTAAAGATAGCACGTTGGAAGGTTCGCATCGTGATCAGGATGAACCTGAATATATCAGGGCTCCTGTGGAACCGTGTTTGGTTTCCCCAAAAAGTATTCAGGGGTCGTTACTGCGTCCCTCGACACAAACTGTTTGTGACACTATGGGCACTTGGAAGGGCTCAGGCCTGGGTACCACATCAACTCAGGGCTTTGAGGATTCAGTAAATCTTTTGTCTTCTTATGCACTCGTGTGTGGTTTGACCGTTTACACTGATGCTGCAACCACTCATTACACCGTTGCCTACCTTAGAACGCAGGCAGTGACTTGGTCGACACCAAGCAGAGACATCAATGCCTGGAGCGCTATGGCCACAGACGGGCCAGTGTACTCTAAACGAAAAGACAGATGTCTAGTCCGCTTAATGTGGGAGAGTGTCACCTGAAGAAGCCGATGCTTCGCTTATGGCTCTTCACGGACTTTTGACCTCGGACTTGGTTACTTCAACTTGATTGTTTATAGAGTGTGTTGTGATAGCCTTTGGTGCTACAGTTTTTATTATTGAGTTGTTGTGGTGTTTTTGAATTGTTAATGTCTTTGATCTGTATGCTCAGTGAACTGTACTGTGAGTTCTTGTGAACGGACCATGACTGTGACTGTAGTGTTCCGAGCATGTGTGAACTATGTCGCGCACTGAGCGGCAGTTTTTCTTCTGAAAAACTTGTTAAAAAAGGGGCTTATGTGATGTGTGGTGCGCGACACGGTGCGGTGTTCGGGACCGTCGAGAGCAGACGGCGCGGAGTGCACGCGCGCCGAGCTGGAAGGAGGAAAAACGACGACGCCGAAGAGCGCCCGGCACGTGAACGCGCGGCGCGGGAAAGACAACAAAAGGAAAAAAAGCAACCAATGAGAAAAGACCACGGGGCGTCGGGCAGCCAATCAGTAAATGCCAAATCGGCCAGACCACGACAATAAGCGTGGTGCGCTGGCAGAACGGGGGTGACACGCAAGAGGACACGCAGGGCGACGCCGGGGAGACGCCAGGATCGTCCCAGGAAACGACGGCAGGAGGAGGTCAACCACCGGAGCGGGCGTTGAAGACGGGCCGTCGGGTTCCGGACCCGAGCCCACCAGGACTTCACCCGCCCGGGGCCTCCTGCCAACATGTTCCTGTGCGTCGCCCGTCTACCTGAGCGTGCCGTCAGCTCCTCAAGGCCGGTGAGCTTCTGCGCCAGTGGGCAGGACGAGAACAGTCGGGCTACGGGCCCGAGTTCTACGCCAGCTGCCCGGCCAGAACGCCACCCCCGTCTGCCGTGCCGCCTGCTGCCCGAGGCTGGCGTTCGAGCTTCCGTGCCCGTGGGCGAGAGGGGAGCAGTCGGGCTACGGGCCCGAGCTCTCTGCCCGGCCAGAACGCCGCCGCCGTCCACTCCTGCCACCCAGCCGCCAGCGTTACCTCGCCTCACCAGAGCTGGCGCGCTCCCGGCGCCCGGTCAGTCAGCCCACGCCGCAACCTTTGGTGAGACCGGCGCCACCCCTTCTGCCAGTTTGTCGCCGCGTTGCCATGTCGAGACTGCGACGCGTCCCCGCCCTCGTGGCAAGCCCGAACTCGCACCCTCGTTAACCTCGTGCAAGCCCTATAAGAGCGTTCCTTACCGCAATGTTCTTTTTGAGTGTGTATTTCGAGCATGTTTTCCGTTTCTTTTTATTTGCTTTATGCTTCTTTTGTGTGTGATTAAAAGTCTTTGTGTGTGTGTCCAAACCAACGGCTTCGTCCTCAATTGGGTTCTCGGAGGCTCCGCCTAAGAGAACCGCTAAAACATTGAGAACACGAACCTTTGCCCATAAGTGGGTCATCACAGTAACACAATGACAAAGCCATCCTCGCCCTTGATCTGAAAGGGGCTTTCGACAATGTTAAACACGGAAGCATCCTGGCCAACTGGAGTTCTACCGATTGTGGGGCTAGGGCCTACGCGTATGTAAGAGATTTCTTGACTAATCGCCAGGCCTTCCTTCGGATTGAGGGCGAGGAATACGGCCCTTACATAATGGGAACCCGGGGTACCCCTCAGGGAGCGGCGTTATCACCGCTCCTGTTCAACATAGCTATGATGCGCCTCCCAAGCCAACTGGCCCGGGTGGAAGGCATTCAACACGCGTTATATGCAGATGACATTACAATCTGCACCACTGAGGGGAGCCTGGGGGACATGGAGGCCCGCCTTCAGCAGGCCGCTTCCATAGTCGATGCGTATGCTATGGACTGTGGGCTCCAATGTGCTCCAGCGAAATCAGAGCTTTTGCATGTCAGAACGAACCCAAAGGATAGGACATCAATTCACATCTCTCTGTCAGGAGGTCCTATTAGAGAGGTGGAGGAGCTCCGTATTCTGGGCCTTTTCATTCACCACAGACTCAGACCGGTCTCCACCATCGTGAAACTCAAGAGAGTAGGCGAACAGGTAGGGCGTATGATCCGCCGGGTTTCCAACAAGCGGGCTGGTCTGCGGGGCAGGGACGCACTTCGGCTCGTCTATGCCTTCGTGACTAGCCGGATCCTCTACACCATGCCATATCTCCGCACTACTAAGCAAGACGAGGCGCGAATAGACGCCATCATCCGCAAGGCAACTAAGCGAGCCCTGCATCTCCCGGTGGCTACCTCTAATGCCAAACTGAAGGCATTGGGGGTGCTAAACTCCTACCAGGAGCTGCGGGAGGCCCACCTCGTGAACCAATACACGCGGCTTATGCAGACGGCCCCTGGGCGCCGCCTGCTAAACCGCTTACACATCCAACACGACTGCACTCCAGAGGAGACTGAGCGTATCCCAGTACTGTGGCGCCATATGCTCTGGGTCTCCCGGCTCCCCCGTAATATGGACACCGACATGCACGAAAACAGACGACAAGCGCAGGCTCGGGCTCTTGAGAGACAACACGGCTCCCGACCCGGTGTATATTATGTAGACGTAGCAGGGCCATCGCCCACGGGATTTTACACGGCGCTGTTGTTCACCAGGAAATGCACGTCGATGGACTCTCTTTTTGAGCCCCGAATTCAATGCGAACCGAGGAACTAGCGATAGCGCTTGCTGCCGCCCACGCCAATTCGAGAATCATCATTACAGACTCCCGAAAAGCATGTGATCATTACTTGGCTGGGGAGATCTCCCCCTTAGCTGCTTGCATTCTAAGATGGACTGGGACTGATCCAACACCGAAAAGAATCATTTGGGCTCCTGGCCATCAGGGCGTACGAGGTAATGAGGCCGCTGACGCAGCTGCCCGAGCGCTTATTTACCGAGCTCCTCATCCCAGCTCTTCTGGCTCGGAGACTAACCAGCCGCGATTCAGGGAAATAATAACGCATTATAGCGACAACCACCGCCTTTTCCCGGCCCCTGCCAAGGGGCTGAATAAGACGGAGGAGCGAACTTTAAGGCGCCTGCAGACAGGTACTCTGCTCTGTCCTGCAATCTTAAAGCATTACGATCCTAACACGGATGGGCGATGCCCGCACTGTGGGGTGACCTGTGATATCTTCTACATGCTGTGGGCATGTACTCAAAATCCCCACCTCCCCCCTTCCCCTACCCATTCCAGAGAGGCATGGGAGACTGCCCTCCTCAACTGCTCCTCGCTTGAGTCCCAAAGGGCTCTGGTGAAACGGGCGAGAGACGGGGCATTGTCATGCGATGTCCCGGACTAGGGACGTCGACCATGTAGCGGGGCCACTCTGCGACTCCCAAACACTCTTGCAGCAATTAAAAGTTTTCACCACCACCACTACCACCTAGCCCAGAGGAAAGGCGGATGGGTGATAGCTTATGCTAGCCGGTCACTGTCAAAAACAGACGGCAATTATTCTACGACTGAAAAGAAATGCCTCGCCATCATTTGTGCTACAGCGAAATTCCGCCCTAACCTCTAAGGCAGGCCATTCAAATTCGTCAGCGACCATCACGCGTTGTGTTGGCTAGCTAACCCAAAGGACCCGTAAGGACGGCAGGTGCGGTGGAGCCTCAGACTGCAAGAATATGACGTCACGGTAATAATGCAAAACCGGAAGAAAACACTCTGACGCCGAGTGCTTATCACGCGCCCCCATCGATCCCCCGCCTCAAGACGACGAGGATGACGACGCCTTCCGTGGAATAATAAGCCCGGAAGACTTCACTAAGCATCAACGAGCATACCCGGAGCTAAAAGGACTCGTCGAGTATTTGGGAGGGAACATCAGCGTTGTCCCTAGGGCATTTAAGCGCGTCTTGTATTCGTTCACGCTACAAAACCTACTCGTGAAGAAGAACTTCTCACCAGTCCGCGCCAGCTACCGTATTGTTGTACCGCCAGCGCTGCGTCCAGAAGTACTGTACGCCCTGCACGACGATCGAACCACTGGGCACCTCGGATTCTCCTGGACCCTTTCGAGGATCCGTAGGCGGGCGAGCTGTCGGGATTCTTCGGAGCGCTGAAGATAGGTAGCGACATCAACATTCTCTTCGACAGTGACGTGCGGCTGCAGGACGTCGAGCGTAGTCGTCTGGCTCCTGCCGTAAACCAACTTGAACGGTGTGACCTGTGTTGTTTCTAGCACCGCCATGTTGTAAGCGAAGGTTACATACGGCAGGACCGCATCCCGCGTCTTGTGCTCGACGTCGACGTACATTGCTAGCATGTCAGTGAGGGCGTTGTTCAGGCGCTCCGTGAGACTATTGTCTGCGTGTGGTAGGCGGTTGTCCTCCTGTGACTTGTCTGGCTGTATTGCAGAATGGCTTGGGTGAGCTCTACCGCAAAAGCCGTTCCTCTGTTGGTGATCAGGATTTCCGGGGCACCATGTCACAGCAGGATGTTCTCGAAAAAAGTTTTGCCCTTCGGCTGCGCTGCCTTTTGGTAGAGCTTTAGATTCAGCGAAGCGGGTGACATAGTCCGTTGCTACGACGATCCACTTATTTCCGGATGTTGACGTTGGAAACGGCCGCAACAAATCCATCGCGATCTGCTGGAATGGTCGGCGAGGAGCTTCGATCGGTTGTTGTAATCCTGCTGGCCTTGTAGGTGGTGTCTTCCGTCGCTGACAGCCTCGGCATCTGTTGACGTAACGGGTGACGTCGGCGGTCAGACGCGGCCAGTAGTACCGTCATGCCAGCTTTGTCATACCGCCAAAGTAAAACGGCCTGCTGTAATTAACTTACCAGTTCACTAGCTGAAACCACGGCAGCCCTTGGCTCGCCGTCGTCGTCGTCGTCACTCGAGGTGTACCTGCCGCTTGAACTTTGGTTTCTAGGGTTATCCCTGTCAAAGTGCAAGCTACATTTCTCATTGTCGTCTCCGTTGGGAAGTTCAGCCGTCGTTGTGCAGGTATCGCTTACCGAATCCGAATGAAATTCGTTGCTGCCACTGTCGCAAGATCTAGCAACAGCCAAAGCATTACTTGTTACGGCCGTGATCTTTTGTCGATGTAGTGTCCGAAATGGAACATCGCAGGTGGCATCGTAGAGGTACTGGTTGTACCTTTTCCTTTTTGACACCTTTCAACACAAATAGAACACAGCAGCGATTAATTAACATAGATTGCTTAGAAAGAGCGCTAACGGTTAACCAAATCATCAAAACCACTGCTTGCTTAGCTGCGACAAGGAACACCTACGCAACCAACTCCATGCTTCACTTGGTCGTGATTGGCTGCGCCAGATTTTCGTTCTAGTCATTTCAGGGCGAAAAATACAGGAACATTGTTTCAAAACTGCACGGCGCTAGAATGGCTCACTTCCTCATGAATGTGCCTCCCACGTTTTGCTTATTGGTGGGTGATCATATTTGGCAGAAAAGAAGTAAAACTGAGGTGGAAGAGCAGCTGCTGGAGTTCTGCGTATCTCTCACCCTCTATCTCCCACCCTCACTCCCTTCTTCGAGAAGGCTACTTTGAGGCATATAGGGGCGCTGTGGATAGGGTTTTTGAAAAATAAATGCGGACATACCCTCCTCATGCAGAAAGCGCTGTAATGAAGTGGTGAACTTTACAACGTCGGAATCTATTTTAACAGCCGTTGTTCTTTTCTTGTGATTGCTGCGCGTTTTTTGTTAGTCTTTAGAAAGTGCCCATATGCCAATAAATGTTAATAGTTCATTATATGGCTATTATTCCTCTTTGTGTCTCATTGCACTTTCGTCGTCAGTGTACGACAATGATTTCTTCCAACGTAACTTATATTTTAATTTACCCACTACTGCCCTGGCGGCCAAAAGGTTGCTGGCAGCATTGAATTAATAAAAATAAATAAATAAATAAATTCTTCCTGGGCAAATGATCACGAACAACGCGCATGTCAAACTGTGAGCACATAGCGTGCTGGAGGTTGAGCCGCTACGTAGATTTTAGTGGCAAGCACCACCGAGATCGAATGGGAATTATTACTCTCGTTGTTCTTACAGTAGAGAAGAAAGTGAAGTATTTTATATGGGACTGGGGGGAAGGCGATATATTCGCCCGCCATAAAGCAGGCGGGTCTCGTTTTATAAAGAAATGAAATTGTATAATCGAGTAAGAAACATTTACAAGTCAACTGACTGCTTGTATTTAATTAGAGCATGTATTGAAATTTGGGGATTGAAGCTTCTGGAGCTTACAAGTGATATTCACTTGGAATGACAATCTAAGAATGACGCCCGTTTTTGCCCACATTCGTTCATAAAGTGTGCAGCGACGTGTTCCTTTGCCTATAGAACTCAGCCGCGGGCCTCATTCGTGCCAGTCATGGATTCGTTCACTGATGGGCCCACGGTCAGGTCTCAATTGAGCATTCTGTGCTATGTTAATTAGGTGACAAGTTAGCAAAACTGGTGACTTTAACAAACAAACAAGAAGCTGTTGCAGTTTTAGGTATTTTCTATTTCTACAGAATTAATTTTAGCCTTACAAAAAGCAGCTCTAGATACGATGTGTCTGCTACTGCTCTCAATATTGCATTATAATTTATTTCGATTGCGACATTTTACTGCTTTTCATTGAAGTATATCGGCGATTGCTCTGATGGTCACTTCAGCGTACTGCATGAACCTTGACCTTAACTTCAATCACCATGCTCATATTATTGGGCTTTATCTATGCGTAAAAAACGTACTTCATAATGGGCTCGGCAGGGTCGGTGTGGTGGCTAGAGCATCATGTATTTTCAAACTATATATATATATATATATATATATATATATATATATATATATCACCATCATCATCAGCCTGGTTGCGCCCACTGCTGGGCAAAGGCATCTCCCATACTTCTCCAACTACCGCGCTCATGTACTAATTTGGCCATGTCGTCCCTGCAAACTTTTTAATCTTATCCGCCCACCTAACCTTCTGCCGCGCCCTGCTACGCTTCCCGTCCCTTGGAATCCAGTCAGTAACCTTTAATGACCATCGGTTATCTTCCTTCTTCATTACATGTCCTGCCCATGTCCATTTCTTTTTCTTGATTTCAGCTAGGATGTCATAAACTCGAGTTTGTTCCCTCACCCAATCTGCTCTTTTCTTATCCCTTAACGTTATACCTATCATTCTTCTTTCCATAGCTCGTTGCGTCGTCCTCAACTTAAGTAGAACCCTTTTCAAAAGCCTCCAGGTTTCTGCCCCTTACGTGAGTACCGGCAAGACAAAGCTGTTATACACTTTTCTCTTGAGGGATAATGGCAACCTGCTGTTCACGATCTGAGAATGCCTGCCAAACGCACCCCAGCCCATTCTTATTCTTCTGATTATTTCAGTCTCATGATCCGGATCCGCTGTCACCACCTACCCTAAGTAGATGTACTCCCTTACCACTTCCAGTGCCTCGCTACCTATCGTAAACTGTTGTTCTCTTCCGAGACTGTTAAACATTACTTTAGTTTTCTGCACATTAATTTTAGTCCAGCTCTTCTTTTTTGCCTCTCTAGGTCAGTGAGCATGCATTGCAATTGGTCATCTGAGTTACTAAGCAAGGCAATATTATCAGCGAATCGCAAGTTACTAAGGTATTCTCCATTAACTCTTATCCCCAATTTTTCCCAATCCAGGTCTCTGAATACCTACTGTAAACACCCTGTGAATAGCATTGGAGATATTGAGAGTGAATAGCATTGGAGATCTCCCGGCCTGACGCCTTTCTTTATTGGAATTTTGTTGCTTTCTTTGGGGAGCACTACGATGGCTGCGGAGCCGCCATATATATATTTCAGTATTTTTACATACGCCTCGTCTACACCCTGATTCTGTAATGCCTCCATGACTGCTGAGGTTTCGACTGAATCAAACGCTTTCTCGTAATCAATGAAAGTGTATAAAGGGTTGATTATATTCCGCACATTTCTCTGTCACCTAATTGATAGTGTGAATGTGGTCTATTGTTGAGTAGCCTTTACGGAATCCTGCCTGGTCCTTTGGTTGAAAGAAGTCTAAGGTCTTCCTGATTCACTTTTCGGTTACCTTAGTAAATGCTTTGTGGGCAACGGACAGTAAGCTGTTTGGTCTATAGTTTTTCAAGTCTTTGGCGTCCCTTTCCTAATGGATTAGGATTATGTCAGCGTTCTTCCAAATTTCCGGTACATTAGAAGTCAGGAGGCATTGTGTATACACGGTGGCCAGATTTGGTAGAACAATCTGTCCACCATCCTCCATCCAGCAGGAGATATGAGAGACGCGGCAAAAAGGTTCTTCGAGTGGAAAGAGTAAACCACGTAAGTGGTGCAACAATGAAATAAAGCAAGCTATAAAACAGTGTAAAAAGGCGTCTAGGAATCATCGAGAAACCAAAAAGTTGGGATTACGCTAAGAAGAGGTGCTGGTTAAATGGAAGAAATACTGAGAAATGATAAGGGTGGCGAGAGAGCTCGTACAAGAAAAAAATATACGCGCAAGTGAACGTTGGGTGAATAGCATTTGTAATAGAGACAAAAGCACACCGTAAGGACTATCGAACCGTTAAGGAGGACTCAGAACCCCAACAAAAATTTCTGAGATGGCTACAAGGGATGAAAACGGTTACATCTTCGAAGGAGACGTAGCGCTGCGCTTTATCAGAGGTGTTATCACTGATAACTTCGGCACAAAAGAAAGCATAGTTCACACTCAAACAGAGCTATTAACTTCAAAGAAGCCGGAGATATCAATCGAAGAAGAAAGCTTTCATTCGAAAAAGGGGAAAAAAATGTCCCAATTAAAGCGCCCGCACGACCCATTGAAATACCATTACAGCTAATGAAAAATTTCAGTCCTGGAAACAAGACACTGCCAACTAATGCCATGAAGTAATTTACTAAAACAGAAATTCCGATTGGATGGCGTGAAGGAAAGATGAGCCTCATCAACACCATCATCATCATCGTCATCATAAGCAGCAGCAGCCTATCTTATGTCTGTTGCAGGACGAAGGCCTCTCCCTACGATCTCTAATTACCCCTGTCCTGCGCCAACCGATTCCAAGTAGCACCCGCAAATTTCCTAATTTCGTCGCACCACCTAGTCTTCTGCCATCCTCTACTCCACTTCCCTTCTCTTGGTATTCATTCTGTCACCCTAATGGTCAAACGATTATATAATCTGCGCATTACATGACCTGCGCAACGCCATTTTGTTCTACTAATGCCTATTAGAATGTCGTCTATACCCGTTTGCTCTCTGATCTGAAGCCCCGCTACGGGCGGCGGCAAAACAAACCCAAAATGACGGCGCGGGCCATCTGGGCAGGGGGCATGCGTCCCGACGAGATTGTTTGCACACTTGAGTAATGGATGTCAACGGTTGACACAGAGCGGGGCCTTGCAAGCAAGCAGAGTAACCACGCGGGCGGCACCCATGGCTGCCGCACAGTTCGGGGAGCGGAGAGGACCACCAGCGCCACAGCAGCGGTCGCGCATCACAGTAAAAGGGGAGCTTCGGACCCCCGTCGCACTGCGCTTCCTGGGAATCCCCGCAGGCGTTTTCCTTGCGCACGGCCGGCTGGCGGGTGTGAACTCCTTCACAGCTGGGGTCTCCCTGAATGGGCGTCAAACGCGGTAACGGGCGGGCGCGTCTGACTTCCGTGGTGCTCTGATGGGTGCCCTTGAAGAATGCTTGGTTCGGGTCTGGCCGCGGGCAACGGAGACCGCGCGGACTCAAGCAGGCGCGCCAGCCTCATTACTTTTTACGGCTTTGCAGCGCGCGCTGACCGGCGTAGGGATTCTTTGAGCCGCAAAAGAGCCTGCGGTTTCGTCTCGGTTCCGAGGCGCCGTGGGAATGTCTTCTTCGGCTTACGGCCCGGACACGAGGCCGACCTTGGCGGGTGGACAATTATCCCGTGCTCCTCTGTGACAGTTTGGCTTGCAAACAATTGCTTGTTTATGGCGCCGCATGGCCTTCGGTTTCTTGGAATCCGGTCGCGTCGCGCACGTGTTCGAGCACTGAAAACATGGTCCCGACGTTCCCAGGCTTTTGGGTTGTGAATGTATTTTGTTGGTCAGTGCTTCTTGCGCCGGCTGTGCTCGTGAGCCGTTGATCGGAACTTGCGATGTGTACAGCTGGCGTGACCCTCACCCCTTTGTTGGTGTATATTGTGTATTTCGGGTGAGGATGCTACACTGTGAACTGTACTAAAAAGATGTTCTTTGACTGATGGTTGTTCAACTGGCCAATCACGCACGCAAGTTCTGCTGAACGCAGTGATTGGTGAACGGATTGTCCAGTTGAGACGCAACCCGGCAGTAATTCGCCAGCAAAGATTGTGGGCGGAGCGTTCCGTGTAGAAAACGCGGCCACAGCGCTCCGATGGAAAGTTCTGGACCTGGCTTCGGTGCTAAGCACCATCGGCGCTGCCGAAATAGGGCCGCCCTATGGGGTCCAAACCAGTGTTACTATTTGTAACCGATGTACTGTTGAAACTATGCAATCTTGTAACCGAACTTTGTAACTTTATCTGTAAATACAAGTTGTTGTTCGTTCGTTACTGCAGCGGCTTTGTCCTTCGAACCTAAGTCACCCATTGAACCACCTGTGCAGACCGTCTCTGACGGTGCGTCTCGGACGCCAGCGGTGGGGGTGAATTTCAACGAACCAATCGATCGATTGTCGGCATCGAATTCTTACTCCTCCTTTCTGTCTCTTAAAGTAATGGCTGCCATTCTTCGTTCCATCGTTCTTTGCGCTGTCGTTAACTTGTTCTCAAGCTTCTTCGTCAGTCTCCAAATCTCTGCCCCATATGTCAGCACCGGTAAAATGCACTGATTGTCTACTTTCCTTCTCATTAGTAACGGTAAGCTACCAGACAAGAGCTCACGATGTCGGCCGTATGCGATCCAACCCATTTTTATTCTTCTCTGAATTTCCTTCTCATGGACAGGGTTCCTGTAATTAGTTGACTAAGGTAAATCTACTCCTTCGCAGAATCTAGAGGCTGACTTGCGATCATTAACTCTTGTTCCCTTGCCCGGTTATTAATCAATATCTGTCTTCTGCATGAATACTGTAAAATAAACCTTCCTGTCATTTTTCTCTGTACCTTTTGTGCGGAAATTTCGCATCTTCAAAGAAAGCCCGTGTTGGAAGCGCGCCTCGTAAGTTGCTGTTTGGTAAGTTCTTGAACATTTGTAGTGTTATTGAATGTGTAGTGCCGACATCTATTCGCGTACTAGGTTCCTTGAATACGTTTCCAAGATATGTACAAGCTAGCTTTTATGTAACTTTAGAAAGGATAAAGGAACCACTGGAAGCTGTCAAGGCCGCTTGCTTCGTGCGATGCTCAGAGCGGTATTGAGACGGCGGAGCGATTGGCCATCCCGAATGGCTACCCGGCAGCGATAGTTTTCGGACACCAAAGGATAAGCAGACGTGACGAGCGGCTTATACGCTACTCGGGGCCTCTCGGTAAGCGCTGCAATCTGTTTCTTTTTTTATTTTTACACACAAGTGTTAAGTGCTGTGCAAATTCAGCGAGAATATACCGTGTACCTAGGCGCGCTCAAGACCGCATGCATGCGTGAGATTCGGGAAACAAGAGGTTAGGACCACGAAGAATCGACACCATATCGTGGAGCCTATGACGAAAACCCGCACACGGCGGACAAATCTTAGACGTACTTGTCGGCGACAAGGTAGCCTCGCTGGCTGAGGGTTTATCTCCCTGAGCTATGCCGAATGCTCAGTTGCGGTGATCGGATGTCCAAATTCTCCCCTCCCCGCTTTTTTACATGCTCCAGTGCACTACATCTGCAGGCTTGGAGCGGCGCCTGACACCGGCGAAAGATGCAGAGAGCGAGGGGGGCTATACTAATCCAGGTACAACCAAATTAGGAAGGCCCACTAAGCTTGAACAAGACACTCCCTCACCAGAGCAGGAACTGGCCTCCCAACATGTTGTTTTATCATGCTTTGTATAATCCTGTACAATGCAAAGTGACGGTCCGGGTGAAGTGTCTTGTAACGCTTGACTCACATTGCTGAGCTGAGAGACGTCATTCCAACAACAAATGCTGCGCTGTTATAAACTTGAATATCAGTTTCCCTTTGACTTCGGTACCGCATGTTCCTTTTTCGAGTGCCTCAATAAAAAGCCTCACCCGCGCTGCGTGCCGGGTCGCTCCGCTACCCTTGGCAAGATCCCTTTGTTTGAGACAAGGTCAGATTGCATTTCTATGCCATATTTTTTTATTTTGTTTTATCATGCTTTACATATTTCAGTACAATAGAAAGTGACGGTCGTGGTGGTGCCGTGGTAACCCTTGGCTCAAATCGCTGGGCTTAGAGACGCCATTTCAATAACAAAAGCTTCGCTGCTGTAAACTTGAATACCAATTTTCCCTTTGACTTCTGCAGCGCATGTTGCTTTTTCGTATGTTTTAACAAAAAGCCTCACCAAAAGGGATGCTGCCAATGGTAGCGGAGCGAGCCGGCATGCAGTGCGGGTGGATTTGGGGGACGTCAGGGAGGGGAGAGGTTAAAAGATGCCACTTTACCGGCCGCAGACCAATGTGTAATGATACGATCTCTTATTTTACGTGCTAATTCAACGTAGATCTTTTTTTGTAAAATGTCTATTTGGAAGTGATAGTTAAGTTTATGTTCGTGACTGGGCGGAGCATACGCAGAGCAGCCAGTGTGAAGATCACCTCTCATGCCCTACACATGTAGTCTTTTACCAAATAGGCGAATCGTGCTCTAGATACTCCAAAACAAGCAGCAGACACAAAACGCGAGCTTTTTGCAAAGGAAGCGTCACACTAAACATTTAGCGAGAGTGGCATCTAAAATTTTGCGATATATATAGGGGGTTTCGTTAAAGTTCAGCACGCAGGAACCGACGAAGCATATGCAAGAGAGAGACGAAGAATCTTTTGGAAGGAAGGCTTGGTTACTTAACGTTTTTGGCTAGCAAACAAGCCTTCGTCAAAGTACAGTAACCGAATAACTTTACTCACATTTATTGTATTCTGACGAAGGGTGGTCCACCAGCCGAAAACATTAGGTAAACACGCCTTACTTCCAAAAGGTTCGTCTTCTCTTTTCTGCTTATATATATATATATATATATATATATATATATATATATATATATATATATATAATTCTTTGCCCTAGATAGCAGGATATAAAAAATAAGCACCACAGTAGAGGGGGCAGGACATGGAATATATCTCACCCATAGCTCGAGTTCATAAACTGCTTAGCGTGTAAAGCCATCGTATGTAGAAAAACGTGTTTCTTTGTGACTGTTTTGGCTTCCTGGCGAATCCAGAAGTCGTTGTTCACAAATAGTTCTTTATTCTGTTGCTTGTAAGGTATAGGTGGTTTTGTGGCTGGAAATAGAGAGCTGCATACGAGCATTTGCGAGGGCCATATTATTTTCCTCCTCATTAAACACAGTCACACTTCCTCTCTTCAAAGTCCGAAATGCAAAATATGCTGAGCTGCGCAACGAGATTTCGTAATTCAGAGCACATTTATGGTCGCAGGTAGCACGTGTGCTTGCAACCTGTCTTGCAGCGCCTCCCAGATGCAGGCTACTGTCAATTGCCCAATGGGTGGCAAAATTGACTTTGTTGGCAACTGTATGCTATGCCAGGCATACGCTACAGCTAGCTTGATAATCAGCTTTGCCAGCAGCGGTGTCACGTCACTCACGTGTAGTGGGGAACCACTCACTTGTGCAATTTATGGATAATCCACTGGTGACCGGCATGCGGCTCCCCGGGAAGCTCACACTGTGCTCGCACTTTATTTCCGTTACGGCGTTGTAATGCAGCTATTGTTACTGTTCTGAAAATCTATCTCAAAGATTTACAGTCACTCTTTGTAACGTTTAATAACGGCCTTTTTTTCTGTTGACCCTTCGTAGTGAAAAACGCACGAGATTTGTTGCTTGAGATGTCGCTTCTCGTAGCATCCCTGCCCGAAGCCCACGTTCCCCAGAGCTAATAACAGATGACCTAGGCTGGCAGGATGTGTTTAATTACTTCTATAAATAACATTTCTAACCAGCAATATACCTGCAAACCACATAGGCAAACAAAGCAGAGCACATGCAATGCGGGGCATCAACATATAATGCTAAGTACTACCAAAATCACAGCGGTACCAAGTACAAGACGTCAATTCTCTCAGTGACCAGCGCACATCAGAATTATAAATGTGCGGCGACAACATAGGCTGGTAGAGCATTTCTTCCTGCTGTGTAAAATAATTGTTATCTGCATTACTGTCTAGAAAACGGCGGGAAAGCTGTTTCTCTCGTTAGGCGTGCATACTGTATTTACTCGTAAATAAGGTGAACACAAATATAACCATCTACAGGGACTTTTCGACTGTGTGGAAAATAAAGAAAGACGTATACATTACGATTACAACTCAAAGTTATGCTATAGAGTAACAATAGGTGACGCTTAAAAGCGCATGACTGCAGGGCTTTATTCATCGCTACTGCGAAGAGCCATCGCCAAATTTAGTGAAGAATTATGGCAGACGCCTTTGTCACGGTGGGCAATAATGGCCCCGTCCTTCTTGAAACTCAGAGGTCCATGCGATACAATCACCCGGCGAAGCCTTCGCCAATTGTATGGTGGTGCTCGCCTCGCTGGATGCACCTGCACCACAGCCCACCACGTTGTGCGCCTAGAATGTCTGTGTAATTGAACACGGTGATAGGCGCCAACTCCGAGAATTAGACCGAAAGCTCTTCTCTGCAATGAACAAATGTCGTGATAGTCCGCCGGAAAATCCACACCAAAGGTGGCCGGCAGCAGTCTTTAATAATACTCCGGCCTTCGTGAGCCTCCGCAAGGTAAATTTTGTAATCCCCGCCTGGCAGCTATAAGGTAAGGAAGCGGAGGTCGTTGTTCGCCCTCGTCATGACTCCATGCAGGGGACGTGAATACGACAGTTCGCCCATTAGGATTTATATACGCGTGATGGAAAATTTCCCCGCGAGCAGTCCGTGGAATCTTAAGCACGAGATCAGCGTTTCTCACGTGCACGTGGCTTGCAGACGCTCGCACACAATGGAACCATGCCTGTTGCAAAACCTAGTATCCAGTGTCCTGTTCCATGCCGGATTATGGGTCCAGTGTCACGCGCTGGAAGCTGGGGCGCCGGACAGGCGCGGCACACTGGGAGACGCTGTAACGGTACTTGTGCGAAAAGCAACGCTAGAGCTGAAATACGCGCTGCCCGGCAAAGATATATATATATATATATATATATATATATATATATATATATATATATACGTTACAGAAAGCAACAGAGAGCGTTTTAGTGCAACAAAATGAAGTACATATAATGGTACCAGGACTCGATCGTCTGATCTGCAGATACCATGCCTGATACTTCACCACTACGCCGCGCCGGCTTTGTTATTTCTGGCCACGTTTTGACAGGGAGGGTGCGGAATGTAATCTGAAGAGAGAAGTTTGATACCTAGAGGAATGGTGACTCGACAGACACGCCTAAGTACATCAAATAATGACATACCAAATGAGGCGCACGATAATGGAAGCAGGAAACAGTGTGCCTTTGAGTACAGCGGAAATATCTTAGGGAGAGGGAGTGAAAATGTAATCCCTACTAAAGTGAGCCTTAAGAAAGTGAAATCCTGCCACAACCTGCTTAAGGAAGCTCCAAGGAGCCCGTGGTGCATCTCCGACAGATGACGACACAACTATTTCTGGAAGGAAATTGATTAATCGAGGGTGCAACAACTCCGTTAGATATGGACTGTTTATATCATGGACGAAGAATAACCGGCAGACAAATTCTGTAACAAAATGGTGAACTATGCCAAGAACCCCGCCCTCAACGGAAGAAAAATGCTATCAGGTCGCATAGCCTTACCGCGTGAGCTCCATACATAGGTAGCAAACACACGATGAAACGTTTGCAACCTAAGTGGCGAGCAGTGTAATACCCTCATGACATACATAAGTCGAGCTGCTAGGAACACATTGCAAGAATCAGCTCGGCTAACATGGGCAAATGCCATCCCTGCCAGCTGTTAACTTTGCGTTGTAGATCTGCAACTGCAACTGACCAGTGTGGATTACTGTTGAGATATTGAGAAAGAGGTACACTTAAGTACCTGAAGCCTTGCCTCCACTGGAAGCCTTGCCTCCACCATGGACCGAACCAAGGCCCTTAGCTCTTCTCAAAGACTATTGCTGCACCAGAAGCTGAACAAAACTGTTGCGTTAGGGCAATGGCATGCTATATATTTTTCGTTGTCATCACAAAAGGAGGCTAGGTCATCTGCATAGGCACGTACGTGGAACTCATTCGATAACAATTTGAACCTGTTAAAGCGATGAACCTTAAAAATTCGTGCACAAGGTGGTGCTATGTAGAAAGCGAATAATAGACGGGAGGAGGGACAACCCTGCCTTACCGAAGCTTTCATGTAGATAGATTTGGCTAGACAATCATTATCCCTAAGCCTTGTGCCATTAGCATATCAGACAGTGACGCATCTAAAAAGAGACAAAATGTCTATGTGCTCTAACAGATGGTACAAGAAGTAGCGATTAACCTTATCGAATGCTATTGCTAAATGAACCTGAATTATTGCGACTTGAGCTGTACTTTCTGTCACACACTCTAGCACAGATCGCGCAACGTGGAAATTTGTCTGGATTGATCTTCCTGAAATGCCACACGTTTGATAGTCTCTCACCACGGATTGCATTACGTCTCGAAGGCGACTAGCTAATGTTTGGCAAATAGTTTATATTGTCCTTTGCAAAGTGGTATGGCATGAGATCCTTCGACTTTCTGCAATTTAGTTTCATCACTGCTCTTTGGGATAAGTACTGTGTGCCCTTGATAGAGCGTGGCGGGTAGATATCCAATCCAGGAAGTTTCTTCATCCACTTTAAGCAGAAAGGGAGCCAATATACAGAAAAAGCACTGATAAAATTCCGCACTCAAGCCATCATGCCCAGGAGTTTTGCCTTTAGCTAGCGAAGCAATGGTTCCTTCGAAGTTTGTGATATATATGTCGCTATCAACCTCATTACATTCTTTTTGACTGAACTTTGGCAGCAACTAAACACATTTTTCCTTTACAGTTTCACTGTTAGTAACTAGTCCGAGCGCATAGTCGTCGGTATTTTGAGCAAAAGCCTTGTAGTCGTTCGCGCGGTGATAAGCGTCGGCATGCTCAGTCGAAGCAAGTGCTCGATTTAGAGTTCAGAAGAAGAATTCAGAATTCAGAAGAATGATAGGTGTAACGTTAAAGGATAAGAAAAGAGCAGATTGGGTGAGGGAACAAACACGAGTTAATGACATCTTAGTTGAAATCAAGAGAAAGAAATGGGCATGGGCAGGACATGTAATGAGGAGGGAAGATAACCGATGGTCATTAAGGGTTACGGACTGGATCCCAAGGGAAGGGAAGCGTAGCAGAGGGTGGCAGAAAGTTAGGTGGGCGGATGAGATGAAGAAGTTTGCAGGCCTGGCATGGCCACAATTAGTACATGACCGGGGTTGTTAGAGAAGTATGGGAGAGGCCTTTGCCCTGCAGTGGGCGTAACCAGGCTGATGATGATGATGATGATGATGATGATGATGATGATGATGATGAGCAATTGTTAATGAGTAGGCTATAATCACGAAAATATTCACAGATCATTTTGACAATATTTTTCAGCTTCATAAAAACTACGCCACGTCAGCACATGGCACTTTGTGGATAATTTGCCCTGTCAAGATCCATGCGCAGTTTTAGCTTCACTGAGACGCGTCTCGCACACATATGATAGATGCGCTATCGCTCCAGAACTAAACCTTACGCCTGTATAAGAAACGAAATGTTGTTATCCGTATTCAAAAGTATGCCCTGAGGTTCCAAAACACCATTTTTTGTTTGCGAATGGTATTCTAACTTCGAAAAAATCCTAGGGCAGCCGCCGACCCGGGACTCTGTATTGGACGTTACTGCCGATTTTGATAGCCTTTTCTTTCACTTCGCGCTGGGGTATGCTACGTTTTCTTAGTTAAATAATGGGTTTCAATCAACACGTCTGTCTAGTCACATATCTTCGTCACACAGAAGCCTAGGATAGTGTTGGCAGCCTTCGGCAACAACACATATACTTTTGTTTGTAACGCGATAAATCGGCGCTCATCACTTCTTGTGCAGACACTGTGGACACAAAAAGAATATAGTTATTTAAGGACATTGATGTCAAATCTGAAATATATAGTGATTTATCCTTTTTATGCTTGTTGATTTCATAGCCCAAAGAGGCCGATAGCGTGAAGACGGACTCGGAGGATACGCTAGGCCTAAGCTTCGGGCTATGTCGGCGCGGGTACTTGGCCAATGCTAAAACGTGTGCATTTCAGCGTCAGATCCTTCTGTCTATTATTTTTGGCATACTGAGCAAAGTGAAAGCGAACGAATTTCCTCAGCACTGTTATGGGTGCCATAATATTATTCAGCGGTAGGCTTCGAACTCGGGGTCCTCTTGAACGCGTCTGAACGACACCTGGATTTCCTGTCGACTCCACAACAGTGCAACAACGCTGAGAGCTCGAAGTCATCGGTTACTAACAAAGCACTAAAAAACGAGGCGGCCTCTGCGTTTGCGTGTTTCGTTCAAGAACATAGCTATTTGCCAGTCAAAAGGTAAAATGTAAACAGCGAAAGTGATCTTCAGTGTCAAATATGCATGCATAAACAGCCCCCCCCCCCAGCTCACGCACCTTCATTCGAACCTGCGACATGAAATAGGCTTTTCTGACCGCAAGGATATAGTTTTATTTAGAAAGAAACTATTATCTAGCGTTGCACTTGTATAAGGCATTGAATATTCAGCCGCGTCTATAGCTCCTTGCTTATTGGAACCAGTGCGGCA
Source organism: Dermacentor variabilis (assembly GCF_050947875.1). Lineage (NCBI taxonomy): Eukaryota > Metazoa > Arthropoda > Arachnida > Ixodida > Ixodidae > Dermacentor > Dermacentor variabilis. Next base: position 27,894,927 of record NC_134574.1, read on the forward strand.
CGAACGCAATGAGTGCAGTTTTCAGTACGGGCCAATGAACTGCAGCGAGAACGAGCATGCGGCCAGCGCAACCCAATGGTCCACAGTGTGACCCAGCTCCTATCCAGCGTCCCACTCGTGTCCCACTGACTGCCAGCGTGCGCCAGCGTCCTCAGTGCAATCGAATGTCAGAAAAAAGCGTGCAGGTTTTACACTGGAAGGCACTGGACGACGCTGCTTTATCCAAAAGGCATGTTACGCTGTCTCGTCCTCCGGCTGACATTTAGAAATCTCACGCTTATATTCGGTCAAGTGGGACTTTATTCGGTATAGCCGCGTTCTCTAAATGCGCGGCACGCTTATACTTACATGTCAGGGTGAAATTAAGCGTGGCATTCTTTAGACTGATAGAGCGAACGTGTTTCTCCATGACGTAGCGTGGATCAGTCCGAGCGGAAATTACGGCAATCTCGCTGTAGCCGATTCGCAGGTGGCATACGCAACCTTGGTTGGGCAGTCGGCCGTGCGTTGCGGTTTTGTAATATGCGTAAGTTATCCTGGCATCACGCAACATTTTTACTCTGCCCCCTTTACAGCAACTAACCCGAGAAAGCGCGATCCTAAAGAAGGAAATAAAAACGCTTAAAGTGGAAAATACAATATATAAGAATCCAAACAAAAGGCATAGCCCTTAACTGACCCGAAGCTACCAGGGTGTCGACACGAAATCGAGCTCCACCGACGCGCGTACCGAGATCGATGAGCGCGGAGGCGTCGCCGCACAAGTGAAGGGCAAAGGAGAAAGCAGAAGGGCAAAGGGACTCGACATTCGGATAAGTAAAATGCATGTTCCAGGAAATGTTCGCAGGTTGACCACACCAATTCGTGCAGATGCGCCGGATGAACAACAGAAGATAACGCAAATGCGAGTGGAGATGTCGCAGCGGTTCGACGTCCTCGAGGGTAGAGTAGCGCAGCTGGAAAGCGTGTGCAAAGATGCCCTACCCACAGGAGTGAGACCGGTAAAGACCAAGCCGTACAGCAGGCCACCTGAGGCTGAGAACAGCTGTATAGAGAACTCGAGTACTCAACATGGCGCTGCGTAACGAGTACGAAATTTAGCAGGAGAATTGTCGTGGGATTCCCAGTAAAATGCGTAACGTACAGCAGTTCGCAAAAACCAAGCATGCATGGGACGTAATCTCGCTCCAGGAGACTGGTGCGACCGCAAAATTATCAGCATACAAATCACATAGCAATTTAGAAGAAAAATTATTAGAAGCAAACAAACACTGACACCAAGAACCACATAGGCGAAATAAATTGTGCTAAATAAATGAAATTAAGAAGCGATAAATTATAGGAAATGAAAATGGGCGAAAAAACAACTTGCCCCAGGTGGGAAACGATCCTATAAACTTCACATTACGCGTGCGATGCTCTACCGATTGAGCAACCACGGTGCCGTTCCCCGTGCACTTTCTTGGGTATTTATGATTCCTTGCAGAACCCTTGGGGCGTTAGCCAGCGTCACCACACACAAACTTTGTCGGCGGATGTGGAACATCCTTTCTGCCACAGGCGTCACGGGAACATGATCTTTCTGGGTGAAGACAACCGGTCAAAAAATCCGCACACGCTACCTCATATTGCCGGATTCGAGACCCTCGTTATGTAATAAACGAGAAGACAGGGGGCTATTCAAGGGGCCCGATCTTTATTAGTCATATCATAAGAAGCCAACAAAAACTGACACGAAGGACAACATAGGGGAAATTACTTCTGCTAAATAAATGAAATAAATGAATATTGCAAAAAATTATCGTTTATTTATTTCATTTCCTTAGCACAAGTAATTTACCCTAGCTTCTCGTCCTTGGTGTGAGTGTTTGTTGGCTTGTTATGGTATGACTAATAAAAATCGGGCCCCTGGGTTAACGTCCTTTCTTCTTGTTTATTATATAACGAGGGTCTGGAATCCGTCAAGATTGATGTCTTCAACTAGCATCTGTGGATATATTGACCTGTTGGCTTCACCCAAGAAGTTCCCGTTCTCGTGACGCCTGCGGCAGAAAGCATGTTCCACATCCGTCGCCAAGGTTTGCGAGCGATGTGACGATGGCTAACGTTCCCGGGGTTCTACTACGAAACATAAGTATCCAAGAAAGTGGATGTTGAAACAGCGCCGCGTTAGCTTAATTGGTAGAACATTGCACGCGTAATGTGAAGGCTGTGGGATCGTTCCCCACCTGCGGCAAGTTATTTTCTTGATCAACCTTACTTTTCACTAATTTATCGTTTCTTTATTTCATTTATTTAGCACAAGTAATTTGCCCTATGTTGTCCCTGGGGTCAGCGTTTGTTGGCCTCTTATGATATGATTAATAAACGGGACACTACTTTGGCCTTTAGCCGTGCCCCCTAAGGCAATCTGTGCATTGTCTTAAATAAATCAACAAACAAATCAAGAAAGAAAAATCGGGCCCCTCGATTAACCACCTTTCTACTTGTTTAATGAAAAGGCTGCATTAACAACACTCTGGTACACCGAAACATGGCGGCGGTAGAACATGACACCGACGTGCGAAATATACAGCACGTCCTACTGGAAATCATCCCCAACGATTAAAGGTAGCGATGCCTGTTCCTGCTGAAAGTATACAGCCAACCCCATCGCAACGAAAAGTTTGGCTCACTTTTTCACAAAGTGTTAAACGTGGTGGGCAGACAGGCACTCATCCCCGTGGGCTTCTTCAGTGCGCCACACGCAGCCTATGGTTACACTATCGAGAGCGCTAAAGGCCGCAAGATGTGGGAGAACGCTAATCACTAACCCAGAATACCCTTATTGAATGGGAAGTAGCGTTCACAGAGACACTATGCCGCATCTGACATTCACGAAAACGTGGCCAACACGAAATGGGCCAACACGAACGTAAATCTAGGCAGTGATCGCTGCATTGTGAGCACAATGATACAAGGCGGCCCACGAAGAATAAAATGCAGGAAAATAACGCGAACCGAGTGGGACATGTTTCGTAAGCTCCGCTATGACAATGCGACAAAAACCATTGAATACATAGAAAAGCGGACACACACTTTCCAGCGTAGCGTGTAGAAATCCACTGAAAACGTTCCCGAAGAGGTAGGCAAGGAGTAAATAGACAGAAAACACATGTCGGGGGCGAAACAAAGCTTCCCAAGCGCTGGAAATCTTCAGAACAGAAGCGGCGCCTAAGAATGAAAATCGTCGCTCTCGGCCTAGAAATAGAAGAGCACGCATCTCAGCAGCAGGGGGAAGCCATGTGCATTCTAATGGACAGACAGTTCGGAACGTCCGAAACTTGGATCATACTCTGAGGGCCCTTCAAACCAGAATACACGAAAACAACACGAAGACAAAGTCTGCAATGGACGCTACACAACTACGCAGGCGCAGAGGCAGAGCTCCTACGAAATCTACGCTAGATATGCGTAGGCGACGGAACAAAGACACGCCCGCGAGACTATCAAAGGAAGGTTAACGTTGACGTCGACGCCCCCATAAGGGAGTCAGAGATTAGATATGGACTCAGACGACTCAATCCTTATTCCGCACGGGTCCCGATGGCGCAACAAATAAAACACTTAGCAACTTAAATGACGAAGTCATCGCCGCTCTCACAAAGTACATAAACGAATGCTGAGGGAAGAATACATTACCCCAGCAATATAAAACAGCGCAACTCATACTAATACCGAAACGTGGCAAAAAGACCACAAATAGAAAAAGTCAGGCCCATGTGATCGACGTGCTGTATTGGAAAGCTAATGAAAAGAACGGTACTATCACGTGTCGCCATATACGCGGACGAAAGCAGGCTATGCCCAAACATCGTGATGAGCTTTCAACGAAAACTCTCCACACAAGATTTCAAGCTGAAACTAAAGAACCCAATCATTAACGCTGAAACACACACCCTGGTTACAATGGCCATCTTGGATCTTGACCTACAAAAATCATTTCATAAGACCACCCACGAGGCCATATTTTTCAACTTGGAAACCCTCCACAAGGTCAAAGAGCGTACGACTACATAAAAGATTTCATCGCTAAGAGTAAAGCCATTATCACTCCAGGTGACGGGAAATCCAAACAAATAGAACTAGGTAACAAGACAACACCACAAGGTTCGGTGTTTCCCCCTTCCTATTTAACGTGGCGATGCTGGGCATGCCCGCAGAACTGGAACGCATCGAAGGACTTCAGCACAGTCTGTATTCGAGCATCGCCTCATGGGTGACGGGTGGAAGTGACAGCCACATTGAAGAGATTTCACAGCGAGCAGTCAGTACCGTAGATATGTACCTGGGGAACAAGAGCCTAAAATGCTCTCCCGATAAAATGGAGCTACTGTTCTAGAGACCTACAAACAATGGACGCAAGCGCAATCAAGAGCGATGCAATATCATAATCTCCGAAGTGGGTCACCAATTGCCCCGGTACAACACCTCAGAGTACTGGGACCCCGAATATCTGAGAATGGACATAAGGGAGAAGCAATAAGGATAGCAGACACCCTTCCTCAAGCGTTAGCGAGCCGAGCAGGCGCCGGAACAAGGCGGAGCCCGGGTCTGGAGAGAGACCGCATGGTCAATATAATGAAATCAACAGGCCATCTCTAACAATTCCTACTGCATGAAAGTACACAACATAGTGCCGCTCATCCAAGCCTTCGTCGTCAGTCATATATGACCCCATACCTTAAATTACAAGTGGCGGAAAAACAAAAGATTGATTGCCTCATGAAAAAGGCATTAGACAAGCCATCGTCTTACCGATCATCACGTCTAACGACCTCAAAGCGTTAGGAATGCGCAACAAGCTTGATGAACTCATCGAGGCTCGTACAACAACACAATAGGAAAGACTCGCGCAAAGCACAAAGGAACCATAGATCCTGCACAAGCTCAGCATCACGTGTGCTGAGCAAAACGGGGATAAATAGGACATCCCAAGGAGGAACCAGAGAGCGCATCATCATACCCCCGATACCCAGAAACATGCACCCTGAACATCAACGAGAGCGGAGGAATGTAAGCGGGAAAGCACTGCACAAGAACTCTCAAAAAGACATGGACGTGGTGTACGTGGACGTAGTGGAATATGCAGACGGGTCATACGCGGCAGTGGTCGCCTCAAATCAAGCGTGCTGCCAGCTTGCCAGCGGCACCATTAAAACAGGAAATTGGGAAATCGCGGAGGAAGCGGCCATAGCGCTGGCGCTCGCCTTCACAACTGGCAGCGCAGTAATCACTGCCTCTAAAACCGAGCTGAATAACTTCGCTAAGGGACGGGTCTCGGTAGAAGCGCTTAGGATCACGACTGACTTTCGCGGGGAGCATGTCGTTCATGTCATATGGGCGCCCGCCCACTCATCTCTCCCGGGCAACGAAACCGCACACACTCTTCCTCTAGAGTTAGCGAGCCGAACAGGCGCAGGAACAACGCGGAGCGCGGGTCCGGAGAGAGACCGCATGGTCAATGTAATGAAATCAAGAGACACTACGGATTAAGGAGGGGGTATTACTCCCACCAAACTCCTCATTAACAGCCGGCGACAGCTCGGCACCTACTACAAACAAACCAATTCCCGGACGCGGTCGCTTATAATCATTGTTACCCACAACTCTAGTCAGATAGACATAAAGACTATTATCAATGGGCGGGCCTTAGACACACAATCTGAGCTTGCCCCAACATAATGCAGGGGCAACACATATACGAACGCGCAATAGTGGAATACCGCGCTGCTCAGCTGAGACAGCAACGCCCAGCGACAACTTATCAGGCGAACGAAACGTTGCGCAAGCAAAGTGTATAGCAAAATCATAGCAAATAGTTTATCGTAAATTATGATGTTTCGTTGCCTTTTTATTCAGTCTAAAAGGCAAGGTAGCAGACACCATGTAGTTCATGCTATAGAAGGCACTATGATCTGTCCTAGGTTTTCAAATCAAGAACTGTCCCTTTGAAATACACGAAAAAAATACGGTAAATTCTTGCATTCGCAATGCTTGTGAAATTAGAAATTAGCTTTCATGCTACCTTTTATTTCTGTCGGCTGGGTGACCCAAATATGCAGGTACCAAAATTTGGGGCAATCAGTGTTGTTCGATCTATTTCGCTGATAGATGGCTGCTAATTATTGTCAGGTTTTCGAATGCATAAGCAGGTGCAGCAACACGTTGCTGTGATGGAGGAAAATCTATATGTGCTGCCATCAGCAAACCACAATTGTTTCAAAAGGTATGAAAATAAAAACCTGATGACCGGTTTTACTGCTACCTGAGTCGATGCCAAAAGCAGTGCATTAGTTAAGTTGGGGTTATCCAGAAGTCAATGAGATATCGAGCAGCACGCGTTCCAAGTGCGCCAAAGAGCTATATTTGCACGAGCCTGGAAAGCATTCTCCTCTCGCATCCGAACGACGATTTGTGAATACAGCTAAATATGTAAAGGATAAGAAACTTTTTTTTTTGGCAAATGAACAGTATTGTTTATTTTCTGTTCCCACCAGTACAGAGACCAGTGTTAATCGAACAAGGATACAGCAAGATAACGAAATTGAAACCAATGCTCATCACATGCAAACGCTAGGTGGCCACCTCATTGCGGCGACAAGGTAATGTACTGCAGCCTAACTGCCGGAAAACACTTACAGTTTCAGCTTCATCATATTGCCACAGTTACTGTCACAGCGTATTGTATAGTAGAGAGCTTATGAAGTGACTAGTGCATGTATTTATTTACAGCCAGAGTGCAATACTTTGTATATGGAACTATGAACAAGGCTTGAAAATCTTTTACCGAACCGCCACTGTTAACAGTGTTGAGGGACTGTATCAGCAGCCCCCATCGTGCGAGCGCCATGGCTTCGATCAGAGTTGACGTAGACTCAAGCAGAAACGTATTGTCAGAGGCATTGGGTCTCTGTGGTGCCCTCTGTGTGCAGAGCAAGCTGACAACGACTCAATTCGCGCTTCGTTCCTTCACCGGCAGGAGCGCTGCAGAAGGAAGGAGGAAGGATATAAGAGTATAAGAAGGAACAAAAAGCAAGGGCTTGCTGAGGTAAAGCTAGGGTAACGATGGAGCATGTTTTATTAGAACGTGAAGATATCTGCTCAGCAGTCGATTTACGCGCCCTTGGCCTCCTCGAAGCTCTTGAGTTCAGCAAAAGCAGGAAGAAAGTAAACATGTCCGCAATAGAACTAGTAACAGGCGATTGGGAGATTGAAGGGAGTAAAGTAGGGAAATGAGAAAAAGCGGAGGTGTGCAAAAACATACTTCAGAATAGGGAGTCAGAAAATTTGGTTATGGGAATTCATCATGAGTTTTTTTTTTACCTACGTAGGACATTGGGCAGTACAATAGCAAGAGCTTGGTGGCGCAACCCCCCGCCCATGCCAAAGGGGACGCTCATAACATCCAGCGATTCGTCCATAATTTTCTGTCATCTCTTAGCGGTATAAGGCTCTGTGCTTACGTATTTCGATGCAGAATGTCCATAGGACGCACGACGTTTCTTGTTCTGTGGCACTACTAGCTCTTACCGATTCTGTATTACTGTTTCCCGTGCTATGTGCGATCAAAATTTCGACATGTGCCTGGAAACCCCACACCGTCCCCGTCTCGGACCGTTGTCTTAGTGCTTTTCAGTAATTTTTTCACCTGTGCTTTGTACATGTGCTTCAGTTCTGTCTCTTGTGAAACATTCTGTATTACAGTTGCGATTGTGCGTTAGAATGCAGGCAGTAATAGAGATGTACTGAGCTGTCGATGCCATGAACACATTCTTTTTATGTACATGGACCTTCAAATTTTGAAATTTGTGAGTACAGCTCCTTTTTTCATATTGTTTTCGCTACATACAATTTTTCAAGCATTATTCTAGTGATCACGCGCTTAATGCAGACAATAATACTTCTATGGCATTAGCCGGGAGAGGAGAAGAAGAAGACGTTACCTGGCGCAGCCTCCTTACGCCAATATAGATCACGGCGGCTTGATTTCAGTTGCGATCAATTAGAAAAGCCTTATCAAACCCAGTTCTGACTGCTTATCTAGATTATGAGCGCCTGGCGGATTCCCTGGCGTAGCGAATCCTGTAACACAAAGATGCTCGAGGTCTCGCTGACCAAATTACATTGCCGCATTCCCTCCTTCAATTTCTGCTTATACAGGTCGGGTTTGCTTCCCTCCCCCCTCTGCTCGTTTTGTAATGAGGAGGGCACGATACATCACTTTCTTCTGCCTCGTCGCCGCTTTACTGTGGCGAGAAAAAGATTATTGGGAATACTTTTCGGAAGATTTGGTCTGGACTTAAAGAACCTCCTATTCTTTTGATCGGGGCGTCCACTTTGGGATTCCACCACAGGGATGCTTGCTTCCCTGTCGAAACATTTCTTACAGAATAGAAACGAATGCCCTGCTAAATTCTATATGGTGTACTTTATATTTAATTATTACTTATTATATGTGACTTTCCTGACTTTTACTTAGCTACTTAACCGACAATTTTACGCTATTCAATATTAATTTCATAGATATTCGGAAATTTATGCTACATAATAATCTGTAATAATCCACCTATTTTTTGGCCAATCCCCTATTGTGGGTAAGAGCCACACACGTGATAGGCAACAACAACAACGACATCTTTACCTGACTATCAACCTCGTCCTTTAAATAAACGCTGTTTTACCATAACCGCACCAGTTTCGTGGCTGAGGCGCTGGGTACGTTGACCAAGCGACAGGGCTGCTGCAGCAAGTCCCCCGCTGAAGCGAACGCATCGCTCGACTTCCTTCGACGCCACTGGAGATCCCGATGTCCCACAAGGGCGAGCAGTAGCCACCTCAGGCTGCTCCAGCATGGACAACTCCAGCGTGGACAGTTTCTGTAAAATTATCGATGCTTCTATCCGGCTGTCTGTTGTCGCCGAAGCTTGTGTTATTTGATTTCATCGCGTGACGCGAATGATGTAGAACTTTGTGGAAGGCACGCGGGTCCGAACCATTAGTCTGGAACATTCAACGACTGCTGTATAAAAGCCGACGCGCTTTACCCGATGATCAGATTTTCGACGATCGCCGACCGTGTTCGCCGCTATCATTGTGCTACAAGCGTAGCTTGTTTTGTAGGCACAGGTTCACCCAATAAAAGTGTTTTGTCGTTCACAGTATTGCTACTCTGTTCTTCAACGTCCCCACCACGTCACAATACTTTCGCTCAGTATGTAGAGCCCATTAGAGAGAGACAACAAGATGTTATTCGAGCTCCTGAGCTCAAACTCAACTAAATTTTAATTCTTCTGTCCCCAGCAGCAGCTAAGCAGCGTCGCTGCTCGTGGCCTCGCCTGAACTCGTGTTATTCCTAGGTTGATCGCGTCGATGTCGCAGGCGCTACAAGTATAACTGAAGGAGTAGCTTGCCAGCATCAGGCCGCAGCCTGACGTCACCAAGAAGTCGCGAAAGCCGCTCACCGTCACCACGGCGACATTCTACATCACCACCAATGTCGAGAAACTAGCCGGCAGGACCGATGAAGGTAAGGTCACAGTAGTCTGCGTCTCTGTGATAAACAAGTTTTTCTTATATGATGATGAAGAAGAACGTGTGTGTGTTAATAATTGGCTTAGCAGCAACTACATTAGTTGGTTCTGGTTGTACTGTTTTCGTCATGAGGCGCTACCGTTTCCCACCCACCCCTCAAAGAAAGGCTGGGTCGGAAAGTTATGCTGCCGTGGAATGGTGGTGTGACTTTTCACGGTGTCATTGAAGAGTGCCTTATTCCCTTTGGCATTTGTGTTGCAAGCTACCTTGGAGAAGACAAGTCCACTTGTCGAAACGTTGGCTCCCGCTTTCAGCTTGTTCTTGAAGAAAAGTACACTTGTCGAAACGTTGGCTCCAGTTTTCACCCTGTTTTTTGGCGAAGACAACTCCACTTGTCAAAACGTTCGCTCATACTTTCACCTTGTTCTCGTTTTGCTTATCAAGTTACCTGGTTGTACTTCAACCGTAGCAAAAATTTCCGCGGTGAGAGGCCACCAACTAACAACATAAATAACTATCGATACAGTTCAGGCGCATGCTCGCCATATATCAAGAGTCTCTGGTGATCATCTCTTTCGCTGGCGCTCTCGTTTTGCAGAGCAGTTACGGCTAACCAGCACTTTTTGTCATTCAGATATTCGCCCGCAACAGGAACGTCATTCCCTTAGTGGTGCTTGAAAAAGGCTCCTGTGTACCTTGCTGTTCCAGGAATTGCGAAAAAGGCTGGTCTGACGACCTCGCCTTTAACGCAGATCACAATGGAACTTTTGCATTATCTGTACGCTAACCCAATCCATGTTTACATGGACAGATCTCTCTCGCAGAGTTCGACGGGCGTATTTGTTATACCATCTTAATTGTTCGACATCAAGTTGCAGACTTCACACGTCAAGACACCTACAGGTTCCGAACTTGCCATTGTTTGTCTGCCGTGGAATTCAACGAAAAAAAGCCACCTAGTAAATACACTATGCTTTGTGATTAGGAAGAAGCCGTCAAAGCTTGCGAGGCTTACGGCGTGGAAGATACGAACAGCTGGTGTCCCAAATCAGAGAAATTTACCATAAACGAGGACACAATATAATCTTTCTTTGGCTGCCGGGAACTTTTGACATAGTTGGTAATCACCTCGCTGGTGACTCTGCCCGACGTGCACAGGCTGGAGCACCAACACTACTTATACGCTTATCGAGAGTAGACCTTGTAAGACAGCTTCGCAATTTCGCTCGTAACATCACGTTGACTTACACGAATACACTTCAGACTTCTTAGCATCGATTATACAGCCTCGACTCATCACTGCAACTGGAATAACCAGCAAACATTCCACGACGTGATGCAACAGTGCTCTGTCTTCTGCTCGTAGGCGCAGCATTCACTCACTCCTAGAAGTATCGTATTATAAGGGCCGACTGCAAGTGTGAAGAAGACTGCAAGTGTGAAGAGACCATAAGTAATCTTCTGTGCCACTGTTCTCGTTTTTATAAGCAATGTCAGACTCTCCAATCGGCTTTGAATGTACGGGACGATAGGATATTTAAAGACGCAAAGGTATTGGGAGCCTGGCCTAACGGTTCATTATTACAGAAAGCCATTCAAGAGCTTCTTCAGTACCTGAAGGCAACAGACTTGAGTTCCCAACCGTAGACATGCCGGAGCTAGCTCAGTGTATGCGAAAGTTCAATATGGACTCACGTAAGTCTTACTCGTTTAAGTATTTGTTTTCGTTTTGGCGGAACAATGTATGCGTGTGCTTAAATGGAAAATTTTTGCTACTTTGATGATGTGGTGATTTTTGGCAGAATATTGAGTGAGCATAACAGACGTCTCACTCTTGTTCTGAATTGTGCCGAAAAAGCCGGCTTGATCCTAAATTCCAAGAAATGTCGTTTCAGCCAAACTAAGAACTCAGTGTTGGTTTCACATCTTCAACAGGTGCGTGCGTTGCAATCGTTTTGTTTGAATTCATATTTCTTAGGCATGGTCCCTTCATGTCATCGTTAGTAATCGTGGTCGTCAGTTCTTTCTGGACGCCGCAGAAGAACTGATTCGTCTCTGCACTTCGGAGTTTCGCTATTCAGCACCTTATCACCTTCAGATGTGAAGAACGCATGAACAGAGGTCTAACATGTTGGCTATGTACGCATCTTCCAATTACAAACACTAAAGATAACGTTCTTACCTTCATCACCTATGCTTATAGTACTGCAAACCATAAAACCACTGACTCTAGTCGTTTTTACAACCTTTTCGCATGTCCACCGCTAAGCTGCATTAACACCATACTACCTTTCGACTTTCACAGTGAGCACTCTGTTCACAAGACGCTGTGTCTTACCAAAGAAGCCCATAGATTAGCTCCTTTTGGTACTGTGGCATCCCAACGCCGATCGAAAGAGCGCTATGACAGCCGACATCAGTCTGTCTCGTACGCTAAACGAGACTTGGCGCGGTTGTGGACACCGCAACGTAAACGTGAAGTGTGCGAAAAGTTATTACCCCGTTACACAGCCCTAGACATCATTATATATCGGTTGAGCGACTTACCTACGTGATGACACGCTTGAAATCAACTAGATGTCGGCCGTGCCTTACCCACTAAGTACACGTTGCTCGTCTTTAACGGTTTCACCCTATACTTTCGCATTGTTCTGTACTTGCCCAGCGCACTACGTCGGGGAACCGGGGACAGTTACGGCATGAGCCGGGCAAGGAGAACAGAAAGAATACGTTAGCTGGTGCAGCCTATTGACGACATTTTACCTCACCATCAGCCTTGCCCTTTATGTGAACACTCTTCAATATTAGCCTTAACAATATATTTTCCATTGAGGAATGTCTGTACAATCATGTACATGCGTATTCTTCATATTTGTGCCTGCGTGCCGTGCTAGCGTTCAACAGATCAGGTGGATGATGCAATTTCTTGCCACGCGAAAGGACGAACACACACATGGCTACCTTGCCCTGTGTATCTCGTCTACGTCTTCCACCTTTCGCGTTGCAACAATGTTAATATTGTAGCAAATCGCCAACTTTCGACCCTATTGCGTGGACATTACTCGGCGTAACGATACAATGAATGAAAGACTACAAGAAACGAAATAATAGATTAGAGCAACTTACAAGATACTTCCGGTTCAAGATACTCCCAACATCAAAGTACCTTGCGCTAATAGCAGCAATGTGCAGTAAAGTGCCTGCTGAGCCTGCATGCAAATCACGCACATATCTCTACTAGGTAAACGGTGGTTATTCGCCTTCTGTGCACAACATGAAGACTGGTGCATTTGTTCTTCTGCTGCTGCAGTGCATAAGATAGGAATTATCAATGCAATTTATTATTTGCATATATACCTGGTGCGGTCTGCTTGCTCCTCACTCTTCAGCGTTGCAACAACCTTGTCAGCAAAAATTTCGAGTGCGCATGAGATTCGCCTTTAATAGTGGTATTCAATAGTACTCAATGATCCCTGACCGATTCTCTCTCTTTCTGCAATTGCACCTTATGTAACCATAATGTTTTCCGACAACCGCTGTCGGCGAACGCTATGAACGGAAGCGAGCTTTCTGGCAGAAACGCGGCTTTTCGCGTGAGCCGATCTTCTGGTATTGTTCAGGAGTTGTGATACTTCAGTCTGAGGAAACATGAGATAAAATGCATGCACTGTCGGTGTTTTGTTTCATGACCTTTATTTATGGGCTGTCATTGTCAAAATTCAGAGGAATAAATTTGTAAGTAATGTAAGACCAGTATGAGCAACTTTAGTGACAGAAAAAGATTAGTGCCGTATAGATTCTATAGAGCAGTTTTTGCTTACGGCACGCCAACGCCAGATTACGCTACGGTAACGGACGCCAATACCAGATTTTCATCTCGTGGGGCCCTTACGTTACCACGTTAAGAAAAGCGTCAATACCATGTGAATAAAAATGAAAAGTGCAGTTCATACATACAAATGGCAAGCGTGACCTTGAAAGGCTCGAAAGCTGCATCTTTGTGTTTTGCCCCCGTGTGCGACTGTGAAGCCGTATCTCATAGTTCTGAAATCGCGGTCTAGTACCCCTAAAATGTATTCACGCGCTAGTGTTAAGAGCGCCGGGTCAGGGAAAATCCAACGTCAGACATCGCTTCGACAAAAAGAATTTCGAACCAAACTCCGAAACCACGAATACCCAACCATTCTTCTACCATGAAAGTAGCTGATACCTGGTCTTTCATTCTTTGGAAAGTTATTCCTTGGAAATTTAAGAACGGTAGCCTACAAACAAATCCAATAAAAAAAACCACAGCGCATATTTTTTAATGTTATCTCTTCTGAAAATTACAAGGAGGGTGTAAAATCCGGCAATATTGATTCATTTAGGTAGCATGTGCGGGTTTATTGACTAGTTGCCTTCACCCAGAAAGATCGCGTACTCCTGACGCCTGCGGCAGAAATGATGTTCCAGATCCGCCGCCAAGGTTAGTGAGTGGTGGCACTGGCTAACACTCCCAAGGTTAGTTGGGCTCGCGGGCTCGCGGTGATCGCGAAATATAGTTCCATGCTTTCGAGGGGAAAAATAATGCCCCCTTTCTGTATCGCCCCTCGCTGGAGATACGCAAACTACCAACACTGAAGGAACCGCTTCCCGGGTAATAAAGAGACACCTGTCTATTCTTATTCCACGGCCGGATCGAAGGAACACGCGCTTCTCCACCATCACGCATCTGTGGCCGATGGCGCGGAGATTCTTCATCAAAGCCGACTACAAGTCCTGTAAACTATCTCAATACTACATACAGGTTTTAACAGTTCAGTGGGCATATTTGCGGAAGACATCGGCAAAAGCAGGAAGGCTTCGTAGGTTTGAGTCGTCCTAACAAACGCTCATGAGAAGAAGTCACTCTGAAAGATACGTCGTCAGAAAGAGTCATACAGGCTTTTTCACACTTATCAGAAAAAAAAACATTTTAAAAACCTTCAAGACTTGGCTAACAATCGGGAAATCCTGCATCACTGATGTGGCACTTGATGCGATTTGCCTCGGCTTCAGAGGTAATTCGAAGTTGCGTCCCACTATCTACTGCTACAGAAGTTGCCCTGACGTGGTATTGAAAGCTTGTTTTATGACTCCATAAACGATTGCTTGCACAGGCATGCAGAGCAGGTTTTGGTAACTGGCTCGACGTCATGGCCGGTCAGCGTTCCGCCTTGCGTTGCTCAAGGGAGCGTGCTTGCGCCATTACTGTTTCTAATTTTATTGCAACTGATGTTAAATATTGATTCAATTTATTACACAGATATGTCCGCTTCGAAAGAATCTAGCTGAAATAGAATTGCGCTGCAAGACACGTGTTTTTTAGAGTAGTGTTAGCGTTAAAAAACACCGCGTATGTGTAAGTGCGAGGCAATGAGGGACTTGTTAATGAACAAAATGATTTTCTACCGATTTGCATTTATTACAGTGAATATGTATTGTTCTAAATCCCAGTGGCTCTGTCGTTCCCATGGGTAAAGGCTTGGGAGACGCCTGCCGTAGGGTTCCTTGCAGCACCAGCAGATCCCGCTCGCCACCGCGCATCCGCGGCAGCGGCAGTGAGGGGGAACGAAAAACAAGACAAAAAATATATCCTTCGCGCAGAACGTTCGCCGCAAGAATTTTCCGGTAAAGATTAAGGTTACATAGCTGCAACTGCTGGAAAGCGGTAGTTGTAGCGGATCAAACAGGGCGTGACCTAACTATGGTTTCGTACGTAATATAAGAAACCACGTAGCAACTGATTTTTGTTGTAACAACGCTACGGGACGGCCACATATAGCGGGAAATGCTAAAGAGCTGCGTGAATACGAGGTGCGGCGAAAGTGTGGTTAAGTACATTTCTATTTACTCTGGTCCACTCTTTGTAGGTGCACGAAGTGGTGGCGTTGAAGCATCTTAGGCTAATAATTAGCCAAAGAACATTTACGTGTGCCTATTTGAATAATCTCAACCTACGTAAAAATGAGTAATTGTGCTAATTGTTCTTTACAGCTCGCTCGGCATTCTAATTTCATCATCCGACAGTTGTCATGCTGTCGTCTTCAGGCCTTTTGAGCTGACTCAGCCAAGCAAGTTGTGTAATAGCTTCGACCAATGCAGGTGCACGCTCATGTTCCTGATGTCGTCATGTTCGTTGCAGTATTGACATTCCAGCTTCGTCATCCCACTCTTGTCAGGTCTTCATCAGCAGCCAGTCCTCACCATGCAACAGTCGTGAATTCTTTGTCATACCGTCGATCTGATGCGAGCATAGACATTTCATTTCCGTAACTACGTTATCACCCGGCTCTGATCATACCGCTGTCGTTATACGGTTCACATCGACCCAGAGTCCCAAGTTGACGAATAGATTCGGCGACTATGAGCTCGCGATCATGATGGCATCGTTGTCACTGCAACGTCAACATTGCCCCGTCATCCGACTCCTATCATGCTTGTCGTCATCATGCCATCTTCATCGCACAGTTGTTATGCATTAGTTTTCATACCGCCGACGTGATGTCTTCGTAGTCAGTTCACCGTCATCATTCCAGCTTTGTCACCCTAATCACGCCATGCCATTGTATTCGTGCCGTCGTTGCACAGTCGTCGTGGCATCATCGCCATCATAACCTCGTTTCAACCAATTGCTCTCATACAGTTCTCATTCAATTGACGTCATTGGGTCCTCGTCATACACTAATTGACATGTATACATTGTCACATCATGCGGTGACACCATTGTCAGGCGTTGTCACACGTTGTCAGGCCAACCTCACCGTGCATTCGCTTTCATACCGTCGTCATGCTGCCATCATCGTCATAGCGCCTTCATCCTTCCATCGACGTCATTACTTCCTCGATATTCCTTCCTATTTGTGCTGTCGTCAGTGAATTGTCAGTATGCCGCCGTTGCCAGGCCAACATCATCATGTATATGGTTTCATACGTTCGTCGTCGTGCCGTCGTGGTTCTTCTGCCATCATGATTCTAGCTTCGACATCATCGCGCCTTCATTGTCATAATCTTCGTGATACAGTCATCGCCATGCCAATAGTCGTCCTATCCTCGACATTATCGCATTCGCTCCATGCCACCGTCATTATTTCATTGTCCTTTCAATACAGTCTGCTGTCTTTGTCAAAGCGCCTTCCTTGTTCTGTTGATGTTGTTCTTTCGTCGCCATTCAATGGCCGTCACCTAGTTGTTGTCATAGAGTATACATGACGATATATACATATCATGCTCATCGCCAATCTTGGCATGTGAATGTCAAAGAAAAGTGAGCCAATGCCGGAGACAACATATGTCGCAGGTAGCCGAAGCAAGGAATTCTCAAAATGGAGGCTGTTGATTCTAAATAAGCTGTTCTTCAGCCATCAGGTGTGGGTCTACACTTCTTGAGTGCTAATCACATTACTGTCGACAGTCACCATGAGATGCTTTTTAAAGTAATTATTAAGTCAAATGATATCCTGCGTAGAAGTAATAAAAAGAGTCTATGGCTGTAATGCGCTTTTCTCTCCACCAGTAGGGTCTTTATTCAGTGATAGGCTCAAGAGGTGATGGGTTGCGCAACTTGCGCATCCAATGGAAAGAACGTCACCACCTGTCAGTGAGCAAGAGCAATTGATCACGCGGTGCCTTCAACATCCCATGTTACAACAAATTTAATTAGAAGAACTCCTAATTTTTTCTGCTATTATGTAACATTTCAGACCGCAAATGTCGTGTTAGGTTTACTACAAAGTTGTTCTCACTGTTTCATTTCTATGTAATATATACAATACACTGAATTTTCTGCTTGCTTATGCACACATGTTTTGTAATACCTTTATAAGATAGAAGTATAAAAATTAATGCTTTATATTGCTAATGATCCTTGGCTTTGGCATTTTTTACCACTTGTTTTTATGAATAAAGGTATTATTAATAATATTTGAATTATTATTATTCTATAATATTTCGTAGCTGCTGAAATCGCAAGAAGATATTTACCTGTTTCGTGCACCGCCGCATGGATGGAGCATAAGCGGCAGCATGTGCATGAAGTCGCAGTACTTGAGTTTCGACACAGCCAAGCAAGAATACAAGCGAACTTTGTATTATTGGGGGCTTCATGTGTGAGTAACGACATTCTCATCATGATAAATATGCTAACAGTTGCCGTAAAGTAGTCACCAGTTAGACGTAAAGCAGTAAGCACTGCTTCTAATTCACTTTATAGAATACGCTGTACAAAACGACAGAAAGCTGAGGTAGTTCGTAAGGATTCATGAGGCAAAAAAGGGTGAGGCGTGCAGACAGGGCACAAGAAGCTATACGTGGACGTTTTGTCCACTTCTCTTCTGTTGTGTCCTGTCTGCACGCCTCACCCTTTTTGCCTAGTAGAATACGTTTTACTTCTATACTTCTGCGGCAATGTCTCCTACACTGCTCTCGACCCTCTTTTATATTTTTGAGAAAGTTATGAACAATGTTTTCATCTCACTGCTTCTCTGAAACAAATTTTTGTTATACATTTCTTCCTTCTCTAAAGGTGCTTTTATAATCGCGGTACTGACAAGAACCATTTGTGTTAGGAAAACATTAAAAATGTCTGAGGTTATGGTGTGCATTCAGAACGCATCACTTACGTGGAAGGCATCACTCCTTCATAATAAAGGCAATTCCACTGAACAGGCATACTTTCTATAGATACCTACAAGGCGTCTTGATAATGTTGCCTAAACATCCTAGCAATCATGTTGTAACTCCTACAACATGTCTTCGAGAAGTTCCCAGATAGCTTGAAAAGTCTTGTAACTATCGTGATGAAACCTTGTCGCATGGTTTAAGAGGTCTCGTAGTCGTCGTAAAGACCATCGAATTCACTAGCGAATTTAAGAACAGGACGTTTTGCGAGGCCCTCTGTAGCCATTTCAAAAACTTTTGTTAATGATGTCAGCAGGTATAGGAAGATCAAGGTATTAAAACTTCTAGTACGCTATTAGGCTAATGCAGGTGCACCTTCCGTTGCATAAAAAAACCTTTACAACTGCAAGATGACATACGCGAGCCGTATGGAAACTGTTCATCCATTTCATAGTGACGTACAGAAAAACGATAAATTTTGTTTCTATCACGGTATTTAAAACACATTGAGATTGAGCACACAAAACAAAGAGTAAAGAAAATGTTCCTGAGGCTCTTACAGCAGTATGGGGGAAACACCATGTAGAAATACCTGGGCTTCATGCAAATGCATCTATGGCTTAATTGTACATCTGTACAGACATCTCTCATTATGTGTGACTCATATACATTTCGTTTGCCTTATATATCATGTCTGACACAACTGCTGCGAAGATCTTGCATTGGTCTGAGTTCTCTCAGCCCGCTTTCAAAAGAACGCGAGCCTCTTGCCAAACTTCTGCCTCGTCCCGAGTTCCTGTTCTAAACCTGCACATGACTCTTCGTGCCTGTCATTCAGTGTTAGCCAAGTACATTTGGCCAGACGCTTCGTAATCAATAACAAAATTACTGAATATCTTTTCTGGTATAGGCAACACCCATGACCAAAAGATAAAACATTACCATCACAATGTCTCGTCAGGAATGTTTATTACTCATGCAACCATAAAAAAATTTAAGATAATTGAAACACCCTGCTTATACATTCGGAGTCCGAGCACTTGCAAGAATAGCAGTAAAACCTACTAAACATGCCTAATCACAGTGGGCACAGGAGTTCAAGAAGAAATGATGGAAGAACGACGATAGCATTTGAAATATTCTGAAGTTACAAACATTTATTCACATCATTACAGTGTAAACGTTCTTCTCATGATATCAACTATAAAAAGAATTGCTGTTCAGCTGCAGCAGTGACCTGGCAAGGAGCGGCATACACTGCACATAAGCGATGACCTGGAAAGACTTATGACATTTTAGTTTCATTGTCAATACTGATCGAAAGTTTCTGATGAAGTAATATAAAGAAATGCAGCCCACTATCACGGAGGTGTCATGCCATATGATCTCCTGGCATACACAAGGACTCAGAAACACAAACACTCACCCATTATTACCTTAAATATAAATCATATGAGCATGTTTTTGACGATGTAAAATTGACAAACAATTTCAATGTTCCTAATGTTTGCTACAATAAATTACACATTGGCCACTAGGGCTGAGTTAATAGGGCTCAGTGAAGTTAGGAGGCCTAAAGAAGCATATACAGTGCTAAAAAGCGGGCACGCCCTGTGCTACCGGGGCTTAGCAGAGAGACGAGAACTTGGAGTCGGATTCCTCATTAATAAGAATATAGCTGTTAACATACAGGAATTCTATAGCATTAACGAGAGGGTGGCAGGTCTTGTTGTGAAACTTAATATGAGGTACAAAATGAAGGTTGTACAGGTCTACGCCCCTACATCCAGTCATGATGACCAGGAAGTCGAAAGCTTCTATGAAGACGTGGAATCGGCAATGGGTAGAGTCAAAACAAAATACGCTATACTCATGGACGACTTCAATGCCAAGGTAGGCAAGAAGCAGACTGGAGACAAGGCAGTGGGGGAATATGGCATATGCACCAGAAATAGTAGCAGGGGAGAGTTATTAGCAGAGTTTGCGGAATAGAATAATATGCGGATAATGAATACTTTCTTCCGCAAGCGGGATAGCCGAAAGTCGACGTGGAGGAGTCCGAACGGCGAGACTAGAAATGAAATAGACCTCATATTCTGCGCTAACCCTGGCATCATACAAGATGTGAACGTGCTCAGCAAGGTGTGCTGCAGTGACCATAGGATGGTAAGAATTCGAATTAGCCTAGACCTGAGGATGGAACGGAAGAAACTGGCACATAAGAAGCCGGTGAATGAGTTAGCGGTAAGGGGGAAAATAGAGGAATTCCAGATCAAGCTACAGGACAGGTATTCGGCTTTAACTCAGGAAGAGGACCTTAGTGTTGAAGCTATGAACGGCAATCGTGAGGGCATCTTTAGGGATGTGCAATAGAAGTCGGTGGTAACTCCGTTAGACAGGATACCAGTAAGCTATCACAGGAGACGAAAGATCTGATCAAGAAACGCCAATGTATGAAAGACTCTAACCCTACAGCTAGAATAGAACTGGCAGAACTTTAAAAGTTAATGAACAAGTGTAAGACAGCTGACATAAGGAAGTATAATATAGATAGAATTGAACACGCTTACAGAAACGGAGGAAGCTTGAAAGCAGTGAAGAAGAAACTAGGAATTGGCAAAAATCTGATGTATGCGTTAAAAGAGAAAGCCGGCAATATCATTACTGATATGGATGAGATAGTTCAAGTGGCTGAGGAGTTCTATAGAGATTTATACAGTACCAGTGGCACCCACGACGATAATGGAAGAGAGAATAACCTAGAGGAATTCGAAATCCCACAGGTAACACCGGAAGAAGTAAAGAAAGCCTAGGGAGCTATGCAGAGGGGGAAGGCAGCCTGGGAGCATGAGGTAACAGCAGATTTGTTGAAGGATCGCAGGCAGATTGTTCTAGAGAAAGCGGCCACCCTGTATACGCAATGCTTCATGACCTCGAGCGTACCGGAATCTTGGAACAACGTTAACATAATTCTAATCCATAAGAAAGGGGACGCCAAAGACTTGAAAAATTTAAGACCGATCTGCTTACTGTCAGTTGCCTACAAGCTATTTACTAAGGTAATCGCAAATAGAATCAGGAATACCTTAGACTTCTGTCAAGCAAACGACCAGACAGGATTCCGCAAAGGCTACTCAACAATAGGCCATATTCACAGTATCAATTAGGTGATAGAGAAATGTGCGGAATACAACCAACCCTAATATATTGTTTTCATTGATGACGAGAAAGCGTTTGGTTCTGTTCAAACCTCAGCAGTCATGGGGGCATTACGGAATCAGGGTGTAGACGAGCCGTATGTAAAAATACTGATAGATATTTATAGCGGCTCCACAGCCACCATAGTCCTCCATAAAGAAAGCAGGAAAATCCCAATAAAGAAAAACGTCAAGCAGGGACATACGATCTCTCCAATGCTATTCACAGCGTGTTTACAGGAGGTATTCAGTGACCTGGATTGGGAAGAATTGAGGATAAATGTTAATGGAGAATACATTAGTAACTTGCGATTCGCTGATGATATTGCCTTGCTTAGTAACTCACAAGACCAATTGTAATGCATGCTCACTGACCTGGAGAGGCAAAGCAGAAGAGTGGGTCTAAAAATTAATCTGCAGAAAACTAAGGTAATGTTTAACAGTCTCGGAAGAGAACAGCAATTTACAATGGGCAGCTGGAAGTGGCAAGGGAATAAAGCTACTATATATGAATTCCCTATATACATATGCATATATATATATATATATATCTACAAAGGTGCAGCGGTGGCGTAGAGGTAAGCAGTTATATTTAATCCTAAAAATAAACATATACCTGAGCATCCAGATAATAAATCAAACTTGCGAAGTACTGAAATAGTCGCGAATTTTAAATGTCTGGGTGTCATCTTTTCCGCGAAAATGTCTTGGGATAATCATGTGAAAAATGTTCTAATCAAATTGGCCAAATAACAGGTGTAATAGGCTGCTTAAGTTATATTCTTTCTATGCGCATCAAACTCTTAGTATATAATTCCCTTTTTTCTTCACACTTGAACTATTGTCAGTTAGTGTGGGGAAACACGACATTCAACAATCTGGAGCATATTCACTTACTGCAGAAAAAATGTCTCCGACAAACATATAATGCTCCCTACACTGCACCTACAATAACTTTCTTCATGAACACTAGTGTAATTCTAGTGTCTAATCTATACAAATATCGATTAAGTCGTGTCTATAAGGCAGAAGTCTATAAGAATATTTTTAGTCTGCATAAACTCGCCCAATTGCAAACTTCAGCATCAAATTAAAGCACAAGACACTTCGAAGACTGGGCGGTACTGAGACCACAGTCAAACTATGGGAAACAGTGTCTGAGGTATACATTACCCACACTCCTAAACTATTACAATTCGGTTCGTTTCAGTCTTTTCTCTTCGTCTCTCAATGAGCACCGGCTATATGTATGTGATTGCTTTGTAATACTTGCATGACCATTCTATGTGTATTTTTCCATTGATGCTCTTTGTGACTTGTTCAGTAATGTATATGATGTGCAATATTATGTATGTGCGGTATACATGTGTATATTTCTAATGAATGACAGAATGCGATGCTGCCTCTGCCCAAATGAGGGATGGTGGACTTGTCAAGCTGTCCAATGGAAAGCTTTTTTTTTTCCACCATCCCCCATCTGTACCTTACAAGATGGAAAATAAACTTTCAAATTGTCAAGCGGTCTGTACAGCCCATAAGGATGCACGTGTGCCCTGGTGACTTCTAAACTACAATGTATTCATCTTCGCAGCTGCTTGGCAACGGAGGCGGCGAGCGGAGCGGACGCCTGTTTCTGCTTATTTCACAGGATTCCGCAGTATGAAGCGCTCGACCATTGAGACAGTCATCAGCAAGTTGGCTGACGTGGCTGCACTGTCATGCGGTGTGTACCGCTCACAAGGAAGCAAGTGTTTCCTGATTACTGGAAAAGGACAACGCAGCCATCGTCGCAGCTACTTGGAAGAGGAGGTGGCGAGGCGAGCAGACGCTTACTACTGCTTATTTCACAGGTTTGCGAAGTATGAAGGGCGCGGCCATTGAGACAGTCATCAGAAAGTTGGCTGACGTGGTGGCACTGTCAAGCGGTGTGTACTGCCCATAAGGATGCAAGCATGTCCTTGTGACTTCAAAACGACAACGTACCCATTGTCGCAGGCACTTGGCAGCGGAGGCGGCGAGTGGAGTGGACGCCTGTTTCTGCTTATTTCACAGGCTTCCGCAGAATGAAGCGCTCGGCCATTGTGATAGTCATCAGCAAGTTGACTGACGTGGCTGCACTGTCAAGCACTCTGTACTGCCTACAAGGAAGCACGTGTTTCCTGGTTACTGGAAAAGGACAACGCACCCATCGTCGCAGCTACTTGACAGCGGAGGTGGCGAGGCAAGCAGGCGCTTACTACTGCTTATTTCATAGGTTTACGAAGTATGAAGCGCGCGGCCATTGAGACAGTCATCAGCAAGTTGGCTGACGTGGCTGCACTGCCAAGCGGTGTGTACTGCCCATAAGGATGCAAGCGTTCCCTGGTGACTTCAGAATGACAACGTACCCATTGTCGCAGCTACTTGGCAGCGGAGGCGGCGAGCGGAGCGGACGCCTGTTTCTTCTTATTTCACAGGCTTTCGCAGTATGAAGCGCACGGCCATTGAGACAGTCATCAGCAAGTTGGCTGACGTGGCTGCACTGTCAAGCGGTGTGTACTGCCCATAAGGATGCACGTGTGCCCTGGTTACTTCAAAACGACAACGTACCTATCGTCACAGCTACTTGGCAGCAGAGGCGGCGAGCGGAGCGGATGCCTATTTCTGCTTATTTCACAGGCTTCCGCAGTATGAAGAGCGCAGCCATTGAGACAGCAATCAGCAAGTTGGCTTATGTGGCTGCACTGAATAGTGGTGTGGACCACCCACAAGAAAACACCTGGGCCATGGTGACTTCAAAAGGACAACGTACCCATCATCGCATCTACTTGGCAGCGAAATGCGCGTGCAGAGCGGACACTTACTTTGCTCATTTCACACATATCCACCGCATCAAGCGAGCCCATTGCGACAGTCATCGGCGAGTTGACTGACGTGGCTGCAATGTCAAGCGGTGTGGACCGCCCACAAGGAACCGAGCTCATGTGCCCTGGTGACTTGAAAAGGACAACGCACCAGTGGAGGCGGCGAGCAGAGCTCACGCTTATTTCTGCTTATTTCACACGTTTCCACAGTATTAAGCGCACCCATTGCGACAGTCATCGGCAAGTTGACTGAGGTGGCTGCACTGCTTAGTGGTGTGGACCACCCACAAGGAAGCAAGTGTGCCCTGGTGACATGAAAAGGAGAATGTACCCATCATCGATGCTACTTTGCAGCGAAGGCGGCATGCAGAGTGGACACTTGTTTCTGCTCCTATCACACGTTCAGCAGCATCAAGCGAGCCGATTGCGTCCGTCCTCGGCAAATTTACTTACGTGGCTGCTCTGACAAGCGGTGTGGCCTGCCCTCAATGAACAACGCGTGCTCTGGTGACTTCAAAAGGATAACGCACCCATCATCGCCACAGGGTGAGCAGGACGGCAAACAAAAAGTCGCAGTCGATTGCGACAGCGAATTCGTAGAGAGCTATACTAAATAATCATAGTAGTTTTATTGGCTGTATAAGCTTGCGAAGCTTCGCCTAAATACTAAATTAACAACCATAATATCAGCGCACACAGGAAAACATGAAATCATCACACTCGACGATCGCGCACACTTGGAGTTAAAACACTGAAGTGAGGAAGCGCAGCAGCAGCAGCAGCGAGCGAAGTGACCTTCGGGTTGTCGATCGCTTCAACGGAAGCATAGAGGCGAGTGTACAGCGCACGCAGTGCTGGGAGCTGTCGGTACACTTAGGATCTGTCTCTGAAGCAGACCGCTTTCAAGATAAAGCCCACGCGTTGCTTCCAGAGTACGGCGCCCGCTCCCCTACCTCGCGGCTGCCCTCCGTTCCCCGGATCCGGTTCCGTGCGCGCGACCGAAGACGGTGCATTTCCTCTCCGCTTTCTTCCCTCCGTTGAGCACTCGAAATGGAGCCAAGATCGTCCGCTGCCATTGCGCGCGGTTACGAAATACGCATTCGCTGCAGGAGAACAATGCCGCTATAGCATATAGCATATAGTAGGTAGCTATAGCTATAGCAAAACGCGCGTCCATTGCGGTATTCATCGGCATGCTGGCTGACGTGGTAGCGCTGGCAACTGGCGTGGGCCACATATAGAGAACCACGTGTGGCCTCCTGAGTGAAAGGACAACGTACTCATCATCGCAGCTACATGGCAGCGAAGGCGGCGAGCAGAGCGGACGCTTACTTCTGCTCATTACACCGGCTTCCGCAAAACCACGCACTTGGCCGTTGCGGCAGTCATCGGCAAGTTGTCTGACTTGGCTAAACAGGCAAGCGGTGTGGCGTGCCTACAAGGAACCACGTGTGCCCTGGTGACGTGAAAAGGACAACGCACTCATTGGTGTAGCAGGGCGAGCAGAACTGCAAAGAAAAAAGTAGCAGTTTTGCCCGAATGAAGATCGCAGCGATTGCGATAGCAAATTAATAGACAGGTATACATAATATAGTAGGTTTATCGGCCATATTAGTTTGGAAACATTCGCCTAATACCTAAATTAACAACCACGGTGACACGACCCAATCGGGCTCGTGAACAAGGGAGGGCTCGAGGCACCCTCCGATAGACAGACCCTCCGCAGCATGGTGGTGCTGAACGATGACTGACCGCCGAGCAGCCTTGCTCGTCAGTGTTTATTGTGGTGCGGTGACCAATGTTGCCTGCCGAGAGTGGCAGGCCATAGAGCCTGGCGGCGAACGAACAATATTCCTGAGGGGGCGTCACATGCTTGCTACACCCCAGTTTGTTTGTTAAATAAAATAAACAAAGATCCAACGTCCATGCTCAAAATACGAGGCTCTGCCTCCACCCTAGCTGGGTGGACGGTGCCGGCTATCCAGACCAGTAACGGTCCGGTGGCCTCCGCCGTCGAGTACTCCGCCTGGGTACCGGTGTTGATGGGTCAGGTGTTGCAACGCCGGGAGCTGCTTGAGCCAGCCTTGCTCCATCCGGAGGGTTCGTAGTAGTCCGCCTTGCGAGTGGTGCCGGGCTCGACACCGGTCCGAAGGGTGCCGCACCACTGGCTACGGTTGCCACCTACGAGGTATGTGGTGCTCCGCTGGAAGCGAATAGGGCTACCACTAGTCCTCCTGCGGGCTGGAACTACGAAGTGGCAGTCGAGGGTGCTGGCCAGGACCCGAGGCGAGGCCTGACATGGTCGGCGTGTCAGTGCCACATTGCTCCGTCTGGAATGCGCACGAGCAGCGATGAGGCGCTGGCAGGAGACACCACCTGTCCGGCAGACGAGGGTGGGCCCGGACGGCAGTTCCTGGCAAAAACTGGACCTCCGGACTCTGGCAAAGGTCCGGGACGATACCCTTGGTCAGCAGCCAGCTTCTGCTTCAGCTGCTTCAAGAGCACTGTGGATCGGAGGTCCGGATGCGAGACGTCCAAGGGTGCCTTGACCATCCGACCCAGCAGGAGCTCACAGGGGCCACGGCCAGTGACATCGTGGGGCGTGGTCCGGTACTGAAATAGTAACCGGCCAATCTGCGTCCGGAAATCCTAAGACTGGCTCTTCTTGAGCTTGTCGTTGATGGTTTGCAACACCCGCTCGGCTGCACCATTTGAAGCAGGGTGGTACAGCGGAACCATCAACCGGCGGATTCCGTTTTTCGTCAGCCAGGCCAGGTACTCTACGCTGGCAAAAGCAGGACCATTGTCGGATATGATGACATCCGGCAACCCCTGGGTGGCGAAGACCTGTCGTAGCGCTGCAATGGTCGCGCCTGCTGACGGAGTGGTGATAGGTAGAACCTCCACTCACTTTGAAAAGGCGTCCACCACCACCAGGAAGTAATGGCCCTTGAAGGGTCCCCCAAAATCCACATGTAGGCGGGACCAGGGTCTCTGTGGGAACGGCGAGGGGGTAATCTCCACATGAAGCGAGGCTCGCTGATGCTCCTGGCAGATTTGGCAGCTCTGCACCAAGTGAGCAATCTCCTGGTCCAGGCCAGGCCACCAAACATGGGACCGGGCCACCATCTTGGTCTTTTTTACGCCAAGATGACCCGCGTGCAGCAACTTCAGAACCCGGGACCGGAGACTTTGCGGGATCACCACCCTAGAACCCCACAGTAGGCAGCCCTGCTGCAAGCTCAGCTCAGCGGCCTTGTGGCTATAAACCTGTTGAACCAATTCCTCTCTACGGGACACTACCTTGACCACCTGAGACAGGACTGGGTACCGGCTGGTCGCTTGAGATACCGCAGATCTGGAGAGCACCTCCGGGTACGCGTGTTCCAGCATGAACACTTCAGCAGGTTCTGGAACAGCATCAGGCACCTCTGGCAGGGGCAGGCGGCTCAGGGCATCAGCAGGTCCCAGGCTCTTTCTCGGACGGCAAACCAGTTGGTAACTGTAAGCTGCCAGCCACAAGTCCCAGCGCACCACTCGAGGTGATGCCTGCGCAGGAACTGCCTTGTTAGGCCCCAGCAGCCCCAACAGTGGCTTGTGGTCCGTGACCGCCTCGAACTTCCGGCCCCACAGGTACAGGTGGAAGCGTTCGACACCGAACATGAGGGCCAAACCTTCCTTGTCGAGCTGGCTGTAACGTTGCTCCGCAGCATGAAGCCGTCGAGAAGCAAACGACATGGGGTGTTCCTGGCCATCTTTGCCTCGGTGTGCCAGGACGGCTCCCACACCGTACGGCGACGCATCTACGGTAAGGACAACAGGCTTAGCAGGATCGAAGTGCACCTGCACTGAAGCCTTGGTGATTAGCTCCTTGCTGTGCTGGAAGGCCCGGTCCAGCTCCTTCTTCCAGACCCATTGTTGCCCATCTCGAAGCAGAAGATGGAGCGGCTGTAAATGCTGCGACAGGTTCGGCAGAAAAATCCTGTAGAAGTTGATGGGGCCCAGGTAGCTCTGAAGCTCCTTCTTGTTCTGGGGCTTGGGTGCCTCGAGCACCGCATCAACTTTGCGGGGAGCCGGGGCTAGGCCTGCCTGGGAAATGACATATCCCAAGTACTCAACGCTAGGGGCTAGGAAAACGCACTTTTCCAGCTTGAGCTTGAGGCCGGAGTCCTGCAGTTATGCCAGGACGTTGTGGAGGTTCTGCAGGTGGTCCCCGTCGTCGCTGCCAATAACCAGGATGTCGTCCAAGTACACCGCCACAAGCCTCATGCCCCTGAAGAGGTTGTCCATCTCCCGCTGGAATATGGGTGGGGCCGGGGCCACGCCAAACGGTAAGCGCGTGTACTGAAAGAGTCCCAAAGTTGTCGATGTAGTGACATACTTCCGGGAGGCATCCTGGAGCACCAGCTGCTGGTAAGCATCTCTGAGGTCGAGCGTGGTAAACTTCTGTCCACCGGACAACGCTGACCGGATGTCTTCAATCCGGGGCAGCGGGTACTTCTCGACGGTAGCGACGGGGTTGATAGTAACCTTGAAATCTCCGCAGATCCTGACACTGCCGTTTAGCTTGAGGACCGGTACGATAGGAGCGGCCCTCTCAGATGTCTAGACAGGCACCAGGATGCCCTCTCGCTGTAACCGTGCCTCAGGGCGAACGGCCGTGGGCGAGGCTTGATAAACGTGGCCGGGCTCCCTCAGGTACATAGATGCCAGCCGTCGTGCCAGCAAATGCGCCCAACCCTGGCTGGAACAGGGACTTGAACTCAGTGAGGAGGATGGGGACGTCTTGCACCACTTGTAGGCTGGCTTCCTGGTACTCTGGTAGACGAATGCCCAGTGCATGAATCCAGTTTCGGCCAAGCAGCGTCGGCGACGACCCGTTCATTATGTAAAGGGGAAGGGTTGCTCCCTGTCGCCAAAGCGAACGCTGACCTCTGCCTGACGCTGGACCTGGGCGAGTTGTCCGGAGTAGATTCGCGGCATCACGCCCGAAGCCTCGACGGACACGCTGAGGAAAGTACGCGCGAAGAACATTGTTTAACTGCGCGAACAAACGGACCACAAAGACAGCATGGGACATGGACGGGCGCAGATGTGCAGCTGATGTTGTAAATCTGTTGCAATCTGCATCAGTTGCAAATCTGCGCCCATCCATGTCCCATGCTGTCTTTGTGGTCCGTTTGTTCGCGCAGTTAAACAATGTTC
Organism: Dermacentor variabilis; assembly: GCF_050947875.1. NCBI lineage: Eukaryota > Metazoa > Arthropoda > Arachnida > Ixodida > Ixodidae > Dermacentor > Dermacentor variabilis. The sequence continues at coordinate 27,924,382 of NC_134574.1, forward strand.
GCTACTATCTACCAACTCGCCCAAGAACAAGTTCTTCTAAATTATGCTTGAAGAGTTTCCCAGCCATTACTGACACGCTGGCCCCTGTGTCCAGCTCCATGGAAATGGGGTGCCCGCAGATTTCGACGGTCAGCATGTATGGCGGCACAGATGACGGTACAAAGCCTGTGTGCCACATGTCGAAAATCAGTGGGTCCTCTGCCGCGACGTGGAGCCTGGCCGCGGAAGAACTTGAGCTTGCTGCTGCACGCTCCCGCCGCGTACCCTTGCGACGCCTACCCTGGTTGCGTGCTTGTGTGGTACCTGGGCTTGAATCAGGCTGCTGCTGCTGTTTGCTGTTCGTCCTCCCCCTTCGGCATACACGTGCCAGGTGCCCAGTTTTCCCACACGTAAAGCATTGTGCTTGAGACAACTGGCACTGTGAGGGAGAGTGGGCACCACGACAGCGACCGCAGGTACTGCCCTTTGTCGCCAACTCGTTGACCGCCGCTTACGCCGATGGTGAGCCAGTCGCACTAGAAATCTCGCCGGCGTCCTTTGCGGCAGCTTCCACTGCCAGCGCTGCTTTCACGGCGTGGTCCAGCGACGGGTCGTGAAGCTTCAGGAGTCGAATCTGCATGGCCGGTTTGTTGATTCCGCAGACGATACGGTCCCGGAGAAGCGAGTCCAGTTGTTCCCCGAAGACGCAGGCACTCGCTAACCCTCGTAGCGCAGCAACGAAGTGCCCGAGGGTCTCTCCTTCCAGGCGGCTCCGGTTGTTGAAGTGGAAACGCTCCATTAGTGTGGACGGTATTGGGTTAAAATGCGAGCGCAGTATGGCAAGCAGTTCACCCAGCGTCTTAACGTGCTTCGTGGCTGGCTTGAGAAGGCCGAGCAAGAGGCTGAAGACACGGGTCCCGCAGCTGGCCAGGAAAATGTCGCGCTGGTTGGCCTCGGGTTTGTCATTTGCCCGGAAGAACACGTGGACTTGCTCCTCGTAAATTAGCCAGGCGGACCCATCTCCCTCGAACGGCTCTAGCCTTCCGTAGAGCGGCATTGCGACAGCAACGGGGGCGGTGTTTCTCCACTCACGGCGGCGTGGGATGTTCCGTGGGTACTCGTGGCCAGTGTCACGATCGCCTGACGTGTGACGTGTGTGGTGATGTGATCGCCTGGTCTGTTCGTTCACCGTCAGGCGAACGAACACACCAGGCGATCATTATGCCTGAGGGGGCGTTACATGCTTGCTACACATCGCGTCAGCGCGCACAGGAAAACACGAACACATCACACTCGATCATCGCGGACACTTGCAGCTAAAACGCTGGCGTGAGGGAGTGCAGCAGCAGCAGCTAACGAAGTGGCATTCGTGCTGTCGGTCGCTTCACCGCAAACTTAGAGGCGAGAGCACCGCACACGCAGAGTTAGGTACCGTTGGCCCATTGAGGCTCTGTTCTTGAAGCCGACCGCTTTCAAGAGAAAGCCCACGTATTGTTGCCAAAGAACAGCAACCCACCTACTCCCCCCTCCCTTTACCCGGTTCCGGTTGCGTGCACGCGACCAAATGGGCCACTTCCTGCCCGCTTTCGTCCCTCCCTTGAGCACGCGAGATTGAGCCAATATCGTCGGCTGCCATTGCGCGCGGTCGCGAAATACGCATTTGCTGCCGGAGAACAATGCCGCCGCCCTTGCTTCCATCCCCCTCATCCGCCCACGGCCTTTCGTGCGCCACATTGAGCCGCGATCATCAGCTCGCTCTGCGCGGTTTCACTCGCGCGTTCAGCATAAGGCGCGTGGCGATGGTGTTATCGTTCGTGGACTTTACACGAGACATCCCGTCCACGCGTACGCCGACGACGAAAATGCGCGTTTAATGTCCATTTAATTCCTATCTCAATTAAAAGTGGAAGACGGTAGGAAACGTGATCTATAAGACTCATAGTGGGGTTTTTATCTGCGCAGAGCAGTTTGTCTCGCAAATACAAATGGCGTTTACGCACGTCGTCAGGAACGCAATAACACGCCTTTGTTTGATATATTTCACATCAAGCTGCTTCACTCAGGTTTCAACAAGAATCATCAAAGTGAATTGAAGGATTTCTACTCAATAGATTATTTATGAACACATCATCGGTGCGCAATTTCATATGTTATCAAGAATCCCAGCAGAACGTACATCACTCAATCATATCTAGCGCTTGCTAACAAAACTCTCTTAGTTGTCTCGCCAATACTCTTAAAGTTCTAAGACCTACCTCCTTATCTTACACAGTGGACATTCAGACCCGTTACATTGGGACCATTCACAATACATGTAGCCGTTTCAGCTAAACGAGATAGTTCGAAGGACACTTGCAATAGCGATTGGCGGGAGGAATACACAAAACACTTTTCGCACAGCAAACGTCTTGGGAACGTACCCAGCCTAGACCACGTCTTCTGCCTCTATTCACGGTAAATTCAAATGACTGAGTTCATTTGCAAAGTCGTTGCACCGCATAGGAGTTGTTGGCGCGAAACGAAAATTACGTTGCTAGAGCTAAACGCTTTTGTCGCTTATGTGAGCAGGATCAGAACCTTTCCATTGGCTGCCTTTAAGCTTCGCATGAACACTTTCCGCACGGTAAATCTACATACGTAATGTAGAGACGTGGCAGGTGGAACTGGCCCAGTGAATGTTTTGCTTTATTGAAGCAGACAAAAATATAATGGCAAAACACTACTAATTCTTCTCTGCATTTTTTTTGCAGGACAAAGCCATATTTTGGGCCTGTGTGAGTATCCTTCGACGTACGTAAGTTAACACGTGTCACTACGAAATTAGTAGCCATAATTTTCTAGATATGTCTAGTATGGGCTACCACGCTGAATGGTAGGCGCTGCCCCAGTGCTGCGAACCTCCGAAGCCAGTTTCCTCCTAACTTGGGGAAAAAAGTTCTCTAGGGCTTTCTATGTTTTGATAAAATGTGGATTACATTTTCATATTATTTTTCGGCAGAGTTAAATTTGTCGGTTGATTATAAAAGATCACTGACAGTGGCGATATTCGCTAATGCGAAATTTAAGAGCGGCTCTATACATTTTGCATTTCGCGATATATTGGCTGTCGCGGAGAATCTGTCTCGTGCGGCGCGTTGCCAACGGACCCAATGAAGCACGACTGCCTCGCGCTACACTGGCGACATCTCGTAGCCATCGTAGCCGCACTAAACTTTTAATGTTTTCGCAATGCCCTCCCCCTCCGCTTTCGTCCTCGGTCTTTCATTGCCTGCTATGCTCCGAGTTTGCTCCTTCATCCTTCAATGAGCTCGTCCGCTCGGTTACGCCCACGCTCACCGAAGCAACGTGCGCCTCAGAGCCGTGCTATGATAGACTGCAAATTTTATACTTTACACTTTTTTTCGAAGCTTGTTTTCGAATAATGAAACAATGAAGTATATGTAGCCATGCGAAAATACTGACCGAATGCAAGTACTATGCAAAGAATATTGGTCTGCTTAAGACATTATTTGTCGTTGAAAGTTCTTTTGTTCGCCGAGCAACGAAACAATAATACGCTCAACGTTATTCGAGTGGAAAGAAATTTTGCAGGCAGGCTTTCTTAACAGAATATAATCAATGTCAAAGCAGTGTGCCAGGTGGCGATACCAACGTAAAAATGTGAATATTTTTTGCATGACGTGTACTGACGTAGCACCACCACACATGCTTATACGTCATTTGCAGCGAATGACGCAGATACACGAGGGATTTCTTATACTTACTCTTAAGCAAAACTCGCACAGACATATGACCACTGGAACTCTGTCCGAGGTTCCCCTGCCAAGAGGCGGTACCCACTGAATTTTGGTACATGCATGGACAGCTGGCTGTTTAGTGCTACGACAACGGGGTCGTGTTCGGCGGTATGCATGTGTTCGCTCAGGTCCTAAATCTCTAATACTGCTTTGTTTCATGCTAAGATATGTGGCGACACACTCCGCGCATATTTCTGCGCACCCTCCGTCTTCTTATCCTCTGGCCCAGCATAACACAGCTGCACGCTGGACTGCATGGTCGATAAAACATAGCGCCACCACCACGTCACCCGAGGTAGCGTCACCGACGGTGGATATAAAAACAGGCTGCCTGGCTGAGAAAGACGGCCTTCTACCTTCCGCTACTGGGACGAACGTAGCGTTGGTATGCTCGTCGGCTGCCATCGTTAGTGGAATAAAGAAGCGTTACAGTTTTTATGTTGGGATTCGTCCTTCGGCAGACACGACGAACAAGAACGCATCGCCATGGACGAACAAGACGCCCTTCAACGACAGCTGGAACTTCTCAACAGACAGCTTCACGCACAGCAAGAGGTGATCCAGAAGCAAGAGTAAAAGCTTCAGGAACGGCACGACCAACCCGATGGTTCCGTGCAGCAGCATCCTGCCGGCTCCGACGAGGACATCAGAACCCCGGCAGATGGTATACCGCACGCTGCCCCACACGGCGTGTGGCGTGTCGCTGTCGAGCTTCAGCCGAGTTCTCCCTCGCGCACATCACACAAGACCGGACCCGCTACGATTATGTCGTCGCCCACCTCGATGCCCGCTACGCCAGCGAGGTCCGGGATATCCTAGCCAACCCACCAACGGCCAACCTTTGCGAACACCTCAAGACGGAACTCATTCGCCACCTGTCACTCTCGGAAGACCAGAACGTGCGACAACTTCAGTCCGCAGAACTTGCCGAGCGCAAGCCTTCGCAGCTCCTCCGCCACATGCTTGCTCTCGCGGGCAACATGGAAGTCCAGGATTCCTCACTGAGAGCACTTTGGCTTCACAGACTTCCACCGCTCGTCCAAGCGATTATGCAGGCTCCAGCTTACGCTACCTCTCGACCAACTCGCCGGGATCGCTGATCGCGTCATCGAGGTCTCTTTGCCGCCGTTGTCGCCCACCGTCCAGGCTGTCGCCGCACCGCTGAACACCATAGAGCTTGCGCGGCGTATCGACGATATCAACCGACAGCTCAGCACCATTCAACGATGCCTGGATCAACACTTGCCGACGCGCCACTCGCAAAGCCGTGACAAAACACTACTCCGTCGCAGCAGCCTGGTGACGACGACCGGTGTTACTACCATAGACGCTTCGGGGACAGAGCACGGCAATGTCGACCACCCTGCTCCGCTATAAATCAGGGAAACGCCAACGGCAGCTCGTAGCCACGGCTGCGAGCTGCCAACCTGGAGGCCGTCGCATCTTCGTCACCGGCCAAGTTACAAAGCAGCGGTTCCTTGTCGACAGCGGTTCCGACATTTGCTGCTAACCGCGAGCCCACCTTCAAGGTCCCCGTCCTTCTACGTCTTTCGAGCTCAAAACTTACGGCTTACGGTCTTTCGATCAAAACTTACTGCTCGCTCTGCCTGCACGTCCAGCTTAAAAACCTACGCCATGACCTTCATTGGAATTTTGTCATCGCCGACGTCACAGAGCCAATCATCGGCTCAGAGTTTTTGGCACACTACAACCTCCTTCCGGACTGCCGCCACGAACGTCTCATCGACGCGACAACGGGACATTCTGCGCCAGGACAGTGAACGACTACCCACCAGCCAAGCATAAAAGTGCTCAGTGTCGAACATATTTCGCCGTTCCACGCCATCCTCGCCGAATTTTCCGGTTTGACGCGTCCCAGCGGGTTGGCACGCGACGTGCAGCACACCACCTTGCACTACATCCGGACCACCCCAGGCCCCCCGGTTTTCTGTCGCGCCCGTCGCCTTGCCCCGCACCGCATGCGCATAGCCAAAGCAGAGTTCGAAGCCATGCTCCGGGAGGGAATCGCCCGCCCCTCCGACGGCCCATGGGCCTCGCCACTTCACCTGGACCCTAAGAATACCGAAGGCTGGCGGCCCTGTAGGTACTACTGTGCCCTCAACGCCCGCACAATTCCGGACAAGTACCCCATTCACCACATACAGGACTTCGCCCATTGCATTTCCGGCTGCCACGTTTTTTCCGTGCTTGACTTGGTCAAGACCTACAAGCAGATACCCGTCAATCCGGACGACGTCCAGAAAACTGCAATTATTACTCCTTTCGGCTTGTTCGAGCTTCCTTTCATGAGCTTTGGCCTGAGGAACGGTGGAGAAACCTTTCAACGCTTCATCGACGAAGTCGTCCGCGGCCTCGACTTCTGCTTCGTGTATCTTGACGACATATTGGTCTTTTCCCGCAACACCGACGAACACCACAGGCTCCTTCGTCTGCTTTTCCAGCGCCTCGATGACCACTGCTTACTCGTCAATGTCCCAAAGAGCACGCTCGGCGCTTCAGTCGTCATATTCCTCGGCCATGAAGTCTCATCAGAGGGAACTCGACCGTTACCTCAACGCATCTCATACATGCAAAATTACACTCAACCAACCACCGCTAAAGACCTTCGCTGTTTCCTCGGCATGATTAACTTTTACAGGCGTTTGTTGCCACACGCAGCTGACTACCAGGCTCCCCTCCATGATGCCTTGGCTGGTCTACGAGGAAACCAACCAGTCACTTCGACTCCGGCTTTAACGGAACTTTTCGAAAAATGCAAAGCTGCTCTTTGCACCGCCACACTTCTCTCCCATCCTGTGCCAGACGCTCCCTTGGGACTCTTCACGGACGCCTCTAGCATCGCCGTGGGCGCCGCCCTTATGCTGCACGTAGACAACACCTGGCATCCCTTGGCGTTCTTCTCCAAGAAACTATCAGCTCGCAAAACGAACCCTTCTGCGGCCAGTCCCACCGACGAAACCACGACTCCCGCACCGTCGAGTTCGCCAGCTTCTGGCGAACTTCTGGCGATATACGAAGCAGTTCAGCACTTTCGCCACATTCTCGAAGCACAACACTGCACTATCTACACCGACCATAAACCTCTGACCTACGCCTTCTCTCAGCGCCGCGACAAATTCCCGCCGGTCCAGCAGAACCAGCTCTCGTTCATCGCCCAGTTTGCCACCGACATCCAACATGGCAGCGGGAAGGACAACATGGTCACCGACGCGCTTTCACGTGTGGCAGCTATTAGCCCTTCGCAGATAACAGCTGATGTGCTAGCCGAGGCTCAGACCACCGACGCTGAACAGCAGGAGCTTCTTAAGGGCAGGTCCTCGCTACAGCTGCAGCAAGTCCCCATGCCTGAATCGACAAAGACTATCTACTGCGACACATCAACAGCACGTAGCAGGCCTTACGTGCTCCTTTCCCATCGTCGTGGCCTCTTTAACCAGCTACATAATCTTAGCCATCCCGGCATACGCGCCTCTGCACGCCTCGTGGCTGACCGCTATGTCTGGCCTTCCATGCAGCGGGATTGCAGCACCTGGGCGCGCTCCTGCATTCAATGCCAGCGCGCTAAAGTCACCAGGCATGTCACTTCACCACTCGGCGCATTCCCCCAGACCACTGGTCGGTTTCAACACGTCCACCTTGATATTATAGGGCCCTTGCCTCCAGCTGGACGCTATCGCTACTGCCTCACCACCATCGGTCGGTACACTCGATGGCCTGAGGCATGGCCCCTCGAGGGAATCACTGCGGAAGACATCGCTTCGGCCTTTTTGGCCGGCTGGATTGCCCGCTTCGGGGCCCTTCGCCGCGTCACCACCGACCAAGCACGACAGTTCGAATCGCACCATTTCCGGCTGATCGGGCTGACCATCGGGTTCGAACGCTCGCGGGCCACCAGCTACCACCCATGTGCCAACGGGATGATCGAAAATTGCCACCGACAGTTCAAACAGCCATCATGTGCCACCCGGACTCAACCTGGCCTGAAGCCATCGCAGCCGTCACCGTAGCTCTTCGCGCCACCTTCAAGCCCGACATTCAGGCAACACCCGCAAAGCTGGTCTACGGGGAACCCCTCCGTCTCAGGTGAATTTCTCGCTGCACCGCCATCCACCACCGCGACGTCAGATCCCCCCTATTTCGTCGCCCGGCTCTGACGCACTATTGCTACCCTCAGCCCATCACCTGCAGCTCACCACTGTAAGACCGCCCCCTTCGTCTTCAAGGATCTCGCAACGTACTTGCACACTTTTCTCCGCGACGACACCGTCCGCCGGCCTTTACAGCTACCTTACAGCGCACCCTACCCAGTTCTCCGTCGCGACGACAAAACCATCCCCCTGCGCATTAAAGGGAACGCCATCCGCGTCTCTAACGACCGTCTGAAGCCGGCCTACACCGATTCCGCCGGACCAGGGAATACCAGTACACCCACAGACGTTCATCCACGACCGCCGACATCGCAGCCTGCTTCTGTCACTACACGCAGCGGACGTCGCGTACGCTGACCAGATTTTTTTAAGCCCTGAGGGCTCTCCACTCCGCGGGTGGGGGGGGGGGGTGATGTGGCGATACACTCCGCGCATATTTCTGCGCACCCTCCGTCTTCTTATCATGTTGCCCAGCATAACACAGGTGCACGCTGTACTGCATGGTCGACAAAACATAGCGCCACCGCCACGTCACCCGAGGTACAAGGTCGATTTAAATAGGTCGCGAAGCTTCGGGCGAAGAGCGGTTCAGTACAGATTGTCACCGAGATCAGCATGGGGGGTTATGGGAGCAGCGATTGAAGCGCGACTATGTTTGGAGGGAACAAACATTCGGAAAGAAAAACGCGTTTTTTAATTCAAGCGAGACACAGTTAGACTCATTCAACGAAAATAAAATCCCTAGTCATTTTTATATATTCGTGACGAGTTAAGAAAATACAAGTTTAATTGTATTATTATTGATCAATGCATTTCTTTTCAGCGCCCATCGCTACAGGGGGCGTTGACGCCCCCTGTAGCGATGGGCGCTATCACTACGCCGCTATCACTCGCAATGCAATGCACGTCTTGAAATGGGCAAAAAGGCGCACTCGTAAAGTTCACCTGTTGAAATACGCCCCCCTCACAGTTTGTGCTTTCTTGCTTGTCGAAGTTTGTCTGAATTTGGTGACGCGGGTAGCTTCATCGCTTCTTAATCCGTTCAGTTAAAAGGAGTGGGTTACGACCGCCAGATAATTGTGTAGTTGTTTTCGTGAGACTGCGCTGGCCGACGGGCTTGGCATCCGACAATAGGATCAGCACTCTACACCTAAAGCTTTCGTCGGCCTCCAAAGAAAGTATGTTCTGTGCAGGGATGCGATTTCGACAACCGTACGGCTGGCCTCTTCCTGCATCGCTTTCCACGCTGAAAGCTCGAAACGCCCATCAAGTCGAATGGCGGGGCATTTGAATATATAACTCCAAAGGAAGGACAACAAAACAAATTTCGCGCCTTCGAAAACAAAATGACGTCACTTCTGCTTTTAAAGAACACGGCGTCACATTATTTTTTTCTTCCGCCGGAAGTGTTCCCACCACATACAGATGGCGCTAAGCCCCATGAACCGCCGATGGACCGCCATGTTTTGAACGTATGGGCTCCTATGGAAGCTTCGCTACCAGGTATATTTACCTTGCGAGGTATGCGTCACCGACGGTGGCTATTAAAACAGGCTGCCTGGCTCAGAAAGACGGCCTTCTACCTTCCGCTACTGGGACGAACGTAGCGTTGGTAGGCCCGTCGGCTGCCATCGTTAGTGGAATAAAGAAGCGTTACGTTTTTATGTTGGGATTCGTCCTTCGGCAGACACGACATCCCACAAATATATGTTTATCGCGCTGGTTACAGATAAATATTTCATTGAGTATGCACCGACACAGTCCACCCAGCTGGAGGACTGAATGGCAAAATCGTAGTACCAGTGCTCTCTTAAACAACCAGGGCATTCGCACCCTGTAGTTTACCTAGCGAGATGCGTTCACAATGCGGCAATGCAGTTAAGTCACAGTTCGCATACTAGTGCGAAAGTAATTCTCAGCGACTGATAGCTAAAGACAGCTGTAATGTAAGCCTTTCCAGTGGGGCAACATCTCTGCGCAAAATTTCCCCAGCTTTGGACAAATGTTTTTATTTAATTAAATACGCTATAAAATTCCTTGAGCTACGGAAACATCATAGGTAAATAAAAGTGGGCGGAATAGCTAGCTGCAGGTAAGAGCTGAACTCACATATTCCGTATAAAACATGCAGTACTTTACCAATAAGCTACCCACTCTCTGGCGCGCTTCTTGGGCATTTGCGTTTGTTTAGAAGGTTAGCCCTTGGAGATTAAGCCAGCGACGCTCATGGTCTAGCACGCGGATATGTGACGTCCTTTTAAACGCAGGCGTCACTTGGGGACGTACACAAGGTGACGCTAAACACACCTGACAGGTACACAAATGACGTAGTTTCAACGATGTTGTACCAACTGGCCTTGTTCTTCGCTCAGATGAGCTTGCACACTAGATAAGTATGGGTGGTCCTATCATGCTAGAACGCTATATCAGGTGCTGCGAGCACGCGTAATGTGACGCCAGAAGCACATCGAAATGCAGAGTGAAAAGCTAGGTATCTGGTGCAGGGAGCTCTACGGCGCAGGACACACTGCTGTTTCCGAGGTACCACAAAGAAAACATCGCTAAATGTCTTGTTACTCTCCAAAATCCTCTCACCCCTCCAGAGAAGCCGCGATATTAAGCCTGCATCCTACATCCTCGGCCTTTCTTTCTTTTAGCCTGGTTTTGCCATTGCTGCTGAAAAAAGGACTTATGAGTGCATCCTATACTTGTACAAAACCGAATACTGTCACAGACGCAGCAGCATGTTCCGCGTGCGCTGGGATGCTTGCAAATGGAGTGGTCATGACGGAATGTCTCCTAAGCGCCCGACAGAACTACAGTGCACACGAAAGTATCATCATAAACTAAAATAGTACGACATTCACGTTCTGTAACTAAACAATAATTCCAAGATTGTAGGCGATTGAGAACCAGACCGTTCTATATAGCTAAATTCATGTATTTCACTGAAAATAAAAGTTATTTTGCTCAATTCGACAAATCGCTCATACCATCTCCGATCGCACGCTCGGCACTTTCTTATTATTTTTATAGGGTTTTACATGCCGAAACCGCGATCTGATTATGAAGCAAGTCGTAGTGGGTGGGAGACTCGTTAAATTTTGACCACTTGGGGTACTTTAACGCGCATCTAAATCTATGTACACGAGTGTTTTCGCATTTCGCTCCTATTTCAATGCGGCCGCCGTGGCCTGGATGCGATCCCGCGGCCTCGTGCTGAGCGCCTCAACACCATAGGCATTAGGCAAGAACGGTGGGTGCTTCTTTATTCGAGCATGTCAGCGCCAGACATTGTAATATCATCGTATGCAATAATGGCATTTGCTCACGCAAAAGTGGACCACCTTTAGCACCAACTTCCATTCTCTCGACAAATGGTAGTGCCTTCCACATCGTTTCCTGACACAGCCGCTCCCACTCACCAGCAACCAACCGTCCTTCTACTGGCCTGACAACTGGACCTGCTGAAGCTCGTGGTGGAGTGCATAATGTTACTGTTGCGAGGGCTGTCCTCCAATCTTTAAAGCAAGTGCACAATGCGTACGTCTATATATTCTAAAATGTAATCTTCGCCGCCTGCCGAGGATGTTAAACAAACCTCGCAAATGGGTTCGCGTCAAACCACATCCTTCACGAGCTGTGTGGCATTAGGGACTAAGTTCCACATTATCAAGCCGTCTTTCAGTTCATATGCTACTCCAACCATGGAGGATCGGCGCTCTGTCCACCGGAATAATCCACTGCATAAAGCCGCCAGATGCAGTATCTTCAATGAAAAACTAAATATAACACAAATAAAACTTCGTGCTAGCGACGCACAGCATGATTTCCCAAGCGGTTTAGGCGGTTTCGAGGACAAAATGTTCCAGGCAAAGTAAAGTCACCAAACAATGCTTACAAAATGCCCTTATTAAGGCTTCTTTAATGCGAATGCCTCAAATGCCTCTGTTTGTGAAATACACACGAGTGGTGAGCGCAGTAGGAGCTTGTTCTGGAAGTCGATAAAACTTAGGTAGTACATGGTGTCTGCAGAAAGTATATTCCAGTTTTTCAGGGGCCGCACCATAAAGGATGCAAATAATATGTGGTTCGGACTTACGACTTGACCACAGTTGTGATGAAATGGTAGATTGGCCACGTCGCATGCAGGCGGCACTGGGATTTCAATTCACGTGCCGCCGGAAATCGACCAGTTCTCTTTATTTCCAAATAGGTATAGACCAACCGCGACATGCTGTTTACGTGTTTGTATAGTTTCTCATCTAGAAAGATGTCCCATGGAGATTTGGGAGGGCCTCTAGGTGCCCGTTGTCCCCACCACAGCTTTGGTAAAATAGTCGAGTACCTATCGCTGCTGCGCGAGGTGGACGACTGCTGCTTCCGGGTACCTACGCGTAAATTATTGACACACGCGCTTGTTCACCTTTCTTGGGTAACCGCTTTTCATGGGAATGAGGGATGGATGTTCGGGGCTGGCAGTGGTCCTGGATGGCGCCCTTTGGTAGCCCGTGTAGACTATGGAAACGTGAAGAAAGATCCAGCCTCCTGTGGAGGACAGCGTTTATTTCCGCAACAGAGCGTGGGGCCACGCTGCGCCCAGAGAACTCTCCCCCTCTCATCATGAGCGGCCATTATTAAAGGCTTCTTCTAGCTTAGTCAAACAACCCCAACAAAAAAGCATACATTCTTTGAATGTGCGGGCTTTCACCCGCCTTTGCGGCAGCGACACTCCATTTCGTTGCACCCCTGAAGCATTTCGAGTTACTCGCTACCGGTAGCCACTTGCCTACTTGCCGAAACAGTTACTGGCTAGTAGTACTGCGCAGCAACAAATGTTGAAAAGCAGCACCTAGTGGAATTTCCTTTCTCCCTTAAGGTCCCACCACCACGGTTCACTTCCACGAAACAGTTCCCGCGTTGCTTTGTCAGTGCTCTGCGCACTGTCTGAGCTAACGCCGTCACGGCTATCAAAATAATTTTCCTCACAGCCCCCGTGTGCATTGCTGAATGGCCTTTGTGCCGCTGCAGCTGAATGCAATACTTAGAAGACTGCTCAGAAAGGACTGCAAACCGTAGCATATACCTCAACTAGTAAACTCTCCAGCTGACTACCGGCTTACGAACATAAAACATCGTAGCTCAGCGCAGGTTGCGCTTGGATGTACCTGTAGTTTCCCTGATCTTATTCAAGATTCTATTCACTGTATTTGGTCACCGAACCATGTGTAGTCTGATTGTATGCACGCCAAAAGTTGTGTTGTACTCCCTGGAAGACATGCGGGCACTAACGGTTACGCTCGAACTGCTCCAGCCTTCGACGAGTAAGGCACAAGTCCGACGCACTTGACCCACTCATCACATTTTCGACAGTCGAGGACTGCACTCTCCGCCATCGCAGTGCTTCTAGTGGAACGTGAATTTAGGGTGCAGGTTCCCCAAACAATGAGTTTCGTGATTCGGGATTTTGCTACTGCCTTATTTCAACGTCACAACAATGTGACAGTTGGTGGACGTGTTTCGTTATGAAACACGTCCCTGCAAGCGAAAGATCTGAACACGTCGACAACGTCGGGCCGCGTCATTTAGCTAGCCACAGGAGGCATAAAAACTGCCGGAGCAAAGACTTCTACAGGGAACTTCCAAATAGATCAAAGCCAAGCCAATAGACGAAATCGTAGCACGCGTGTCTCTCATCGTCTTGCAATAAATCAGAAAGCAAAGCCGCGCACCTTTCGCAGATAATCGGCTGAAGACCGATTTTCAGTATACATAAGAAACAGTTGCGATGTTTAGGAACTGGCACTCTCAGAACAAGTTGTGCAATGCAAACTACTCCTGGGATGATACCACGGGGACCTGCTTTGGGAACCGGGAGACAACACAGACGACATGGAGCCGGTTTTGCAACGGCTTCCTGCAGAGATTTAAGAGCGTCCTGCGCAAGCAAACGTCAGAAGCTCTGCAAGAGGCCCGACTGAAGCTTTCTAACCAGAACGTCGTCATTTACACGAAAGAGATGACCCGTCAGCTCCGCCATGATGACCCGAATATGTCCGAGGAAAAGAAAGTTTGTTTCCTCAGGTGGGGAATAAAGCAAGAACTCTTCGCTGCATTAATTCGCATCCCAAGAACCAGGTAAATAATTCTCAGCGGAAGCCAGCGCCACTTAGAATACGCTAGAGATGCGCATTAAGCAATATCAACGCCAAGAATTCAACGCCAAGTCCAAGCACATGGCTGCAACGAGCACAGAGAAACCACCAGGGTCGTCATGCATGAAGAATTGCGTCAAATAATCGCCGAGTCGCACGCTGAAATGGCCTCGATCACCGACATCGTGAAAAAGAAATTCAGTGGTCACGGTTGGTTCCCTTTGTACAGCCCGAATTGCCGCAGCCCCAGCCTCGGGCAGTGACCACCACCGCCGTCAGCAGCTGTTAGCTTCCTTCTTTGCACGCACGTGTACTTGTTATCCTTTTCCGGTGATCTCTTTTCACTGGCTAAAAAAAGGCAAACCTTATCGCTCAGCGCAAGACGCGCATGCGTGTATTCGAAGTTTCCCGAGGGGCATCGATGGCTCTATCCATTGTCTGGTTGCCACAGGCTCTTGTGTAATCTGATTCTATGCTCGAGGTGAATTTTTATTGTTTCCTGGAAGATACGTGGGCACCATAGAGCACGCTGGTATCTACGCTGAGTCATGCATAAAAGCGGTCGCGATTGACGCACTGATGAGATTTCCGGCGTCCGCCGACTGTGCTCGCCGCTGTCTTCGTGCCTTAGGTGTAACCGGTTTTCTGTGCACAGGTTCGCCCTATAAAGCATTAGTTTCGCGATTTACAGTTGCTAGAGCGAAGCTATTGGGTGTTCTTTCCAGTGGCGAGCATGGGCTTCCACGTAGTCCCTCGTAACGGAGCGAACGAGAACAGCGTAGCACGAAGCCAATGCCGAGTGCTTGGACCTTTATGGCCCCTTGGCGGAGGCAATACACCTCTTTGGCCTTCACGTAAACGGCACCTCCGGGCTCACCCAATATGGGGAAATGGGAAGCTGCCCTTTTCTTCACTTTAATCTTCATTTTTCCCACTTCCACTCTTTCCGGTCGTCTTTTCGCTTCCTTTTACTTCCAGTTCTCCAACAAGTGTTAACATGGTGGGATGTAACCAACCTTCATTACAGCACATACGGGTATGACGATAATGCGTTGTTGGCATGGTGGCGCTGCCCCCCCCCCCAAACACGCACACCCTGCCATATCCGTTTGTTGTGCTTAGTGATTGGTTACAGGCATCGTCGCCGAATAAACTACACACTTTATGGAACCTCAAACGCCTTCTGAACTGAGTGCCTCTCAAAGTGGTGGTGCACCAATGCAGCATTCGAGCTTTTTTGCGGCAGCAATTATTGGGAAACTGACCGCAATTATGTCTTCCGAGATTTTAGACGTATGGTTTAGCTCTGTATCGATTCCGATTTCAATAGCAATGCTTTCAATTTTTGTTTAGCTGTCAAAATGTTCAACTACGTTTTCTATAGTGGACTAAAAATCGTGTAATATTTCATTTCTAAACGTGCCGTACATACAGGCGTAGTAAATTGTGGATGGCAGACTTTTTACCTGGAAAATCAGGAAGCTTTTCCAAGAACCTAAGGAAGGCTGAATTAGAGCATGCAAATAAAAAAAATGAAGCGATCAGAGCTGTTCTTATTGAATCGTCTGCAGTCATATGGCAGTTTTTCTCCGTTACACACAATGTCAGGCAATGATACTATACATAAAGTTAATTTTTTTTGTTTACATCGTGAAGTGGACATAAAAATACTGGATCACACACTCGATCAAATGCATCAAATTACAATGAGCAACAAGAAGGCGCGGTAAAGCGCGTGGCAACATGTCATAAACAAAAGAAAGAATGCGCATACGCGCTGCATGTTTTTCCTCTAAAACATCGCCTGTGAGAGCCACACAAAAGGTGTTGTCAGCAGCTTCACGCACGTAAGGGTGAAAAAAGGCTTGTACGGCCCGCGCGCAATTCCTGTACAACATCAACCTTGAGCAGTAGGCTGTTGCGAAATCCGAGCAGAACATATTGAATACATCAAAGTTTCATAATGTTAAGCTTGCACTCTTGATCAAAACCGATTATTATAACGATTTTTGGTGAAGGCTTACGCACCATGTACCATGTAAAAAATATCCACATACACGCTGCATACTGTTCCTCTAATACAAAGACAAATATGGACAAATGGTAAAGGACACAATGTAACTTCAGAAAGGCTGTAGTTTAAGAACAATATAATATAACGCAGCTTTACACCAACCATTATCCTACTTGTACAGAATTAAGTCCACGCCTTTAAAAATTATCGAAGGTAAGAAAGCAAAGGAAAGATGTAATGAATCATCATCATCATCATCATCATCATCATCATCCTGGTTGCGCCCACTGCAGGACAAAGGCCTCTCCCATACTTCTCGAACTACCCCGGTCATGTACTAATTGTGGCCATGTGGTCCCTGCAAACTTCTTAATCTCATCCGCCCACCGAACTTTCTGCCGCCCGCTGCTACGCTTTCCTTCCCTTGGAATTCAGTCCGTAACACTTAAAGACCATCAGTTATTTTTCCTCCTCATTACATGTCCTACCCAGGCCCATTTTTTTTTCTTGATAACGACTAAGATGTCATTACCTCGCATTTGTTCCCTTACCCAATCTGCTGTTTTCTTATCCCTTAACGTTACACCCATATTTCTTCTTTCCATAGCTCACAAGTGTAATAATGAGCTTAGCGGCGGATATAAATAAGAGAAGCCTGTGGTTTTTTGGCCGCGAGCGATGCGGCAAACAAGAAATCGGGCTTTGAATTTGTCTAGCTGTCTGCCAGAGACGGAGTTCTTGAAGCGAATGCTAACTTTCGAATAAAGAAACATACATGCCAGAAAAGGCGAATTTTGCAATACATATTTAGAATTCATCTTTAAAACTTATTGTGCGCAAACAAACAGGGACGAAGAATAGAAGAAACACAAGGACGAGCGCTTTCTAACAACGGGTTTTATTTTTGAAGAACCATCTGCTTATATACCCCCAGATCTGCGCGATCTAGTAAAACAGAGCACGCCTATAGCGCATATAGTAGACACAAATCTGCGCGATCAAGTCAAGAGAGCACATCTACAGTACATATACCACTTGTGATAAAAAAACACAAAGACGTGGACCAAAGCCACCCGGTCAACATAAGAACAGCAAGGTGCATGAAACATCCACTTACGATAAAAATGCGTTAAAGATGTGATGATAGAAGTGAATTTTCTTTATCCAACAATGAAACCGATGGATGGCTGATGCATTTTTCTTTTCGTTTTTCAATCCAGTGTGCTTCCACAATTTCCCTCGCGGTTTGATTCCTATTCCTATACAAAATGTTGGTGCTACTAAGACAGGGGGAGCAATTATGTTATTGGCAATGCATTGCCAAATGCGTGCTAGGGCGACCTTTCAGACTGGACAAGTGTTCTCTTGACCTCGTGTTAATGCATCTCGCAGTCTGCCATACGTACACATGACCAGACGTCATAGGGATCTGCTAAACAACGCTCATCGCGCAATCAACAAACTGGTTCTTGCGCGGATATTTAACATTACATTCTTTCTTTGCATCATCCTTTCTTTCGAACTTATTTTTAACCTTAGAGCACACACTACCTATTTTGTTTTTCGCCGAAAATACCACTTTTACAGCGTAACTACCAGCCACCTTTTTAGGCCTGTGTGAAAGGCCGTGCACATACGGAATCACTGAAATCTTGGAAGCTACATCATTTTGCCTTTGATTCTTCTTGCATTGTCCTTTACCAGCTTAAGTTTTTTTCATTAGCCTATCGCACGACGCCAACATCACAGCGAGCGGGTACCCAGCCTTTCTCAACCTATCAACTTGCTCAAAAAATGCACTCTTTACGGTGTGGTGACATGAATTCAACAACGCTGACCGGAAACACGAAATGACTATGCCATTCTTCACAAGCCTGGAATGGTTTGAGGCCTAATTCATTAGCGGTTTTCCAGCTCGGGGTGAAAATGACCAACACACAGGTTCCGGTAGGAATTCTAACTTAACATCAAGAAATTGTAGCTTGTTATCTACAGGTACTTCAGAAGTAAACGTTAAACCCTTGCCCTGAGAATTGAAGGCTTCTACAACCCTATTCCTGAAAGCACCCTTGTCTACATGACAGCCTAAAATCAAGTAGTCATCGACATATCTGTATACCTTATTTACTACACCTTCTAAATCTTTGGCCAACTCTCCGTCTATGCTTCACAAAAAAAGGATACTTAGGATGGGAGCCACCTTTGACCCGATGCACATACCCTTTGCCTGTATATACGTTTCACCACAGAATCCTACATGTGTATTCGCTAAATGAAAATGCAGAAGTTCAAGAAAGGATTCAATGGCCATGCCACAAGTGTTGCGGAAAGACACCTCGTCATTCTCCTTAGTTATGCAATCTTTAACACTGCACATTTGGGGCCCATGCGTTAAGGAGTAGTAGAGATCTTGAACACCTATGCTGAATCCCCAGCTGCAGCTTGTCTTATCTGATGCCAGAAAATTCACAAGGCCTTCTGAGTTATTCAATAAGAACGGATCCTGTACTTCTAAGGAATTCAACATATATTGCAGGAACTCAGCGACCATAACCTGCCAACACCCTCGCTCGGACACAATTGGCCTAAACGGAATTCCTTGTTTGTGGGCTTTTGCTGTAAAAAATATCTCCAATTTCAGTCCTTTTGAGTTCTTTACATGTGACGCAAGGTTTTCTTGGCCACATTTCTTCAATAACTCCCCCGCCTTCTTTTTTACGTTTTCTGCACTTACGTCACATTTCTTAAAGCACTTATTCACCGCTAGGAAAGCCTTTTCTAAGTAAGGAAAGCCTTTCTAAGAAGTTCTGCGTGGAACCAAGGATCGACATCGTCGACAGGTTAGCACTTACAAGGGACATTGCCAGCAGTGTACCAGAGAAAGAAAAAGAACGATGTGTGGTGGAATGTGTGGACGTGGTGGCGAAAGCTTTGGTAAGCGATGGATCCAGACCCAATGTTGATAGGACTGCTAAGTATTTGGTTGCGAATAATCTGCGTGTTGTTCAAGCAGACAAGGAAGGCTTTCTGGTTGTTTTACCAAATGATTGTTACTTAGAAAAGGCTTTCCTAGCGGTGAATAAGTGCTTTAAGAAATGTGACGTAAGTGTAGAAAACGTAAAAGTTGAAGTTGAAGTTGAAGTTGAAGTTTATTTACATCGCCAAAAAAATCAACGATGCGGGTAGGCCCGGGCAAAAAGTGAACACAATCACTTGAGGGACGCCCGAGCCCCCCCCCGTACAAGGCATACAGCGAAAACGTAAAGTGTAATAGTCATTGTAACACTCTGGCAATTTAATAAGGGCAAAATATCTCGTATATCCACGAGTTTGTGAACAAAGCATAAACAGAAAAAAACACAGCATAATAGTAAAAAAAGAAGAAAAAAAACCACAGAAATGCATAGCAGCAAGATAAAATTACACAGGATACATCGCAGCAAGATACGAAAAAAAAATACATGAACGCGGCTTTCAAAAAGAAGATATTAGTGAATTAGTGCACTTCTCATCTCAACAAGTGGACATGTTTCAGGAATTATACCCCTTGACAATAATTTATTCAAAAGAGTGGGCAGGCTACGTCGGAGCATCTGTTGCCCGTACCTTGTACGGGAGAAGGGAATGTGCCAAATTTCTTTTCTGCGAAAGGATTATTCTGAAAGATTTTGACTGAGACAGGGTAATTCAAGAAAACTAAGCTGGTTATTTTGGATACAACGCTTATATTTTAATGCTAAGTAATATTCGTACATGGTATTATTCGGCAAAATTTGGTAACGAGCAAACAGTTCCTGAGTGTGAGCAAGGTAGTCTACGTTTGCAATGTAGCGTACAGCTTTCTTTTGAAGCATGTATATTTTATTAATATTTGTTTTAGTGGCAGTACCCCAAACCAAGAAACAATAATTTAGGTGGGATACAAACAGCGCATTGTAAATAATTAATTTTATTCGTTCGGGCAGAAAATGCCGAAACTTCGCGAGAATTCCGGTGCACGTTGCCAGTTTACTCATAATGAACTGAACTTCAGTGTCCCAGCTCATGGTCTTGCTAAAAATTACCCCCAAAATCTTGACAGTGTCTACAAACTGGACACGTGAATCGCCTATGTATATATGTATATCGGGTTGAGTGGGAAACTGTCTTGTACTGAATAGAACCGCTTTAGTTTTTTTCGTGTTTATGAGTAAAGAGTTTGCTTCAGACCATTCCTTAAGTTTATCAAGAGCATTGTTAGTAACAGAAACCAGAGATTGTATGGAACTACCTGTGAAAAATAAACTTGCATCGTCAGCATAAATTACGAATTTCGGCTGGCTAACAGTCAAAACAAGGTCATTTATATATAAAATGAAAAGTAGAGGTCCTAAAATACTACCCTGTGGGACACCAGCAGTAATAGTTTGAAATGAAGATACATGTGGCCCTATTTTAAGGCATTGTACACGATGACGCAAGTACGATTTCATTAGTTCAAGTGGAGTGCCACGTATGCCATAAAGGTCTAATTTTTTAAGTAAGGTATTATGATTAAGGCGATCGAAAGCCTTTGAGAAATCTATGAAGATGCCGATGCACAATTTTTTATTTTCAAAAGCGTTAAGAATAATTTCTTTTTGAGACAATAAAGCTGATTCGGTAGATTTACCTCGCAAAAAACCATGTTGTGCTGTTGATAACAGTTTAAACCTATTGCAAAATTTTAATAACCGTTTTTCAATAATTTTCTCCAACCCTTTCGAAAAAAGCGGTAAAATGGAAATCGGTCGGTAACTTGACATGCTATTTTTATCACCGCTTTTATATAACACTATTACCTTAGATTTCTGCATCTGCTTTGGAAAGGACCCGCTTGATAAGGCAAGGTTATAAATATAAGTTAATACTGGTGCTATTAGAGTGAGGACAAATTTTACAGGCGAGATTTGAATGCCATCTATATCACAAGACCTGTTGTTCTTAAAGGAAGTAAAAGTACTGCACACTTCAGTGTCATCCGTAGGCTCCAAAAATATCCTATTGCTATTCCGTTGTATAGTGTTGCAAGCGAAATCTGAACTCAGACCGGTATTTACCATATCTTTCAAAAACGTATTAAATTTATCTGCAAGTGCAACACCCTCAATACGTTCACCTTCAAACCAAAGCTCTGTAACTCCTGACGTAGACTGGGCTCGGTTTAATAATTTATTAACTTTTTTCCAAACATGTGCGCTACCATTACGGAACTCGCTGTCAAACTCATTGTACAGAAAGTTTCTTTTTTCGTTTCTGAGAAAAGACGTCACTTTATTGCGGTATTGTTTAAACTTGCCTAGATAAGCAAGTGACTTGGTCCTCATAAATTTCCTGTATAACTGGTCTTTCTTTTTAATCATTCTAAGGCAATCTCGATTTATCCATGGCTTACGACTTCTAGTGGACTTTTTTACAGTTTTCTCAGGGAAATGATCATGGTACAGGCGTTTAAAACAGGTGATGAATGCCTCATACGCCGCATCTACAGTCTCAGAAGAAAAGACGTCATCCCAGTTTTGATTTGAAAGAATAGAAAAAAAGGACGCGAGGGTGTCCGAAGTAATATTTTGCACAGTATTCTGCGCTGATAGGTTGTGTTGTTTATTTGCGGCACATTTCAGGAGCACATAAATGGGATAATGGTCGCTGATAGAACTCTGTAATACACCTCAAGGTAAACTACTAGTATTTAGGTTAGAGATAAATACATCAATAAGCGTGGCTGTCTGCATCGTAACGCGTGTAGCCGTCTGAGTCAGTATGCAATTACCACTCGATTCTATAATTAGTAAAAGCGCTTCCTGCGCAGGAGATCGTTTCAGGAGATCAATGTTAAAATCGCCCCGAAGAATTAAATTGAACTTGTAATCGCTTACGTAGCAGAAGAGGCGGTCTAGAAATTCAATAAAGGTACTTATGTCAGCATTAGGGGGTCGGTACGCTACGGAATAAATATAATTTTGTGATAGCAAAGTTAAACATTCAACTTCGTTGCATATAAATGAAAATTCCGAAAGAACTTCACAGTCGAACTTATTCTTAACCAAGATAGCAAGCCCGCCCCCCATCCTACGGGATCGATATACAAAGAAGCTTATATCCGTCCGGCTTGTAAATTTCTTCGCCACATGTATACCATGTTTCAGTCAACATGATAGCGTCGAACTGGAAACTAAATTCGTCTAGAAATACTGATAACTCATCTTCCTTGTGTCTAGCTGAACGAATGTTAAGGTGTAGGCAAGAAAAGCATACATCGGAGTTCATTTGAATTATGTTGCTGACATCTCGCGGTGACTCGTTCATCATTCAAGATAGACTGCTCACGCTCGCGAAAACTGGAGCAGTTTACACAATCTTTTCTACGTCATGCGCACTACGGATGTGCAAGACAGGAGATTTTTCCTCTTTTCGCGCATAGACCTTGCCACCACGTGTCCAAGCAAAGCGCCAGTTTTTCGCTTTTTTTTGCGCGATTGCCATTCCGAGCAACTGTTTCATAGCAGGGCAAAGGTGCTCGTTTATGAACACAGGTTCGCTAGACTTATGGCCAAAGTCACGCGTCGAAAGTTTCAGCTTTCTTGGCTTCTCGAGCACAGTGTCACGCTTTGATCGACATTTAAACTGGACAACAATGTTAGGAGCAACATTCGAGTTTTTCGCTTGAACACGGTGGCAGACGTCAATATCTGACTCAGAAATGGGCACACCAACAAGTCTACCAATCTGACTCAGGGTGTCAGGAATGCTTTCACCCTGAGTGAAAGGCAAACCCTTCACCTCGAGGTTACATTTTCTGGAGTACTGCTCGGAGGCAGTCATGCGTTGCTCAAGCTGAAAAGCCCGCCCTTCAAGGGCCTCGCAGTCCAAAACAAGCTTCTCATTTGTTTTTTTTGAGAGATCTGTTTTCTTGCACAAGCTCGTCACGCTCCTTCTTTACTTTCTCAAATTCCAAGTTGAAGAATTGGAAGTTGAAAAAAGAAGGCGGTGGAGTTTTTCAAGAAATGTGACCAAGAAAAGCTTGCGTCACGTGTAAAGAACTCAAAAGGAATGAAATTGGAGATATTTTTTACAGCAAAAACCCACAAACAAGGAATTCCGTTTAGGCCAATTGTGTCCGAGCGAGGGTGTTGGCAGGTTATGGTCGCTGAGTTCCTGCAAAATATGTTGAATTCCTTAGAAGTACAGGATCCGTTCTTATTGAATAACTCAGAAGGCCTTGTGAATTTTCTGGCATCAGATAAGACAAGCTGCAGCTGGGGATTCAGCATAGGTGTTCAAGATCTCTACTACTCCTTACCGCATGCGCCCCTAATGTGAAGTGTTAAACATTGCATAACTAAGGAGAATGACGAGGTGTCTTTCCGCAACACTTGTGGCATGGCCATTGAATCCTTTCTTGAACTTCTGCATTTTCATTTAGCGAATACACATGTAGGATTCTGTGGTGAAACGTATATACAGGCAAAGGGTGTGTGCATCGGGTCAAAGGTAGCTCCCATCCTAAGTATCCTTTTTTTGTGAAGCATAGACGGAGAGTTGGCCAAAGATTTAGAAGGTGTAGTAAATAAGGTATACAGATATGTCGATGACTACTTGATTTTAGGCTGTCATGTAGACAAGGGTGCTTTCAGGAATAGGGTTGTAGAAGCCTTCAATTCTCAGGGCAAGGGTTTAACGTTTACTTCTGAAGTACCGGTAGATAACAAGCTACAATTTCTTGATGTTAATTTATAATTCCTACCGGAACATGTATGTTGGTCATTTTCACCCCGAGCTGGAAAACCGCTAATGAATTATGCCTCAAACCATTCCAGGCTTGTGAAGAATCGCATAGTCATTTCGTGTTTCCGGTCAGCGTTGTTGAATTCATGTCACCACACCGTAAAGAGTGCATTTTTTGAGCAAGTTGATAGGTTGAGAAAGGCTGGGTACCCGCTCGCTGTGATGTTGGCGTCGTGCGATAGGCTAATGAAAAAACTTAAGCAGGATAAAGGACAATGCAAGAAGAATCAAAGGTAAAATGATGTAGCTTCCAAGATTTCAGTGATTCCGTATGTGCACGGCCTTTCACACAGACCTAAAAAGGCGGCTGGTAGTTACGCAGTAAAAGTGGTATTTTCGGCCAAAAACAAAATAGGTAGTGTGTGCTCTAAGGTTAAAAATAAGTTCGAAAGAAAGGATGATGCAAAGAAAGAATGTAATGTTAAACATCCGCGCAAGAACCAGTTTGTTGATTGCGCGATGTACGTCGTTTAGCAGATCCCTATGACGTGTGGTCATGTGTGCGTATGGCAGACTGCGAGATGCATTAACACGAGGTTAAGAGAACACTTGTCCAGTCAGAAAGGTCGCCCTAGCACGCATTTGGCAATGCATTGCCAAGAGCATAATTGCTCCCGCTGTCTTAGTAGCACCAACATTTTGTATAGGAATAGGAATCAAACTGCGAGGGAAATTGTGGAAGCACACTGGATTGAAAAACAAAAAGAAAAATGCATCAGCCATCCATCGGTTTCATTGTTGGATAAAGAAAATTCACTTCTATCATCACATCTTTAACGCGTTTTTATCGTAATTGGATGTTTCATGCACCTTGCTGTTCTTATGTTGACCGGGTGGCTTTGGTCCACGTCTTTGTGTTTTTTCATCACAAGTGGTATATGTACTGTAGATGTGCTCTCTTGACTTGATCGCGCAGATTTGTGTGTACTATATGCGCTATAGGCGTGCTCTGTTTGACTAGATCGCGCAGATCTGTGGGTATATAAGCAGATGGTTCTTCAAAAATAAAACGCGTTGTTAGAAAGCGCTCGTCCTTGTGTTTCTTCTATTCTTCGTCCCTGTTTGTTTGCGCACAATAAGTTTTAAAGATGAATTTGTTCCAACTAGGCCGACCCGCAGTCTTGCACATATTGAGAAACCATTCACGACACTGGAGCGAGCAAAAAGAAAATTTCCAACATCTGTCATTACCGCATGCCGTGCACCACAAACGTTTTCATTTATTGTACCCTCAGAGCCGAAGCATTACAGAGGGGAGTTGCAAAACAAGATTTCTGTGAAAAGATACACTTATACATGGAGGTATATAATGTACCAATACAAATACCCTAATTAACAAATCAAATCAATGGAAATCACCAAACTACTAAACTATGTAAAATGAGTAGATGATACAAGTAAGCACAAGCAAACAAGAGGAAGAAACGAGAACTAACATGAGGTAAAGAACTAATTAGTTACTGTTAAAGCATTTTTGAAATGTTGATGGTCTGTAATTTCTGCAGTAGTGGTAGGTAGATGGTTCCACTCTTCACAAGTCCTGGGAAAAAATGAATACTGAAAAGTAGAAGTCCTGCAAAAAGGAACGGCTACTTTATGTCGGTGTTGAATGCGTGATGATACGTACTGGGGAGGAAAGATGAAATCATCGTGTAGCGAACGATCATTAAATATGCGGTGAAAATGACACAAACGATAAAACTTATGGCGAGATGCTAGTGAAGGTAGTTCAAGGCTCGATTTCATATTAGTCACACTTGCGGTTCGAGCATAATTAGACATAATAAATCGTGCAGAGTAATTTTGAACCATTTGGAGTGAGTAGTTTAGATTGTCATGGAAAGGGTCCCAAACAGAGGCGGCGTATTCCACCTTCGAACGAATCAGTGTTTTGTAAAGTAAAAGTTTAAGAGCCTGAGGAACGCGTGAGGAATTCCGACGAAGATATTCAAGTGTTTTGTTGGCGCTGGCGATTATGGATTCAATATGATCATTCAGGTTATTTTTGAAGATTTAGTGACACCAAGATATCTATATGACGTATACTTCTGAAGGAAAGTTATCAAGATGATATGAAACATTTACATTAGTAGATGTAGTTACACGCATGACTTTGCATTTTTAGTGATTAATTCCATGCACAAAGTCTTACACCAAGCGGACACAGAATCAAGATCAGGCTGTAGAATAGTAGTATCGTTAGGACTAGTTATTTCTCGAAATATTACACAGTCATCTGCAAACAAGTTGATATGGGAAGAGACGCAGGAACGTAAGTCGCTAATGTAGATTAGAAAGAGGAGAGGGCCAAGCACCAATCCTTGTGGTACTCCTGAGGAAACAGGACTCGGAGGAGAGTCAGTGTTATTAACAGAGACAAACTGGGAACGACTTAGTAAAAAACATTCGAGCCATGCAAGGAGTTTGGAATTCAAATTTAGTAACTGCAACTTATATAAAAGGAGATTATGGCATACTTTATCGAAGGCTTTTGAAAAATCTAAAAATATACAGTCAGCTAAAGAAGAACGATCGAGGGTGACATGAAGACGGTGAGTGAAACATACGAGTTGAGTATCACACGAGAATGTCTTGCGGAAACCATGTTGTGGAGGCGAAAAAATGAATTCGATTCAAGAAAAGAAACTAGATTTGAAAATAGAATATGCTCGAAAATTTTACACAGAATGCTAGTTAGCGAAATTGGGTGATAATTTAGAGGCGAGCGTGTATTGCCAGACTTGTGAAGCGGAACCAACCTCCCTATCTTCCAGTCAGTGGGGAGGGAACTGTTCTCTAGAGACTGTTGAAACATTTCTTGTTAATATAATTGATGAGTAACAGACTGTATGTAAGAAACCTGGGAATAATAGAATCGTACCCAGGTGAGGAGGATGCTTTTAAATTTATTATAGCTTTGACCACGTCATTGTAATCAATTATAATGGGAGACATTACTATAAATCCTAAAGGCTTAACATGAGGAAGCATTGTTTGAGTTGTTGTAGAGAAGTTGCTGACAAAGACTTCATTTAACACACGGGCACATTGCGCATCAGGTATAGCAATCCCTGCAGAATCAACAAGACTGATTGCGCTATCACTTTCAGGATGAAACACGCGCCAGAACTTTTTGGGATCGGATGTGAGCATTGACGGTAACGTGTTATTCAGAAATATATCTTTAGCATTCTTTATGGCTGCTATGTGCACGGCGGAAGCTTGTTCGTAGGCTGCACAACGGTCGTCATCTGGGGACCATATTGCCGAGCGGTATGTGCGTTTTTTTATTCGACAAACGTTTTATATGGCGGTTGTACCATGGTGCATCAGCGTTTACAATTATTGTACGAGTAGGTATGTAGTTGTTTGTTAATTCTTGAATCTAAATAAAAATAAATCCCAGTTTGATTGTACCGTTCGCTCTTCAAAACCACCGAGAAAACCGTCAAGAAAAGTGCAAAGTTCCTAGTTGATTAGTTCGAAATTCGCATTTTAAAATCTTTTATACCTTTCTTTCTGTTTTTGCTTTTTTTACGTGCAAGATTAATGCGAAATGACAGAATAGAGTGGTCACTTATACCGGGTCGGTGAGTGACGTTAGAAATGTATTTAGGGTGTGTTGCTAGTATGAGATCAAGAACGTTTGCTGTTGATTCAGCTATTCTAGTTGGTTTCGTTAAGGATTGTGTTAAAGAAAATACAGCGCACATATCTGAAATATCTCTTGCGAGTGAAGAAGGTGAATTTAGCGCAGGTGGCTCGCAGTCCCACGATACATTAGGGATGTTAAAATCCCCCATTAAGAAAAGCGGTAACCTCGGGAATTGACACACCACAGAATTAATCACATCCTGTAGTTCGTTTACGAGAATGGAAGTGTGAGAAAGGGGTGGTAACAGACACCAATAATTATTTTTTGCTTGGGAAATTCAGCGAAAACCCAAACTTTTTCCAACTCACTTGGAATGTGGATGCAGTAGGATGGGAGTTCGAGATGGCGAGCAATACATCACCGCCTGTCCGCGACCCTCGATCATAGCGATATATAGAAAATTCATTAACTGATGAAAAAAGTTCATGATCCATTACCTCTGGCCGAAGCCAGGTTTCTGTTAATACGAGAATGCGTGCATTGCAAGTATCAATAGCAGAGTTTAAACGGTCACGCTTATTAGACAGACTTCGAATTTTAGTAAAGAGTACAGATGTGTGTAACTGATCTTGCCCACAGCCCCTCGCGCACCTCTAGCTTGGTGCACCTTTAGTTGCGTTGGCATTTGTACGGCGGTTATCAGATGAAGCATATTGCTTACGTTCAGCGACGCTGTCTGTTTCTGCAGTGTACACGCAATGCTTTTTATTCATGACAAGGGTTTTGTACCTAAGCTGATAGGGCTCCATTTCCGATTGACTTTTGGCAAAATCAGCAAGTTTCGAGCGTATGCGAGGTGTTGCGGGTGAAAAATCTTCGCTCATAGTGATGTTATTTTCTTTTAGCTTTTTACGTGCACTCAGAACTTTTTTTAACTGTATAGTTTGAAAACTTCGCAATAATGGGGCGGCACTTATTGGCGACGAAAGGTTCGATACGATGCGCGCGATCGATAGCATTACCGGGCCAATTATCCGCAACACAAAGAAGGGCAGATTTGAAACGTGCTCCAGACTGGTCCCACGATTCAGGTGTCAGGTATATCTCGAAAAATTAAGTTGTCGCGACGCGACCTATCTTCTAAATCGTCTACACGAGCTTCCGAAGAGTCATGCCTGGCGGTAGCGCCTTCCACTGTCTGGCGTAATCCGTTAAGTTCTTCAGACATATTGCCGAACGATTTATTTTTTTCATCGAGTTTATCCAATCTATCGTGAGTGTTGCCAATCTTCGTTTCGATACATTTTTGACTGCTTTTTATGGCTTTTATGTCAGCGGACAGTTCGGCCTGACTTTTTGCTGATTGCACAGAACAAGCATGCAGATCTTTCAGTAAATGAAAAAGAACCCGCATTTGTTCTGCGCGATCATCGGGAAAGTCTTCCAAAGAAAGCAATGATGCCGAACGAGTGTCAGGCCCGGGATTTGTTTCCACATCACCGGAGCGTAGTAGTAGAAACACTAACGAAAAACAGCCACAGGCAATTTCATAAAACACTTGTGGGCAAGGGAGCAACAGCAAGTACGGGTTGTCGCTTTTTTTAACATATAAGAAATATCGTTTACACACCTGCGAAGCGCAAACGGGCCAAGCGTGAACCATGCTGCCTACGTTGCTCTCTTGCCCCCTGAAGTGACGAACTTGCCGCCAGTAGATATAGGCAGTCTCAGGAACTGATGCCAGTGTCGATGAGTATTCCCTGCAGACAGCGAGCTGCGGTGCTGGGCAAGCATCCGAGACAACACCCGGAAAAGCGTGGCATTCTACGATGTAATCCAGGCGTTCCAGAGTTGTAGAAATGGTGATTGCCGTCTGAGTAGGAGGCAGGCACAGCATAAGGACGGATGGCAAAAAAACCTGCGAAGCGCAAACGGGCCAAGCGTGAACCATGCTGCCTACGTTGCTCTCTTGCCCACTGATGTTGCTCTCTTGCCCACTGCTGTTTCTTCAATTACGGGAAGGAATTTAGTCTCCAGAAGCTTTAGAAATGCAAAAGCTGCTTCAGAAGGCACTGTCAAGTTTAAAAAAATCTACCCACAATATGACAACATCTGAGCATGGTGAAATACTGATGTTCTTTCTTTAAGCCACAAATCTCATCTTTGAGCACTTCGTAGCATGTGCATTCTTTCTTTGCTTTTTTCAAGAAAGTGCATAATCAGAAATCCAGCAAGGTAGTAGGCTTGCAGAATGCTCTAATACCTGGTAGAATACGTCTGCGACTAAATGGGCAATGTCATCTAAGGCAGGCGAGTCAACAGGGGGAACGGGAGCCACCGATTCCTTTATAAAAAAAAATGGTGTCACCGCATGCATTAGCTCAGACCCAACGTTCTCAGAATTTGCATTTTCGGAAAGCTTGAATATCTTCCGGATCATTATGTGTTTACCTCCAGATGTGAACTGAGACACGCTAGGATTGGTATTGCATCCCTGTTCTATCTCGAGTGGCCAAAGATATTTGCCACGGAACCCTGCTGGAGACGGCGTGTGAGCAGAAAAGAGAAATCATAATTCCTTGAGATATCTTCCCATAGCAGAAAAATAGCTCTAATTGAGACGTGACATCCAATAAGTGTGTGTGGTCGACGCCTTCCTTCAAATTTCCACTTAGATATCCACAATATCGGACTCAAGAAACATGGTTAACTCGACGTCGCCTTCACGGATTGCGTGCCACAGCTTCTGTTCTGTCTTTTTACACGTGAGCTGTTTAGGCAATCAAACAGCTTGTCTATGCAGTCACAAACATTAGCAGTTGACATTGTCTTTTGGGGAAGTTCTTTGGCATATACCTTAGCGAGCAAAGCGATTGACATAGACGAAATGAGGACTTGAGCTGCCCTATTTACCTTCATTGCACTGAACCGTTTCTGAAATATGATACGGGACGAATCCGAAATGTTATTTTTGATGTGAAGCCTGGTGCTTGCAAATTGCTACTGGTACTTTTGATGAGGTGTGGAACATGAGATATAAAATAAATGTCTTCGTCATTTACAAAAAAAAAAGGAATGGCGTTACAATCGGCACGCTCAGTGAGTTCGCGAGGCTAATGTTAGTAGCGCCCTGGTCACAAATAACAGCCTTCACTGTGACGCCGATTCCAGATACAGAACAGGTGGAAGACGCATGCCCAAATTTTGTAGGCAATAGGCTCAACCTATTTCTTTGAATACCAGACAGAAGAAATACCGTCGCCCTACCCACTACTGATGATGTTCTTTCCCTTCCATCATCTGTAAATCCATGGATGACATCTTGTGTAACATCATACGAAATATTTTTCTTGAACATTATTTCATCAAAAACTATAGAGCAGACACAAATACGTTGGCTTCATGACTGTTTTGGGAGCTATGTAGGTAGTATTTCAGGAATAATTCCAGGACTCATTTTTACATTGCTCAGCCATCGTCTCAAAGAGCGCTTCGTTGGAAGTGTTAAGCAGGACGACAGAAAGCGGCATGCTGGTGGGCCGCGAAAGTGCAACTGGTGGGCAAAGTTCTTTAGTCGCAAAGAAAAACCGCTTCCCTCTAGCCTTTAACTGCAGCCTCATGTGACAGCAAATAAGCTTAAGTACCTCGTCCGTTAGAGGAGGCCGAATCCACTCTAGAGTTTCTGAAAGCGTCGCTGGTAACCTTGCGTTCTATGTTGCGCAGCCTTCATATTCTCTTTTTATACTTGGACACTTTGGCCTGAAGTCGATTGATGACTTTCCTCGATGAGTCGCGGAAATTGCGAGGACGAGCTGCAGCAGATGGTGCTGAAAAAATCAATTCAGTTATATATGTTCTTACTTTAAAGCCTGTTTCGCTGCTTCTCGCTTATTCTAGAGTTGGGAAAATGACTCTAAGAAAATTAACACTCATACAAAAGAATCTTGCAGTATTTAGGCGCATCAACTGCTTCGTGTTCAATTTCA
Source organism: Dermacentor variabilis (assembly GCF_050947875.1). NCBI lineage: Eukaryota > Metazoa > Arthropoda > Arachnida > Ixodida > Ixodidae > Dermacentor > Dermacentor variabilis. The sequence goes on from NC_134574.1 coordinate 27,955,883, forward strand.
GTTTCACTCGTATGTATACACAAGTTCATGAGAATGTCAATTGTACGGAACGTGCCTGTTTTAAAAACAATGACATACGCTGTCTGCAGAAAGCATACAAATTGAGTTATACCAAATATAATGGCATATGTATGTCGAACGTCAACAGAGTCAACAGAGGCCTCGGTCAGGCGCAATGCCTTTTGGTTTTTGCCTCTCCCTCTGCAAGTGCTAGAAAAAAAAACTAAACTTGAGCAACACGCTGTGTGCAACAGCTGGAGTAGAAAGTCTTTTTGTAACAACCTGGGAGATCTCAGCTAGAAAGGGCTTTAAATCATTATTTGTAAATGTTTTAAATGCCGACTGAAACGCTATGGAGGTTTGGCTTTATGGATATCATCAGTCATCTTTATCGTTGTATTAGTTTTAACCGTTACCAAGATTCCAACTGTGTCTGGTTGTTTTGGTAGTTCATATCGTGCAACGAAGCTATGCTGCCTCCTGGGATGCTAGCCTCCGACACTTTAGTTTTCCATCCGATTTAAAGAATAGAGCTTATCTCTGTATTTCGTTGGCAGAACGAAGTACGAAATGTCGAGGGCTGGCCTAGTCTTACGATTCCATGGTTGCTTTTAAATTAAGGGACAAACAATAGTGCAGTGGTTTGTCCTTCTCTGTTCCATCTCTTTGTCATCATATCTCGTGCTGCTAGAGTGAAGATAATGAAATTAATACATGCCTTGTAAGATTTTCTTGCAAATACAGAATGGGATGACCCCGCAGATGCTGCTGTGGTTGTCGTGGGCCTTGGTGCAACTGTGTCTGCATGTGCAAGTGAAGAACAACAGTCAGTGGTTCCTGGCATCAATGCGAAGAAGACGCTTTGAGGTGCACTGACGTGACTTGTCTTAAGTTCGCACGTACAGTAGGCCACAGTCATTACTAGAACACAAGAATATCTGTAATTGTGAATTTTTGCTCCTTTAATGTGTGGCGGCTCAAATTCAATGAATCATTATGAATATCGTGATAAGTACCACAAACTGAAAGTTAACATTAAAGTACGATCCCATACTCGGTCATATTTCGAGCTCAATATCGCCAACCTCCTGTATCGTAAACTGTCTCTACAGCTGTATATGTCATCGTAGGAAGGCATAAAATTTCACTACATTGAGGCTGTAAGGCTGTACCATTACTTGGTAGGTCAGCAACAACTTCAGTATCCAATGCAAGGCTATCTTGACCAGCTCCTGTTGTACACGATTGCAGAGGGCTGGTGCCGACAGGAACATGAGTCAGGTATGGAAATGACACTGGTTCCGATAAAGCGATTGCTGCGATGGTGTATGGTGATCCAGAACCAGCGTAAACACCGGTAAAGCAGGCAGTACAGCCAAGTTAAGGAACAGTTTGTTACGTCAAGAACAAGCCCTTCATTAGCATATACACAAATTCGAGGGCGAGATCCCTCACCTAACGTCAAAGAAACATGGATACACCATTGACGAATTCACATTTGATACACCTTTGATACACTTTCCACAAATGAGCTGAACGTCATGTTGTTCCTGCCGTAATCTTTAGTGACCAAGAGCATTTTGAAATGCAATTAGTTAACTTATTTGTTGCATTTATTCAAGTAAAGCTTTAAAAATTTCTTTCAAATCAAAAGGCGTGCTTAATGTTGCAAAGCGTGCTGAGAAAAAAATGTCCGGTGTTATTTTTTGGAGTTATCTTGTTTATCTCTAAACATGCTTCTTCTAAGTAAGTGACAAAAACAACATAAGTCGTTTCTCATCGGTGGCAACTGTGGATGGTGATTGACAACTATTTCCCGAATTGATCGGGCCCGAAAAGAGGGATGGCGCTTGTGATGACGCGGTGACTGGGACATTGGGCCTTAAGTGTATATTGCCTGCAAAAGTGATGCGACAAGCTTTTGTGGAACAATACATTTTATCTAGTAATGTAGTAAGCCTTTAACCAGTGGGCATCATTGAATTTCATTGAATGGGTCCTGTGGTAATAATCATGGAGCATAGCGAGAACACGAGAATTCACGGCTTCACTGGTGGGGCGATTCTATCAACGGTTTAACTACGCGACAAGTGCACACTGAAAGTTGCCACGAGTGAGCTGGCACTCCCCGTGTCCTGTTAGCTGAACCATAGAAATAGCCTTTTTTTAGATAAATTATCTGAGGTGAAATGGTCTCCGCAGATCCGGTATGTGGCGTACAACTTTGTCGAAGACTTTTGTAAGAGGTCGCCCCTTCTAGCAAACTCGACCCAGGCTTCGACCTGGAACAATTATGGCGCACTATAACCTGTAATTCTTTGCTGAACTGGCTGACTCAAAATGCATTCGCATAGTAGCCAGTTGTGGGAAACGCATCGCACTGCAAGAAACGGACACACACGTCCACCCACCCGGATTCGTCACGTATGGCACCTATACAGGTGACACCCGTCACACACTGGTCAGTAAGAAGCTAGTGGCCATTCAACACCATCTCCGAAAATCCAAATCACTTGACATTCTGCTCGAAGTTATCCCACATGCAACAAAGAAGAGGGGTCCCATGTTTGTTCTAAACGTCTACTGTCAGCCGAAAAGCGCGCCATCGTTCCTCAAACAGGTTTTCCAGCAAGCCACGCACGCAGCAGGCAACCATCCGCTTCTAAAAGTGGGTAACTTTAATGCAACTCTGGGGTTATACGTACACCAACCCGAGGGGAAACCTGCTTCACAAAGTTATTGAGGACATGGATCTCACACTCGTCAACGATCCAAGGAACAGCACGAGGGCCGGCACAAGCGTTCAAAGAGACACGAACCCCGACTTAACCCTCACCAGAAGTATCCCCCAAGCTTGCTGGACCAATCTAGAGGAATACCTCGGCAGCGACCACGCGCTGCTAGCCACCACTCTCCGTGGGCTCGAATACAAAACCAGGATACGCATTGCTCGCCTCACAGATTGGACCAAGCTACGGGAGATAAGAGAGGAAAGAGGTACAAACGAACAGAACCAACAGCTTGAGTCAATTAAGGAATGGATCACTCAGCTTCACAAGGATGTGAAGGCACGCACCAAAATGCTTGAAACAACCACCACCACTCCAAGCATCGACGCTCGCTTTCTGCCCGTGTGGGAAGCCCGGTGTAGCTTGCTGAAACGTTGGAAAAGGCAAAGATTAAATTGCAAGCACAAGAGACAAATTGCAACACTCACACAGGAGGCTACGGAATACGCTATGCCGAGAAAACTGGCTATCCCTCTGCAACAGCTTCAGAGGAAGACTGAGTACTTCCAAGACGTGGGTGTTATTTTGGTATTTAATCAACCCAGCCAGCAGCAAAATGAAATCCCACCATAATATGGCCCGAGTAATCTACCAGTTTCCAGGAAAGCCCAGTACTTCCCCACACAGGCATCGGAGCCTCTGCCACTCTACAACGGCACCCCTAATGACCTCCTAGATGAGGACAATCATCTACATGAAGTACCAGCGGCGATAATGGGTTTAAGACACCACACAGCCCCGGGCGGGAATAGACCAAATTACCAATAAGGCATTTGTCAATCGTTTCAGCCGCTCGCTGCCAGAGCTTATCGCTCATCTATACGAAGCATGAAGTGAAGGATACCTTCCCGAGGACTGGAAGACGCCCGAGGTTCGTCTGATACTAAAGCCGGGCAAGTCACCAGTCATTGAGAACCGACGACCAATCTCCCTCACTTCGTGTGTAGGAAAGCTCCTAGAGCGCAACGTTCTCAAGCGGCTACAACCATTCCTGGAGGACTCGGGGAAACTTCCAACAACGATGATAGGATTCCGTGAATACCTGAAACTCAAGGCATCATACTTCAGCTGAAAGTGGAGGTGATTGTACAAGGAACACGCAACTCCCCCACGGCTATCCTCGCCTTAGATCTTAAAGGGGCGTTCGATAGTGTCAAGTAGGCAGCAATCTTGCAGAGGCTAAACACGCTGGCTCCTGTCTCCTTTTCAATATTGCCCTAATAGGCCTTCCGCCGCTCTTCGATAACATCCCGGGTATCCGGCATGGCTTATATGCCGACGACATTAGAGTCTTGTCGTGCAGAGGGTCCATCGGGGGAATGAGGAGCCGCTTGCAGAAAGCGGCAAATGTGGTGAGCGACTATGCTAAGTCGTGTGGCCTCAGCTGCGCCCCCCAAAAGTCCGAGCTACTCCTGGTCTCACCGCGACAGAAGCACGCATCCGACTCGCCCACTATCAACATACAACTGCAGGGCCAAATCATGGTTTCATCTCAGACCGTAAATATATTGGGAATGGTTTTCAAGTCGGATTACACCAACAGAATATTAATTCAAAAGCTTAAGAATACAACAGCCCACGTTACCCACATGATCCGGCGAAGAACAACCAAGAGAAAAGGCATGGGGGAGGCGGACACGCTTCGGCTTGTCCAAGTTTTTGTAGTGTCTCGAATAACTTACGATATTCCATACGCACTAATTAACGTGACGGAAGTCAAGAAAATCAACACAATGACCAGAAAGGCATTTAAGCAGGCGACGGGCCTGTCAATCAGTACGTCCACAGAACGCCTACTACGACTAGGTGTCCACAACACGGCCGAGGAGCTGATCGAGGCACATTTATCCAGTCTGCGAACAAGGCTGGCGGTTACGGAAGCGCGAAGGTCCATCTTCTTACGTTTGGGGCTCTCTGCCCCACTCAGCCATCCGCCGCCTCAGATTGTTAGCTTACCCCATGCCATCAGGAGCGACATCAACGTACGTCCTCAACCTCGCAACATGCACCCATTACACCCCGCAGAGCGAAGGGAAGCCCGGGCCATGGCCATACACAAGCGATACGGGACTTTACCCTCTACAGCCTACACGGACGCGGGGTCTTACTCCAGACGCGCAGCCACAACAGCCACAGTAACACTGATGCCGGCCTCAACAACCAAATAAAACGTAAAAACGCACCGCCCAAAGATGTTTCACGCAGTAGGTGCGCCCGAAATAAACAGAAATAAGTCACACACTACGGGTAGCACAAGCAAGAAAAAATCTCGCCCCTTCCTCCGATAGCGCAAACTCCCCGCCAAACAAATAAAAACAGATTACCTATAAACTTATTAGCTCCATGAAACCTTGCAAAGTCGCAAAAGGCCTTCAAATTTACGTTAGATTTTCCCTCAGATCTTTTTTTACCCTCCAGGCTATTACTGAAGTGGAATGCCGTTCTAGAAAATGCATCTCTCTCCTAATTGATATTTTTAAAGAACACTGCCAGGAACCACTTGCTATAGATTATAATCACCTCAACAGCATACATATAATCGCAGCCGGCAAAATTACAACTTCAACAATTCGTAGAATGTAGAAGGCAAACCTACTAGATAAATACCAGCGCAGAGGTATTACAGCTGAAGATCCACCGAAGAAAACTATTATGGCCCCTACAGCATATAGCTCCACCAATACTGCTACGAGAGAGCATCCAGAGCACTGCAGCAACATGGCAGACATATCACAGAGATTAAATCCCGTTGAAGTTGATACCTTCAAACGTGGTGTAACGTTTTCTCGTACAAACTACGCAGTAAATGAATACGAACCTCACAAAGATAAAACACAGTTTTCAAGACGCATGCATATCAAGGAATTCTTTTTGAATAGTCCAGACGTAGAAAAACACGATAGAGACTCTCTTAGCCCACCTAGCACCTGGACACCCTAAACCGAGCAGTGCCCAGACCTACATTTATACATAGAGCTAATGTTAAAGGAAATTCTAGAGGCAACGCGGCATTCCCCTAAGCGCAAAAATTTCTCTCCCGCTCAGCACGAAATTCCTAAAGAACTCGCGGAAAGAATGGATATTGTAATAAAAACAAAAGACACAGGTGGCAGTACCGTAATCAGGCCTATAGAAAAGTAGAAGAATGATGCGTCCAAACAACTGAGGAACCCCACCCATTACAGAAAACTCCAGTCTAACCCAACTTCCGAATATAGTAACCTTATGAAAAATATAATTGCGGGGAGCTGCTGTCCAGAGAACTGATTACCCAATGTGAATGTCCCTTCACGATACCCAAAACCAAAAAAGCAGGCCACATTTATATTGTTCCTAAAACGCACAAGTAGCAAACGCCCGTAAAAGAAATATTTGCAGCACATATCCTAGGATGGCTTACAGTGTCTAATATGCACACTCCGACCAAGCCAGTATTCAAATTATTCAACCACCACCTGCCAAAGGTTCCAACCATCCTCCCATCCTTCAAAACATGATCGACTGCATTAACACTAACCAAATCCTTTCTCACTGCGCTGTTCTAGTGACTTGAGAGGATTTAGCCCTTCACACTAACGTGCCCATGAACAAAGGAATTGAATGTATCCAAGCCTCTCACAGTCGATCCCCAAGCACAGGCTCCTTAAGTTTACCTGTAACCCCCTAAGTTAGTTCAAACGCTCCACTATTTCGAATTCAATTTCATTCCCTACCTGCACACTTTCCACACAAGAACGGGTAACACCATTCACTCCCACGCATGTCAACATTTTCATGGGACAGCTTGAAACTAACCTAATGAAATCATACTCTTTAAAACCCTACACCTATCTGTCTCACATTGTCGACATATTTAAAATATGAGAACACGGATCGAACCCGCTAAAGGACCCAATTATCCACTTCAACCGCTTTCAAGCTTGTTATAAATTTACTGCTCACCATCTCCTAGTCAAATTAACTTTCTCGACACGATGGTCTACAGAGAAAATAGAAAACTGTGAACGAAACGTTAACGGAAGCCTACGAATAGCCAGTAATACTTAAACTGCACCAGTCATCATCGGCGACACTGCAAGCGAAGAATTTCTGTAGTGCCAGTGAAACGAATAAGGAGAATCTGTAGCGAAGACAACGATTATATCCCCCACCTAACTAACCTTAAGTTAACGCTAGGAGAAGGATAATGTCCGCAAGTTCCTCCGACAAAGCTTATGACGTCACGTCAAGAATGGAAAGGTAGTCGGAATTAGCTAAGAAACATCCTGTGCCAGAATCAGAGAGAGTAATAGCCTTTATAACAAAATATTGCAATGCCCTCCCGAGAATAAACAATACCCTAAGGAAATACCACCCAATATTATCAAGTAACGAGCGTCAGAGAAAAGCGCTTCTTTTCGTGCGAAGGGTGACCGAAAGCAGCAACATAAATTTTAGCCATTTTAACCCTTTGAGGGTCGATTTTTGTTGCCATATGGGACCGCCCAGCGTCGATTTCTTTTATTGGAGATCCCAATTCTTAGGGACTTATTTGGAAGAAAATTTCCCGCATTTTGTCTAGGGTGACTAAAGTGAGAAAAAATATTTTGCATCGGTATATATGTACTCTTCATTCATGAATAATAACAATAAAAAGAAAATAAACTTATAAAGTGTCTAAATTTGATGCATTTTATACACATAGTTCAAGGCCTTAAAAATGCACAGACGAAAATATTTTGCAAGGCTTGAATGTTCCTGCTAATACACTATTATGTACATCTATTGCATATTCGAACTGCGTAGGTGCGCACACTCAAGTAGTCTGTGGGGTTCTGTGGCCCTCGAAAAAGCCCAACGTTTGACAAAGTTCCGCTAATCTTAATCTTATGGCAACCAGAGGCAATTAGTTTTCGCAAATGTAAAAAGAGAAAGGCAACGGAAACGCATGCACGGCGGCATTCTTCCTATGCGCACCCCTGTGAGCACTAAACGAGCGAGAAAGAGGCGGTCGCCCTTTGAGCGATTAGAAACGTGTTAGCCATCAGTTTTGCAAGCGCAAGAAACCGCCACGGCCCACGGAACAAAACCCGAAACACCGCCCGCACATACGCGTACAAATGCGCCAGCGTTAGTATACAGAGGCGCGGGAGCAAACTACCTCTAAAACAAGCCATGCAACGAAAACAAAGAGAGGGAGGCGTGCAAAAAAAAAAAAATTCCCTGTAATCCCACATAGTGGCAGCACATGACAAAAAAGCAAACGTTATGAAATTGGCGCGCTTTTTAAATGTAGAGACGGCGCCGTAAATATACGGCATCGACCATTTAAGGATTTGTTCGTGCCGCCGTATATTTACGTCATTGACCCTCAAAATATACACGGAAAATGCTGCCAATATCATCCCCCACTAATAAAATCATGTTATCGCACCAGCTGCCAAACCCAGGGGCACCTTCGAAGTGACAATAAAATTAAAAGCACCGCAAATAATTATCCACACGAAGTACAAACTAGCTGTACTTGCACTAGTTCCGATGAGATTTATATACTTTAATGGTGCTTCTGTGAGAAAGAATATATGTGTAAAACGGGACAATCAATTAACGTCGGCTGAAATGGAGATCACGCGGAGAAAGCTAGGAAGCTTCCCAAAGCCATCAGCAAACATTTAAAAATTAGGTCACAACTTTGATCAACTTAAACACGGCAGCCTACAATCGAATTTCCGTTATGTGAGAGATAGCAAATGGAGAAAATCCGACCTTATCCATAAGTTCGAGACATTGCAACCGATACCCGTAACCGTTTTAAGGGAGCTTTATAGTCTATTCTATATGCTAAATATCAAGTAATAGGCATCAAAATATCCGGTTTCTTTGTGTATTGTTTTTCTTTTTTCTTCATCCCCTTTTTTCTTTTATTTATATTGTGAGACAAGGTTTAGGCAGCCAGTCTCTTCTTTATCTTCCGAGTGAGAGCCCCACCACCTGGCCCCAAAACGGTGATGACGAGTAAGTACAGGTGAAAATATGAAGCGTATGAATAATGTTCACAGTAATTCACCCGTGCGTGCAAGTGGCCAGCCAGGCCGCAATTTAGCCAGGAGGGAAACGCAGAACGAATCGTTTGAACGAATCGTTTGAACGTTTGAATCGTGAACGATCTCCGAACCACGAAAATGATGATCCGAAGAAACGTCTACGGGAGTAACGCGATAATTCACAGGGCATGTTTGTTCATGAATAATGTAGGGTGCGAGGAAGCCGGATTGAAACTTCTGACACAAACCGGGTGTATGAGCGGGCGTCCAAAGGAGCACTTCTTCCGCAGGACGAAAGGAGACGTTGATACGAGAGATGTCGTAACGTTGCTTGCGATCTAGCTGACTCACTTCTGTGTTGGAGCAAGCACGTTGACGGCACTCCCCATGTCTCGAGACGAATTGTTCGCGTATACTGGGCGAGGTGTTAGTTGGGGCATTGAATAAAGCGGTGTTGATGGTGAATGTCGGTGAACGGCCATACAATAGGTAGAAAAGTGAGTACATGGCAGTTAGTTGGATAGCAGTATTGGGAGCAAACGTCACAAAAGAAAAAAGTTTGTCCTAGTTGTGGTTCGGTCCGATATACATTGATATCTTATGTGTTAGTGAGTGATGGAATCGCTCTGTTAAGCCATTTGTTTGAGGGTGATATGCCGATGCCGTCTTATGAAGTGCGCCACACGCTCCCAGTACTTCTGTGATCATTGTTGACGTGAAGTTCTTGCCGCGGTCACTTGACAGTACACGAGGTGCACCGTGATGCAGCACAATGGCATCCAGAAAGAAGGTGCCAACATCTCAGACCGAACTAGAGTGTAGAGGAGCGGCGTCTGCGTAACGTGTGAGCTGGTAAATATTTGTCACGACCCATCGATGACCTGCCGGCGTTATGGGCAGAGGGCCGTCTAGGTCTATCCCAACGATGGCAAAGGGTGTCTCGGGACATTGGATGGGCTGTAAAAGCCCAGCAGGAGGCGAAGCCGGTCGTTTCCGCCGTTGACGCCGCACGCAAGAAGCGACGTACTTGGCGACAAAGGCAGACATGCCTGGCCAAAAAAAAGGCTCCTAACGCGGTTGTATGCTTTGTGGAAAACCAAATGGCTAGCATATGGGTCGTCGTGAAAGGCTTCAAGGACTTGTGTGCGCAGCGAACGTGGAAGAAAAGGCACCCAGCGGTGTCCGTCGAAGTAGTATATGTATCGGTGCAGCACATCACTGTCGAGTCTAAATAGTCGCAGTTGTCGACGCAATCTGGCATTCGGTGCAAAAGTAGTTCCGCACAGGCGTTGCATAATGCTGTTGCAGCAGAGATCCGAATGTTGACACGATGCGAGCTTAGTGACGCGATTGGGAGATAACGTGCCCGTAACCCCTAGAGGCAATAACGGGAGTGGAGACTTAGTCATATTATCAAGGTGCTAGAAATGGAGGGATGTACTCGAAGATAATAGTGGCAGGGGGCAGGGAGAAACAGCGTCGACATCTTGATGCTTTTACCCAGGCTTGTAGTCAACGTCAAATTAAAGAAAAATTATGGGGTTTAACGTGCCGAAAGCACTTTCTGATTATGAGGCACACCGTAATGGAAGACTCCGGAAATTTTGACCACCTAACGTCAAAATCGTACTCTTGTGAGCAGACCATCCAGGGACCAAGACGTCCACACATTTTTGATTAACCACAACCAGCATAAGACGTGGTGGGCGGTTACGACCATGAAGTGGCATCCAAAAGATATGGCCGAAATTTTTATATCGCCCATACCACTGCCCGACATTCCTGTTCTGGGATCGAGTAGTTCTTTTCGGCATCTGCTAATGCGCGGCTGGCAAAGGACAGACTCTCCCTCGTGAGGTGGTACTACACTGTAGAAGCACGGCACCGATCTTATGGCACTAGCGTTGGTGTGCAAACAAGTTGGTGCGTTCTCAGCGAAGTGACAGAGGACTGGGTCGGTGGTAGCGCTTGCTTGAGGGCTTGGAAAGAAAGTTCGCAGTCGTCTGTCTAAGGGAAAGCATTACCCAACGTGAGGAACTTGTGTAGCCGCGACTCCATGGCGGCAAAATGACTGATGAAGCGGCGGAAGTAGGATGCGAGCCCCAAGAAATTTAATTGTTTTTAATTTTCAGGGCGAGGGAAGCAAAGCACGGCAGCAACCTTGTCTGTACTTGGTTGAACGCCGTCTTTACTGATAAGGTGACCCAAAACTTTGACGTTTTTTCTGGCGAAATGGCATTTATTTGTGTTGAGTTGGAGTCCAGCGTTGGAAATGCATGTGAATACTTCGTGGAAATGCTCAAGATGCTGACGTAAAGCTGCAGAAAAAATAACGGTGTCTTCTAAATAGCACAGACAGCTCTTCCACTTAATAAGGTCACGTAAAACTGTGTCGATCGTGCGTTCAAATCTTGCAAGAGCACTACATAAACCGATGGGCATGACGAACTCGTAAGGTCCGTCTGCTGTTGCAAAGTCTGTCTTGTCCTTGTCTGCTTCCTGCATGGGCATTTGCCAGTACCCGGATCGGAGCTCTAGACTAGAGAAATATTCAGCATGCTGTAGGGAGTCAATGGCATGGTAGATTCTTGACATAAGACATACGTATTCGCGCGTGATCCTAATAAGTGCTCGATAATTGACGCAAGAGCCGTCTTTCTTGTGGACCAACACATGAGTCGACCAAGAACTGGACGATGGCCGAATGATGTCACTTTTGAGCATGTGATCAACGTTATCCGCAATGATTTTCCGTTCTACGGAAGACACGCGATACGGGCGGCGGCGTAAAATCAAACTGCCTTCAGTTTCGATGCGATGTACTGTGATGGAAGTGCGCTCCAGAAGCTTGGAGTAAATGTCAAATAAGGCGCTGTGGTATTACAGGAGTGCCAAAATGTCTTCTATCTGTGAAGCAGTCGGATCGGGATTTTTCGCGGCCGTGAAAGCCGCGGTAGCAGTATGATCAGCAGTTGTGGTAGACAAAGGAGGTGATTCGGTGCGAAGTCGTACCAGCGAAAGATGTTCGATGTCAGTAACGCAAGTCACATTAGTGCCCTAGGAGAGCACAAGTGGCGAATAAGTAGGGTTTCGAACACCTACAAACGCCCTACTGTCCTGAAACCACACCAGGCTAGAAGTAAGGCTAAGCCCACCAGAAATGCAGCGACTGCTCGGCGCAAGGCACACATCACCATTAACAATAGTGTCTGAAGTCCGTGTGAGAATATGCTCATTCCCCGCGGGAATGAAACAGTCGGCAGACGTGACGAAACTTAGGCTGTGAGCATCATCGACAGCAGTCGAAGATTTAGTGTCCGTCATATGGATAATTCGCTGACGACAAGAGATGAAAGCTCAGGTGGAGGACAGGAAGTCCCATCCCAAAATCATGGCGTACGTACACGAAGACACCACGACAAAGTGAATGTGGTGAAGGGCGCTATCAATGAAAACACGTGCTGTGCAAACACGAGATGGCTCAACAAGAACTGCATTTGCACAACGAAGGCGAGGGCCATTATACGCTGTCTTCACTTTTTGCAATCGAAAAGATAAATCAGTACTAATAACGGAAACCGACGCACCTGTGTCCACCAATACTTCCATTCGGGCACCTTCAACAAACACCAAAAGTACATTTGACGGGCATTCCGAGGAAATTTCACGTTGTCCAAAGGATGCAACTTTCCCTCCCAAAGCTGCACCATTTGGTTTTCCAGGCGGTGATTGGAGGACGAAGTAGCCAGTCGAAGAAGGGAAGAGGAGCGCTGCATCGGTGATAGAGAGCCACGACGCAGGAAACGCAATGAACCAGCAGTGTTGAATTCCTGTGGAGATGGGGACCGTCGTGGATAATAATCGCAGTAAGAATGCCGACATTGCGGTACAGGGCCAGAAAACTAATCCCTTTCAAACCCGTCATAGGCACGTCTTTCATCTTGCTGACAGCCTCAGCAGAACCTGGAATTGTGGCCAAGGATGCCACAATAGTAGGAAACCGGTTGAGGCGGGCGCCGTGCGTTGTAAGATGGAAGAGGTGGTAGTCTTGTAGTGATAGAATTCAGGAACACGTGCGGTGCAGTTGCCTGTTGCGGTGTCTACTGGGAGGGTGGCACTATAGAGGCAACCTGAGCGTAAGCCGGCGTAGGGATGGGGCGCGGGCTCGGGACGTGCGGGCAGGTCACGGCAGCAGTCACTTCCCCCACGATCTGGTGCAGGGCGCCGCAAGTATCCGTCATATGCACCTAGGGAGGGGTTGATGAAGCTTGGGCTTGCAGTTCCTCACGGTTGATGGAGCGAATCAAGGCACGTAGCTCGCTGTAATTGGACGCCTTGAAATCAGATGTGCTAGTGTGTAAGCGGAGCATATGAAGCTCGTCAAGGCGCTGAAACGTACTGATGTCTGGGACAGTAGTGGCGTTCAGCACTACAAGAGCATTGAATGCCACCGTCCCAATACCCTCGAGCAGGTGGCGTACACGGTCACTCTCTGCCATCGAGGTCTTCACGCGGTGGCAGAAGGCGAGGACGTCCTCTATGTACGAAGTGTGCGACTGGCCCGAGTCCTGAAAACGCTCAGCAAGCTTCTACCTGGTGATATCAGAGCGGACAGACGAGTTCGCGAAAATCTGGCGTAGGTGGAGTTTAAAGGTGCTTTAGTTGATGAAACCGAGCTCATTATTGTTAAATTAAGTTTTCGCGACGCCTGTTAGGTCGAAGGTGACGCGAGCATGCTTTGCACATTCGTTCCAGTGGTTAAAGTTCCTCACGAGCTCGTACAGATGCAATCAGTCTTGAACGACGTCACCTGGAAGTCCAACAAATACGGTGTATCCTTCTGAGGGGTGGGGAACGTTCAAGAAGGGGTTCCCCCAGGAGCAGGCAAGGTTCATGTCGTAGTATTGGTCTGCTGGTCTCGAGACAAGGTCGAGTGCCGTTGGTAGAGGCGACGACCCGAGCGGAGCTCCAGGGATGTAGCGTAGGTGAAGCTGGAGAGAGACCACGAGCGAGAGGACGAATAAACCGGACAGCACACACCACCACTAGTGAGACAAAGTTTAGGCAGCCAGTCTCTCCTTCCGAGTGAAAGCCCCACCACCAGGCCCCAAAACAGAGATGGTGAGTTTGTACAGGTCAGAATATGAAGCGTATGAAAAATACTCACAGTATGTTTATTACATTTTTGACTTTTTTCCAGGAGCACGATTTTCTGCCGCTTGTTTTAGTCTCTAATTCACAGAGACGACCGCTCAGTGACCTGAAGCGGAGCAGCTAACAGTTTTCTTCCCCCACATTCCCCGTTGTTCAGGAACCTTGCACGAAAAACATACAGCGCTATCTCACGTTCCGCCACCGACGTTTAAAAGCACACTTTTTTTTTACTTCTGCACGTTCGCTTTTAACACTTTCCTAGCCCAACAGCCTTACACCCTTACCCCTTTACAAGAACCCTACCCATATATTCTAAGGATTGGGGGCTCAATCTCACCATTCGTAACCAGTTTTCAAGATTGGAGTCTGGCATGAATTAGGAGGTAGCTGGCCCATGTTGTCGTCGATGTTATCCAGGCTGAGGACGTTGTTGAAGGGAAGGACTGCTTCTCATCGAGAACGAGGAATATAGGTTTATTTACAGTATCTACATAGGGACGTTGCCGTTCATCAGTCTAGCATGACTGCGAGAGAAAGTCCACTGAGCGTCCGCACAGCAACGGTTTATAACCACTCGGTCCTCCCTCGATCCCAAGGTGAGGGAAACGTTCCAGCAGGCACCATAGGCGAGCCGACCAGGCACCGTAGGCGAGCCAATCAGGCACCGTAGGCGAGACGACCAGGCACCGTAGGCGGTAGGATTTACACACACGCACCTTTCCGCACTGGTTCACGGTCCCCTACCGAGTTCAGATGGTCTTCGCAGTACTCGGGGCTTATGTCAATAAAGGCGCAGTTTATTCCTCCCCGAGCTGACCCCCGCAGCGCGCCCACCAGTTGCCCAATGTCTTGCGTCTTGAACGACGCGTGGGAAGGGGCCTCCAACTACGTTCCCTCGGGGTCTCCCTCGTTCACAGCAGACTAGGTTGGTGGTGGCGGGTTCAAGCACAAAGCCTGCTTCGTCGCACTCGTCTGGCTCCAGTGACGTAGAGTCGAGGACGCGCGTATTGTTCTCCACACACAGTCGACTTAGTGACGCCGTGGCTAGAGGTTTGCGGTGGTGTTCCAGGAAAAGTTGACGCCCGCTGTGGCAACTGGATGGCAAAATTTGCACGTCAGCGGGCCGTTCCTTACAGCGCCTCCATGGCCCGGAAAATCTCAACTATCCAGCGCGCACAACCGCTGGGCAGGAAGAGAACGGCTGGTGGTCAAGGGGTGATGCCTTGGCTCGCAGCGACCACTTGTGTATGGTGTCACCGCCGCAAAACATCCAACAAGGACAGGCAACTTGAAAACCTACCCCACAACATGGCTGGGCGACCGGGCATTTTCAGAGCATAGTTAGTATCTGAATGTTTGTGCAACACTTTAACGGGCCCGTCTCAGTGAACTTCAAGCTTGTTCTTTCTTAAAGGTTTGAGGATCATTACCTGATCTCCGGCGTTAAACGTACGAAGCCTCGCATACTTTTCGTAATAGAATTTTGTGTTTTTTGAGCGACTCCCGTGTTCTTTTCGACTAGTTCATGGGTTGCGCTTAGCCGTTCCAGCAGATTTAGCATGTATTAAACCACTGTTGGACTCTCCCCTCTTTCCTCCCATATCTCGCAACATTCTCAGTAGAGAACGGAGTGTCCTCCCATGCACTAGTTCTGCCGGAGAGAATCCTGTAGCCTAATGTGGAACCGTTAGCAAATCAAACAATGTTGCCGGCAAATAGTTCTCCCAGTCTTCCTTGTGCTCGTAACAGAGCGCACGCAAAACTCGCTTAAGCACTGAATGCCGCCTCTCTATACTGTTTGACTGAGGGTGACAGACGGAACTGTGTATCAACTTTACCCCGCACTTTTGCAAGAATGTGGAAGTCTGTGCGCTGGTGAATACTGACCCTTTATCCGCCTGAATTTCGGCTGGAAACTCAACTCGTGCAAATACTGTCAAAAGCGCGTCTACTACTTCGGTAGAGCTGAGCTCTTTCAGAGGGATTGCTTCTGGAAACTTTGTAGCCGGGCACAGCATGGTAAACAAGTACCTGTAAACCGATTTTGTTTTTGGCAGAGGCCCTACCGTGTCTATCACAAGTCGTCTGAAAGGTTCTGCTATTAAGGGCACTACCTTTAGTGGAGCTTTCTATGTCTCTCCTGGTTTACTCGAGCGCTAGCAGTCTGGCAAAGTTTTTTACGTATTTGAAACAACCAGGCCAGTAGTATTCCATAAGCAACCTTTCAATTTATTTGTTTATGCATAGGTGGCCGGACCACGCATTTCCATGACAGAGACTCAAAAGGTCCTCTCTGTACTTAGTAGGTACGACTAACTGATCTAAAAACCTAACCTTTCGATCTGTGTAGTGCCATACAACAATCCTCCTCGCTCATGTATCGTCACGTTGCGCCTAGCAATGCCTTCTTTAGCTGTGTGATGCAATTTAGCCAAACTCTCATCATTCTTTTGCTCGCCTGCCAGTGACTTTCTATCCACACATAAGAGCTGATCAAAGTTCTTTGGGGCCGGTGATAGTAATGACCCTATTTCTCTTGCGAGTGTATCGGCGGGCTCTTCCTGCAGGGGGGAACTTTGACACCCTGGCGATACGCTCTCATTGGGCTGGTCAGCTGGCAGGCTTTCCTCAACTGTTTTTTCATCCTTCGAGCCTAGCTCAGATTCTGTTATTGAAGTTATCTCCTAGGCTGCTTCCGCTGGAGCAGCTTGTGCATTTTCAGCCGAAAGCGACGCGATTTTAAGAGCTTGGTCTTGCGTCAATGCCTGTACTACGCCCTCTCCCAGTTTAAGCCCTTTTTCACGCAGTAACAGATCCAAATGATTCGAAACAATGTGAGGGTACTTCAGTGAAAAAAATTTGGAAACTGCAGCCTCGGTCACTAGCTCCACTAATGGTCCACTGATTTTGACTTTGGCCATGGGCAGACACACGCTGTGTTCTTCTACAACCTGTTTGATCCGTGCTACATCTCCAGTGAAGTCATCTACCGCCACGTAAGACGGAGGGACAATTTCCATCGTGGCGGCACTGTCTCTTAGCACCCTACGTGGTTTCCCATTGACTTGCAGGTCATGAAGATATTGGCTCAAAAGTTCGATATTCTCGTTTTTTTCATCCACGTAGGAGAAAACTACGCTAGGCTGCCCGCAGTTTACAGCCATATGTCCCAGTTTGTTGCATTTATCTCAGCGGATTAGTCTGAAAGATTCGAATTTTCTTTTCTGCTCTTTTGCTACTTTTACCCCGCTTGATTTCTCCTCACTTTTTTCTTAGGGCTTTTCCTGCCCGTCTACAGGCTCCGGTCGTCTAGTCTGCGAACCCATTTTGAACGAAAATGGTTTCCGTGGTCCATTTCGACCATCCGAATTTCCGTACTCGGCATTAAACTTTCAGCGCGTTGCGTACTCTTCGGCTAATTCAGGCCCCCTTTCCACATTATTTAAGTTCGCTCTGTCTTGCGCCCACAGCTTCACAGATGGTGGGATGCATTCGTCAAACTGCTATAGACACATGCATTCAATGATCCTGTCTCTGCTGTCGTACGCTTCCGCGCTTTTCAGCCACTCGACTAAGTTGGCCGTTAAGCCATATGCAAACTCCGGATACCCCTCCCTATGTTTCTTGCTTGTGCTTCTAAACCTTTGCCGAAAAGCTTCGGCTGAAAGGCGGTATTTCTTCAGAAGACTGGCCTTCACCTTTGCATAATCATATGCATCATCCGCACTGAATCTGGTGATTACCTCTGCAGCCTCACACGGCAACATAGGCAGCATGGCAACATATACTCGGACCGAAGTTCATCTTCTCGCAAGTCCTTTCAAAATTGCTTAGGAACAAGCCTATGTCGGTCCCCACTTCAAATGGCTTTAATGCGGTATACCCATGCGGTATGATTCTGCCTCACTTGATCGTCCCGAGCCCCTTTAGTTCCTTGAGAAAACTCCAAACGTTTGCTTTCAAGTTCAAGTTGCATTTTTCTTCACTCGCGATCTTATATCGCGTTGCTCACTCTCCTAGTCCCGTTCTTCTCTCTCCCTGTCCCGTTTCTCTCTTTTTCAGAACTTCCTGCCCATTTCAATTTCATCCAATTACATCCAATAACTCCGCTTTTAGCAATTCCTTGCGTACGTCTAGGCCCAGTTCCTCACCAACAATCAACAATTCTTCCGTCAGCAGTGTCCTTAACTCCTTGATTGCTGCTTTACCGCCTTGATCCTGCTCGCTAAATCTAGCTAGGAAAATACAACCTAGCTAACACTCAACAATCCAGCTTCCCTACTGTTTTAAACAGAACAACCACAAAATTAAGCCTAGAGAGTCAAAGCAAGAACCAAGCACTCACCGCACACACAGCACCACGTCGCAAAGTCCATCTCACCGCTGTCAGCCAGTTGTAAGTATTGGGGGCTCAATTGCACCAATCGTAACCAGTTGTGAAAATTGAAGTGTGGCATGAATTAGAAGGTAGCTGGCACATGCGTCGTCCAACTTATCCACGCTGAGGACGTTGTTGAAGGGAAAGACTGCTTCTCATCGAGAACGAGGAATATGCGTTTACTTACAGTATCTACATAAGGACGTTCCAGTTCATCAGTCTAGCATTCATTACTGCGAGAGAAAGTGCACTGAGCAGCCGCAGAACAGCGGTTTATAAAGACTCGGTCCTCCCTCGATCCCAAGGTGAGAGAAACGTTCGACCAGGTACCATAGACGAGCTGGCCAGGCACCGTAGGCGAGCCGACCAGGCACCGTAGGCGGGAGGGCTTACACATACACATTTCCGCACAGGTTCACGCTGCTCAACCAAGGTCAGATGGTCTTTGCAGAACTCGGGGCTTATGTCAATAAAGGCGCATTTTATTCCCCGAGCTGACCCCCGCAGCGCGTCCGCCGGTTGCCCATTGTCTTGCGTCTTGAATGGCGCGTGGAAAGGGCCTCGAACTACGTTCCCTAGGGGACTCCCTCGTTCACAACAGACCAGGTTAGAGGTGGCGGATTCAGGCACAAAGCCTTCTTCGTCGCACTCATCTTGGCTCCACTGACGGAGAGTCGAGGACGCGCGTATTGTTCTCCACACACAGACGACTTAGTGACGCTGTGGCTAGATATTTGCGGTGTCATTCAAGGAAAAGTTGACGCCCGCTGTCGCAACTTGCTGGCAAAATTTGCATGGTAGGCGAAGAATTTCGAGCGAAGTGAGGCTTCAGCCACGAAACGTGCGCGACGTCAACGGGCGTCGGACTTGAGGATGCATCAAACTGTAGCAACGAAATCTCGTACGTTACGTCGTTAACTTGACGAAGAATTTCATAAGGCGCTCTGCAGCGAGAGAGAAGCTTCTGGGAGAGGCCAACCCGACGAAATGGTGACCATAGGAGCACTCAAGCACCTGGCGCGAACTCAACATTGCAATGACACCAGTCACAACGATTTTTTGTACATGCTGCGAGGCTACTAAACGAGATCGCGTGACTTGACGCGCCAGGTAAGCGCGATCCATGGCTTCACGAGCGTACTCAGTTTCAGCACGTGGCACAGAAGGGAGGATGGTGTCAAACGGCAACGTGGGTTCGCGGCCATACAAAAGATAAAAAGGTGAATATCCTGCGGTGTCATCTCGGGACGAATCATAGGCGAACGGCACGTAGGCCAGCGTGGCGTCCCAGCCGCGGTGATCGTCGGAGGCATAAATTGACAGCATCTCTGATTGTTCGGTTCAGACGTTCCGTAAGACCATTCGTTTGTGGATTGTAGCTGGCGGAGGGCTTGTGCTCAGTAGCCCAACAGCGGAAGAGGTCGTCGACAACTGGAGACAAGAACGAGTTGCCGCTCTGTAAGTAACCGTCTAGGTGCACCGTGGTGGAGAATGACGCCATGGACGAGAAAATCGACAACGCCTGTTGCTCAACTAGTTGGCAACGCCTTTGTTATCGTGTAGCATGTCGCGTAATCCATAGCGACGGCGATCTACTCCTTTCCTCTTGTCGTCGTCGGAAAAGGGCCAAGCAGGTCCAGATTAACGCGGAAGAACGCTTCAGAGGGAACTTCAATTGGACGAAGTCGTCCAACAGGTGGCACGGGAAGTTTCTTCCGGTGGGGAGACAATTTGCAGGTTGTGTCATAACGATGCACCGAGCGGTAGAGACCCGGCCAGTAGAATCGGCCTTGTACGCGGTCGTATGTACGGAAAACTCGAAGGTGGACCGCCGTCGATGCATCGTGAAGTTGTACGAAAGCGAAGAGTCGACGATGACGAGGAATAACAAGGAGCAACTTAGGGCCGTCAGGGTTGATATTGCGGCGGTAGAGGATGCCATCGTACAGCACGTACATGCGGCATGTGCCGTCGGTACTGTCAGATTGCACTCCGGCGATGATTGACTGTAAGGATTCGTCGCGTTGTTGTTTAGCGTGCATGCCGGTCATGTCAGTAAAAGCCATGACGCAGGTCGCCGGATCATGCGAAGCAGCATCGGCACAAAAACATCAGGTACCATATTTCTTTGTCATAAGGACATCAGGCGAAGCCCAAGGACCGCCTGATGGCTCGATGACCCCTTTGTGGGGCATATTGCCTGCTTCTGATTGGATGACTCGACGTTCAGCATTTGATACACGACAGGGACGCCGACGAATAGGTTTCGTGTCTCCAGTGTTCATACAGTGAAGAACAACAGATTTTTGGCATAAAGGCCTGTCGCCGAAATCAAAGATGTCACCATACGATTGAAGCAGGAGACGTATGCTCGTGGCCTGTGCAGAGGTGACGTCAGGTGCCTTCATTTTCGCGAATTCATCCATGAAGGAACGAGGGCTGTGACCTGCAATTGAAGCTTATAAACCACTCTAGGTATTCAGGCTCTCAATGTCAAATTGGGAAACACTAGAAACACTGGTCAAGAACATGCCGGCCGGAATCACTTGAGGGCACAGGCTGAAATTCAGAAGCGGTAGAAGGACGTCGCTATAAGTAACCGTGATCAGCGAATGCGGAACAGCAACGTTCCGGTTCAAAAACACGCCGATGAAGGGGCCAAGCACATATTCACTGTCGGGAACCTGAGTTGGGTGGTCAAAGTGACGTAAGTAATGGCCTCGGGTGACAGACGCACATTGTGGAGCGAGCACGTGTGCGGTGGTGTGGTGCTCAGAGCATCGGCGTGTTGAGGCAGTTCTAACTGAAGAACGCCGGTCGCGCCGTGGGTGAGAGGAAAATAAGTGGGTGAAAAGTCCAATCCAAGGGTAACATCGTTCGGACAGTTGTCGATCACAGCAATGAGAATAGAATTACGGCCGCCGGCTATACCTAAACGCGCTGTACACATTCGAAGAACAGCCAGCACGCCGCCGTCGGCCGCACGCAGCACCCGGGCAGCTGCTGGGGCGAGGACTTTCTTTAGTCTACGTAGGCCAGCACTCGTCACAGATACGGGGGCTCGAGTTTCGACGAGTGTTTGGACAGGTACGCCGTATATTTACGCCAATTAGACTTCTCGTTGTGGGCACAGACAGATGATTTGCTGCAGTAGTAAGCATTGCAGCACTATTCCCGAGGGCTGCACTTACACTGTTTTCAGAAAGGTTGCGGCCTAAAGCCACAGGGGCGAAAGGCTACGTGGCTGCGTCGAGCGGGAAGGTGCGCGACGTGTTTGCGGTGAACGAGACTGGTGAATGCGCGGCGATGGTGAACGACGGTACAACGTTTTCCTAGCAGAGTTGTAAACACTGTTAGACTCGGCGGTGGGCGAAACGTTACGGGCATTTCCCTTAAAACTGTTCATGTTGGTAGGCATGCGAGGTGTTGAGGGCCATGAGTTGCGACAGTGTCGGGCGATACAACCAATGCGGCGACAAGTGAAACATATCAGTTGTTCATCCGCAGTTCTCCACTCATTCGGGTCGCGATAACGGGGAGAGAAGCGTCGGAGTGAAGCAAAAATAGTCGAAGGGCGTTCGTTAGCTCTGGGATTGACGAGAGGACAGACAGAATCTAAACCAATGTTTTGAAGTTCCTGGTGAACGATGGCTTGTACAAGGGGAACTGAAAAACTGGTAGCATCAGGGCTATGCGAACTAAAAGCTGCGGGCGTCATCGAATCCAGTTGAGATCGAACGATTCGCACCACGTCCTGTGATGGCGACCCATGCTGCTGTGCGGGTCCATCTTCACACGTTGACGTTGCGGCAGTACTCGAAAGTCTGGTGAATGATTGCAAGACGCGTCGGCTTTAGGCCTGCTCGAATTGTCGGCACTCTTTAATGATAGCATCAACTGTAGAGCAGCTTTTGCACATGAGCAGATTAAAGGCGTCGTCAGCAATGCCCTTAAGCACGTGCCCGACCTTATCAGCTGCTGCCATGTCGTGATCGGCTTTATGACAAAATGCCAGCACGTCTTGGATGTACAAGACATAGGAATCTGTGGGGGAATGGTCACGGGATGCCAATTCATGCTTTGCTGCAATTTTACGGCCGGCTGGTTTGCCAAACAATTATGACAACTTCTCTTTGCATTGGTCCCAGCTGGTTACATCCTCATCGTGGTTTTCGTACCACACCTTTGCCGTGCCTCTTAGGTATAACCACAGTTTAGCTAGAATAAGCGTGAGACCTATCTGTTGATTCCGCTCACGCGTTTGTACATATCCACCCTCTCTCCAAAGTCGGCGCCATCGGTCCCGCAGAAAGTTCCAGTATCCTTGGGTTGCAGAACAGCAACCGAAAGTGTCAGCGGTGTAGCTGGCGACGCTGACGTAGGAGGCGGCAACGACGTTTATCCCGCGTGCTCACCGTCATTCATTGTGCGGACGGTGATGTGACGCCCACTGCCGAGGATAGTGGGGGGGATACATGTTAGGGGGATAGTGGGAGTAAAGAAAGACTGTATTTACTATATATATACAAGATGAGTTAGAGTAGTTAAAAATGCTGATTACCAACAACACTCGGCAGCCAGATTGCCGCGGTCTTCTTCTTCGTCTCACTTCTTTCATCCTTCGGTAACAATATTTTTCAGCGTAGCACCTCTTCCAACACTCCTTTTTCTGGTCGTAATTGTAAATAAACACGTTCTCCGACAGTTTCCAGTTCGCTGTTCATAGAAGGGTATATTATCCTGAAAGAGTGCATGGGTTATTAGAGATGCCATAGCGGGTCTTCTGTAATAATGATGCTTTATGGAGTTTATTCCCCGTGCACGTCATTCTAAGCCGTCAAAAGTAATTTCATTCTAACCCGGCAGAAGTGCGGTTGCTGGCTTTGCATAGTCTTAAAAGCGCTATTCAATGGAACGCAAGTACAAAGCACGAGATGCAATTGAAATAAGCATTATCTTGTAAATATTTGCTTTTGAAACTGCTTCTTCTCTTAGATGAGCTTCATATGTATTGCGGTTAATTTGAGCAAGTAATTTCGCTCACATAATGCTTTCTGCAGGAACTTGACACTCTTGATGAGGATAAAGAAGAAGGGCGATACCAAAACTTACATCGAAGCAGTTGAAGCAGGAGGAAAAGGTGCGACATTGCTTCCATTTCAAATGGAAGGTTTTTGTATCTCTTCCCACCAATTCGAAGTAGCTGGTTGTTCCCTCCCGATGGGTCACAAAGGTGAGGACCCAATATGCCGCATTAGTCATGTTGGTTGCGCTCATTGGCCGGTGGTTTAGGCTCAATACAGTGGTTTAGAACGCGCGGCATAGAGTGTGACTGCTGTCTTGTAAAATCAAAGTTATCAGCGTGGAGTGGCGGCAAATAGTTCGGTGGAAGACGCAGAACATTTCGCTCACCAACTTGGTATGTAGGAGTGTTGACTCGCAGCGACGAATGGCTTGGAACCATAATTCACACTTGCTCTCAAGCGAGAAACCAGGCGGCGCCGATAGGTAGAGACAGCAGAACTACAGAATGACGTTGATGAGTGCCCAAGGATAGTTCGGAAAACCTTTCGTGCAGGAAGGAATTCTTTAATTTATTGTGCGCGAGACGCGCTAAGGCTGCTCTATGATGCGCTTTCGCTGTTCGTGTGGCAAAAATTTCGTTTAGGGATAATACGTAAAAGCGTGTCCAGCTTGGTAGTGTAATTTACACATCACATGATTGCTAAGCAAGAAAAGCTTTGCTTACATTAACAAAAGGAAGTTTCATTAGAACCGTTTCCCACCGCGGCACCAAATCCGCATGACTTTTATTCTGCGTGTACATTATGATGTGCATTGTGCCACAGTAAAATGAAACATCAAGCGCGTTATCTGCAATTCGCTCAGCGAAAGCGCCTTGTACCAAACTGAGTGCTACAATTTTGCCCGTTAAACCACATTTCTTTAAGCTTTATATAAGTAATAGTACTACGAAAGTGACAGTAAAAAAAGTGGTGCAGTTGCCGACAATTACCATCGCCGTATCCATGTAACAATCGTTTAAACGATTCCCCTAGGAAGCTACAGCGACCCGATTACATTGTTAGTGTGTATTTTATCACTATGGCACATAATTAGCAGTGGGTGTTTCTGGATAAATATGAGAAAATCCGACCGAACACTCACCCGAAATGTCTTCCCGCATTCGGCATTATCCGAACAACTATAATTTTGAAGGTATGTATCATTTCAATATTTGACAATGACTTTTGTGCCTCTGACTTGCCAATGCATTTCGTCGCGAAGATTGAGGACTGGGCGTGTTGGTACAGCATATTAGAGGCTCGATTGCGCAACATTTGGACGACACACACAGAAGACAAACACACACCACAGAGCGCTTTGTGGTGTGTCTTTCTCTTCTGTGTGTGTCGTCCAAATGTTGCGCAGTCGATCCCCTATTAAGCATTTCGTCGAGAACACCGCAATGCATGACATGCCTAAACAAAATCACACGTGAAAGCACAAACTGGACTAGATAAACATCAACAAAAGAAGTTTCCTTGCTAAGAACATGCTCCTTTAGCGCAAGTAGATGGGGAAGGACTACATGGACAAAGCGCTATTCATAGGGCCGCCCCCTTCCATTGGGCCGTGCTACACGATGTTTGCTTTTTGGGAAATCGCACCATGAACACATAAACAGCATTTCTCCACGGAAATTCGAGATTTACTTGGCATTCTTTGCCCTAGTTTTGACAGATAATATTATCACCTGGCTAGAGGCAGACATTTCCCATTAATAGGCGAATGATGTGAAACAAATAGCTGAGGCAATGGTGTTTCTGCCACGACTGCCCTGTTTTCACGTTGTGCATGTTATGTGCCAGTCTTACCAGTATCTACTGCGAACGTCGAAATGTCGTTTTCTTTCTTCCATGTTGTGAGCAGGAAGCAGCGTACCATAGTTGCCAATGAAAACATTGGATAGTATGCTGCCATATGTCACATGTTGTCCCTAGCGACATTGATTCTGGTTGCAGTTGCTCAATAAGGTTTTTTTTAATGTTGACAGTATGTTCTTGCATTATAAAGCAGCTTACAGTATTTTCGGACAAACAAGTAAAACCTATAAGATCCAATTTTGTAGTATGTTGTCGTATGGTAATTTCAAACGCACAAAAAAACAATGAATTCTGTCACAAAGACATCCGAAAAACATCCTCCGAATTTGCAAAAATAGAAGAAAAAAACAGCGACAACGCAGATCCCTATGTTTTCCCATTTCGATTTTTCTATGTTCTTTTTCTCGCCACTGATTGCAGTAGCGGGCTAGCCACATTGATTACATTGCACTTGATCTTGATTGATCTTCAATAAGAAACGGATCAAAAAAGAATTGAACGGAGACCAGACGATAAAGATGAGGGCTGAACTTCCAAGTTTTCTTTTGTGAATTATTTACGAGCATATACATGCTGTCTGAGACAGGGATTATCGTCTGTGCAAGCCTACATATGATGTCTGAAAGCCTGATAGAGGCCATGCTAACACATCCCTGCACGAGTCAAGAAATCCGTTCAAATTCTGCTATTTCCCGTGTCACACACCTTTTACTCTTCATGAAACCTGAAGTGTTTGCACTGTAGGGTGAACAGTCCTTGCTAGTGGGAATATGACTTGCCAGTAAATCCTTTAAATCGCGCGTTCACGCGAATTTGTTCAGTTGTTTGCGTGCTACCTTAACCTATCCTTAATATATCTTCCAGTTTGGCCTGCGTACACTTTTGCGCAGCTTAAAGGAGAGTGATACGCTACAGTTTCTGCGCATTCAACATGAGGCCGCCTGCGCTTTCTGACGCCGTCACATTTGTCGGTCGCCGCCACGTCGGTCATCCTGAAAAGCTTTGACAGCTTGCTGTGGTCAGAGAACACGTCTTACACATCGTAACGCTGCACCACATTGTTCAGACTGTGTGATAGTGTGTGAGCGTCAGCTATCACAGCTACCTTCTCCCTATTCTATGCGCGGGCGGAACACGTTTGCACCTTTGTGCGCATCTTTTTGAGATGCCCTCTTCAGCCAATATTAGGAGGTGCTGGGGATATCCGGCACTCCGCAGTATTTTGATCGAGAAAGGAAAAATTGGAGGACGCTTAAGCTTCGCCTTCAAGAGTGGAACGCGATAGCGTTATCACACACCGTTCGCACCGCCCACTCAAAACGATCTACGCAAGCCAAACGTCGTGATCGGCACGGACAGCCGCGCCGCGACGCGCCATGAAAGCGGACGCGATCATGGGGCGAGTGGCGCACCACGTGTCGGGGCAGCGCCGTACATTGCGAGGAGGGGGTCTTCTGTGTTTGCCACAAGATGGCTCTACGTGTGCGCACAGCGCAGAAGAAATGTAGCGGAAACCTACTTCGCTACTCGTGTAACTGAGGCTTCTGTAATTTACATGCTCGTAATTACTAATATACACCGCAGTTTACCGTTCTACGGCACGTTTCTAAGGCAGCACCGCATTCACTAGAGGCGCTCGTGTCCCGCTTTGAACTGTCGATCTCGTGGCTGAGTGGAGGGAGTGCGTCTGTCGAAGAGAGCGGGCGTGGTTATCATGTGCTCCGATGGGGCGGTGTTTGCGGCAATGAATAGCCGCGGTAACAGGAATGCGGCGCCTGCTGAACGTGAAGATTACGAAGTCATCTTGCCTACATTGCCTACAGGTCGTACAGTTTTGAATACCATATTTTTACATGCCGATATTCGGGCCAGGCCTTATCGAGTTGAAGACTTCAAGGATACGTTGGACCGTCTGGCATTGCTCCCTGAGGTACTAGCCTTGGGGGCGTACCAGATGAGTCACGTATGGGCCGTCACCTTCAAGAATGTGGAAGGCGTGAAGAAGGCTCTGACCATCGGTGAAATGAAGGTGAAGGGTCGCCGCTGTGTTGTAGTTGACCCTGCGAACCAAGCCCTGCGCTTAAAGTTGCACTGGCTGCTTTTCAATGTTCCCGATGAAGATGTACGTGCTGCACTAGCCATGTTCGGGAAGGTAACAGATGTCGTGAAAGAAAAGTGGCGTGTGAATGGCATCCACGAGAAAAGTACGACGACGCGGACGGTGAGCATTCAGCTCCATCCAGGCGTCAAGGTTGACGACCTCCCACATCAACTTCGTGTTGGTGGGGAACTGGCGCTGCCTATTGCGCCAGGAAGAGCACCAGTGTGTTTGCGCTGTCACACCACGGGACATATACGACGCGACTGCCGTGTCCCTCGATGTGCTCGGTGCCGTCGTTTTGGGCATGACGAGAGTTCGTGTGTAAAGACGTACGCAAGTGTAACAGGACCAGTTGGAAAAACTGACGCAGCAGAGCTCGTCATGGACGAAGCCGACGCGGAAGAAGCTGCAGGAACGTCGAGTCAAGTGACTCAAAAGGAGATGCGACCAGCAGACATGCCTTCGTATCCTCAACAAAATGAACAGCAAGGAGACCATAGCCTTGTAGAAAAGCCCGACGTCAGGGAAGTGTCTGAAAAGACAAGTGGGAGCGCTGAATACGGTGAACCTTCAAAGGATCCAGCGAGCCAACACATGGAAATCATGGACGTCACGGTGCAATCCACCGGAGGCGCAGTCGGCAAACGAGGACGCGAAGCTACAACGGACGACGAGGACAGACAAGACGTCGTTGTGTCTGTGGAACCACCAACGAAAACGGTAGCGACTCGACGCGCGTCATTGAAGGCCAAGCCCAACGTTCCACCAGACAGAAAAGCGCTGTTGAAACCGTCAACGTAGCCGCGAGCTTTGACGCTCTGCGGTTCCTAGGGACTACGTCGACGCACATCAACTATCCAATAAGGACAATGATTGGAGCCTTCTGCCGTGCAACCCAAGCCGAAGGTCGAGGATTGCAGGCATCGGGAATAGGGTTGCTTCTTGGAAATAAGCGGCGGGTTTTCTGGTGTGCCTGCGCTCACGAGGTATGCATCATGGCGTATATGTAATTTTATTAAATGGCGAGAAATCTCGGTACAGCACTAAAAATTGCGACTATCAATGTTCGAGGCTTAAACGCTAGAAAGAAACAGTATCAGCTAAGTCGCCTTTTCTTGGAGAACGACTTGGATGTAGTAGCTGTACAAGAGACGAAAATAGATAGCGAGGAACAAACTGACCGCATGGTGCTGCCTTTCCGAGCAAGGTACGATGTTTGTGTTTCTCATGCTTTCGGCACGTCAGGCGGATGTGCCATTTTCCTTAGAAACAGTTTAGGAATAGTTGTTGAGACCGTGCTTGTGTGCCAAAGTGGTAGATTTGTTTTAGTAGATTTTCTTATGTCCGAGTCTTGCTGGCGAATCATCTGCCTATATGCGCCGAACGCCGAAAATGAACGAGACGTGTTTTTTGAACGGCTCGAGCAGTACCTGAATTCTGAAAGACAAATAATTATGCTTGGAGATTTTAATTGTGTTTGCTTAGTAGCTGATCGAGTGAAAAATGCCCCACTAAGGGATAAGAGTGCCTCACGCTTAATTGCAATGGTGCAAGACCATAATCTAGAAGACATAGGAAATATATTAACTAATGGGACGCAGCCAGTCTTTACACACTACCAGCGCGCGAGCCACGCGAGAATGGATAGGGTATATGTTTCATTGCATTTAGTAGCGGCGTGCCATAGTTATGACGTTAAACATGTGTCATTCAGCGACCATTGTTTGGTGTCAGTCACAATTGGGACGCATAAAGAGGCCTCGCGCTTTAGTTGGAAAATGTGGCTATTTAATGACAAGCTGCTGCATAATGAATCATTTGTAGAGTGCGTAAAGGAAAAGTTCGAACAGCTATTGGCGAGACATGATGACGTGATAGAACGGTGGGAGCTTTTTAAAGAAGAAATAAAAATTTGTGCAATAGAAAAAGCGAGTGTAATGAAATACGAAGAAAGGAAAAAGCAGAAAGAAATACAACGAGAATTGGATTTTTTGTACAGAATAGAAACCGATAGGCCTGGTACATTCACAAAGCAGATCAATGAACTTAAAAGCCAACTGGAGCTTATCGACGAAGATAAGTACAGAGGAGCGGTTATCCGAGCAAGAGCCGAAAAGCTATGGCTCGGCGAAACGCCCACAAAGCAAGCCTTTGCAGATGAAAAGGCTTACGCTAGGCAAAACCTAATACGAAAAATAAGTTATAAGGATGAAGTTACTGACGAACAAGCAAAAATAGAGAGAGGGTTCTTAGAGCACTATAACGAATTATTTCGAAGAAGTTGCGATGTCCCGGAAGAGTTCGAACGAGGGTTCCTTGCCAGCATGACAAAACTAGATGATATTGACCGCGAATGTCTGGAAGAACCGATCAGCCAGAAAGAAGTTGAAGAGGCCATTGACGATTTAGGTCGTGGGAAGTCTCCTGGACCTGACGGGTTGGGAGCGGCCTTCTATAGGGCCTTCAAAAAAGATGTGAGCGTAATCTTGCATCAGGTAATTGCTGAAGCATATAAACGAAGATATGCACCCCCGTCCTTTGGCCGGTCGCATATAGTGCTCATTCCCAAAACGGAAGACCCAGGGAAACTGCTGTCAGTAGGGTCTTATCGCCCAATAGCATTGACTAACGTCGATTATAAAATATTTACTAAAATCTTGGCAAAGAGGTTACAGCGAGTTATAACACGAATTGTAGGACCACATCAGACATGCGGAATCAAAGGTAGATCAATCTACACAAATATTCATGTTGCACGAACCATTCTAGAATGTTGCGATGCGTGCGGCGAGCATGTAGCAATGCTGCAGCTTGACCTACAAAAGCGTTTGATCGTGTATCGCACAATATCCTTTTCGCTGTTCTTGATTATGTAAATGTTGGTTTGGTGCTTTTAGATGGAGTTAAGATGTGTTATGCTAACTGTACCGCTAATCTTATAATAAATAAGGATGTAAGTGAGAGCTTTCACGTACGCTCAAGTGTGCGCCAGGGGTGCCCTTTAAGTCCTTAATTATTTGCGTTATACCTTGAGCCATTCTGCAGAAAAATGATTTATAACAGTATTACAGGTTCTCGTTTGCAGTCAGCGGAAGTAAAACTGCTAACATATTGGGATGATATTGCTTTGTTTTGTAGCGATAAGGAAAGTGTCGCGACTGCGGTAGCGGACGTTTTATCGTTTTGTAAAATGACGGATAGCGTCATAAACTTTGATAAGTGCCTAGGAATATGGCATGGAACATGGGAAAACACCCCACCTATTTTTGTGAATGTGAAGTGGACCGTTGCGCCGACAAAGTATCTTGGGGCACCGCTTGAGCACTACAAGGAGACTGCGGCATTCTGGGTAAACGAAACAAAGAAAATGCAAGAAAAAACAGTTAAATGGGGTGGCCGTAGTCTTTCAATGTTTGCCCGCGCGACGGTCTGTAATTTATTCGCCGTTGCAAAAGTGTGCTATGTATTGCAATCATTGTCTATGACTAGATTGCACGTGCAGCGTTTGCATCGGGTACTGGCAGTGTATGTATGGGGGTCAAAGTGGGAGCGAACCAGTCGAACAAATTTATTTCGATCCGTCAAAACAGGAGGGCTTGGACTGGCACATCTGTTCTTGAAACAGATAGTGTTTCGTTTTACGTTTCTTAGAGACCAAAAAGACCCATCCTTCATTAATGTGATGCAACTGAGACTAGGTACGGCTCTTCCTGAATTCATTATATCTAGTTGTGTAGTCAACAGTGGCCCTATGAGCGGATTTCTGAAAGAAGTGATATGGGCATTTCGGTTTCTGAAGGTACGCTTTTTAATGGAATACCTCAGTCACGTTCCTAAAAAACGTCTGTATAAAGATTTAATTGATGTAGTACTCCCAGTACCGCTGTACAGATCTATGTTCAGTTTAGGTACTGAAAGAAATGTGCTGAAAAGGGTAAAACGTATGCCTGTCAGGCCATCGGTAAAGTCTTTCTTTTTTCAACTACATTCCAATACACTACCAGTAAAACCGTGGCTTCAGGAAAGAGGTATTTTTATTCCCTGGTCTCTAGACTGTTTACTATGCCATCAGCAAGAAACAATTGAACACATATTCATAGACTGCTGGGACGCCTTGTTTCACTGGGATGTCCTCCAGCGAACTATAGAGAAAGAGTTGCTGATAACACCCTATGGCATCCGTTTTCTCCCAACGGAAAACGAAGGAGGAGTGCCTTACGACATGTTTATGTTATTAGGGTTGCACAGCCTGTGGCGCACGCGCATGGCCGTTAGACATGCGGATGTACATGCTCGAAGTACTCGTGAATATTTTATTGAAAGTGTCTGTTTCTTAAAAGAAGTCTACGATGCTCAAAATGAAAAACCAGAATAGATTAGATTATTGAACGAGCTTGCTAAACTTGGGCGGTTTTAAAACCACGTGCACACCAAAGAGTGGTGGCATTTTTACCATTTGTAAAGTGTGTATATTTTGTATGTACCATGAAAACGGTAATAAAGAAAAAAAAAGATCTCGTGGCTGAGTGGTAGCGTCTCTGTCTCGCACTCCGAGGACCCTGGTTCGATTCCCACCCAGCCCATCTTGCAAGTTGTTTTTATTTATGAATTGCCTTCCGGGATTTTTTGATCGCAGCCAACGCCGACGACCCCGGATTTTCTGCGACACGAGCTCCTTAACGCTCTCGCATTAAAAAGAGCGGGCACGCCCATAGAGCCCAGCGGCCCAATTGACTGCAGCGCACCAAGCCGCCGGCGTTAATACCTGTACTAGACTTCCGGTTTTGTGCTCGCGCGTTTTGAATTGTAGATTGTATGCGTCACGCCGGCTGCGTTTTTTGCTTCTGTAGCTTGATTGCGCGTAGTATTCCTAGCAAATTGTTTATTAAAATTCATTGCGAAAGGTCTTAACAAGCCTCCATCGAATATGTGCCACGTGCAATTTCGTAAACACGCAAGACACCGTGTGAAATTAGCAAATGTTTATTTTAATTTTTATAAATGCTCGATGCGGGCTTTTTGTGCATGCATCCAAAGTTGTGGCACCAAGTAAGCAGCAGAGGTTCCCGTACAAATCTCCACCAGAGGCAGTAAGCTGAAAAAATTTAATTACAAGTACGTATCATTTTGATATTAACATGCAAGAATATTGCGTGTAGAGGTGAATGGCTGGTATTACAAACAAAGGCGGTTCACTTTTACATAGACTGCGTAGAAAATATGCGACTCATCCCAAGCAATACCGTACATACCCCGAAAACCTAGTTCCAAGCAGTCTCCTCTTCCCGGGCCTTATTTGCTGCACATTAGTAGCACGAATACAGGGGCTACTGCACCTTTTCAGAACTTGGCTACAACCGAGGTGATAGTACACTGCGAATACACAGTGGTGGCCACAACACAGGCTCTCAACCAGACCATGCTGGACCCTCGCAGATTTCCTTCTACTCGCACTCAAGATAAATGCGTGGATGCAAAGCCTGTCTTCAGTCGTTCAGAAGACAGAATTTTCGAATTAGAAGTTCCTGGCTTTTAAGCTCGTTATCTTGACCAAATGTTCTGCCGATGCGAGGAACACGCTCCCATGTAATCACTCTTCGCAATTGCTCGTCGCGATTTCGACAAGTGTTAGTACCGAAAGAAGACTTAAATTGTTGCGGGGCCATAAAAATTGTCACAAACTTGCCGCAGAAAGATCCAGTACGCGCCAAACTAACTGTCACCACGGCCGAGCTGCTCTTCACCGAGTCATGACAGGCGCAGCGAACGTGCCTCATAAGTAGCAAAACAAGTGCCGAAAATAATTTTCGACAGTATTAGTTGTCAGCTAAAGCGCCACGAACATGTATTGTTGGCGCATTAAAGCGCGAAACTTAATTGCGCACCACGGTAGACCTGTTTTTCACTAACCGCGTCACAGCGCCAGGCACGCCCACTCTGCTTGAGAAGTACCTCGAAAATTAACGAAATTGGTTACATTAACGCTGGGGGTCTAGAAAGCGCCAAAACTTGTCGCAGCAAGATTCAGTATACGCGAAACTGCGTCAAAGCATCCTGTGAGCCCACCATTCCGCAAATCTACCGAAATAAGTTAAAATATTATTGCGGCTCATAGAAAGCGCGTGCCACGACGGCCTTTTTATTTTTCGTTAACTGCGTTACAAATTTAGTCTAGGTGCCGTGCCGTAAGCATAATTGCTTTAAATGCGTCGCAGACTGTCAATTTTTCAGATTCACATTCAGATTCAGATTTATTCGTTCCAAAAAAAAGAAGTAATTACATAAGAAATATACAGACGAGGGTCCCAAAGTGAAAGAACTGTAGTGGGATCCTCGGTTAATAATAACAACATTGATGGTGACATCAATAGTCAGCAAATTAGCGTATTATAAACAACATCTACAGATCAAATACATCATTATACATGTCATTTACAATGAAACACGAAAAAGCACGTTATAACAGAAAGTCGGAAAAAAGCATGGATGAAATACAACAAATGACATGTGGGATAAATGTCAGAGGTATGCCGCTAGATCGTAGTTAAGCTATCGCAGTTAATGATGCTTAAGGTGATTTTTAAAAATTGCAAGAGAAGTACAGGTTTTTATGGTTGATGGTAATTCATTCCAAAGAGAAATTGCAGCGAAGGAAGATGTTTTTTTGCCGTAATTGGTATGAACCATGGGTAACAAGAAATTGTTGTTAGCCGCAAATCTGGTCTTATTTTTATTCTGCAAAAGGTCAGTTGCAATGAACGGATACATAAGGTTAATATGAAGCAACTTGTGGAGTAAGACGAGTATGTTAAACTGGAACAAATTATTAATAGACAAGATATTATACGCGCGAAGTAACAAAGAGGCATTGGATTGCATGGAGCTAGAAGTGATAATGCGTATTGACTGATTTTGGATATGTTGAATTGATGATAAGTGACAAGCGTACGTGTTGCCCCATGAAACAATGCCGTAATTAATGTGACTATGAATGAACGCATAATACAACGCTAGCAGAGCCTCACGAGAAAAAAAAGGGCGAGCTTTAATTACTGCACGTATACCAAACGCAGTCTTGTGCTTGAGATGTTGGAAGTGAGAGCGAAATGTAAGGTTAGGGTCAAGATGTATGCCAAGAAAAGTGACATCGGTGCTAACGGGAATTGAATGACTTCCAAGCTTTACTTCAGGAATAGAAGTTAAGGCCCTTGAGCACTTTTGAAAAACATAAATTTAGTTTTTAAAGGATTAAGAACTAAGTAATTGTTGCTACACCATTTTATAATGTTACTTAATGCAATATTTAACTTAGAAGTAAGAGTAGTAACAGATTTGTCAGATGAAGCTATGGTTGTGTCATCTGCGTATAAAATGCAATGAACGCCGTTGGTGGAGTTAAGAGAATCCGGAAGATCATTAATATATAAAAGAAAAAGCAAACGGCCCAGAACTGATCCCTGTGGTACACCTTGGTTAATACATTTTGTTACTGAGAAAGTATTTGCTGCATGTACTGTGTATGGCCGGTCACGTAAATAATTTTTTAAGAATGTTAGCGCAGGACCGGTTATACCATAAGAGTCAAATTTATTAAACAGGGCTTGATGGTTAACCGTGTCATAAGCTTTACTGAAGTCTAAAAATACAGATCCGACTAAGTTTCCCGAGTCAATACTTTTTTTATGTAGTCAGTTAGAGATAGAACAGCTAGATTCGTGGAACTTCCTGGGCGGAAACCAAATTGATTGTTCTTTAGCAATTTAAACTTTGTTAAGTAGTTATTAAGACGTTTAACAAATAATTTCTGAATGAGTTTACTAAGGCAGGAAAGAATTGCAATTGGTCGGTAATTATTAACTGTATGTTTGTCGCCTTTTTTAAAAACAGGAATAATCTTGGCATTTTTTAAAAATGAAGGGAATGCACCTTCTTTCAACATAAGGTTGATAATATTACAGAGCGTGTCGCAAACTAAATGCGCAACCAGTTTTAAATGCCTGACACAAATATTGTCTTGACGTAGTCCAATAAAAATACCTTGACGTAGTCCAATAGTGCCGTGACGCGATACAGAAATTCAGAAGGAATGCAAGAATTCACCGGTAGCCCACCAAACCAGGCTAAATCCAAAAATACAAGAACAGGCATACGGGTCACCGAACAGGCCAACGCTCAGATGCGCAGTCGGTCTCGCTGGCTTCAGCGGTGTGTCTGACGAATGACGCAAGCATCTCGCTCGTCATTCGCCGATTCGCCTGTCGCTACGCCACGGAAGTAAGCCGCAAAACTTAGTTTAATTTATACGCGGATAGTTTTACTTTTGCCGGGAAGTAATATAAAAAATAAAACATTTTCTCCTAATCCCATTTCACATTCTTTATTTTTTCGATGCTCGCGGCAGGAAACGGTCGGCGTTAATACACTATACCGTGACGTATTTCCTGTTGCCACTTTTGAGCGAGTGTCCCTTCCTGTTATATATCTTTCTCTATGGTACTTCAGATTCACGGTTGAACGCATGTCAGATACAGTACGGGCAAGATTTGCCGAGAGCGTTCTTTAGGCGCAACTGAGCAATAGATCGTTTCACTAGATAGCGAGGGCGGTCTTGAAAGTCAGAAATGGTTTGTTGGTGCGCGGCTCATAGCACCAGCAGACACCAACACCTTTAAATAGGAACTCGATATCTAAAAGTCTAATTTGGTCTTTGCCCAAGAGTTCTTGCGTTAGATCAAGCGGGCTTTGCATTTTTGAACGTAGCCAAGACTTTTCTGCTTTCACATTCAATGGCCTGCACTTCACAGTTTACAACAATCAAAACTCAACCACAAAGCGGAACACTTTAAGAACACTCTTGTCCAAGAGTGTGGCATTTGTCACGCTTTTTGAAAAAGAGCTGGCACATCTACGCATGAGCATATCATAACTCTTGGTTCGGTCAGCAAGTATACATTCGTGAACCATTGTCACTAAAAGTTATTGGATGTTCAGCGCTCGTACCTGTCGCATCCTCTCTGCCCGTGTCTTTTTTTGCGTTGCCGCCTTTTCAGTTGGTCTTCATGCTCTTATATTCCGCCTTGCTTTATCCCGTATTTTATAGCTGTAAATAAAGTATTCCTGCATCATAATTTTGATCTTAAAAATTACTAAACACTTTTCTTCGTCGTTTACATACAGAATTTCTGCAAGAATAAATAAACTTGGGAAATGCACAAATAGGGACAGAGGGATATCACGCACAAAACTGCGCGTCCTTGCTCTCTTTATAAAGTTTTACGGCACCGTTACAATCACCATTTAACTTTCTTCTGCGGATGCGTATTACAAAAATACGTCATTGTATCTTGAATTTGCATAACGATCCCCACAAGTGTCGTTGTGCCTCGCTGAGGTAACTGAATTCGTTGCGTGGTCGGACTTGTTCAGTGAGACGTTCATTCGGCGAAACATGTTTTCCCAATATTTTCAATGCGAAACATTATTTCGTTTTTGAACTTCAACGAGTTATGCCCCAGCGCACGAAAACAACGACAGGTTAGAAAAAAAACATAACGTACATACCACGAAAGGGTAATAGATAAAAGTAGGTAAAGACAAAGGGAGCAGAATATTTGCACCAGTGCTTACATCCAGCTGCAGTTTCAATAGTATGACGTAATGTTTCTGCGGAAACCCGCAAGTTGGAGAGAAGTAATTGATAAAGGGAAAAAGAGACATCCACCCGCTACGAACGGGTGGATGTCTCATTTTTCCTTTATCAGTTTCGGAACTACTTCGCAGTTTAATAAGAATCAGTCACAAATTCGTGGCCATTTAGATGACTAACACGTAGGTTAGACTAGAGAGGCTAGTAAGTATGGTGGCTGAAAAACATGAAAGCCTAGAAAACGTGCAGGCGTGCTTCTGTGCCAAGGCTACTGGTTTATTATTCCTATTGTGCCATTTATGCTCATATGCTCCCTCTTGGAAGTGCGTGGGCTGTTGAGATCATGTCAAAATTGGAGCGAAGAATTAAATTTCTTTAGAGGGTGAGGGGATCACTTACGTGATGGTGACTGCTTATTTCACGTGCACTAGCATGCCATGAACGGTGCCTGCATTCAACCAGACTCCTGGTTGCATTTGAGAGCCCAGCGCTTTGTTCTTTTTTGTTAGGAGCTGTACTGTTATGAGCAACATGAAAGCGAACACAGGAACGCATGGCAAACAGCCTCGAAACAAAGTCGGAGCGATCCGCAGATGGCGCTGTGAAAAACAAAGGGAAAAAGGAGAACGCTCCTCCACTAACTAATGGCACTCCCACCACGGTGGCATTTCTACAAAGCAGCAGCTTACGCCAGTTCGCCGATAATATGGTATCGTCCGACAGCCGATAACACGGTAATCGTCGCAGTGACTTACACCAATTAATTTTGTTTTCTTTCATTAATTCTTTTTTTTTATTCGCGCAACCGCTTGATAGTACTCTTAGACCAAGATTTCCCTCTATTTCAAATCGATTCTTCATTTAAATCGACGCACCCGGCTGTCAGTCGCACCTTGAACAAAGGCGGCGCTTGAACCAGTGATGACAGATGAATAGAATTTAAAAATTAGAAAAAAAAACATTGATACACTCTCTCTCGTGTGGCTCTATTGCACCGAGTTCGTTCAGCAATATTCACGTAGCACACTGCAGTGGCCCACACAGAGCAGTCAATTCTGATATTGCAGCCTCAAGATGCCTCAAGTGTCTCCTAAAGAGCCGGAAGATATAATAAAAACATCTAGAAGAGGTTATACGCAGCGCAATATTTCTCTCGTGACAGGCCTCTCATTGAAAACGGTCAACTGGATTATCCGGCCTTACCGATACGAAGGACATAGAAACGATGCGCCGCACCGCAGGCGACCCCAATCAACATAAACGACCAAGACCTTTGCATCGTGGCCGCCGTCAGCGACAACTATTACAAATTGCAAAGGACGTTCGAGGTACTCTTGGCCTGGACAACTCGAGCGACAGCGCGGTTTGACGATGGCTTAGAGAATCAGGACGGCGAAGTCGCATCGCCGCACAGAAACCTCTGCTCACCGCAGCCAACAAAACAGCTCGCCTGAGGTTCGCTACAGAACACCACGGCTGGAAAGAGAGAGATAGTGGAAGTATGTGGTTTTCTCTAATGAGCCCACGTTGTCGAGCCGCTGGGACCAACGAAGGAGAGTGTGGCGGACAGAAAACACACGCTTTAGTGCGCAGAATATGCGGGAGGTGGCCGCCAGCGGACGCGTGTCTGTGAATGTTTGGGGGCCGTTTTCCCACGAAGGCCAGGCCCACTGGTGAGAATTGATGGGAGGTTCGCCAATGTTGCATATTGCACTCTGCTCGAGCCCCAGATGATCCCCTATGTGTTGAACGGGCCACACCCGGATGGGTGTTATTTTTTCCACCAGGACATGTCTTGCGTTCACACATCGAAGGACGTGGCGCGCGTTTTGAAAGAGCGATGGGTAATCCAACTTCAGTGGTGCGGGAAGGGTACCGACATGAATATTATAGATCACATTTGGGGCCGTATGAAAGTGAACCTTTAGAAGGGGCCTCTAGAATTGGGGAACTCCGACCAACTAAGGGAGGCAATAGAACATGAGTGGAAGCGCCTTGAGCCTGATACCACATTCATCGAGGCCCTCTACGCGTCTCTGCCCCAAAGAATGGAGGCCGTCATTCAAGTCAGCGGTGGCATGATGCGTTATTAGGCCGCCAACGAACAAAACAAAGGACGAGCATAAGCTGGGATGAAGCTATTGCCTTATTTCATTTGCTTCAATATTGTTACGCGAAGGACCGAGTTCTCAGTTCCGAGCCGGCAAGTAGGATTCTTGAGCGACGAAAGACAACAGAGCGCATGATTTTCTGTGATTGCTGAGAAGGGTTTGTCATATAAGTATGGGCAGAACTTTGAAACAGCCCAGACGAGAGGAACACACTCGCGCTAGGTAATCAAAAATTGGCGCTCTGCAGTTGTCAGGAGCCGGCTAGCGTAGGCTATAACACGGTCGGGTCCGTGTTGGCGCTGCAATAAGACGGCGTGAATCCCATAACCGCTGGCATCAATTCGGACCCCTGTAGGTGCGGAAGGGTCAAAGTGGGCCAAGACCAGTGGAATAGTGAAAATCGTGATAAGGCGTGAAAATGCGGCAGCCTGAAGGGAACCGCATGTAGAAGACACGTCTTTCTTCAGAAGTTCAGTGAGTGGTCAAGCGATTGCTGGGAAATCTTTCACGAACCGTCGGAAATAAGAACAGAGCCCCACAAAGACCGGAAGTCTTTGACAGACGGAGGTACAGGAAAAGTCGTTACTGCTCGAGCCTTGTCTGGGTCGGGTTGTACTCCGGAAGCATCGACGAGATATCTGTAATCTGTCGGCGCCCGAAGTGGCACTTCGATGAGTTTTATTGGAGCCCAGCCTCAAGGAAGACGTCAAGGACAGCTGCGACGTGCTCAAGGTGCGTCTCAAATGCAGCAGATAACAGAAGGACGTCGTCGAGGTGACAAAGGCAAGTTGACCATTTGAAACCTCGAAGCAGAGAGTACACCATTCGTTCGAAGGTGGTGGGGGCATTGCATAAACCGAAAGGCATAACCTTGAACTGGTAGAGGCCATTTGGAGTGACGAAGGCGGTCTTTTCTTGGTCTTCCTCATCAACGGAAATCTGCCAATAACCACATCGAAGGTCATTGAACGAAAAGCATTTGGCACCATGAAGACATTCAAGAGCGTCGTCGATTCGTGGTAAAGGGTAAACGTCCTTTTTAGTAATGCGGTTGAGGCGGCGGTAATCAACGCAGAAACACCACATGTCATCTTTCTTTTTGACGAGTACGTGGACTCGACGGGGGCTCAACAACGCCTCTGGCGAGCATCTTGTTTACTTCCTGCTGAACAGTTTGCCGCTCTGCCGTGGACACGCGATACGGCTGGCGGTGAATGGGAACAGCATCACCAGTGTTGATCCGATGCTTAACAAGAGAAGTCTGACCGAGTGGTCGATTGGATGTGTCGAAGATGTCGCGGTAGGAAAGCAAAAGGCGATATAGGGCGGCTGCTTGGTCAGGTGCGAGGTCCGGAGCGACCATGGGACGTAATGGTCCGTCGACGTTCAAGGCATCCTGCGGGTAATCAGGAAGATCTGGAGCTGCGTCGGCTGCTAAGGCAGTGACGTGGTCGCCTATCACTTAACGGAGCGTAAGTGATAGGCGATATACCAGAGCGTGCCTTCTGGTAATAATTGCTTTGTGAAGGCAAAATTGATAACGGGGAGACACATGCGATTAGCGGCAAGCGTTACGAGGGAATGTGGCACCGGATGTCGTGTGCCAGGAGGACATCACGAATAGGTGCGACGACATCAGGCACGGTTGCCGTTGGCGAAGGTCAGGCCGAATGTGCGAAAGAAGAGGAAGTTCGAGGTACAGCGTACCAGAGGAACAGTCGATGAGGGCAGAATGCGCCGTCAGAAAGTCGAGCCCGAAGATTAGGTCATGAGTGCAACCGGTCAGCACGGTGAACATGTCTGCAACTTGGCGGCCAACACTTCTTATGCCAGCAGTGCACATACCCCTGGCGGCAACAGTGGCGCCATTCGCGACGCGTACGGCTCTAGTGATGGTAGGCGTAAGAACTTTTTTGAGGCGATGACATGGGTTAGCGCTCATTATGGAGACTTGCACTACGGAATCAAATAATGCCGTCGACGGAACACTATCGACGTCTATTTCAATTAGGTCCGTGTTGGTGAGGAGCGTCATCGGAGGATTTGGACAGGACGAACTTGATGCAGCACCACGTCCAAGAGCTGCATGGCCTTGTTTTCCGTCGGTCGGTTTGGCGAGGAAAAGCGGCGACCTTGGGGTAACGGGAAGCGGCGGCACTGAGGCAAAGGCGATCGCGTGAAAGAGCGGCTGACAGGGGCATCGGAAGTAGGGTACAGACGGCGAGGTGAATAACGGCGAGCGTGGGCGTATGGGCGAGGAGCAAGGAATGAGCTCCAGTACAGCCACATCCAGGTGGTTCGTCAGTGGCGGGCCACATGACCAACGCGGTGGCAGCGGAAGCAGATCGGTTTGTCGTCTGGGATTCGCCATTCAGCAGGATTGCGTGGTCTGGGAGCAAAATTCTGGTCATTAGAGGTTGTGGGCATAGGAACGGGTGCCGAATCAGGTTGGGGGACAGAGCAGGTGGTAGGGATGCCTAGGTTTGCAATTTCTTGCCACACAACTGCTTGAATAACATAAATAGTGGGGGCCGCTTGGTCAAAGGTACCGTCGAGGCGTCGTGGATGAAGGAGGGCTGGACTCGCCACTTCAATCTCACGGCGAACGATCCGTGTGACGTTCTCTTGAAATGGTCGTGCAAGAGGACGTGACAGGGGTATTTGAGAGCCGGGAAAACTGTGGGAGGACGCGGCGGCTTTTGGCTACCTCAAAGCGGCGGCATTCTTGGACGATGGCGTCGAAGGTAGAGACGTTATAGACGAGCAAATTATAGGCATCGTCCGCGATGCCTTTTAGGGTATGGGCCACATTGTTAACCTACGTCATGTGCTCGTCGACTTTCAGGCAAAGCGCGAGCATTTCCTGTATGTAGGAGACATAGGATTCGGTCGACGACTGGACATGGGTGGCAAACTCTTTTCGCGCAGCTTGTTGGTGAGCTGACGGGTGCCGAATAGGTCGTGAAGCTTCTCTTTTAATATGTCC
The DNA here is from genome assembly GCF_050947875.1 of Dermacentor variabilis. Classification (NCBI taxonomy): domain Eukaryota; kingdom Metazoa; phylum Arthropoda; class Arachnida; order Ixodida; family Ixodidae; genus Dermacentor; species Dermacentor variabilis. The sequence goes on from NC_134574.1 coordinate 27,997,958, forward strand.
CAGCTGGAGAGCTCCACCTCAAGGGCGTGAAACCAGACACGCTATGTTCCATCCAGATAAAAGATCACAATGGCAAGCATGATGGTAGGGTCCCAGTTCTGGCTTTGGCTAACACGCTCATACATGCTGAGCCAGTCGTCGGCGTCAACGCCATTTTGGGCGGAGAATGTTTCAGGATCACGGAGGCTAGGAACTGTGACGTACGTTGTGGATGGCGCCGCAGGTGTAGGTGGCGACGGGGTGCGTCCATCTGAAGCCATGGCTGGGAAGACGACGGTGCGGATGCTTCGGAGCTCCGTTGCGAGGACGGGGAACGTTCCACCTGCGCCACAATGTTACACGAAGGACGAGTCAGTAAGATGAGCAACTATTTACAGATTATATTTACAACAACGGTGACAGCGCTGACCGGTTAGATTCAGAGCGCGAGCCCAGTTCGTTCCTCCTCCACTTTTCTGGAATGATGGTGCCAACGCGCCTAGTTAGTAAGTAAGTTATTTCGACCTTCACGTCATACATGATGATGCAGGGGAACCGAAGTAAAAGCTGTCTTTCAACAGCTTGACAGAGCAACGGCCCGCCTTATTTGGCAGCAGCATACAAAGTCAGAAAAAAGAAGTTACACAAAAAGAAGCACTGCCCACGGCGGTCACATTACACTACAGAGCAATATATAAACATATTACATAAAGGCCGCATCTGGTACATAACTTAAAGAAAAGAATTGAGTCATACACACATGGCAAAAAAATCAAGGCTTTTAATGGGTTACATAATGCAATGACATGGCAAAGGCACTTTAAGAGAAAAAAACAGGAATAACAACGAGCAACACTATACTTCTGTAAAGCGATTTGGCTTTAGTTGCATAAAGAAATAAGAAAACGTTTAGGAAAGAAAGTAAGCCAAGTGTGTCCGAAATGTGGCATATTGAAGTGTTATATCCTGTCTCAATAGGTCATTAAGAAGTTGTGGAAGCCGGTGTTCTAACGTTTGTAGCCCATATGTTGTTCAAAATGTTTTAATTTCCCACACATCCTTATTTCTTGTGTTGTAGCTTTGTTCATGCCTTCTCAGGCCTGAAAGAGCTTGAATCAAAGATGTTTTGTTTAAATGTTCTTGTTTAAGTGCTCGGCTGAGGCGATAGTCGTAGGTTTTTGTTACTGGAACAATTTTGTGTTCTAAAAATATTTCTCTGGTATGATGCAACGTCGGTAATTTTTAACAATCCGCATTGCTTTTTTTTGTAATACAAGTAATTTGTTCAGGTTTGCCTGTGTTGTAGTTCCCCAGATCAGGCTACAATAGTTAAGGCGAGAAATAAATAAGGAGTAATAAACTAACATCATAACACAAGAGGGTAAGATTTCACGGTTGCGATAGAGCAGACCAATTATTTGTGATAATTTGGAAGTAATGTGGGCCACATGATCGTCCCAGGACATCTACTGGTTAAACACAACGCCCAGAGTTTTAAACTGGGGTACTATTCCTAGCGGACAAGATCTAAAATATATTTCTTTTGTCAGAGTAACTTGTTTATTCTTGGCCCAAAAAACAACTGCTTTTGTTTTCCTCACATTAATTTGCAATGCATTTTTGTGCACATTTGTCTAGGTGTTTGAGCATGCAGTTCGCTGAATCTATTAGATTATTGGCATTTTCGCCGGATAAGAATATGCTTGTATCATCTGCGTATATGATAAATTTTGCGAGGGGAAATACGTTGACAATGTCATTGATATAAAGATTGAAGAGAAATGGACCGAGTATACTTCCTTGCGGAACACCGCAGCGGACAGGGAGAGTTTTTGAGATGAAGCCATTTACACTTACAGCTTGTCGGCGATATTACAGATACGATTTGACTATGGATGCTGCGTGCCCGCGATAACCGTATCGTTCAAGCTTCCGGAGAATTAATTCATGATTTATAAGGTCAAACGCTTTTGTAAAATCAATGAAAATACCCAAGACTATAATGTTATGTTCAAATTGTTTTAGTATATATTCCTTCTCTTCTAAGAGTGCGAATCCTGTTCAAAGGTGCTTTCTAAACCCATATTGCGATTTGGTGAGTATATGACGTTTGGATTCAAATTCTGTAAACTGTTTGTGAAGAGCTTTTTCTAATACCTTTGAGAATATTGGAAGTATGGATATTGGGCGGTAATTGCCTAACTGGTTCCTATCTCCCTTCTTGAAAAGTACAGAACAGCGCGCAACTTGCATTCCATGAGGAAATACAGCATTTGCAATACAGAGATTGATGATGTGAGTGATGTAGGGCAAAATAATATCCAGAACTGATTTTATGGGCCGTATTTGTAGTCGTGAGGTACTATTTTTGAGCTCTGTGAAAATTGTCATTACTTCAACTTCAGTCACAGGTTTAAGATATATCGTTTTGTCCAACAGTGGGACGTCATTTAAGTCGTTATCCACGTCTCTGTCACAAGAAAGACCAAGGAAATATTTATTAAACTCGTCCGCTAGATTTTGGTCGGACACATGTGTCCCATTTAATTTCAATGATGTAATTGCTCTAGGATTTGTATCACTAGTTATCAGGCTGTTCTGTTTTTTCCAAACAAGATCACTACGCCATTTAGTTGATTCGAAATCATTTATGAAATATTCATTCCTAACTTTCTTAAGTATCTTGTTCAGGCGGTTACGATAGGTTTTTAAGGTATGCAAGTCGCCCATTTCCTTCGTTCTGATAAACTTATGGTAGAGTTTACTCTTTTTTACTATCTTAAGCAGAAGATCAGGTGTGAGCCAGGGTTTACGGTTTTTTTTTTATTTCGCCTAAATGTCTTTACGGGAAAGCAAGCAGCGTACATTGATTTCAGAATAGCAAGGAAGTCCTGATAAGCGAGGTTTGTGTCACGTTCCGAAAGAACAGCATCCCAGTGAGCTTCAGATGCATGCTGTCTAAAAACGAGAAGGCTTTCCTCCGTGATCGCTTGATAAGAGAATGATTGTTTGTCTCTATTTTTGAGCTTTCCTTTCAAACACAAGAATATCGGCAGATGGTCACTGATGTCTGAGATAATTACACCACATTTAGATAACTTATTCGCAACATTTGTTATGAACAGATCTATAAGGGACGATGATCTAGCTGTTATGCGCGTTGGTAGCTGAATCATGTTAGGAAGCCCGCTAGCCTTTAATAATAAGTCAAAATTTTTCTTCGAACGGTCATGTTTGAAGAAAAACTGGTATATGTTCAAACAAACATATACCAAAGGCGTGTAGCAATGTGTTTTGAATATTCGGCAAGTGCCCAAAAAACTTATTTTGAACTCGCCCTTACAGCGTATTTTTTCCGGATTTACAAGATTTCACATTAATCAATATCGAAAGAGTGCTACGTTTTGTAACGATTTGGCGCACAAAAGTTCCCAGTGACGCAATATCTAACGATTTTATCACTGTCAGCTGGCGATGCGAATTTCCGCACTTTTCAGACGCACGGCTTGCGTGCGAACAGTTGTTAGAGCAGCCTCCCCCTTTCCACTTTGTTTCCGATGGAGGCCGCTGCGTATCATCCATAGCTGGGTGTGACGGTGTTTTCTACGCGCTACCGTGTTCCCTTTCATATTGCGTATAATAGCACAAGCATAAGCACAAAATTACTGGTTTCCCTGGGTTATGACGGTGACTACGCATGTATTATCTACCATGTCCCTTATATAAAGCGTTTCCCTGTACTGGGATGTTTCAAAGGTTTGGCAATACGTACGTGTTACTAGGTATATATTTATGTACAGTGCCCTACACCAATTTCGGGAATGTTTTATGTGAGGATTATACCCCATAAAGAACGCACATGGGTGCACTCATTATTCTAAACCGTTCTCATTGCTGGAGAGGCCTGGCCGCCTCCGCCTGGCTACTTCAATGCGTATACTTAACACTGTGTTGTAAGGATGGCCCTTACACTGCACTTTGTGTACCTTGCAAATACGAACTGCACAATTGAGTATATTTAGAAGATCGTGCAAGTAAACACATTTAGGAAATCTGTTGTTGCCGCAGGACTGATAAACAGGGGCTCACTGTAATACTATCTACGGCATGCCCTCTGACCTTTTCATTTCGGCGCAGTCGCAGTGGGTAGCAATCTCCATACAGATCACTTTCGCTTCAAGTTCCTTTGTCACCTTGGCGAGCTCGTAGGCATCTTTATGCGGACGCTGAAACATCACGTGAATCACCGTGAGATCGAACTGGTTTCCGGCTATGTACTCGTTTACTTCCGTGATGTGCCGCACACACTGTGGTCGCCATGCTGCATTCACGTTCGTGAGGCTCTCTCGTACACCCGGGGTCCCGCACCTATTTAAAGAGAGAAGCGTTCGTACTAAATGAACAAGCTCTCTTGTCCGAGGGCCTTGTCCGTTCACTACCGCGAAACCTGCGCATTTAATACGAAGGCCTTTACCTTGACAAATAATTTTAAATTATAAGATGTGTTGTTTGCCCTAAATAAATATATTCACTCACAGTCTGAAAAGTCTTACCGTTCATGACAAGCGGCTGCGAAACGTATAACATTTTGTGAGTGTATTGCTCCAGGCTACTCCTAATTTTGGCCAGTTCTGGTACTTCGCATTTCTTTCTGGTGGGTGTGGTTGTAATCTCACACGTTCTCGAACAGGATAACATCACTTTATAGCCACAGCAGAACGCTATGTGTAAGTATTTATGGGGGCAAATTGACATTTATCACGTCGTCATCAAGTGACGGTACAGTAGTCCTTGGTAAACCGATTCTTGTAAACGATCACGTCTTCTTTGCATCGATGAGCAATGCAAGGCTCACTAAACCCGTTTTCGTAGCTCGTCTACTGATAGAACTTCCTCTTTAGAATGATTCTTCTCAGCATATTTTAGTTTTTATACGCTTGATTACTAGAAGGAGTAGCACGGTGCGATAAAAATTACAGAGACAAGGGGTCTGAGAAAGGCTGGCCTCCGTTTGGATAGGTAGGCTTAGCTCTGTAAAAGGCGGCCTTACCGTCTTCGGTGAGCTAGTCTAAGGCGTTAGTGGGGTTCGTGCGTTAGCGGTGGCTGACTTTAAAGGAAGAGAGAAACAAGAATGAGTGCTGTCATTCAACGTCTCTAAGACGAGAGGAAAAGGGAAAATAGCGGGGTATGAGACAGGCAGCGGGAAAAAGCAAAACGCCATAAAGAAAAGAGAAAGATGAGAAACGGTAACAGAGAGAGAGGGTGGCGCACGAGGTTGTTGGGGTAACGAGAGGATGGTACACCTTGGTAGTACTGAACAAAAACCGCTTGTGGCGTACGCGGCGTACCTTTGCTGTTTTAGAAGATTCATGGTGTGGTCAGCCAGCGAGCAACTAAAGCAGAAGAGCTGATAAATGACCTGATTATCCCCACGTCAGTTCGCCGGGAGAGCTTAGAAGGTATCAATATGGCGACACGACATCGGCGAAAGGATGGAAGGTGGTGGTAAGGGAGTGGCTTGGTCTTTCCGGAAGTTTTCCCTCAGTCGTATGGCCTAGGCATCGTCGCGCCGTTATACATAGGAAATAGGACGACCCTTTGTCGTGAAATCACTGAAGAAAATATGCTGATGTCTTGGACTTGGGGATGTGTTAGTGGCGGCTTCCCCCCATAATTCAAAAAAAATTCATATATGGGGTTTTACGCACCAAAACCAATTTCTGATTATGAGGCTCTCCGTAGTGGAGGACTCCGAAAATTACGACCACGTGGAGTTCTTTAACGTTCGCCAAAATAAACACACGGGTGTTTCCGCATTTCGCCCCCATCGAAATGCGGCCGCCGTGGCCGGGATTCAATCCTGCGACCTCGTGCTCAGCAGCCCAACACCATAGCTACTGAGCAACCACGGCGGGTCCCCCCAATATTAAAATAGCATTAACAACAGAACACAGAAGAGAAGAGGTGGAAAACAGCCGAAGAAGCAGGAAGGAGCAGGTGCACATTGCATAAGGGTTCATATGGTTGATACGTGCGCAGAAACGCGGAAGAAAACAATAAATTGAGTGCTAGGGTAGGGGCTGGCAAGAGCTGGAAAGAGAGGAATATGTGAGCTGAGGTATCGAGGTTATACTGCGGCATAACGTGCTTTTCTACATTTGTTAATGATAACAAAATTTACGGTTTGAATTTGCAGTCCTTAGCGATTATAGATCGCCACGAGCAAAATTTGTTCCCGTTGGGTGTAGGCATTTAAACTTCGGTATGAGGTATGAATCCGCTCATTTCGTCTCGCATGGTGAAAGACAATTTGCTTGTAGTATATGGAGCCTGGTTAATTGTCATAATAATTCAGCTCGGCTGTATTATGCACTTTAAGTGTGAACTGCTTCATACCTATTGTTTTTACCGGCGATATTCATGTAAAGGTTATACGATTATTACTCCTTATTCAATAATATTTATTAACCTCTTGCAGAAAATCCATCATTTCCGCTGGAAGAAGAGCAAGAGACGACGGAGTTGCCTAAAAAACAACTATCTGCGATGGAACCACACAGTGTTGATGATCAATATGGTACGAATATTACTTAATCATTGTCATAAACATCATCATCACCATCATAATTATTGTAGATGCTCAGAGAGCAACGGTTGGAAAAAATCAGATGTGAGCGATGGCGTATCACCGTGTTCCAGCGTTCCAGCGCCGTACTCTCGAGAAACTGGCGACGCTCATTTACCTTAATCCTTTTCTGCTTTCAGCCCCGCCCAAGAAATTGCAGCTCCAAAGGATGCCGAACTTTAACAGACTGTTTAAGTATTTTGCTGCCTTGCGTTTAGATGCACGAAGCTTACATAAATCCATCGATGCGGCGATATAATTTGCAACATTACAATCACTGGACAAGAAAATCACTTTTTTTTTTGTCCTGAACTAAACCACATCGCTCAGTTTATTACGTTGGTTAAAATTTCACAGGTATTTCCATTCAACTCAATTTACTGTATTTCAACACCACAATGTTGAGGACGGCGAACGAAAAACCTTTTTATGGTTTGGCAAGGTCCGCAGCCCTTGACGGAGACATCGTAATTCTAGATCATACTTTGTTTTATTCTTTCATAGAGATGGTTAGGTGCACTCTGGAAGTACTGAAGCTTCAGGATAACAACCTTTAGAGCAGCCTGTGGCGTAGTCGTGTGGTCGCAGAAGCTCGCGTCAAGGATATTCAGGCTTTTTCCCAAGTTGAATGTGGTCTAGACATATCGGTGATGGCTCTCTTGTTGTGGATAGCTTTATGTCAAATCCGGCAGTTAATCATAGCATCAATTTGGGAACGTCTGTTTGAAATACAGGACGTATTTATCAGAGGAACATTCACATGATTCCATACTGCCCAGAAAGGCCTATTTACTAAAATGTGCTGTGGATTCTTTTGCGGTATCTACGCACAAGATTCAAATAGAGAGATAAGTGCGGAAGTCCAAAAATGTACATACGTTATAAACAGTGATAAGTTGACCCGAAAAGGCTCGGCAACGTTTCGATAACAGGACCTATCTTCGCCAAACGTAGCCCCATCCCCCTCGGCAGGTATGTTTTAACAGGTTAGTGGAGCGACGTCACGTGCGGTCCTTGTCGGTGGCGAATCGCGAGACTGAAAATGAGGAATGTCGTTTGACGGCTCTAGGCATAGTTTCTAAGAGCAAGAGAGTGACCGGAAGAAGGTGGTAGAATAAGAAGTAAAAAGAAAAAAATGAGCGAGAGGGAGAGAGAGAGGACATATGACAGTCGGGTGTTCGGGGAGCGAGAGGTAATACAGCATTCAGTGGTGTCGTAGGCGGCGTGCGTTTGTGGCATTAGAAGAGCCCGCGAGCCAGTCGGTGTGCAAGTAAGAAAAATAGATCGGTTAAAAGAATGAGTTTAGTAACGCCACAGCAAGGCATCGGGTAATTTTGAAAACATTAAATGGAGACACAGAACGCAGTGGCAATGACTAGTGTAGCTGGACGGCAGCTACTTTGTCCTTCAAAGGAGGTTAGCCTCAGTAGTTTGTCGCAGGCGTTGTCGCGGCGGCATGCAAAAGTGATACGACCCTATGTGGTTGAGGGCGCTAACGTCTATTGAAAGATAAAGCCTTTTCCTGATAGAAAATTTTCTACTTACTCATTTCATGCTGCCCGAATATTAAGTTCTATTAAATATACAAAATTAATATTCTTTGTGTGTGCAACCACGTGGTAGGGATTGTGCAAAACACAGTCGCAAAAGTGTAAATGACGAAACTAAGTTTTTATTAGGCTGCCCTGTGCCAAAAATAACAACTTACAGTGGAAGCACAAGGGTAGCAGCGAACAGAGACGGCAGTCGTTGAAATCTGATCTGCGGGTCAAGCGTGTCGGCTTTTATACATGAGTTATCGAACCTTCCATCGTAATCATTGGTGTCCGCGGGTTTTCCAAGAAGTACTACAGAATTCGCGTCGCGCATACAATCGGATTAAGGTGCATCGTCAACAGACAACGGGTGAAACCATCGATAACATTCGAGAAACTGCAGATGCATGGAGAAGTGTCCTGGCCTGAGCGATAGAATTTGTTAAGCTACGTTCTTACTTGAGGAAATAGGCGCGCGCAAGGCGGCGCGCTTGTTGCGGCAGCGCTTCTGGTGTCGTCTTCTCGTCTCGTATCCCATCCACGTTTTGCGCTGTTAACACCAGGATGAAAAACCAACAAGCCCAAGCTGCTATACTAGGCAATTCTTGACGTGAAAGCTGCTTTCGCGGCGCGCGTTTATGAGCGCGCCGCCTATCGTGCGCGTATTTCCGCAATTGAGGATGCACCTTTAGGCGGTGAAAAGCGCTCAGCCGAGAACGATGCACAAGTACACGTGTCAATACGTCGCCCTTAAAGAAGGGCAATCCCGATTCTGCAGACAGGAAATTGAAAACAGAACCGCTATAATAATTAAAACGAAACAATAAAGCAACAAATGCAGAAGGCCCTAATGTTTTTCACGGGGGCGTAGAAAGGATTAGGACGCAGCACGTGGATCACTTGACGTCGTGCGCGGCGCGACTGCGATTGTGAAATACCGTCTGGCACGCCCTCATAGTCCGGTGCGCCAATACGTCAAATGATCTTATGGGGCAGAAATAGGGTCGTTAGAATTTCTCGCTCAGTTCTCGTGGGCGTAGAGGAGTCCATACGCAAACACGGTCACCGGGCTTGTAGTTCGCGTAGCGCCGTCGAAGAGTGTAGTGCCGGCTCTCGGTCCTCTACTGGTTCTCGGTACGCCGGCAGGTGGGCTGTTGGGTTTCTTCGGCGCGCTGGAGACAGCCGGCCACATCGAAATTCTCTTCGTCGGTGGCAACGCGCGGCAGCATGGCGTCGAGAGTCGGTGCCGGGTTTCATCCGTAAACGAACTCCAACGGCGATAGCTTGGCCAGCACTACCTTTAGGCAGAGTTCGCATTTTGGCGTAGCGGATAACGTGGTTGGTAGCCATGACAAGCCATTTATTTCCATATGTTGATGTCTGAAAGGGTCCCAACAAATCAATCGCTATCTAATGAAGTTGTCAGCACGGATGCTCAATCGGCTGTAGTAGTCCCTTTGGCATTTTCGGCGGTGTTTTGCGCCGTTAGCAGTCTCAGCATGTCTTGAACAAATGGGAAGCATCGGTGGTGAGGCGCGACCAGTAATACCCTTCCTAGAGCCCCAATAGCCTTCGGAAGAATCCGCGGTGCCCAGTGGTCGGATTGCCATGTAGGCCGTGCCGTACTTCTTGACGAAGTGCTGAAGGAATATCAAGAAGATTGTTCGCGCGGATTGGTGGGAACTTCTTTATGAGGACATCGTTTGGCAGGGAAAACAAAGTCAATCCTCGTCTAAATGCTCTAGGGACAACGTCGCTGTTGCCTTCCCAATATTCGACAATATTATTTTGGGTCCTCATCCGCTCGCTGCTGTTCAGTGAAGTATTTCGCGCTTATTATTCCAAGGAAGCCGTTGTCGTCCTCTTCGTGTTGTGGTGGTGGATCAATGGTCGCGCGTGTTAGGCAGTCGCCATCAGAGTGTATTTTTCCTCATTTAAGGCGATGGCTAGGTAAAATTCCTGGTGTCTCAGAGTCTATCGTGCGAGACTTCCTGAAGGGACTTTTAAATTTGTCAGCTAAAAACAACGCGCGATGGTCACTTAGGACTTCAAAGGGCCTGTTGCATAGGTAAGGACGGAATTTCTTGTTAGCCCAAATGACGGCAAGGCATTGTTTTTCCATCATAGAATAATTGGCTTCCCCTTTTGACGGCGACTCAGTAGCGAAAGCGACGACCCTTTCGATCGAAAAAACCAGCCAAAAACACAAAGGACAAGAGGAGAGGTTCACACCACAACGACAGTCGTTGTGGTGTGAACCTCTCCTCTTGTCCTTTGTGTTTCTGACTGGTTTTTTTTGTTCAAGTATGTACCAACTGGCCCAGATTTCAACCCTTCTGCGACCCTTTCGAGTCCGTCTTTCCTTTTGACCAGGACGGCGACGGCATTGGCTGCTTTCGTCGGTGTGTGCCTGTTTCTTTGACGGCGTCTCCGTTGAAGTGGGTGAGCATCGTAAGTAACTGACAGGCTTAGGTAAATCTCTTGGAATGCTTAGGCTTGTGGCACTTCCCACTCGAAATGGACGTGTGAATTCGTAAGAGCGGTCAATGGCCCTGCTATGCGGGAAACCTTGACCAAGCGCTTGTATAGGCACACACGCCAAAGAACTTGTGCACTCTCTTCTTGCCGATTGGCTGTGGAAAGTTAGTGAAGGCAATCAGGGCACACTCCAGATTTTCTGATGACGTGACCCAAGAACAGAAACTGGTGGGAAACGAGGCGGCCCTTTTCCTGCTTTAGAGAGTACATCGATGACTTGATGGCTGCATTGAGAAACTAGTTAAGCAACATGGATGAAGCCAGCGGAAGCCACGAAGAAGTGAAGGCGTGAGCTCAAGACGAAGGAGGAGGATGAAAAGGAAGGAAGGAGACAAACGGTGCGTGGAAGCTCTAGGCTCTCGAAACGGAACACGGGTGAGCTCGCGCTGCCAGGCTATCCATGACTTGCATGGTTTCAACCTGAGGCACAACACGGGCGGAGCCGATGCAACCAGACCAGCCGGGATGAGACAGGCGTGTTATGCTGTGAACCAAAGTTCCAGGCCAGAGCTAAGATGCAAACGAGACAGTTCCTGTGGTGAACGAGCGTTCGAACGCGGCGGTAGCAGAGGACCCTGGTCGAGAGTAAGATGTTCGGGCGTGCCACATGGAAGGGTCCGACAGAACCCGCCTATTATGGTGCATCCAGACGAAGGACCGAATCCGGATTTTTCGCGGTCGCGGACGACTATGCCACGGACCGTCCGGATGCAAGCGCATCCACACGGCGGACGAGGCCCTAGCAGGCGACAGCGCCACAGAGCCGGATTACTCTCGACCGCAGTCTCTGCGCAGGCTAGCAGCAGTCTGGTCTGAGAGTTTCTTCCGCGAATTGTGAGTGTTCGACAAAATGGAGGCCGGCAGAAAGTGACGTTTGGCCGCGATGGCTGTTGTTCTGTCAGAGATTGACGAGGACTTTGATTTGCTTCCACGAAAACGGCGTTGTTGGCGGAAAGACTAGATGGGAAGGAAAGAATTGGGGATCCAGAACCTGCTTTACGAAGAGCTCCTGAAGACTGACCTCGACGAATATCGGAGGCTACTTCGTGTAAGCTGAGAGCAGTTTCTGCAACTGCTGTTACGCCTGGGGCCCCGCATACGAAGGGAGGATACCGTTATGCGCCGTTCTATATCGGCGGCAATACGGCTGCAGGTGACACTGCGGTACCTTGCTTCAGGTAAGTGTCACACGTTTCCAAGTTATTACGGAGAGCGCCCTGGTAAATGTATATCGGTTAAAAACTGAGCTTGATGCTGATCAAAGGCCACTACACCAGTGTGTTGAAGCGCGCTCGTGTGGTAGCGTACAAGCTCAATGGCACCCGAAATATCCAATGCAGATCCAGAGGGTTCGCGTGGAAGGGGTATCACGAGTAAACACAAGTTTTGTACGGCCGTGCTGTCCGCACCGACTTTTTGCATAAACATGCATGAGATAATATTGATCTGTTTACACTTAACTACGCCAGTGAGTGCGATTGCTTTTCGCTGATACTGTATTCATTTACTGCTCTGAAACAGCCAGATATCAGATGTATTTGTTGTACACTTCCTACTTTTTTTGTAGTCTGCTCGCGAGCAGTTCACTGAGATTTCTTTTTTTTTATTGTTACAGGAGAGAGTCACTATTCCCTGAGCCGACAGTTTAGGCTCGGTCATTCAGGTGTGAATGACATTATACATGAAACATGTACTGCCATTTACGAAGAACTGGGAAGCAACATTATAAGAACACCCCGCACGGAGGAGGAATGGAAATATGCGAAATAAAAGGCAGCGTCATCGCACAAGTTCATTGTTCAATAGACGTGAACGGCACCAGGAGCTACAAACCACTGAAACCAGGCGCCAGCAAACGGACTGATGCTTACTGCAATGCGGCTGTCCTCGAGCAGGAGAGAAGTGTACTGGTTGCCAGACACTCTTCTCCTGGCCAGTTAAAGCTGCAGCTTTACCCCGCCAGAATCTGGATGTGAAAAACGGGTTGGCGTTATCCGTCCGCGCGGCTCACGGAAGAGGCGCGGACGAAGCACATCGCTGATGTGAGGTCACGTGACGCGCCGTCCGGCCCTGCACATCCGGATTCGGTCCTTCGTCTGGATGCACCATTAGGGTCGTGGCAGTGGTGTCGCGTTCCTGTCAGCGTGGGCTTGCCGTGCTGTCGTGCGAACTATTCAGGGTCTACTCATGCACTGGCCACCTTTACAATGTCCTTGTAGACAATGCAGTGCAAGTCTGCAAGAGCCGGCGCCTCCGACCTCGTAAGCACGTACTTTGAGTGGCAATCTTGCGACGGCTCATCGTACCATCACCAAAAACACGCGTTGTAAAAGCGCAAGAGGCGTGGGCGGAGTGGGCCGCTATAGAAACAGTTCAGTGTCTTGCTTGCTCATCAGAAATGCAATTGTTGCCGCCTGTCATTGATAAATGTTTGTCCTCTCTATGACCTTGCTACCTCTATCTGAGCCCCTGGGCCTACTAACCATCACAATGGGCATGCCTGCCAGGATTGCTTATTAACATTGAAAGCCATTACTCAGATACGGAGCTGAGCCATGGAAAAGGAAAAAAACTTTTTGCACTTTTCGAAGAGCTAGGCTTTGAGAGTGTTGCGCTCAGAGAAAGGATAGAGAGAGAATGCGCCCATACTCGTGAGGAGCGCGCTTAGGAACATGAGGTCGCGAAAGAAAACACAGAGTGGTAACAGATACGTTTAGAGCATCAACAGAAAGCTGATGAACAAGAGGTGAAGATCCTGGAGCTCGAGCTTTGACCTATGGAATGTACAAACAGGTCGCAGTCACCTAAGGCTGACGAACCAGTAGGATCTCGCTTTAATGGCACATGCGCATGTGATGTCTGCAAGCCTCAGAAGCTAATACCTCAAAGAAGCACGTGACGACCTAGACGCTTACATGCCGCGGATTGAAGTCGCAGCATGTCAAAGGTGGTCCCGAGAAGTGGGCTCTTTCACTGACCCTATGTATGACTGGTGAGGTGGCAACTGTCAGAAGACTCTTAGGTCCCTCAGTTGCGCTCAATTATGATCAGCTAGGAGTGGCATTACTGCAGTGGTTCCGGTACACCGCATAAAGTTATCGGTAGGTATTTCGCCGAGCAAAACCAGAAGACGAGTTCGGCATACATTATGCTGCAACAATTTCCGGCTGCTTCGAGCGTTGGCTAGAAATAGGCAAGACGGAGAGAAGCCATGATAACTTGGGGAATTATTCATAAGTGAGGAGTTTATTAACAGCCGTTCCCCAGCACTCCGTATCATTGTCATGAAAAAAAATTGCAAGACACTGAGCTGGTTGTGTGATAACGCTAGCCGCTTTAAGGAAGCGCAGGCGCTCTTCAATGTAAGAGAGCGTCCTCAAGAAATTAGGGCCGGAAGCATCGAAGTTGGAGCCTGCGAGAAGACAGCAACCGCTGTTGCCTTTGTGAGAAAAAAAAGTGTTATAGCAACTGACTGCTAGTCGCGGGCCAGAAGAGGTTTCCAAGTGCATGACCGAAATGGCGACAAGTTGCGTCATAGCAGTGAGAAGTTTTTCGACGCAAGGGTGGACAAGAAACAGGCATGGTGTGTGGTTTCTATGGACAAGACACATGCAAGCTCAACAGAGAACAAGGGTTACGTCGTCCTGCACGATGGCAAGAAGATTCCCTTCGTGAAAACTGCAGTGAACCGCGGTGTGACAGCTGGCGGAAACGGTGACTTATCCATTGCCAAAAGATTTCTCGAAAAGGATCCAGTTAGAGTGCTGCGGGACACCGGCTGAAACAGGGTTGTCGCGCGGAAAGCATCAGTTCTTATAGGCCAATTTAGTGCAACAAGCCCAGCGTTATTACCAGCCGACCTCTCTACATTTTCCAATCATTAAAATAATGCGAGATCGTAGTGTGCGGTACGTCCCAGAAGCCAAAGTCTTTTTGCTGAGTCCGTTTTTTGGAAGTGAGGTGCTCGTGAAATGCATGGCGGAGTCCTATGACGTGACTTTGGGAAACTTCAAAACGCGGTATTACCAGATACGTTATCTCCCAATGAGTCGCAACTTCGCTTCAGTACTCCCATGAAGACTGAGAAAAGACAGGGGAAGAATTGTGGCAACGAAAATTTTGATAAGATGACGCACAGAGTATCCGGTGATTTTTCGGCTTCCCGAGCAGAATCCAAGGATTTCCTACAGAATGGCAAGTTAGAAATGATCTCTGAACCAGATATAATCTACAAAGGAGCAGCGGGAACAAAGGCAGTGGAAGATACAACCTTAACTGTGATGTCACTTCCTGTTTGCGTGTAGGAAGCGAGGCGTTTAAGGAAAGACAGAATGACGAATAAACGCTAAGGAATTGCTTTAAGGTTGTTGGCAAGGAAATAATGTCGAAGTATCGGGAAAAGGTTTTCTTACTGCGAGACGGGACGCTATTCCGCAAGCACAAACTACCTTGTCAGAAGGAACTGGATCAACTCGTGGTGCCCTAACTGCGAGGAATAGGGCTGAAATTAGCACATGAAGGCATATGAGCCGGCCATTCGGGCATCACGAAAACAGTAACCAGAAGTACCGGAGACTTCTACTGGCTCGGCGTCCAGTTCGACACAAAGCGCTTTGAGAAATCTGGTGACACATGTCAACAACGGACGGTTCCTCCTCACCTGGTGGAACGCGTCCCCCTGGCACCATGCCTATCAACGAGGCACCGTTCCCGAGAGTTGGCATAGACATCATCGGTCCATTGTCCCCAACCTTTCAAAAAGATTATCGTCATATGCTATGGTGGATTTTGCGACGTGATACACCGATGCTGTAGCACCACCTTCAATTCAATCGAGGCATGTTGTACAGCATTTCCTGAATATATTCCCCTGCGTTTTCATACCGAGGCAGATCACCAGTGATCGCGGTTGTTCTTTTATTTGTAGAGTCATGAAGGAGTTTGGCCGGGTACTGTCCTTGAAACAACTACCTACTACGCCCTGCCGTCTGATGGCTAATGAGCTGGCCGAGCCTTTTCATGGTACGTTAAGACGCATGGTAGGGTGCATGTGTAAAGAGCGTCCAAAGAGCTGGGACCGTTACGGTGGACCACTATCGTTCGCCTATAGAGAGCTTCCGCACAGTAGCAGTGGGTTCTCTCCGTTTGAGTTGCTATATAGACTTCGTGTTCGAGGGCCCTTGGCTGTTCTCAGGGAGTGATGGACAAATACTCACCTAGACGATGAGACAAAGACGACATATACATATATAATTGAGCTCCGGCGTCGTCTGGAACACACATGTGCACTTGTGCTCGAAGAATTAGAGAAGATGAAAAAACTGCACAAATGATAATATGACAAGAAGGCGAGGAAGCGAGAACTTTTTCCTGGTGACCGGTTGCTAGTGTTATTACCAGCCGATAAAACAAACTGGTGCTGTCTAGGAAAGGCTCGTTTGAAGATATTTAAAAACGCAGTGAAATCGAATACCTTGTCATCCTTGGCAATAATGTCACTCTATAATAAAAATATATCGAAGAAATATGAAGGGCCTAGACCCCTAAGCCAAGAAATTGTTGCAGCCACTACTTACCGCTAAGACGACTGAGATTTCGGCGAACCAAGACTCTCACAGTGATGTCCCTCATGTAATACTAGGACAGACGCAGGACTGAACAGACGTCAGTATAGCGCCAGAGCTCACTTCAGACGAGCGACACTAAGTCAGGGATGTTCTGAGCAACTTCTCGGATATCTCCGATTTACCTGGCAACACGGACACTGTTCAATGTTGATTGAAGCTAACTTCAGAGGCTCCGATACAGGCGCCAGAATACCCGTCGCCTTTTGCTATCAAGAAAGCAGTGAAAAAAGAAGTGAATGACTTGTTGCAGCAGGGCATCATCGAAAGATAAACGTTGGCCCACCACTTACCTATGGTGGTCGTTAAAAAGAAAGGTGGCGCAATGAGCTTGTACATCGACTTTCGCGAACTGAATAAGGTTATTCTCCCAGAATTTGAGCCGACCCCTCGCACTGATATGGTGTTTATTAGGCTCATGAGATTTAACGTTTTTCACGCTTTGATTTTACTACAGGATACTGGCACGTACCGATTGTCCGCCAATCTGGAGAGCTCACAGCATTTTCATGTGAGTCCAGACTCTACCGTTTCAAGTTTATGCCCTTTGGCATTATGGCTGCACTGGCAGTGTTTAATAGGTTAATGCGAGTCATCACCGAACAAATTCCCAATATGTTTTACTACTTTGATGACGTAGTTGTTACCACCGAGACTTGGGAAAGCCATCTGGAAAGACTAAAGAGATCTTTTTGAGCACGTCAAAACGGCTCGTTTAACTATTAGGCCAGCCAAATGCGAAGTCGCCTGCCCAACGACCAGCTCTTTGGGTCACATCGTCAAGCAAGGTGTACTACAGATGACAAAAAGCACTACTGAGAAAATAAGAGGAGTGGTACAAACGCAAACCGCAAAGCAAAAAGCAACCGCAAACCGCAAAGAGGAACTGAAAGCCTCCTGGGCCTTGCGGATTACTATCGTGACTTTTTGTGCAATTACGCTGAGCTGACATATGGATTGACAGAACGTATAAAGAAAGGCTTCCCAAATAAACTAGTTTGGCGGAAAGAATACGAAAAAGCGTTTCAAGCAGGGAAGAGACTATTGGCCACGCAGCCTGTGCTGAAATTTCTGAAGTAGCTCAAGTTGTTTGGTTTGCACACAGATTCGTCTTCACCAAGCTTAGGAGCAGTACTACTCCTGGAGCATCAATGTCGTCTTCACCTAGTATCTTATGCATGCCGGAAATTACTACCACGTGAATTAGCCTGTGGTATAACCGAAAGTGAAGGCCTTGCCGTAGTTTGTGCAATTCAGAAATATCGTGTTTTTGTCAGTGCGCCGCGATGGGCAGGCGTGCTGGCGGCGGCGGCGCTTGACGATGGAATAGCGCTGTTACTGAGCCCTGGCGCAGTGGCTGGAGGGTACTTTGACGACGGTCGACGGCAGCGTAGGTTATCGCTTGCGGCTGGGGTGTGGCGATACCGGAATTTTCGTACTTCTGGTGACCGCTGAAGGTCCTGTATAACTGTGTCAGCGTTCGGCGCCACCTGGGACTGCTACCTTGGGCACAACTTCTGCAGCTCTTCCCGCATGACCGCTATGATTGCCTCGCGCTGGTTATCGTCACGTAGCGCTTTAGCTTCGGCACAGTTTGTTGTCAGCGCGCCGCGGTTGTACTTCGTGGTGCGCATGTCAAACGTCTTCTCGATCTTTGTGGCCTCCAAAACAAATTCAGAGACCTCCTCGGGTGCGTTGCGTATCAATTCGATGAATTATTGTGTTTTCCCGTCACGCATCAAGTACCGAACTTTAGTCAGAAATGTCAGTGTCGGAGCGCCGGAAGAGGCGAGTCATTTCTTCGGGAAGACCGCAATGTTCTGATCCACATCTCTCTCTCCCCGTCTCTTAACGTTACGCCTAACATTCTTCGTTCCATAGCTGTTCGCGTGGTTGCTAACTTGTTTTCGAGCTTCTTTATCAGTCTCCAAGTTTTTGCTCCTTATTTCAGCCCCGGTATAATGCACTGATTGTACAACTTCCTTTTTAATGTTGATGCTAAGCGACCAGTCAGGATCTGACAATGTCTGCCGAATGCGCTCTAAGCCATTTTTATGCTGCTCTAAATTTCTTTCTCATGATGCGGGTCCCCTTTGTGTAATTGACCCAGGTAAATGTACTCCTACACAGATCGTACAGGCTGACTGGCGATCATGAATTCTGGTTTCCTTCGCCGGCTATTCATCATTATCTGTGTCTTCTGCATATTAGTATTCGACCCCATTCTTATACTCTCTCTGTAAACATCCTCATTCATTTGTGGTAACTCGTCCGCAGTGTGGCTGTACAGGATAATGTAACCTGCAAATCGAAGGTTGCCGAGATATTCACCGTTAATCATTACTCGTAAGCCTTCCCAGTTTAATAGTTTGAATACTTCTTCCAACCACGCAGGGATTGTCTCTCCTAGCCTGAACCCTTTCTTTATAAGTATCTCCCTAGTTTTCTTACGGAGAATTAAGGTAGCTGTGGAATCTCTGTAGACACTTTCCAAGATATTTACCCAAGTGTCCTGTACTGCTTGGTTACGTAATGTCTCTATGAATGCTGGCATCTCTACTGAATCAGATACCTTTTCGTAATCTATGAAAGCCATTAGAGAGGCTAATTGTATCTGCAGATTTCTCGACTACCTGATTGATAACATCGATGTGATCCATTGCAGAGTGTGGCTTCCGGAAACCTGCCTATTCCCTTAGTTAACTAAAGTACCGTATTGTCCTTATTCTATTGTAAATTGTCGTGGTGAATATTTTATACAATAACGGAAGTAAAGTAATGCGTGAATAATTTTTCAATTCTTTAACGTCTCTCTTTTCGTGAATTAGCATAATCTTGGCATTCCCCCAGTTCTCTGGGACCCTTGAAATCGATAGAATGTTCGTATGTGGGGCCGGTAGTTTTTCGTGCAAAGTAACTCTTCCAGCTCCGAATAAACCGACTGGTAATCCATCTTCTCCTGCCGCTTTTCCCTGTTTCATGTCTTCTAACTTCATCCCTTCTTATAGAAAGAGCCTCTGTAACATGTTCACTGAACTTCGAATCGTGGCTGCTTTGGGTGCCGTACTAGTCAGTATAGAATCCGTCCGCTGCTTTTACTATATCTTCCAGATTGCTGTTGATATTACTCTGCTTATTTTTCACTGCATAGATGTTGTTTTGTTTTATGTCAAGCTTTCTTTTCACTTATTTCATGCTGCGTATATCTTACTAATATGCCTTTTGCTCCTTGTTGATCAGCTTTAATAGCTCAGCGAATTCTAGGTGATCCCTTCAGTTGGAAATTTTAATTGTTTGTCGTTCCTTTATTAGATCACTTGTTACTTGAGAGAGCTTACCTACTGGCTACCATGATACCTTACCTCCCAATTCAGTTGCTATTTCTGAAGCAAGCCTAGTTGCGGCTTCATTCATTACCTCTCTTCTATAAGGTGTTTCTTATTTATTTTTAATTTTTTTGACAATGGTGAGCATGAAATTCATCTGCTCGAGTGCACAACATCTGCAGGCTTGGAGTGACGCCTGTCACCGGCAAAAAATGCCGCGAGCGAATGGGGCTATTCTAATCTAGGTACAACAAATTTGGGAAGGCCCACTAAGCTTCAACACGACGCTCCCTCACTGGAACAGGAATTGGCCTCCCTGGTGCAGTATTCGGCCACTTCCTCCGGATGACTTACTCAATTACCCAACGGCGCTGTCCCCAGCAGCTGCAGAGCACCTGAGCGCGGCGGCGGTCAGACATGTAATGCAGGAGAGGGTGCTAAGAATCTCTGGGTCCGGACAGGCCGCAAAAGGAAACTTACCCTTCCAACGTTTAACACCCGAACCATCGCTAGTAAGGCCAGCTTAGCAGGACTCCTTGTGCAACTATCAGACATTGTTTGGGATATCATCGGCCCTGGTGAGAATAGAGGAACTGGCGAGGCATATTCACTGTTGAATAACAGACACGTCAAGTGGTATACAGGTCTCCTAGATAAGAAGCAACACGGGGTAGGATTCCTAATCCATAAGGGCATAGCGGACAACATTGACGGATTCTACAGCATTAATGGGAGGGCAGCTGTTGTCATAATCACACTTAAGAGGTATACCTTAAAGGTAGTACAAGCCTAGGCTTTGACACCCAGTCACGATGATGAGGAAGCAGATCAGTTTTATGAAGATGTTGAGCTAGCGATGACAAAAGTGCAAAGTCAGTATACTGAAGTAATGGGCGACATCAATGTAGAAGTGGGGAAAAAGCAAGCTGGTGAACAAGAAATTAGCATAAGGCGTCTATTCTAATATCGCTAGGGGAAAGATGCTGGAAGAATACGAAGAAAGCAATACACTTCGAAGAATGAACACCTTTGCGTAGCAACATCAAGTGGACCAGGAAGAACCCTATTGCTGAAGAAAGAAATTAAATTTATTGATACTTTCTGCTGAGGGGTGAGGGGGGCACCGTAGTGCAGGATGTAGAATTGATACGTAGGGTAAATTGGAGTGATCATAGGTTAGCGCGGGCTAGGATTCACTTAAATTTGAAGAGAGAAAGAGCAAAATAAGACAAGAAGAAACAAGTCAAGCTAGAGCCAGTAAGGGCAAAAGCAGACAAATTCAGGCTGGTACTTGCAAACAAATATGCAGCCTTTGAACAGAGGGATGAAGACGACATACAGCTAATGGATGAAACCGTAATACGGCTGGCTTCACAGGCAGCAATTGAAGTAGAAGGTCGGGCACCAAGGCAACCAGTAGGCCAGCTCTCTCAAGTAACGAATTCCCCAAATAACGAAACGACAAAGAATGAAGTTATTTAAAACAACAGATAGAATTCGCGAAACTGTCTAAAGTGAACAATGCGAAAAGTGATAGTCGAATATATAACATGAGAAACACCGATGAAGCCATAAAAATGGACGCAGCCTAAAGTCAGTGAAAACGAAACTTGGCATAGGACAAACCAACATGAATGCACTGAAAGATAAGCAGAGTAATATAATAAGCTATCTCGCAGTTATAGTAAAAGAAGTGGAAGAGTTCTGTGCTGACCTCTACAGTACCCAGAGGAGTCAGGACACCTTCATTAGTAAATGATGCGCGTAAAAAACTCCACCTATACCTAGCGATGAGGTCAGAAGGGCCTTGCAAGACAAGAAACGAGAAAGAGCAGCAAGAAAAGATGGAATAACAGTCGAATAATTCAAAGATGGAGACAATGCTTGGAAAACTCGCGGCTCTTTAGAGATTGACTGCACGGGTCCCAAAAAAGTGGAAGAACGCAAGCGCTATACTAATCCGCAGAAATGGAGACGCTAAAGAATTCAAAAGTATAGACCCTTTAGTTTCTCCCAGTCTTACAGAAAATATTTACCATAACACTCTCCAATAGAATAAGGGCATAACTGGACTTTAGTCAACGAAAGGAACAGGCTGGCTCCAAGAATGGATACTGTACAATGGATGACATCTTTGTGATTAATCAGATTATCGAGAAATTCGCCGTGTACAATAAGGCTCCCTATATGGCTTCCATAGATTACGAAAAAAACATTTCATTCAGTGGAGGTACCAGCAATCATAGAGGCATTACGTAATCAAGGAGTACAGAACGCTTCCGTAAATACCTTGCAAAATATCTACAGACGTTCTACAGCTACCATAATTCTGCACAAGGTACAAGTACAAGGTACTAGTACAAGATACAAGATACAAAATACACAAGTATAAGATACCATAAATAAAGGGGTCAGATAGGGAGGCACAATCTCTCCTATGCTATTCACTGCATGCTTCCATGAAATATTCAAGCTGTTAGACTGCGATGGCTTAGAAGTAAGGATCTACAACGAATATCTCAGCAACCTTCGGTTTACCAATGACATATCTCTACTCATCAACAATGCAGACGAGTTACAACAAATGTTTGAGGACTTTAACAGAGAGAGTGTAAGAGTTGTGTTGAAGATTATTATGCAGAAGACAATGATAATGAAGAATAGCCGGGCAGCGGAACAAGAGTTCCGGATCGCCAGCCAGCCTCTAGAGTCTGTGGAGGAGCACATTTAGCTTGGTCAATTAATCAAAGGGAACCCTGATCACGAGAAGGAAATTTATAGAAGAAAAAAAATGAGTTGGATTGCATACGGAAGACATTGTCAGCTCCTTACTGGTAGCTTACCATTCTCATTGAAAAGGAAGGTGTTCAGTCAGTGCATTTTACCAGTGCTGACATATGGAGCGGAGACTAGGACACTGACAAAGAAGCTTGAGAACAAGTCAAGGACCGCGCAAAGAGCGATGGAAGGAAGATTGCTAAGCATTACGTTAAGATACATAAAGAGAGCGGTTTGGATCAGAGAGAAAATGGCTATAGATTATATTATAAGTGACATCAATAGAAAAAAATGGAGCTGGGTAGGTGACGCAATGCGCCGGATAGATAACCGTTAGGCCATTAGGGTTTGAGAATAGGCACCACGAGAAGGGAAACGCAGTCGAGGAGAGCAGGAGTCTAGGTGGAATGATGAAATTTGCGGGCGGTAGCTGGAATCGGTTGGCCATAAAACAGGCTCATGATGATGATGATTACCTCTATGTCATCTTAATCTCTCTGTTGTAGGGCTGCATATTTGTTTGCAAGTGCGAACCAGAATTTGTATGCTTCTACCCTTACTGCGTCTCGGTTGGCCAGCTTTTTCTTGACCAACTTTACTCTCTCTTCCAATTAGCTGAATCCTAGCCCTCAGTAACCTATGACTCCTGTACTTTATCCTACCTAATACATCTACATCCTGCACTATGCTGGGATCGGCAGAGAGTATGAAATCTATTTAGTTTCTTGTTTCGCCAATTAGGGCTTTTCCAGGTTCCCTTCTTGTTCCAAGATTTCCCGAAGAAGGTGTTCATTACTCGCAGCTCATTACGCTCTGCGAATTCTTCCAACATCTCCCCTCGAGCTTTCTTAGAATCCACGCCATAGTTTCCAATTGATTGTTTACCACCTAGCTTTTCCCCCGCTTCCACTGAATTCGCCCATGACTACAGTATACCAAGTTTGCGATTTTCGCATCGTTAATTCAATACCTTCATAGATATCTTTTGTTTCTTCATAATTTGTGAATTGAGTACGAAGCTTAGGGTTCTACTACCTTCATTCTATACCTGCTCTTCAGCTTTATTACTACTGCTACCCTCTCATTATTGCAAAAAAATTCGTTAATGTTACCCGCTATGTCCTTATGGATACGGAATCCTACTCCGCGCTGCTCCTTATCTGGTAGTCCTCTATAACAGAAGACGTGACCATTTATCAGCACGGCATAAGCCTCACCAATTCTTCTAACCTCACCAAGTCTAATAATATCCCAAACAATGTCTGATAATTCCTCAAAGAGCCCTGCTGGGCTAGATTCACTCGAGAGGATTCAGGCGTTAACTGGTGGTAGGGTCAGTTTCCATTGGCGGCCTGTGCGGGCCCAGATATCCTGCTGCGGCAAGGCCCAAACACTGGCAGGCATCGGCACGCTTCGGTGCGTCGAAGGCGTCGCTTCGCGTCGGCTGGAGGAAAGAGGCACGCAACCACTGATCAGGAGCTCTGACACGCACTGACGCTCGTACCTGGGCTGCGGCGCACTGTTGTTGGACTATTTCGCCTTCAACCATCCAAGTCAGAACAAAAATAGCCTCCAGTAAACTAAGCTTCAAACAATAAGTTAGTGGTCCGTATGGTCTTTTAGATATAAAAAAACGTTTGATTATACAAAGTACGCTTGCCGCAACAGTTCCTTTTTACCTTTGATTCTACAAGATAGCTTTGCAAACACGTGCACGACCATGCTATATCATATCAAAAGCTGTTGTACGATGTCATATGTGGTATCTGATAGCGCAGCCACCTATGCAAGAATTAGGCGTGCAAAATATTATTGAAAAATATGTCATAAAAATTTTGTCACGTAGAATTGACGGTGAAAATGATGCAGAATGAAAACGGGCAGTTACAAATTTCAATCTTTATTAGGTGAACTTGCGCCCACCAATAGCAACACTCATTTGCAACGACAGCGGCGAGGAAAGTCGGCGACTGTTGAAAATGCCATTAGCGGGTCAAGCACATCGGCTTTCATATATCAGTCGACGAAAGTTCCAGCGTATTCGCTGGTGCGCGCCTTCCAGAAACAACTACACAATTCGCGTGGCGTATGCAGCCAGATTATACAAGGTTCGTCGACCACAGACAACCTACAGAACCACTGATAACTTTCGCGAAACTTGCGATACGTGCAGGAGCATCTGGCCACGAGCGGTAACGTTTAACAATTGTTAGTCCATGATATATGGTCGCCGGTTAGAGATAAAAAAGTATCAGTGTCAATATAATGATGCTTGTTTGTGCATGAAAGAAACGTGAAAAAGTGAGTTCTCAGAAAATCAGCAAGAAGAATTTAAACGGCTGTATCACTCACAGAAAAGCCAAATTTACGTAATTAGGTCGTCTCATCTCCATTCTTGAATCTGTCAAATCTAGCCGGTGGAGCACCTCATTTGTTATTCTAGGTTGTCTTAAAGCATCAACAACGCATTGGATGCCTTCACATTGTGTGTATTCGTAGAAAAGTTTTCACTGTGTGAAGGCCATGTTCTATTGTAACTGGTTTCTACATGTCAAGTCTTTCTTTCTCGACAATAATAAAATGACATACCGCCAGGTAATACGTGTTTGAGTACCGGATGGTGTTATTAGGTGTCTTTCGTTGGCCTTTGCCAAGTCGTACTATAGAAGCACTTATTCGAATGTATGGAATAGCTCGCTTGCATTATGTAACAAATATATATAAACAACTTATTTTCACAATTTCTACACTTCAAGTCACCACAAAAATACCCGTTTGTTGTTTTGAGCCTACTATAATTTGACTTAGAAAGAGATTTAATTTTTTTCTGTGAGGCATGCAATGATTGTTGTCGCATATTAATTTGCTGCACAACACTGGACACACTAGCTAAGCGTTTTAAAAACTCGGAAGAAATTATTAGCACAATGCATAAGAACAGGCACATAGCATTTTATTGCCCTTTCTTAATGCATGCCCTTTTTTTAATTGCACAAAAGCTACTGCACTGAAATAACATACTACTGCATACTTAAAAGGACGAACTTATCTAACAGTAATAATATGTCAAACAATCAATCCATCAATCAATCACATGTTTATTATAGTGTCCAGGAACAGCTAGAGAGCCTTCGTACTGGTGCACCTAAAAAGCAATGTGTGAGGCTAAATGTGCAGAAAATATGAATATGGTAGACAAAGCACCGCCTCACAGAGAAACATATAGGGAAAAGAAAACGAGGAAGGGTAAAAGGCAGTGAACCATAGATACGCAATACACTGGAAATGAAATCTGAAGTATGTCAATACAGTCACAATCCTTCATACATGTTTTATGGAGTCCAGTCATATATAGCACAGTCGTTAATAAAACAAGGCCATGAAAAGAATGCGGTATGCTGGCTGGTATACGGTTGCGGCACGAACAAGTGCATATGATCAAGAAGCTTTGAGAAATATATAATGCCATAGACCACCTTATAGTAGAACAAAAGCTCTGAATAAATAAGTATTGAGTCTATAGGTGCAAGCTGAGGTATACTTGAGAAGGCGGATCTATGGTCGCCTGAAGGCCAAATGTGGTGCTTGAAGATAGATATCAATTTATTCTGGGCGCGTTCAATGAGGTGAAAATTAGATTTGCATGTTGCACCCTCCTCTATAGAGGCTTGCCCTAGTAGTGGAAGACACACAGCAGAATACAATTTAAGAAACAGAACAGGTGAACGGAAATAATGCTATATGCGACGTACAATTACAACAGCGTGAATGGTATGTTGTATGATCATCTGTGTAAAGAGAAGCTTAGCATTTCGCCGAACTACACACCAAGATCTTTTATTTTATCGACCCTGGGCAGTGGAGCATCTCGAAGGGTGTATGGAAATTGCGCGTGTTATCTTTTCCACATATAACTTAATGCCATAGTAATGGAAGCATTTGAGAGTGCCGCATTGTTTCTGCACCAGTTTGAGAATGAAAAAATGTCTTTGTGGTTTGTGTACACTGTTGACAGTCTCAAATAAATTTAATTCGCCGGCACAGAAAGCCATGCTGTTGATTTCCTTTAGTGTTCTTAGTACTGAGTGAAAGCAAGGAGTGCAATACCAATTCAAATACTTTTTACGCACTGCTGAGGAGCGATATAGGTCTGCAGTTAGTAACTGAATGTCTAGCACCAGGTTTTGGCATGAGCAATGTACGTCCTACCTTCCGAGTGCTAAAAAACGTACCAGATTTTAGGGAACTGTTGAAGATGCTTGTGAGAAGAGGGAACGAATATGCTTCCATACGTCTTAATCACCGCAAAGGAAAACCATCAGTACCACAAGAAAGGGAAGGTTTGAGGCTCTTCATGCACGTGAAAACAAGGTCTCCATTCACTAATGGGGTGCACACCATGCCAGACTGGGAAGGAAGGTTATTTGAAGCATCTTTTGCACCATATAAAAAACACAAATGTTGTGCAAAGCCATGAGCAGTGCTCGAGACATCACCATTTTCATCAAGAAGGCGTACATCATTGGCGCTTTCTTTAGAAAAGTGAGAATACACAAAACTCCTAAAATATCTTCAATTAGGTGTCAGGCTAGCTTCAACACATTCAATGTGGTTGTAGTGATGATTCTAATAATAATAATAATAATAATAATAATAATAAAAATAATAATAGCAATAATAATCATGGTTGTAACGTGGAACTCTACACAGCTAACAAGACTAATGAAGGCTAATTCCTGTACGCTAGGGTGTCTAAAAGCCAGCCACATAGAGCAGAAATTTGCAGGGTGCAGAAGACACCCCCCTCCACGTGCACACACACAAACGCCAACGCACCACAACAAACACACACACACACATACATTTGCTAAACTGCACTGCACATACGCACACAGTCGTTTGGTGCCCAACACGAAGGAGTGCCAATTCAGTCCGGTCGCAAAAAAGGGGAGCCCGAATCGCCGGGGGGGGGGGGGGCTGGAGAGAAAGATCTGGACGCCAGAGATATAAGTATGGAGTAGTAGAGGTGTCGGGCAGTACAGGCGTGATGTGGCTAGGCCGTGCTGACCGCTTGTTCAGACGGTCTGAAGAAGAGTGATGAGTGCTATCCAGAGAGCCGCCAAGCAACCTTCATTATAGAAAAGACTAGTGCAATGCTGCGCGGGTATTGGAGGGTGCGCCACTTGAGTGCTTTGACACAATCCTCGTACGCTGGCATGAGCTGACGGGAGTAGATGGGAGTAGAGGGTGCGGGTTGCCCAGCGCTAAACAAAATCAAGTTTGTCAGCGAAGTGATTTTCGTACATAGAATATACTGATGAGGATTGCTCAAGCCGTGGCATTATGATAGAAGTCTAGAGTGCTCGAAAAACCTCAAGTCCTGGGAGAAGGGAGACACCGGACACAAAACCAAAAATGCGATGATCCTTAGATACAGTGCTGGTGGCAGATGCAGAAAAGTCTAGATAAGGGCTGAATGTTACACGCGGATTGGGAGGGCCCCAACAGTCATTATAGGGGTGCCCCCGTGGAAGTAGATTGCACTCGCATCAGTTCTGATAATCATGGCAGCACTTACGGCAGTTCGAATACATGTTTTTTAATGCAGGCCCATCCGTTCACATTTACGGAATGTGTTCATTTCAAGCGCGTATGCTGTACACCGGCATAGTGTTGCAGTGGAAGTGTTAACTTCTTATTGAAACACATTCTGTTAAGATTTATTCGGAACTTGGTTTTGAGTTTATCTGTTTCCTGACTACACTTTATAGTGTCGCAGCGAGAAACATTTCAGTGTGGGCTGAAGAGGTTTGTGCAGTTTATGCGTACCGAGTGCACAAAGCACTGATGACACCTTCTCACCTTCCCAGCAATGCACTCGCATCATCTGCTCTCTCCATAAACAAAAAAGAGATCAAGAGCCTATTACAGTTTTTACTCAGTATGTGCTGCTTCTCAAGCAGCTGGATACAGGATATATTTTCGGCGAATCTGGACAGCAGCTAAACGTAACCTGCAAATATAAAAGAAAACGAGAAAAACAAACTCTTCAGCACTTACCGGGAATTCAGAAGCCTCGCATGGATGCAGGTTCACCAAACAGCTTACGGTCGCGTCTGCCTGCCAAAGACGTTCGATAAGTCTTTCCGAACAACACGGAACTGATACTCATGCGTCACCGAAGGCTGATACGTTGGGTGTGAGGAGAGTGCAGTGGCAGAGCCTTTCGCTCAAAGGGCAAATGCTCAGACTTACGAGATGGGCCACCCGAATTATATGGTTCTGAGCCGCACGTAAAGTAGGTGACCTTGGAAGCGGCCTTGCTCTACGCTTTGAAAGTGCTTATACGATGCCTCCTCTGTGCTACAGCGAATGCGTACGCGCGCAGTTTCACATTAGGGACCTTTAGCCTGTCCGCTATTCCAGTAAACGGGAGCAGTTTGGGCGGATTGCTGGATTTCCGGGACGTAAACATGAGCGACAAAAGCGGTGCAGCCACCAGGTAGCGTAGAGCTCAACCAGACAAACAGAGCTAAAAGTGCAATAACCCACTGCATCCTGCTTGGCTACTGGTGCAAACTTTTGGCAGCGGCGTAATTCTGAACACAATTACGCCACTGTCGAAAATTTGCACCAGTGGCTAAGCAGAATATATTAATTAGCTTTGTGTTTATGTGGTTGAGCTTTGCGCCACCAGCTGGCGCCACCAACCCGGCCGCTCACGTTTACGCCCCCGCTAAAACGGTAAACCGCCCCCCCCCCCCCCGCCCCGCTTGCCGGAATACCGGACACGCTAAATGTCTCTGTTGTTTGTACACTTCGCGCGGGAAAGCTATTGACTTCCCCTTTGTCGCCACACGTGCAATACTTGCAATTTAGCAGTTGCGAACACCCGCTTGTCTTCTACGGGAGCACAAACAGAAACACGCGAAAACGAATTTAAGTACAAATGTAGAAGAAATAAATGTACGCAAACTTCGACCACTTTAGACCTGACGAAATGCTGTACGTGAACTTTGCAACTGGTGTTGCTACTTCATTTTTTTCCTTATTGTTTACGTGATATTGCAGGCCTTCTCATCACTTTCCTTTCTTCCTTTTGCGAGACTATATCTTTTTTTTGTGGGTTCTCACTAGAAAGTCAGCGCAAGGTCTGTGTGTCAGTCTAAGCCCATTCCGGATATCTCAAATGCCTGAAAACATTCTTGAATAATCCGCAATGTAGGGGTTTTACTGATCGTAACAGGTTGCACAACATTGTATTTCTCAATTGTTCGAACATCGTGGTTTTGGAGTCCCCCGTACGCATGCGGTACACGTCTCTATATCTTATTCTGATCAGGCAAGCAGTACTGGCTGAGCTCTGGGCCTTCTATACAGACACTCTGTTCAAATCATACTCTCGGTCTCTGCACTATAGAGTTCCGCACTGCTGTAGTGGTCACGCGCTAACGACCACAATGATGTAACGAATACAACATGTTCGCGTTAGGGAATTGGCTGCAATAGGGCATATGGTAGCTGCATCTTCCATGAATCTATCATAAACATTTGCTCTTATTAGCAGATCCTGAACAAGCAAGTAACAAAGGCCGCCGTCTCTCCTGCTATTTAACTGATGTTCATGAGACTCTATGAGGCCTCAAGAAGCTGGTTTTCAGAGTGGACATGGCGATGATCAAGGGTTCGCTGAGTGCTTTAATGAAACCTGGGTCGATACGCTAGATAGACATGTTTTATCTCACCACTTGAAATCAGACGGGATTCTTCCTTTCCTTACATACGCTTACAGTACCGCCATAGAAAGTACCACCAATACTCATGTTTGCTTCTCCTTCAGGGCCACAAACCTTCATGAACCATAGAAACAATTCTTCCCTACTGGTGGCATGGCTAAGGTCAACGACTGTTTCTTCAACGGCCGCCAATGTTGAAGAACGTTGCCACCCTATCCGTTTGATCACCGTCCATGACAAGTGGTTCTTGAAGTTCTGCCACCATGCATAAATTACGACGGCGTGCTTTGCTGCCGGCTCTGTGGTTTGGCTTTGGATCCGCTGTATTCCTACGGCTCTCTACCAAGATGCTTCCAAACAATATCGCGGTCCTTATCGGCTACTTCAACAAACCTCCCCAGTTTCCTACCTAATTTGGCGGCTGGACACGTCTTCAGACCAGTACCACCGCGTTCGGCAAATTTTCGACGCCTGCCACACATTTTCTACCCCAAGCACTGCCACAGCACCCTTGTCGTATTCTTCCCAGCATCCAGAAGGGCTCCTTTTTGTACCGGGAGTTATT
Source organism: Dermacentor variabilis (assembly GCF_050947875.1). Lineage (NCBI taxonomy): Eukaryota > Metazoa > Arthropoda > Arachnida > Ixodida > Ixodidae > Dermacentor > Dermacentor variabilis. Next base: position 28,028,664 of record NC_134574.1, read on the forward strand.
CTGATAGCTGCAATAGCGATGGCGCTGAAGACTGCCGAAGAGGGCAGGACGTCCTGGTTCGACCGCTTTGGTACACTTTCCTTTTACTTGTTCAGGTATACTGACGGAAAACTGCATTAAGTTCTCCGAGTCAAAGATCTTCACGGTAATTTATTGATTGTGTGCGATGATGGGCAGGATCTAAATCATATGAATAATACTGACACGTGTAATTGTTTCTTTTTCGGGTGAGCGCTTTCAGCGTCTAACAAATGTTATCGCTCAGTGCGGGAAGCGCTCACATCTATAAGAATTTTCTCGAATGTTATCCATGGTGCTGTTGTCACTGAACCTCGTGTAATCTGATTGCACGTGTGATGCCAGTTTTGCAGAACTTTTTTAAAGACACGCAGGCACCACCAATTACTTTCGACAACATATGTATAGAAGTCTACGGGCTTGACTGGCAGACAAGATTTTCGACGATCGCCGATCGTGCTCACCGCTATCGCCGTTGTTTGAGAATAGCCTATTTTGGAGGGCACAGGCTCACCAAATAAAACTCTAGTTTCGTCATTACCAGCTTTGATGCTTTCTTTACCGTCGCTGTTACATGTCATCTGGTGGAGGTGCTAGCCCATTCAGGTACCGTAATCGAACCCCGAAATCTGTACACAACACCAATTTCACCAAGGACCAGTCGTGGGCAGCAAGGACTACTACCTGAATACGGGCCTCTTCCCGAGAAGACGAGAGGGATTAAGCCCAAGTCAGCAACTCGAATGGGTGTTCCAGCGTCCCACATTCTGCTGCAACAACCTCGGGACACACCACATTGCATGGAGCATCGTCTGAAGAGCTAGAAATCTGGCTAGAGGCAAATGAACGAACCGTGACTCTCAAAAACTACGACTCAGACGACAAGCAACGCCATGTCTACTTCGCCTTGGAAGATGCTACCAGAACGTGGTTTGAGAAGCGGGAATGGACCCTGATAACATGGGACTTATCCATAGAGGCTTCCTGCGGACTTTTATGAGCGCAGTGAATAAGGAAAGGGCCAAAGCTATGCTAGAAGCCCAAGTACAAATACCCAATGTGAACACCGCGTTTTTTACAGACATTACCCGCTTCGTCTGTTGCTCAGAAACGCCGGCCGCATATGGCAGAAGAGAGAAAGTTCGCTTCTTGATGAGGGAAGTCGAGGAAGAGCTCTTCGCCGGATTGCTATGCCACCCACCTAAGACTGTTGCTGAATTTGTTTCCGAATCCGGAACTATTGAGAAGACGCTCGACATGCAAACAAGGCAATAAAACCGTCGAAACTGCCCTGATGTTCAAGCACTCGGCAGTGACGACATGCGAGAGACTAACACAGCTGTCAATCCGAGGAACTGCAGAGGTTCCTCCCAAGCTCGTAGCCCCAAGGGGCCTAAATCACTGGCATCATCACACGAAACGTTCAGCGATCTCTCGGGGTTACTAAAGTGCAACCGCCATCGCCACAGCCGCAGCCGAAAGCGATAATATTGTCACGTGGTGGTCACGTTGAAGAACATAGTAGCAATACTGTGACCGATAAAACTAACTTTTATTCGGCGAACCTGTGCCTACAGAACAGGCTACTCTTATAGCACAATGACGGTGGCGAACACGGTCGGCGATCGTCGAAAATCTGATCAGCGGACCAAGCGCTTCGGCTTGTATACAGCAGTCGTCAAATGTTCCAGACTAATCGTTGGGACCCACGTGCCTTCCACAAAGTTCTACACCATTCGCGTCACGCGAAGAAATCAGATAACACAAGGTTCGGCGACAACAGACAGCGGATAGGAGCATCGATAACTTCCCAAAAACTTCGGATACATGCAGGCGCGTCCCGCGCTGCGCGATAACATTTGTTAGGCGGCGAAACGTGGTCGCCCGACAAAGATAAGTACACGTGTCAATACCCCCCTCTCAGAAAGCATCGACCCGCTGCTGCAAACAAACGAAAGTAATAAAGCAAAGCACTCGAAAACAACAAAATAAGGAAGTTTGTCAGCGTTAGTAAAAGGGTTTAAGGCGCACCACGTGAACCACTTCTGATCGTGCGCGGCGCCGCTGTGAATGCGAAATGCCGTCTTTACACGACCTCATAGTCCAGCGCACCAATACGTCGGAGGACCTTGTAGGGTCCGAAATAGCGTCGCAATGTTTTCTCACTCAATCCTCGTCGGCGTATCGGGGCCCACACTCAAACACGGTCGCCGGGCTGGTACTCAACGAAGCGTCGTCGTCGATTGTAGTGTCGGCTGTCGGTACGCTGCTGGTTCTTGATCCGTAGGCGGGCGAGCTGTCGAGCTTCTGCGGCGCGCCGGAGATAGGTAGCGACGTCAAGATTCTTTTCGTCCGTTACGTGCGGCAGCATGGTGTAGCAGCAACCAGCTTAGCAGCAGCAAACCAGCTTAAGCGGCATGATATGTGTCGTTTCTTGCACCCCCGTGTTGTAAGCAGGACGGCATCCCAGGTCTTGTATTCGATGTCGACGTACATTGCTAGCATATCGGCGAGGGTCTTATTCAGGAGCTCCGTAAGACCATTCGTTTCTGGGTAGTAGGCCGTTCTCCTCCTGTTCCTTGTATGAGTATTGCACAATGGCTTGGGTGAGCTCCGCTGTAAAGGCCATTCCTCTGTCAGCAGTGAGGGCTTCTGGTGCGCCATGTCGCAGCAGGATGTTTTCGACACAGAATTTCGCCACTTCAGCTGCGCTACCTTTCGGCAGAGCATTTGTCTCAGCGAAGCTGGTGATAGTCCGCTGCCACGACGATTCACTTATTTCCAGAAGTTGATGTCGGAAACGGTCGCAAGAAGTCCATCCCGATCTGCTGAGAAGGTCGGTAAGGAGGCTTGATCGGCTGTAGTAATCCCGTTGGCCTTGTCGGTTGTGTCTTGCGTCTCTGACAGTCTCGGCATGTCTTGACGTAACGGGCGACATCGGCGGTTAGGTGCTGCCAGTAATACTTCTCATGTATCCTCGATAGCGTCCAGGAGAAACCGAGGTGCCCAGTGGTCTGATCGTCATACAGGATTTGGAGTACTTCTGGACGCAGCACCGACGGAACAACAAGAAGGTAGTTGGCGTGGACTTGTGCGAAGTATTTCTACACGAGTAAGTTGTTTTGAAGCGGGAACGAAGGCAGTCCACGCCAAAATGCCCTAGTGTCAACATTGGTGTGCCCTTCCAAATACTCAACTAGGGCTTTTAGCTACGGGTCTCCTCGTTGCTGTTCGGCGAAGTCTTCCGCGCTTATTATGCCAAGTAAGGCGTCGTCATCCTCGTCATCTTGCGGCGGCGGGTAAATGGAGGTGCGTGATAGGCAATCGGCATCTGAGTGTTTTCGTCCGGACTTGTAGGTTACAGTGATGTCGTATTCTTGTATTCTGAGGTTCTACCATGCGAGCCGTCCTGAAGGATCCTTTAAGTTAGCTAGCCAACACAACGCGTGATGTTCGCTGACCACTTTGAATGACCTCCCATATAGGTAAGGGCGGAATTTTGCTGTAGCCCAAATGATGGCGAGGCATTCCGTTTCAGTAGTAGAATAACAGCCTTCCGCTTTTGACAGCGACCGGCGAGCATATCATCCGTTCAAGTCTGTCTTTCCTCAGGACAAGGACGGCACCAAGGCCTAGGCTACTGGCGTCAGTGTGGATTTCGGTATCGGCATTGTCGTCGAAGTGTGCAAGTAGCGGAGGCGACTTGACGCGTCGTTCGGGTTCTTGAAATGCATGAACTCGACATCACATGTGGTTGGATGCGTCAGCGGCTCCGCGATGCGTGAAAAGTCCTTGACAAAGCGCCTGTAGTCGGCAAACATGACAAGGAATCTACGCACTGCCTTCTTGTCGATGGGATGCGGGAACTTTGTGATGGCAGCTGTCTTCTGCAGGTCGGGGCGGACTCCAGTTTCGCTGTTGACGTGGCCTAGAAACAGAAGCTCGCCGTAAGCGAAGTGGTACCTTTCCGGCTTCAGAGTAAGCCCTGATGACCTGATGGCATCTAGTACTGTTGCAAGCCGCCTAAGGTGATCGTCAAAATTTCCTGCAAAGAAAACGACGTCATCCAAGTAAACGAGACAGGTCTGCCACTTCAATCCTGCTAAAACCGTGCCCACCACGCGCTGGAACGTTGCAGGCGCCGAGCAAAGTCCAAATGGCATAACCTTGAACCCGTAGAGGCCGTATGGGGTGATGCAGGCGGTCTTTTCGCGATCTCTTTCGTCGACTTCTATTTGCCAATAACCAGAGTTGAGGTCCACCGATGACAACTATTTAGCGTTGCAGAGCCGATCCAATGCGTAGTCTATCCGTGGGAGGGGGTATCCGTCCTTCTTCGTGATCTTGTTAAGACGACGATAATCGACGCAGAAACGTAGGGTACCGTCCTTTTTCTTCACCAAGACTACAGGAGATGCCCACGCGCTTTTTGACGGCTGGATGATGTCGCGCAGCATTTGGGCGACTTGGTGCCTCATAGCTTCACATTCTCACGTAAAAATTCGATAAGGGCTCTGGCGGAGTGGTCGAGCACACTCTTTGGTTATTATGCGATGCTTTGGGACTGGTGTTTGTCGAATCCTTGAGAACGTCAAAAAGCACTCTTTGTATCGCCGAAGGAGACTTCTAAGCTGTTGTTGCTTAATCGTGGGGAGACTAGGATTTATGTCGAAGTCTGGTACGGGAACTACGGTCATCGGGGTAGATGCGGCAGAATCCTAGAGGACAAACACATTGCTGGGTTCCAGAATTTCCGCGATGTATGCGATCGTCGTGCCCTTTTTGATGTGCTTGAACTCCTGGCTGAAGTTTGTCACCAACACTTTCGTGTTTCCTCCGTGGAGTCGAGCGATGTCTCTTGCGACGAAAATTTCGCGGTCGAGTAGTGGACGTTGGTCGCTTTCGATGACACCTTCTACGTCAGCGGATGTTTCGATGCCGACCAAAATAGCAATGCTGGAGCGAGGAGGGATGCTCACTTTATCTTCGAGCGCACTCAAGGCATGGTGACTACGAGGGCTCTCTGGCTGTATCGCTTTATCTCCCGAAAGCGGTATTGACTTTGACTTCAGCTCGATGGTTACGCAGTGTTGGTTCAGGAAGTCCATACCGAGAATGACGTCTCGTGAACACTGTTGGATGATAACGAAGGTGCCAGGGTAAGTCCTGTCATGAATGGTAATTCTTGCCGTGCAGATTCCAGTCGGCGTAATGAGGTGTCCTCCAGCGGTCCGAATTGATGGCCCTCCCATGCGGTCTTAACTTCCTTCAACTGGGTGGTGATGGGTCCAGTCATGACGGAGTAATCTGCTCCTTTATCTACTAAGGCGGTGACTGCGTGGCCGTCGAGAAGCACGTCGAGGTCGGTGCTTCTTTGTCTTGCGTTACAGTTAGGTCTTGGCGTTGGATCAGGGCTGAGTTGCGTTGAGCTGTGGCATATACGTGGCGTCGTCAGGTCATCTTTCATCGGGGAATTGTTTCCCTCCAGACTTCGTCGGGATGGTGACGTCTCGTTGACATGTCGTCTAGACAGGATTTTCGGCGTATTCGTCGTCGGCGTAGGATCTTCCACTTCGACGAACAGCAACCGCACCTCCATCGTTTGCTGCTTTTAGTTTTGCGGATATGGGCTCGCTGACCAGCCCCCAGCTGCGCCAGTGTATGGTCGGCGATGTGGCGACAGGTAGCGGCCTGGTGACGGTGAACGGCATGGCCGTCGAGGGCTGCAGTGAGTAGCGGCGAGGAAGTCGGCGATGCCACGAGAGCGTTCACCGTCCCGAGGGCGCGGTGCGTTGCCGGCGAACCGTCGCAATCCCAGGTCCCGGCATGGGCATCGGCGGTACACATGGACGGCTTCGCCACAGTGGTAGCAGAGCGGGCGATGGTCAGGAGCACGCCAAACGTCCGTCTTCCTCGGGTAGCTGCACTGCGTGACGGGTGGGCGTGCTGGTGCTGGTGGTGGTGGTCGACGGAATTGCGTCGTTACAGGGACCTGACGCGATCATGGAGGGGGATCTTGAAGGCAGGCGACGGTGGCGTTAGTCATCGCTTCTGGCTGGGGCTGCGGCGATTGTGGTTGCACCTCGGGAACTCCGAGCGATCGCTGGACTTCTGCTTTGAGAATTTCGGCGATTAATGCCACTTGAGGTTACGATGAAGGGAAGATTCTTTGACGCTCCTCTCGTACGACTGCCCTAATGATCTCGCGCAGGTTGTCGATGGCCATTGATTGAACTCCTGCGCAGCTTGTTGGCTTGGCTTGGCGGTCAAATTGCCAGTTCTGCAATTCCAGTGTCTTCTCGAAGCTCGTCGCCTCACGCAGAAACTCGTCGACGGTCTTCGGTGGGCTTCGTATCATTCTGCCGAAAAGTTCTTCCTTCACACCACGCATCGGTAGGCGGACTTTCTTCTCCTCGGACATTTCGGGTCGGCGTGGCGGTACAGACAGCTCATTTCCTCAGTGAATATCGCGATCGTCTCCTTCGGCAGCTGTGCTCTGGTCTCCAGTAGAGCTTCGGCCCGCTCTTTTCGCACGACGCTTGTAAATGTTTGCAGGAAGCCTCTTGGGAACAGGTGCCACGTCATCAAGGTGGCTTCTCAATTCTCGAACCACGTCCTGGCGGCGTCCTCCAATGCGAAATAGACATGTCGCAGCTTGTCGTCGGGGTTACCAGCTGTTAAACGTAGCGACCCTTTCATACGTTTCCAGCCAGCTTTCCGGGTTCTCAAATGTGGAACCGCGGAACGTGGGTGGTTCCCGTGGCTGTTGAATAAATATTGGGGGTGCTGCGGCTGCCATTAGGGATGTCTTTTTGGACGTTTCTGGACGATCTTCTTGGACTGTCTTTTTGGTCGTATCTGGTAGAAGACCGTGTTCCGGGGGCAGCTCCTGTAGCAGGCGTCTTGGTCGGCGTTCTGGGACGATGTTTGTGTTTTGTTTGCGGTCCGGGCTTGGATGACGGCTTGTCTGGGGTGTCCGGTACATGAACGTAAAGCATCTCCACCAGATGTCACGTGGTGGTGACGTTGAAGAACACAGTAGCAATACTGTGAACGACAAAACTAACTTTTATTGAGCGAACCTGGGCCCACAGAACATGCTACACTTATAGCACAACGATAGTGGCGAACACGGCCGGCGATCGTCGATAATATGAACAGCGGGTCAAGCGCGTCGGCTTGTATGCAGCAGTCTTTGCATGTTCCAGACTACTCGTTGGGACCCGCGTGCCTTCCACAAAGTTCTGCATCATTCGCGTTACGCGATAAAATCAGATAACACAAGGTTCGGCGACAACAGACAGCGGATAGCAGTACCGATAACTTCCCAGAAACCTCGGATACATGCAGGCGCGTCTCGCGCTGTGCGATAACATTTGTTATGCGGCGAAACGTGGTCATCCGATAAAGATAAGTACACGTGTCAATAAGGCGCCGCAATTCCGTCGCCAGGCACCGCCACCACCACCACCATCATCGCCACCCCGCCCACCGGTGGGCCAGCATAACGCCCCGAGCAAGACAGACATTTGGCGCATCCGCGACCACCGCCGCAATGACACCATCGTGAGGAAGCCGGCCACGTGTACCGCCGATGCCCATAGCACGACTTGGGACTGCTAGGTTTCACGTCAACGCGCCGCGTCGACAGCTAGTGGAGCGCCCTCGAGACATCGCCGAATACTTCGCCGCCATTCAGTGGGGTTCTCGACACTGGAACTGCGCCGCTACCTCTCACCGCAACACCGTCAATACACTGGCCCAGCCCGGGGCCGGTCTGCAAGCCCATATTCGGAAATCTAAAGCCGCAACCGGTGGATGTGCGGTTGCTGCTCGTCTAACAGACCATGATCCTCCACTATCGACGAAGACATTGAAAAGACTATCTCGACGATATATCGACGAGACCCTGCCATTCCGGCGAAGCCTAGAAGCAAAAAATACCCAGACAATAGACCTGACGTCGCGTACGTTTCAGCCACAGGTCAGCACGACGTAGCCGTGATCTGATGACGAAACGTAACTGCAACACAGGACAGAACCACCAACCTCGACGTGCTTCTCGATGGCCATGTAGTAACTGAGCCGACTACTCCATGATGACTGGACCCCTTGCCACCCAGTTAAAGAAAGTTAAGGCTGCATGAGAAGGTCCTCAAATCCGGACAGCTGGAGGACTCCTAATAACGCCGACTGGAATCTGCATGTCAAGAAGTGCCCTCCATGTCCAGACGTACTCTGTCGCCTTCGTTATTCTCCGACTGTGTTGGAGGATTACAATTCCAACAACTATTGTTGCTTGGAATTCACTTCCTGCGGATGTGGTGTACCGCAATAATGTCTATGTTTGATGCACGTAATAATGTCCTAATCACGCTACGCTTCATGCATAAATTAAAAATAAATATAAAGTAATCCGTCACACGCACTTAAATTTATATTAGTTAGCGCTTATTTCCATGAGCCATCCTTCCACCAATTATTTACGGCGTCCAGGTAAGAGAGTACTCTAATAATACATTAGTAATTCTTTTATTTCTCTATAGATACCTCCATAATCAGTGAACATCTGGACGCTACATAACCATTACCTAATGACACGGTGCTGTCGCGCTTACAAAATTAAAGCTTAACTTGCATGAGTCGCCGTTAAACAAATGAAAATAGAAGGATTCGTAAGAATTAAAGATTTTGGAATTTAAACCAGTGGTTATCACTTACCACATTTCGCCTTTACCCTTGTTAGAGCCATGGTTTTTGTTTTTGAAACAAGAAACTGATAATAGATACTTTAAATATTGATTACTTATATGTTTAAATCACACACTATTCGATAGCAGTACAACTCGCAAATGCTGATGGCATCAGGATAACGAAAGAAATTACCAGCTGCTTCACTGCAGCGCCAACTGAGCAATCTCTGGCTTGATTATTAGCTCTGTAGCTAATTAGTGAATACTGCTTCCTTTCCTATTTCCATATGTAATACGACGCTCATAGTAGCCATTCCTATCGTCCTTGGTCACCTAAAATAGGCAACTACACCCTAATTTTTTAGAAATGGCGCAGGTTACGTCAGATGTGCGTCCAAAGTTTATTCGTTTTGGTCATTTATGGCTTTACGTCAGCGTTTTACTTATATTTAAGGGCGCGTTTGCAGAGCGAGGCGTGACACTGGCTTTCATTGTGGAGGAAATCGGGGTCAAGCATGAATCCCATGCGCGGCAAGTTTTAAGTGTGTGTTAATATGAAAGGCAATAAAATTTCTGCTGCAACTGTTCGACAGAGTCACCTTGACCTATAATTTTGATGGATTTTGTAAGTTTGCACAAAGGCTGTGCGTTTTATAGATTGCTAAGTTAGAACTTGATAATATTTCAGCTTTATATTAGGAGTAATTAGTGAAGAACAGGAGCACTGTAAGACACCTTGCAGCGTAGTCCTTTGAAAGTACCTGGTACACATGGTAGCAGCATCTATTAGATTATTTATACTAACCCCTATAGAATTCCATAAGTAAGCATTTAGTAATTTTTAGCCAACCAGGCGCCCTTCTGAGTGGCATCCCTGCTTTCTCCCTTTCTTTGCTGTCTTCTTTCCCAAGCTGTTTTACAAACACATCCCACCAACAAATATATTGTTACACTGCTCTGCAGAACGCTGAGGAAGATAAGCGCGAGCTTCCGGCTGAAGAAGATGCTTCAGTGTCTAGCCTGATTTAAACTTGGGGCACTATAAGGTAAAACTATTTCAAACTTTTGTATTCCGATCCTGCAATGAGCCCACCGCGATTGGTCAAAAACATCCTTGGACCACTCCCACTTCCCCTGTCTGTCACGCGACGTCACGAGAGCCGCTATAGCTCCCCATCTGATACGACGTGTACACACTTATTATGCATAATTTAACCGAACAAAACAAAAATAGGTGTTTCTGATTGAACGCATCTTTGCCATTAGCCCTCGGCTATCGGTCAAAAGTTTTCGGGCTGCCCCACATCACTTGCCTACCAAGCCACGTCACAAAAGGGCAAATACTTAGCGCGTCAAAGTGACGCGTAAGCGTTAAAGCTGCATTAATATGCCGAATAAAACTGAATTTTCTGCTGAATAGCCGCAGGCTGCCCCGTTCCAAAAGGAATAAAAGATGGCTGCCGCCGATCGATCCAGCACTGGCTACTCGCCCCTGCCGGAGAGGGTGGGTTTATTTGCGTGTAATAAAACTTTTTGCGCGGCCGTGTAATGTTTTCGACAACTTTCGGCACGTTAACGACCTCGTTCTGCCAACTCTTCTTTGCTGAGGATCCGTTTTAGCTTCATTCTTAAGCTTCCGTTGCATGCCGCCGCGATTGTCGACAAGCCACCGCAAGCTAAGTAAGAGAAAGCGGACCAATCGCAGACGCCAGCACCACCCTCTTCACCGGTTATCGTTTTTCAGTGCAGTGGCTCGGCCCCATCGAATCCCTCTCCACTTGGACATGCTCCTGGCGTCTTGTGAGCCAATTAGATAAGACAAGCCGCTCAGTGCAGGCCACGTTATTTGTTTTGCAAGCAAACAAAAGTGACCTCCTGTGAACCTGGGGAGCGTCTGATTGGTTGGTTCAGACAACCCTGTGGGGGACCGCCCGATGCTTGCGTCGGCGGTTGCGCAAATTTAAGGTCAGGAGATTGGAATAAAAAGCGAAAAAAAATATAGATTCCACTAGCTACATTGGACAGAGGAAAATCCCAAAAGGTCTCTGCATTTAAGGTTCGATGTGCCCTCGGTTATTTACCCCCAGCCTATTACTGAAGTAAATTGCTGTCCTAGAAAATGCATCGCTATTTCTAATTGATATTCTCGAAGAACACTGGAAGGAACAACTTACGATAATTGCTGATCAACTCGACAGCATAAAGTTATCTTAACCGGAAAGAAGAGAACTTGAACAATTCGTCCAAACTAGGGAGGAACAATTACTGAATGAATACCAGCACAAGCGTACTAGAGCTGCAGATCCATCCATCTATAATCTATATCTTTTTTTGTTTGGCAGCGAGACAAATCGCCAGGGGGCGCCGAGAAGTGCGGACGAGCAAACATCGGCTCCCGATTCCTCAAATATTTTCGGTGCTACAGTCCGCGAAAACGCTTGAACATTGGGCAACATTCCATGCAGTTTGTTGCAGGGATGAAGCCGATACCGAATTTATATCGGTAGGTGCTTTTCTCGAACTTTTATACGACCTTGAACTTTTCGCGACGCCGGGCGGATCTAACCCTAACGGGTTAATGCTGGTGACGAGTACGGGCTAGGCCTTGGCCTAACTCTGGGGTGGTGGGCCATCATGCCCGAAGTCGATATGGTGGAGGGGGTAGAAATCACCCCCGAAAAAGCAAGGGGCCCCTGCTGGACCAAGGCAACGGGCAAGGCTAAGAAGGCAATAAACTTCCAAGTCGACGCCGAGCCCGGTAAATCAGGGAGGCGGCAGGGGCGGCCGCCATATGGCAGCCCCACTGAACGCGCTGAAGAAGGTGGCCGCAGCCTCAAGGCTCCCGAGAGTGCCACGGCACCATATTTGAATCATCGTTAGGCCAAGGGGTGGCCTCGACATGAAAAAGATCAGCACTATTAGGGTGGCACAAGAGCTGGCCTAGGCGGCGGCGCTTTCACCTGACGAGGTTGGCGAAGACACCGTCTGCCCAAATAACGTGCAAAACATCTACGTCGTCTCAACAGCAGAAGAAACTAACGCACGTGATTACGCGATGGTTCAACAGATCCACCTGCGCGAAAGGGTCTTTGAAGTGGCCGCGTACATGTCCGCCTCGGACAATACATGCAAGGATGTTGTGAAGGGAGTCGACATCGAATTCAATGACACTCAGCTCCGCGCAATGATCGTACACCAGCGGAACCACACCGCGTTAGAGGTGCATCGAATCAAGACCACCACCACGGTTATCGTCCTGTTCGACAGACTGAGGGTGCCGAACTTTCTCATGCGTGGAGCGGGCACGCTGCCCTGCTCTTTATACAGAAGGCAAGTTGGCGTGTGCTACGGTTGTGTGAAACTGGGCCACAGGGGCTATGTATGTCCGACCCCAAGCGTGAAGAAGTGCATGGGATGCGGAACCGCGTCCCCCACTGAAGGCCACCAGTGTGAGGCCAAATGCGGCATATGCGGAGGCCCTCACCCAACGGGTGATCGCAAGTGCGAGCAACGCTTCCAAATGCCGTATGCCGTCAGGCAGAGACGCAGAAGGCGCCGGCGGAAGAAAGCTGGCGACGCCAAGAAGGGCGTCAACGCGGCAAGCGAGGTGAGCCAGGCACTCACGTCAGCGCTACGGAAGAGGAGCTCTTCGAGGGGGCGCTCCCGCTCGCGCAGTCTTTCGCGCTCTAGAACGCGCTCCCGCTCACGTGGGCGCTCCGTGCAACGAGGGCGCTCTCAATCTAGGGGCCGCTCCAAGTCCAAGGTGTGCATCGCAGGAGGTCCCACCTGGGCCGACACAGTGAAACAGATGAAGCAGACGGGCCGGACGCAACACGCCGCCGCACAGGAGAGCGAGCAGGCACACGATGCCAGAATCGCACAGTTGATGAGCGAAAGCGCAAGTCTCAAGGAGGAAATTCAGAGAATGAAGGCCCACTTTCAGGCCTTGCGAAACGCCAGCGCCATCCAAGCGGCCGCGTCAAGGCAAACGTCTACGGAAGAAGGGGCCACAGCAAGGGCGGTCAAGCGCAGAGCCACCTCCTGCCAGGGTACGGATGAGGATGTGAGCACGGCGGAGGCTGCCATGCAGAGGTCCCTGAACCGAATGCAAAAATCCTTTGCCTAGCTGGCACAGAGTAACCAGACCCGTCTACTTAGAGTGCAACTGCTTGAGAACGAGCTTGCCAAGCGTTGTGACCTACACTACGGCGACGCCGCCAGGCCGGAGGCGGTGTCCAGTGAATTGCTACAAGACAATCAGCAGTCATGGGTTGACGAGGAAGATGGCACCCCAGCCCACCTCCGGTCCAACATGCCCAATCATGACCAGACCGGATAGTAAGCTCATCGTGGGGCAGTGGAACTGCGCCAGCTTCCGAAGGCGCAGGCCTCAACTGGTGCAGTTCATCAAGGCCCGGGAGCCTCAAGAGAGGCCCCGCATCATTTTGCTACAGCAAACGTGAATGGAAACAATCTCGCTCCAGGGATACCGAGCTGTCTCCTTGCTGGCGGTGAACGTGCTCGCCATCGCGATACATATTGCTAAAAAGTGCGCCCTTCGGGGAGCACGATCTCCGTCTTGGCAACACCAAACTGGAAGCGTTGCTCGTCGAGATCATACCCCACAGTTGGCTGAAGAACAGTGTCTACGTTATCAATGTGTACTGCTCTCCTAGGGACAGCCGGCAGGCCTTCTACAGCCTCACAACCAAGGCATAGTCTAAGGCGAGGAAGACGCCACTCGTTATGGCTGGAGATTTCAACGCACCGCACGAAGCCTGGGGCTATGTGAGAACCATTCCCAAAGGCTGCTGACTCCTGCAGGCAGCGTCTGATAGCTCTCTAGAACTGATAACCGACCCCCATTACCCCACGCGCACGGGAAACTCGGTCTCAAGAGACACCACCCCAGACCTGGCCTTCGTCAAGAACACGCCGGGCGCGGAGTGGTACAACTTACAAGAGAACATGGGCAGTGACCACTACAACGTGGAAATCTCCGTACCGGTCAGCGCGGCCCCGCAGAGGGCTTTCGAAATAGTTTACTGGGACGCCTTCTGAAAGAGAACAAAGGACGACCACGAAAAATACGAGTCGTTTGCGGACCTCGTGGCGCAGCTCAAGAAGGACGTAGCTGCGGTCACCAGGACCGTCGAAACGGATCTCAAGGTTGACCGCACGGACGCTCGGTTGGCGCACCTGCTCAAAGAATTCCCTCACGGCCAGATGGAAGGCGCAGAAGCTGAATCGCAACCTCCGGAGGAGGATAGCTGCGCTCAACCGTGAGACCGAATCGCACTGCGAAGGGCTCGGCCAGCAGCAATGGAACGAAGTTTGCGCGTCGGTCGATGGCCAGATGCGTGCGGGAGGCAAGTGGAACCTCCTCAAGCAGTTATTGGATGACACGCACCGAGAGAAACCACACTCTGGCCATCGATAGGCTGGTCCGCAAGCTCAATAGCGAAGGCGCATCTACGAACGAAGTCACGGACATGGTCGCGCGTCGCTACTTCCCCATCGGGCAGTCTGGGCTAGAAGATTACCCGGCCTATGGCGGCAAGGCGGACGAGGAGCTCTACTCCCCCTTCTCTGCCTCGGAGGTCAGAGCGGCCCTTCAAGGCCTCAACGGAAGATCGGCGCCCGGACCAGATGGAATCACGAACAGACTCCTTCGAAATCTGGACGACGGCTCGATCGAATTTGTCACCAAAGAAATCAACGATGTCTGGGAGGCCGGCATCGTACCGGATGCCTGGAAGGAAGCCACGGTGATTCCAATTCCGAAGCCGGGCAAGGCACCAGCCATAGACAGTCTGCGACCCATTTCGCTCACGTCTTGCGTGGGCAAGGTGGCGGCGGAGCATGTCATCCACAACAGAATATCGAGGCATGTTGAGGAACGACGTCTCTTTCCGCCGAATATGGTCGGCTTCAGACCCTCGCTGTCCACTCAAGAGGTCAAGCTGCTGATCAAGAGGCAGATAGTCGACGTGGTCACGCGAGACGTCCGAGGGATCTTGGCACTGGACATCACCAAGGCATTCGACACGGTCAAACACAAGCACCTCCTCGACTCTGTGACAAGACTGAACCTTGGCGAACGCTTTCACACGTACGTGAGCTCTTTCCTAAGATATCGCAAGGCCATGATCAAATTGGGCCAGATCAAGTCGGATCGATACGCGCTGGGAGCCTGCGGCACGCCGCAGGGTGCGGTGTCATTTCCACTGCTCTTCAACATCGCCATGAGAGACCTATCAGTCCGACTCGGCCGAATCGGGGCCGTCAATGTCAATCACTCTCTCTACGCGGACGACATCACCGTCTGGTGCGGCGGTGGGTCGGACGCAGCGGTGGACCGGGCCGTGCAAGAGGCCTTGCACGTCACGGAAGAATTCCTCGAGGGCAGGGACCTGATTCTCTCCCCGACCAAGTCTGAACTCTTGCTGTATCGGCCCGACAGAAGATGCCACATGTTCGGCACGACGCTGGACCAAGTACCGATCGAACTCAGAACGATGACGGGTCAGCGCATCCAGAGGGTGGATTCTCTCAGGGTGCTCGGACTGGTCCTCAATGCAAAGGGCAGCAACGCACAAACGATCGCGCGCCTCAGCGCGAAGACGGAGAACATGCTCAGACTCGTTGCGCGAGTGACGAGCAGGAAGGGGGCATCAGTGAAGCCAACCTCATAAGGATCTACCACGCCTTCCTCATGAGCCATATCAACTACGTGGCTTCTGCGCTAAGCTGGTCTCGGTCGGAGGAGGACAAGATCGACGCACTCATGAGGAAGAGCATTGAACGAGTCCTCGGCATCCCCGTGACGACCAGCACGGAGAAGTTGATGGAACTCGGGGTCCACAACACCCTGAGCGAAGTGGTCGAAGCACAGAAAACAGCACAGATCGTTCGCCTTTCTACCACCTAGGCCGGTCGTCGAATACTCGAGATGGCGGGTCTGGCAGCCATGGCCGAGGAGTCGTGCGCAGCCCCGCTCTGCGAGAATGAAAGGGACGCCTTTCGAGTCTTCCCCTTCCCAAGGAACGTTCATCCACAACACAACGAGGCCCGGCGCGCAGCCAGAGCCCGAGCACTCGTCAAGACTGCCCTGCAGAACACAGATCTCGCGTCCTTTGTCGACGGGGCGCGGTATCCGGGATCAAACTCCTACGTGGCCACGGTGGTTGACCCCCAGGGCAAGACCTGAATGCGACGTCTATCCAACGCTCGACGGCGTCCGTCGCAGAGCAAGTCGCAGTGGCGCTGGCTCTGTGCGAACTCGGGCGCACGCAGATCTTCATGGACTCCAGGTCGGCGGCGAAGGCCTTTCTCGCCGGCTTGGTCCCGGCCGAGGCTGTGGCAGTGCTGAGGACCCGCAAGATAGGCACGGCCCGTCACGTCATCAATTGGTTCCCGGCTCACATGGGCCGGAACGTCTGACCCGGCTCAATCAACCCAAATGAGGTGGCCCACAACACGGCGCGAGGTCTCACCTACCGCGACGGTCCGAGGGGCCCGGCTTCGCAGGGGATCGACCAAACCACGGACATGCTGCTTACTTTCTACGAGATAACTGCTCGCTACCAGTTTGGACGCAGGCAGCTTCCGGCTCCTCACCCGAAGCTAGGCAGACCCCAAGCCTCGGTGCTGAGAATGCTGCAGACGGGCTCCTTTCTGTCTCGCTCAACGCTGAGCCACTACACTCCGGGTGTGGATCCCCGCTGCCCAGACTGCGGCGAGGAACGGTCCACCTTGAATCACATGCTGTGGCAATGTTCTGCGTTGCGCCACTCGCCTTTCAACAGGCAAGAAGACTGGGATGATGCCGTCAAGAGCGACGACCTTCAAGTCCAGCTTCGGGCTGTCAAAATGGCCTGCGACAGAGCTGAAGATCACGGTCTTCCGGACCCGGCGCGGGTGCGGTCCGCGACTACGACAACGTAGTCCCTTCGGACCAATTAAAGTTTATTGTCTGTCTGCCTGCCTGCCTGCCTGCCTGCCTGTCTGTCTGTCTGTCTGTCTGTCTGTCTGTCTGTCTGTCTGTCTGTCTGTCTGTCTGTCTGTCTGTCTGTCTGTCTGTCTGTCTGTCTGTTTGGCAGCGAATTTGCGGGATTGGAGGAATGGGCGAGATTTGTCGTTGCGTGTACTACCCGTAGTGCGTGGTAGTCATTTCTGTTTGGTTCGGACAGACCTCTGGGGCGAAACATCTTGAGGTGGTGTTTTTGACGCGTAATTTTCTTATCGAGGCCTGCATCGATGTCTCTCGGTGTATCTTTCTGTGCATCTCTCTGTTTATTAGTGTGTGTAACTATTTGCATGAAAGCTTCGCGAGTGGTTGTGGGCTTCCGTATGAGCGGGTGTTGTTCAGGTGGTGCTAGCAATGGGGTGTCAGAAAGTGTTTGCTGTGGTGCCACTCTTCGAGCTAATGGGTGGTGACTGTTGGCATGATGAGAATTGTTTGTGAATGTACTTGTATTGAATGTCTGCAATTAGTGCTACGTGTGACAACGAAAGCAGAGGGCGGTCACGTTGTTTTGTTATCTTCCGTGGGTAGAAACCCAGGGTAAACACGGGGAAGGCGAGAGATGGAAATTGGAGACAATGAGCAAAACGAGAACAAGGTGAAAGTAGGAGCCAACGTTTCAAAAGTGGAATTGTCTTCTTCAAGGCGACATACTATTTCCTCGCCATGTATATATAGGTGGGGTTCTTCCGAAGGGGAGAGGGCGTAAGGTGTGTGGGCGCTGTTTTGCTGGTGGTCGTGGGCTATTTGTCCCTCAAAGCGATAATAGAAGGAGCAACAAAAACCGGTGCTCGTGAAAAAAAAATACAATTGAAAATTGTCTTTACCCAGCCCTGCTCCTTGCCCATCACGTTGCTCTTCCGCACAACGTCGCCATTACTACCAACAAAACTGCTAGCCTTCATCTCGTCAATTTCGGAATCGGTGACTACGTCCTACCGCGAAGCATAGCCTTAGGTACGCAGTCCTTGCGAGTTAGATAATTTTCCGTCTTGTCTGCTTATATAACGTCATCTCCCGTTGACTCCATCTTCGTTGCCGGCTGTCCTTCCTCAGTTCACAAACGTAATCACTCCCGAACGTTCTCCTCACCACGCCGACCACTTATGCCAGCAGCTCTCAGCGTTCAGTGACATTAATGACCTGGGTCTCCCTTTCCGCCAGAGCTCTCTCACGACGCACCGTATTGACACCGGTGACGCACACCATAGTCACAGGCGACGATACCGTCTGTCCTTGCATGACTGACATGCCGTTCAAACGGAGGTCGAAAAGATTCTCTCTTCACGAATTGTTGAAGCTTCATGCAATCCTAGGGTGTCCGTTGTCGTTCTAATTAAAAAGAACGCAAGCTGGCCCTGCTGCGTGGACTACTGACACCTCAAGAAGATCACCAAGAAAGACGTTTATCTCCCACCACGCGTTGATAACGACCTCGAATGCTTCCGCGGTGCGCAGTACTTCTCTTTCATTGACCTTGGTACCGGTTACTGGCAGATTGCTGTTGACATGAAGTGCGAGGAAAGCGCCTTTAAAAAATTTGATTCACGCCTTTCGCTTTATGTGATGCTCCAGCTGCTTTTGAACACATGATGGGCACACTCCTTCATGATTTCAAGTGGCCCAGCTGTATTTGTTAGGTGCGGATCAGGAGTCCGCCCCCACCCACAGGTTACAGTTAGCTTAGCAAAGATCCAGCAGTGGCAAGCGCCGTATGCAGACGCATTTCAAGAACTCGAACGACACAAGTAGTTGCCACCAGTACTTGCCCGCTTCGCCGAGAACGCAAATACAGATATAAACACTGACGCAAGTAACGAAGGCCTCGGTGCTGCCCTAGCCTAGAGGAAAGACGGATTTGTACGGCGGATCGCTTACGCTAACACGTCGCTGTCAAAAGCAGAAGGCATATATTCTAGGACCGAAAAGAAATGCGTCACCATCATTTCGGCTACAGCAAGATTCCACCCCTACCTCTATGACAGGCCACTCAACGTCGTCAACGAGAATCAGTCATTCCTGTGGCTAGCGTGTTTAAAAGGCCCGTGAGGACCACTGGCGTGGTTCAGCCTGACAGTGCGAGAATCTGACAACACTCTAATTTACAAGTCCGGACAAAAATACTCTGATGCGAATTGGCTATCACGCGCCCCCATTGACCCGCCGCCGCAACGTGACGAGGATGACGACGCCTTCGTTGGAAGAATAAGCGCGGACGACGTCGCTCAAAAGCAACGAGCAGACCCGTAGCTAAAAAGCCTCATCGAGTATTTGGGACGGGACACTGACGTTTTCCCTAACGTATTAGGGCGAGGATTGTCTTCGTTTCCGCTGCAAAACTACCTATTCATCAAGAACTTCTCACCTGTACGCACCAACTACATTCTTGTTGTACCCTGAACATTGTGTCCCGAGGTACTGCACGCCCTATATGATGATCGGACCACTGCGGAGCTCGGATTCTCCCGGACGCTATAGAGGATACAGGAAAGGTATTTCTGGCCACGCATGACCGCCGACGTCGCCCATTACCTCAAGACAACCCGAGACTCTCAGCGACTACAGACGCCACCGTCGAGGCCAGCGGGATTACTAGAATCGACCGAGCCTCCTTGCCTACCATTACAACAGATCGAGATGGATTTTCTGGTAACCTTTGAGGCGTCAACATCCGAAAACGGGTGGATCGACGTGGCGACGGTCTACCTCACCTGCTTCGGTGAAACGAAATTTCTGCCGAAAGATAGCGCAGCCGAAGTGGCGAAATTCTTTTTCAAGAACATCCTGCTGCAACATAGTGTCCCATCTGTTTTCATCACCGACAGTGGAACGCCCTTTACGGTAGAGCTCACCCAACCCATATTGAAGTACAGCCAAACAAGGGCAAGGAGGGCAACTGCCTGCCACCTGCAGACAAATGATCTTCCGGGGTGCCTGAACAAGGCTCTCGCCGACATGCTAGCTATCTACTGTCGGCCACAAAAGTAAACGGACCGCGGCTTAGGCGGACGGAGCGGGTGCGGGGCCACACCGGGGCGCTGCTAACTCGCTCCGCTTGCTGAGAAGGAGAGTGCCCCAAGTGACGCAAGACTGCGCCCTCACTCTCACGCTGGGCCTCATCACGCTCGATAAATTTCTAGTGCGCGTTTCCGTGTCTCTGGTGTTGATGGTAGCGACGAAGGGAACCGTGAAATGCTAGTAGTCTAGCACATGGTACTATCGCACGGTAGCGGACGGCAGCTAGGCATTAAACCGCGGCACTGAGAAGGGACAAATATTCGTTCTGAGTGGTCTTTTGCTTATATTCACGTTGTCTTTAATTGCATGTTGCCTGCGTTCACCGCTGCTTCATTTTAGGCGACATCATGTAAGTGGGCGTAACGGCGTCTACGGTGAAATGTGCTCTTTCACGCCGGTCCGATAAGTTACCGAGGGCACGGTTTTGCTTTCGAGATTACTTTTTGGCAGTGTCTCCATCATTGGGTTTAATATTTACATCAGGGACGCCACTGAATATACTTTGATTAGCTACTACAATGCGTAGGCCGTTATGAAACTTTACAGAAGTACCTCCAGGTAGAGATAATCGGAAAGAGAAATCGCAATAACTAGCCAATCGTGAAAATTTATTCATGGAAGCATTCAATGGCTTGAAGGGCTCCACAGAGCAATGGAAAGTTACCCTCGACCACGATGACTTGCCTTACTCGACTTGGCATCGACAGCACCACAGATGTAGCTTCGGACCGTCCGCGCAGCGCTTCCCACTCTCTTACTAATCGCGCCGATGTGAAAGAGCTAGCACCACCGTAGCCGCCGTTGTGGTTACTTGCGCGATGTTGCCTAAAATCAAGCTTTGGTGGACGGCCGGCGACATGCGCTAAAATGAAACATAAGCAAAACAACAATCATAATGGGTCTTTGTTCTGAGTGCCGCGGTTTCATGCCCTGTGGCCGCGCGCTACTGCACGACAACGCCAGATGCTGGACTACTGGCGATGCATGGTCCCCTTCGTCGCGATCATCAGCAGCAAAGCAACCGAACGGTGCACTAGAAATTTATCAAGCGTGATGAGGCCCCGCGTGAGAAAAAGGGCGAACTCTGGCGGCACTCGGCGCACTCTAGCTGTCAGCGCGCCGAGCTAGATAGCAGTGCCCCGCTGTGGCTCCGCAGCTGCTCCGGGCACCTATGCCATGGTACGTTTACTTTTTTGCCCGATAGTACGTCGACATCATGCACGAAAGATGGGACGCTGTTCTTCCATACGTAGCCTTCGCTTATAACATCAGAGTGCAAGAAACAACTCAAATTACCCTGTTCAAGCTAGTGTACGGAAGGAAGCTGACGAGACCCTCGCCGCCATGCTGCCGCACGGGACGAACGAAGAGAATCTAGACGTCTCTTCCTATCTCCCGCATGTCGAATAATTGTGACAGCTCTCCCGCCTGTGCATTAAGAATCAGCCGTCACTACAATCTTCGACGACAATATGTGGAATAAGAATCTGGCGACCGCATCTGGGTTTCGAACCCGGTACGCTGACGAGGAATTAGAAGCTTTTACGCCGCTATTTCGGACCCCACAAGATGATCTGGTGCATTGACCCATTAGAGTATAAAGACATACGAGACGGCATTTCGTTATCACAGCGGCACCGCTGACGACGTAAAATAGTTCATGCTGTGTGACTTAAGCCGTTCTACCAGCGCTAACGAAGCTTGGGACTTGGCATTGCTGAACACTGCTCTTTCGTTTTCTTGGACTTTGTTACATTTGACTTCGGTTCATTGTTGTTTTTCTCCTGCTCTCCCGTTATGCTTGCATAATCGGCACTATTCTTCTTGAAAGGGGGGCATGGACACGTGTACTCATTTATCTTTTTCGGGTAAGTGGTTTTCATCGTCTAAGGAAATTTGTCGCTCCTCACGGGACTTGCCTGCATGTATCGGCAGTCTCTCGAATGTTATCGATGGTTCTGGTGTCATCGAAGTTTGCGTAATCTGATTGCATGTGTGATGCGAATTGCGTAGAACTTCCTAGAAGACTTGCAGGCACAACCGATTACTTTGCAACCTTCGATGACTTGTGTTTAAAAGACGACACGCTTGCCCAGCAGATCAGATTTTCGACGATCGCTGACTGTGTTCGCCGCTATCGCCGTTGCTCGAGTCTAGCCTGTTCTTGGTGGTACAGTTTCGCCCAATAAAAGGCTAGTTTCGTCATTACCGGTTTTTTGGTTGCTTTACTGTCACTACTACTTGACAATTTTGAATAGATAAAATGCTACAGTTATATATGTAATGGTTTGGAGTTAAGTGTAATAAATAGTGCAGAGATTGCGTGGCTAGCTTGATGTAGCCTGGCCAACGCTGGTTGCCACTTAAAGTGCAGTATAGATACGAGCGGCTAAACGTTAAAGGAAAGAGTAATTTTGCTCGACATTTTTTGTTAATGTCCGTATGAAATTGTTCCACTCCCCTCTATTTTGTTCTTTCCATTCTGCGGTTTACTTAGAGCGTCGAAACGTCCTTGGGGCCGATAATCAGGCTAATGAAGTCACTCGTATCCTATAGTGGTAGCGGGTTTTTAATAAAAATTGGGACGCTTCAGTCAACCACCTAGTAATGGAACTAGGATTGGCGGCAAACATGGTGCTCTACAGTAAACGCAGAATCAATCAGTGGTGCTGAATCTGTTCGAAATGCAAAAAAAGTGAGTCGTAGAGAGAGGACACAAGAGAAGAGAAGTGGACAACACAAACGCAACTTCCACTTCTCTTCTCTTGTGTCCTGTCTGCACGCCTCACCTTTTTTGCATAATGAATCCTTACGATCTGGCTCAGCTTTCTGTAGTTCTAATCAGTTCAGAAATGTGGAACACCTTTCATGACGTGCGTCCGACTTGATTAGAACAGCGCTATCTCGCTATGCACGTAATGACAAGAGGCGACAATGGTTCGATAAAACGAATGTGTTTTACGTGACAGCTATAGTGATGCTCGAGCGATACCTTGATGAACGTACTAACCAGCCAATATAAGGACATATAGAGAATGTAGTTTATTTTGCCAAAGTAAAATTCAGATTTTATCACAGATGTCTTATTTCAGTTTAATGCCACGTGTAGTTTACTATGCCATTATAATTTAGAACCGTTCTTATGTGTCGTCAGTTTTCACGGGGCGTCTTCAAATTTTTGCTCCTAACTTTCTGTGCTATTGTTTCCAAAATAAAATTATTGTGGTTTTCAATTTCAACGAATCATTTAGATACATAGCAGATTCAGCAAGCCTGCATAGGCGAATTTGAACGCAGTAGTATCAGAACTTTCGATACACTTAAACGATACAGAAATATTGTTACACTATTAAAGCCATTTTTATGAAAAGCATCAACAGAACCGTTCCATAACAGTACCATTGATCTCATTTTATATTTTAACTGGCAAATTGAAAGTGCTAATTCTATTTCTACTTAAAATTTCGTGCTCTATCGGCTCCTAGATAATGCGAACGCGCACCTACAGTTTTCTTCCCAAGAAACATAAAAAAAACATTTTACAAAGTGCTATGCAGCAAGAAAAATAATGTTGCAATACGTCCACTCAAAGCCATTTGCATTCGAACTGCCTTTTTTTGCCAATGACAAAACAGGTGTCTTGTACGTTAGAGGCGTCAACAGAATTGATGTTTTATATGCGGCAAACAAGTGTATAGTTTTGGGATTGAAAGAAGAAGGTAAGTATGACCCATGGTCTCTTTTATAAATTTCAAGTCCTTCCCATGACGGAGGCGACATTCTTATCAGGTAACAGCTTTACAGAGGCGAAATTTCGAAGGAGGATAAAGACACCTAAAAAGCTTAACAATGGGCCGCAAAGGAAACACCTCCTGTAGAAGACAATAGCTGCTTTCTTTAGCATTGTTTAAATAGGTAGTCCACATTTTTATCCAAAGCGAAGATCAATACTGGTTACAGAAAGTATGCTGGGCAATAGATAAATGGATCATTAGAATGGAAAGGATGAGTCATGGCATTAAGGCGGATGCGAAGCGGACTGCTGACAGTATTATACATAGGGATGACGGAAAAAGGAATGCTGAGAAAGCCTGGTAAGTTAACGGGCACTGTCCTTTTACAAAAGTCATTTACAGTGAGGTACATGGCAAGGACACGTGTATCGAACAGGTGGAATTAAGGCCGAGGGCTTCGTTTTCTAGAAAAAGCAAGAATTCAGACAAAGGCCTTGAGCAGGCCGTAAACAATTTGCAATATAGTAAATGCGTAAGTCGATTCCATCAAAATTATTTTGACCCGCCGTGGTTGCTCAGTGGCTATGGTGTTGGGCTGCTGAGCACGAGGTCGCGGGATCGAATCCCGGCCACGGCGGCCGCATTTCGATGGGGGCGAAATGCGAAAACACCCGTGTGCTTAGATTTAGGTGCACGTTAAAGAACCCCAGGTGGTCAAAATTTCCGGAGTCCTCCACTACGGCGTGCCTCATAATCAGAAAGTGGTTTTGCCACGTAAAACCCCAAATATTATTATTAAAATTATTTTGTAAGCAGGAAAACATTATATAACAGAAGTAACAGAACCCTTTTCGTAAGCCTTCAGGTTTCTGCCCCATATGTGAGTACTGGTAACACACAGCTGTTGTAGTCTTTCCTTTTGAGGGATAGTGGCAACCTGCTGTCCATGATTTCAGAATGCCTGCCAAACGCACCCCAGCCCATTCTTATTCTTCTGGTCATTTCAGTCTCATGATCCGGATCCGTGGTCACTACCTGCCCTAAGTAGATGTATTCCCTTACCACTTCCAGTGCTTCGTTACCTATCGTAAACTGCTGTTCTCTTCCGAGACTGTTAAACACTACTTTAGTTTTCTGCAGATTAATTTTCAGACCCACCCTTCTGCTTTGCCTCTCCAGGTCAGTGAGCATGCATTGCAATTGGTCTCCTGAGTTACTAAGCAAGGCAATATCATCAGCGAATCGCAAGTTGCTAAGGTATTCTCCATCAACTTTTATCCCCAATTCTTCCTACTCCAGGCCTCTGAATACCTCCTGTAAACATGCTGTGAATAGCATTGGAGATATCGTATCTCCCTGTCTGACGCCTTTCTTTATAGGGACTTTGTTGCTTTCTTTGTGGAGGACTACGGTGGCTGTGGAGCCGCTATAGATATCTTCCAGTATCTTTAAATATGGCTCATATACACCCTGATTCCGTAATGCCTCCATGACTGCTGAGGTTTCGACTGAATCAAACGATTTCTCGTAATCAATGAAAGCTATATATAAGGGTTGGTTATATTCTGCACATTTCTCTATCACTTGATTGACAGTGTGAATATTGTCTATTGTTGAGTAGCCTTTACGCAATCCTGCCTGTTCCTTTGGTTGACAGAAGTCTAAGGTGTTCCTTATTCTATTTGCGATTACCTTAGTAAATACTTTGTAGGCAACGGACAGTAAGCTGATCGGTCTATAATTTTTCAAGTCTTTGGCGTCCCCTTTCTTATGGATTAGGATTATGTTAGCGTCCTTCCAAGATTCCGGTACGCTCGAGGTTATGAGGCATTGCGTATACAGGGTGGCCAGTTTCTCTAGAACAATCTGACCACCATCCTTCAACAAATCTGCTGTTACCTGATCCTCCCCAGCTGCCTTCCCCCTTTGCATAGCTCCTAAGGCTTTCTTTACTTCTTCTGGCGTTACCTGTGGGATTTCGAATTCCTCTAGGCTATTCTCTCTTCCACTATCGTCGTGGGTGCCACTGGTACTGTATAAATCTCTATAGAACTCCTCAACCACTTCAACTATCTTGTCCTTATTAGTAACGATATTGCCGGCTTTGTCTCTTAACGCACTCATCTGATTCTTGCCTATTCCTATTTTCTTCTTCACTGCTTTTTGGCTTCCTCGGTTCCTGAGAGCCTGTTCAATTCTATCCATATTATAGTTTCTGATGTCCGCTGTCTTACGCTTGTTGATTAACTTAGAAAGTTCTGCCAGTTCTATTCTAGCTGTAGGGTTAGAGGCTTTCATACATTGGCGTTTCTTGATCAGATATTTCGTCTCCTGCGATAGCTTACTGGTTTCCTGTATAATAATTACTTATACATTTTGCGCACTTTTCCGCGAATGTTCTTAGGAATCCATCCAACCGTGTTTCGATAAACCTCATTCATTCGCAGTTCATTTACCATTGACAAATCATTATCATTGAATCAGCGCCCTCTGGCCACATCTCTCCCTTGCACTAATAAGCCCCACTAATCATCATCGTCACTTACCTTACCGTACATTTCCTGCTAGAATCAGGTCATTGGTTCAAGAAAGTAGGCTGCGCAAGTTCGCTATTAAGCTGGAGCCGTTCTATCGTAAAAATGAACTTGTTCGGTGCATCTATATCGCGGAGTATGTTTTATTCGGCATACGTAAATGACGTACACTTAGGATTCATGTCATGTAATCTTGCAATCTGTGAGTCACATGTTCTGCATGGCTTAAACAAAGTGTGTGTAAATGGGCAGCAGAAAATGACTATAGGCATATTCCCCTTAAAAAGCTCCTTTGCCTTTTCCACAAGAAAGCTCGTTTGCAGGGCCCAAATGCAGAACTACACAGACGGTATACCTGTTCCCACACAACGCAATTTTAAGGCATCATACTACAGTGAAAGATAAGTTTCATCCCACACATATTCTACCTTAACAAATTCCTAAAAACAACATCATCCTCAGCAGCATATTTATGCCCACTGCAGGACAAAGGCCTCTCCCTGCGATTTCCAATTACCTCTGTCCTGCGCCAACCGATTCCAAATAGCACCCACAAATTTCGTAATTTCATCGCACCACCTAGTGTTCTGCCGTACTCTACTACGTTTCCCTTCTTTAGGTACCCATTCTGTCACCGTTATGGTCCAACAGTTATCTAATCTGCGCATTAGATGACCTGCCCAGCGCCATTTTTTCTCATAATGTGTATTAGCATATCGTCTATACCCGTTTGCTCTTTGATCCAGAACGCTCTTTTTCTGCCTCTTAAAGTTATGACGAGCATTCTTCGTTCCATCGCTCTTTGCGTGGTGCCTTAACTTGTTCTCAAGCTCCTTTGTCAGTCTCTAAGTCTCTGCGCCATATCTCAGCTCCGGTAAAATGCACTGAGTTTGTACTTTCCTTTTGAATGAATGCGGTAAGCTCCCAGTCAGGAGTTCACGATATCAGCTGTATGCGACCCAACCCACTTTTATTCTTCTGTGAAATTCCTTCTCATGGTCAGAGTTCCCTGTGATTAGTTGACCTAGGCAAACGTACTCCTACAAAGATTCTAGAAGCTGATTTCCAATCTCTTGTTCCCAAGCCGAGTTATTTATCATTATCGTTGTCTTATGCCTATTAATCTTCAGCCCCACTCTTACACTCTCCCTGTTAAGGTCATCAATCATTTGTTGTAACTCGTACGCAGTGTTTCTGAATAGAACAATGTCATCGGTAAACTGAATCTTTCTGAGGTATTTGCCGTCGATCCTTACTTGTAAACCTTCCCAGTTTAATCGCTTGAACACTTCATCCAAGCACGCAGTGAATCGCATTGGATAAATTGTGTCTCCTTGTGTGACCCCTTTCTTATAGGTATCTTCCTGCTTTTCTTGTGTGTAGAATTAGGGTGGCTGTGGAATTTGTAGATATTTTCCACGGTATTTACGTAGGCCGTCTGTACTTCATGATTATGCAAGGCCTCTATGATTGCTAATGTCTCTACTGAATCAAATGCTTTTTCGTAATCTACGAAAGCCATACAGATAGGCTTTTTGTACTCTGCAGATTTCTCGATAACGTGAATATTGACATGGATGTGATCCACTGTAGATTATGCTTTCCTACAGCCAGCCTGCTCCCTTGCTTCACTAAAGTCCAATGTTACATTTATTTTATTGGTTATTGTTTTGGTAAATATTTTATATAATGCTTCGAGTAAGCTAATGGGCCTAATATTTTTCAGTTCTGTAACGTCACCCTTTTTTGTGGATTAGTATAGTTTGCATTGTTGCAGTTTTCTGGGACCTTTGTAGTCGAGAGACACTTCATATAGACAACCGCCAGTTTTCCTTGCATTATGTCTTCTTGGTCTTTGATTAAATCGACTGTTATTCCATCCTCTGCTGCCGCTTTTCCCCGTTTCATGCCTTGCAAGGCCCTTCTGACCTCATCTCTAGTTATAGGACGAGTTTCTGTGTACAGTTCATTATCGTTGCGAATATATTATCCTGAGTCATCTGGGTACTGTAGAGGTCAGTATAGAATTCTTGCATAGCATTTATTATACCTTCGATATTGCCGATGATAATACTCTGTTTATCTTTCAGTGCATACATCTTGGTTTGTCCCTTGCCAAGCTTCCGTCTCACTGATTTCAGGCTGCGTCCATTTTTTACGGCTTCTTCAGTCTTTTTTCCCTCTTCTTTCTAATATCGCTAACTTTCGCTTTGTTGATAAGTTTTGACAGTTCCGCGAATTCTATCTTATCTCTCGAGTTGAACACTTTCAACCTTTGTCGTTTATTTATTAGGCCCTTTGCTACTTGGGAGAGCTTGCCTACTTATTGCCTTGGTGCTTTGCCTCCCACTTCAATTGCTGCCTCTGAAGCCAGCCTCGTTACAGTTTCGTTCGTTACCTAACCTAACCTAACCTAACCTGCAAGTACCAGCCTAAATTCGTCCGCTTTCACCATTACTGCCTCTAAGTGGCCCTGCATTTCTTGACCAATTTTACTCTTTCTCAGTTCAAATTGAGGTGAATACTGGCCCTCACTAACCTATGATCACTGCACTTTATCCTACCTATAAGTTCTACATCCTTCACTATGCTGGGATCGGCAGGAAGTTTGATATAATTTTCATTTTTTGTTTCACCATTAGGGCTTTTCGAGGTCCACTTTCTGCTGCTGCGTTTCTTGAAAAAGGTGTTCATTATTCTCAGTTTATTCCTTTCTGGAATCCTACCAGCATCTCTCCTCTAGTGTTTCTAGAATTGACACCGTAGTTGCCAGTTTCCTGTTCACCCGCCTGTTTTTTCCCCACTTTTGCATAGAAGTCACCCATTACAACCGTATACCGCGTTTGCACTTTTCTCATCGCTAATTCAACATCTTCATAAAACTGGTATACTTCCTCATGTACGTAACTGGACTTTGGAGCGTAGGTTTGTACTACCTTTAATGTATACCTCTTATTCAGTATATTACCACTACTGTTAGCCTTTCGTTGATACTATATAATTCGTCAATGTTCATTTCATTTCATTTTATGTCCTTAAAGGCCCCATTGAAGGGCTATTACATAAGGGGTGGGTATATACATACATGAAAAATTGAGGGCCATATTTTTATTACAGGGTAAAATCATTTGTTATGGTGTTTAAATATGTGCTAGGACAGGTTGTGACTGTGATTTCGTTGGAAAGGTCGTTCCAGTCTGCTGCTGCACGAAAAAAGAGTGAAGAAGAAAAAGTGACAGTAGGTGTACGTGGGCGTGGGACTTGTTACGGGTGACCGGTGCGGCTGGATATGCGTGCCGGGGGCGAGTGTATGGTGCTTTGCCAGGTGAGCGGTAAAAGAACTTGTGAAAAAGACAAAGACTAGCAATGCGGCGGCGAGATGCAAGCAATGATAAGCCGGATTCTGTGTTTAGAGTCGATATACTGATGTCATAGGATTACTTAGAATGAGTAAATCTTACAGCTCGATTTTGAAGTGATTCCAGTTGATTGATGAGATATACTTGATGAGGGTTCCAAATGATGGATGCATATTCTAATTTCCCCCTTACGAGAGGCTGATAGGCTAGTAATTTTACATTTTCGGGGGCGTGAAGCAAATGGCGTTTTAAGAAACCCGAGTGTTTTGTTAGCAGATGAAATGATGTTCATAATGTGCGTTTCCGATGTAAACTCACTACAAAGGGTTACTTCGAGATATTTGTAGGAAGGAACTAATTCAAGGTTCATGTCAGCAATTTGGTACGAGAAAGCAAGTGGATTTCTGCGGCGGTGGAAGGAGACAGTCTTACATTCGCTAGGGTTTAGTTCCATTAGCCAAAGATTAAACCATTCCTGTACACTTCGCAGGTCGTTTTGAAGGGATGTGCTATCAGAAACGCTGTTAATTTTACGATAAGTTACACAATCATCTGCAAACATACGGATATTAGAAGATACATTCATTGGTAGGTCATTTATGTAAATTAAAAATAGTAGTCGACCAAGGACGGGCCATTGGGGTACGCCTGAGGTTACAGGGGTAGAGTTAGATGCTTGATTGTTGACAAAGACTGATTCTGAACGGTTACTTAGGAATTCTATAATCCATGCTAGATATTGGTATTAAGATGTAATGCGGCAAGTTCTTGTAGTAGACGCTCATGAGGAACTTTGTCAAAAGCTTTGGCGAAATCTAGGAAGATGGCGTCAGTCTGGAAGTTAGAGTCAAGGTATACATGCAGGTCGTGAACGAACACAGCTAGCTGCGTTTCGCAGGAAAAGCCTTTCCTGAAGCAATGCTGCGCAGGATTTAAAAAAAATGGGTGGCATCAAGAAAGTCCATGATATGTGTGTAGATAATATGCCCAAGGATTTTGCAGGGTACACTGCTTAATGAGTTGGGGCGATAATTTAATGGGGAGTCTTTGTTGCCCCTTTTGTGAACTGGAACGGCCTTTCCGTGCTTCCAATCTCGAGGCAGCACGCTTGTTGAAACTAACTGTGAAAATAGAAGACAGAGATATGCAGCACAAATATGTTTATATTTTTTTAGAAATTTAGACGTAATGTCGTCTACACCAGCAGCCGATGAAAGTTTGATATTGTCTATGAGGGATGAAATGCCGGATGAAGAAAATGTAATTGGTGGCATGGTACATTGAAAGGTCGCATGGGGAATAGAAAATGACATTTCACTTTCTTGTGCAAAAACAGACGCAAATGTTGTGTTAAACAAGTACATTCACATTCAGCGTCGGTTAGCAAATCACCTGATTCATTTGATAGGGTAGTAGTTCGCGTGTCCTGTGGGCTAAAGACTTGCCAGAATTTTTTAGGGTCGTTCTTAAGCATGTTCGGCACATCAGAATAAAAGAATGAGCGTTTGGCGTGATGTATGGCTTCGAGATAGGCAGTTTCAGCGGCTTTGTATTTATTCCATGCGTCAGGGGTGTTACGGGACTTAGCTGCGCGGAAGAGACGCTTTTTCTTGTTTTCTAATTGCTTCAGTGCTTTATTGAACAAGGGTTGGGCTGAATTAAAGTGAAAGCTAATTTGGGGAACGTATTTGCCAACTAGATTGTTTAGTTTGTCTTTGAATATGAGTCAATTTTTACCGTTGGTATGACAAGGAAAGCCACTTGCAAAACAGGGGTAAGATTAATGATTAATTGCTTCATAATTGCCCTTTTCATACAACCGATCAGTCTTTTTAACAATCGGCTTCAAAACGAGTTTATTTACGAAGTCCACATGAATGACTCTATGGTCACTGATTTCGGGAAAATACGCGATGGATGACACGCCCTCAGGATTACTTGTTATGACAAGGTCTAGAATATTTTGGCAGTTATCGGCGAGACGGGTTGGTTCTGTGAGCACTTGAGATAATTTAAAGTTGAGGCATACCTCAAGCAACTAGTTCGATTCGCTTGATGTAGCTGTTGGTGCAGGTCGGCTTGACCAATCGATATTAGGAAAATTAACGTATCCAAATAAAATTACATGCGTGCTGGGGTGTTTGGTCGTTATTTCACTTAAGATGTTATTAGCTTGAAAGGTAACTCTGGAGTACTATGAGGGGGCCTATAGCAAACGCCATGTGAAATATTGATCATCAAACTCGATACATTATTTGTAGACGTTAAAAACACGCTCTAGAGGATCATATCCGAATCCATTTCATCGAACTTTAGCGAATATTCAAGAAATATTCTTGAAGGAAATATTACACAGGCGTATTTTAGACTTACGCTATACGGGCATTTTACACGCCGGTGTGGATTATGCAGCACTTGGCTGATGCTTCTCTGAATCAGATGTTCGGAATCCGTAAATGGGTACCTGCGTGGCTGGGGTGTATGCAGTATTGTCGGTTGTGAAGGACATCTATAAAACAAAGATGCAAAAGTTGGTACATTCACTGTCTACTTATCTGTCGTAAAATTACGAATGCTAAGGAACCTAAAAATCGTGCAACTAATTAAACTTTATTCACTTCTGCGTACAATGTGTATGTCTAACCAGCATATTACGACATGCCGGATACCTGGGCATAGAGGTATAGAGGGCATTATGCTTCCAGATGCGACCACCGCATGAATAGTTACAAAAGCCACAAACGTCTCTCTAGCCGTCCCTGCCATAAGCCTGGAAACTTTCTCGCGGAAAAAAACTTAGGAGCAAGCGGCAATACCTCTGGTACATGAAAATGTGTAAGAAACTGCGCGTCATTAAACCTGGCTGACGGAATTCGCCACCTACGTAAAAAATGCACCGAACAGAGGTCACCATCTGTCGTCTTAGAATCGGCCCCACGTATGGTCACACATTCGCAATTGCTGACCGGTTGGTAGCCACGTACCTGTGGTAAATGTGGAAAGGCGTTGATTGCTCTGCACGTGCAGCTGAAATGTTGGGTTATAGAGTCGCGCACGAAAAAGCACTTTCATTTACCACCCCGTTGACTAGTTCCACTACATCACGCAATGTTTCCAGGCAACGATGCGCTCTTTTACAGTAAATTAATTTTAGATTTTTTTAGACATTGTTGGTATACTAAATGCTATACACGATGTACTGTTTAGAGCGCGTGATTTTCTTTTGTTGCGCTCGAGGACCTGGGTGAGGCATTAGTGCTGCTTGGACGCTCTTACGATTTTTATCTCATTATCTCTTCACAACTTATATTTTATGGTCGAAGCACACGTCACTTAGCATTGCCACATTGAGGTACATATATATTTAATGCGTTTACAAGGTGGCTACTTTTAGCTCATTTTATAGCCATGTTACCACTTCGATTTTATGAAGCATTTTTATTTATTGGGTCATGTGTTTGGCGCTCTTTGGCCAAAGCTGGCCTTTGTGCCATAAAACCCCAATATTCAACCTATCATACAATCGAGCGCTCTTTGTAGGCAGCATGTTGCAGGCAGCTTGCATGTAGCAGTGCTTATGGTTCCGCAAAGCGCGGCCACGTTGATCAATTTGTTTGTTTAAATCAAGTATGTGTGTTTGTGTGGCGCGAGTATAGGTAAATAGAATGAACGCGAGAGTATGTGTGGAACAATCGCAGCAGCACAATGACGAGGTTAACCACGATCGAATAATATCTAAGGACAAATTCAAGTAAACGAGTGGCATGAAGGTGCCAGATGGGTATGAAACGTAATAATTACATGTTCATAGTTGACGCCACCGCCTATGACTTGGCGCTTACTTGACGGCGAAAGTGTAGCGCAACATGAACCCAGAGTACTTTTTATAGCAATTTGGTCGACAGGCGTGGTGCACTGCTCACTTTGGCGGAGCCGTGGTGACGCTTTCCGTAGTGGAATTCAATGCAGCGTTGTCATGCTCGTGCAGTAACTGCACTAGGAGAGAGCCGGCCTCGACGTTTCATTAAGTGGCCTGGTAAGACGAGAGGGGCTGCGAAAGTCAGCTACGAGCTTCGTGAGGAACGAAGAGCGGCGCCATGCTGTCTGGCGTTTGCAAACCAGCGCTTGTGCGAAAGTTGTTTTCTAATCGCTATTTAAACGAATGAAACATCCACCGGGTGTTTTAATGGGATCTACTTACGCGTGCGACCTAACTCCAGTGCATGTCATCATCATGATCAGCAGCATCCTGGCTACGCCCATTGCAGGTCAAAGGCCTCTCCCAGATCAGCGCATGTAGCAAGGAAGAATCAGAGGCGAGTGTTGGATTACGGAGCTCCAGTGACTATCATGACATCACGAACTCGAGCCATCGGCCAAGGTCATTAGGCAGCTTTCCCCAATGGGACGGCATAAATTCTTGCGATGATAATTATGCCTTCATCATGTACGCAATATGTGTATGAATGGCATTCTTTTCATGAGGGTCATGACATTCATGGGAATGAAGTCATGGCTTGATTAACAGATATGCCATGATAAGCACTTACGACGTTCGTGCTAATCAATGTTATGGAATGCATATCACCACATGTTATTCACGTCATGCATGCGTGCTATAAAACGCATATACAGAATATAAAAGTTAAATAAGTATGTGCTATGTTATTGAATACATTGTTTCCATCGCACGTCATTTATGACATTGATATCGACAAGCATGTCATGCCATCCATATCAATAAATTGTCGCTTTTATCAGCTCCATTTGAACAAGTTATGTAGCAGGTTATAGTTGACACGAATGAAACTTTATGACACGCATCACATGAGTGACATGCCTGTCATCATGTGCTTCTGACGACTCACATAAATTACCTCAGTTGAGGGTATCGCGATCGTTTATCTTAGTATAGGTATCAGTATATGCGTGACGAGAAATACATGTATGACTTCACAAAAATGTAATGTCATGATGGACATGACTTATTGTGCAGTTCATGGTAATTAGGTAATAAAAGGCATTACATTCGTGAAATGACATTTCAAGGTCAATTTTATTTCCCATCTTTGAGTGTAGATTAAGGTGTTGGGAAAAAAAAGCGGCGGCAGGGCCGCTTCACGAGTCTACTAACCATATATGCGTCATATAGTACACGTACGTCTGATCATTCATCCCAGATTTTGCATCCATCCCATTTCATTCATATCAGGACATGTATGTATATATATATATATATATATCGAGTTACAATACCACGACCGCGTCATGTTATTGATAGCATTCATGCAATAATATATGTGCAATGACGAGCATGTGGCGTCAATGATGTCATGACATAACGTGCGCATACATGCCCTGTCATGCCTGTCATGATATATCATGTCATGCATGTAGCTCATTCATACCCTGATATATATCAAGGTAAAGAAACTATCATGATGACATTAGGTCAATCATAGTATTTACTCCACGACATGCATCCCATGACAAGCATGTGATGTCATAGATGAACCACGTAGATGCGCATGCTTGTCGTGCCATTCATCTCATGCAACCTATTTCATTCATGGAATACACGTAAATCTATTCCACGCATGTCATTCACGTGATGACTTTCATGTCACGTCATCCATGCCAGGTGAATCGTGCACGTTCATTCATTTAAATTTTGGCAAGGAAACGACGACGGTAGCCCCGTGCATATCAAAGCTTTAATGTCTTGTCACACAAGTTATGAGCAATATGTAGAGCACTGAATGTAATTATTACATTCATGTTATGTGTGCATATATGTCATGCCCCCCCCATGTCTAGTCTGATGTAAACGCAACATCACAAAGCAAGGTATTTCCATCATATCTATTACATCGACCTATGGTACCTTGTTTCTGTAACAGAAGTATCAAATCGAGGGTGCGTATGCTGTACAGAAAGTGTTAGGCTTAAGGTAGAACAAAGGAAATTAAGAGCAGGAGCATTCGCAACTACGGCACAAGTCTTCAAGCATGACCAAGCATGTATTTATATTTGGGACGTTCGTGACTGTAGTTAGAGCCTATGAATGGTCAGGCATATATAGATATATTCGTGTTGGCTTAGAAGTCTATAACCCAGTGTTGGGGCACACCAGCGCGACAAATTAGCAGATATCACACATCCAAAGCAGTTTTAATTGACCTTACCATTTCAGGTACACTACTGACATACAGCATATCAGGCCAAGGATATATGGCAGAATAATGATATACTAACTAAAACTGCACGCTCGTATGAATTACGTCCATCAGTATGCAGCTCGCAATGAGTTAGTAATAGAAATTCTGATTTCGCCAACCCTTACCTAATAACTTTTACCCCGTCCTTCTGCTTACAGGCATGGCACGTGACTGTACCCTATGGGTACTCGAGTCCTCAGTGGAAGATCCTCCCAGGCGCTGCAAATTTGCACAGCTGGCTTTGTGCGCACCGCGAGCCTACAACGCCTACAAAACTGAGAAGAAATATTGCGATCTCTACAACAGTTGGCGTCAAGCTGCCCCACATACCGGTCACTAGGGGCTTTTACAGCACCCGAATAGCAAGGAATAATAGGTGTCAGAGACTTATCAACTCTTTAATGTCGTTTACGGTACCTAATTATAGTAATTCCTTTAAGTATCTGGTATAGCTTATAAAATAAATTCGTCTGTTCCTACATACTATTGACCATGCACAAAAGCAATTGATTCGACAAAAAAAGTCCCTTCATGTTGGGACACGTAAGTTGAAAAACCGGCGCACTTTAGATTATGCTGATTATTAAAAAACTGAGCTGCTGTTGACTAAATAGCGGCGCTGACTGTCGACTTCTGCATGCCGAACTCAATATTGTGTACAGCGGAGAGAGCTCACAGACGTGTATAACTTAGAAATGTTTGCTTCTCACAGACACGGACGCAAATGAATTGGAGACACTAAATACGAGGCTGCAAACATTTCTACGAAAGCCTTAGACGACCCCACGTAAGATGGGTGGGTAAACTGCGGCAGACGTGCATAATGCGGATGAACAAATAAAAACTGGGGCGATTCTGCAGACAAACACAACTTGAGCAAATAAAAATTTTTAGTAGTGTCCCCTATGAGGAATTCAATTCTACAATTACCTACATGTTCCTACAAACACGAATAGCAGTGCAGAACTAAAATAAAATGAAAATCAAATAGCAGAGGTCGCATAAATGTAGAAAATTGAGGTGCTTCCTACAGCAGTCTCGCAACACAATGAACATGTCGACGTTAGTGAACAAGAGTTAAGTCACGTACAGCTATGAATGTTGGTGTTGAAAGAAAAAGCCACGTGAGTGGTGGAACAAGCAAATAAAGCAAGGTATAAACGGCCGTAAGTAGACGTCTAGGGATCATAAAGAAGGCGCCAAACAGGATTACATGTAGAACAGACACTCTGTAGATCGAAAAAGTACCGATAAAATACATGGGTGCTGTGTAAACTCGTGTAACAAAAACATTAAACGTTAAAGCTGGGTTCGTAACATTGCCGAAAGGAACAGACGAGCACCCATCCCATTCTAGAACTTATGTAAAAGTATACAAGCGCCAACTCAAAATTCGCAAGGGGCTATAAGGAAATGAAGCGCTAATATGTGCAAAGC
Organism: Dermacentor variabilis; assembly: GCF_050947875.1. Classification (NCBI taxonomy): domain Eukaryota; kingdom Metazoa; phylum Arthropoda; class Arachnida; order Ixodida; family Ixodidae; genus Dermacentor; species Dermacentor variabilis. The sequence goes on from NC_134574.1 coordinate 28,065,701, forward strand.
AGGCGACGCAATCCGGTGCATGAAAGACATTCTTAGTGATTACTACGACATAGAAGAAAGCGTTGATCAGACTCAACTACATCATGCAGCAGAGAAAGTTGGGTGAGCTGAATTTTACGTTGAGATGTTTTATAACAAAAAAAGCAGAATCGAATATACCGGGCTAGATGAAATTCTAATAGAGCTAATCATACAGCTTGTAATTCTCATAGAGGATGTGCCTAAAACAAACAACATCCCGATCGGGTGGTGTGTAAGCAAGATGAACCTCATCTGTAAAGGCAAATGTGATGAGGATAAGACTGGCCCGTACAGACCGGCTACTGTAACGGAATGCAAGACACAAAATTGCAGATGTAAAGTCGGTAGAAAATAGGTATAAGGGGAACTACAAAATTGGTTCCGGCTAGACAGACCTCTACAAAATAACACTCATATACTACCCCTGCATAGTGATTTCAACAGCTCAAAAATACATTTATGAATAGCATTCCTAGATAATAAGAAAACCTGTGACAGCATGGAACACGTATTGCTGTAGGATGTTCTCAAGCACAATGGTACAATGAGGAATTCGTGGAGCTGCTAAGTTAGATATATGGGGACAGAAAGCTTGTGTTCGGTGATGAAGAAAAGAAAAGAATAGCATATATAGTATAATTACCTGCATTCTGCATGCGGCACCAAATTCTGGCAGGCTGATACATAAGTAAATAGCACTAACGTCAAATAATTCGAAACCAAGTTTAAATTATAGGGAAGACAGGGAATGCTGCCGCGGAGTAGTAGGAGTTCATGCAAGACTAAAGAAAAGAAGCTCCATATGCTCGTCGGTGTTCACGCTTTATTTCAGGCCATAGAAAGGGGGCTCTTTGCCCGCGGACTACTCAGTTCGACCCACGGAAGGGGCTCGGCAGCTTCCTGCAACCTCGCAGGTTGTCACCAAGGGCAACCACTTCCGAAGAAAGAGAGAGGGCGGCGGGTGGAGCGCCCGTTGTCTCCATGAAGGCACGCAGTGTGGCACAACACCGCCTAAAGCGCTAGCAATCCTTTTCTGCCAAAAAACAGGCAACGGCGCCAAAACGCCGGGTGGAAATATGTTGCAGAGCTCTGCATAACGCAGAGGGAGATGAACACGGGCTTCACGGGAGTGAAGAAGAAAAAGCCTCAGTGACTTGCCTGCTGTAGACTTGTCTTTGCCAATTACTGTATGTTACTGCCCTTCAGGACGCAGGATGCTCACTATCCCAGCATTGGCTACCGGTACACGTGGGGATCCCGGGCACTGAAGAGGCGGACACTCTTGCAAAAAGTGCCCGCCACTCAAGCGTCCCCCTCAGCCCTGCTGTAACGGCCGCAGACTTCTCGAGACAGAGGCTGCGCCGGCGCATTATCGCCTTCCACCCGGACGATCGGGTATCCCTTGGACTGCCTCCACGGCCTCTTCAACAGCACGGCCTCCCAGGAACGGATGCCTCGTTGCTGCTGCCACTGCGGGTTGGCTACTACTGGTCGGCAGCCCGCCGGCACCGCCTTGGGAAAGCCACCTCGCCAGCCTGTGCCTCCCGTGATGAACCAGAGACTCTGGAGCACCTCCTGCAGGTCTGCCCTGCTCACCTGCAGCACCGCGGCCGACTTCTGCAGGAGTTCCACCGCCTGGGGCTCCCATGTTCACGACAGGAAGATATCTTCTTCCCCTGTCGCAATCAGCTACCAGTCTTCCTAAGTGTCGTCGAGTACCTCGTCTCGTCGGGGCTCTCGGCGAGACTATAGGAAATTAATACAAAGGCGGATGGCCCAACGGCCACCCCACAACCTCAGGCTTCCTGATCCGCCACCACTCGGCTTCGGCTGGGCCACCTCCTATACGGTCTGCCGCCAGCCTACTCCTCTGTTCGAACCCGCTGGGCCCTCCCAGCGCTGATGCTCTGATGCTGCTACGACGACCCCCTACATTTCTCCCCCTACCCTCCCTCTCTTTTAATCCCATCTCCCCCACCCTGCTGGCCCTGAGCCGTCATCCCGCACTGGTTGCAGAAGATAGTGTTATCCTTTCCTCCTTCCCCACAAGAAGCACTTCTCTCTTTCTCTCTATGTTACTGTACATTCTGCATATTAAAAATAAACTAAATAACTATGTTTCACGTGCCAAAACGACGACCTCATTTTGAGGCACGCCGTAGTGTGGGACTCCGGAAAATATCCACCACCAGTGGCTCTTAACGCACACCTGAATCGAAGTACACGGGTGTTTTTGCATTTCGCCCCCATCAATGTGCGGCCGCCATACACTATATGCGATCCCGTCTCGCTTGTTACCTCAGCAACAATATAATTCGAAATCGAACATAACGGGACGCTTTAGATCCTACAGGAGAAATTAGCAATCCTTTCTTCTGACAACCACTCGACCGATATTAATGAGTTATGTTGAACTTAAAAGAAAGTTAAATGCAATTTCAGAAAGGGAATTCCTAATTAGCTTAAATTTTTCGCACATAAATTCTAAAAAATGCGAAATTTCAAGAAACAACACTGCACCTGCAAAAACCTGCAAACAAGCCGCGCCTAATATTTTATTTTAAGGCGAACAAAAATGATATTGGCACGTTGTAGTGATGTACATAGAACACAGTAGCAATGCTGCGGAAGGCGAAACTAACATTTATTGGGTGAACCTGTACCCACAAGAACAGGCTACACTTAGAGAAGGGCGACAGCGGCGAACAGAGTCGGCGATTGTCAAAATGTGATGAGCAGGCCAAGCGCGTCGGCTTTTATACATCAGTCATCGATTGTACCAGAGTAATTCCTGGGATCCGCGTGTATTCCACAAAGTTCGATACTATTCGCGTCGCGCATACATGCCATAAGATCACACAACGTGCGGCGACAGACAGCGGATAACATTCGATAACAATCTATAACATCAATAACATTCCACAAACTTCCTATACGCACAGGCGCGTCCTCTGCTGTGCCCTAAAAGTTGTTAGGCGACAAACCTTGTCGCCCAATATAGATAAACAGGTACACTTGTCAATAACCCCGCTTAAGAAGCATCGGCCCGATGGTGCAAACAAACGAAATAAACAAAAACACGCGTAGAAAAGAAACGACAAAGTAAGCAACTTCGTCAGCGTGCGTAAAATGGCTTAAGACGCACCACCTAGACGACTTCGTATAGTGGGCGGCACCGGTGTGGATGCGAAATGCCGTCTGGCACGACCTTATAGTCCAGTTCGCCTATACTCCGGATGATCTTGTAGCGTCCGAAATAGCGTCGCAATAGTTTCTCACTGAGTCCTCGTCGGTGTATCGGGGTCCATAACCAACCACGGTCACCGGGCTGGCACTTGACGTAGCATCGTCGGCGGTTGTGGTGTCGGCCACCGGTACGCTGCTGGTTCTTGATCCGTAGGCGGGCGAGCTGTCGGGCTTCTTCCGCGCTGGAGGTTGGTGACGACGTCAATATTCTCTTCGTCACGTGCGGCAGCATAGCGTCGAGAGTCGTCGTTGGGTTCCGGCCTTAAACCAGCTTGAACCGGGTGATCTCTGTTGTTAATTACACCGCCGTCTTGTAAGCGAAGGTTACGTACGGCAGAATGGCATCCCAGATCTTGTGTTCGACGTCGACGTACTTTGCTAGCATGTCGGCGAGGGACTTATTCAGGCGCACCATAAGACCATTCGTCTCTTGGTGGTAGGCAGTTGTCCTCCTGTGTCTTGTCTGACTGTACTGAAAGATCGCTTGGGGGTGAGCTCCGCTGTAAAGGCCGTTCCTCTGTCGGTGATGAGGAACTCTTAAACGTGATGTTACAGCAGGATGTTCTAGACGAAGAATTTACCCACTTCGACTGACCTACCTTTCGGCAGGGTTTTTGCTTCCGCGAAGTTGGTGACGTACTCTATTGCCATGACGATCCAGTTATTTGCGGTTGTTGACGTCGGAGAGGGTGCCAACAAACCCACCACGATCTGCTGAAATGGTCGACAAGGACGCTCGGTTGGCGGTGGTAATCCCGCGGGCCTTGTCGGTGGTGTCTTGCGCCGCTGAAAGTCTCGGACATAACGTGGCGTAACTGGCAACGTCGCCAATCAGACATGGCCAGTAATACCCTTCTTTTATCCTGGATAGCGTCCGGGAGAATCCAAGGTGCTCAGCGGTCGGATCGTCATGCAGGGCTTGCAGTACTTCTGGACACAGCGTTGAGGGAACAACAACAACAAGAAGGTAGCTGGTCCGGACTTGTGAGAAGTTTTTTTGTGACAAGTAGGTTGTTTTGAAGCGGGTGCGAAGACAATGCTCGGTTAAATGCCCCAGGGACAACGTTGGTGTGCCCTTCCAAATACTCGACGTGGCTTTTCACCTCCCGGTCTGTTCGTTGCTGGTCAGCGAAATCTTCTGCGCTTATCATTCCAAGGAAGGCATCGTCATCCTTGTCATCTTGCGTCGGCTGGTCATTGGGGCGCGTGATGTACGATCGGCTTTACAGTGGTTTCGTCCGGACTATTAGGTTACTTTGATGTCGTATTCTTTTGGTCTGAGGCTCTACCACGCCAGCCGACCTGAAGGATCCCTTAAATTCGCTAGCGAATACAACACACGATGGTCGCTGACGACTTTGAATGGCCTGCCATACGTAAGGGCGAAATTTTGCTGTAGCCCAAACGATTGTGAGGCATTCCTTTTTCGGTCGTAGAATACTTTCGTTCCGCTTTTGATAGCGACCGGCTTGCGTAAGCTATCACCCTTTCAAGTCCGTTTTTCTTCCTGAAAAGAACGGCACCGAGGCCTAGGCTACTGCGTCGGTATTGATTTCTGTATCGGCGTACTTGTCGAAGTGCGCAAGTACCGGCGGCGACTGCTTGCGTCGTTTGAGTTTCTTCAAATGCATCGGCCTGCGGCATTTCCCACTTTAACTCAACAACAGGTTTAGTTAGATGTGTTAATGGCTCAGCGGTGCGTGAAAAGACCTTGACAAAGCGCCTGTAGTGGGTACCCATACCAAGGAATCTGCGCACTGCCTTCTCGTCGATGGGCTGCTGGAACATTGAGATGGCGGCTGTCTTCTCTGGGTCGGAGCACACTCCGATTTCCTGATGACGTGGCCCAGGAATAGAAGCTCATGGCAGGCAAAGCGGCACTTTTCCGGCATCAGAGTGAGCCCTGATGACTTGATGGCCTCTAGTACTGTCGCAAGCCGCCTAAGATGACGGTCGAAATTTCCGGCGAAGACGACGACGTCATCGAAGTAAACAAGACAGGTCTGCCACTTCAGTCCTGCTAACACCGTGTCCATGACGCGCTGGAATGTTGCACGCACCGAGCACAGTCCTAATGGCATGACCTTGAACTCGTAGAGGCCATCTGGCCTGACCAAGACAGTCCTTTCGCGATCTTTCTCGTCGACTTATATTTGCCAGCAGCCAGAATTGAGATCCATCGACGAGAAATATAGCGTTGCAGAGCCGATAGCGGAGGTGGTATGCGTCCTTCTTAGAGATGTTCTTAAGTCAACAATAATCGATGTAGAAACATAGGATTCCGTCCTTTTTCTTCACCTACCAGCCGTGGTTGCTCAGTGGCTATGGTGTTGGGCTACTGAGCACGAGGTCGCGGGATCGAATGCCGGATACGGCTGCCGCATTTCGATGGGGGCGAAATGCGAAAACACCCGTGTGCTTAGATTTAGGTGCACGTTGAAGAACGCCAAGTGGTCGAAATTTCCGAAGTCCCCCACTACGGCATGCCTCATAATCAGAAAGTGGTTTTGGCACGTAAAACCCCATAATTTAATTTTTTTTCTTCACCGAAGGCTTTCGAGATGCCCACGCGCATTTCGACGGCTGGATGATGTCGTCGCGCAGCATTTCATCGACTTGTTGCCTAATAGCTTCACGTTCTCGTGTCGAAACTCGGTAAGGGCTCTGGCGGAGTGTTCGAATACCCTTTCGGTATTTATGCGATGCTTTGCGACTGGCGTTTCTAGAATCCTCGATGACATCAAAAAGCAGCCTTTGTATCGTCGAAGCAGACTTCTGAGCTGTTGCTGCTTAATCATGGGAAGACTTGGATTTATGTCGAAGTCTTGTTCGAGAACTACGGTCGTCCATGTAGATGCGGCAGAATCCAAGAGGACAAACGCATTACTGGTTTCCAGAATTTCCTCGTTGTATGCGAACTTCGCGCCATGGTTGATGTCCTTGAACTCCTGGCTGAAGCTTGACAGCAACACTGTCGTTTTTCCACCGTTCAGTCGAGCGATCCGTCTTGCGACACAGAATTCACGGTCGAGTAGTAGACGTTGGTCACCCTCGAAGACGCCTTCTACGTCAGTGGGTGTTTCGGTGCCGACGGAAATAATAATGCTGGTGCGTGGCGGCATGCTTACATAATCTTCGAGCACACTCAAGGCGTGATGACTGCGAGAGCTCTCCGGCGGTATCGCTTGATCTTTCAACAGAGATATCGTTTTCGATTTGAGGTCGATGATTGCGCAGTGTTGGTTCAGGATGTCCATGCCGAGAATGACGCCTCGGGAACACTGTTGGAGGATAACGAAGGTGGAAGGGTAAGCCCAGTCATGAACGGTAATTCTTGCCGTGCAGATTCTAGTCAGTGTAATGAGGTGTCCGCCAGTGGTTCGAATTTTAGGGCCTTCCCATGGAGTCTTAACTTCCACTGGGCGGCGGTGTGTCCACTCATTGCGGAGTTATCGGTCCTTGTGGCCACTAAGGCATTGACTGCGTGGCCGTCGAGAAGCACGTTGAGATCGGTGGTTCTTTGTCTTGCCTTACAGTTAGGTCTTGGCGTCGGAGCACGGTTGTGTCGCGTTGACCTGTGGCTGGTACGTGGCATCGTCAGGTCGTCTTTGGTCGGCATATTTTTTGCTTCCAGACTTCGTCGGGACGTTGGCGTGTCGTTGTTATGTGGTCGAGATAGTGTCTTCGGCGTCTTCGTCGACGGCGCAGGATCTTCGTCAGTTCGACGAAGAGCAACCGCACCTCCATCGCTAGCTGCTTTTAGTTTTCCGGATATGGGCTTGCCGAGTGGCACCGGGCTGGGACAGTGTATCGATGGCGCTGCGGTAACATGTAGCGGCCTGGTGATGGCGAATGGGGCGGTCGTCAAGAGCTCCACTAAGTAGCAGCGAGGCTGTTGGCGATATTGCGAGGGAGTTCACCGTGCTGCGGGCGCGGAGCGTTGATGGCGAACCATCGTAGTCTCATTTTGAACTCTAGACATGTTGGGCTTTCCCGCAGTGACAGCAGAGCGGGTGGTGGTTGGAGGCGCGTCAAATGTCCCTCTTCAGCGGTGGCTGCGCTGAGCGACGGGCGGGCGTGCTGGCGGTGGACGACGGAATTGCGGCGTTACAGCGCCATGACTCGTTTGTGGAGGGGGACCTTGAAGACGGGCGACGGCGGCGTAGATCGCTGCTTCCGGCACAGGAAGCGGAGATTCGGGCTGCACTTCAGTAACGCCCAGTGTTCGTCGAAGCTTGTGCTTCACAATTTCAATGACTGAGGACACCTGAGGTTGCTACGAAGGAAACATCTTGCGCAGTTCTTCGCGCACAATCGCCCTGATGGTCCCTTGAAGGTCACCAGAGCACATTGCTTCGATGGCACACTGCGACGTGAGCACTCGGCGGTTATATTGCCTTGTTTGCATTTATAGAATTTTCTCAATCGTGGTTGCCTCTGTCAAGAACTCAGCTACGGTCTTCGGTATGCTTCGGATTAGTCCGGCGAAAAATTCTTGCTTTACGCCTCATATCCAGTAGACTACCTGACTATACTGTATCATATGAAAATGGTTTGTCAGATCATAAGATGGTTTGCTTGAATGTACCACAGCGCACAAGAATCTGCCAGCAAGCATATGTCGTGATGTATCTTAAGGATTATGGCCGTGCGAATGACACCTCTATCCTAGACGTTTTGGAAGAAAAGTTTAATGAATTTGAAATAGCATCAAACAGCGAAAGTGTAGAAGAACTATGGGACGGACCTAAAGGCATCATCAAACACTGCATAGATCATTTTGTCCCCAGACGTATAAATAGATCAAAGCAAAGAAATCCATGGATTACTAGGAACATCATACGTCTTAAGCGTAAGATAAAAAGATTGATGAAAAAAAAGCAGGGCAACAGAACTTTCAATAACCAAACAAATGCTGAAATCTGCATTGGTGAAGTCCAAGAAAACATTCTTCAATAAAACGCTTACAAAGTTCCTCAAATGCTCGCCACAAAAGCTTTGGCGATATTTCACAGATAGAAAGAATGAAATAGAACAGATAGCAGATGGCGACGTTGTCGTCACAGAAAAAAAAAGATATTGGAAACTTACTTAATAAGTTCTCCCAATCAGTTTTTACCAAGAATAGATGTGATAGTGACGATGATCCTTTACTCTGCACAATACAATACCCAATGGAAGGGAGGGCGTGTTCCAACATTTTCTTACGTTGGACGCAAGAAAATCGTGTGGCCCAGATGAAATACCGAAGGCATTTTTTCGAAGGTATGCTGAATGGATGTCGTATTTGTTGCAGCTTTTATTCGAAAAATCTTTGCGGGATTATTCAGTACCTCAGGACTGGCGCGTTGCCACCGTCGTTCCGATATTTAAAGGTGGCAATAGGCTATGTGCAAACAACTATAGACCAGTCTCGCTCACCTCTGTGTGCTGTAAAGTACTAGAGCATGCAATAGCTAAACATATTCTGTATTTCTTAGAAAAAAACGATTTATTATGCCCAGTTCAGCACGGTTGCCGAACTGGCCTTTCGACAGTGACACAGTTAATCGAAACTGTACATGACCTTTGTAAAGCTATAGATGAATGCCAATAGATAGATGTTGTATGTATAGACTTTACGAAGGCATTTGATAAAGTTGCACATCATAAACTGTTTTCCAAATTGAGAAGCCTAGGAATTAGTAAAAATACAGTATTGTGGATTCAGGCATATTTAACAAACCGTTATCAAAGGGTCAGTATCGGGAAAAGGGAATCGGGGAAGTGTGAAGATGTGTCTGGAGTGCCGCAGGGGCCTGTTTTAGGTCCGCTATTGTTTTTATTGTATATTAATGATATTCCTTTAATGTTGATCTGCCTGTAAAAATTAAACTATTTGCCTATGATTGCTTAATTTACACGTGTGTAACCTGCGCGGAAGATCAGATTGAACTAAACAGCTGCCTGCAATCATTAAACTCGTGGTGCCAAAGTTGGGGCGTGGTAGTTATATTTAAAAAAAATCTACATAACCTCACGTAAGTAAAAAACAGAACTTTATCAGCTTTGAATACAATATAGGAGAAAATGCCTTGGTCGAGGTACAGAGTTTCCGATACTTAGGGGTAACAGTGACGCATAATCTAGACTGCCGTATTCACATTGAGAATATCTGTTCGAAGGCTTACCAAAAGCTCTGCTTCCTTAGGAGAAAGCTTCCAGCTGCGAGTAAAGAAATTAAATTGGTCGCCTACAAAACCTTTACACGATTAGTTCTGGAATATGCGAATGCTGTGTGGAGCCCTCACCAAAAATGCTTGAAAAAGAAGGTGGAAAGGATTCAGCGGTTCTCAGCGCGCTTTATATGCTCCAAGTATCGCCGTACTGACTCGGTTACAGAGATGATACAGCAGTGTGAATTAGAAACGCTGGAAATGAGAAGAATAAAACATCGACTCAAACTTTTTTCCAGATAATGCAAGGGACATTAAAAATAAATAAAGAACATTATGTGAAAGCGCCTCTAAAACGTGGTTCACGAAAAAACCACAGCAGGGTACTACAACCTATTAACACACGTATAGGATGTATATCGGTATTCCTTTTTTCCTGATGTAATTGAACTATGGAACAAACTGCCAAGTGACGTTGTGGAGACTGTGAACGTGCAACAGTTTGAGCTGGATGTCGATATGTTTTTGAGAAATGGTGTACAAATTTTGAATTCTGATTCATGATTGCTCATTGAAGTGTTTATGAAACGTATATGTTCTTCTTCCCTCCCTGTAACGACCCTCAGTGGAAGGTTAACCGTATGACTAAATAAATAAATAAAATCTAAAGAAACGCACTTTTTTTCTCTTCGGACGATTCCGGGTCGGCGTGCCGGAAAAGACCGGTCATCTGTTCCGTGAATATGGCGATCGTCTAGTGAGTGGTTGGACTCAGGCTTCGAGTCGGCCTTGAGCCCTTCTATTCGGACAACGCCCGTGAACGTCCTCAGGAAGTTACTGCGCAGCAGGTTCCATGTTGTACGGGTGGACTCCCGCTAGTCGAACGTTGTCCTCGCGATGTGATTTTGTACATGCATGGCAGTATTATGGCGCCAAAAACAGCACTTTTATGCCCCCTCGGTGCGCGATCCTGTTCATCGAAATGTAATTGTTCATTGGAATTTATTTCATTGAAGCACGAGGTGCTTTTGTACTATGCTAATACAACGTGCACCTGTATCACGCCATTGTAGCCATGAAGCAGTCTTTTTGGTTTAACAAGTGTCGTTTGCTTTGGAGAATTTCTAATAAACAAAAATGAAAAAACGGTGTCTGTTTCCTTATGCAACCTTGACAGCATGTCTTACCTTACGAGATGTGTCCTCGGTTTGAACTATCAATAGAAAGAGGTAAGACATGCTGGAATTCAGAGGTCTGATGTTTTTTTTTCGTGAGTATTTTGCCTATGTACGAAGTGCGCATTCTGCTCAGAAGAAGCCACTAGAGTTGATTGCTGTACGGGTGTCCTTTATCTGCTTACTTGATATTCAAATATGCTGTCTTCAAGGTGCACTTCTTTTCAATTTGACTTTGGGCTGCTACCTATTTTAATCTTTCATATACAACGACCAAAATCAGCGTGTTAGTGTCGCAGACTATTGAGTCTGCTGTGCTTGGATTAGGTTGCAATTATTACTAAAAACTTCACCAGCTGCGGTGGCGTAGTGGCTAGGGCGTTGCGCGATTAGGCCGATGTCTGGGATCAAATCTCAGTCGTGGCCGACGCATTTCGAGGGGGCCGAAATGCCTTGATTGCCGTGTGCCGTGCATTGGCTTCACGGTGAATAAACCCTGGTGCTAAATATTCCATGGACCCGCACTTCGGGGTGCCTTCAAGTAATCTCGTGGCGTAGGAGCTTAAACACTAGAATTTAATTTCTAGAAACCAAAAACTTCGGGGATGTTTTTGTTCATTTGCAAATAGCCCTTAGTATATAGCAAATTCCTTAGTATACCAAATATAGTAATAATGTTCATCGTAAATAGCTCTTTGCAGCCTAAGTATAAGATTCGTGCCATCTGGAAGCCTCCCAGAATTCAGTAAATATCGTTCTGTGCCAATACCAATATTTAATTATTGCTTGGCCAAGGTTACTGGAACGAAATATATTCTGCCTCGTTTCTAGCATTGATCTGAGGAAAGCATTCCTGCACGAAAAATTAAGATTGCATCGTGTTTTGACTTTACGTATGCACAGGCGGTAATGTTTCCCGATAATAAAAACGGACCTTTTCATGAGAACGTAAAAAAAAGAAAGAACAGGCGAGAAGAACAAGCGTCACACTACAACTTGATAATTGAAGGTCAAAAACCGAAATGTATTCTCACATTTTATGTTGTGTAAATGAGCATGTTTATTTCGACTAAGCCCGTAAGATGACATATAGAATGCTCCCTGGAAACATGTATTTTCTCACATGCCAAAAGACGTCATCATGTAAAAAGGGCACTAAAGAAGCGCGCTACGGCATTTGATTGGCATCATTAGACATTTTCGGTCGTCTCAGATGAACTTTATTCTTGATAAGGGTCATTCGGTACTCACGCACGCGGAAGCCATACATGAACCATGCTTCAAACAACTACAGTAGACTCTCAATAAACGGAACTCCAAGGGACCGAAAAATTTGTTCCATTTAACAGGAGTTACGTTTGCTGAGAGAGATGTGCAAAAGTGCAGATTTATGTGCGTGCACCCTTAATACCATTTTATGGAACTCTAAGCACTAGAAAGTGAATGTACCTGATAAGTTTTCAGAAAGAAAGAAAACTGCAAGAGGTTTTGGTACAGCTGGCAACAATTAGTCACTGTGCACTAAAATATGCACCAATTTTGTTCTGTTTGAGTCCTTGGAACTGCATCTTTAGGATTTCTTTTTCATGGCTTTTGACAAACATTTCAGATCCTGGTTCCCTCATAAAAAAATTTTGAGATACTGCATAGCTAATTCTACTCCTTGTGCTTTGGTAGGCTTCACGGTAGCTACCCCTTCAGATTTCTCTCCTGGCTCACTTTCTTTTTCATCACACACCTCAGCAACAATGCTCTCCACAGTATTCTCAGGGCAAGTCACAACATCACCATCGATGTGTACGTACTCATCAAAGTCCAGATGGATTTCCTTTAAAGCACACTCCTCTACTACCTCCTACCCCTCAAGGGCATCTTCACTGTCACATTCAGGCAAATCCTGCAAGTCGGATGCCTGGTCACTCGAAGAAAATCCCGCGTGCCTAAAACAATTTGCTATAGTATTAGCAGCCAGCTGCCTCCAGGCGTCGGCAATAACATGAATGGTGCCAAGAATCTCCACCTTGTACTCCTTATTCTGGTCCATACACAGCAGCATCCTCTGCGGGAGACCCTTGCGGAAGCGGGCTTTCAGGGCGTGAATAACTAACTCCCTGATCCATGGGCTGCAACAGTGCCGTGGTGTTGGTTGGGAGAAACTCCAACTGAATCGACTTCAGTCCTGTTACAGTCCCATTTCCAGGGCAGTTATCAACAAGGAAAAGTACTTTTCTCTTCTGCAGCGAAAATCGCGCATCCTCGGTGTTCAGCCATTTGTTGAAGAGGGCTTGCGTCATCCACGCTTTTGAGTTTGACGCGTAAGTCACGTGCATATTAGCTATGCCCTTAAAACATTGATGGTTTTTCGATTTCCCGATCACAAGCAGCTTCAACTTGTCGCTGCCCGACATGTTCGCTCCTACAAGAACAGTAAGTCTTTCTTTGCCCAGTTTGACACCTGTGCATTTCTCACCTTTGAAAGCCATCGATTTCATTGGCAGGAGCTTAAAGGGGTGGAGACATCAAAATTTTCGTTCATGTGTTTGTTGATTCAAACGCTGCGTCATGCTTCAGGGAGCACGATACACACAGCGGGATTCATATATATCCGATAAATAATTTAATTATAGCATAATTATACCGAGCGGTTTCGGTTTTGGTTTCTGGGCTCCGGGGGATGCTATGACGTCACAGAGGAGGAAGCGCAACATGGCTTGGTCACGTGAGCCACAAAAAATAGTGACGTGAAACTATGCTGCGTCGTCTGCTCGCGCACACGCGTGCTCTGCCAGCAGAGGTCAGCAACTGGCGATTCGAAGTGCATGTCGCGATTATTATAATTATTGCGAAGAGCGACAACAACGGTAAGAAAATATTGCGGCTTGTGAGAGTCGGTGATTCATTTCGAAGCGCCGTAAGCTTTAGCTTTGAAGTAAACCGAAAACGCCTAGCGATGACATCGGCGGCGCCGAACGATCAGAAGCGGTGAAGCTGCCGTCGGTGCCAGAGTGACCAGTCCTCGGTCGCTGATTGGCCGCTTCGCCGTACGGCCGCCGCACAAATGAGTCCCGGACCGGTCCTTTCTACGGCAAGGAAATCTCGCCGTTGGCGATCAAAACCAGCGTCGCACGGGGGCCCGCGAACGGCAAACGGCGTGCGGCGAGTTTCCGTGCCGGTACCGTGGATGGGCCCTCAGATTGAGAAAGGCCAAGCGAACGAGAGACCGCTCCGAGCTGCCGAACTATGCGATTATGCGAGGAGAGAAGCGCACAACACGAACGCCGCATACCCTGGTTCCTTTCGGAGTCGGCCGGCTAATGTTACACTCAAACGTGTAAAGGCCCGTCCGCACGACAACACGCCGCACGCAGTTTGCCGTTCGCGGGCCGCCGTGTGGCGTTCGTGTTGTCCACTTCTCTCCTCTTGTGTCCGTGTCTGCACGCCTTACCCCTTCTTTGCATTAAGAAAGGATTTCTATATGCCTGCAGCTCAGTCATATTGGAGGCTATGCTCGGTCGCTCGGCTCAGCAGGCTTCGTAATCGGCATTTCATCGCTACTCATCATACGTCACGTTTTTGTGCTAGTGTGCTATGACGTCGATATTTTCGTTCCTCCTCTGTGACGTAGTAACGCCGCGCTAGCGATGGGTCTCAACTACGAGACGGAGTGTTAAAGACTTTTTGGAGTTGAATTAAAATTATTTTGGAATGTTTGCAGCGTCCAATACCTCGTTCTGGGTGTCCTTGCATACGGAAGCAGCCTACAACATGCTTTTTATGGCCTCAAAGTTTGGTGTCCCAACCACTTTAAAAGAAAGCGCGGATTCATCTACATGTAGATGTCATCGTTTTTGAATTGACGCATAATCTCCGGAAGCCGTCCTGCGCGCCGGTCGCGACATGCTGTCGCATCAACTGCTGCGGCTTCTACTGCAATGGTGCGAAAAACGAGGCCGTTTCTCTCTTTGAACCTTGCCAGCCAGCCCTCACTGCACAAGAAGTCGGTTACCCCGAGTTGAAGGACAAATTCTTCTGCCTTGGCACGGATTAGTAGTCCGTTGATGGGAATGTTCTGGCTCAGGGATCTCCTAAGCCACAACACGAGACACTTCTCTAGTTCTTCGTGGTCGCCTTGTCGCAGACGCTTCCTCTGGGGCCCGAATCGTGAACTTTCGAAGACATTCCGTACCTTCTCCTTGTCGTGCAGGATCCTCGTTAAGCTGCTTTTCGGGACGCAGTGCTTCGTCGCGAGCGCTGACTTCGTGTAAGAGCCGCTTTCGAAGTCAAGAATAATGTCCATCTTCTTTTCTAACGTAAGCGCATGGTGTGCACGCTTCTGTGCCGCCATTGAAACAACAGAGGCTAGGCCTGAACTTCGCGAGCGCCTACAGGCCACCGATGTTAGAAAATGCCAACGCAGCAATGAAGCACGAATGGCACCCCGACGGCACGAACGAGGCGGCGGGGGCTATGCCCTGTAACCTCGGCGACGTGAACTGACGAACGAGTAGAATAAGTCCTGTGCTCACACAACACAAAAACTGATCATTCGTTGCGCAAACACGGCTGACTACCAACGAGGTGAGGCTTACGACTAAAAGCAAGAAACAGCCGGTACCGGAAAAAACTGGCAATGGGTCTGCCAAGAAGTTTCATTTTCGGTTCTGAGCCGGGCATAAATTAGGCGACTTTGCAAGCGGACTTGCTCTACACTTGGAAAGTGCTTATACGATGCCTCTTCTAAGCTACAGCAAATGCGTCTGGGATCAGTTACACATTCTTTGTGGCCTAGGCGCGGGAAAGCTGTTGACGTCCACCTTGTCGCCACACTTGCAATACTTGCAAGTTAGCAGTTGTGAACACACGCTGGTCATCTATGGGGGCACAAACTCAAACACGCGAAAACGAATGTAAGTGCAAATGTAGAAGAAATTATAGGCCGCAAAATATGACAGCTTTGGACCTGATGAAATTCTGTATGTGAACTTTGCAACTTGTGATGCTACTTTATCTTTTCCTTGATGTTTACGTGACAGTGCGAGCCTTTTCATAAGTTTTCTCATCTCTCTTTCTTTCGCGCGGTAATTTTTTCTTACGGCGGGTGGGGTTCTCACTCCAAAGTTAGCGCAAGGTTTATGTGCTAGTCTAAGCCAATTTCTTGTATCTCAAATGCCTGAAAACATTCTTGAATTATCCACAATATACGGGTTTTGCTCATCGCAAGAAGTTGCGCAACATTGCATTTCTCAATGCTATAACATCGTGGTTTCGGAGTCTACCGTACGCATGCAGTACACTTGTCAATATATTCTCTTTACGAGGCAAGCAGCACTGGCTGAGCTTTGGGCCTTCCACACAAGACCTTCTACTGAAATCATGTTCTCGGTCTCTGCATTATAGAGGGCCGCGCTGCTGTAGTGGTCACGCGCTAATGACCACAATGCTGTAAGCAATACAACTTCTTCACGATAGGGAATTGGCCTCAATTGGACATATGGTAGCTACATCTTCCATAAATATATCATAGGCATTTGCTGTTACTCATTAGGATATTCTGAAGAAGCAGGCAACAAAGGCAGCCGTCACTCCTGCTGTTTAACTGATGTTCCTGAGAATTTGTGAGGCCTCAAGAAGCTGGTTTGCAGAGTGAACATAGCGTTGATGGAGGGTACACTGAGTGCTTTAATGAAACCTTGTGCGATATACTGGACAGGCATGTTTTATGTCCCCACTTGAAGTCAGACGGGATTCTACCTTACAGCAACGCAGTACAGCACCGCCATAGAAAGTACTATGGCGGTGCTGCACTTACAGCACCACCATAGAAAGCACCATCTAATACTCGTGTTTGCTTCTTCTTCAGGGCCTCGAAACTTCATGAACCATGAAAACAATTCTTCCCTAACGGTGGCATGTCTAAGAGTCCACATCTCTTTCTTTAATGGCTGGATATGGTGAAGAACGTTACGACCTTATCCGTTTGATCACAGTCCATGACAAGTGGCGCTTGAAGTTTTGCCCCCATGCATCCACCACGACTGCGTGCTTTGCTCCTGGTTCGCTGGTTTGGCGTTGGATCCGGTGCATTCCTACGGCTCTCGACCAAGATGTTCTCAGACTATATCGCGGTCCCTATCGGCTACTTCAACAAACATCCCCGGTTTTCTACCTGGTTTGGCGGTTGGAAGCGTCTCCAGGTCAGCACTACCCGCTCGTGAAATTTTATGCGCTTGCCGGCTCAAACAGTGCCAGAGTATCCCTGTCATTTTCTTACCAACATCCAAGATGTATCCATTTTCTACTGGGAGTGATTGTATTAAATGCAATAGCCATGGCTCCAAAGAATGCAGAACAAGGCAGGACGCGCTTCTTCGTCCACTTTGGTATACTTCCGTTTTGCTTGTCCAGATATACTGCCGAAAAACTGCGTTAAGTTCTGCTAGTCAAACATCCCCATGGTAATTTCTTGATTGTGTGTGAGTATGAGCGGGATCTAAACCACCTGAATAATACTGACACGTACACTTTTTTTCTTTTTCGGGTGAACGCTTTCAGCGTCTACATGTATCGGGATTTGGTCAAATATTACCGATGGTCCGGTTGTCACCAAAGCTCGTGTAATCTTATTTCATGTGCCACGGAAATTTCGTAGAACTTCCTGAAAGACACGCGGGCACCACCAATTACGTTCGATGACTCGTGTATAAACGGCTATGTGCTTGACTGGCAGATCAGATTTTCGACGATTGCCGATCGTGCTCGCCACTATCGCCGTTCTTTGAGTGTCACCAGTTTTTCAGGGCACAGGTTCGCCGAATAAAACGCTAGTTTTGTCATTACCAGCTTTCCTGCTTTCTTCACCGGCACTATTACATGACATCTAGTGGAGATGGTTGTCCGTCGAGGTACCGCTATCTATGCCCGAAACCCGAGCACAAGACCAGCGTCGCCAAGGACCAGCGAGCTAGTCGTGGCCAGCAAGGACTTTTACCCGAATACGGACCACTTCCCGAGAAGACGAGAGGGATCAAGCCCAAGTCAGCAACCCGAATGGCTGTCCCAGCATCCCCCATTCTGCTCTAAGCTCGGGACACACAAACATTCCATGGACCATCGTCTGAAGACCCAGAACTCTGGCTGCAGACAGATGAACGAATTGCGACTTTGAATGAGCGGGACTCCGACGACAAGCTGCGCTAAGTCCAATTCCCCTTAGAAGATGCCGCCAGAACGTGGTCTGAGAACCGGGAGTCGACCGTGACAACATGGCACTTATTCCATAGAGGGTTCCTGAGGACCTCTACGAGCTTAGTGAGCAAGAAAAGGGCCGAAGTTATGCTAGAAGCCCAAGTAAAACTACCCAATGCGAAATGCGGGATTTTTACGGAGATGACCCGCCTCATCAGACACGCCGACCCGGATATGGCAGAAGAGAAAAAGTTCGCTTCTTGATGAGGGGTTGATATGCAACTCACTCAACACTGTTGCTGAATTTGTTTCTGAAGCCACAACTATTGAGAATACGCTCGACATGCAGAGAATGCAATTTAACCGCCGAAACTGCGCCGATGCTCAAGCACTCGGCAGTGACAACATACGAGAGACCATCAGAGACGTCGTTCGCGAGGAACTGCAGAGGCCCTTCCCAAGCTCGTAGCCTGAAGGGGCCTAAATCACGGACATCATCAAACAAGAAGTTCAACGATTACTCAAGTGCAACCGCCATCGCCGCAGCCAAAATCGACGACATACGCCACACTCGCCTTCCGCTAGATTCCGCCTCCGTGCCAGCGCCATGGCATCATGACACTGCGATTCCGTCGCCAAGCGTCGCCAACATCGCCGTCGTCTCCCCTGCCCACCTGTCGGCCAGCGAAACGCCCCTAGGAAGACAGACATTGGGCGCATCCCCAACTACCGCACGCTTTGCTGCCATTTCGCGGAAGCTGGTCATGTGTACCGCCGATGCCCATAACACGACTGGGGATTGCAAGTGTTCACCGTCAGTGTGACGTGTACAGAGCTAGCGGAGCGCCCTCGAGACCTCACCGACTACCTCGCCGCCACTCAGTGGGGTCATCCATGACCGTCCGGTTCGCTAGCACTACGCCGCTAGCTGTGACCACGACACCGACAATACACTGGCCCATCCCGGGGCCGGTCTGCGACCCATTATCCGGAAATATAAAGCAGCAACCGGTGGAGGCACGGTTGCTGTTCGCCGAACTGACCAAGGCCGATTGCCGACGAAGACACCGAAAGACTATCTCGACGATATATCGACGAGACGCCGCCATCCCGACGAAGCCTAGAAGCAAAAAAATGTGGGACGCTTAAGCTTCGCCTTCAAGTGTGGAACGCGATAGCCTTATCGCACCCCATTCGCACCGCCCACTCATGCGCTTGGCATGCTCTTGATTCACCCAAAGACAGTTTTTATATACAGCACTTCTATTACTGGCAGCACAACTTTCGTCGCATGATGTCAGCATGCGAGCTTTGGTCTCCGCCTTATGTGCCTTCGTCTTGCGTGGCCTTCCTCGTTGTCGAACCCCAGCTGACGGAGATGGTCCATCAGTACGCGCTATGAAGGCGGGCGTGATCATGGGGCTGACGCCTCATTGGAATCGTCCTCTATCTCGCTTAAGAGCACCACGCAGACGCATGGCTCCTCACCAGCAGCACGGCACACATCGAAGGGGACGCTTTCCCACCAGACGCGCTACTACGCAGCGATCACGTCAGAGGTGGTGGTGGTACAAACTTTATTTAGTGAAGGCGAAAAAAGAAAGGAAATTAAGATGCCGCCGTTCCGTGGGTGGCCTTCAGGCTGCCGGTCGTGGCCACTAGATCATGCCTGGCGGCGACTTCCGCTGCCCAGATCGTTAGCCGTAGCTGGACATCCGGCTCCGAGCTGGCCAAAGCAGCCTCCCACAGCAGCGGACTAGATACATGCCAAGAGGCAGGGGGTGAGAGTTTAGGGCACGAATACAGAATATGAGCATAGTCTGCTCGTGGGTGACTGCAGAGCGTGCATTCAGGTGAGAAGGCACCGGGGTGAATAAGGGCAAGTCGGGCAGGAGAGAGGAAAGTGTGGGCCTGTAAATGGCGCCACGTGCTCTGTTGGAGCTTAGACAGGGATTTGTGAGGGGGAGGGAGGGATAGGCGAGAGTTGCGGTAATGAAGGGTGATGTCATGGAAGGTGAGGAGGGAGTCACGCCTGTCCATCCCGGAGTGGAGGGGGCCAGCTCGGTCTGTCATCTCGCGAGCGATGGAATTTGCCGCCTCGTTGCCAGGGTGCCCCGCGTGAGCCGGAACCCAGAGGAGTTGAATACGACGCCAAGGGGGAGGGGAGTGCTCAAGGATGCTGAGCGCGGAGGAGGAGATGCGACCCTTCGCAAAGTTGTGGACTGCAGCTTTGGAGTCGCTGAGTATGAAACGGGCTGGGGTAGTGGCAATGGCGAGCACAATAGCTGCTTCCTCTGCGGCAGTGGAAGAGGGGGCAGGTATAGTGGCAACGGTCAGGGGAGAAAGTGTATGGGAAATGGTGGCAAGGGCGTAGGCGGGGTGGGAATTGTATGGCGCCGCATCGACATACACAGCGTTAGACTGTGTGACGTATTGGCGCCAGAGGGTAGAGGCACGGGCAAAGCGGCGGGCGGCGTGATGCTCAGGGTGCATGTTCTTGGGAAGAGGGTTGACAGTGAGCATGGAAGATACAGAGGAGGGTAAGGGGTGGGTTACACAGACAGGGGACACAGGGGTCAAGAGGAGGGAACAGAGAAGGGCTCTACCAGACGGGGTGCGAGAAAGGCGGTCGAGTTGTGCCGTGCGATGGGCCTCCACAAGCTCTGAAAGAGTATTGTGGACGCCCATTGCAAGCAGACGAGATGTGGGGGTGTAGGTGGGGAGCGCAAGGGCTGACTTGTAGGCTTGGCGGATGAGGCAGTTCACCTTGTCTTCCTCGGCGCGAGAGAGAAAGAGATAGGGGAGGGAGTAGACAAAGCGGCTGAGAACGAACGCCTGGACAAGACGACGGAGGTCGTACTCACGCATGCCGTGGTGCCGGTTAGCGACACGTCGAATAAGACTGACGGTCTGGTGGACGGTGGTAGTTAGGTGGGAAAGGACGGCAGTGTGTTTGCCGTTGGATTGGAGAAGGAGACCCAGAATGCGGAGGCAGGAGACACAAGGGACACAAGGGTGCGCGTCAGTAATGATGCTAAGGGTGGGGCAAGAGGTGGGGGGCGTGCCTCGAGCCGGGAGGAGCAGAAGCTCCGACTTTCACGGGGAGCAGGCCAGCCCAACTGCGCGAGCATGACCGGAAACCACGTCCGCACCCGCCTGGAGGACGGCCTCCATCTCTCCAATATTTCCGGTGGTTACCCAGAGGGCGATATCATCGGCGTAGAAAGCATGGGACAGGTTTGGAATGCAGCGAGAGTGCGTGCTATGGGGAATAGAGTGATGTTAACGAGAAGGGGTGAGAGGACGGAACCCTGGGGGGTGCCCTGATTTCCAAGAGTGAAATTTGGAGAAGTCAGAGGGCCGAATGAATTCTCAGCGGTGCGACGGGCAAGGAAAGCCGTGATATAACCGTGGATACGAGGACCCACGTTAACGGTCCTCGTAGGGTGGAAAGCGCATCTAGGATGGTGGAATGAAGGACGTTATCAAATGCTTTCGTCATGTTCAGTGCCAAGACCGCACGAGTGCGCTTGGCGTGAAGAGGGTGAAGAACTTCTTCGGAGAGCTGGAGCATGACGTCATGGGTAGAGAGGGAAGGGCGAAAGCCAAACATCGAATCGGGGTAAAGGTGGTTGTCTTCTAGAAAGTTCTGCAAGCGGTCGAGAACAACGTGCTCCAAGAGCTTACCGAAACAAGAGGTGAGGGAAATAGGGCGGAGATTTTGGATGTCTATTGGTTTGCCAGGTTTGGGGATGAAAGTTACCTTAGCGTGGGTCCACTCGGAAGGCAGAGTGCTTTCATGCCAATTTTTGTTAAAGAGGTCAGTGATGGCCTCGAGAGATGGGGTGTCCAGATTACGGAGGGCCTTGTTAGAGATTTGGTCGGCCCCCGGTGTGGAGGTGGTGCGGATCTTATGCAGTGCGGCGCGAACCTCACCCAAGGTGATATCTGCGTCGAGCGCAGAATTAGGGTTGCCGGCGTAGGAAGGGAGAGAGGAAGGGGGGTTGTTGCAGAGGTAGTGATCACGAAGAGCAAGAAGAAAGTCGGAATCAGAGAGTGGAGATGAGTGGAGGAGGCGCGTCACGTCCCTGCGGTGCGTGGCCTTGGAATGCGACGGGTCAAGGAGGACACGTAGGAGAACCCACGTATCCCTCAGCCCGAGGTTACCGGCCATGCGCTCGCAGGTCTGGCCCCACTGCTGTCTGGTGAGAGAGGAGCAGTGCTCCTTCATGTCGTTTGCCAGGCAAGCAAGGCGGAGGCGCAGCGAGCGGTTGTGTTTCTGGGAAAGCCAGCGGCGGTGCAGGGAGCGATACGCCTCCCACAGGTGCAGGAGGCGACTTTCAGCCGTGTAGGAGTGAGGAGGGGTGGGGACGGTGGAGGTGGCAGAGGAAACATCCTGAAGCAAGTTAGTGGTCCACTGAGAAAGGTCTGAGATGGCGGTGGAGGCTTGTTGCCGCGACTGGCGGAAGCGATCCCAGTCCACCATCTGCACCAGACGCTTGCGGGAGGAAGATAGGGTGGGAAAGGAGAAAGAGACGGACAGGATATTGTGGTCGCTACCGAGAGAGACCCAGGTGTTCGTCCACACCGCGTCCGGGATATTTTTGCAGATGGAAAGGTCCGGATTAGTGTTCCGTTGTACGCTGGAGCCAATGCGGGTGGGTTCCGAGAAATCGTTAAGGACGGTCAACTGTTAGTTCTGCAAGAAGGTCCATAGTGCCAGGCCCTTCTTGCAGTTCTTGGGGTAGCCCCAACTTACGTGATGAGCGTTGAAATCCCCATGAATTAGGAGCGCGTTCCGGCTCGCGCGTGAGATGGCGTTGCGGAGAAGGAGGAGGAGGGGAGCTGCAGGTGTGCAGGGAGGGCTGTATACGTTAAGGACAAAGAGGCTGGCATCTTGCCGCCGCCGGGGAAGGAGTTCCAAGAAGAGGTGAGTGCACTCCGGAACGTCGAGCGGATGCTCGATTGCCATGCAGGCGCGATGAACTAGCGTGGCAACGTTCGGAGGTGAAGGGGAAGCAGGGTGGAAAGCTGTGTAGTCCCGTAGTTTTACTGGGGAGAAGGTTTCTTGAAGGGCGATGATAGCGGGGAAGTCGGAGGGAGGGATGTTCTGGAGGTGGAGCTCCAGCGTGTTCCGCTTTGCGCGGAAACCGCGGCAGTTCCACTGCCAGAAATTAAGGCGCGGGGGGTGTCTGGCCATCCTGAGGCCTGGGTGCCCCTGCTGGTGCAGGGTGTTTGGGAGATGAAGATGAGGGGAGGAGGGATGAGACATTAATGGTCATCTGGGCAAGATCGGCCTCGAGGGAACTCTGGCGGGCCTCAATTTTGGCCATGCGGTTGTTAATTTGAGCCATCCAGCTCTGCGTGTCCGTACGCAGAGCTGTAATGGCGGCCATGATGCGTCGTTCATGTGGCTCGAGGAACGAGGCCGTGTGGCGGATGACAGCCTCCATCTCCGGGGTGGCGGCAGGTTCGGTAGAGGAGCGTCTCTTATGTGGAGGACTGCGGGAGGGGGAGGCGGCACGAGAAGACGCGGCCGAAGAGGAGGCGGACATTGGGGCGGGAGGTGGTGGCGGTGGGGTCTGGAGAGCGATGGGCTGTGAGGTTTGGTGAGGGGATGAGGTGGGGAGGTGGGGGCGCGCGAGCAGTGCCTGCAGCTGTTCTTTCAGTAGGGCAATCTCGTTGCTCTGGGCAGCGATTTGAGCTTTGAGCTTTTCTTTTTCGGGGTCGTGTGTGGGAGGCTGCGATCGCCAGCGCACCTGGGAAGCAGTCGATGGGTTGTCTTGCCCCGGTAGCGGTGGAAATGAGACGGGGCGGTGGCGGGGGCTGCGGTCCCGGCTTGATCGGGAGCTGGATCGTTGACGGGGACGCGATGAGCGGTTGTCTTTGGCGGATGGTGTTGACTGCGCTGAGTTAGATGGCGTTGACTTGGGACTGGATGCGAGTGGGGAGGGACCCCCCCCTTTCGAAGCGGAGCTTACACAGGCGGGACCCCGTGATATGTGTGCCGCTGCACAAGATGCATTTAGGAGTGTAGTCAAGGGGGTCCCGAGCCGCGTGCACAGCTCCGCCGCGTGGGCAGCGTCCGGACCTGGACTTGGTACATACGTCGGAGCGGTGACCATGGCTCCAACAAATGAAACAAGCTTCAGCCTTGGGGCGGAAGGGGTGACAGATGAACAGGCCGCAGTTGAACACCACGGTGCGAGGGAGTTCTTTTGTGCCGACGAAGGTGATCAGGATGGAGCGGGTGCGACCCATCTGCCTTGCGTCGGCGATGGCGTAAGTGCTGCTGGGATTCATAGCCTGCAGGTCCTCGATTATCTCCTCTTGGTTTTGATTGTCCACGGCGTTGTAGATTATGCCGCGGAGGGCGTTGTCAGGTGCGGCCACATAAGCGCGCAGTGGGTACAGCTGGGTGGCGAGATGCAACTCAGAGGTTCGCACATACTGTCGGGTGCGTTGCTCCGAGGGTGTACTGACGGTGAAAGAGTTGTTGTACGGGTTTATGCATACGCGGTCCTCGACACGGGCGTCGCCGTACTCAACGCTGGCGCTAGAACAGAGTGAGGCAAGGAGGGCCCCATTGGTGGTTGTGCGGAGGTCGAGGCCACCTCCAGGGCGGAAGACGATCTTGTAGTCTTCCGCTGGGAGTCGAGGCAGCGGGACGTGGCGGCGTAGGCGGTGAGTCTTCAGCGACGGCGGGGGGGCCATAGCGGACTTGAGGTGGGCGTTCATGGCTGAAACGGCTTCCTTTGGATGGGCCGCACAGTGGGCTTGGAGCATTCGGGACCAGCGAGGGTCGTCATCAAATTCTTGTTGGGAGATGAGTGTACCGTCGACTATACTTTTCATATCGGCGGCTTCGAGACAAGGGGAGCGAGTGCCGGCGCAGCGGACGCCGGTGCGACGCTAGGTGCAGCTGCGCGCTGCGGGCGAGGTGGCGTTGCGCCGAGCGTTGGGCTTAGCTCGGCGGCCCCGTGGCTGGTCAAAGATGAGGTCCTGGTGAAACGTTGGTCTGCGGGTCCGGGCAGATGAGGTGTCAGGAAGGTCCCTACACCTCCGGGTGCTCGGTAGCAGAAACTGGAGAATATCCCGGGCGAGATGCTAAAACCAGGAGCTGAAATCGCGGAGCCCATGCGAGGCACGTCCGAAGAACGCCGGGCGTGGGTTGCGTCTCCTCACGTCAGAGGCGTCCCACATCGGACGCTGCAACTAGGAATGGCGCTGTGAGCAGAAAGAGGAGCCGCGTCGCTTAAACACGAGGGTTCGAGTGATACACGATTGAAGTTGGAAGGGAAGAGAGTGAGAAAACTTATTAAACGCAAGCGTATTCGGTCTTCCTCGCACCGGTCCCCGCACGGCCCCAATGCGCTCAAACGAGACGAAGGGGAGAAGCAAGCGAGTGGCGTGCCACTTGTCGGGGCAGTGCTGTCCATTGCGAGGAGGGGGTCTTCTGTGTTTGCCGCAAGATGGCGCTGCGCGTGTGCCAAGCGCCGAAGTGTAGCGGGAACGTACTTCGCTACTCGTTTAACGGCGATGTCTGTAATTTACATGCGCATAATTACCGATATACACCGCAGTATAACTTTCTAGACCACATTTCTAAGGCAACACCGCACTCACTAGAGGCGCTTGTCTCCCGCTTTGAACCATCGAATTCGTGGCTAAGCACTTCCTCTTCAGCCAGCGAGGTGAGCGGACGCAGAAATCGCGGGGAGTACTGACGCCAGTTCGGCAGTTAAAGGACCCCTGGAAGACGCCACAAGCCAAGGAGACAAGGTCGGCGCGCAATGCATCGGTAGATATGTGCTGTGCGATTTCACATATAGTGATATTGCATGGCGTGTTATGAGTGGTTATGCTCCAAGTGTGGCGCAGGAACGCGCTCATTTCTTTCATAACCTAAGACAGTATTTGTGCATTGATAAGCTGCTCGTTTTGGTTGGGGATTTTAGGTGTGTTTTGAACTCAATTTATAGGTCAACTGGAAGAATGGTTAGAGACAAAAGCAGTGATGTGTTGTCACAAATGATTGCAGATCATGAGCTAGAGGATATTGCAGAGTGCCTGGAGGGCTCCCGAGCTGTGAAGTACACTCTTTTTTAGGGCAACAGCCATGCCCGCTTAGACCGACTGTACCTGTCAGCGGATATCCCAAAGTGTCGCAGTTATGGTGTTTCGCCAATTTCTTTTACTGACCACGGCCTTGTAATAAGTCAAATAGGATCAAGGAAAGAGAGCAAGAGTTTTTCATGGGAGGAATAGAAATTGAATTCCAATTTATTAAGGGATATTTCAATATTTCAATGGAGCTGTGATTCATGCAATTAAGAATATCCGTGAAGATAGTAGGAAAAAAACAGGAGAAGAAAGCAAAGAGGGTGGAGTGACCCCCCTCCGCATGTGAGAATGCTGTTTTATGCGCGAATCATTGCTGCCAACGAAATTGCTCCCAGCGATTGAAACGCGATACTTAGAGCGCGTGTCTGCTGGCACTTTTTCCGCAAGCAAGAAGTGCCGGCAGCCACGTCAATTGTGAAAACCAATCTAAGCAATCACTAAAATCATCGCAGCACCCTCATAACCAGTGGGGAGCCATGCGCACAACATACGGGGCAGTGCATTAGTGGTTCCGCACATTCTATCCCAGCGACAACAATGGGAAGAACACGAGTAATGCCTACTCCAGAGGAAGAAGCTGCCTACCGCGAGCATCAGCGCGAGTTGGCTCGTCAACGGGCTCGACGTCGCAGGGCCGACCCCAAGCTGCTCACCAGAGACGCCGAGTTTAAACGGTAGCGCCACGAGGCTGATCGCAAAGTGCGCGCGCGAGACGCGGAAACACATGGGCAGGGCGGGAAGGGAAGCCCCGAGCTACGCGGCCGAGACGCCTCCTAAAGCATGGGCACCACGCGAAGTGCGTAAAAGTATAAATTAGGCGGAACATTGGTGAAAGAAAACATATACAATATATAATGCTTGCGAGGTTTCATTGCATAGCGTGAGACTCGGTGTAACTAACAAAGCTTCGCTTTTCGACGATCTTCACGGACTGGAAGGCGCGGTGATTTTTTCATCTTATATCCTAAGCGCTTAAAGTTAGTTGATTTAGAAAAAAGCGTAATATTGGAAGAAATACTAAATTTAGAAGCTTTTCCTTTCAGAATTATAGTCATAAATAGAGTATTTTAAAAATCGATTTCCATTTGTCAGAATTGGCAACATTCAATTATTTCCTGGAAATCCTGATGAAGTTTGTGTTAACCGAAGGAGTTTTGATGCCAGCGTAAATAAGGCAGTAACCTCAGCAAAATGATGTTCTCGGTGAAATATTTATTGTGTCATTTTTATTGCAACAAATAAAAACTGACCAAACACTAATTCTTTTGGGGCGCCATAGTCTACTTAAAGTCGTTCTGAAGGGTAATTCTTGAAAACAGAATATTGCTGCCGGTGTCTTACGTAGGCTGAAAACCAGGTTATCACTTTTGTATTTTAAGGACTTTATTTCACTGCTAAAGTAAGTTTTTGTTGGAAACAGTGTCAAATGCTGTAAGGATATCTGTAAAATTGACAAAGCTTGGCCACTATTCTTCTTATCTACTGCGAAATCATGAACGGTTTTGATTAGCTAAGTAGATGTCGAATAACCATTTTTCTCAATGTCTGTTGGTATATTGCTTAGAAATATGTATGAGAGGTGATTACAACCTAAATTCTGCGCTTACTTTCGTATTGTTACATTACAAATATATCATCACTGACATAAACAGAGGGAACCTAGCTTTCTAACACGAAGACCGCTTAGTTTATTTTTTAGATCCTTCAATATTTAGGCTTCTCGAAGTTCGTGATATGATAAAGAAATTCTTCACCGCAAGTTGTTAAAATGATGGTGACAATTACAGCAGCTTTATAAAGTTCAAATACTACGCTTTCGTACTTAAACTAGCTCAAAGCCACCGTGAACGATTGGTCGGCGCACCGAGTTTTGATGCCATTTTTCCTAATATGCTTGTACTAGCTCTCCTCCCTACGCCTTTCTTCAATGTCAATATGTAGTATTCGCCTAGTGTGTTCCAAATCTAAACGTAAAATGTATTCCGATCGGCTCCAAACTATTTAATCCTATGATTTACACTTTCATTTTAGTTTTGTAACAAAGAAACAGAAATTATATGACAAAATGCGAAGTCCGTGATTGGCCACTGTGATGTGAAGAACAATTAGAACGTCAAGATTACGAATTCGATGGCAACTGTTGGTTAATCATGGCCATGGAGCCTACACTGCCGGACAACTTTTCTTCGCTATGAAGCAAAAGCTACGGGGGCGGAGCTTCTAGACATGACTCTATTCGTACGCAATGTAGTCCGGGTGCCCTCGGCACTGGTTTTCGTTTCGCCAACCTCGCACCTCTTTACTTTAGTGAAGGAAGATACAGTTAATTCGGCGTGAATCAATATTTATTCAGATCCAACATGTACCAAGTTCTGAGCAGCGAGCATCGCAGCCTGCGTGAGAGGTCAGAGCTCCGAAGCAGCCGTAAGTCTTAGGTCAGGATTTGAATGCGCAGCCGACGCTGGCGTCGGTAGAGCCGGCGCAGCAGTGAGCTCGCCCGATCACTCGTTTGTGCATTCAGAAGCTTGCGATTTCCAGATGGGTTCGCCTGGTTTCTGCGCAGAGGCTGCAAACTTTTGTGTATGTGTATTAGTGTGTGTGTCTCTCTCTCTCTCTGTGTGTGTGTGTGTGTGTGTGTGCTAAGCGTCTTTCGTTGCAAACGTTGGTCAACAGCCTTCCAGGGGAGTTGATTGGCAGGACAGAAAGCGATTAATACTCACCAGTAGACACGGGCGCCATGCTGCGTTTGATGAACATGCAAAACGAGTGATGGTTTCTGGTGTGCGAAAACTCGAATGAGCAAACTCAAAATACAATAAAATACCAATAGCTGACGGGTCAGTGTTACGTATCGTTCCAAATTATGTGCTGTAAAAAACAAAAATAATATTGTTTCCTATTTCCTACGTAAGAAAACGTGAACAAAACTGCGGGAATAAATTCCAGCAGCTGCGGAAGAGGCGCGCTTAGTGTCTGTAGCCTTCCCTTCATAGCCAAGAAAAATTTTCTGCGAGTATAAACACCATGAAGGGAGATCGATCTGCTTATATATTATTCTCACGCGTCTTTTACCTTTTTATTCCATACTAATCATTATCAGATCGAGCGCCCATTACCGCGCGTGTTTTACGTCGTTATTTCATGATCACTATCATCAGACCGGGAGCGCTATTTCGAACTGGTTGTAGGTAGAAGACGGCATGAATGACGTTGATTGTTGTGGCCGCCTCAGTAAAGGTACCGTTCGCAGCCGCGGGACTTCTCTTGCTCTTCCTCTTGCGACATACTGGTTGAGGTGCCGGGTAGGACCGAGGCAACGCACTAGGCAAGCTGGACCCACACCTGCCGAAGCTACTAGCTTTCTCACCCCCATGTCGCCCGAGGAAGCCGTCGTCTGCAAGAGCTGCCACCTGAGTTCGATCAGCTGGCAAGTCCATCGAGAGTAATGTCCACCACTACGACAGGCCCGTCGCAAGAGACCCGAATTGCTTCTGCCCCTTTGATTGCATATGGACCACGCACGCCTCGATCTTTTTCACTGCGACGCATTCGAAAACATCGAAGACTAGATGAAGCTGGTGAATTCGCATGAGTCGCCAGCTTCAACGATTGGTACGACACCAAGAAGATCTGATACGTCTACTTCGCACGCGATGATTAAGCGTGTATTTGGAAGATGAACCCCTAATGTTCTCTGAGGAGTTGGTTGGAATTTCGGGGGCAGCTTCGCGACACCTAACGCAGCGCTGAAATGAAAGAACAAGCCGAGCAAGCCTTCGCGTCACAAAATTCGAGGCAAAACGAGGGCATTGCTAGGTTCGTCAAAGAAATTTCATGGCTGCTTCGGCCAGCGGATCTCTCCATATTCGATCAGAAGGTGCGGCTCTTTATGATTGGAGTGAAATAGGAACTGTTTGCTGGCCTTGTGAGTATTCCTCCTGTCACTGTAGTGGCATTCCTTCGTAAGGCATCAACCGTGGTAAGGATTCTTCGGTAGCGGTCGTCGAAATATGAGCATCTCACAGCCACAGCATGCTTCTTCGCGCCAGGAAACGAAAATGAAACTTTCACAGGCTTCGTACGCCGTGCGATGAAGGAGGAACTCGAAAAGTCGCAAGCAAGGGGACCCCAGCGGAATGTGATGGCAATTACAAATGTGGTTCGTGACGAGATCCGGCAAGTAATGCAACGTTTCGAACACCCCTTGGTAACTTACACTGAAGGCGCGCGTGCGACATGCCACGTACGGGCAGTTTCTCTCCTCCAACGGGACCGGCCGCACCGCGTACGGCTACGTACAGTGATCCGTGAGTAAACAAGAGGAAGGCAAATGTGCAGCGCACGGGCGAGAGTCGTCCACTGTGCCACCTCCGTGGGGAAGCCGGCAACCTTTGCCGCGAATTTACGATGCACCAAATGGGTGTCCGCGGCTTTCTCCCGGAGATGCGTTGCCCCCGCTAAGGCGAGCGCTCTCCCGAAATCGAAGCGTATCTGGCAAGATGTCATCACCTTGCGGTTCCGCAGTGATGGCAGTCTCGATCACCCTCTTCTAGGTGCTTTGTGCCCCCTAGCCTTCACACTACCCCATTTGATTCCGATGGCCGCAACTGCTCAGGCCCATTTCGGGGAAGCTAGGGAAAGCGACCTGCGGGAGTAAGTCCGCTGTCCGCGAAACTGTCAAATTTTCTCCATTGACACAACGTGTGACCGAAGCGCAACCGACAAGCGACCGACCCATTTCTGACGTAGGACCTCATACCACTGTTTCCGCTAGCATTACATTTTTGTTGATGAGCATCTAATAACTGCTCTCATTGACAGCTGTGTCGATTAGTCTGTTCCCAGGGATACATTCGCAGGTGCACTGCGGAAGTTTACGACGCCATCGGAAGCTCCCCGGCTGCGCACATCCGCAGGTCATCTTGCCACACCCACAGGGCATTGCAAGGCCGGAACTTAAGTCCGCAACTCTACCTTTATTGGATCTCCATGCTGCCTTATAGCATGCGGGAACCCATCTTGGAGATTGATTTCCTCGAGAACATCAAGCCACTATCAATCTGCAGGACCTACTAGTTACATTTTCTAGCCAACGCATCGTACGACCGGACGAAACCCTAAAAGCAAACTGTATTGCGTAGAATACGTCGCACAGTTACAGAAACACCACGGAGTAGCGTTTTCCTACTCGTTGAGTGTGAGTTCGATGAAAACATCCCCCTGTATCTCCGAAGGGAATGTTTGCGTCCTACTTGTTGGACAGCTCTGCGTCGCAAAGGGTGTTCTTGAAATCCAGCACAACCAAAAGGCGATCAGGGTGGCGAATTTCAGTGAAGAGTTCCACCACTTGGTTCAGCGCACTGCTAAAGCACACTTCATGCACCTCGATGTATCAGTGGACTATACGTCTTTGACAGAAGTGGCGTTGAGCAGCACCAATGACGAAAATGCTGTCAGTGCCATTTATATGAGCCCGTACCTAACGCAAGCGTAGAAGTAGAGTCTCCTTTGCCTTCTGCAGTCGTTCAAAGATTGTTTCGCCTGCATTTTCCTAGCGGAAGAGACTCCGCTCACGAAACACGCATCATCACTGAGCCAACTGTGAGGCCCGTGCACCGACGTGCCTACAAAGTTTCCCAGACGGAGCATCATGCCATTCACTGCAAAGTCAAACATATGCTCGAAGACGACATTATACAAACTTCCACTAGTCTGTGGGCAACACTGGTTGTGTTGTTGAAAAAGGAAAAACGCAACCTATGGTTCTTCGTGGATAACTGCCAAGCGCAACCACGCCACAAGAAAGACGTGTATTCATTGCCCCGCGTCGAAGACTCCATAGATTGTCTCAGACATGCCTGCTATTTTTCTTACATAGACTTTGGCAGTGGGGACTGGTTGACCTAAGTCGATGAGCGCGATTGTTTGAAGACTATCTTTATTACACTGGATAGGTTGTATCATTTTAGGGTTCTGCCATAAGGCTTAGATTCTGCTCCCACCACTATTCAACAAACAGTGGACCCTATATTATCTCGCCTAAAGTGGCAATCTTGTCTCATGTATCGAGATCATGTCGTAGTCTTCTCTACAACGTTGGAGGAATACCCGGCATGACTTATTCTCGTCCTTTACGCCATCCGTACCATTGATTTCTCCCTTAAACCTTAACACTGCCACTTCGCGTGCGACGAACTCCAATTCCTTGGCCGCATAATCAGCACCGCTGAAAGTCAGCTGGACCCAGAGAAAACTATGGCTGTTGACTATTTGCCGACACCTAAAAACACGCGGGATGTCCAGCTCTTCCTGGTGCTTCGCGCCGACTACCACGGCTTTTCTGATAATTTTTCACACCTCACTGAACAACTAAGTCGACTTAAGAAGGAAGACGTCTCTTTCCTCTCGGCGTAAGGATGGCAAGACACCTTTCGTGAGCTCCAGACCCGCCTTCAGTCTCCGTCAATTCTGGGCCACTTTGACTCTGGTACCAATACAGAATTATACAGGGATGCAAGCAGCGCTGGCATCGGTGCTGTTCTTGCGCAGCCACAAGATGGTGTTGAACGAGATATTGCGTACTCCAGCCGCACTTTATCATCTGCGAAGAGAAATTATTCTAGTACAGAAAGCAGTGTCTACCCGTCATCTGGCCCATCATGAAGTTTCGAGCTCACTTTTACGGACGACCTTTGCATGTGCTAAGCGACCACCATTCTCTGTGTAGGCTGGCGAATATCAAAGATTCTTCAGGATGCTTCGCTGAGCGGAGTCTTCGAATGAAGCAGTTTGATGCAAGAGGTGCGCACAACTCGGGGCAGAAACATGGCGACACTGACTGTCTGTCTCATGCTCCCATCGACGCTGGCAGCACGGATCTCGAAGAGGAATGCGGTTGTCTTGCTTCTCTGGAAGTATCCGGTCAAGCCAAACAGCAGCGAATAGACTTACAACTGCAGCCCCTCATCGACTGCCTTGATGAAGGCACTTCGCACCATCCTCAAGAAAGATAAGTTTAGCTCTCTGTTGAAGAAAAATTCGTTCTGGTCCTGGACGATATTTTCTTCAAATGCTAGGCTTTTCTTTCGAGAAATCCGTATGAGTTTCCTTTTTAGCAATTACTACGATTGGGAGAATGCGTCATCTTCCTGTAATTAATTACTTTTCTCGACCTTGCAGGTTTTGCAGAACATTTAGAGCGAAGTTATGATACCCACCTTTACAACCTTCGCCATTGAGAGGTTCTCAAGAGCCCAGGCGATGAAGTGTGTGTGCGGAGTCATATACGCCAAAGAGAGTGCTCCCGAACAACTGCTACGCCGTTACATTGGTCCATACGTAGTTTTGCAACGCCTCAATGATGTGAACTACGGAGTGTTCCACGTATACTCTTCACGGAGCTCCCGCTGTAAACGTGTGCCCGAGATTGCGCACATACTTCACATGAGGGCCTATTATTGAACAAGACTTACGTATTCCGTGCTCTCATGTCGGCGCTACTTCTGAGCTTCTTTCTTAGGTAATTTTTCTTATGCACTTGTCTTTTTTTCACTTGGCCCCATAACGTAAAACTATTTCAATCTGTTTTTTTTTTCGTATTTTCTCAGGTAAAAGTTGAACAACCAACAACGTAAGCATCGAATGGTGACCCGAAGCGTTGCCTTAACCGCCCAATCAAACGCCCTCTTAATTTATTGGAGGTAACTTTTCTTTACTTTAAAAACAAATAAGATTGCTTAGATTGGGCGGTTTCTCGTTGTGATTGGGTCCCAGGAGGGGCGGAGCCCGCTTATGTGGAGAAGGTTCCGATGGACCCCAGCCAGGGCACTGAAAATAGACAAGCGGATGAAGAGGGTGGTGCCAGCTGCTACGATTAGTCCGCTTTCACTTACTTTGCTTGCCGTGGCTAGTCAAAAATTGCGGCGGTGTGCAACGGAAGGAATGCTGCCAAAACTGATCCTCAGCAGAAAACGGATGGTAGAGCGAGGTCGTAAACGTGCTGAAAGTCCTAGAATGCGTTACACGTCCACGTAGAAAGCTTTGTTATACGCAAATAAACCCACTCTCTCGGGCATTTAAACTAGCCGGTACCTGAGCGGCCGGCGGCAGCCATTTTATTCCTTTCGGAATAAGGCAGCCTGCGTCTATTTAGTAAAAAAATTGGGTTTTGTTCAGTATATTATTGAATCTTTAGCGTGAACACGCCACTTTGACATGGTGAGTTTTCCGGTTTTCTGACGTCGCTTGATAGGCAGGTGGAGGGGGTGCCGCCCGAAAACTTCTGACCGATTGCCGAGGGCTATTGGCGAAAATGAGTCGAGTGACAAATAACTATTTTTGCTTTGCTCAGTCCACTCATGCATAATCAGTTTGTATACGCCATGGTAGACGCAGAGCTATCGCGGATTTCGTGACGTCGCGTGACAGACTGGCGAAGTGGGGATGGTCATAAATAGTTTTTGCGCAATCGGGGAGGGCTTATTGCAGAAATGGAATGCAAAAGTTCGGAATAGTTTTACGTTATAGCGCTCCTGACTCAATCGCTTTTTAGCATATGGATGGTGCATTTTCAGGGAAGGGAATAATGCCGAAGGTGTTTTACATGCTCATTTCATAATCACAATCATCAGATCGGGCACCCATTACCGCGCTTTTTTTGCATGTTAAATTCATAATCATTACCATCAGATCGGGCGCAAGTTTTCAAACTGCTTGTGGGTAGGACACGAAATGAATAACTTTGGTTGTTTTGGCCACTTCAGTAAAGGTGCTGTTCACCGCCGCTGGACTTCTCTCGCCCTTCTCGTGGCAGTATCAAATTTCAATAGTGAACTGCGTTCTGAAAGGCTATTTTTGAAGCAACTTTCATAATTGCGTAGTAACCTAAATTTCACCATTTTTTTTTCCAAGTCAACAGAAAAGTCAGCGATCTCTAGATAGAAAGCTAAGTCCCTAAGTAGGAAATAAAGTTATAGATCTAGCAGCGGAATCGCTAAAATGGCAACATTGAGAGCAGACCTGTAAACAATAGAAAAGCAAAGGGTATTTTTTTTGTTTTCAGAGATGGTTAGGTTTGATGGCCCTACGAAATATTCCAAGGTGATAGTGGAGGAAGGGGAAATTTGTTTTTGACAGGCCGACCACTGTTTTGTCTGCAATGTAGACGTGCAAGGCGCGTGCCGCATGCGGCCGCGCTGCGAAGAACCACAACTCTTGCTTAATGCAGCCGGTCGATCGTGATTTGTTACAGCGCGCAGCGTCGAGGCCAGAAACACCATCCTCGCTGCCTAAGCCGGAAATACGTAGTAAATAAATTATCGTCATATCGGCGTTATTCGCAGAAGAAATGACTTAGCCGACGTTTTTTTTTTATTTTCCAGTGTGCATAAGACAGTGGCTACTATTGAAAGCGGGGGAGTGGCAAATGGCTTAGTTTTCCAGCCATTTCTTACAGCGGAGGAGTAGACACGCCTATTGATACGGGTAGATACGCATATTGATATGATACGCCCCCCTGTAGATACGCCTATTGATACGCACTCCTGCCATTTGAAGGGTGCTAAACCTATGCGTGGTAAATGTGGTGCACGCTAACCGGCCCCCAAATCACTTTGGAGGGTCGGTGAACCAAATCTGAATGAAAACAGCAGTTTTCTCGAGCGTACCAATTGCACATTGTCATTTATCTAGCATTCTTTCTTAGATCCGAATCGTTTTACAGTGAAAGCTGTATATGAGTAACCTTCTGTAGTTCTTGTGGTTTTCTCTCTCTTCATGGTATAAGGAGAACGTGTTCCGCATGGGCTCCTTCTTCTTCGCCTACTTTTGGCGATTCTTCCAGGCCAGTTCTCCCCACATGCACTGGCGAACGCCCGATTACGCCTACTCTCCGGCACTAGGCAGAGGCCTTCGCGCCTGCACGCTTTCCTGGCACCATGGAATACACCATTGTAGGCGAAGAAATTCCTCCGGGCCTGCTGAGTGACCACAATGGGGAACTGGTGACCAGGCTTCGTGAACCATGCCGACCATCCATAGCCGCCAGACGCACTACCAGCAGTGCCAGAGACGCGTCTCAACGAGGCAAGAGCCACCTCCCTACTGCCTAGTCAGCACCCAAGCAGACGCCGCCCACACAACCTGGGTCGTGAAGAACCGTCTCTCTCTCACCTCGCCGCCGATGAGTGTAATGTCGCCATGAGGTCATGCGGATATCTTTCACTCCGCACCATAAGCTCACCAGCCATCCTCACTGCAATGCGTTGCGGCCCCGAACTCCCACTCCAAGAAGTGACCGACAAAGACCGCATCCATATTGACCGCACCAACAATACGTTCACTATCAGCACCGCAGTCAAGCGCAGGGCACTCGTCCACGTTACCTTGAAATCCCTCCAATTGGACAACCAAACATACGTTACAGCCGCCAACATTCCGCCACCGGACGAATCTGTACAGGGAATCAGAGAACATCTACAATGCCTACTGGAATGAGGCAGCGTCGGAAATCCTGCCCGGCTTCCTCCAATACACTGCAGTGGTTCCTGTCGTAGCCACTCACCGCCTGAGACAGACCACTTCCACTGTAATCATCTTTGGCGAGACCCAAGTACCCCGGTCGATCTGCTTGCGAATGGGTCGCTTGTCTGCCACCCCTTCTGTAGCCGTATGAAGACGCGCTTCAAGTACCAGGAAACCGGCCACCGCACCAATGTTTGCCTCAAGCCTGTGACCTACTTCTGTCACTAATGTGGTAAAAATCAGCCGCCCACTTAGGAACCAAGCGCATCATCTCCAACCTCACCGGCGGACACAAATTAAAAAACCGCTTCCACATCCGCGCAATATCAACCAATCCCATAACTACAATCTCAATCCTCCCCCCCCCCCCCATCGTCGAAATCTCAACTACCTTCTTCTAATCCTACAAAGCTCGACTGTCGTCCGCCTTCCAACGTCATGCCTCCCCTGGGGCAAGAGTGCTCCCCGGATTCTACCCATGAGTGAAATCCGGCGCTAAAACGCTCAGCGAATCCTACCCCGAATGAAGATCCCCACTTCAAAAGCAAACTCTCCACCATGGAGAAAGTACAGGTCAAACTGAACCGCTCGAATCTTGCATGTTCGGAACAATCGTGTGCAGACTAGCAACGTTCGAAGCAACGTCCACTAATAATCTATATGGAATTCTCAAAGAAATTATGGACCGCCTCGCGGCTGTCGAAATCCAACTCCCACCCCTTTGCCCACTTCAACCTGAACCGCCCGTACCGGTACTCCGCCATGACGTCCTGCCAGTAATTAGAATATGGCAATGGAACTGGATGGCTACCTAAATAAGCGGGGCAACCTGCAGCTTCACATCCAGCACATCGCCTCCCCACCAGTTATATTCGCCCTACAAGAAACAAACGGCCCGACCTAATTACCGGGATACAAAGTCTATGATACCCCTGAGATGCCGGTCCCAAGCACCACGATCCTCCTCGAGTGCAATATCAAAGAAATCTGGCATAGTATCGATGGCTCAGACGCAGAATAGACCTTGTTTGAAATCCTTCAACGAAAAAAGGAGACCTAAATCTTTATGTTCACATCCTCTATAGCTCTCCAAAAGACAAATGTCTCGGCATACTGGATCTCCTCCAAAAGGTAACCCGGCTAGCGCCCAAAGCCCGACTTCCCATAGTTTGCGAGTTTAATGCCCTCCCCCTGCGTGGGGTTTCCGCAAAAGTAATCTCAAAGTCGCTAAACTCTGGCAAACCACCCTGAACCTCGGCTTGACCCAACTGAACGCCCTGAAATCACAACCCTCATAGGGAACAGTGTCAGCGTAGACACCTCCCACGACCTCACCCTCGTCAGACCTACAAGCGACGCCCACTGGTCTAACACTGGTCACACTCTCGGCAGAGACCACTTCATTCTCTCCTTAACCTTCGACACCATGCCTAACAAATACCTCCCTATCCGTATGCAAATCACAAATTGGGACAATTTTAGACGCCTACGCGACCAAACTGCACCTACAGAAATTAATGTCCTCCACGAGGGCTCAACACTATAAAAAAAAATTTGAGCCACTACAAAAGACACGGTAGCTCTTGATTT
Organism: Dermacentor variabilis; assembly: GCF_050947875.1. Taxonomy (NCBI): domain Eukaryota; kingdom Metazoa; phylum Arthropoda; class Arachnida; order Ixodida; family Ixodidae; genus Dermacentor; species Dermacentor variabilis. The sequence continues at coordinate 28,103,718 of NC_134574.1, forward strand.
CAACCCCACAACAGCTGCCGAATTCCTCCACATGTGGGAAGCACACGCCAGTCTTCTTAAACGCTGAAAAGGTCAACGGCACAACCGCCAGCTGCATTGTAGGAGCGCAAAACCGCAGCGCTGGATCAAACATTATACGCTCGGTCTGGCGGGATCACATTGGGGAGATCTGCAGCAGCATGAACGGAAAGTTAGACTCCAAAACGTCGTGGAATTTGTCGCGATATTTGTTTGATCCCACGGAATCAAAGTCCTCCCAACGCGAGGCTTTACACGCCTCGTTCAATAATTGCAAGGTTCTGATACAGATCTGCTACCATATTTACGTTTTCGCTATCTCAACACGTCACACAACGACCCCTTCCCCACCTACCAAGGCCTTCCTAACAAGGCCCTTGAAGTGGACCTCACTGACGCCGAAGTACGCTACGTGCTAAACAAACACCGAGCACCTTCAACCCCGGGCCCAGATGGGGTCTCTAACAAAGCCATGCGAAACTTTGACCTCACCTCTCTCTCGGCGTTACCTGAACTGATAACCTCCCGCTGGCGGGAAGGCAAACTCACCCAAGCCTGGCGACATGCTCGAGTCACATTTATCCCATACCCTCGAAAACCCTTTTTGATCGAAAACCTTTGCCCCTTATCTCTCACCTCCTGTATAAGGAACTTGATACAATACAATACAATATGTTTAGTTAACATCATGCGAATGTTATCCTCAACCACCTCAAAAATAACGTGGAAGACCACGAATTCCCCCTACCATGATTCCATACCCGCCTTTCCGCGTTGGACATCATGCGTCAACTCTCGAGAGATGTTCTCGATGTCGGTTATAAAACCGGTAAGAGGGCTATTCGCGGGTACGACTTGACCAAACCCTTTGACAACGTCTCGCAAGAAGCCATCCTTACTAAATTCTCCTTCATCAACCCCGGTGAACGCTTGTTCAACTACATATCCTCGTTCCTTTCCGATTGGTTGCCGAGAATACGCTAGACAGTCCCAAGTCGGGTCCGATACCCCTAGGCAGCCGCGGCACATTGCAAGGCTCGCTTCTCTCGCCATTCCACTTTAATCTCGCCCTTATCGTACAGCCCCCTAAGCTCACCGCCATTTTGGGCCTGCAGCACGGCTTCTATGCGGAATATATCACCATGTGTGTAACTGCTGCGCATGACCGCCAAGAAACTAACGGTAGACGGTCTCATTCGCCAAGCATATAAGTCTGTGCTACGTCCCGTACAGACAACCACTGCAACCAGACTACTCGTTTGAGGAATCCACAACACTCCCCCCGAGTTGTGCGAGGCCCACCTCACCTCCCAGTGCAATCAACTCACCCGTACTCCGTCGGGCACGTCTATCCTCCACTGCCTTATCATAGGCTTCCATTCCTCAGACCCGGCACCCGTTCAACTCCCACCACACAATCACAACGCGTTAGTAATAATACCCCTTCCCAAGAATATGCACCCCGTCCATCATAACGATCGCCGTCCGACACGAGCACGTGCCCTCCACACCAAATACGGCAAGTACTCCAACTCCACCTACGTCGATGCAGCCGAATACCTTGCCTACGATGCGTTTGCACTGGCTGTAGTAACTGGGGCTGGCACTTCTCTGCGGCTGCAATCATATATTCAACCTCCCCCGAAACAGCGGAGCAAGCTGCGATTGCTCTTGCGATACCTAACACCACCCCCTATATGATATTCAGCGACTCGTAAGTCGCCATACTCATCTTTGCGAAGGGCCGCATATTCCCCGCCACCCTCCACCTCCTTCGTCACACCGTATGTCCCATCCGAGGGGTTGAACTGAGTCTGGGTACCAGCCCACTTCTCGAACCCAGGGGACGATGCAGCACACCCTAGCGCGTGAGGATTCGTCGGCGGGGCCGCAGACGTCTCCGACCTGAGGTCTGCGAAAATGAGGCTGGTCTCGTTTGACAATATAACGTACCACTGTCGCCTTAACAAGCAACACTACCCTTCCCCCTCACAACACCTTACCGAAGACCGAGGAAATCATCTGGTGCCAATTAGAGAGCTATTCCTTCCCCAACCCGGCAGTATGCTCTCATATATATACTGATCACTACTCTCCCTCCTGCATTCGCTGTGGCGATAGAACCACCTTAGGTCACATACCTTGGAATTGTCGGGAGGACCTATCTCCGCCGGAACTGGCTGAGCTCCTTACTTCCGAACAGTGGGAGGCCATGCAGCTAAACTGCGACCCCGAAGTGCAACTCTGGGTCTTCGAGCGGGCGAAAGAGGTCGCCGATAGCCAGGGGCTTCCGGTCATCTAGTGCGATCAACAACACACCATCAGCTTCTTCCAACCTTCTGACGATGAATAAGGTCTTCAGTTTATCCTACCATCCATACTTTTTTGGCGTCGTGCAACAGAAAAAAAATCTTCATGTGGGCCGATCCTGATGATGGCGCAGAAACGGTACATGCTCAATACCACATACCTCTGTCGGCTCGGGAACCTGACCCCGCTTATCATTCTACAATGCCCTTCTCTTCTGTCTTCGGGATTTGGAGGCCGCGTGAACGTGTGCATGAGCCATTGATTTAGGGGGTGTAAGCCATTCAACAGCTGCGTTATCGATGGGGCGGGGAAGTATAGTTCGTAGACGCGAAGAACAACATCCGTTCGAGGAGCGCCGAAGGAAACAACAACGATAATATAAATGGTACCGGCCTTAAATGACCACGGACGAAGAAGGTTCCCGCAATGCTGAACGAAAGCGACAATCGTGAGCCCGGCCACCACCTATAGGACAACGTACCATACTCGCAACGCAATACGGCCACAGAGGTATCGGATGGACCGAGAGAATTACTTAAAAGGTGGAGATGCCAAGTTCCGACCAGACTTTCTGGATAAACATTTCGCATTTATTTGCAGAGTGTGTTACCCTCTGTGGTAGGAGAACGACCTGACGAGGATACCAAATGTACGAGATGTGACAAAACGGGACCGTGCACAACAGGTACTTTCCCGTACTTTCCTAGACGTTCCCGGCGACGTGGCCGACTTCAAGCTGGGCGGGCGGTGCAAGCAATCTCTGCTCTTTCTTGTCAGCGAAAGCACTTTTGTTTTCGCTTTAGAGCTTTGACTGTCGTCAGCTTTCGCTGCCATTCTATCTTCGCAGTGTGGAATGGTTGGCATTTTCCAGGATAAATTAGGTTTAAACATTTCACATTACGTTGACCGCACGCTATATGTTGACAAAATGTAGCGTATCATTTCAATAGGATGGACGGATTCTGGTGTTTTACGTGTTAAAAGCACGATATGATTATGAGGGACGCCGTAGTGGGGGACTAAGCAATTATTTAACTGCCAGGGGATCTCTAACGTGTCCCCAGTGCACTGGATACTAGAGTGTTCGTCTTTCGCCGCCATCAAAACATGCTTGCTGCAGCCGGGATTTGATCAATCTTCTCAACAGGGGCTACTGCTGCGATAGTAGCCTACTGTATGGCACGTGGCTCAAGGCGCTTCTGCTTACGGGCCCTGTTCAAGCCGTAGTACTACTTACAGCGATTTATGTGACTATTTAACCTCTCTGTAATATATTTTTTGTTCATGGAACACGTCATTTGTCATTTTCATGTTATAGATACTTATATATTTTACACCTTCGACGAATGTTTTTAGGCATCCATACAGCCGTGTTTCATTAAGCCATCTTTATTCGCAGTTCATTTATTATTAACAAATGAATATTATTGCCGGAGGGCCCTCTGGCAGTCATCTCTCCCTTGCACCAATACGGCCCACTAGTCATCATCGTCACTTATCTTAACGCACATTTCCTGTTAGAATTACCAATGCTCTCTGTACGTTATTGGTTCAAGAAAGTAGGCTGCCACAAGGTGGGTTTTAAGCTGAACCCGTTCTATCGCAATACTCAACTTCTGTTAATCTATATTGCCGAGTAGGTTTTACTCGGTATATGCAGATGACGCACAGTTGGGATTAAAGCCATGTAATCTTACAGTCTGTGAGTGACATCTTCAGCTTGGCTTAAACAAAGTGTGTGTAAATGGGCAGAATAAAATGACTTTAGGTAAAATGGTCAAGCAATGTTTCTAGGCGACGATCCACTCTTTGAGAGTAAATTAATTTTAGCTTTTCTAAAACAATGTTGGTATACTAAATCTTATACATGATGCACTGTATAGAGCGCGTGCTTTCCGTCTATTGCGCTCAAGGACCCACGTGAGGCATTAGTGCTCCTTGCAGACCCTTACATTTCTATTTCATTATCTCTTCAGAAGTTATATTTTATGGTCAAAGCACACGTCGCTTGCCAGAGAGAGAGAGAGAGAAACATTTATTTGGACCATCGAAGTCGCTGCTTTTGAAGTCGAGTGGGTGGTGTCCTCATTCCAGGACTACACTAGCCATGGCTGCTCGACGTACTTGCTGGACGAGAAAATCTTGTCCCGCCTGGGTATCGCCGGTCGGCTGTACCTCCCACAGCTCAAATTACGTGCTAGGCGCATTTAAGTGTTGAGGTCTGTCCCCGTGCCCCCTTGAGATGGGAAAGAGTCTAGGAGGTGTGTCACTGTGCCAGGGGCAGATGCCGCGGTATGTATGTGGGTACATTTTGCTGCATCTGTGTAGGTCTGGTAATGTGTTGGTCTAAATAAGTTTGAGAGGCACTGCCACTTCAGTGCTCAGCTTGCCACGCAACATATAGGTACACATATATTTTACGCTTTTAAACTCTGGCTGCTTTGAGGCCATTTTATAACCATGTTACATCTTCGATTTCATGAAGCATTTTTAATTCATTGGTCATGTATTTGGCGCTTTTTCGCCAGAACTGGCCTTCGCGCCATAAAACTCCAATATTCAACCTATCATACAATCTAACGCGCTATGGGAATCATCGTTATGCGAAGCATTTTCCAGGCTACTTGCATGTGGCAATGCTTATCGTTCTATAAAGTGCTACCAGGTTGTTTGCGACCTGTTTAAATGGAGTATGTGTGTGTGACGTGAGTACCGTTAAATTGAATGAACGCGAGAGTATGTGCGTGTAACAATCGCAGCAAGATGACGACATTAATGACGATTGTATAATATCGAACGTCAATTTAATGCATGTAAACGAGTGGTATGAAGGTGCCAGATGGGTAAGAAACACAGAAATATAAATGCTCAGATTCGACACCGCCGGCTAGCAATGGGCGGTCACTTGACGGGGAAGGTGTAGGACATCATGAACCCCATGTCCTTTTTATAGTAATGTGGCCGAGAGGCGTGGTGCACTGCTCGCTTTGGTCGAGCCGTGGTGACTCTTTCCATAGTGGAATTCAGTACAGCCGTATCACACGTGGGCAGTAACTACACCAGGAGAGAGGAGGCCTCGACGTTTCATTATGTGGCCTTGTAAGACGAGAGGGGCCGTAAAAGTCAGGTACGAGCTTAGGGAGGAACGAAGAGCGGTGCGATGCTGTCTGGCGTTCGCAAACAAACTCGTGCAAAAGATGTTTTCTTATCGCTATTTCTACGGATGCAGCCGCCACCCAGTGTTCTAACGGGATCTACTTACGCGTGCCACCTAACTCCAGCGCATGTAATCTTCATGATCATCACCAGCAGCAGCCTGGCTACGCCCACTACAGGGCAAAGGCGTCTCCCAGACCAGCGCATCTAGCAAGCGACAATCAGAGGCGAATGTTGGATACCGGAGCTCCAGTGACCATCATGACTTCACGAACTCGAGAATATCGCTATCGGCCAAGGTCGTCACGCAACTTTTCCCAAAGGGTCAGTACAAATTCTAGTCAGGATAATTATGCTTTCGTCATGCACTCATGACATGTATGCATGGCATTCTTCTCATTAATGTCATATGACACTTATGGAAATGAGGTAAAGGCTTGATGAACACATACGCCATGATAAGCACTCATGACGTTCGTGCTAATCAATGTTATGGCATGTATGTCACGACATGTTATGGACGTCATACATGCATGTCATAACCCGCATATTCAGAATACAACTAGTTAATTAAAAATATGTTAGGTAATTTAATCCTATATTTTAATCTATCGTAATTTATGAAATTGATATCGATAAGCATTTCATGCCATCCACGTAACGAACTTGTCGCTCTTATCAGCTCCATTTTAGCAAGTAATGTATCATGATATAGTTGACACGAACGAAACGACATGGCACGCATCACATGAAAGACATGCATGTCATCATGTGATTCTCATGGCTGACGTAAATTACCTGAGTTGAGGGTATAGTGATTGTTTCTTTTAGTATAGGTATCAGTAGATGCGTGACGCGAAATACTTTCCAAAAATGTAACCTCATGATGTACATGTCATATGAAATTCATGCTAATGGGGTCATGGTAGGCATGGCATTCATAAAATGACATTTCAAGGTTAATTTATTTTCCATATTAGAGTAGAGGTGGAGGAGCCGCAGATAGAAGCGGCACCGGGGCAGCTTCACGAGTCCACAAACCATATATCTGTCATAGAATACATCTACGCCTTATCATTTATGTCAGATTTTGCATCCGTCTCATGTAATTCATATCAAGACATGTATATATATATCGAGTTAAACGACTACGACCGCGTCGTGGGATTCATACCATTTATGTATTGATATACGTGCAATTACGAGCATGTGGTGTCAATGGTGTCATACATGCCCTGTCATTCTTGTCCAGACATCATGTGATGCATGAAACACATTCATATCCTGACTTACACCAAGGTAAGGAAACTATCACGATGACATCATGCCATTCGTACTGTTTGCGTTACGACATGCATCCCATGACAAGCATGTGATGTCATAGATGAATGACATAGATGCGCATGCATGTCATGTCATTCATGTCATGACGCACATGAAATGTCATGCAATATATGTCAATCTTGGGATACTTGTAAATCTGTTTTACGAATGTCATTCATGTCATGACCTTCATGCCACGTCATCCATGCCAGGTCTATCATGCATGTTCATCATTTAAATTGGGGCGAAGAAACGGTGACGGTGGCACCACGCAAATCAAAGCTTTTATGCCATGCCATACATGTTATGAGAAATAGGTATAGCATTGGTGTTATTACATGTCATTCATGTTTTGTATGAATATATGTCATGGTCCCATGCCTAGTTTGATGTAAACAACACGTAACGAAACAGCGTATTTCCGCCATATTCATTACATCAACCTATGGTACGCTGTTTTTGTAACAGAAATATCAAACCGTGGGTGAGTACGCTGTACAGAAAGTGTTAGGCTGAATGTAGAAGAAAGCAATTTGAAAGCACCAGCATTGGCAACTACGTGACAAGTCTTAAAACATGACCAAGCATAGTTGGGATGATCGTGCTCGTGGTTTAAGTCTGAACGAGTTTATACATCTATAAACATATACGTGTTTGCTTAGAAGTGTCGGGGAACATCAGCGGGGCAAATTACCAAATATCATATGCAAAGCAGCTTTATTTACCTTAACATTGATGGTACACTATCGACATGCAGCCTATTAGACCACACATATATGACGGAATAATGACTACTAACTAAAACTGCACGCACCTGTGAATCATGTCCATCAGTGTGGAGCTTGTAATAGGTTAGTAATAGAAATTCTAATTTCGCCTACCCTTACCGCATAATTTTCACCGCGTCCTTCTGCTTGCAGGCGTGGCAGGTGACTGTACCCTATGGGTACTCCAGTCCTCAGTAGAAAATCCTCCCAGGCACTGCAAATTTGCACAGTTGGCTTTGTGCACACCGCGAGCCTACAATCCCTACGAAGCGGAGAAGAAATAGACTTACGGCGGGAAACAACGCGAACTTCACTTCGCGGCTATGGTGAAGTGCCTAACGAGGCGTTGGACGCCCCCATCAGAGAAGCGGAAGTGAGGGCGGAGATCGTAAGACTTAAAACGAAGTCGGCTGCGGGCCCAGACGGGGTAACGAAAAAATGCCCAGCAACATAGACGCCGAATACAATGTCGAATATGTCGGATGCAACTACGAAAGACGTAAGTGATGTCGTCAGCGCATACCTCATAGTTCTCATTTATGGCCACCAAGGAATCGCACTTGTTGACATTGGCTCCCGTTTTTTCAATCATATGCCTACTGCTCGCCCGCAAACTAAGGACAGTGAAGACGCCCGGCACAGGGCCAACATAAGAACCATCGAAGGTAAATTTATGACACCTGTCACGAAACGCACGGTCTCACTCTTAATTGCCGGTTCAACCTTCCTCGCCACGCTCGTCATTCTTACTGAGTCTTGTAAAGAATTTGTATTGGGCATGGATTTCCTACGTTAGTATGGCATCGTGCCTAACAACCGTGACAGAAGCGTCACGTTTGCCAAGAGCTCAGATAATGTCACTCATGAGAAACAACAACCTCGCTTACGTGTTGTTGCGGACGACGTCATACTTTTGTCCCGGAGTTGCTCTCTCGGGCCGTTGCACTCTCACAGCCTGCTGAATAGTACTGGAGTGGCTGAATACAGCAACGCGCTAGCACTGAATTCCGGCGTCTCCATTGCCAGAGCACTTATAAACGTAATGTACGAAAGCGTCAAACTGTTGCTGACGAATGTTAGTAAGGAATGTCGACACATCATTTGAGGCGCCACTTTCGCTCATTTCTAGGAAGTAACACAAATACAAGACTGCCACTTAGCGCAGGAGGCGGCCTCAACCATCCACACATCTGCGCCTATCGCAGACGCTATTCCAATGTTAACGACCATTGAGCGAGACCGCTGTCTTGTACTCATCAAACTGTGCCAGCGCTCTTTGCCATCTGCGTGAAAAGTTGGTCAAACGCCACTTACTAAACACCGCATCATTACTGATGTTGACGCCAGACCCACTCGACAAAACCCTTATCGAGTGGCCCCAAACGAACGCGAAGCACTACGACAACGAGTGAGAACCATGATGGAAGAAGGCGTTATTCGACCATTTATTAGACGTTGGGCATCACCTGTGGATTTAGTGAAAATGTAGGACGGTAGCCTGCGCTTCTACGTCGACTATCGGAAACTCAATCAGGTGACAAATAAGGACGTTTATTGATGATTCCACGAATTGATGATTCCTTGCGTAGATTGCAAAACGCGTGCTACTTTTCGTCAATAAACTTCAAAAGTGGTTATTCGCAGATCGAAGTGGATGAGAGAGACCGTGAGAAAACCGACTTTGTGACGCCCGACTGACTTTAAGAATTTCAGATACTTCCCTTTGGTTTGTGCTCGGCACACTAATCTCTGAACCCAGATGGCAAACGTGCCTTGTGTGCCTGGATTACATGATTGTCTTTTCCGCAACGTTCGACGAACAGTTACGAAGGCTGAAAAGTGTTTTTGAGGCAAGATGCTCTGCTGCTCTCACTTTGAAGCTTGAGAAGTGCCATTTCTGTTATAACGAGCTCCAGTTCCTAGGTCACGTCGACAGTAGCCAAGGGGTCCGACCTGATCCGGATAAAATTGCTACCGTCGCTAGTTTTCCATTTAACATTATTACCTAACATTTATTACCTGAGTATTTGTGAAGCTACCCGCGCAGAGGTAGGGAAGTGTGTTGAGAAATGACTGATAACAGCGTATGTAGTGACTTCGGTCACGTGTGGTCTTTTCTTCCGATAAAATGTGAACAAAGTCCTCCAATTTTTTTAACTACATGTGACAATGCGTCCTGACACCAGTAATGGAAATTATTTTGGCTGAAGACGTCATCATCAGTGGACTGTGTATATTACCAACGTTAAAACCTTGGGCAGGGTGACGTGACAGTTGGGAAAGCGAACCGTTCCATGATGGCCCTACTTCGCGATGGTAGGGAGCGCAGATGCGCGCCAAAAACTGATTACATGCCGAGAAGAAAGCAGGGCCGCTCGCTCCATTTGATGAAGTTTGCGGAAAGATTCATAGTATATTTGCTGCGTGGAGGCGTTTGAACATGTCAAATATCATTTGAACATGTCAACATTAAACAGGTTGCTTGTTTCAGGTAGCCAACAAGATTCTTGAGCCACTGAGTGGCGTATGCCAATTTGCAGCAGCCTAGGACTTGAGTGTTTACCTAGCAGCAAAGAGCATGCTTCATGCCCGACTTTTGGTTTGTTGAACCAGGCACTAGAAAATTCACTGTGTTTAGAGCCCTGGTCTTGAGCTTTTCTGTTTTTGAAACATTGTTTGTGTGTCATTCTGGAAATCTGAAACGCAGTGCAATCGCAAGCGGTTGCAAATAAATTTTATGCTCTTTTACACTGAATGTGTTTCACAAATAGAAGGAGGGCAAAAACTAGTACCTCACATTTGTCGACGTGTGATCTTTGCACAAAATGAAACATTATTGCGTGTTGATTCTATATATGTAGTTTTCTGGTTGAACTGCCCACACTTTCTAGTAAATCATAAAGGAAAGAGTTGGCACGATCTTACTATAGTTTTCTGGCCGGCTAGCTGGCTGCTTGAACATCAAGACATGCTACCGCAGCTGTCTAACCAGTCACAAGCAGTAAGAGCGTGCATGAGAAAACTGACACATGTGCAACAAGAAAAACAAGAGATCATAATAGTAAATGATACACCGTAGCATATTGACACTTCCTCTTTTTTTTGCAGAGGAACTATAGCACTAGCGCTTGACTCGGAAGTTATCCAGGGTTTTTATACTGCAAAACATCCTCAAGTGCCTGATTTTAGGTGTATCAGCTTGACTGCTTTGTTCAAGCTAAGAAAAGCAGTTTTTTTTCCCTGTTTATTTTTGTCTACAGTATCACCACTGAACGTCATAAATATTTTCGCTCAGAGACCTTAATTTGGCCTATATGTTAGCCATGTCGCATATACTGCCACAAGAGCATTCTGCCAGATGTGACGTAATATTGAAGAAGTGATGACCCACCGGGCCTAGAAGGTCACAATGTGGGATTGCCTACACAGCCAAAAAAACAGCCTTGACTGATAGTCAAGAGAAATTTCCTAACCCGAAGCAACACTTGCGTTTTCTTGCGTTACCTACGCCAGACAGGGCACCTCTCCTGAGCTCCCAAGTAAAACAGGAACTAGAGTTTCGGTAAACGAAAATGATGGATTAGCAATTTCAAAGTAGTTTCTTCCCACTAAATATTAGCAGAATTGGGATTTCACGCACATAAAGTCCCAGCGTTAGAATTGCAACTGTAAGTAAATTACAGTATGTAAATTATATTTGCATCATCTGGCATCTTCAGATTTCTTGGTAGATACTGACAGTATTTACAACAACAAAACGAAAAAGCCAGCAGCTGAGGAACCTGACACTTTGTCAACTGTTGCTGACATCCGCCGTGATGAGTGCAGTGCGGGTGGACCTTAGCGCTGCGGTAAATTCTGTAAATCACTTAAACTTTAGTCATTTATCGCAAACAAAAATTCGCAATATCGCAAACGAAACAGAGGGAGGCTTTGCATGCATTCAGCTGATTACATCGATGACATTTGTTAAACAACAGATAGTAAGCCAAATGCAGTTATTATCACTTTTCCGGCGCCAAAATACCACTATATAGAGCACACAATTTTCTCCCTAGAACACTGATCGCATGGAGTGAACCAGAACCTAAGCGGAGCATTTTCTTCACCTCGGCACGTATGTGTTCCACCACTTGTACTTCGCCTAAACGTATGGAGTTCAAACCGCCAAGCGCTGACATTAGTAGTGCAATAAAATTCAAAACATAAACATTTCAGCATATTAGCAGCCGCACAATGCACGTATGCGCTGCCATCTGCGACTGAAGGTTTATATAGAGCAAAATATACGCAACCGATTTGTTATTGCATGCAGCTTTCTGTTGAAGGTGCTGGCTTTGGGTACTCGATCTTCATCATGCGAAAACTTTGCTTGTTAGAGCAAGCATTTTTGCTAGACGCAAAACTCCATACAAGGGCTAACATATAGAGTTTATTTCCTGTGAAAGACGGCGATGCCCACATTCTTACCTGAAGCGACATTAGCGAGGCGAATACATAATTTACTCTAGCTACCTGTTCTACCGAATCGGCCGCAGCTTGCTGCCTTTTCCGTAGAGGAGGAGAACATTTCTCAAAACCTTAATATTGCATCCACATAACATTACGTAGAGATCGACCCATCTGTACGTTACCACGCCTCATTCCTGGAAGCGCAGGTGACCGAGTACGAACGCCAAGCTATTTCTGGGAACTGCAACGCGATTTTTCATCGTGCCGAGTTGCCGTTTCCCGTTTCTTGCAAGTGTACGAAATGAAGAGTACTTCATTTATAGTTGCTACATGGCCAAAAGCAAACTACATAAGCAGTTATAAGCGTTCCTGAAATGCTTGGATTTACTTAAAAGAACCCTGTTGCGAGTGCAAGGACTCGGCAGCGCTAGGCCTACCGCCTTCGCTGAACCAGAACTAAGATCTGCTGCCGATCGGCTTCGGCGGCTGCAAAGGTTGATTACGTAGTTGGAGCATTACACAGACGGAACGACGTTTTAACACATTGTGAGCATGAAGAAGTGTAAACAAAAGCGCATGCGTCAGCGTAAATTGCTCTGTTGATGCTAAAGACCTATCTTGTCGCTCCTCGACTTACGTTACAACGACAGTCGGCAGCTTTCCGGCGTCCTCGGCAAGAAAGCTTGCACACTACAACGACTCGCGATCGTCGATAGCTTGTTGTAGGCCTACTAAGATGAAATTATGTTCAGTTAACATGGTCTGTGGAATAGTTTGTTTGTAAACTCATTCAAGAGAAAGTTTACAATGAGGAATGCAGCTAATTCAGCGATCGTACATTTGGGCTGCAGCACGTCCATTGAGGTTAAAAGTTGGAGGATTCGAGTCGCACTTGTATTGGAAAGACCCGCAGAGAAAGCTGTGAAAGACATTCAGGAAACGTATCGGTGTTGGAAAGACGCCCATAGAAGAACCTGAGTGGCATTCCAGATTCGTATTGTTGTTGTAAAAGTGCCCACAGACAGCCCTGATTGGCATTCAAGAATAGTGTCCTTGTTAGAGGGGTGTCATTCGGGGAACCTTGATGGGTATTCAAGATTTCTATTGGTATTGAAAGCGTGCCCGCAGGATTTGTTCAATGGTCTTCAGGAAAGATCGAGGTTGAACAATATGCACTTGAAGAATTTCTCGAGTGGTACCAGAAGCCGCTCGGTGGGGTCAGCAACTCCCGCATCTACAATTGCACCACAAAAGAACGCAGAGAAGCGCCAAGGCATGCCAGCAGCAGGGAGCTAAATGACCTTTATGATGCGTCTCCCTCCAATGCGGACTAGCTGTAGAACGCAAAGCGCATACAAAGCTAACAGCACTCGGCGCGCTTTGTTCACGTCGCAGACCACTTTAAAGAAATGGTCGCCCGCGCGGCGTACACAGCAGCCGCCGGTAGTGGCGAGCAATGTCGTTGTTTGACCTAGTCTGAGCTTGAAGGTGAAATTTACGGAACAAGGCCTTTTCTGGGTTTGTACCTGGAATAGTAGAGCAGTCGCACTAAGAATAATATATTTGGTCGTTTCTTTACGTACTGCTCTAATGGCGCCATTGTGATTACGCAGTTGGCAAACTGCTCTTAGGCGACTGGCTTACTGGTGCCGACGTGACCTTTTCGAGCGTATTTTACCACCGACGTACTTACGCTGGAAACATCAGGTTAACTTTACAGCACAGATATTTTCCTCATATGAGCAAGGAACAACAAAAAAGAAATAACATTCCAACACGCCCGGTTACCTTTTTTTCCTCCGGATAATCTCTTTCGGAGCTTATGAATATTTACTCTGCAATAGAGCCTCGCCATTTAAGTTTACAGGTACAGGAAACAATATATGTGTACCAAAAAGCGAACAAACTAAAAAGAGCGAGACTCAAAAAGTTCTGCGCTCAGCAAGCAACATGCGGACCAATATAAAAAAGTGCGTTTCTGCTTCGTAGCTTATGCTGCGCTGCCACAGAATGTTGTTGCTGAGCATAGAGAAAGCAGCTTTCTCTAATATCGGCAACAACAACCAAGAACATTAGAACACATTAGGCGCTTGTTCTGCATGATGCTTATTTGGTACGCATGATTTCGGGTGAAATTTAGTAACCGCGTAGAAAAAAAATCGAAGAGTATTGACGCTCATAATGTACTAGACAAGCTTCACAGCTTTTTTTTCTGCTTCGGAATTGTCATCAAAGGGGAAACAAACCACGTCTATGAAACGATTCAGAACACGAACTGAATGAACCATTGAAGACAGACTGCCTAGCAGCCGCAAACAGCTAATTCTTAAATATTTTACACGAAAACAACTACAAAGAAAGTAAAACAAGGCCGAAATTCCGCAAAGAGCGATTGGCATGATGATAAATGGCATGATCGCAGTAAGGCTATTAGCATTCGAGAGATGTATCTGTGCAACATATTTCGGAAGTCAAGTTTATTTACCATAAGCAATGGTAATTTTTGGTTTCGGCTGCTTCGGCTAAATGTCAGATACTCCATTATCGTTCCACTTTACTCCATCACTTGCTAAGGTCTCCTATCAGCACCGTCGCATGACGACGACAGTAAGACACCGAAGCGCGTAATACTATGAATCAATAACGATAAGAAGGAATAACCTGGCAGGAATGACAAAGGTGCTATGATGATCACGGCACCAAAATGGCATAAGGACCACAATGTGACGTTGAGGATATCCGGATAATGAGAAAACGACATGTATGTACGACGACAACCTGGTAACGGCACGAGTAATCTGGCTGCGTTAGTTGTTGTTCGGATAACGTGCTCAACCTGCTCGTTGAAGAGCAATTTGATGTATCGACGAGTCACCTTATGGAGATAGATCAGCTTCTAAAGGCAATCTACCAACGCAGAAGAATTGAACCACGTCACGGTATTTCGAATGCATGAGGCTTTCAAAGCATGTAATTTGTATATCAACAATTATTATGACTGGATGGCATTGGAAGAGGAGTAGCTGTGGCAGACTATGAAATGCCCAACTTTATATTTTTGATGGTGTCACGTTTAGGCAGGGATGACGAAGCGTATGCGACGAAGTGTAAGCCTAAACACGAACCTTTATCGTGACAGCATCTCGAACAAGCATAAACACGAAGCTTTGTCGTGATAGCATCGTAGCGGATAACCGCGTGACAGAGCAAACAGTACACATTTGTTTCGCAGTGGCTCTTCTTAAATTCGTTATCCGTGGTCTTTGTTAAAATAAGCTCTGATTGACGTGTGTTACAGTTTCACGATTTCGGACTGTTGTAATCGAGCGCCACCCGCGGGGTTAACGGGCTGCGCTCGACTAACCATCCGTTCCCTCAGCCTTAATGTATCCCTGGAGCTTGTATCATCCACACTACCGGTAGCAGCAATGGAATTTCCTAATGCTATTTTCACATATCTCGAATTCTTGGTCAGCTTTGCAATTTTCATATCTATATGGGTCACTTGCTATGACGTCAACCTGCCAAATGGCAGAAGGATCACAGTGAGGAAAATAATTAGGGCTGCAAATCAATAACAGAACCTAGCTGGCTAACCTTCGACTTCCACAGTTTCTTTGGTTTTCATGGACGTTACACTGTCAAACAGACCATTTTTCCAATGGTTATCATCCAGTACACGCCGGAACTAAGTAAAACACTTATTACAGGTGGCTGTACACAGTCGAGGTGAAAATTTTCCGCTATGTCATATTTTGTATCACACAAGAACTGCCAGAAGATCAGTTAGCGGAGGTTTGTGACTGTGCACACTTCAGGAAGCCCCAGAGCCTCACAGGTGACCGCGATGTAACTGTTTTGGTCTCGCAGAGTCAAAGGTACGCAACGAGTGCGCATGACTTGGCAGGTTTATGAGTGCCCGAGCGTAACAGGAGATAGACCCACGTTACCAATAACCGGCCATTTGAAGCCCTTCGCCAGGGTGGTTAATATAAAATAACCCTAGCTGCCGCTCTCAAATAGAATGCGCACAAAACGCCTTCTTTAACCGCATTCAATCCACAGCGGTCCTATCTGGAGTAACCCCGCATTCTTTCTGCTTAGGGCGCTTGGGATGGATTTTAGCGTAAAGAGACTGCTACATGCGATGCTAGTCGTGGTACTTATTCATCACCTGTCGTCACACTTGCATTGGTTCGTGAAGCAACCACAAATAACTCGCAGAGGACCGTCAATTGGTGACGATCACACTTCTTGCACACGATGCGGCGTGACCCTCGGCTTAGACTTGTGACGTGATTGTTCCTGCCGCAAAGGTAGAAACATTCAGCACTGCACAATCGATCCCTTCTCTAAGCCACTGAATATTGGAAATTGTATTTTTCTATGGTATCATGCTAACTCTTGCAAACGGACATCGTTCTTCCGTAAGTACAACGCAATTGGTAGCGAGCGGAGAACCGGTACCCAGCTGTTGTTCCGATTGTGCTGAGAGAGCGAGGACATCATCTTCGGTTACGAAAAGTGAGTATGTGAACGTCCGCGCCCTAGCCTGCTCTCTTCTCATATCTGAATATGGACGCGCAGAAAACTCAGCATTTCTCTGGACTGCTGAGCTCTCTCTTTATTACTTGTGTCACATGAACTATCCTGCAACGCCTTCTTAGACATATAGAGTGTCGCGAAGTCATCTGGCAGGCACTTTACTAAAACATTGTTGAGGAATGCGTTGTATTGATCAGGTGGTACGCCCGAAACCATCAATGTGGAAACCTGAAGTTCAAACTTGTCCCAGACCAGTCAGTTTTTCGACTTGTTACTTGTTAAAAGGTACTAAAAGTTCTCCATGAGCAAAATGTTGGTGTTGTGATAGATTGTGGCACTCAAATGATTCCGAAAGGACTGCCAACAGCTAAGTGCGCTTGGAAACTTAATATTCCCAGTTTCGGCAGGAACACTGCGCGATGACAAGGAGAGCTCTAGTAATTGGGAGTTCGTTATGTTGGTAGTCGAAGTGAAGAGTTCCTGACCATACTTTCTGATGAAGTGTAGTCACTACCGGTGTCAAATTTCTGTAGAGTTGCCTCCGGACTTGAGGTAAATGTCTCTTTTGTTTTTTTCGCAAGCAGGCGAAGAAAACACCGCGCTAGTTAGATAGCATAGGACATATTTCCGTCATATTTCGTAAGCGTCGTCGTCAGTGCCTTCGAAGGTTTCCTTGTCGAGGTGGACGAGCTCCACGTTCTCTTCAGTGAGGCAGGTAACGTGAGAGTTCAATTAGGAGACACCAGGAACGAAGGCCTGCCGCTTTTGGTCGGAAGTTTAATTGTTTTTATGGCATTGGCATTGGCAACATCATGGTTATTGCGCAGCCGCTCTACAAATGCAATCGAAGTTAGAAGAGTTGGAAATTCTATGGTGGGTTGTTTTGGCACCAAACAAATGAGTTATAATGACGTGAGCCCTTGACCAACCACTCTGTGTTTTTTATTCTTGTTCTTGTAGTTGCCTCAAAACATCATAATGCTCGTGCAGATCCTCTTCGTTCCCTTCTTAGTTCCCATCACGGCCTGTCGGCAATAATGTTCAACATCGACAACCCCCTGAAGAAGCTGGCGTAACGGCTATGACACGACCATGAGGGCATGACAATTACAATACCACAACATATGCTTCATAACGACTGCCAGACGACGATTCGCTGAAGATGGTGGGATGACGGCGGTGGTATATTTACGATTGAACAACACTACAATCGCATAGTATGAAGAAGGAATGGTGTCGATGGCTGGACAAAGGCGGCATGACACTCGCGGCATGATGGCACTAGGATGACGTCAATGAAGTGATGACGTTGGTAACCGCGTGGCATGAAAACAACATCACGGCATTGGTAAGACGACCACAATGTGATGACGATGGCTTGACTGGAACATTATGGCAATGAATGCATGATGATGATAACATGACCACTATTTAATGACTGATATGACATGGCAACGTCGCGAGGACAATGGGATGACGACAAATGTGTGACGACGTTTGTACCACGAAGACTCGATAATTACGATGGGTGACGACGATAGCTTGACGACGACGCTATCACGTGATTTGAAAGACGAAGCTTGAGTGACAGTCATGCTACAGCGACAACGACTGCTACCGACGGAATCAGAACCGTTGCTTTATTGTGTCGGTCTGACGACTATGGAATGGTGACGATGGTAATAAAAGGGTTGCATTATGAGGATTAAGTTACGACAGCCCATTTACAATAAAATGTCGAAGAAAGAATAACGTAGACGGAACTACAAAGGACTACGACGATGATTTTGTAACAATGTAATTACGTTAATGAAGGGATCACTATAGTACAATGACAGCGTTACGCTAACATTACGACGAAACTTTATGACGACGGCTGTTTGAAGGCGACGGCGTGACGAAGACGCTATGAATAGTTAGATGACTCAGTTGTAGTGACGATGATGGAACGACGGTGATAGCAACGCAACGAATATAAGTGCATTGACAAATAACAACGACTACAATATTATTACTGAGATAATCGTATGAGAATGGTATGACAATAAATTTCCTGAGGTTGAGTGCATGACGACAATGTGTTGGAACGACTGTAGAGGCAAGGCTATATGACGAAGCTTAAACGACTGCGATGGCCTCGACATGAAGGAATAACAAACACGAGAGGCGACTGTATAATGGCTACCAAATGGTGGGCATGGAATAACAACGATATGAATACAATGCGATGAAGATGAGTGCATGACTGCAGTGGCGTACCAACTACGTCATGACGAGGGTCGGATGAGCAAATTGGAGTGACCATATTACAGCGACCGTGGCGGCATCAAGAAGGAGGTTAGATAATGAACACATGACAGCGGCCCTATTACGATGAACCAATGATGGTAACCGTATAATGGTACGAAGACAATTTTGATTGCGATGAGGTGATTAAGACGACAACAGGGTGAGAGCGACTGTGTCACGATGGCTCTATAATAGCGATGGCTGGGTGATGACGAGAGTCATGTGATGAAGAACGGCAAAAGAAGTTGGAGAAATTGGGACAGCATCACGAGGGTATTGTGACAACACATTTAGATGACTTCAAGTGGACAATAGCGCGATGACGATGGCATGCCAACAGTTGTGTATTAAAGCTGGAATGATGACAATGGAGCGACGACGACTCGAATACGATGAAGAGCACATACTTAGTGGCTCAAGCTATTGGACGTCTTGGGCAAATTCGTCGGGATAAAACGCATGACGACGATGGTATGATGAGAGTCAAATCACGAAGGCGGAATGACGCCCATGCAATGCCGACTACGAGCACATATATTGTGGCACAAGCTATAAGCGTGGGCTAGATAGATAGATAGATAGATAGATAGATAGATAGATAGATAGATAGATAGATAGATAGATAGATAGATAGATAGATAGATAGATAGATAGATAGATAGATAGATAGATAGATAGACACAGAACAGCTTAAATAGCAAACAATGTTAATCACAATACGAAACAGATATACTAAACACAACACGGACATGGCACCGCGAGAATTCTATCTTGCTTTCATCCGCCGTGGTGGTATAGCAGCTTTCACGTTGTGCCGCTAAGCCCGTGAATGCGGAACTAAATCATAACGGGGGTGGCAACATTTCAATGCAAGTGAAATGCACAAGCGCACTTGTACCATGCGTTGGTCGCTCGTTAAAAATACCAGTAGGAAAAATTTATCACGGGCTCCTTCCGCCTCATCACCCCCCCCTACCCTGCTTTAGCGCGCCTCTAAAGGGTGCTGTACTTTCGGTGCTTAAAATTTAGGATATTTTTTTCCCTCGCATCGGAGACGATGAAGGATTGTATTTGTATATAGACACTTAGCTCGTGGTGATTCTGATCACTATAGCTGACCGTTGAGACTAACTTGCAAGGGAGAAAAAAAACCTCAGCCTCAACACATGAAACATTAGTTGATTTAGTTTGGTTGACCAAAATAATATTGGCGATTTTTTTTCTGCTGTTTTGAGGTGTGGTGTCCCGACCATCGCTTCCTGAGCCGGTGAATTCAAAGACCGCAAAAGTGCATGTAGCGCGAGATTAGAGAACACGATAGCGCGCTGGACCTGAGCTGTCGCGCTTTTTTCCGCTCCCGGGATCCTGCAGCACCATGGCTGGACGTCCTAAATGAATCTTGGCACAGCGGCTCCCTCTTCTCGCTGCCTTCCCACAGGCTTGGTGATCCGAACGTGATGAGCCACGCCGTGCCAGCGTCAGCGCCACAATTGGTGACACCGGACGACAGAGCCCAGGCATAGCAGCGTCAACGGAACGAACGTACCAAGGCGAGAGTGACATGGTTTCACACGGTCTGGCAGACATCCTACGGCCGCAGTCATTCGTTGGCAGTCTTGCTGCTTTTTTCACCATCGCTGCTACGTGACATCTGGAGGAGGTGCTAATGCGGTCATGTACCGAACGCCCCCGCAAAGCCGCGATCCGAAACGGGAGGAGAACACGCACTTCGACAAGAAGCAGCGAGCTAGCCCTAGGCAGCAAGGACTACTACCGGAATACGGACCTCTTCCGCAGGAAACCAGAGGAATCAAGCTCTAGTCAACAACCCTTATCGCTTCCCCAGCTTCCCCCATTCTACTGCAACAATCTCGGAGGCGACCAACCTTCGAAGGGGCAGCGTCCGACTGGAGCAACGAATGACCAATCGCGACTTTCAACAAATGGGACTCCACCGACAAGCTGCGTCATGTGTACTTCGCCTTAGAACACGCCACCAGAACGTGATTTCAGAACCGGGAGTCGACCCTGACAACGTGAGACCATTTCCGTAGCGGCTTCTTGCGGTCGTTTACGAGCATCGTGCGCAAAACAGCGATCGAAGCTATGCCAGAAGCCCGAGCACAATTACCAAACCAGAACATAGCGATCTTCACCGAGGAGATGACGCGCCTGTTCCGCCACGCCGACTCGGATATGCCTGAGGAGAAGAAAATTCGGTTCCTCATGCGTGCAAGAGCTCTTCGCCGGATCGATATGCAAACCGCCCAGAACTGTTGCTGAATTTGTTTCTGAAGAAAAAATCATTGAGAAGACGCTTGATAGGTGGACAAGGCAATATAACCACCGAAAGTACACCGATGTTCATGCACTCGGCAGCGACGACGTGTGCGAGAGACCATCAAAGTGGTCGTTCGCGAAGACCTGCAGAAGCTCTTCCCAACGTCGCAGCCTCAAGTGGCCTCAATCGCCGACATCATCAAATGTGAGTTTAATCGATGACTTGGGGTTAATGAAGTGTAACCGTCATCGCCACAGCCCTAGCCAGAAGCGATGACATACGCCGCCTTTACCCGCCGCCAGATTCGCCCTCTGCGCTCGCACCAAGGCCGCATGACGGTGCGATTCCGTCGCCAGAAGCCACCAGCGCCGTCGCTGCCCCCTCGCACACCTATCGGCCAGCGAAACGCCGCGAGGACGACAAACATTTCGCGTGCCCTCGACCAACGCCCGCTCTTCCACCAATGTGGGGAAACCGGTCTTGTGTACCGCCGGTGCCCACACCGCGATTTCAGACTACGACGGGTCGCCGTCGACGCGCCGCATCAACAACTACGTGAGCGGCCACGCGACATCACCGGAATACTAAATGGGTAGTTTTCATTTTTTGTGTGCGCGCATGTGTTTTGTGTACATTTGGTTTTGCAGGATAATCAGAGCATCCTTTCGCGCCACGTGCTTCAACACGTGCAACTGGGTGGGACGTTAAGTCTTTATAGCCTTTAAATATTAGTTTGGAAGTTGCGAGAATAATAGGCATTGGTGGTTTTACTGTGTGTGCTTTGGTATCGGGAATATTGCTTTGGTAGGAAAGTGAGAGCGTGGCCGCGCGGTTGAACACGTTCGAAAATGTGCCAGAACTTAGGTCTGTGCGGCATTCATTTCTTTCAAAACATTGGAGAGGTTTACTTTGCGACGTTTCGAAGATTTAGATCCTGCGGGTATCGGTTTTTGATAGAAAGCGCGTGCTCTCTAATAATATAGTATTATTGTATTATAGAATTTCCATTAGAAAAACCTGTGCTATACGTGGGCAAAAAAGCCGGTAAAGCGTGCACTGTTCGGGGGATCCCTCAAGGCATATGAGGAGACTGTTGATAATGGAGAGGGAAACGAGATAACTGGCCGACACTGTGATGTCGATGCTAAGATGATGAAAATGGAGGCTTTCCACGAAGAGCTTGCCCAACAGGTTGAAGAGCTGAAAAATGAACTAAATATGGAGCGTGATCCGCGGAAGGTAGTGAAAAAAGATTTCAAGGAGCCGAGGAAAAGCTGAGCAGGGCCGCCATTTTGGACGAGAATGGTCGTGACAATGGAACGCAGTCCCCCGACGTTACAGGAGAGGGAGTGTCAGAATAGCACGTGGAATGCGTGCAACGTGGGGAGGAGGTAGCTGGAAAGAGTGGCACCTACCTTTAGGCCGCAACACACAAAAAGCAGGAGCGCCAGGGTCAGTGCAACTTGTCGAGACCGAATAATGTGGAAAATAACAATGAGAAGCAGGGAGAGGTAAGAGAGTGAAATGGTGACTATCGTCGGTGACTCAAACCTGACTACATGTTCAGAAGCCATTTTGAGAGGGTGAAATGCGATAAAAGAATGGCGGTAGGGACATTTCCAGGGCGAACATTCGGTGCTGTCATGGAGCGATCAAAAGCAAAGCTCACGTAAAATGCCCAGACGCGCAACCTACTCATATTAGCAGGTGGGCTAAATGACGTCATAAACAGGAAGGGGACTGTAGTAGCCAACCGCTTGGCGATGGGGGTAGACGAGTTGTGCGCGCTATCCCTCAGCTACAGATCGTGGTACGTATGTTGCAGGAGGTGCCTTTATGTGAGAGTCACGTACAAAGAGCCGTAGTGCCTGCTTATGAGGCGATATTGAAAATGAACTGAGAGAAAGGTCTCGAGGATGTCGAAGTAAACAGGCAGGTGAAAACGTGTGGTGGTTTTGAACGAGACCAGATCCAATTCAATTACAGGCTGGCACGAGAAGTGGGCTGTCGACTTGGTGGTCGCGCTGTTGCTTTTTTAGGGGGCCCACGGGCGCTCATGAGGCCCTACTAGGTAGTATTGAAGGTTCCCTAAGGGAACCTCATAATATCCTAGTGTACGTTGTATTTGAATAGGGTGTACTTGAAGAAAAAAGACCGTTACATAGAACCAGATGAAAAAGGAGCCGGTCATGGCAAATGTCGTCTGGAACAAAGCAGAAGAGAATATGCCTAAGCGCACAGCCATAGAGCTAGACGAAGTTTCCGTTAGGCTCAATAATGAACTAGGACGAAAAAGTAAGGAAGCTCTGTTCAAAGCAGTGGAAAAAACTTGAAATGATAGAGGAATACCAAACAGTTGGCGACTAAGCAGAATGAAATTAATTTATAAAGGTTAGGGGGAGAAAGAATAGTACATCCTGTTGGCAATTACATCAGTAATATACAGGCCAGCAATGCAGGCAGTCAAATTAAAGCTGCAAGCATGGGTAGAGAATAATGTCATTTTTGGAGAACTTCAGGATGGCTTCAGAATAGGTAGGCATCTGGATAAAACCTTATTTGTTCTTACTCACTGTATTGAAATATAAAGAGTACAAAGCAGACCGTTATATGTGGCCTTTTTAGACACAACAGGAGCGTATGACAACGTAGACCGCAACATCTTGTCGGATATTTTAAAAGGAGAAGGTTTAGGTGACGATTGTCTTCGGCTTTTGAGAGGGACTTGCCCAGAAAATACCCTTTGCGTTGAATGGGAAGGAGGGAGGAGAAAGTTGATATCAAAAAGGGGCTGAGGCAGGGGTGCCCTTTATCCCGCTGCTGATTATGATGCAGATGGTGAGGATAGAGAGGGTGCTAAAAGGAAGTAATATCGGGTTGAATCTCTCATACAAACAAGCGGGTACAGTAGTAGGGAAGCAACTGCCAGGTTTATTTTATGTGGATGACATTGTGTTGCTAGCTAACAAGCAAAGTGGTTTGTGACGTCTGGCTAATATCTACGGACAGGAATTTAGTGTTACAAAATCAGGTGTTATGGTATTCAATGAAAACAGTGAACACACAGTGGAGATACAGGTCCAAGAAATACCTCGGGTAACAGAATATGAATACCTTGGTATATGGACAAACGAAGGGAATAGATATATATAGAAAAAGATGGCAGTGGTGAGCGTGGAATGAGAGGATATAACGAGAGAAGAGTATGAGGACGCAGAAGGTTTGCGCGTTGTGAAGAGAGGAAGATGTGCCAATGAGCAGACCCAATCGCGCAGAGCCAAGAATGGGGCAGCGTGCTTCTCAAGGCAGAACGCAGTCAATAATAGGTAGAGCAAGGGACGTGAGGAAGACAAATGATGGCGGCGAGTAGGATGCCCAGTTTGCTTCAAGGTGACCGACGATCGGCTGCCTGGAATGCTGCGTCGCGAACGCCGCGGGAATCCCCAGGAAGGAATGGTAAGATTACACCATGTGTGCCAACTAAAAACAGAACATTCTTGTGATCACGCCATTGGAGGAGCGCGTCAAAAAATACAGTGCTAACACTCGGCTGAAGATGGGAATCAAGGAGTTCGAAGCCAACGCGTAAGAGTCGGATCCGGTAGATATATCTAAGGGAGTAACAGGAGGGGTAAGTCATGAGGTGTCTCCTAGAGAAATAGTGGAGATGCTAGTAACACCAAGGAATTGAATGGTCTACGAGGACGTTCGGTAGTTTTCCCGCTGGGAAAACCACCGAACGTCCTCGTAGAGGCTGCTACTCATGGCCAAGAGGATGGGAAAGACCCCAAACACCATCATCCTTTCCACGGGTATGAAGTCCGAAACTACGTCACATACGGAAGGGCACTCGTCAAGTGCTTACTATACCTAAATCAAACAGACGTGTGCTGCCAGTGTTGACGCCTCGGTCACAGAGCCGATGCCTGCCCTAGCCCGAACAGCCGTTTATGCAGAGGCTGCGGGTCGGAGAACCGGACGCAGGACCACGAGTGCGAAATGCTAGCTATGCGGCAAACACCGCCCTATGACGGATGGCTGATACAATGCCAGATGCAAGGTACCCTACTTAATAAAGAGGCATCGCTGGGAGCGAGCCAGACGAGAGGAATAAGCATTGTGCAACGAAAGGGGAGCGGAAAGACTGTACATGACAGGAGGGGAAGACTAGAGAAAACGATCGGAACATCGGAGGAGGGACGAATCTGGACCGGAAAGACGAGGCCGAGCTCCAAGCAAGGAAAAGGGGCCGCTAGAGGTCCAACAGCCGAACGAGCTCGAGATTGTGATCCAGATCGAGGTCCAGGTGTGGCAGTAGTACCGCAGTACTACTGGCACTGGCACTGCACTATTGACACGGTAGAGACCAGTAGTACCGTAGTACTACTGGTGTCTACCGTAGTAGAGAACAGTAGAACCGGATCTCCCGGAGCAAAGGGGGCAGGAGGATTCCAGATCCCAAAAGGTAGGAACAGCATCAACGGCGCCGCGGCACCCTTACAGGTGAGTTGGGCAGACGCGGCTTCCATGACGCGTGCGGAGGCAGTGGCTGGTTTTCAAAATAGAGTTAAGACGCCAGAGAAAGAACTAGCGCAAATCAGGTAGAGAAATGTTGCGTTTATGGATGAAATTAGAAAACGTAAGGAAGAGAAAGACCGTTTGAGCAGCGGTTAAGTGCCACGCAAAGAACAAACCTCGCGAAATATAACGAAGGAAACAGACCCAGCAATGGAAGGAGACGTAGTACTCACCCCCATTAAATGTAAAACCAAGAACACTTCAATTGAAACGAGCAAACAAACCCGAGCCATCCACGACGCTCCAAGAAGGACAGGAGGAATTTGAACAGAAAATTGAAGCCACCATCAAACAGAACCAAACGAAATTTGAAACTAAACTGGAACTGCAAGCGAGACTTGAGGGAAAAATACAGGTGCTTTGAAAGGTGGTACTATAGAAAGTGCAAGAAATTATGGCTAACTTCGAAGCGACACTAGCAATATGGGGACCGCAAGCACGTAAGGGGGACTGGTTAAGACGGCCACCAAGCCGTACACTAGGCCCCCGGTACCCGGTGAGGGATTTCAAAAGCTCTAACACCGCCACGGACAGACGA
Source organism: Dermacentor variabilis (assembly GCF_050947875.1). NCBI lineage: Eukaryota > Metazoa > Arthropoda > Arachnida > Ixodida > Ixodidae > Dermacentor > Dermacentor variabilis. Next base: position 28,129,975 of record NC_134574.1, read on the forward strand.
AATAGATACACAATTTGGTAGTGGAATTATAGAAGATACGACCAAAGCGATACATTCTGCAACAACACCTTAAATACAAAGAAAGCCTGGATACCATAATGATGCAGGAAACGCACAGGTTGGCAAAATTTCGGGACACAAGTCCTTTGTTAGTGCCGAAAGCGAAACGAAGGTGTTGACGATGTTGGTAAAGCGAACTCACATGGTCGTGGAACACGACACCCAAGTTAAGTAAATTGATAACATTATCCTACAACTCATACCCATGCGGAAACCGAAGGACAGTCTCTTTGTATTAAATATTTACAGCAGTCCAAAATGCAGACACCATAAATCTCGCATGCTTTTTAGAAAAACCGTAGCCATAGCGGACAACCGAGCGGTAGTGATCGGAGGCGATTTTAGCGCCCATCACGCGCCATGTGGGAACAAAATCGAAACTCAGAAAGGCAGGACCATCTGGCTGGACGCACAGCAGGAAGGCCTGACGCTCGTTAGCGGCCTATAGGTTCCCACGAGAATAGGTACCAGTGTTTGCGCGGATACTAGGCCACAGTTAACGTTCACCAAGAGCATCGGGGACACTGAGTGGACAAATACTCAACACGAATTTGGGAACGATCACAATATACTAGAAATAATAGTAAGGGCCAAACCGCGCACGAACCCGGATCGACAATTTAAGATTGTCGACTGGATAAAATCAGAAAAATAAGGGAGGAGGCCGACGACACAACGCAAGGTATTGAGGAATGTACCGAAAAACTAACGGCATATGTGGCGGCAACTAGGAAAACAGTCCAGCCGGAGGCACAGTTAGAGAACGTATACAATAGGCTTCTACACATGTGGGACACTAAGGCAGGGTTGCAATGGAGAAGGAAAAAAACAAAATACAACTGGACGCTTCGTAGAAGGATAGCGAAATTGAACAGGGGCGTTCAAAAGTACGCCTAGCAGCTATGCAGAAAACAGTGGGAGGATAAATGCAAACATGTGCACAGTCAGATAGGAATGGCAAAACGTGGCAGATGCTTCGATATTTGTTAGACGCGGACCAAAGCAAATCGGCGCATAGGCAAAATATACATTGGCTAGTACAAGCGTTTCGAGGAAACAGGGCAGGAATTCCTCAAGGAACTTGAGAAAAGATATATGTCCCAAGCGACGCCCGCCATACACCCTTACTAGACAGGGCAAGCAAATGATGAATTAGCCAATGAAAGTGTGAGTCAGAGGTCAGCGCTGCCCTGCAGGAACTCAATACCAAGTCGGCACCCGGAATAGACGCGATGACGAACAAAACGCTAAGGAACATGGATGATGAGTCTGTAACTAAGTTAACAGAATGCATTAACAAATGTTGGGAGGCTGAGCAGATTCCGCAGCAATGGAAGACGGGAGAAATGGTGATAATACCCAAATCGGGCAACAAACTCAGAATGGAACTTGTGACCCGTATCTACGACTTCTTCCGAAGGAAAAGTAATGGAGCGCATGGTTCTTTTGAGGATAACTACCTACCTCTAGCACTGGGACGCACTCCCACCCACAATGATAAGATTCAGGAGAAATCTCTCAATGCACGACGCTAAATTACGACTAAACCATCAGATCATGGAATATCCGAGCATATCGACGAAGGCAATTCTCAGGTTAGACCTAAAAAGACTTTGGATAACGTAACAGATAACGATAATGTAGCATACATACAGTAGGACAACTAGGGCTGGGAAAACGGATGTATGATTACGTACGCAATCGCTTAACTGGCAGAAAGGCAAAGATCATGATAGCGGATCTAGTTTCGGAGGAGAACGATAGGCAGCGCAGATACGCCACAGGGCTCGGTATTATCCCCGATGGTATTCAATCTGGCGCTAATCGGGCTGGCAGCCAAGCTACATGAAATCGAGGGAGTTAATCAAACTTCATACGCAGACGATAACGCCCTATGTGTGAGAAACGGCAGTGATTGGCAAATTGAAGAACGCTTCAAACAGCAGTCGAAACAGTCCAACAATATCTAGAGGCACAGGCCTAAGCTGCTAGGCAGATGCATCGGAGCTGTTGATGTACAGACCGACTCGCTGATGTCGCAAGCCAGGCCTCTACAGGGAAGATCTCACTTAGAGAGAGGAGAAACAGTTAAAGACGGCCGACGGGAAACACATACCAAAGGTCTACAGGATCCTGGCTTTGGGGCTCCTCAACAAAGGCAAGAGCAAAAACGGAGAAGCCGTCAGGAGACTGGAGGGAACTGTACCGCAAATCATGAGGGTAATCAGAAGGATAGCAAACAAACCAGCAGGATGAAAGTGGAAAAGACGATCAGGTTAATACTGGCATTCATCATAAGTAGAATAATATAGGTAGCACCATACTTAAAATGGCAGGTCGTGGAACAAGTCTAACTAGAATGCGTCATTAGGAAAATATACAAACTAGCCATACGGCTACCGATCAGCACCAGTACGGACAAGTTGCTACAATTAGGCATACACAAAACGATAGACTAGTTCATTGAAGCGCAATGTACGGTACAATACGAACGCCTCTCCAAGACTAGAGCAGGCAGACACATCCTAGAGAGGCTAGGCATAGCTTACCATACACAGCAGTGTCCAGGTGGACATCCGAGGAGAGACAAAGGAAACAGTCGTAATACCCCGATACCAAAGAACAAGCACCCGCACCGCAATAATAGCGACGTGGGAACAGAGCCAAGCAGAGGCAAAAGAAATTCAGCAGCGACAAGCACGTAATCTTCGCAGACGTGGCTCGATACAATTGCAGACGGGCATTTACGGCAGCCGTAATCGATACCCAGAAAAAGTGTAAGACGTGCGCGACGATACGCGCCACAAGTAACGATAAAGTTGAAGTAGTCATAGCACTCGCAGTAGCTAACTAACGCAACCGTGATCTCGACTCAGAGACGGCAATTACGAACTTTGCGAACTGCTCAATCTCCTCGGAGGCACTACGCATCCTTCTTCCAGGCGGTCAACATTGCAAAAGAATGACATATATAACATGGACACCCGCTCAGGCCGTCACGAAGGACGGCAAGAACGAGGCGGCCCACGAGGCGGCTCGAGGGCTAACGGACCGAATCGCGGTCGCCAGTGACGCCTCGGCACCCTCCAGACGTGATGGCGAGGTAGATGAGTGGTAGTGGGAGGACAGATTGACCAGATATATTGGCATCAGAGAATACCTTAGGTCACAGAGGGGCATATTCCCGCGACCTCACTCAAAATTGGCAAAAAAAGTCTGTGGCATGGTGGTAGTTACAAATTAGCACTTATCCGAATCCTGCGCTCTCGCACATCATATATCCGGATATATATCGAATGGACAAATACAACAAATGTGAATCCAGAGCCACTCTGAAAAATACTTTATAGCAATGCCGAGGGATATATAACAATAACGAGATCGCGGCCTATAGCAACAGCCTCCGCACGCGCAGCTCAGCCCCGCGCTCGAGAATCAACTGTGGGCCGTCCAGCGGGCCCGGGATGCCGTCAACACCCACAAACTCTTGACCGTTACCTAGCCGGGGCCTTTGGCCCTCCCCACCAACTCGTAGGACACACATTAATGTTACATCCTCCTCCTTGAAGACTCAGACAAAGAAAGGGGAAATGATACGTGAAGCCCTACTTAAACCTAACTTGTTTGGAATTGAAAATGCGCTACTATACTACACAAGGTATTTCTACTAGAGTGCACACTATTCCCCAGGTAACCAATTTCTTAGTTGGAAGACGAAAAGGAAGGCATAACTGTACAATCACCGCCTGCCGTATTAGAATGGCTTTCATGATTTCCTCAGTTCATTTGTACTCGCTCATGCATTCTACTAACCATGAGAAAAAATTCGGTCTGCAAAGACAACCTGTGCAATCAATGGCAAGATGACGGTCATTTCTTTACTTGATAGTTACGCTCTTCAGAAATTCCATAAGGGCACCATCCAATTTGAGTAACGTATTTTTTTGCACAACAGGGAGCGAGACAACATTTATTATAACTGTAGAGGTTGTCGCTCGTGAGTTCCCGTGCGTAGTCTCAAAACTACAGGGCCCCACCGGCCATGGCTGCTCGGAGAACTTGCTGGTCGAAGGCTGCTTGGCTCGCCAGGGTATCGAAGGTCAGCTTTGCCTACCAGCGCTCAAATAACGTGCTACGCATTTATAACTGTTGAGTTTTGCACCGGCACCCCCACAAGATCTGGAAGAGTGCAGGGCGTGTGCGACACCTGGGGCAGATGCGGCGATATCTTAGTGGGCACATTTTGCTGTATCCGTGCAGGTTTGAGAATATGTACATATAAGTCTCAGAACTACTGCCTTTTCAGTGCTGATATTTTGTGAGGGAAGGATAAATTTTGTGGAAGTGAAAGAGAGATTTAGAGGGTCACAGAATTGGACGTACTTATCTCAAAGATTTGTAGTGCATTCCATGAGCGTTGTTCTATGAGTATGTGATGTTGTACATGCATGGAAGTATTATGGTGCCAAAAATAACACTTTTATTGCCCCTCGGTGCGCGACCCTGTTCATCGAAATGTAATTGTTCATTGGAATTTAATTCATTGAGGCACGAGGTGCTTTTCTCCTATGCTAATACAACGTGCACCTGTATCACGCCATTGTTGCCATGAAGCAGTCTTTTTTGTTTAACAAGTGTCGTTTGCTTTGGAGAATTCTTAATAAACAAAAATGAAAAAAAAACCGGGCGTCTTTGCTTCCTTATGCAACCTTGACAGCATGTCTTACCTTACGAGATCTGTCCTCGGTTTGAACTATCAATAGAAAGAGGTAACACATGCTGGAATTCAGAGGTCTGATGTTTTTTCCGTGAGTATTTTGCCTATGTACGAAGTGCGCATTCTGCTCAGAAGAAGCCACTAGAGTTGATTGCTGTGTGGGTGTCCTTCATCTTCTTACTTGATTTTCAAGTATGCTGTCTTCAAGGTGCACTTCTTTTCAATTTGACTTCGGGCTGCTACCTATTTTGATCTTTCATATACAACGACCAAAATCAGCGTGTTAGTGTCGCAGACTATTGAGTCTGCAGTGCTTGGATTAGGTTGCAATTATTACTAAAAACTTCACCTGCTGCGGTGGCGTAGTGGCTATGGCGTTGTGCGATTAGGCCGATGTCTAGGATCAAATCTCAGTCGAGGCCGACGCATTTCGAGGGGGCCGAAATGCGTTGATTGCCGCGTGCCGTGCATTGGCTTCTCGGTGAATAAACCCTGGTGCTAAAAATTATACGGACCCGCCTTTCGGGGTGCGTTCAATTAATCTCGTGGCGTAGGAGCTTAAACGCTAGAATTTTATTTCTATAAACCAAAAAATTCAGGGATGTTTTTGTTCTTTTCCAAATAGCCCTTAGTATATAGCAAATTCCTTAGTATACCAAATATAGTAATAATGTTCATCGTAAATAGCTCTTTGCAGCCTAAGTATAAGATTCGTGCCATCTGGAAGCCTCCCAGAATTCAGTAAATATCGTTCTGTGCCATTACCAATATTTAATTATTGCTTGGCCAAGGTTACCGGAACGAAATATATTCTGCCTCGTTTCTTGCATTGATCTGAGGAAAGCATTCCCGCACGAAAAATTAAGATTGCCTCGTGTTTTGACTTTAGGTATGCACAGACGGTAATGTTTCCCGATAATAAAAACGGACCTTTTCATGAGAACGTAAAAAAAAAGAAAGAACAGGCGAGAAGAACAAGCGTCACACTAAAACTTGATAATTGAAGGTCAAAAATCGAAATGTATTCTGACATTTTATGTTCTGTAAATGAGCATGTTTAGTTCGACTAAGCCCGTAAGATGTCATTTAGAATGCTCCCTGGAAACATGTATTTTCTCAGATGCCAAAAGACGTCATCATGTAAAAAGGGCACTAAAGAAGCGCGCTACGGCGTTTGATTGGCATCATTAGACATTTTCGGTCGTCTCAGATGAACTTTATTCTTGATAAGGGTCATTCGGTACTCACGCACGCGGAAGCCATACATGAACCATGCTTCAAACAACTACAGTAGACTCTCAATAAACGGAACTCCAAGGGACCGAAAAATTTGTTCCATTTAACAGGAGTTACGTTTACTGAGAGAGATGTGCAAAAGTGGAGATTTGTGTGCGTGCACCCTTAATACCATTTTATGGAACTCTAAGCACCAGAAAGTGAATGCAGCTGATAAGTTTTCAGAAAGGAAGAAAACTGCAAGAAGTTTTGGTACAGCTGGCAACAATTAGTCACTGTGCACTAAAATATGCACCAATATTGTTCTGTTTGAGTCCTTGGAACTGCATCTTTAGGATTACTTTTTCATGGCTTTGGACAAACATTTCAGATCCTGGTTCCCTCATAAAAAAATTTTGAGATACTGCATAGCTAATTCTACTCCTTGTGTTGTGGTAGGCTCCACGGTAGCTACCCCTTCAGATTCCTCTTCTGGCTCACTTTCTTTTTCATCACACACATCTGCAACAATGCTCTCCACAGTATTCTCAGGGCAAGTCACAACATCACCATCGATGTGCACGTACTCATCAAAGTACAGATGGATTTCCTTTAAAGCACATTCCTCTACTACCTCCTGCCCCTCAAGGGCATCTTCACTGTCACATTCAGGCAAATCCTGCAAGTCGGATGCCTGGTCACTCGAAGAAAATCCCGCGTGCCTAAAACAATTTGCTATAGTATTAGCAGCCAGCTGCCTCCAGGCGTCGGCAATAACATGAATGGTGCCAAGAATCTCCACCTTGTACTCCTTATTCTGGTCCATACACACCAGCATCCTCTGCGGGAGACCCTTGCGGAAGCGGGCTTTCAGGGCGTGAATAACTAACTCCCTGATCCATGGGCTGCAACAGTGCCGTGGTATTGGTTGGGAGAAACTCCAACTGAATCGACTTCAGTCCTGTTACAGTCCCATTTCCAGGGCAGTTATCAACAAGGAAAAGTACTTCTCTTCTGCAGCGAAAATCGCGCATCCTCGGTGTTCAGCCATTTGTTGAAGAGGGCTTGCGTCATCCACGCTTTTGAGTTTGACGCGTAAGTCACGGGCATATTAGCTATGCCCTTAAAACATTGATGGTTTTTTCGATTTCCCGATCACAAGCAGCTTCAACTTGTCGCTGCCCGACATGTTCGCTCCTACAAGAACAGTAAGTCTTTCTTTGCCCAATTTGACACCTGTGCATTTCTCACCTTTGAAAGCCATCGATTTCATTGGCAGGAGCCTAAAGGGGTGGAGACATCAAAATTTTCGTTCATGTGTTTGTTGATTCAAACGCTGGGTCATGCTTCAGGGAGCACGATACACACAGCGGGATTCATATATATCCGATAAATAATTTAATTAAAGCATAATTATACCGAGCGATTTCGGTTTCGGTTTCTGGGCTCCGGGGGATGCTATGAAGTCACAGAGGAGGAAGCGCAATATGGCTTGGTCACGTGGGCCACAAAAAATTGTGACGTAAAACTATGCTGCGTCGTCTGCTCGCGCACACGCGTGCTCTCCCAGCAGAGGTCAGCAACTGGCGATTCGAAGTGCATGTCGCGATTATTATAATTATTGCGAAGAGCGACAACAACGGTAAGAAAATATTGCGGCTTGTGAGAGTCGGTGATTCATTTCGAAGCGCCGTAAGCTTTAGCTTTGAAGTAAACCGAAAAGGCCTAGCGATGACATCGGCGGCGCCGAACGATCAGAAGCGGTGAAGCTGCCGTCGGTGCCAGAGTGAGCAGTCCTCGGTCACTGATTGGCCGCTTCGCCGTACGGCCGCCGCACAAATGGGTCCCGGACCCGTCCTTTCTACGGCAAGGAAATCTCGCCGTTCGCGATCAAAACATCCATCGCACGGGTGCTGGTACCGTGGACGGGCCCTCAGATTGAGAAAGGCCAAGCGAACGAGAGACCGCTCCGAGCTGCCGAACTATGCGACTATGCGAGGAGAGAAGCGCACAACACGAACGCCGCATACCCTGGTTCCTTTCGGAGCCGGGCGGCTAATGTTACACTCAAACGTGTAAAGGCCCGTCCGCACGACAACACGCCGCACGCAGTTTGCCGTTCGCGGGCCGCCGTGTGGCGTTCGTGTTGTCCACTTCTCTCCTCTTGTGTCCGTGTCTGCACGCCTTACCCCTTCTTTGCATTAAGAAAGGATTTCTATATGCCTGCAGCTCAGTCATATTGGAGGCTATGCTCGGTCGCTCGGCTCAGCAGGCTTCGTAATCGGCATTTCATCGCTACTCATCATACGTCACGTTTTTGTGCTAGTGTGCTATGACGTCGATATTTTCGTTCCTCCTCTGTGACGTAGTAACTGCAGCGCTAGCGATGGGTCTTAACTACGAGAGGAGTGTTAAAGACTTTTTGGAGCTGAATTAAAATTATTTTGGAATGTTTGCAGCGTCCAATACCTCGTTCTGGGTGTCCTTGCATACGGAAGCAGCCTACAACATGCTTTTTATGGCCTCAAAATTTGGTGTCCCAACCACTTTAAAAGAAAGCGCGGATTCATCTACGTTGTAGATGTCATCGTCCTTGAATTGACGCATAATCTCCGGAAGCCGTCCTGCGCGCCGGTCGCGACATGCTGTCGCATCAACTGCTGCGGCTTCTACTGCAATGGTGCGAAAAACGAGGCCGTTTCTGTCTTTGAACCTTGCCAGCCAGCCCTCACTGCACAAGAAGTCGGTTACCCCGAGTTGAAGGACAAATTCTTCTACCTTGGCACGGATTAGTGGTCCGTTGATGGGAATGTTCTGGCTCAGGGCTCTCCTAAGCCACAACATGAGACACTTCTCTAGTTTTTCGTGCTCGCCTTGTCGCAGACGCTTCCTCTGGGGCCCGAATCGTGAACTTTCGAAGACATTCCGTACCTTCTCCTTGCCATGCAGGATCCTCGTTAAGCTGCTTTTCGGGACGCCGTGCTTCGTCGCGAGCGCTGACTTCGTGTAAGAGCCGCTTTCGAAGTCAAGAATAATGTCCATCTTCTTTTCTAACGTAAGCGCATGGTGTGCACGCTTCTGTGCCGCCATTGAAACAACTGAGGCTAGGCCTCAACTTCGCGAGCGCCTACAGGCCACCGATGTTAGAAAATGCCAACGCGGCAATGAAGCACGAATGGCACCCCGACGGCACGAACGAGGCGGCGGGGGCTATGCCCTGTAACCTCGGCGACGTGAACTGACGAACGAGTAGAATAAGTCCTGTGCTAACACAACACAAAAACTGCTCATTCGTTGCGCAAACACGGCTGACTACCAACGAGGTGAGGCTTACGACTAAAAGCAAGAAACAGCCGGTACCGGAAAAAACTGGCAATGGGTCTGCCAAGAAGTTTCATTTTCGGTTCTGAGCCGGGCATAAATTAGGCGACTTTGCAAGCGGACTTGCTCTACACTTGGAAAGTGCTTATACGATGCCGCTTCTAAGCTACAGCGAATGCGTCTGGGATCAGTTACACATTCTTTGTGGCCTTGGCGCGGGAAAGCTGTTGACGTCCACCTTGTCGCCACACTTGCAATACTTGCAATTTAGCAGTTGTGAACACACGCTGGTCATCTATGGGGGCACAAACTCAAACACGCGAAAACGAATGCAAGTGCAAATGTAGAAGAAATTAATGGACGCAAAATACGACAGCTTTGGACCTGATGAAATTCTGTATGTGAACTTTGGAACTTCTGATGCTACTTTATCTTTTCCTTGATGTTTACGTGACAGTGCGAGCCTTTTCATAACTTTTCTCATCTCTCTTTCTTTCGCGCGGTAATTTTTTCTTACGGCGGGTGGGGTTCTCACTACAAAGTCAGCGCAAGGTTTATGTGCTAGTCTAAGCTAATTTCTTGTATCTCAAATGCCTGAAAACATTCTTGAATTATCCACAATATACGGGTTTTGCTCATCGCAAGAAGTTGCACAACATTGCATTTCTCAATGCTATAACATCGTGGTTTCGGAGTCTCCCGTACGCATGCAGTACACTTGTCAATATATTCTGTTTACGAGGCAAGCAGTACTGGCTGAACTTTGGGCCTTCCACACAAGACCTTCTACTCAAATCATGTTCTCGGTCTCTGCATTATAGAGGGCCGCGCTGCTGTAGTGGTCACGCGCTAATGACCACAATGCTGTAAGCAATACAACTTCTTCACGATAGGGAATTCGCCTCAATTGGACATATGGTAGCTACATCTTCCATAAATCTATCATAAGCATTTGCTGTTACTTATTAGGATATCCTGAAGAAGCATGCAACAAAGGCAGCCGTCACTCATGCTGTTTAACTGATGTTCCTGAGAATTTGTGAGGCCTCAATAAGCTGGTTTGCAGAGTGAACATAGCGTTGATGGAGGGTACACTGAGTGCTTTAATGAAACCTTGTGCGATATACTGGACAGGCATGTTTTATGTCCCCACTTGAAGTCAGACGGGATTCTACCTTACAGCAACGCAGTACAGCACCGCCATAGAAAGTACTATGGCGGTGCTGCACTTACAGCACCACCATAGAAAGCACCATCTGATACTCGTGTTTGCTTCTTCTTCAGGGCCTCGAAACTTCATGAACCATGAAAACAATTCTTCCCTAACGGTGGCATGTCTAAGAGTCCACATCTCTTTCTTTAATGGCTGCATATGGTGAAGAATGTTACGACCTTATACGTTTGATCACAGTCCATGACAAGTGGTGCTTGAAGTTTTGCCCCCATGCATCCACCACGACTGCGTGCTTTGCTCCTGGTTCGCTGGTTTGGCGTTGGATCCGGTGCATTCCTACGGCTCTCGACCAAGATGTTCTCAGACTATATCGCGGTCCCTATCGGCTACTTCAACAAACATCCCCGGTTTCCTACCTAGTTTGGCGGTTTGAAGCGTCTCCAGGTCAGCACTACCCGCTCGTGAAATTTTCTGCGCCTGCCGGCTCAAACAGTGCCAGAGTATCCCTGTCATATTCTTCCCAACATCCAAGATGTATCCATTTTCTACCGGGAGTGATTGTATTAAATGCAATAGCCATGGCTCCAAAGAAAGCAGAACAAGGCAGGACGCGCTTTTTCGTCCACTTTGGTATACTTCCGTTTTGCTTGTCCAGATATACTGCCGAAAAACTGCGTTAAGTTCTGCTAGTCAAACATCCCCATGGTAATTTCTTGATTGTGTGTGAGTATGAGCGGGATCTAAACCACCTGAATAATACTGACACGTGCACTTTCTTTCTTTTTCGGGTGAACGCTTTCAGCGTCTACATGTATCGGGATTTGCTCAAATATTACCGATGGTCCGGTTGTCACCAAAGCTCGTGTAATCTTATTTCATGTGCCACGGAAATTTCGTAGAACTTTCTGAAAGACACGCGGGCACCACCAATTACGTTCGATGACTCGTGTATATACGGCTATGTGCTTGACTGGCCGATCAGATTTTCGACGATTGCCGATCGTGCTCGCCACTATCGTCGTTTTTTGAGTGTCACCAGTTTTTCAGGGCACAGGTTCGCCGAATAAAACGCTAGTTTCGTCATTACCAGCTATCCTGCTTTCTTCATCGGCACTATTACATGACATATAGTGGAGATGGTTGTCCGTCGAGGTACCGCGATCTATGCCCGAAACCCGAGCACAAGACCAGCGTCGCCAAGGACCAGCGAGCTAGTCGTGGCCAGCAAGGACTTTTACCCGAATACGGACCTCTTCCCGAGAAGACGAGAGGGATCAAGCCCAAGTCAGCAAGTCAGCAAGTCAGCTTAGAGCTTAGAGCTTAGAGCTTAGAGCTTAGAGCTTAGAGCTTAGAGCAGAATGGGGGATGCTGTCCCAGCATCCCCCATTCTGCTCTTAGCTCGGGACACACAAACATTCCGTGGACCATCGTCTGAAGACCCAGAACTCTGGCTGCAGACAGATGAACGAATTACGACTTTCAATGACAGGGACTCCGACAACAAGCTGCGCTAAGTCCAATTCCCCTTAGAAGATGCCTCCAGAACGTGGTCTGAGAACCGGGAGTCGACCCTGACAACATGGCACTTATTTCATAGAGGGTTCCTGAGGACCTCTACGAGCTTAGTGAGCAAGAAAAGGGCCGAAGTTATGCTAGAAGCCCAAGTAAAACTACCCAATGCGAAATGCGGGATTTTTACGGAGATGACCCACCTCATCAGACACGCCGACCCGGATATGCCAGAAGAGAAAAAGTTCGCTTCTTGATGAGGGGTTGATATGCAACTCACTCAACACTGTTGCTGAATTTGTTTCTGAAGCCACAACTATTGAGAATACGCTCGACATGCAGAGAAGGCAATTTAACCGCCGAAACTGCACCGATGCTCAAGCACTCGGCAGTGACAACATGCGAGAGACCATCAGAGACGTCGTTCGCGAGGAACTGCAGAGGCCCTTCCCAAGCTCGTAGCCTGAAGGGGCGTAAATCACGGACATCATCAAACAAGAAGTTCAACAATTACTCAAGTGCAACCGCCATCGTCGCAGCCGAAATCGACGACATACGCCACACTCGCCTTCCACAAGATTCCGCCTCCGTGCCAGCGCCATGGCATCATGACACTGCGATTCCGTCGCCAAGCGTCGCCAACATCGCCGTCGTCTCCCCTGCCCACCTGTCGGCCAGCGAAACGCCCCTAGGAAGACAGACATTGGCCGCATCCCCAACTACCGCCCGCTTTGCTGCCATTTCGCGGAAGCTGGTCATGTGTACCGCCGATGCCCATAACACGACTGGGGACTGCAAGTGTTCACCGTCAATGTGACGTGTACAGAGCTAGCTGAGCGCCCTCGAGACCTCACCGACTACCTCGCCGCCACTCAGTGGGGTCATCCATGACCGTCCGGTTCGCTAGCACTACGCCGCTAGCTGTGACCACGACACCGACAATACACTGGCCCATCCCGGGGCCGGTCTGCGACCCATTATCCGGAAATATAAAGCAGCAACCGGTGGAGGCACGGTTGCTGTTCGCCGAACTGACCAAGGTCCTCCATTGCCGACGAAGACACCGAAAGACTATCTCGACGATATATCGACGAGACGCCGCCATCCCGACGAAGCCTAGAAGCAAAAAAAATGTGGGACGCTTAAGCTTCGCCTTCAAGTGTGGAACGCGATAGCCTTATCGCACCCCATTCACACCGCCCACTCACGCGCTTGGCATGCTCTTGAGTCACCCAAAGACAGTTTTTATATACAGCACTTCTATTACTGGCAGCACAACTTTCGTCGCATGATGTCAGCATGCGAGCTTTGGTCTCCGCCTTCTGTGCCTTCGTCTTGCGTGGCCTTCCTCGTTGTCGAACCCCGACTGACGGAGATGGTCCATCGGTACGCGCTATGAAGGCGGGCGTGATCATGGGGCTGACGCCTCGTTGGAATCGTCCTCTATCTCGCTTAAGAGCACCACGCAGACGCATGGCTCCTCACCAGCAGCACGGCACACATTGAAGGGGACACTTTCCCACCAGACGCGCTACTACGCAGCGATCACGTCAGAGGTGGTGGTGGTACAAACTTTATTTAGTGAAGGCCAAAAAAGAAAGGAAATTAAGATGCCGCCGTTCCGTGGGTGGCCTTCAGGCTGCCGGTCGTGGCCACCAGATCATGCCTGGCGGCGACTTCCGCTGCCCAGATCGTTAGCCGTAGCTGGACATCCCGCTCCGAGCTGGCCAAAGCAGCCTCCCACAGCAGCGGACTAGATACATGCCAAGAGGCAGGGGGTGAGTGTTTAGGGCACGAATACAGAATATGATCATAGTCTGCTGGTGGGTGACTGCAGAGCGTGCATTCAGGTGAGAAGGCACCGGGGTGAATAAGGGCAAGTCGGGCAGGAGAGAGGAAAGTGTGGGCCTGTAAATGGCGCCACGTGCTCTGTTGGAGCTTAGACAGGGATTTGTGAGGGGGGGGGGGAGGGATAGGCGAGAGTTGTGGTAATGAAGGGTGATGTCATGGACGGTGAGGAGGGAGTCACGCGTGTCCATCCCGGAGTGGAGGGGGCCAGCTCGGTCTGTCATCTCGCGAGCGATGGAATTTGCCCCCTCGTTGCCAGGGTGCCCGGCGTGAGCCGGAACCCAGAGGAGTTGTATACGACGAGAAGGGGTAGGGGAGTGCTCAAGGATGCTAAACGCGGAGGAGGAGATACGACCCTTCGCAAAGTTGTGGACTGCTGCTTTGGAGTCGCTAAGTATGAAACGGGCTGGGGTAGTGGCAATGGCGAGCGCAATAGCTGCTTCCTCTGCGGCAGTGGAAGTGGGGGCAGGTATAGTGGCAACGGTCAGGGGAGAAAGTGTATGGGAAATGGTGGCAAGGGCGTAGGCGGGGTGGGAATTGTATGGCGCCGCATCGACATACACAGCGTTAGACTGTGTGCCGTATTGGCGCCAGAGGGTAGAGGCACGGGCAAAGCGGCGGGCGGCGTGATGCTCAGGGTGCATGTTCTTTGGAAGAGGGTTGACAGTGAGCATGGAAGATACAGAGGAGGGTAAGGGGTGGGTTACACAGACAGGGGACACAGGGGTCAAGCGGAGGGAACAGTGAAGGGCTCTACCAGATGGGGTGCGAGAAAGGCGGTCGAGTTGTGCCGTGCGATGGGCTTCCACAAGCTCTGAAAGAGTATTGTGGACGCCCATTGCAAGCAGACGAGATGTGGGGGTGTAGGTGGGGAGCGCAAGGGCTGACTTGTAGGCTTGGCGGATGAGGCAGTTCACCTTGTCTTCCTCGGTGCGAGAGAGAAAGAGATAGGGGAGGGAGTAGACAAAGCGGCTGAGAAGGAACGCCTGGACAAGACGACGGAGGTCGTGCTCACGCATGCCGTGGTGCCGGTTAGCGACACGTCGAATAAGTCTGACGGTCTGGTGGACGGTGGTACTTAGGCGGGAAAGGACGGCAGTGTGTTTGCCGTTGGATTGGAGAAGGAGACCCAGAATGCGGAGGCAGGAGACAGAAGGTACGGGGTGCGCGTCAGTAATGATGCTAAGGGTGGGGGAAGAGGTGGGGGGCGTGCCTCGAGCAGGGAGGAGCAGAAGCTCCGACTTTGACGAGGAGCAGGCCAGCCCAACTGCGCGAGCATGACCGGCAACCACCTCCGCACCCGCCTGGAGGACGGCCTCCATCTCTCCAATATTTCCGGTGGTTACCCAGAGGGTGATATCATCGGCGGTGAAAGCATGCGAAAGGTTTGGAATGGCAGCGAGAGTGCGTGCCATGGGGAATAGAGTGATGTTAAAGAGAAGGGGGGGAGAGGACGGAACCCTGGGGGGTGCCCTGATTTCCAAGAGTGAAATTTGGAGAAGTCAGAGGGCCGAATGAATTCTCAGCAGTGCGACGGGCAAGAAAAGCCGTGATATAACCGTGGATACGAGGACCCACGTTAAGGGTGGAAAGAGCATCTAGGATGGCGGAATGAAGGACGTTATCAAATGCTTTCGTCATGTCCAGTGCCAAGACCGCACGAGTGCGCTTGGCGTGAAGAGGGTGAAGAACTTCTTCGGAGAGCTGGAGCATGACGTCATGGGTAGAGAGGGAAGGGCGAAAGCCAAACATCGAATCGGGGTAAAGGTGGTTGTCTTCTAGAAAGTTCTGCAAGCGGTCGAGAACAACGTGCTCCAAGAGCTTACCGAGACAAGAGGTGAGGGAAATAGGGCGGAGATTTTGGATGTCTATTGGTATGCCAGGTTTGGGGATGAAAGTTACCTTAGCGTGGGTCCACTCGGAAGGCAGAGTGCTTTCATGCCAATGTTTGTTAAAGAGGTCAGTGATGGCCTCGAGAGATGGGGTGTCCAGATTACGGAGGGTCTTGTTAGAGATTTGGTCGGCCCCCGGTGTGGAGGTGGTGCGGATCTTATGCAGTGCGGCACGAACCTCACCCAGGGTGATATCTGCGTCGAGCGCAGAATTAGGGTTGCCGGCGTAGGAAGGGAGAGAGGAAGGGGGGTTGGTGCAGAGGTAGTGATCACGAAGTGCAAGAAGAAAGTCGGAATCAGAGAGTGGAGATGAGTGGAGGAGGCGCGTCACGTCCCTGCGGTGCGTGGCCTTGGAATGCGACGGGTCAAGGAGGACACGTAGGAGAACCCACGTATCCCTCAGCCCGAGGTTACCGGCCATGCGCTCGCAGGTCTGGCCCCACTGCTGTCTGGTGAGAGAGGAGCAGTGCTCCTCCATGTCCTTTGCCAGGCGAGCAAGACGGAGGCGCAGCGAGCGGTTGTGTTTCTGGGAACGCCAGCGGCGGTGCAGGGAGTGATACGCCTCCCAGAGGTGCAGGAGGCGACTATCAGCCGTGTAGGAGTGAGGAGGGGTGGGGACGGTGGAGGTGGCAGAGGAAACATCCTGAAGCAAGTTAGTGGTCCACTGAGAAAGGTCTGAGATGGAGGTGGAGGCTTGTTGCCGCGACTGGCGGAAGCGATCCCAGTCCACCACCTGCACCAGACGCTTGCGGGAGGAAGATAGGGTGGGAAAGGAGAAAGAGACGGACAGGATATTGTGGTCGCTACCGAGAGAGACCCAGGTGTTCGTCCACACCGCGTCCGGGATATTTTTGCAGATGGAAAGGTCCGGATTAGTGTTCCGTTGTACGCTGGAGCCAATGCGGGTGGGTTCCGAGAAATCGTTAAGGACGGTCAACTGTTCGTTCTGCAAGAAGGTCCATAGTGTCAGGCCCTTCCTGCAGTTCTTGGGGTAGCCCCAACTTACATGATGAGCGTTGAAATCCCCAAGAATTAGGAGCGCGTTCCGGCTCGCGCGTGAGATGGCGTTGCGGAGAAGGAGGAGGAGGGGAGCTGCAGGTGTGCAGGGAGGGCTGTATACATTAAGGACAAAGAGGCTGGCATCTTGCCGCCGCCGGGGAAGGAGTTCCATGAAGAGGTGGATGCACTCCGGAACGTCGAGCGGATGCTCGATTGCCATGTAGGCGCGATGAACTAGCGTGGCAACGTTCGGAGGTGAAGGGGAAAGCAGGGTGGAAAGCTGTGTAGTCCCGTAGTTTTACTGGGGAGAAGGTTTCTTGAAGGGCGATGATAGCGGGGAGGTCGGAGGGAGGGATGTTCTGGACGTGGAGCTGCAGCGTGTTCCGCTTTGCGCGGAAGCCGCGGCAGTTCCACTGCCAGAAATTAAGGCGCGGGGGGTGTCTGGCCATCTTGAGGCCTGGGTGCCCCTGCTGGTGCAGGGTGTTTGGGAGATGAAGATGAGGGGAGGAGGGATGAGACATTAATGGTCATCTGGGCAAGATCGGCCTCGAGGGAACTCTGGCGGGCCTCAATTTTGGCCATGCGGTTGTTAATTTGAGCCATCCAGCTCTGCGTGTCCGTACGCAGAGCTGTAATGGCGGCCATGATGCGTCGTTCATGTGCCTCGAGGAACGAGGCCGTGTGGTGGATGACAGCCTCCATCTCCGGGGTGGCGGCAGGTTCGGTAGAGGAGCGCCTCTTATGTGGAGGACTGCGGGAGGGGGAGGCGGCACGAGAAGACGCGGCCGAAGAGGAGGCGGACATTGGGGCGGGAGGTGGTGGCGGTGGGGTCTGGAGAGCGATGGGTTGTGAGGTTTGGTGAGGGGATGAGGTGGGGAGGTGGGGGCGCGCGAGCAGTGCCTGCAGCTGTTCTTTCAGCAGGGCAATCTCGTTGCTCTGGGCTGCGATTTGAGCTTTGAGCTTTTCTTTTTCGGGTTCGTGTGTGGGAGGCTGCGATCGCCAGCTCACCTGGGAAGCAGTCGATGGGTTGTCTTGCCCCGGTAGCGGTGGAAATGAGACGGAGCGATGGCGGGGCTGCGGTCCCGGCTTGATCGGGAGCTGGATCGTTGACGGGGACGCGATGAGCGGTTGTCTTTGGCGGATGGTGTTGACTGCGCTGAGTTGGGACTGGATGCGAGTGGGGAGGGACCCCCCCGTTCGAAGCGGAGCTTACACGGGCGGGACCCCGTGACATGTGTGCCGCTGCACAAGATGCATTTAGGAGTGCAGTCTAGGGGGTCCCGAGCCGCGTGCACAGCTCCGCCGCGTGGGCAGCGTCCGGACCTGGACTTGGTACATACGTCGGAGCGGTGACCATGGCTCCAACAAATGAAACAAGCTTCAGCCTTGGGGCGGAAGGGGTGACAGATGAACAGGCCGCAGTTGAACACCACGGTGCGAGGGAGTTCTTTTGTGCCGACGAAGGTGATCAGGATGGAGCGGGTGCGACCCATCTGCCTTGCGTCGGCGATGGCGTAAGTGCTGCTGGGATTCATAGCCTGCAGGTCCTCGATTATCTCCTCTTGGTTTTGATTGTCCACGGCGTTGTAGATTATGCCGCGGAGGGCGTTGTCAGCTGCGGCCACATAAGCGCGCAGTGGGTACAGCTGGGTGGCGAGATGCAACTCAGAGGTTCGCACATACTGTCGGGTGCGTTGCTCCGAGGGTGTACTGACGGTGAAAGAGTAGTTGTACGGGTTTATGCGTACGCGGTCCTCGACACGGGCGTCGCCGTACTCAACGCTGGCGCTAGAACAGAGTGAGGCAAGGAGGGCCCCATTGGTGGTTGTGCGGAGGTCGAGGCCACCTCCAGGGCGGAAGACTATCTTGTAGTCTTCCGCTGGGAGTCGAGGCAGCGGGACGTGGCGGCGTAGGCGGTGAGTCTTCAGCGACGGCGGGGGGGCCATAGCGGACTTGAGGTGGGCGTTCGTGGCTGAAACGGCTTCCTTTGGATGGGCCGCATGGTGGGCTTGGAGCATTCGGGACCAGCGAGGGTCGTCATCAAATTGTCGTTGGGAGATGAGTGTACCGTCGACTATACTTTTCATATCGGCGGCTTCGAGACAAGGGGAGCGAGTGCCGGCGCAGCGGACGCCGGTGCGACGCTAGGTGCAGCTGCGCGCTGCGGGCGAGGTGGCGTTGCGCCGAGCGTTGGGCTTAGCTCGGCGGCCCCGTGGCTGGTTAAAGATGAGGTCCTGGTGAAACGTTGGTCGGCGGGTCCGGGCAGATGAGGTGTGAGGAAGGTCCTTACACCTCCGGGTGCTCGGTAGCAGAAACTGGAGAATATCCCGGGCGAGATGCTAAAACGAGGAGCAGAAATCGCGGAGCCCATGCGAGGCACGTCCGAAGAACGCCGGGCGTGGGTTGCGTCTCCTCACGTCAGAGGCGTCCCACATCGGACGCTGCACCTAGGAATGGCCCTGTGAGCAGAAAGAGGAGCCGCGTCGCTTAAACACGAGGGTTCGAGTGATACACGATTGAAGTTGGAAGGGAAGAGAGTGAGAAAACTTATTAAATGCAAGCGTATTCGGTCTTCCTCGCACCGGTCCCCCACGGCCCCAATGCGCTCAAACGAGACGAAGGGGAGAAGCGAGCGAGTGGCGTGCCACTTGTCGGGGCAGTGCTGTCCATTGCGAGGAGGGGGTCTTCTGTGTTTGCCGCAAGATGGCGCTGCGCGTGTGCCAAGCGCCGAAGTGTAGCGGGAACGTACTTCGCTACTCGTTTAACTGCGATGTCTGTAATTTACATGCGCATAATTACCGATATACACCGCAGTATAACTTTCTAGACCACATTTCTAAGGCGACACCGCACTCACTAGAGGCGCTTGTCTCCCGCTTTGAACCATCGAATTCGTGGCTAAGCACTTCCTCTTCAGCCAGCGAGGTGAGCGGACGCAGAAATCGCGGGGAGTACTGACGCCAGTTCGGCAGTTAAAAGACCCCTGGAAGACGCCACAAGCCAAGGAGACAAGGTCGGCGCGCAAAGCATCGGTAGATATGTGCTGTGCGATTTCACATATAGTGATATTGCATGGCGTGTTATGGGTGGTTATGCTCCAAGTGTGGCGCAGGAACGCGTTCATTTCTTTTATAACCTAAGACATTATTTGTGCATTGATAAGCAGCTCGTTTTGGTTGGGGATTTTAGGTGCGTTTTGAACTCAATTTATAGGTCAACTGGAAGAATGGTTAGAGACAAAAGCAGTGATGTGTTGTCACAAATGATTGCAGATCATGAGCTAGAGGATATTGCAGAGTGCCTGGAGGGCTCCCGAGCTGTGAAGTACACGCTTTTTCACGGCAACAGCCATGCCCGCTTAGACCGACTGTACCTGTCAGTGGATATCCCAAAGTGTCGCAGTTATGGTGTTTCGCCAATTTCTTTTACTGACCACGGCCTTGTAATATGTCAAATAGGATCAAGGAAAGAGAGCAAGAGTTTTTCATGGGAGCCATAGAAATTGAATTCCAATTTATTAAGGGATGAATCTTTCAATGGAGCTGTGATTCGTGCAATTAAGAATATCCGTGAAGATAGTAGGAAAAAAAACAGGAGAAGAAAGCAAAGAGGGTAGAGTGACCCCCCTCCGCATGTGAGAATGCTGTTTTATGCGCGAATCATTGCTGCCAACGAAATTGCTCCCAACGATTGAAACGTGATGCTTAGAGCGCGTGTCTGCTGGCACTTTTTCCGCAAGCAAGAAGTGCCGGCAGCCACGTCAATTGTGAAAACCAATCTATGCAATCACTAAAATCATCGCAGCACCCTCATAACTGGTGGGGAGCCATGCGCACAACATACGGGGCAGTGCATTAGTGGTTCCGCACATTCTATCCCAGCGACAACAATGGGAAGAACACGAGTAATGCCTACTCCGGAGGAAGAAGCTGCCTACCGCGAGCATCAGCGCGAGTTGGCTCGTCAACGGGCTCGTCGTCACCGGGCCGACCCCAAGCTGCGCACCTGAGACGCCGAATTTAAACGGTAGCGCCACGAGGCTGATCGCAAAGTGCGCGCGCGAGACGTGGAAACACATGGGCAGTGCGAGAAGGCAAGCCCCGAGCTACGCGGCCGAGACGCCTCCTAAAGCATGGGCACCACGCGAAGTGCGTAAAAGTATAAATTAGGCGGAACACTGGTGAAAGAAAACATTTACAATATATAATGCTTGCGAGGTTTCATTTGCATAGCGTGAGACTCGGTGTAACTAACAAAGCTTCGCTTTTCGACGATCTTCATGGACTGGAAGGCGCGGTGATTTTTTCATCTTATATCCTAAGCGTTTAAAGTTAGTTGATTTAGCAAAAAGCGTAATATTGGAAGAAATACTAAATTTAGAAGCTTTTCCTTTCAGAATTATAGTCATAAATAGAGTATTTTAGAAATCGATTTCCATTTGTCAGAATTGGCAACATTCAATTATTTCCTGGAAATCCTGATGAAGTTTGTGTTAACCGAAGGAGTTTTGATGCCAGCGTAAATAAGGCAGTAACCTTAGCAAAATGATGTTCTCGGTGAAATATTTATTGTGTCATTTTTATTGCAACAAATAAAAACTGATCAACCACTAATTCTTTTGGGGCGCCATAGTCTACTTAAAGTCGTTCTGAAGGGTGATTCTTGAAAACAGAATATTGCTGCCGGTGTCTTACGTAGGCTGAAAACAAGGTTATCACTTTTGTATTTTAAGGACTTCATTTCATTGCTAAAGTAAGTTTTTGTTGGAAACAGTGTCAAGTGCTGTGAGGATATCTATGAAAATTGACAAAGCTTGGCCACTATTCTTCTTATCTACTGCGAAATCATGAACGGTTTTGATTAGCTAAGTAAAGTCGAATAACAATTTTTCTCAATGCCTGTTGGTATATTAATTATAAATATGTATGAGAAATGATTACAACCTAAATTCTGCGCTTACTTTCGTATTGTTACATTGCCAATATATCATCACTGACATAAACAGAAGGAACCTAACTTTCTAACACGAAGACCGCTTAGTTTATTTTCTAGATCCTTCAATATTTAGGCTTCTCGAAGTTCGTGATATGATAAAGAAATTCTTCACCGAAAGTTGTTAAAATGATGGTGACAATTACAGGAGCTTTATAAAGTTCAAATACTACGCTTTCGTACTTAAACTACCTCAAAGCCACCGTGAATAGTTGGCCGGCGCACCGAGTTTTGATGCCATTTTTCCTAATATGCTTGTACTAGCTCTCCTCCCTACGCCTTTTTTCAATGTCATTATGTAGTATTCGCCTAGTGTGTTCCAAATCTAAACGTAAAATGTATTCCGATCGGCTCCAAACTATTTAATCCTATAATTTACACTTTCATTTCAGTTTTGTAACAAAGAAACAGAAATTATATGACAAAATGCGAAGTCCGTGATTGGCCACTGTGATGTGAAGAACAATTAGAATATCAAGATTACGAATTCGATGGCAACTGTTGGTTAATCATGGCCATGCAGCCTACCCCGGCAGACGACTTTTCTTCGCTATGAAGCAAAAGCTACGGGGGCGGAGCTTCTAGACATGACTCTATTCGTACGCAATGTAGTCCGGGTGCCCTCGGCACTGGTTTTCGTTTCGCCAACCTCGCACCTCTTTACTTTAGTGAAGGAATATACAGTTAATTCGGCGTGAATCAATATTTATTCAGATCCAACATGTACCAAGTTCTGAGCAGCGAGCATCGCAGCCTGCGTGAGGGGTGAGAGCTCCGAGGCACCCGTATGTCTTAGGTTAGGAGTTGAACGCTAAGTCGACGCTGGCGTCGGTAGAGCCGGCGCAGCAGTGAGCTCGCCCGATCACTCGTTTGTGCATTCAGAAGTTTGCGATTTCCAGATGGGTTCGCCTGGTTTCTGCGCAGAAGCTGCAAACTTTTGTGTGTGTGTGTTAGTGTGTGTGTCTCTCTCTCTCTCTCTGTGTGTGTGTGCTAAGCGTCTTTCGTTCCAAACGTTCGTCAACAGCCTCCCAGGGGAGTTGATTGGCAGGACAGAAGGCGAATAATACTCACCAGTAGACACGGGCACCATGCTGCGTTTGATGAACATGCAAAACGAGTGATGGTTTCTGGTGTGCGAAAACTCGAAAGAGCAAACTCAAAATACAATAAAATACCTATAGGTGACTGGTCAGTGTTATGTATCGTTCCAAATTATGTGCTCTAAAAAACAAAAATAATATTGTTTCCTATTTCCTACGTAAGAAAACGTGAACAAAGCTGCGGGAATAAATTCCAGCAGCGGCGGAAGAGGCGCGCTTAGTGTCTGTAGCCTTCACTCCATAGCCAAGAAAAGTTGTCTGCGATTATAAACACCTTTAAGGGAGATCGATCTGGTTAAATATTATTCTGACGTGTCTTTTACCTTTTCATTGCATACTAATCATTATCAGATCGACCGCCCATTACCGCGCGTGTTTTACGTTGTTATTTCATGATCACTATCTTCAGACCGGGAGCACTATTTCGAACTGGTTCTATGTAGAAGACGGCATGAATGACGCTCATTGTTGTGGCCGCCTCAGTAAAGGTACCGTTCGCAGCCGCGGGACTTCTCTTGCTCTTCCTCTTGCGACATACTGGTTGAGGTGCCGGGTAGGACCGAGGCAACACACTAGGCAATGTGGACCCACACCTGCCGACGCTGCTACCTTTCTCACCCCCATGTCGCCCGAGGAAGCCGTCGTCTGCAAGAGCTGCCACCTGAGTTCGATCAGCTGGCAAGTCCATCGAGAGTAACGTCCACCACTACGACAGGCCCGTGGCAAGAGACCCGAATTGCTTCTGCCCCTTTGATTGCATATGGACCACGCACGCCTCGATCTTTTTCACTGCGACGCTTCGAGAACATCAAAGACTAGATGAAGCTGGTTAATTCGCATGAGTCGCCAGCTTCAACGATTGGGACGACACCATGAAGATCTGATACGTCTACTTCGCACTCGATGATTAAACGTGTATTTGGAAGATGAACCCGTAATGTTCTCTGAGGAGTTGGTTGGAATTTCGGGAGCAGCTTCGCGACACCCTAAGGCAGCGCTGCAATGAAAGAACAAGCCGAGCAAGCCTTCGCGTCACAAAATTCGAGGCAAAACGAGGGGATTGCTAGGTTCGTCTAAGAAATTTCATGGCTGCTTCGGCGAGCGGATCTCTCCATATTCGATCAGAAGGTGCGGCTCTTTATGAGTGGAGTGAAATAGGAACTGTTTGCTGACCTTGTGAGTAGTCCTCCTGCCACTGTTGTGGCGTTCCTTCGTAAGGCATCAACCGTGGAAAGGATGCTTCGGTAGCGGTCGTCGAAATATGAGCATCTCACAGCCACAGCATACTTCTTCGCGTCAGGAAACGAAAATGAAACTTTCACAGACCTCGCACGCCGTGTGATGAAGGAAGAACTCGAAAAGTCGCAAGCAACGGGACTCCAGCGGAATGTGATGGCAATTACAAATATGGTTCGTGACGAGATCCGGTAAGTAATGCAACCTTTCAAACACCCCTTGGTAACTTACACTGAATGCGCGCGTGCGACATGCCACGTACAGGCAGTTTCTCCGCTCCAACGGGACAGGCCGCACCGCGTACGGCTACGTACAGTGATCCGTGAGTAAACAAGAGGAAGGCAAATGTGCAGCGCACGGACGAGAGTCGTCCACTGTGCCACCTCGGTGGGGACGCTGGCAACCTTTGCCGCGAATTTACGTTGCACCAAATGGGTCTCCGCGGCTTTCTGCCGGAGATGTGTTGCCCCCGCTAAGGCGAGCGCTCTCCCGAAGTCGAAGCGTATCTGGCAAGATGTCATCACCTTGCGGTTCGACAGTGATGGCAGTCTCGATCACCCTCTTCTAGGTGCTTTGTGCCCCCTAGCCTTCACACTACCCCATTTGATTCCGATGGCCGCAACTGCTCAGGCCCATTTCGGGGAAGCTAGGGAAAGCGACCTGCGGGAGTAAGTCCGCTGTCCGCGAAACTGTCAAATTTTCTCCATTGACACAACGTGTGACCGAAGTGCAACCGACCAGCGACCGACCAATTTCTGACGTAGGACCTCATACCACTGTTTCCGCTAGCATTACAATTTTGTTGATGAGCATCTAATAACTGCTCTCATTGACAGCTGTGTCGATTAGTCTGTTCCCAGGGATACATCCGCAGCTGCACTGCGGATGTTTACGACGCCATGTGAAGCTCCCCGGCTGCGCACATCCGCAGGTCCTCTTGCCACACCCACAGGGCATTGCAAGGCCGGAACTTAAGTCCGCAACTCTACCTTCATTGGTTCTCCATGCTGCCTTATAGAATGCGGGAACCCATCTTGGAGATTGATTTCCTCGAGAACATCAAGCCACTATCAATCTGCAGGACCTACTAGTTAAATTTTCTAGCCAACGCATCGTACGACCGGACGAAACCCTCAAAGCAAACCGTATTGCGTAGAATACGTCGCACAGTTACAGAAACACCACGGAGTAGCGTTTTCCTACTCGTTGAGTGTGAGTTCCATGAAGACTTCCCCCTGTATCTGCGAAGGGAATGTTTGCGTCCTACTTGCTGGACAGCTCTGCGTCGCAAAGGGTGTTGCTGAACTCCAGCGCAACCAAAAGGCGATCAGGGTGGCGAATTTCAGTGAAGAGTTCCACCACTTGGTTCAGCACACTGCTAAAGCGCACTTCATTCACCTCGATGTATCAGTGGACTATGCGTCTTTGACAGAAGTGGCGTTGAGCAGCACCAATGACGAAAATGTTGTCAGTGCCATTTATATGAGCCCGCACCTAACGCAAGCGTAGATGTAGAGTCTGCTTTGCCTTCTGCACTCGTTCAAAGATTGTTTCGCCTGTATTTTCCTAGTGGAAAAGGCTCCGCTCACGAAACACGCATCATCACTGAGCCAACTGCCAGCCCCGTGCACCGACGTGCTTTCAAAGTTTCCCAGACGGAGCATCATGTCATTCACTGCAAAGTCAAGCAGATGCTCGAAGACGACATTATACAAACTTCCACTAGTCTGTGGGCAACACTGGTTGTGTTGTTGAAAAGGGAAAAACGCAACCTATGGTTCTTCGTGGATAACTGCCAAGCGCAACCACGCCACAAAAAAGACGTGTATTCATTGCCCCGCGTCGAAGACTCCATAGATTGTCTCCGACATGCCTGCTATTGTTCTTACATAGACTTTGGCAGTGGGGACTGTTTGACCTACGTCGATGAGCGCGATTGTTTGAAGACTTCCTTTATTACACTGGATCGGTTGTATGATTTTAGGGTTCTGCCTTAAGGCTTGGATTCTGCTCCCACCACTATTCAACAAACATTGGACCCTATATTATCTAGCCTAAAGTGGCAATCTTGTCTCATGTATCGAGATGATGTCGTAGTCTTCTCTACAACGTTGGAGGAATACCCGGCATGACTTATTCTCGTCCTTTACGCCAGCCGTAGCATTGATTTCTCCCTTAAACCTTAACACTGCCACTTCGCGTGCGACAAATTCAAATTGCTTGGCCGCATAGTCAGCAACGCTGAATTTCAGGTGGACCCAGAAAAAAACTATGGCTGTTGACTATTTGCCGACACCTAAAAACACGCGGGATGTCCTGGTCTTCCTGGTGCTTCGCGCCGACTACCACGGCTTTTCTGATAATTTTTCACACCTCACTGAACAAGTAAGTTGACTTAATAAGGAAGACGTCTCTTTCCTCTCGGCGCAAGGATGGCAAGACACCTTTCGTGAGCTCCAGACCCGCCTTCAGTCTCCGTCAATTCTCGGCCACTTTGACTCTGGTACCCATACAGAATTATACAGGGATGCAAGCAGCGCTGGCATCGGTGCTGTTCTTGCGCAGCCACAAGAAGGTGTTGAACGAGATATTGCGTACTCCAGCCGCACTTTATCATCTGCGAAGAGAAATTTTTCTAGTACAGAAAGCAGTGTCTACACCGTCATTTGGCCCATCATGAAGTTTCGAGCTCACTTTTACGGACGACCTTTGCATGTGCTAAGCGACCACCATTCTCTGTGTAGGCTGGCGAATATCAAAGATCCTTCAGGATGCTTCGCTGAGTGGAGTCTTCGAATGAAGCAGTTTGATGCAAGAGGTGCGCACAACTCGGGGCAGAAACATGACGACACTGACTGTCTGTCTCATGCTCCCATCGACGCTGGCAGCACGGATCTCGAAGAGGAATGCGGTTGTCTTGCTTCTCTGGAAGTATCCGGTCAAGCCAAACAGCAACGAATAGACTTTCAGCTGCAGCCCCTCATCGTCTGCCTTGAGGAAGACACTTCGCAACATCCTCAAGAAAGAAAAGTTTAGCTCGCTGTTGAAGAAAAATTCGTTCTGGTCCTGGACGATTTTTTCTTCAAATGCGAGGCTTTTCTTTCGAGAAATCCGTATGAGTTTCCTTTTTAGCTATTACTATGATTGGGAGAATGCGTCATCTTCGTGTTATTAATTACTTTTCTCGACCTTGCAGGTGTTGCAGAACATTTAGAGCGAAATTATGATACCCACCTTTACAAACTTCGCTATAGAGAAGTCCTGTAGAGCCCAGGCGATGAAGCCTCTGTGCGGAGCCTTATACGCGAAAGAGAGTGCTCCCGATCAACTTCTATGCCGTTACTTTGGTCCATACGTAGTTTTTCAACGCATCAATGATGTGAACTATGGAGTGTTCCACGTATACTCTTCACGGAGCTCCCGCTGTAAACGTGTGCCACATATTGCACACATACTTCACATGAGGGCCTATTATTGAACAAGACTTACGTATTCCGTGCTCTCATGTCGGCGCTCCTTGTGCACTACTTTCTTAGGTAAGTTTTCTTCTGCACTTGTCTTTTTTTCACCTGGGCCCCATAATGTAAAACTATTCCAATGAGTTTTTGTTCGTATTTTCTCATGTCAAAGTTGCATAACCAACGACATATGCATCGAATGGTGACCCGAAGCGTTGCCTTAACCGCCCAATCAAACGCCCTCCTAATTTATTGGAGGTAACTTTTCTTTACTTTGAAAACAAATAATATTGCTTAGATTTGGCGGTTTCTCGTTGTAATTGGGTCCCAGGAGGGGCGGAGCCCGCTCATGTGGAGAAGGTTTCGATGGACCCCAGCCAGGGCACTGAAAATAGGCAAGCGGATGAAGAGGGTGGTGCCGGCTGCTACGATTAGTCCGCTTTCCCTTACTTTGCTTGCCGTGGCTGGTCGAAAATTGCAGCGGCGTGCAACGGAAGTCTGAGAATGCTGCCAAAACTGATCCTCAGCAGAAAACGGATGGTAGAGCGAGGTCGTAAACGTGCTGATAGTCCTAGAATGCGTTACACGTCCACGTAGAAAGCTTTGTTATACGCAAATAAACCCACTCTCTCCGGCATTTAAAGTAGCCAGTACCTTAGCGGTCGGCGGCAGCCATTTTATTCCTTTCGGAATAAGGCAGCCTGCGTCTATTCAGGTAAAAAAGAATTGGGTTGTGTTAAGTATATTATTGAATCTTTAGCGTGAACACGCCACTTTGACGTGGTGAGTTTTCCGGTTTTCTGACGTCGCTTGATAGGCAGGTGGAAGGGGGTGCCGCCCGAAAACTTCTGACCGATTGCCGAGGGCTATTGGCGAAAACGAGTCGAGTGACAAATAACTATTTTTGTTTTGTTCGGTCCACTCATGCATAATCAGTTTGTACACGCCATGTTAGACGGAGAGCTACCGCGGATTTCGTGACGTCGCGTGACAGACAGGCGAAGTGGGGATGGTCATAAAAAGTTTTTGCGCAATCGGGGAGGGCTTATTACAGAAATGGAATGGAAAAGTTTGGAATAGTTTCTCGTTATAGCGCTCCTGACTCAATCGCTTTTTAGCATGGGGATGGTGCATTTTCAGGGAAGGGAATAATGCCGAGGGTGTTTTACATGCTCATTTCATAATCACAATCATCTGATCGGGCGCCCATTACCGCGCGTTTTTTGCATGTTTAATTCATAATCATTATAATCAGATCGGGCGCAAGTTTTCAAACAGCTTGTGTGTAGGACACGAAATGAATAACTTTGGTTGTTTCGGCCACTTCAGTAAAGTTGCTGTCCACTGCCGCTGGACTTCTCTCACCCTTCTCGCGGCAGTATCAAATTTCAGTAGTGAACTGCATTCTGAAAGGCTACTTTTGAAGCAACTTTCATAATTGCGTAGTAACCGAAATTCCACCATTTTTTTGTTCAAGTCAACAGAAAAGTCAGCGATCTCTAGATAGAAAGCCAAGTCCCTAAGAAGGAAATAAAGATATATATCTAGCGCCAACATCGAGATCAGACTTGTCAACTACAGAAAAGCAAAGGGTATTTTTTTTTGTTTTCAGAGATGGTTAGGTTTCATGGCCCCACGAAATATGGCAACGTGCAAATGGAGGAAGGGGAAATTTGTTTTGGACACGCCGACCGCTGTTTTGTCTGCAATGTAGACGTGCAAGGCGCGTTCCGCATGCGGCTGCGCTGCGAAGAACCACAACTCTTCCTTAATGCAGCCGGTCGAGCGTGATTTGCTACAGCGCGTAGCGTCTAGGCCAGAAAGACCATCCTCGCTGCCTAAGCCGGAAATACGTAGTAAATAAATTATCGTTATATCGGCGTTATTCGGAGAAGAAATGACTTAGCCGATGTTTTTATTTTTATTTTCCGGTGTGCTTAAGACAGTGGCTACTATTGAAAGCGGAAGAGTGGCAAATGGCGTAGTTTTCCAGCCATTCCTACAGCGGAGGAGTAGATACGCCTATTTATACGGGTAGATACGCATATTGATATGATACGCCCCCGTGTAGATACGCCTATTGATACGCGCTCCTGCCATTTGAAGGGTGCTAAACCTATGCGTGGTAAATGTGGTGCACGCTAACCGGCCCCCAAATCACTTTGGAGGGTCGGTGAACCAAATCTGAATGAAAACAGCAGTTTTCTCGAGCGTACCAATTGCACATTGTCATTTATCTAGCATTCTTTCTTAGATCCGAATCGTTTTACAGTGAAAGCTGTATATGAGTAACCTTCTGTAGTTCTTGTGGTTTTCTCTCTCTTCATGGTATAAGGACAACGTGTTCCGCATGGGCTCCTTCTTCGTCTACTTTTGGCGATTCTTCCAGGCCAGTTCTCCCCACATGCACTGGCGAACCCCCGATTACGCCTACTCTCCGGCACTAGGCAGGGGCCTTCGGGCCTGCACGCTTTCCTGGCACCATGGAATACGCCATTGTAGGCGAAGAGATTCCTCCGGGCCTGCTGAGTGACCACAATGGGGAACTGGTGACCAGGCTTCCTGAACCATGCCTACCATCCATAGCCGCCAGACGCACTACCCGCAGTGCCACAGACGCGTCTCAACGAGGCAAGAGCCACCTCCCTACTGCCTAGTCAGCACCCAAGCTGACGCCGCCCGCACAACCTGGGTCGTAAACAGCCGTCTCTATCTCGCCTCCCCGCCGATGAGTGTAATGTCGCCATGAGGTCACGCGGATGTCTCTCACTCCGCACCATAAGCTCACCAGCCATCCTCATTGCAATGCGTTGCGACCTTGAACTCCCACTCCAAGATGTGACCGACAAAGACCGCATCCATATTGACCGCACCAACAATACGTTCACTATCAGCACCGCAGTCAAGTGCAGGGCACCCGTCCACGTTACCTTGAAATCCCTCCAATTGGACAACCAAACATACGCCATAGCCGCCAACATTCCGCCACCGGACGAATCTGTACAGGGAATCAGAGAACCTCTACAACGCCTGCTGGAATGAGGCAGCGTCGGAAATCCTGCACGGCTTCCTCCAATACACTCCAGTGGTTCCTTTCATAGCCGCTCACTGCCTGGGACAGATCACTTCCACTGTAATCACGTTTGGTGAGACCCAAGTACCCAGGTCAATCTGCTTGCGAATGGGTCGCTTCTCTGCCACCCCTTCTGTAGCCGTATGAAGACGCGCTTCAAGTACCAGGAAACCGGCTACCGCACCAATGTTTGCCTCAAGCCTGTGACCTACTTCTGTCACTAATGTGGTAAAAATCAGCCGCCCACTTAGGAACCAAGCTGCATCATCTCCAACCTCACCGGCGGAAACAAATAAAAAAAAACCGCTTCATAGGTCCATACCCCAATAATACCAGCACGTCTTCAACCGAAGCCGAGGTTCATGACCACCAATCCCGCGCCTATCTGAAAACCCAGTCCGGAGTACGTTCCTAAATACCGTATCACAGCTGTGGGTGATGCCGTAGTTGATCCATTTCTTTCCCTCCCCTAGACACCAGCCAGAACTCCCCCATAACCAAAAGGCGCAAGCGCAGCAGCAGCCACTCCGAGAGACAGAGGAGTTGGGTGGCCACGGCCTCCCGCAACGCTGCTCGAGGTGAGGAGCTGCTCAACAGAATATCGGCCTTTGAAAAACTAGTCACCTCTCTCCGTCAGGAAAGCGTCTAACTTAAAGAAGTTTGAATACCAGAAATTATCACTGCTGCTGCTTCAGCCACATCCGCGAAATATCAACCAATCCCATCACTACAATCTCAACCCGCCCATCGTCGAAAACTCAACTACCTTCTTCTAAGCTTACAATGCTCGACTGTAGTCCTCCTTCCAACGCCATGCCTTCCCTGGAGCAAGAGTGCTCCCCGGATTCTATCCATGAGCAAAATCCGGCGCTAAAACGCTCAGCGAATCCTACCCCGAATGAAGATTCTCACTTCAAAAGCAAACTCTCCACCATGGAGAAAGTACAGGTCAAACTGGACGCGCTCGAATCTTGCATGTTTTGGAACAATCGTGTGCAGACTAGCAACGTTCGAAGCAACGTCCACTAATAATCTACATGGGATTCTCAAAGAAATTACGGACCGCCTCGCGGCTGTCGAAATCCAACTCCCACCCCTTTGCCCACTTCAATCTGAACCGCCCGTAGCGGTACTCCGCCATGACGCCCTGCCAGCAATTAGAATATGGCAATGGAATGGCAGGGATACCTAAATAAGCGGGGCAACCTGCTGCTTCACATCCAGCACATCGCCTCCCCATCAGTTATATTCGCTCTACAAGAAACAAACGGCCCGACCTAATTACCGGGATACAAAGTCTATGACACCCCTGAGATGCCGGTCCCAAGCACCACGATCCTCCTCCAGTGCAATATCAAAGAAATCTGGCATAGTATCGATGGCTCCGACGCAGAATAGACCTTGTTTGAGATTCCTTCCACGAAAAAAGGAGACCTAAATCTTTATGTTCACATCCTCTATAGCTCTTCCGAAGACAAATGTCCTGGCATTCTGGATCTCCTCCAAAAGGTAACCCGGCTAGCGCCCAAAGCCCGACTTCCCGTAGTTTGCGAGTTTAATGCCCTCCCCCTGCGTGGGGCTTCCGCAAGAGTAATCTCAAAGTCGCCAAACTCTGGCAAACCACCCTGAACCTCGGCTTGACCCAACTGAACGACCTGAAATCACAAACCTTATAGGGAACAGTGTCAGCGTAGACACCTCCCACGACATCACCCTCGTCAGACCTACACGCGACGCCCACTGGTCTAACAGTGGTCACACTCGCGGCAGGGACCACTACATTCTCTCCTTAACCTTCGACACCATGCCTAAGAAACACCTCCCTATCCGTATGCAAATCACAAATCACAAAACACGCCTACGCGACCAAACTGCACCTATAGAAATTAATGTCCTCCATGAGGGCTCAACACTATTAGAAAAAATTGTAGCCACTACAAAAGACACGGTAGCTCTTAATTCCAACCACACAACAGCTGCGAAACTCCTCCACATGTGGGAAGCACACGCCAGTCTTCTTAAACGCCGAAAATGTCAACGGCACAACCGCCAGCTGCATTGTAGGAGCGCAAAACCGCAGCGCTGGATCAAACATTATACGCTCGGTCTGGCGGGATCACATTGGGGAGATCTGAAGCAGCATGAACGGAAAGTTAGACTCCAAAACGTCGTGGAATTTGTCGCGATATTTGCTTTATCCCACGGAATCAAAGTCCTCCCAGCGAGAGGCTTAACACGCCTCGTTCATAAATTGCAAGGTTCTGATACAGATCTGCTACCATATTTACGTTCTCGCTATCTCAACACGTCACACAACGACGCCTTCCCCACCTACCAAGGCCTTCCTAACAAGGCCCTTGAAGCGGACCTCACTGACGCGGAAGTGCGCTACGTGCTAAACGAACACCGAGCACCTTCGACCCCGGGCCCAGACGGGGTCTCTAACATAGCCATGCGAAACTTTGACCTCAACTCTCTCTCGGCGTTACCTAAACAGATAACCTCCCACTGGCGGGAAGGCAAACTCACTCAAGCCTGGCGACATGCTCGAGTCATATTTAACCCATAACAGGGAAAACCCTTTTTGATCGAAAACCTTTGCCCCTTATCTCTCACCTCCTGTATAAGGAACTTGATAGAATAGATTACAATATGTTTAATTAACATCATGCGAACATTATCCTCACCCACCTCAACCATAACGTGGAAGACCACGAATTCCCCCTACCATGATTCCATACCCGCCTTTCCGCGTTGGACATCATGCGTCAACTCTCGAGAGATGTTCTCGATCTCGGTTGTAATACCGGTAAGAGGGCTATTCGCGGGCACGACTTGACCAAACCCTTTGACAACGTCTCGCAAGAAGCCATACTTACTAAATTCTCCTTTATAAACCCCGGTGAACGCTTGTTCAACTACATATCCTCGTTCCTTTCCGATCGGTTGCCGAGAATACGATAGACAGTCCCAAGTCGGGTCCAATACCCTTAGGCAGCCGCGGCACATTGCAAGGCTCGCTTCCCTGGCCATTCCACTTTAATCTCGCCCTTATCGTACTGCCCCCTAAGTTCACCGCCATTTTGGGCCTGCAGCACTGCTTCTATGCGGAATATATCACAATGTGTGTAACTGATGCGCATGACCGCCAAGAAACTAACGGTAGACGGCCTCATTCGCCAAGCATATAAGTCTGTGCTACGTCCCCTACAGACAACTACCGCAACCAGACTACTCGTTTTAGGAATCCACAAGACTCCCCCCGAGTTGTGCGAGGCCCACCTCACCTCCCAGTCCCAGACTCACCCGTACTCCGTCGGGCACGTCTATCCTCCACTGCCTTATCATAGGCTTCCATTCCTCAGACCCGGCCCCCGTTCAACTCCCACTACACAATCACAACGCGTTAGAAATAATACCCCTTCCCAAGAACATGCACCCCGTCCATCATAACGATCGCCGTACGACACGAGCACGTGCCCTTCACACCAAATACGGCAAGTACTCCAACTCCACCTACGTCGATGCAGCCGTATACCCTGCCTACGATGCGTTTGCACTGGCTGTAGTAACTGGGGCTGGCACTTCTCTTGCGGCTGCAATCATATATTCAACCTCCCCTGAAACAGCGGAGGAAGTTGCGGTTGCTCTTGCGATACCTAACACTACCCCCTATATGATCTTCAGCGACTCGTAAGTCGCCATACTCATCTTTGCGAAGGGCCGCATATTCCGCGCCACCCTCCACATCCTTCGTCACACCGTATGTCCCATCCGAGGGGTTGAACTGAGTCTGGGTACCAGCCCACTCCTCGAACCCAGGGGACGATACAGCCCACACTAGCGCGTGAGGATTCGGCGGCGGGGCCGTAGACATCTCCGACCTGATGTCTGCGAAAAAGAGGCTGGTCTCGTTTGACAATATAACATACCACTATCGCCTTAACAGGCAACACTACCCTTCCCCCTCACAACACCTTACCGAAGACCCAGGAAATCATCTGGTGCCAATTAGAGAGCTATTCCTTCCCCGACCCGGCAGTATGCTCTCATATATATACTGATCACTACTCTCCCTCCTGCATTCGCTGTGGCGATAGAACCACCTTAGGTCACATACCTTGGAATTGTCGGGAGGACCTATCTCCGCCGGAACTGGCTGAGCTCCTTACTTCCGAACAGTGGGAGGCCATGCAGCTAAACTGCGACCCCGAAGTGCAACTCTGGGTCTTCGAGCGGGCGAAAGAGGTCGCCGAGAGCCAGGGGCTTCCGGTCATCTAGTGCGATCAACAACACACCATCACCATCTTCCAACCTTCTGACGATGAATAAGGTCTTCAGTTTATCCTACCATCCATACTTTTTTGGCGTCGTGCAACAGAAAAAAAATCTTCATGTGGGCCGATCCTGATGATGGCGCAGAAACGGTACATGCTCAATACCACATACCTCTGTCGGCTCGGGAACCTGACCCCGCTTATCATTCTACAATGCCCTTCTTTTCTGTCTTCGGGATTTGGAGGCTGCGTGAACGTGTGCATGAGCCATTGATTTAGGGGGTGTAAACCATTCAACAGCTGCGTTATTGATGGGGCGGGAAAGTATAGTTCGTAGACCCGAAGAACAACATGCGTACGAGGAGCGCCATAGGAAACAACAACGATAATATAAATGGTACCAGCCTTAAACGACCACGGACGAAGAAGGTTCCCGCGATGCTGAACAAAAGCGACAATCGTGAGCCCGGGCCCCACCTATAGAGCAACGTACCATACTCGCAACGCAATACGGCCACAGAGGTATCGGATGGACCGAGAGAATTACTTAAAAGGTGGAGATGCCAAGTTCCGACCAGACTTTCTGGATAAACATTTCGCATTTAGTTGCAGAGTGTGTGACCCTCTGTGGGAGGAGAACGACCTGACGAGGATACCAAATGTACTAGACGTGACAAAACCGGACCGTGCAGAACAGGCACTGTCCCGTACTTTCCTAGACGTTCGCGGCGATGTGGCCGACTTCAAGCTGGGCGGGCGGTGCAAGCAATCTCTGCTCTTTCTTGTCAGCAAAAGCACTTTTGTTTTCGCTTTAGAGCTTTGACTGTCGTCAGCTTTCGCTGCCATTCTATCATCGCAGTGTGGAGTGGTTGGCATTTTTCACGATAAATTTGGTTTAAACATTTCACATTACGTTGACCGCACGCTATATGTTGACAAAATGTAGCGTATCATTTCAATAGGATGGACGGATTCTTGGGTTTTATGTGTTAAAAGCACAATATGATTATTAGGGACGCCGTAGTGGGGGACTAAGCAATAATTTAACTGCCAGGGGATCCTTAGCGTGTCCCCAGCGCACTGTATACGAGAGTGTTCGTCTTTCGGCCCACTCAAAACATACTTGCTGCAGCCGGGATTTGATCAATCTTTTCAACAGGGGCTGCTGCTGCGATAGTAGCCTATTGTATGGCACGTGGCTCCAGGCGCTTCTGCTTACGGGCTCTGCTCAACCCGTAGTGCTACTTACAGCCAGCGATTTATTTGACTATTTAACCTCTCTGTAATATATATTTTGTTCATGGAACACGTCATTTGTCATTTTCGTGTTATAGATACTTATATATTTTACACCTTCGACAAATGTTTTTAGGCATCCATACAGCCGTGTTTCGTTAAGCCATCTTTATTCGCAGTTCATTTATCATTTACAAATGATTATTATTGCCTGAGGGCCCTCTGGCAGTCACCTCTCCCTTGCACCAATACGTCCCACAAGTCATCATCGTCACTTGTCTTAACACACATTTCCTGTTAGAATTACTAATGCTCTATGCAGGTTATTGGTTCAAGAAAGTAGGCTGCCACAAGGTGGGTTTTAAGCTGGACCCGTTCTGTCGTAATAATCAACTTCTGTTAATCTATATTGCCGAGTAGGTTTTACTTGGTATATGCAGATGACGTACAGTTGGGATTCAAGCCATGTAATCTTGCAGTCTGTGAGAGACATGTTCAGCTTCGCTTAAACAAAGCGTGTTTAAATGGGCAGAATAAAATGACTTTAGGTAAAATCACCTTAGACGTTTTTGTATCTTTTCTACAAGAAAGAAAGCTCATTTACAGGGCCCAATGCAGAACTACACTGACAATACCAGTTCCCACACAAAGTAATTTTAGGCATCATACATGACTGAAAGCTAAGTTTCATTCCACACATAAAGTATCCTAAATTCCTAAAACACAGCGCAGTTCCTTGAAGTTTGGTCGCCGTCTATCGGGAGCAGTTATAAGAAACGCCTCATGAGCCTTTAAAAGAGCCTCATACGTACATGATTTGACCACGGCCCCATAGTGTACCAGTATTCTATACTAAGTGCTGCAAGATGCTGGATCCCTTCCACCATCTAGGCATCCACCTGGCCACAGTCGCCTTCGGTACAAATCATACGGCAAGCCTCTACGGATAGGCTAACAAGTGGTCACTCCACCTGCAACGGCCATATTCTGCGTTCATGGGCATCTTGAAATTAGATGTCAACTTTTACTCTCTCTTTTATTTAACCGCAAGCGATATGGCCCGTGCCAAAATCGTTCATGTGGACATGGGGTGAGACAGGCCTTCTCTTTGCATATGAGGAGCCTCAGCGAAGAGGTGGCTGTCTAACTCGTTGAGCATAGCCTAATTGTTCCAGTGACGTCGTGACACTAGTAGATTATAAAATGTGACACACCATTTCTAGACGTTAAAAAACACCCCCCAGATGAACATATTCCAATACATTTCCTCGAACTTCAACAAATATTCAGTAAATATTCAGGCCAGGAATATTACACTGGCGCATTTTGGACTGACTCTACACAGGTACTTTACAGGCCGGTGTGGCTTATGCAGCAATTGGTTCATGCTTCTCTGAAACAAATTTTCGCCATCCGGAAATGGCTACCTGCGTGGCTGGGTTGTATACAGTATTGTCGTTTGTGAAAGACATAAAAAAAACAAAGATGCTAACGTTATTACATTCACTCACTACTTATCTCTCATAATATTCAGAATGTCGTTCACTAAGCACAAAGATCATGCGCCTAATTATGTTTATTCACTTCTGCGTACAGTGTGTATTTCTAACCACTACATTACGTCATGCTGGATACCTTTTCCTACAGGTATACAGGGCATTAGGCTTGCAGGTGAAACTCAAGGCGTACCTCAAGGGTCGGTACTTCATCCCCTCCTTTTTTTAATTTACACAAATGATTTACCCTCTTGTGTTTCCTCTAACATTTATTTGTTCGCCGATGATTGCGTAATCTTCAGGAAAATAATATGCGACACTGATATATCTTCTCTTAAATCCGACCTTAACGCTATTTCTACTTGGTGCAAATCGTGCTCAACGGAAATAAATATGAAAATATATAAATTTATGCCCGTGTTTCCCCTTAATCTCACCTTAGACCATGTTTCCTCCTACAAATATCCTGGTGTACATAATACCAGAAACCTCTCGTGGTCCATGCACGCTTCTCACGCAATTAAATACGCTAACCGCATGCTGGCATACCTAAATTGCAATTTTACTAAGGCACTGTCTTCCCTAAAATTAATGCTATACAAGTCACTAGTCCGCTCAAAGGTTGAGTACGCCGGAGCATTTTGGGATCCCTTTCAGAAAAACCTAATTCACTCTTTAGAAATGGTACAAAATACGTTTGCTCGTTTCGTTTTTTTCTGATTATAACCGAACTTCCAGCACTTCTGTAATGAAATTAAACTTTGATTTGCCATCTTTACCCTCTCGCCGTAAAAGCCTTAGACTTTCATTTTTTCATAAAATATTTCATCATCTTTTACTCTGCGATGAACTTATCTCCCCTCCTGAATACATTTCATCAAGGTTAGATTACAATAACACAGTTGGAATTTCATTATGCCAAACCAATGTCATGTCTCATCCATTCCTCCCGCGTAACCAATGTAATGTCTCATCCATTTCTTCCGCGTACATCTGCCGAGTGGAATCGCCTACCAGCCTCAACCGCTACTATTGTTGACCATCTGCACTTCATGGCAGTATTAGATAACATTGTATAAACAGGAGCATTTCATTCGTGTTTTTCTACTACCAATTGTATCACTGTTCCTGTAGTACCAGAACACTGTATTACTGCACTGCATGCACCGTATTTAATGTTATTCACCAGTACTCCAAGAACACTCAGATAACGTTGTATAACCGAGAGCCATCTATTTCTGTACTAATAACCATTTTGCTGCACTGTACTTTTTTCTGTATTTGATGTAACTACTCCCCTGTTTAATGCCTCTGGCCTTGAGGGTACAGGAAATAAATAAATAAATAAATAAATAACTGCAAAAGCCACCAATGTCTCTCTATCTATTACAGCCATAGACCTGGAAACTTTCTTGCGGAAAGAAAACCTAGGAGCAATTGGGAATGCTTATAGAACACGGAAATATGTAACAAGCTGCATGTCATTAAACCTGGCTAACGAAATTCACCGCCCATGTAAAAAATACAAAGAACAGACGTCTCCATTTGTCGATAGAGATCGGCCACACGAATGGCACAGACTGGCACTTGCTAGCCAGTTATGAGCCACGTATCTGTGGTAAAGTTGAAGAGACCTTGGTTGCTTTGCACGTGCGGCAGAAATGTCGGGTGATAGAGTAGCACACAAAAAACACTTTTGTTTACCAAACTGTCCACATGTTCAACTACATCAAGCAATGTTTCTAGGCGAAGATCCGCTCGTTGAGAGTAAATTATTTTAGCTTTTCTAAGACAATATTGGTAGGCTAAATCTTGTACATGATGCACTGTTTAGAGCGCGTGCTTTCCGTCTATGGCGCTCAAGGACCCACGTCAGGCATTAGTGCTCCTTGCAGACCCTTACATTTCTATCTCATTATCTCTTAAAAAGTTATATTTTATGGTCAAAGCACACGTCGCTTGCCAGAGAGAGAGAGAGAGAGAGAGCGAAATATTTATTTGGACCATCGAGGTCGTTGCTTTTGAAGTCGAATGGGTGGTGTCCTCATTCCAGGACTACACTGGCCATGGCTGCTCGACGTAATTGCTGGACGAGAGAATCTTGTCCCGCCTGGGTATCGCTGGTCAGCTGTACCTCCCACAGCTCAAATTACGTGCTAGGCGTACTTAAGTGTTGCGGTTTGCCCCCGCACCCCCATGAGATGGGAAAGAGTCTAGGAGATGTGTCACTGCGCCAGGGGCAGATGCCGCGATATGTATGTGGGTACATTTTGCTGCATCTGTGTAGGTTTGGTAATGTGTTGGTCTGAATAAGTTTGAGAGCTACTGCCACTTCAGTGCTCAGCTTGCCACGCAACATATAGGTACATATATATTTTACGCTTGGCTGCTTTGAGGCCATTTTCTAACCATGATACATCTTTGATTTCATGAAGCATTTTTAATTCATTGGTGATGTATTTGGCGCTTTTTCGCCAGAACTGGCCTTTGCGCCATAAAACCCCAATATTCAACCTATCATACAATCCAACGCGCTATGGGAATCGACGTTATGCGAAGCATTTTCCAGGCTACTTGCATGGGGCAATGCTTATCGTTCTATAAAGTGCTGCAAGGGTGTTTGCTACTTGTTTAAATGAAGTATGTGTGTGTCACGTGAGTACCGTTAAATTGAATGAACGCGAGAGTATGTGCGTGTAACGATCGCAGCAAGATGACGACATTAATGACGATTGTATAATATGTAAGGTTAATCTAATGGATGCAAACGAGTGGTATGAAGGTGCCAGATGGGTCAGAAACGCAGAAATTAAATGCTCAGATTCGACACCTCCGGCTATCAATTGGCGGTTACTTGACGGGGAAGGTGTAGCACATCATGAACCCCATGTCCTTTTTATAGTAATGTGGCCGAGAGGCGTGGTGCACTGCTCGCTTTGGTCGAGCCGTGGTGACGCTTTCCATAGTGGAATTCAGTGCAGCCGTGTCACACGTGGGCAGTAACTACACCAGGAGAGAGGAGGCCTCGACGTTTCATTATGTGGCCTGGTAAGACGAGAGGGGCCGTGAAATTCAGCTACGAGCTTAGGGAGAAACGAAGAGCAGTGCGATGCTGTCTAGCGTTTGCAAACAAACTCGTGCAAAAGATGTTTTCTTATCGCTTTTTCTACGGATGCAACCACCACCCGGTGTTCTAAGGGGATCTACTTACGCGTGCCACCTAACTCCAGCGCATGTAATCTTCATAATCATCACCAGCAGCAGCCTGGCTACGCCCACTACAGGGCGAAGGCCTCTCCCAGATCAGCGCATCTAGCAAGCGATAATCAGAGGCGAATGTTGGATACCAGAGCTCCAGTGA
Source organism: Dermacentor variabilis (assembly GCF_050947875.1). NCBI lineage: Eukaryota > Metazoa > Arthropoda > Arachnida > Ixodida > Ixodidae > Dermacentor > Dermacentor variabilis. The sequence continues at coordinate 28,170,939 of NC_134574.1, forward strand.
CCTTCATGACTTCACGAACTCGAGAATATCGCTATCGGCCAAGGTCGTCACGCAACTTTTCCCAAACGGTCAGAACAAATTCTAGTCACGATAATTATGCTTTCGTCATGCACTCAATACATTTATGCATGACATTCTTTTCATTAATGTCATATGACACTTATGGAAATGAGGTAATGGCTTGATGAACACATTCGCCATGATAAGCACTCATGACGTTCGTGCTAATCAATGTTATGGCATGTATGTCACGACATGTTATGGACGTCATACATGCATGCCATAACCCGCATATTCAGAATACAACTAGTTAATTAAATATATGTTAGGTAATTTAACCCTATATTTTCATCTATCGTAACTTATGAAATTGATATCGATAAGCATTTCATGCCATCCACGTCGCGAACTTGTCGCTCCTATCAGCTCCATTTTAGCAAGTAATGTATCATGATATAGTTGACACGAACGAAACGACATGGCACGCATCACATGAAAGACATGCATGTCATCATGTGATTCTTATGGCTGACGTAAATGACCTGACTTGAGGGTATCGTGATTCTTTCTTTTAGTATAGGTATCAGTAGATGCGTGACGCGAAATACTTTCAAAAAATGTAACGTCATGATGTACATGAAATATGAAATTCATGCTAATGGGGTAATGGTAGGCATGGCATTCATGAAATGACATTTCTAGGTTAATTTATTTCTCATATTAGAGTACAGATGGAGGAGCCACAGAAAGAAGCGGCACCGGGGCAGCTTCACGAGTCCACAAACCATATATCTGTCATAGAATACATCTACGCCTTATCATTTATGTCAGATTTTGCATCCATCTCATGTAATTCATATCAAGACATGTATATCTATATTTAGTTAAACGACCACGACCGCGGCGTGTGATTCATACCATTTATGTATTGATATACGTGCAATTACGAGCATGGGGCGTCAATGGTGTCATACATGCCCTGTCATTCTTGTCCAGACATCATGTGATGCATGAAACAAATTCATATCCTGATTTATACCAAGGTAAGGAAACTATCGCGATGACATCATGCCATTCGCACTGTTTGCGTTACGACATGCATCCCTTGACAAGCATGTGATGTCATTGATGAATGACATAGATGCGCATGCATGTCATGTTATTCATGTCATGACGCACATGAAATGTCATGCAATATATTTCAATCTTGGAATACTTGTAAATCTTTTTCAGGAATGTCATTCATGAGATGACCTTCATGTCACGTCATCCATGCCAGGTCTATCATGCATGTTCATCATTTAAATTGGGGCAAAGAAACGGTGACGCTGGCACCATGCAAATCAAAGCTTTTATGCCATGCCATACATGTTATGAGAAATATGTATAGCATTGGTGTTATTACATGTCATTCATGTTTTGTATTAATATATGTCATGGTCCCATGCCTAGTTTGATGTAAGCAACACGTAACGAAACAGCGTATTTTCGCCATATTCTTTACATCAACCTATGGTACGTTGTTTTTGTAACAGAAATATCAAACCGTGGGTGAGTACGCTGTACAGAAAGTGTTAGGCTGAATGTAGAAGAAAGGAATTTAAAAGCAACAGCATTGGCAACTACGTGACAAGTCTTAAAACATGACCAAGCATAGTTGGGATGATCGCGCTCGTAGTTTCAGTCTGAACGAGTTTATACATGTATAAACATATAAGTGTTTGCTTAGAAGTGTCGGGGAACATCAGCGGGGCAAATTACCAAATATCATATGCAAAGCAGCTTTATTTACCTTAACATTGATGGTACACTATCGACATGCAGCATATTAGACCACACATATATGACGGAATAATGACTACTAACTAAAACTGCACGCACCTGTGAATCATGTCCATCAGTGTGGAGCTTGTAATACTTTAGTGATAGAAATTCTAATTTCGCCTACCCTTACCGCATAATTTTTACCGCGTCCTTCTGCTTGCAGGCGTGGCAGGTGACTGTACCCTATGGGTACTCCAGTCCTCAGTAGAAAATCCTCCCAGGCACTGCAAATTTGCACAGTTGGCTTTGTGCACACCGCGAGCCTACAATCCCTACGAAGCGGAGAAGAAATAGACTTACGGCGGGAAACAACGCGAACTTCACTTCGCGGCTATGGTGAAGTGCCTAACGAGGCGTTGGACGCCCCCATCAGAGAAGCGGAAGTGAGGGCGGAGATCGTAAGACTTAAAACGAAGTCGGCTGCGGGCCCAGACGGGGTAACGAAAAAATGCCCAGGAACATAGACGCCGAATACAATGTCGAATATGTCGGATACAACTACGAAAGACGTAAGTGATGTCGTCAGCGCATACCTCATAGTTCTCATTTATGGCCACCAAGCAGTCGCACTTGTTGACAGTGGCTCCCGTTTTTCAATCATAAACTTACTGCTCGCCCGTAAACTAAGGAGAATGAAGACGCCCGGCACGGGGCCAACATAAGAACCATCGAACGTAAATTTATGACACCTGTCCCGAAACGCACGGTCTGACTCTTAATCGCCGGTTCAACCTTCGTCGCCACGCTCGTCATTCTTACTGAGTCTTGTAAAGAACTTGTATTGGGCATAGATTTCCTACGTTAGTATGGCGTCGTGCCTAACATCCGTGACAGAAGCGACACGTTTGCCAAGAGCTCAGATAATGTCACTCATGAGAAACAACAACCTCGCTTACGTGTTGTTGCGGACGACGTCATACTTTTGTCCCGGAGTTGCTCTCTCGTGCCGATGCACTCTCACAGCCTGCTGAATAGTACTGGAGTCGTTGAATACACCAACGCGCTAGCACTGAATTGTGGCGTCTCCATTGCCAGAGCACTTATTAAATGTAACGAACGAAAGCGTCAAACTGTTGCTGACAAATGTTAGTAAAGAATGTCGACACATCATTTGAGGCGCCACTGTCACTGATTTCTAGGAAGTACCACAAATACAAGAGTGCCACTTAGCGCAGGAGGCGGCCTCAACCATCCACACATCTGTGCCTATCGTAGATGCTATTCCAATGTTAACGGCCGTTGAGCCAGACCGTTGTCTTGAACTCATCAAACTGTGCCCAGGGCTCTTTGTCATCTGCATAAAAAGTTGGTCAACCGCCACTTACTAAACACCGCATCATTACTGATGTTGACCCGAGACCCACATAACAAAACCCTTATCGGGTGGCCCCAAACGAACGCGAAGCACTACGAAAACTAGTGAGGACGATGATGGAAGAAGGCGTTATTCGACCATTTAATAGTCCTTGGGCATCACCTGTAGATTTAGTGAAAATGTAGGATGGTAGCTTCTGCGTCGACTATCGGAAACTCAATCAGGTGACAAATAAGGACGTTTATTGATGATTCCACGAATTGATGATTCCTTGGGTAGATTGCGAAACGATTGCTACTTTTCGTCAATAGACTACAAAAGTGGTTATTCGCAGATCGAAGTGGATGAGAGAGACCGTGAGAAAACCGACTTTGTGACGCCCGACCGACTTTACGAATTTCAGATACTTCCCTTTGGTTTGTGCTCGGCACACTAATCTCTGAACCCAGATGGCAAACGTGCCTTGTGTGCCTGGATTACATGATTGTCTTTTCCGCAACGTTCGACGAACAGTTACGAAGGCTGAAAAGTGTTTTTGAGGCAAGATGCTCTGCTGCTCTCACTTTGAAGCTTGAGAAGTGCCATTTCTGTTATAACGAGCTCCAGTTCCTAGGTCACGTCGACAGTAGCCAAGGGGTCCGACCTGATCCGGATAAAATTGCTACCGTCGCTAGTTTTCCTACCCCATCAGACAGAAAGAACCTTTCCTGGGACTCTGTGCATACTACCGGCGATTTATTGCAAATTTCTCGCGCATGGCATGGCCGTTAACACAGCTCACCAGAGAAGGTATTCCTTTTACTTGGGGCGAAGATCAGCATCGGGCCTTTCATGAGGTCCGGCAGCGCATGGAAGCGCCTCCCGTGCTAGAACACTTCGATGAAGACGCCCCGACGATATTACATACAGACGCTAGTAATGTCTGTCTTGGGGCAGTGCTCGTACAATGGCCGAAAAATATCGAAAAGGTGACTGCTTACGCTGTAGGACACTATCCCCAGCCGAGGCTAACTACTCCACCACTGAAAAAGAATTCTTCGTAATGATATGCGCAGTTCTGAAATTTTGTCCTATTTGTACGGTCAGTTTTCACCGTCGTTAGTGATCACCATTCGCTCTGCTAGCTCATTAATTTGAAAGGTTCTTCCGGCTGGCTCGCACGCTGGAGTCTTCCACTTTAACAGTTCTACTTTTTGACGCATGCAAGTCGGGAAAACGGCACGCAGACGCTGAAGGGCTTTCTCGGTCTCCTGTTGGGCCGGCAGCACAAGACGATGACGACAAAGGCTTTTTGGGACTCATGGACTTTGCCCATCTTTCACGCCAGCAATGGGATGACACTGAATTGCTGCCACTTATTTATTACCTGGAAAGACGAACCAACAGCGTGTCGAGGCTATTTGCAAGACGGCTGGCATCGTGCTGCCTCGGCCACAACGTCGTTTACAAGAATAACTTCTCACCTAGCGGTAGCAACTACTTACGCGTTGTTCCCTTATCGCTTCGACGTTGAATCTTACGCGCCTGCTACAACGAGCGGACCGCTGGGAACTTGGATTGCACCCACACATTGGCACGTATTCGCCAGAATTACTACTGGCCGAGACTTACTGTAGTCGTTAAACGTTACGTTCAGACATTTCTGGATTGCCAACGTCGCGAACCGCCATCCGTCAAGCAAGCCGGCTTGCTGCACCTTGTTGAAGTACCCGCCACACCATTTGCACAAGTAGGCATGCATTTTTCGGGCCCCTTCCCAACGTCTACTACCGACAATACGTGGATAATCGTCGCCACGGACTTTCTTACTAGATATGCCGAGAGAGGGGCTCTGCAACGGGCAACCGCAAATAAAGCGGCACAATTTTTCTCAAATCCATCGTTTTAAGGCATGGTGCTCCTGCAGCAGTCGTCACAGACCAAGGTACTGCGTTCATGGCCATGTTTTCGGATATCGTTCTGCGTAAAAGTGGTACTGCCCACCGGAAGACAACGGCATATCACCCCCAAGCAAACGGACTGAGGGTACGACTGAATAGGAAAGGGGCGGATATGATAAGCGTGTACATAGACGTAGAGCACAAGAACTGGGACGGAGGTTTTAACTTATGTCCCCTTCGTGTAGAATACGGCTCGTCGAGAGACCACTCGCAAGACCCACTTCAGTCTGTTATGACAACTTTAACATTACGTTACGACAACATTAAACCCAATGCTCCCTCATGAAGTTCATGACAACGAGACGGGTGCTGAAGAGATCACACAACAAGCAGAGGCAGCTAGGCAGCTTGCGCGTCTGCGAATTCACGAATAGGACTGTGAAGCCTAACGCTTAGAATCTTCGGCAAAGACCCCCTAAAATACAACATCGGCGACGAAGCATGGGTCTGCGCACCTATTAGTCAGCGTAGCCTTTATGGAAAGCTCCTGCGCAAATATATATTGGCACATATATATTGCCGCGGGTATGTACCAGTTGGAACGAGGTAGATGTAGCGCGGGTTTTTGGGTTAAGAGTAGAGACGAAGAAGACGTTGGTTTTTCTCTCTGACGACTGATAAAGTGTATTTGTTGGTGCTGCTGCTCCGCATCGTAGTCCATCCCACATCGTTACAATATAAAGAAATGGAGTTTCTTATTGGACTTTGGAGAACACCATAAGATTATGGTAGATCTGCAAGGCTAGTAAAATTCATGACAGAAAAATCGCCATCCACCCGACAGTACCAGGAAGGTACAAGAGAAACCCGTACAGGCTTCTCAGAACCCATACCTAAAATACATACCGGATGTACCAAGTAACTGTGGCCTGCAAAAATAAATGCGAACCTTCTGCGAACAGTGCCCACTCACTGTTTTAGGCTTATGGTAATGCTAGTCAAGCTTTTTTTATTTTCAAAACGCTGCTAATATTTAACATTATTACCTAACATTTATTACCTAATTATTTTTGAAGCTACCCGCGCAGAGGTAGGGAAGTGTGTTGAGAAATGACCGATAACAGCGTATGTAGCGACTTCGCTGACGTGTGGTCTTTTCTTCCGATAAAATGTGAACAAAGTCCTCCAATCTTTTTTTAACTACATGTGACAATGCGTCCTGACACCAGTAATGGAAATTATTTTGGCCGAAGACGTCATAATCAGTGGACTGTGTATATTACCAACGTTAAAACCTTGGGCAGGGTTACGTAACAGTTGGGAAAGCGAACCGTTCCATGATGGCCCTACTTCGCGATGGTAGGTAGCGTAGATGGGCGCCAAAAACTGATTACATGCCGAGAAGAAAGCATGGCCGCTCGCTCCATTTGAAGAAGTTTGCGGAAAGATTTATATATTATTTGCTGCGTGGAGGCGTTATCATGTTCAAAGCGGTTTATTTTTCACTTTTTGTTGTTTTCGTGGGCGTTCTTTCTCGTTAAAAGGCTTCACAAATTCTAGGTTGCTTTAAATGGTGTTATAGGTTAGTTGTTCTCCCAATCAGACTTTTTCATAGATATCTCATTAATTGGGTAAGCTTGGGTAATTAAACATATTCCGGCCGAAGAACGAAATATAATCACACTGACCACCACGACAAAGTCCCATAAAGGCACAGTGAATGCCTTTGGAGTAGGGCCTCTGGTAATTTTTAAATCTTTGCAGGATGCAGTAAAAATAGCAGAATACCGAAGAATAGAGACATACTGGTTATTGCACGTTTGCCAGTAATTCACATCACTGGCCGAGAAGAAGCTCCATGATATTTTTCAAAACACCTATTGGATAAAAATGCTCACTGGACTGCCGGTGAGCGTCATCGATCAATATTTTGAATAGGCTTGGTTATTCTGGTTTAAGGGCAGTTAAACCGCATTGGCTATGAAGCCAGTATAAAATGACAACTGATATTTCGTGTGGGGAAGGACGCTTTCACAAAATTTTTCGATAGTATCCGCGGAAGACGCTTCGTGAACATTCTTGTCGCGAAGGCGATTATGGAGCCTGGCGTTGTCGCTGAACCTTTCGTTAACACCAACATTTGGCTCCTAATGTTGAGTGCACACAATACCTTTTATCCTTGGCTTGCCATATGTGGCGGCGAAAACTTGATTTTGTGAGGTGGCCCTGCAGATATTAGTGGAAGATTGAGTGAAAAGCAGTTTCATAAAAGTCAGCAGATCGTTTGTCGGTGTGCCCCACTATCATCCTAGGAACCGGATGTGGTGCCTATGAAAAACAGATTTAGAACGTGAATAGACTTACATGTATGAAAAGGCGCAAAGTTCAGTGCTAAAGTGCATAACAAAACTGGTAAGTTACACGATGAACGCACTTTGCGACAATATTCATTCAGCATGGCTTTTTTTACCTCGACTGGCCCCAAGAAGTTAGCGGCCGTAAGAATCAGCTTGAGCTGGGCTCCCATATGCGCAAATGCGCTGCACTTTTATTAAACATTCGTAATACATTCTCTAGCAGAAAACGGCTTTCCTTTTCTTGACACCTAGTTACAATGATGCCACAAGATACGCCACACTCCAAGGATTTCCATGCTGAAACGGATTGTTTACACTTGTATTTCAGGGCTAAGCGCTATCCAACACATGTCTATGGCTGTGTTGCCACTGTACAAGCACATCCAGCTAAATTTTGGAAGCTCCATTTGAAATTGTTGTTTTAGCGCAGGTTGGCACAGCTTGATGGCTTAGCGCAACATGGCGGAATCGGTGCGGCACTTCAATCCCTGTAGGCGCCATCCATACTGCTTTGACACTTTCGGGTTGATGTTTACTTTTCAAGGCATGGTGTGATATTCATGGCTCAGCTGTTGTAGCTGCAAATACAGCTTCCAGCTTGCCTAACGTGCAACATGCAAGAAAGGACCGGATGCTCATGCACCTGCCCATACGCAAAATTTTCACCAGCCTACTGTCAAAATACGAATCACTGCTTTACGACAGAAATGTCTTATTTGAGCCGATCAAGTCTCTGGGACATTCCTACATATCACAACAGCCAAAACAGACACCGCTCTCATTGCGTGGTCTTCTGAAATTATAGCTGTTCCAATGGCTAGCTGGCGAAAATTGGGCATTTGGCACGCTATGAAAGCATCAAATATACCCGCATGCGGAATGCCAAGTCGCCATAGACGCAGTGCTTGTTTTTCGTGATGGTGTTATCACACAGATGAAATGGGTAATGCATGTTAAGTCAGAAATTATAAAACGCAAGCATCCTCAACTCACTCACACACACGGCCATAAAACTATGGTATGCAGATGCAATATATCACGATACCGGTGTTGACGGGTGCTGCATGCTTCCCGCGCTTCTCCAGTAGTGTTGCCCTTCTCTACTGGAGCATTAGATAAAAAAGAATATCATTTGACCATGTCAACATTAAACAGGTTGCTTGTTTCAGGTAGCCAACAAGATTCTTGAGCCACTGAGTGGCGTATGCAATTTTGCAGCAGCCTAGGACAAGAGTGTTTACCTAGCAGCAAAGAGCATGCTTCATGCCCGACCTTTGGTTTGTTGAACCAGGCACTAGAAAATTCACTGTGTTTAGAGCCTTGGTCTTGAGCTTTTCTGTTTTTGAAACATTCTTTGTGTGTCATTCTGGTAATCTGAAACGCATTGCAATCGCAAGCGGCTGCAAATAAATTTTATGCTCTTTTACACTGAATTTTCTTCACAAACAGAAGGAGGGCAAAAACTAGTACCTCACATTTGTCGACGTGTGATCTTTGCACAAAATGAAACATTATTGCGTGTTGATTCTATATATGTATTTTTCTGGTTGAACTGCCCACACTTTCTAGTAAATCATAAAGGAAAGAGTTGGCACGATCTTACTATAGTTTTCTGGCCGGCTAGCTGGCTGCTTGAACATCGAGACATGCTACCGCAGCTGTCTAACCAGTAACAAGGAATAAGAGCGTGCACGAGAAAACTGACACATGTGTAACAAGAAAAACAAGAGATCGTAATAGTAAATGAGACACCGTAGCATATTGACAGTTCCTCTTTTTTGCAGAGGAACTATAGCACTAGCGCTTCACTCAGATGTTATCCAGGGTTGTTATATTGCAAAACATCCTAAAATTCCTGATTTTAGGTGTATCAGCTTGACTGCCTTGTTCAAGCTACGAAAAGCAGTTTTTTTCTCTGTTTATTTTTGTCTACAGCATCACCACTGAACGTCATAAATATTTTCGCTCAGAGACCTTCATTTGGCGTATATGTTAGCCATGTCGCATATACTGCCACAAGAGCATTCTGCCAGATGTGATGTAATATTGAAGAAGTGATGACCCACCGGGCCTAGAAGGTCACAATGTGGGATTACCTACACAGCCAATAAAACAGCCTTGACTGATAGTCAAGAGAAATTTCCTCACCCGAAGCAACACTTGCGTTTTCTTGCGTTACCTATGCCAGACGTGGCACCTCTCCTGAGTTCCCAAGTAAAACAGGAACTAGAGTTTGGGCAAACAAAAATGGTGGATTAGCAACTTCAAAGTAGTGTCTTCCCACTAAATATTCGCAGAATTGGGCTTTCACGCACATAAAGTCCCAGCGTTAGAATTGCAACTGTAAGTATATTACAGTATGTAAATTGTATTTGCATCATCTGGCATCTTCAGATTTTTTGGTAGATACTGACAGTATTTACAACAACAAAACGAAAAAGCCAGCAGCTGAGGAACCTGACACTTTGTCAACTGTTGCTGACATCCGCCGTGATCAGCGCAGTGCGGGTGGACTTTAGCGCTGCGGTAAATTCTGTAAATCACTTTAACTTTAGTCATTTATCGCAAACAAAAATTCGCAATATCGTAAACGAAACAGACGGAGGCTTTGCATGCATTCAGCCGATTACATCGATGTCATTTGTTAAACAACTGATAGTTAGCCAAATGCAGTTATTATCACATTTCCTGCGCCAAAATACCCCTTTATAGAGCACACAATTTTCTCCCTACAGCACTGATCCCATGGAGTGAACCAGAACCTAAGCGGAGCATTTTCTTCACCTCGGCACGCATGTATTCCACCACTTGTACTTCGCCTAAACGTATGGAGTTCAAACCGCGAAGCGCTGACATTAGTAGTGCAATAACATTCAAAACAGAAACATTTCAGCATATTAGCAGCCGCACAATGCACGTATGCGCTGCCATCTGCGACTGAAGTTTGTATATGGAGCAAAATATACGTAATCGATTTGTTATTGTACGCAGCTTTCTGTTGAAGGTTCTAGCTTTGGGTAATCGATCTTCATCATGCGGAAACTTTGCTTGTTAGAGCAAGCATTTTTGCTAGACGCAACACTCCATACAAGGGCTAATATAGAGAGTTTATTTCCTCTGAAAGACGGCGATGCCCACATTCTTACTTGAAGCCACATTAGCGAGGCGAATACATAATTTACTCTAGCTACCTGTTCTACCGAAGCGGCCGCAGCTTGCTGCCTTTTCCGTAGAGGAGGAGAACAGTTCTCAAAACCTTAATATTGCATCCACATAACATTACATAGAGATCCACCCATCTGTGCGTTACCACTCCTCATTCCTGGAAGTGCCGGTGACCAAATACAAACGCCAAGCTTTTTCTGGGAACTGCAACGCGATTTTTTATCGTGCCGAGCTGCCGTTTCCCATTTCTTGCAATTGTACGAAATGAAGAGTACTTCATTTGAAGTTGCTACATGGCCAAAAGCAAACTACATAAGCAGTTATAAGCGCTCCTGAAATGCTTGGATTTACTTAAAAGAACCCTGTTGAGAGTGCAAGGACTCGGCAGCGCTAGGCCTACCGCCTTCGCTGAACCAGAATTAAGATTTGCTGTCGATCGGCTACGTAGTTGGAGCATTACACCGACGGAACGACGTTTTAACTCATTGTGAGCATGAACAAGTGTAGACAAAAGCGCATGCGTCAGCGTAAATTGCTCTGTTGATGCTAAAGACCTATCTTGTCGCTCCACGGCTTACATTACAACGACGGTCGGCAGCTTTCCGGCGTCCTCGGCAAGAAAGCTTGCACACTACAACGACTCGCGATCGTCGATAGCTTGTTGTAGGCCTACCAAGATGAAATTATATTCAGTTAACATGGTCTGTGGAATAGTTTGTTTGTAAACTCGTTCAAGAGAAAGTTTACAATGAGGAATCCAGCTAATTGAGCGATCGTACATTTGGTCTGCAGCACGGCATTGAGGTTAAAATTTGGCGGATTCGAGTCGCACTTGTATTGGAAAGACCCGCACAGAAAGCTGTGAAAAACATTCAGGAATTGTATCGGTGTCGGAAAGACGCCCATAGAAGGCCCTGAGTGGCATTCCAGCTTCGTATTGTTGCTCTAAAATTGCCCACAGACAGCCCTGATTGGCATTCAAGAATAGCGTCCTTGTTAGAGGGGTGTCGTTCAGGGAACCTTGATGGATATTCAAGATTTGTATTGGTATTGAAAGCGTGCCCGCAGCATTTCTTTAATGGTCTTCAGGAATCCTCGGGGTTGAACAACATTTATTCGAAGAATTTCTCGAGTGGTACCAGAAGCCGCTCGGTGGGGTCACCAACTCCCGCATCTACAATTGCAGCACAAAAGAACGCAGAGAAGCGCCTAGGCATGCCAGCAGCAGGGAGCTAAATGGCCTTTATGATGCGTCTCCCTCCAATGCGGACTAGCTGTAGAACGCAAAGCGCATACAAAGCTAACAGCACTCTGCGCACTTTGTTCACATCGCAGACCACTTTAAAGATATGGTCGCCCGCGCGGCGTACACAGCAGGCGCCGGTAGTGGCGAGCAATGTCGTAGTTTGACCTAGTCTGAGCTTGAAGGTGAAATTTACGGAACAAGGCCTTTTCTGGGTTTGTACCTGGAATAGTAGAGCAGTCGCACTAAGAATAATATGTTTGGTCGTTTCTTAATGTACTGCTTCTAATGGCGCTATTGTGCTTACGCAGTTGGCAAACTGCTCTTAGGCGACTGGCTTAAAGGTGCCGACGTGACCTTTTCGAGCGTATTTTAACACCGACGTACTTACGCTGGAAACATCAGGTTAACTTTACAGCACAGATATTTCCCTCATATGAGCAAGCAACAGCAAAAAAGAAATAACATTCCAACACGCCCGGTTACCTTCTTTTCCTCCGGATAATCTCTTTCGGAGCTTATGAACATTTTCTCTGCAATAGAGCCTCGCCATTTAAGTTTACAGGTACCGGAAACAATATATGTGTACCAAAAAGCGAACAAACTAAAAAGAGCAAGACTCAAAAAGTTCTGCGCTCAGCAAGCAACATGCGGACCAGTATAGAAAAGTACGTTTCTGCTTCGTAGCTTATCCTGCGCTGCCACCGAATGTTGTTGCGGAGCATATAGAAAGCAGCTTTCTCTAATATCGGCAACAACATCCAAGAACTTTAGAACACATTAGGCGCTTGTTCTGCATGATGCTTATTTGGTACGCATGATTTCGGGTGAAATCTAGTAACCGCGTAGAAAAAAAAATCGAAGAGTATTGACGCACATAATGTACTAGACAAGCTTCACAGTTTTTTTTCAGCTGCGGAATTGTGATCAAAGGGGAAACAAACCACGTCTATGAAAGGATTCAGAACACAAACTGAATGAACCATTGAAGACAGACTGCCTAGCAGCCGCAAACAACTAATTCTTAACTATTTTACACGAAAACAACTACAAAGAAAGTAAAGCAAGGCCGACATTCCGCAAAGAGCGATTGGCATGATGATAAATGGCATGATCGTAGTAAGGCTATTAGCATTCGAGAGATGTATCTCTGCAACATATTTCGGAAGTCAAGTTTATTTACCATGAGCAATGGTAATTTTTGGTTTCGGCTGCTTCGGCTAAATGTCAGATACTCCATTATCATTCCACTTTACTCCATCACATGCTAAGGTCTCCTATCAGCATGGTCACATGATGACGACAGTAAGACACCGATGCACGTAATACGATGAATGAATAACGATAAGCAGGAATAACCTGGCAGGAATGACAAAGGTGCTATGATGATGACGGCACCAAAATGGCATATGGACCGCAATGTGAGGATGATGATATTCGGATAATGAGAAAACGACAGGTATATATGACGACAACCTGGTAACGGCACCAGTAATCTGGCTGCGTTAGTTGTTCTAATAACGTGCTCAACGGGCTCGTTGAAGAGCAAGTTGATGTATCTAAGAGTCACCATATGGAGATAGATCAGCTTCTAAAGGCAATCGACCAATGCAGAAGAATTGAAGCACGTCGCGGTATTTCGAGCGCATGAGGCTTTCAAGCATGTAACTTGTATATCAACAATTAATATGACTGGGTGGCATTGGAAGAGGAGTAGCTGTGGCAGACTATGAAATGCTCAACTTTATATTTTTGATGGTGTCACGTTTAGGCAGGGATGACCAAGCGTATGCGACCATGTCTGAGCCTAAACACGAAGCTTTATCGTGACAACATCTCGAGGAAGCATCAAACACGTAGCTTTGTCGTGATAGCATCGTAGCGGATAACCGCGTGACAGAGCAAACAATACACATTTGTTTCGCAGTTGCTCTTCTTAAATTCGTTATCCGTGGTCTTTGTTAAAATAAGCTCTGATTGACGTGTGTTACTGTTTCACGATTTCGAACTGTTGTAACCGAGCGCCACCCGCGGGGTTAACGGGCTGCGCTCGGCTAACCATACGTTACCACAGCCTTAATGTATCCCTGGAGCTTGTATCATCAACACTACCGGTAGCAGCAATGGAATTTCCTAATGCTGTCTTCCCATATCTCGAATTCTTTGTGAGCTTTGCCATTTTCATATCTATATGGGTCACTTGCAAGGACGTCGAGCTGCCAAATGGCAGAAGGATCACAGTGAGGAAAATAATTTGTGCTGCAAATCAGGAACAGAACCTGGCTGGCTAACCTTTGACTTCCACAGTTTCTTTGGTTTTCATGGACGTTACACTGTCAAACAGACTATTTTTCCTATGGTTATCATCCAGTACACGTCGGAACTAAGTAAAACACTTATTACAGGTGGCTGTACACAGTCGAGGTGGAAATTTTCCGCAATGTCATATTTTGTATCACACAAGAACTGCCAGAAGACCAGTTAGCGGAGCTTTGTGACTGTACACACTTCAGGAAGCCCCAGAGCCTCACAGGTGACCGCGATGTAACTGTTTTGGTCTCACAGAGTCAAAGGTACCCAACGAGTGCGCATGACTTGGCAGGTTTCAGAGTGCCCGAGCGTAACAGGAGATAGTCCAACGTTACCAATAACCAGGCATTTCAAGCCCTTCGCCAGGGTGGTTAATATAAAATTACCCTAGCTACCGCTCTCAAATAGAATGCGCACGAAACGCCTTCTTTAACCGCATTCAATCCACAGCGGTCCTATCTGGAGTAACCCCGCATTCTCTCTGCTTAGGGCGCTTGGGATGGATTTTACCGAAAAGGGACTGCTATATGCGATGCTAGTCGTGGTACGTATTCATCAGCTGTCGTCACACTTGCAGTGGTGCGTGAAGCAACCACAAATAACTCGCAGAGGATAGTCAAATGGTGACGATGACACTTCTTGCACACGATGCGGCGTGACCCTCGGCTTAGTGCTGTGACGTGATTGTTCCTGCCGTAAAGGTAGAAACATTCAGCACTGCACAAGCGATCGCTTCTTTAAGCCACTGAATATTGGAAATTGTATTCCTCTATAGTATCATGATAACTCTTGCAAACGGACATCGTTCTTCCGTAAGTACAAGGCTATTGGTAGCAAGCGGAGAACCGGTACCCAGCTGTTGTTTCGATTGTGCTGAGAGAGCCAGGACATCATCTTCGGGTACGAAACGTGAGTATGTGAACGTCCGCGCCCTGGCCTGCCCTCTTCTCATATCTGGATGTGGACGCGGAGAAAACTCAGCATTTCTCTAGACTGCTGAGCTCTCTCTTTAGGACTTGTTTGACATGAACTATCCTGCAACGCCTTCTTAGACATATAGAGTGTCGCGAGGTCATCCGGCAGGCACTTTACTAAAGCATTGTTGAGGACTGCGTTGTATTGATCAGGTGGTACGCCCGAAACCATCAATGGGGAAACCTGAAGTTCAAACTTCTCGCAGAACAGTCCGTCTTTCGACTTGTTAAAAGGTACTAAAAATTCTCCATGGGCAAAATGTCAGTGTTGTGATAGATTGTGGCACTCAAATGGTTCCGAAAGGACTGCAAACAGCTAAGTGCGCTTGGAAACTTAATATTCCTAGTTTCGGCAGGAACACTGCGCGATGACGAGGAGAGCTCTAGTAATTGGGAGTTCATTATGTTGGTAGTCGAAGTGAAGAGTCCCTGACCATACTTTCTGATGAAGTGTGGTCACTACCGGTGTCAAATTTCAATAGAGTTGCCTCCGGACTTGAGGTAAATGTCTCTTTTGTTTTTTTTTGCAAGCTGGCGAAGAAAATACCGCGCTTTTTAGATAGCATAGGACATATTTCCGTCATATTTCGTAAGCGTCGTCGTCAGTGCCTTCGAAGGTTTCCTTGTAGAGGTGGACGAGCTCCACGTTCTCTTCAGTAAGGCAGGTAACGTAAGAGTTCAATTAGTTCAGTGAGGAAATTCCTGGTGTCACCGATGGAACTGCCGGCCCCACGTCCTGGAACCCCACCGCCGAAGTGCTCTTCGCCGGCTGGCCATGCCATCCACCGTTTACCACGATGCACTCAGCCCGGCTGAGTTCCTGCCCAGTGTTGCCGCCACAAGAGCCAAGCGGTGGGTATGCCGTCGACGTTCCGAGTAACTTCATCCAATCGACCATTCCTGCTGCACCACCGCTTGTACAGCCGGATCACAAGCCTTCCAGTGCCCTCGGGACACCAAAACAAAACCAGCGCACGGCTGCGCTTAACCTGCCTCCGCCCTGGACTGCGCATGCCCTTGTGATACCGGCCACGTTTAATCGGGAGACATCTACACCCTCTCCGCACCTCTGCCATATAGGGCCGCTCGGAACCCGCGCGGCCTTTCATGGGTTTGGCAGCACCACAGCCATGGCGATGAACGCTAAGCTTCGACGCTTATTTGTCACGCAGATGTTCCTGCTGTCTTACCTCCAGCATCACAGTGAGGAAATTCCTGGTGTCACCAATGGAACTGCCGGCCCCACGTCCTGGAACCCCACCGCCGAAGTGCTCTTCGCCGGCTCGCCATGCCATCCACCGTTTAGCATGATGCACTCAGCCCGGCTGAGTTCCTGCCCAGTGTTGCCGCCACAAGAACCAAGCGGTGGGTATGCCGTCGACGTTCCGAGTAACTTCATCCAATCGACCATTCCTGCTGCACCACCGCTTGTACAGCCGGATCACACGCCTTCCAGCGCCCTCGGGACACCAAAACAAATCCAGCGCACGGCTGCGCTTAACCTGCCTCCGCCCTGGACTGCGCATGCCCTTGTGATACCGGCCACGTTTAATCGGGAGACATCTACACCCTCTCCGCACCTCTGCCAAATAGGGCCGCACGGAATCCGCGCGGCCTTTCATGGGTTTGGCAGCACCACAGCCATGGCGATGAACGCTAAGCTTCGACGCTTATTTGTCACGCAGGTAAACTATCACTATTGCTTATTCGCGTCTCGACGTACTCGCTATGCTGCTTTATTGGTGCTGCCAAACCCAAGTTGTTGTTTTGCTATTCTTTTCGACTGTTTTCATATTCTTCGGCAACTTCTAATTTTATCCGGTGACATTGAGCTTAACCCCGGACCTACCACCCGCGGCAATGAAGAACCTAATGATATATTGGAAGCACTTATCGAAATCCGTACTAGCCAAACTTCATTATTAAATGATATGAAGTCGATCAAGCAAAAGTTGTCCCAGAGCGACAAATCTTTTGATGAGATAAAAAAACGACTAAGATAGAAGAAGACTGCTCAACACTTATCGCGGTAAAAAAAGAGGTCGACGAGCTCAGGACGCTCGCCGAACAGAGTGAAAATCAGATTGCGTCTATTCAGGCTAAACTTAATGACTCGGAAGATAGAGCGCGAAGATCAAATCTAGTATTTTTTGGTTTGAAAGACACTGAAAATGAAAGATGGGCTGCGTCCGAAGCCCTAGTGATTCAACACTGCAGTACACAACTTAACACCACCGTTGAACATTTAGACATAGAAAGAGCACACAGATTAGGTCGCTTTAATAGTAACAGAAATATACCTATAATTGTCAAATTTGCGCATTTTAAAGTAAAAGAACGCGTGTTGTCATGCGCTAAAAAACTAAAAGGAACTGAATATTGGATCTCGGAAGACTACTTTTCTAACACGCTAACTGCTAGAAGACACCTAGTTCAGTTTGCCAAAGCGCAAAATAGACCCTTCAAACTACGCCACGACAAATTACTAATGGGATGTACAACTTACACATACGACCATAGTTCCGATAAGGTAGTCGCTCGATCACCGGGTTCCTAGCATCCGACCGTCGCAACAACCATCCCAATAACCATCCCTATAACTCCCTTTCATTTCTTTACACCAATATTCGCAGTATTCTTCCCAAACTTGATGCCCTCCAAAGCCTGATCAGTACAACGGCATCGAACATAGTCCTTCTTACTGAAACTTGGCTTAATCCGTCTATTAATAATGCAGAAATTCTTTCACATTTTCCAAATTTTTCTACATTTCGACGCGACAGATACCACAAAAAGGGGCGCGGCGTACTGATATGAGCACACGAATGTCTTCAGTGTGCTGAAATAACAGTAACAACGCCCTTAGAAATTGTCTTTGTGATAAGCAACGCTTCCCGCCCAGCCGTTGTTATCGGTACATGCTATCGTCCACCCGACGCAAACAGCTCTTTCGTAGCTGACTTCCATAAGGTGCTTCACACCGTAACAGTACTTTATCCCCAATCACCCATCATGCTGTTCGGCGATTTCAACTTCCCTGCCATCAATTGGTTCAATATAGCTGAAACAACGTCAAAAAACAATGTCGAAAGTGATTTTCTTAATACGTGCCTTACGTTTGGCTTAACACAAATTGTCAGTAACCCCACGCGGCACAATGATAAGTCTTCTAACATATTAGACCTCATCCTTACTTCTCACTCCGATAATGTTTCACCACTGACGCACTTACCTGGCCTTAGCGATCATTCAGTGCTACATACCTCGTTCCAAAGTGACATCCCTGCCTTCACTAAAACTAGAAAGACTATTACGCTTTACGACAAAGGCAACTATACTGATATGAATATTAAACTAGCGGAATTTGCCAGCTCGTTCTTTACCGGTTTCTTAGAACGTTCTGTTGAAATTAACTGGCTTCTTTTCAAAAATAAAATGCATGAGCTGATAAAAACTTACATACCTACTATCACTGTAACTGAAAAGCACTCATCACCCTGGTTTAATACGACACTAAAGCATCTCAACAATAAAAAGAAAAGGCTTTACCGCGCTGCTAGGCATTCCAACTCTGAGTGCGCATGGCAGAAATACTACACCGCTGAAAAAACGTACCTATCCCTTGCTAGTCAAGCAAAACGCTCCTTTTCTTCGACTACCCTACCAAACATCCTGCGAAATAACTCCAAAAAATTCTGGAATATTATAAATCCAAAGCGTTCGCAACCACTTGCTCTGTGCGCCGAGAAAAATAAGCCTATCCCTGATCAGGAAATCGCCGAAGCGCTTAATCATGCATTCTCTTCCGTGTTTACGAATGAGCCTAAAGGTGAACTTCCTGAATTCCCACTTTTCAGTTACCATACCATGCCCGCAATCACCTTCAGTTCTGATGGAATCAGGAAATGCATTGATTCCTTAAAGCTGTCGTCGTCACCTGGCATCGATGGTATTAATTCTAAAGTCTTAAAATATACTAAATATGTAACAAGCGAGATATTATGTCACATTTTTCAGCAATCCTTATCATCAGGAGTGGTGCCGGATGACTGGAAAGTGAGTAAGGTTATTCCAGTACCAAAGAAAGGTCCTTCATCATCATGTAGTAGCTACCGCCCAATTTCTCTAACTAGCGTTTGTTCGAAATTGATGGAACATGTGCTTTACTCCCACATTGCTTCATTCCTAACATCTGTCAGTTTCTTCCACCCTAACCAGTATGGCTTCCGTAAAGGTTTATCTTGTGATAGCCAATTAGCACTCTTTATAAATGACATAAGCTCTAACCTTGATCAAAACATTCCAGTTGATGCCCTCTTTTTAGATTTCGAAAAGGCGTTTGACAAAGTTCCGCATCAACGACTACTCCTAAAACTTTCTCGCTTGCAGCTTAATCCCCTTGTTTTGAACTGGATACAAAATTTCTTAACTAACAGACAACAGTTTGTGTATGCTAACAACCACTCCTCCTCTAAAAGCCCTGTTCTCTCCGGTGTACCCCAAGGCACCGTTCTTGGGCCCCTCCTATTCCTTATATATATTAATGATTTACCGGCTAATCTCACATCTAACATTCGCCTTTTTGCTGACGATTGTGTCATTTATCGCCCAATCCTAGCTGATACCGACAACCACGCATTGCAAGATGATCTAGACAAAGTTACCTTGTGGTGCAGCATGTGGCTAATGTCACTGAACATTACAAAGACCTTACTAATACCTTTTCATCGACGGAAGATTCACCATACTCCTAAGTACGTTCTCTGCAACTCGGAAATATCATCAGTGGAGTCATGCAAGTACCTAGGCCTTACACTCTCAAATAAACTTTCTTGGTCCCCTCATATTACGAACATCACTAACGAAGCCAATCGCACGCTTGGTTACTTCCGCCGCAACTTGCGCTTCGTACCACCGTCCCTAAAGATACTAACTTATCTAACTTTTGTCAGACCTAAGCTAGAATACGCATACTCTGTTTGGGACCCACACCAAACCACCCTTTCTAACACTCTAGAAGCAGTTCAGAATCGTGCAGGTCGCTATATTTATTCTGATTATTCTTACCACACTAGTGTCTCTCGGCTAAAATTAAAAGCAGGATTTTCCAATCTAGATATAAGGCGTCAAGTTTTCAGACTGTGCCTTTATCACAAATTTTATCATTCTGCTCCTAGTACTCCAGCCATCATTCCAGCACACCGCCAGTCTTGCCGATTATGTCATGAAAAATCTGTGTATCCTCCGCCTGCCCGGACCACTGCGCACCTACATTCTTTCTTTGTGAAGACTGCCCGGGACTGGAATGACCTTCCCGCCGACGCCGTGCACCACTCCAATCCACATCATTTCAAGGCTGCCATTGAGTCCATATTCCACTGAAGTGGTCACCCATCCCTCATGTAATACCCCACACTGGGGCCTTTGAGGTAATAATAAATAAAAATAAAATAAAGGAGACACCAGGAACGAAAGCCTGCTGCTTTTCGTCAGAGGTTTAATTATTTTTATGGCACTGGCATTGGCAACATCATGGTTCTTGCGCAGCCGCTCTACAAATGCAATCGAAGGTAGAAGACTTGGAAATCGTATCGTGGGATGTTTGGCACCAAACAAATGAGTTATGATGACGTGAGCCCTTGACCAACCACTCTGTGTTTTTTATTCTTGTTCTTGCAGTTGCCTCAAAACATCATAATGCTCGTGCAGATCCTCTTCGTTCCCTTCTCCTCCTCTCCGTTCCCTTCTTAGTTCCCATCACGGCCTGTCGGCAATAATGTTCAACATGGACAACCCCCTGAAGAAGCTGGCGTAACGGCTATGACACGACCATGAGGTCATGACAAATACAATACCACAACCTATGCTTCATAACGACTGTCAGACGACGATTCACTGAAGATGGTGGTATGACGGCGGTGGTATATTTACGATTGCACGACACCACAATTGTATAGTATGAAGAAGGAATGGTGTCGATGGCTGGACAAAGCGGCATGAAACTCGCGGCATCATGGCTCTAGGATGACGTCAATCAAGTGATGACGTTGGTAACAGCGTGGCATGAAAACAACATGAAGGCATTGGTAAGACGACCACAATGTGATGACGATGGCTTGACTGGAACATTATGGCAATGAATACATGATGATGATAACATGAGCACTATTTAATGACTGATATGACATGGCAACGTCGCGAGGACAAAGGGATGACGACAAATGTATGACGACGTTTGTACCACGAAGACTATATAATTATGATGGGTGACGATGATAGCTTGACGACGACGCTATCACGTGATTTGAAAGACGAAGCTTGAGTGACGGTCATGCTACAGCGACAACGACTGCTACCGACGGTATCAGAACCGTTGCTTTATTGTGTCGGTCTGACGACTATGGAATGGTGACAATGGTAATAAAAGGGTTGCATTATCATGATTAAGTTACGACAACCGATTTACAATAAAATGTCGAAGAAAGAATAACGTAGACGGAACTACGGAGGACTACGATGATGATTCTGTAACAATGTAATTACGTTATTGAAGGGATCACGATGGTACAACGACAGCGTTACGCTAACATTACGACGAAACTTTATGAGGACGGCTGTTTGAAGGCGACGGCGTGACGAAGACGCTATGAAGTGTTAGATGACTCAGTTGTAGTGACGATGATGCAACGAAGGTGATAGCAACGCAAAGAATATAAGAGCATTGACAAATAACAACGACTACAATAATATTACTGAGTAATGATAATCGTATGAGAACGGTATGGCAATATATTTCCTGAGGTTGAGTGCATGACGACAATGTGTTGGAACGACTGTAGAGGCGAGGCAGTATGACGAAGCTTAAGCGACTGCGATGGCCTCGCCATGAAGCTATAACAAACACGTGAGGTGACTGTATAACGGCTACCAAATGGTGGCATCGAGAAGGAGGTTAGATAATGAACACATGACAGCGGCCCTATTACGATGAACCAATCATGGTAACCGTATAATGGTACGAAGGCAATTTTGATTACGATAAGGTGATTAAGATTACAACAGGGTGAGAGCGACTGTGTCACGATGGCTATATAATGGCGATGGCTGGGTGATGACGAGAGTCATGTGATGAAGTACGACAGAAGAAGTTGGATAAATTGGGACAGGATCACGAGGGTATTGTGACAACACATTTATGATGACTTCAAGTGGACGATAGCGTGATGACGATGGCATGCCAACAGTTGTGTGTTAAAGCTGGAATGATGACGATGGAACGACGACGACTGCAATACGATGAAGAGCACAGACTTAGTGGCTTAAGCTATTGGACGTGTTCGGCAAATTCGTCAGAGTAAAAGGCATGACGACGACGGTATGATGAGAGCCAAATCACGAAGGCGGAATGACGCCCATGCAATGCCGACTACGAGCACATATATTGTGGCACAAGCTATTAGCGTGGGCTAGATAGATAGATAGATAGATAGATAGATAGATAGATAGATAGATAGATAGATAGATAGATAGATAGATAGATAGATAGATAGATAGATAGATAGATAGATAGATAGATAGATAGATAGATAGATAGATAGATAGATAGATAGATAGACAGACACAGAACAGCTTAAATAGGCAAAAAATGTTAATCACAATACGAAACACATATGCTAAACACAACACGGACATGGCACCGCGGGGAATTCTATCTTGCTTTCATCCGCCGTGGCGGTATAGCAGCTTTCACGTTGTGCCGCTAAGCCTGTGAATGCGGAACTAAATCATAGCTGGGGTGGCAACATTTCAATGCAAGTGAAACGCACAAGCGCACTTGTACCATGCGTTGGTCGCTCGGTATAAATACCAGTAGAAAAAACTTATCACGGACTCCTTCCGCTTCCTCCCCCCCCCCCCTCTTTAAGCGCGCCTCAAAAAGGTGCTGTACTTTCGGTACGTAAAATTTTGAATATTTTTTCCCTCGCATCGGAGACGACCAAGGATTGTATTTGTATATAGACACATAGCTCGTGGTGATTCTGATCACCATAGCTGACCGTTGAGACGTTGAGGGCGAAAAAAAACCTCAGCCTGCACACATGAAACATTAGTTGATTTGGTTTGGTTGAGCAAAACAATATGGGTGATTTTTTTTCTGCTGTTTTGAGGTGTGGTGTCCCGACCATCGCCTCCTGAGCCGGTGAATTCAAAGACCGCTGAAGTGAATGTAACGCGACATTAGAGAACACGATAGCGCGCTGGACCTGAGTTGTCCCGCTTTTTTCCGCTCCCGGGATCCTGCAGCACCATGGCTGGCCGTCCTAAATGAATCTTGGCACAGCGGCTCCCTCTTCTCGCTGCCTTCCCACAGGCTTGGAAATCCGAATGTGATGAGCCACGCTGTGCCAGCGTCAGCGCCACAATTGGTGACACCGGACGACAGAGCCCAGGCATTGCACCGTCAACGCACCGAACGTACCAAGGCGAGAGTGACATGGTTTCACGCGGTCTGGCAGAGATCCTACGGCCGCAGTCATTCGTTGGCATTTGCTGCTTTTTTCACCATCGCCGCTACGTGACATCTGGAGGAGGTGCTAATGCGGTCATGTACCGAACGCCCCCGCAAAGCCGCGATCCGAAACCGGAGGAGAACACGCACTTCGACAAGAAGTAGCGAGCCAGCCCAAGGCAGCAAGGACTACTACCGGAATACGGACCTCTTCCACAGGAAACCAGAGGAATCAAGCTCAAGTCAACAACCCTTATGGCTTCCCCAGCTTCCCCCATTCTACTGCAACAATCTCGGATGCGACCAACCTTCGAAGGGTCAGCGTCCGACTGGAGCAACGAATGACCAATCGCGACTTTCAACAAATGGGACTCCACCGACAAGCAGCGTCATGTGTACTTCGCCTTAGAACACGCCACCAGACTGTGATTTCAGAACCGGGAGTCGACCCTGACAACGTGAGACCATTTCCGTAGCGGCTTCTTGCGGTCCTTTACGAGCGTCGTGCGCAAAACAGCGACCGAAGCTATGCCAGAAGCCCGAGCACAATTACCAAACCAGAACATAGCGATCTTCACCGAGGAGATGACGCGCCTGTTCCGCCACGCCGACTCGGATATGCCTGAGGAGAAGAAAATTCGGTTCCTCATGCGTGCAAGAGCTCTTCGCCGGATCGATATGCAACCCGCCCAGAACTGTTGCTGAATTTGTTTCTGAAGAAAAAATCATTGAGAAGACGCTTGATAGGTGGACAAGGCAATATAACCGCCGAAAGTACACCGATGTTCATGCACTCGGGAGCGACGACGTGCGAGAGACCATCAAAGTGGTCGTTCGCGAGGACCTGCAGAAGCTCTTCCCAACGTCGCAGGCTCAAGTGGCCTCAATCGCCGACATCATCAAATAAGAGTTTAATCGATGACTTGGGGTTAATGAAGCGCAACCATCATCGCCACAGCCCCAGCCAGAAGCGATGACATACGCCGCCTTCACCCGCCGCCAGATTCGCCCTCTGCGCTCGCACAAAGGCCGTACGACGGCGCGATTCCGTCGCCAGAAGCCACCAGCGCCGTCGCTGCCCCCTCGCCCACGTGTCGGCCAGCGAAACGCCGCCAGGACGACAAACATGTCGCGTGCCCTCGACCAACGCCCGCTCTTCCACCAATGCAGGGAAACCGGTCTTGTGTACCGCCGGTGACCACACAGCGATTTCAGACTACGACGGGTCGCCGTCCACGCACCGCATCAACAACTACGTGAGCGGCCACGTGACATCACCGG
Organism: Dermacentor variabilis; assembly: GCF_050947875.1. Lineage (NCBI taxonomy): Eukaryota > Metazoa > Arthropoda > Arachnida > Ixodida > Ixodidae > Dermacentor > Dermacentor variabilis. The sequence goes on from NC_134574.1 coordinate 28,195,797, forward strand.
AATACTAAATGGGTAGTTTTCATTTTTTTTCGTGTGCGCGCATGTGTTTTGTGTACATTTGGTTTTGCAGGATAATCAGAGCATCCTTTCGCGCCACGTGCTTCAACACGTGCAACCGGGTGGGACGTTAAGTCTTTATAGCCTTTAAATATTAGTTTGGAAGTTGCGAGAATAATAGGCATTGGTGGTTTTACTGTGCGTGCTTTGGTATCGCGAATATTGCTTTGGTAGGAAAGTGAGAGCGTGGCCGCGCGGTTGAACACGTGCGAAAATGTGCCAGAACTTAGGTCTGTGCGGCATTGATTTCTTTCAAAACATTGGAGAGGTTTACTTTGCGACGTTTCGAGGATTTAGATCCTGCGGGTATCGGTTTTTGATAGAAAGCGTGTGCTCTCTAATAATATAGTATTATTATATTATAGAATTTCCATCAGAAAAACCTGTGCTATACATGGGCAAGAAAGCCGGTAAAGAGTGCACTGTTCGGGGGAGTCCTCAAGGCATATGAGGGGATGGTTGATAATGGAGAAGGAAACGAGTTAACTGGCCGAAATTTTGATGTCGATGCTAAGATGAAGAAAATGGAGGCTTTCCACGAAGAGCTTGCCAAACAGGTTGAAGAGCTGAAAAATGAACTGAATATGGAGCGTGATCCGCGGAAGGTAGTGAAAAAAGATTTCAAGGAGCCGAGGAAAAGCTGAGCAGGGCCGCCATTTCGGACGAGAATGGTCGTGACAATGGAACGCAGTCCCCCGACGTTACAGGAGAGGGAGTGTCAGAATAGCACGTGGAATGCGCGCAACGTGGGGAGGAGGTAGCTGGAAAGAGTGGCACCTACCTTTAGGCCGCAACACACAAAAAGCAGGAGCGCCGGGGTCAGTGCCACTTGTCGAGACCGAATAATGCGGAAAATAACAATGAGAAGCAGGGAGAGGTAAGAGAGTGAAATGGTGACTATCGTCGGTGACTCAAACCTGACTACGTGTTCAGAAGCCATTTTGAGAGGGTGAAATGCGACAAAAGAATGGCGGTAGGGACATTTGCATGGCGAACATTCGGTGCTGTCGTGGAGCGATCAAAAGCAAAGCTCACGGAAAATGCCCAGACGCGCAACCTTCTCATAGTAGCAGGTGGGCTAAATGACGTCCTAAACAGGAAGGGGACTGTAGTAGCCAAGCGCTTGGCGATGGGGGTAGACGACTTGTGCGCGCGATCCCTCAGGTACAGATCGTGGTGCGTATGTTGCAGGAGGTGCCTTTATGTGAGAGTCACGTACAAAGAGCCGTAGTGGCTGCTTATGAGGCGATATTGAAAATGAACTCAGAGAAAGGTCTCGAGGATGTCGAAGTAAACAAGCAGGTGAGAAGGTGTGGTGGTCTGGAACGAGACCGGATCCAATTTAATTACAGGCTGGCACGAGAAGTGGGCTGTCGACTTGGTGGTCGCGCTGTTGCTTTTTTAGGGGGCCCACGGGCGCTGATGAGGCCCTACTAGGTACTAATGAAGGTCCCCTAAGGGAACCTCAGAATATCCTTGTGTACGTTGTATTTGAATGGGGTGTATTTGAAGAAAAAAGAGCGTTACATAGAACCAGATGAAAAAGAAGCTGGTCATGAGAAATTTCATCAGGAACAAAGCAGAAGAGAATATTCCTAAGCGCACATCCATAGAGCTAGACGAAGTTTCCGTTAGGCTCAATAATGAGCTAGGACCAAAAAGTAAGGAAGCTCTGGTCAAAGCAGTTGAAATAACTTGAAATGATAGAGGAATACCAGACAGTTGGCGACTAAGCAGAATGAAATTAATTTATAAAGGTAAGGGGGAGAAAGAATTGTACATCCTGCTGGCAATTACATCAGTAATATACAGGCTAGCAATGCAGGCAGTCAAATTAAAGCTGCAAGCATGGGTAGAGAATAACGTCATGTTTGGAGAACTTCAGAGTGGCTTCAGAATAGGTAGGCATCTGGATGAAACCTCATTTGTTCTTACTCAGTGTATTGAAATAAAAAGAGTACAAAGCAGACCGTTGTATGTGGCCTTTTTAAAAATAACAGGAGCGTATGACAACGTAGACCGCAACATCTTGTCGGATATCTTAAAAGGGGAAGGTTTAGGTGACGATTGTCTTCAGCTTTTGAGAGGGACTTGCCCAGAAAATACCCTTTGCGTTGAATGGGAAGGAGCGAGGAGAAAGTTGATATCAGCAAGGGGCTGAGGCAGGGGTGCCCTTTATCCCGCTGCTGATTATGATGCAGATGGTGAGGATAGAGAGGGTGCTAAAAGGAAGTAATATCGGGTTGAATCTCTCATACAAACAGGCGGGTACAGTGGTAGGGCAGCAACTCCCAGGTTTATTTTATGCGGATGACATTGTGTTAATAGCTAACAAGCAAAGTGGTTTGTGACGTCTGGCTAATATCTACGGACAGGAATTCAGTGTTAGAAAATCAGGTGTTATGGTATTCAATGAAAACAGTGAACACACAGAGGAGGTACAGGTCCAAGAAATACCTCGGGTGGCAGAATATAAATACCTTGGCATATGGACAAACGAAGGCAATAGATATATATGGAAAAAGATGGCAGTGTTGAGCGCGGAATGAGAGGATATAACGAGAGAACAGTAGGAGAATGCAGCAGGTTTGCGCGTTGTGAAGAGAGGACGATGTGCCAATGAGCAGACCCAATCGCGCAGAGCCAAGAATGAGGCAGCGTGCATCTCAAGGCAGAACGCAGTCAATAATAGGTAGAGCAAAGGACGTGAGGAAGACAAATGATGGCGCCGAGTAGGATGCCCAGTTTGCTTCAAGGTGACCGACGATCGGTTGCCTGTAATGCTGCGTCGCCAACGCCGCGGGAATCCGCAGGAAGGAATCGTAAGATTACACCATGAGTGCCAACTAAAAACAGAACATTCTAGTGATCACGCCATTGGAGGAGCGCGTCAAAAAATACAGTGCTAACACTCGGCTGAAGATGGGAATCAAGGAGTTCGAAGCCAACGCGTAAGAGTCGGATCCGGTAGATATATCTAAGGGAGTGATCGGAGGGGTAAGTCATGAGGTGTCTCCTAGAGAAATAGTGGAGATGCTAGTAACACCAAGGAATTGAATGGTACTCATGGCCAAGAGGATGGGAAAGACCCCAAACACCATCATCCTTTCCACGGGCATGAAGTCCGAAACTACGTCACATACGGAAGGGCACTAGTCAAGTGCTTACTATACCTAAATCAAACAGACGTGTGCTGCCAGTGTTGACGCCTCGGTCACAGAGCCGATGCCTGCCCTAGCCCGAACAGCCGTTTATGCAGAGGCTGCGGGTCGGAGAACCGGACGCAGGACCACGAGTGCGAAATGCTAGCTATGCGGCAAACACCGCCCTATGATGGATGGCTGATACAATGCCAGATGCAAGGTACCCTACTTAATAAAGAGGCATCGCTGGGAGCCAGCCAGACGAGAGGAATAAGCATTGTGCAACGAAAGGGGAGCGGAAAGACTGTACATGACAGGAGGGGAAGACTAGAGAAAACGATCGGAACATCGGACGAGGGACGAATCTGGACCGGAAAGACGTGGCCGAGCTCCAAGCAAGGAAAAGGGGCCGCTAGAGGGCCAACAGCTGAACGGGCTCGATATTGTGATCCAGATTGAGGTCCAGGTGTGGCAGTAGTACCGCAGTACTACTGGCACTGGCACTGCACTATTGGCACGGTAGAGACCAGTAGTACCGTAGTACTACTGGTGTCTACCGTAGTAGAGACCAGTAGAACCGGATCTCCCGGAGCAAAGGGGGCAGGAGGATTCCAGATCCCAAAAGGTAGGAACAGCATCAACGGCGCCGCGGCACCCTTACAGGTGAGTTGGTCAGACGCGGCTTCCATGACGCGTGCGGAGGCAGTGGCTGGTTTTCAAAATAGAGTTAAGACGCCAGAGAAAGAACTAGCGCAAATCAGGTGGAGAAATGTTGCGTTTATGGATGAAATTAGAAAACGTAAGGAAGAGAAAGACCGTTTGAGCAGCGGTTAAATGCCACGCAAAGAACAAACCTCGCGAAATATAACGAAGGAAACAGACCCAGCAATGGAAGGAGACGTAGTACTCACCCCCATTAAATGTAAAACCAAGAACACTTCAATTGAAACGAGCAAACAAACCCGAGCCATCCACGACGCTCCAAGAAGGACAGGAGGAATTTGAACAGAAAATTGAAGCCACCATCAAACAGAACCAAACGAAATTTGAAACTAAACTGGAACTGCAAGCGAGACTTGAGGGAAAAATACAGGCGCTTTGAAAGGTGGTACTATAGAAAGTGCAAGAAATTCTGGCTAACCTCGAAGCGACACTAGCAATATGGGGACCGAAAACACGTAAGGGGGACTGGTTAAGACGGCCTCCAAGCCGTACACTAGGCCCCCGGTACCCGCTGAGGGATTTCAAAAGCTCTAACACCGCCATGGACAGACGAAATAGATACACGATTTGGTGGTGGAATTATAGATGATACGACCAAAGCGATACATTCTCCAACAACACCTTAAATACAAAGAAAGCCTCGATATCATAATTATGCAGGAAACTCACACGTTGGCAAAATTTCGGGACACAAATCCTTTGTTAGTGCCAAAAGAGAAACGAAGGTGTTGACGATTTTGACAAAGCGAACTCACACGGTCGTGGAACACGACACCCAAGTTAAGTAAATTGATAAGATTATCCTACAACTCATACCCATACGGAAACAGAAGGACAGTCTCTTTGTATTAAATATTTACAGCAGTCCAAAATGCAGACACCATAAATTTCGCATGCTTTTTAGAAAAACCGTAGCCATAGCGGACAACCGAGCGGTAGTGATCGGAGGCGATTTTAACGCCCATCACGCGGCATGTGGGAAAAAAATCGAAACTCAGAAAGGCAGGAACATCTGGCTGGACGCACAGCAGGAAGGCCTGACGCTCGTTAGCGACCTATAGGTTCCCAGGAGAATAGGTACCAGTGTTTGCGCGGATACTAGGCCACAGTTAACGTTCACCAAGAGCATCGGGGACACTGAGTGGACAAATACTCAACACGAATTTGGGAACGATCACAATATACTAGAAATAATAGTAAGGGCCAAACCGCGCACGAACCCGGATCGACAATTTAAGATTGTCGACTGGATAAAACCAGAAAAATAAGGGAGGAGGCCGACGACACAACGCAAGGTATTGAGGAATGTACCGAAAAACTAACGGCATATGTGGCGGCAACTAGGAAAACAGTCCAGATGGAGGCACAGTTAGAGAACGTATACAATAGGCTTCTACACATGTGGGACACTAAGGCAGGGTTGCAATGGAGAAGGAAAAAAAAACAAAATACAACTGGACGCTTCGTAGAAGGATAGCGAAATTGAACAGGGGCGTTCAAAAATACGCCTAGCAGCTATGCAGAAAACAGTGGGAGGATAAATGCAAACATTTGGACAGTCAGATAAGAATGGCAAAACGTGGCACATGCTTCGATATTTGTTAGACGCGGACGAAAGCAAATCGGCGCATAGGCAAAATATACATTGGCTTGTACAAGCGTTTCGAGGAAACAGGGCAGGAATTCCTCAAGGAACTTGAGAAAAGATATATGTCCCAAGCGACGCCCGCCATACACCCTTACTAGACAGGGCAAGCAAATGATGAATTAGCCAACGAAAGCGTGAGTCAGAGGTCAGCGCTGCCCTTCAGGAACTCAATACCAAGTCGGCACCCGGAATAGACGCGATGACGAACAAAACGCTAAGGAACATGGATGATGAGTCTGTAACTAAGTTAACAGAATGCATTAACAAATGTTGGGAGGCTGAGCAGATTCCGCAGCAATGGAAGACGGGAGAAATGGTGATAATACCCAAATCGGGCAACAAACTGCAGAATGGAACTTGTGACCCGTATCTACGACTTCTTCCGAAGGAAAAGTAATGGAGCGCATGGTTCTTTTGAGGATAACTACCTACTTCTAGCACTGGGACGCACTCCCACCCACAATGATAAGATTCAGGAGAAATCTGTCAGTGCACGACGCTATCTTACAACTAAACCGTCCGATTACGGAATATCCGAGCACATCCACGAAGGCAAGTCTCGGGTTAGACGTAAAAAGACCTTGGATAACCTAACAGATGACGATAATGTAACAAACATACAGTAGGAGAACTAGGACTGGGAAAACGGATGTATGATGACGTACGCAATCGCTTAACTGGCAGAAAGGCAAAGATCATGATAGCGGATCTTGTTTCGGAGGAGAACGATAGGCAGCGCAGATACGCCACAGGGTTCGGTATTATCCCCGATGCTATTCAATCTGGCGCTAATCGGGCTGGCAGCCAAGCTACATGAAATCGAGGGAGTTAATCAAACTTCATACGCAGACGATAACGCCCTATGTGTGAGAAACGGCAGTGACTGGCAAATTGAAGAACGCTTCAAACAGCAGCCGAAACAGTCGAACAATATCTAGAGGCACAGGCCTAAGCGGCTAGGCAGATACATCGGAGCTGTTGATGTACAGACCGACTCGCTGATGTCGCAAGCCAGGCATCTACAGGGAAGATATCACTTAGGGAGAGGAGATACAGTTAAAGAGGGCCGACGAGAAACACATACCAAAGGTCGACAGGATCCTGGCTTTGGGGCTCCTCAACGAAGGCAAGAGCAAAAACGGAGAAGCCGTCAGGAGACTGGAGGGAACTGTACCGCAAATCATGAGGGCAATCAGAAGGATAGCAAACAAACCAGCAGGATGAAAGAGGAAAAGACGATCAGGTTAATACTGGCCTTCATCATAAGTAGAATAATATAGGTAGCACCATACTTAAAATGGCAGGTCGCGGAACAAGTCTAACTAGATTGCGTCATTAGGAAAATATACAAACTAGCCATACGGCTACCGATCAGCACCAGTACGGACAAGTTGCTACAATTAGGCATACACAACACGATAGACTAGTTCATTGAAGCGCAATGTACGGTACAATACGAACGCCTCTCCAAGACTAGAGCAGGCAGACACATCCTAGAGAGGCTAGGCATAGCTTACCATACACAGCAGAGTGTCCAGGTGGACATCCCAGGAGAGACAAAGGAAACAGTCGTAATACCCCGATACAAAAGAACAAGCACCCGCACCGCAATAATATCGACGTGGGAACAGAGCCAAGCAGAGGCAAAAGAAATGCAGCAGCGACAAGCACGTAATCTTCGAAGACGTGGCTCGATACAATTGCAGACGGGCATTTACGGCAGCCGTAATCGATACCGAGAAAAAGTGTAAGACGTGCGCGACGATACGCGCCACAAGTAACGATAAAGTTGAAGTAGTCATAGCACTTGCAGTAGCTAACTAACGCAGCCGTGATATCGACTCTGAGACGGCAGTAAGAAACTTTGCGAACGGCTCAATCTCCACGGAGGCACTACGCATCCTTCTTCCAGGAGGTCAACGTTGCAAAAGAATGACATATATAACATGGACACCCGCTCAGGCCGTCACGAAGGACGGCAAGAACGAGGCGGCCCACGACGCGACTCGAGGGCTAACGGACCGAATCGCGGTCGCCAGTGACACCTCGGCACCCTCCAGACGTGATGGCGAGGTAGATGAGTGGTAGTGGGAGGACAGATTCACCAGATATATTGGCAGCAGAGAATACCATAGGTCACAGAGGGGCATATTCCCGCGACCTCACCCAAAATTGGCAAAAAAAGTCTGTGGCATGGCGGTAGTTACAAATTAGGACTTATCCGAATCCTGCGCTCTCGCACATCATATATTCGGATATATATCGAATGGACAAACACAACAAATGTGAATCTACAGCCACCCTCAAAAATACTTTATAGGAATGCTGAGGGATATATAACAATAACGAGATCGCGGCCTATAGCAACAGCCTTCGCAAGCGCTGCTCAGCCCCGCGCTCGACAATCAACTGTGGGCCGTCCAGCGTGCCCAGGATGCCGTCAACACCCACAAACTCTTGACCGTTACCTAGCCGGGGCATTTGGCCCTCCCCACCAACTTATAGGACACACAATAATGTTATAGCCTCCTCCTTGAAGACTCAGACAAAGAAAGGGGAAATGATACGTGAAGCCCTACTTAAAACTAACTTATTTGGAATTGAAAATGCGCTACTATACTACACAAGGTATTTATACTAGAGGGCACACTATTCCCCAGGTAACCAATTTCTTAGTTGGAAGGCGAAAAGGAAGGCATAACTGTACAATCGCCGCCAGCCGTATTAGAATGGCTTTGATGATTTCCTCAGTTCATTTGTACTCGCTCAAGCATTCTACTAACCGTGAGAAAAAATTCGGTCTGCAAAGACAACCTCTGCAATCAATGGCAAGATGACGGTCATTTCTTTACTTGATAGTTACGCTCTTCAGAAATTCCATAAGGGCACCAACCTATTTGAGTAACGTAATTATTTGCACAACAGGGAGCGAGACAACATTTATTATAACCGTAGAGGTTGTCGCTCGTGAGTTCCCGTGGGTTGTCTCATCAGTACAGGGCCCCACCGGCCATGGCTGCTCGGAGAACTTGCTGGTCGAAGGCTGCTTGTCTCGCCAGGGTATCGAAGGTCAGCTTTGCCTACCAGCGCTCAAATAACGTGCTAGGCATTTATAAGTGTTGAGTTTTGCACTGGCACCCCCACAAGATCTGGAAGAGTGCAGGGCGTGGGCGACACCTGGGGTCATTGCGGCGATATCTTAGTGGGCACATTTTGCTGTATCCGTGCAGGTTTAGGAATGTGTACATATAATTCTCAGAACTACTGCCTTTTTAGTGCTGATATTTTGTGAGGGAAGGATAAATTTTGTGGAAGTGAAAGAGAGATTTAGAGGGTCACAGAATTGGACGTACTTATCTCAAAGATTTGTAGTGCATTCCATGAGCGTTGTTCTATGAGTATGTGATGTTGTACATGCATGGAAGTATTATGGTTCCAAAAATAACACTTTTATTGCCCCTCGGTGCGCGACCCTGTTCATCGAAATGTAATTGTTCATTGGAATTTAATTCATTGAGGCACGAGGTGCTTTTCTCCTATGCTAATACAACGTGCACCTGTATCACGCCATTGTAGCCATGAAGCAGTCTTTTTTGTTCAACAAGTGTCGTTTGCTTTGGAGAATTCTTAATAAACAAAAATGAAAAAAACGGGCGTTTTTGTTTCCTTATGCAACCTTGACAGCATGTCTTACCTTACGAGATCGGTCCTCGGTTTGAACTATCAATAGAAAGAGGTAACACATGCTGGAATTCAGAGGTCTGATGTTTTTTTCCGTGAGTATTTTGCCTATGTACGAAGTGCGCATTCTGTTCAGAAGAAGCCACTAGAGTTGATTGCTGTGTGGGTGTCCTTCATCTTCTTACTTGATTTTCAAGTATGCTGTCTTCAAGGTGCACTTCTTTTCAATTTGACTTCGGGCTGCTACCTATTTTGATCTTTCATATACAACGACCAAAATCAGCGTGTTAGTGTCGCAGACTATTGAATATGCAGTGCTTGGATTTGGTTGCAATTATTACTAAACACTTCACCTGCTGCGGTGGCGTAGTGGCTAGGGCGTTGTGCGATTAGGCCGATGTCTGGGATCAAATCTCAGTCGTGGCCGACGCATTTCGAGGGGGCCGCAATGCGTTGATTGCCGTGTGCCGTGCATTGGCTTCACGGTGAATAAACCCTGGTGCTAAAAATTCCAGGGCCCCGCACTTCGGGGTGCGTTCAAATAATCTCGTGGCGTAGGAGTTTAAACACTAGAATTTAATTTCTATAAACCAAATTATTCAGGGATGCTTTTTGTTCTATTGCAAATAGCCCTTAGTTTATAGTAAATTCCTTAGTATACCAAATATAGTAATAATGTTCATCGTAAATAGCTCTTTGCAGCCTAAGTTTAAGATTCGTGCCATCTGGAAGCCTCCCAGAATTCAGTAAATATCGTTCTGTGCCAATACCAATATTTAATTATTGCTTTGCCAAGGTTACCGGAACGAAATATATTCTGGCTCGTTTCTTGCATTGATCTGAGGAAAGCATTTCCGCACGAAAAATTAAGATTGTCTTGTGCCTTGACTTTAGGTATGCACAGGCGGTAATGGTTCTCGATAGTAAAAACGGACCTTTTCATGAGAACGTAAAAAAGAAAGAGAACAGGCGAGAAGAACAAGCGTCACCCTACAACTTGATAATTGAAGGTCAAAAACCGAAATGTATTCTGACATTTTATGTTGTGTAAATGAGCATGTTTAGTTCGACTAAGCCCGTAAGATGACATTTAGAATGCTCCCTGGAAACATGTATTTTGTCACATGCCAAAAGACTTCATCATGTAAAAAGGGCACTAAAGAAGCGCGCTAGCGCGTTTGTTTGGCGTCATTAAACATTTTCGGTCGTCTCAGATGAACTTTATTCTTGATAAGGGTCATTCGGTACTCACGCACGCGGAAGCCATACATGAACCATGCTTCAAACAACTACAGTAGACTCTCAATAAACGGAACTCCAAGGGACCGAAAAATTTGTTCCATTTAACAGGAGTTACGTTTACTGAGAGAGATGTGCAAAAGTGCAGATTTATGTGCGTGCAGTCTTAATACCATTTTATGGAACTCTAAGCACTAGAAAGTGAGTGTACCTTGTAAATAGAAGAAAACTGCAAGAGGTTTTTGTACAGCTGGCAACAATTAGTCACTGTGCACTAAAATATGCACCAATTTTGTTGTGTTTGAGTCCTTGGAACTGCATCTTTAGGATTGCTTTTTCATGTCGTTGGACAAACATTTCCGACCCTGGTTCCCTCATAAAAAATTTTTTGAGATACTGCACAGCTGATTCTCCTCCTTGTAGTGTGGTAGGCTCCACGGTAGCTACCCCTTCAGATTCCTCTTCTGGCTCACTTTCTTTTTCATCACACACCTCAGCAACAATGCTCTCCACAGTATTCTCAGGGCAAGTCACAACATCACCATCGATGTGCACGTACTCATCAAAGTCCAGATGGATTTCCTTTAAAGCACACTCCTCTACTACCTCCTGCCCCTCAAGGGCATCTTCACTGTCACATTCAGGCAAATCCTGCAAGTCGGATGCCTGGTCACTCGAAGAAAATCCCGCGTGCCTAAAACAATTTGCTATAGTATTAGCAGCCAGCTGCCTCCAGGCGTCGGCAATAACATGAATGGTGCCAAGAATCTCCACCTTGTACTCCTTATTCTGGTCCATACACACCAGCATCCTCTGCGGGAGACGCTTGCGGAAGCGGGCTTTCAGGGTGTGAATAACTAACTCCCCGATTCATTGGCTGCAACAGTGCCGTGGTGTTGGCTGGGAGAAACTCCAACTGAATCGACTTCAGTCCTGTTACAGTCCCATTTCCAGGGCAGTTATCAACAAGGAAAAGTACTTTTCTCTTCTGCAGCGAAAATCGCGCATCCTCGGTGTTCAGCCATTTGTTGAAGAGGGCTTGTGTCATCCACGCTTTTGAGTTTGACGCGTAAGTGACGGGCATATTAGCTATGCCCTTAAAACTTTGATGGTTTTTCGATTTCCCGATCACAAGCAGCTTCAACTTGTCGCTGCCCGACATGTTCGCTCCTACAAGAACAGTAAGTCTTTCTTTGCCCAGTTTGAGACCTGTGCATTTCTCACCTTTGAAAGCCATCGATTTCGTTGGCAGGAGCTTAAAAGAAAGCGCGGATTCATCTACGTTGTAGATGTCATCGTCCTTGAATTGACGCATAATCTCCGGAAGCCGTCCTGCGCGCCAGTCGCGACATGCTGTCGCATCAGCTGCTGCGGCTTCTCCTGCAATGGTGCGAAAAACAAGGCCGTTTCTGTCTTTGAACCTTGCCAGCCAGCCCTCACAGCACAAGAAGTCGGTTACCCCGAGTTGAAGGACAAATTGTTTTGCCTTGGCACGGATTAGTGGTCCGTTGATGGGAATGTTCTGGCTCAGGGCTCTCCTAAGCCACAACACGAGAAACTTCTCTAGTTCTTAGTGGTCGCCTTGTCGCAGACGCTTCCTCCGGGGCCCGAATCGTGAACTTTCGAAGACATTCCGTAGCTTCTCCTGGTCGTGCAGGATCCTCGTTAAGCTGCTTTTCGGGACGCCGTGCTTCGTCGCGAGCGCTGACTTCGTGTAAGAGCCGCTTTCGAAGTCCAGAATAATGTCCATCGTCTTTTCTAACGTAAGCGCATGGTGTGCACGCTTCTGTGCCGCCATTGAAACAACAGAGGCTAGGCCTCAACTTCGCGAGCGCCTACAGGCCCCCGATGTTAGAAAACGCCAACGCGGCAATGAAGCATGAATGGCACCCCGACGGCACGAACGAGGCGGCGGGGGCTATGCCCTGTAACCTCGGCGACGTGAACTGACGAACGACTAGAATAAGTCCTGTGCTAACACTTCACAAAAACTGCTCATTCGTTGCGCAAACACGGCTGACTACCAACGAGGTGAGGCTTACGACTAAAAACAAGAAACAGCCGGTACCGGAAAAAACTTACAATGTGTCTGCCAAGAAGTTTCATTTTCGGTTCCGTTTACACGGTGACGCGGAAATTTTAGTTCCGATTACCGAAAGTTTTTTTACGTTATGTGAATACAAAACCAACCAAACTACTGGCGACTGTTTTGTTTAAGCGGCAATTCCGTTTAAGCGCTTTCCGTTTATCGAGACTTTACTGTAGTAGAGTTTTCCGTAACGGTCGCTATTTTTTAATAGGATGTATCAACGAAAAAGGGCGTTTTTTCTAAGCCTTGGCTTCAGATTGTGCACGTCAACTAGGCATGAATGTCCGTTAGCTCCGAGATTATTTAAAATAAAAACTATCCATCTGCTTCCTTAGCCATAAAAAGTGCCCATGAGCAGTGTTCAAACTTCTCTGGAATAATGGTGTCCGTGCAAAAAGAACTCATACCATTTGCGCCCAGAAGTCGTGTTAGTCGCTTCGATACCGCAATGGCGTGAAGCTGTGCGAAGCATTGTAGCCTTTGAGCACACAAGAACTGCCACCGAAATTTGCCTGTAACTTCCAGCTCCGTCGTATTATGTCGGTAAGTGGTATTGTCATTTTATTGGCGGCCACCATACAGAAACTGTCCAATTAGGTTGTAAAAATTTACCTCTTCATTAGGCGAACTTGCGTGCCCCTTCCGGCGCCCGCATGCAAAGAAAAAACCATATGCATAGTATGGCCGGCGAGCACAGCAGCTTAGACAATTCAATAGGTCAATTTCATTCACTCTTTTTACTTCACTGAAGTTAAATTTCATCCTGCGCTATCTATCCTAATATACCTAATGAGAACCGTCAGTGGTAGCCCAGAGAAAGTTGTGTGTGTTAAGCTTAGCTAGTTTTATGAGTGCACCAAGTATTGACAATGTTTGCTGGTGGTTTCCGGAATTCTACCGGTGCGTTTAGCCTATCAGCGTTTTGTTTGTGTTTTGGTGTGCTCGAACACGGTTTGTCAAAATCTACCCGTGAAATATTACCAATATTAAGAGGAGATATAGAATATTTATGAAAGTTCAACGTGAGTTTTTTTTCATTACTTAATGGCGCTATTAAGGAACACCGAGGGGGTGGTCCAATATTTGGGGTTGATGACGTTTTGCCGTCCCGCTCAATCTCTTCCGTCGCAGTGCAGCTAGTGGTGTCAATGCCTATGAGATTTTTGTTACCCAAAGGAGGCTACAGTGATGCACACCACCTCACACCGTATATTGTCAAACACACATTATATTGAGGTCACGCGTGATCTTACTCTCAGCCGCGAAATCTCCAACTACACCCACAAATGCTAAGAATGACCTACAATAATATTTTACGCCAAGGAAGGGAATATCTTGGAGTGCGGGCAGTTATGCAGTGCCGCCCAGCCGCAGGGCAGCACTGTGGCGCTGAAGTGCGGCTCCATTATGGCGGTGTTATGCTTGCAGATGGCTAGCCTGCCTCTCGCTTCTTACGTATCCCCATATGTGCTGAATTACACGTTCTCGAGGTTCACAGCATTGCCTATGTAAAACATGTGACTCTGTTAATATGCGCTGATACTGAGAGGCGACTGCCGTGACACATACGTGTTCATTGTGAGGAAATGTGGTGGCGACGACCCCTTAACACTTCTTGATGACCGGCTAACCAGTAACATTGGCGTGTGTCGCCCAGTAAACAGCGGCGACATCGGTGTCTACTTAATCCACGCGACGAACCTCATGTCAAAACCACAGCTTAAGTGCTACGAGTCAGTAGATTCTCATGTATACCTCACTAGTGGGTTGCTTCAGCAACCGAAACTCAGAGTCTTCGGCGATTGCAACATGACTGTTGTAGAAAGCGTAATGTAATGTACGGCATCACGTGAGAGAAAGTGCACACCAGAAACGCGACAGGTCGTCAAAGAAACGTGGAAGTCTGTTTTTGTGAATCTGCTGGAGCCATAGGGTTCTTAGCATGTGTGACAGCTCTTTTGTCTTCTTTGATCCCGTTCTTCTTTGCTACAAAATGCAACAAAACCTTACATTTGCAAAATTTTCATCGCTGGTCTTACTGCGCGAGTGATTGTCGCTGTCGTGAACGCCATAGTTCAGCGTGCTCCTGCCGAGTGGTCAGCAAACTGCCGAGTAGTGGAGCGAAATAGACGGCAGTATAAAGTTTTAACTATAACAAGTACAGGAGAGGTTGCCTGGAAGAAGAAAAGAGCAGAGAATATGTGACTAAAAAGAAATTGTCGCAATAACTGAGCACACTGTTTTTCTTTCCAGCGCGCCACAAACAGCGCATGGAGTCGTCTGCTACCACTCCACAACAATAATACCGCTGCACCGAAGCGCTGCGGTATGGCTAACCAGCAGATATTTCCCACGAAATGTTTTCGGGTTTGAAGACACGGACAAAGAAAGGGGGAAATGACACGTGAAGCCCTACTTACAACTAATTCGTTTTGAAAAATAAAATTCTTTGCTGCACCAGACATGGCATTGTGTGTGCACATTCTGTGCGCACTATTCCTCAGGTAATCAATCTCTTTGTGAGAAAGCGAAACAGAAGGCATGGCCTTTAATATCACCTCTATATTATGACCATGCCATCATGATTTCCCCAGTGCAATTGTACTCGCACCGGCAGTCTACCTAACATTCGTAAATATTCTGTTTGCAAGGACAATCTCAGCAAGCAATGGCAAGCTGACGGTCGTTATTTGAGTAACGTAATTTTCGCGCAAGGGAGAGAGAGAGAGCGAAAGGTCTGGTAGATCACAGAATTAGATGTACTTAACTAAAAGATTTTTAGATGTATTCCGAGGGGTTTTCGCACATTTCGGGACATTTCGCGCATATCCGGGACATTTCACGGCCCGTAATGGCTTTGGGGCCATTATGGCCCCCAAAACAGCCCTTTTGGTTCGCCGTGTTGCCCGACAATGCTCAGAGTGTGCCATTCCGATTAAAATATCATAAAATAATCACCTTCCGCCATTATTTGCTAAATGATTGTGCATCATTCGGGATGGAAACGCGGTCGTTTGTGATTTTTTTCAGCATCCTTTTGGCTACGGACAAAAAGCACATGTTTCAGAAAACAGGTTTGCTTGAGACCCTCTGTTTGCTGCAAAAACATCAAGATTATGACAACATGATTTACTCAAAGCGTTCGCATAGCATTCTTTTGCAATGTGACGTTTTAGCAGTTTTGAAAGGGCTGTGTTGTGAGGGAAGAGCGCTTTTTCAGCTCTTGGCTCATAACGCCAGCGTATAGCGCCGCTAAAAAAATACACCTCCAAATATAAAAACTTGATCGAGTCATATACCGACAGTGTGCACGTTAGTTTTTGACACTGTATAACGTGCTTAAATGTTTGCAACATTATGCTCGAAAGAGACAGAAGTATTGTCTCAAATTACCACAAGATTGCCGACAATTATAGAAACCTTCAAAGATAAAAAGCTTCAGCTTTGCTTAAATGTATCCCATCTACCTCGCCTAAAAACGCACATCGCTAAGTACCGGTGGCACGCTTGAGTCAATGCAGATTGCCAGCTTCTGCCATAGGACGCGGTGATCCCAGCGAACATAAGTAAAAGTTAAATATATGGTCCCAGTTCTTATTATTGGAGGAGACGTACATGGCTAACATGTTGGTCAGTGTTCTGTTCGTCCTTTCAACGAGACCATTGGTCTGTGGATGATACGGCGTGAAATGATGGAACTGTGAAGTGTACAAACGATGTGACCCTTCAATGGCATCAGCAGTGAGCTGGCGACCACGTTCGGTGTGATGACACGTGGTGGGCGGTGACGAAAGACCACAGAACGCAGCAGGAAGACCGCCACGCAAGCAGCGGTGGAAGACGGCATGGCTGCAGTTTCTGCATACCGCATAAGACGGTCTATGTAGACAATTATCCAACGGTTCGTGTTGTTAGATAACGGAAATGGACCCAAAAGGTCAATCCCTATTGGAAAATCCTATTTAAGTTCAAACTGGGTTATACAGGTTTAAACTGGTTTTAACAGGGACCTGTTTAGCAACAAACAGGTATAAACAGGACCAGTTTACACACGAACAGGTCTGAACGGGGTCCCGTTTGGCATGCAAACAGGTATAAACTGGACCAGTCTACACACGAACAGGTCTGAACGGGGTCCCGTTTGGCATGCAAAGATGTACAAACAGGACCAGTTCACACACGAACAGGTCTGAGCGGGGTCCTGTTTGGCATGCAAGCAGGTATAGGCACGAACAGTTCACGCAGAAATGGGTCTTAACAGGGGCCCTGTTCGCAACTAAACTGGCTTATACTAGACGCAGTGGCACCATATAGGGTCGCCTGTTTGGCACAAAAGCTGGTTTAATCTGGAGCTTTGTGGCAACCACACTGAATGGTATCATGCATACCAATTTAATGCTTGAATAGAACTGGGGAGGAACTTTTTTATTGTTCTACATCCTGACAATTTAGCCCCTAGTGCTAAATTGGGGCCATTATCAAGCTCTACAGAAATTGCGTGACCACCTCGGAACATTCACAGACCAAACTGCGATATGCTAGCTGCGAATTTCAAACCGATTCCCGGTCCTGCCCAGCTGAAAAAGACAACAGGAATTCCTGCTGCAACTACAGAAATTTCTGTTGTACGACAGAAGTTCCTAACGTTTTTGTAGTTGCGACAGACATTTCTGGCGTCACGACAGCAATGCTGACGTCGCAATAGAAACATTCGGTCGCGACGGCCAAGAGTTCTGAAGTCGCAACAGAAGAACTTTCCGTCGCGGCCCTTTAAAATGTCAGCTTCGCATCGGTGGTGTACACTGTACTTTTCTCTTGCGCGGTATTCAATCGTGCTTCTCTGAAGGCGGCAATATTGATAGCACCGACACCGGTATTAAAGTCGACGTGGCCAATTGTTATAATTGTGCCGTGACGACGCGGCACCAGCAACGCCCTACCGGCCTCCTCAAAATCGGCCGCTGATCAAAATCATACCATCTGCGGGAATGGCTGCGTATCAGCTTTGTTTTATTTGGTAAGATGGGGCACACAGGCCTGTGGACTTACATGTGCGGTTACACTGACACATTAGTTAATTTCCCAGAAATATTGCACAAGCTTATGCGAAGCGGAAAGGAAGTTTTGGATTGTTCCACAAAGTTGCGAGAAAAGCTGTCTCGCTCAGGTCTCATTAATCTGGTACAGCGCTGCCGTGAGAAGCCAGTATTCTGTCGGGATGAAGACTCACCCACGAGTGTTTATGTAGCTATATAGCATTGAACACGAATTATATGCGAGCTCAAAAGTGTAAAGAGCAAGAGACAACTGTCGAAATTAGCAGTAACAACCCTCAGTGTCCCCGGTCACCGCTGTCTACTTCTGAATTTCTTATCAAATATGGATATCGTTACAGCAAAATTGATGGTCTAGCACTCCACGATGTACCTGTCGATGGTAACAACACTTTTGCTCATCTAGAGATGCGGCAGTTGACGCGGTGAAGTGAAAGCGCATCATCGCTTTTAAAATGTAAATGTAAACAGCAACCCAGACAGCGATTTACACTGTTGGCATAGCTTAAACAATTCAATAGCAGTTATGTTCGGCGTGGTGCTTAACTTGGTTGAATTCGAGGGGTTGCTTTGTGCCGTGGTCAACAAACTGTCGGCTCTGTCCACGTGCCGAAACCATAGATCACTGCTTCATAGACTGTAGGGACGCTGTATTCTTTTGGGACATTCTCCAACGGACGCTCAAAAAGGACATTGACATGACCCCATATGCAATTAGGTTTCTACCGTTTAAGGTTACGGGTGGTCCTCCCTATGACATGTTCATAGTACTTGGTTTACATAGCCTATGGAGAAGTAGACTGTGTGACCGCCATGCCGAAAGCCCGCGATCTACAACGTCCCTCTTTCGCGAAAGTGCTGCTTATGTAAGAAGTGTCTACGCTGCGCAGGAACCTCCGCCAGACTGGATGCTCTTGTTGGATGCATGTGTGTGTTTGCCTGAGTTTTAAGTGTGTAGTCGTGTCCACTTTGTAATACACCTTCAGTTTTCTTTTCCATGTAATAAAGAAAAAAAAAATGTTCGGCGTGGTGCAGTGGTAAGACGCTTGTCTCGGGACCGGTAGATCTGAAGTTCGAATCCTAGGCGAAAGCATTTTTTTCTCTACTTCTTTTTTTTAATTTTTTTCGTAATAATAATTTTACATATCCTTAAAGTGGTCTCTGTCAATTTTTAATCAAATATTGATCAGGAACTACAGAATTTTCGACTACAGGACGTCACACTACAGAGGACAGAACGACAGTCACAACGTCCCAAAATACGACAGACTGAAAATTTCCTGTTGTGTTTTCAAGTGGGTGAGACGTTTATACCACGTATACGCAGATTGCTGTCCTCTCTATTAAAAGCAACGTTGCTGAAACACGTCGTACAAGACGCTGTACGACTCGCATAACATCGAAATACAACGCCGTCACCATCCATGAGGTCACCGAAAGCCCGGTCGCTTTCGGTGGCGGCCTACAGATGGCACCACAGGTAGCGCCGGTAAAGTTACAGGTGATATTATTTTGCCGTCTGCAGTTGTCGCTACATGTGAGTGCTTGCTGTGTATTGACGCCGTCCGATGTAGTTGTTTAATCGTGTGTACGCTGTGCCGAGAGAAATTCTGGTGCATTTTGTATGCATTGAGAATCACAAAACCCCTGGGACCGCGTAATGTAGCCTGCAGTATCCTTCGTGTGGTGCGCCGATGTCGAAGATATGACCCTTCGCGCTTCCTTTGTTCCGGGCTCATGAAAAGGATCTCCTCCTCTGGCACTGTCGCATCGTATCGCACTGTACGGAAGAATTTGGTGAAAGTTGTGCTCTTACATCCTGTAGTTGAGCCGCAATTCAACAGTGCGTGCGCCGGAAGAACCGTTGGTGCAGTCGATGCCGCGGCACCTGTGACACTAGAAGGAGCGTTTTCCGAGTACGCCGAGAAAGGTAAGTCCGGCGCCTGCGCGCATTCTTCCTGTCTATGGTTCGTGAAGTGTGCGCTGTTGTACGTATCGCAAGATCCGTACAACAACCGAATCCGGATTTGTAAAGCAGCAAGAATTATAAATGTGCTTTTCAAATGGTTGTTCTTCATGCCGCAGTGCACATTTAGCAAAAAGTTCCATGGAAATTGCCCTAAAACGTATTCATGTTACCAACAGCTCTATCTGTGGTTTATTTACTTTCACCTATGAAGCACGCTAGTGCGGGTGGTTCTTTGATATAAATGGGCACAAAAATTCAAGCAAAGAAAGTTACTGTTTGTGTACATTATTTTTCATTGAGAAATGGTATAGGCATTTCTAGAAGTAGTACGTCGATGTGTCGTCTTCACAGCTAACAGCTGCGCGAGATAGCACCCGATTCCTTCGTCGACGCATGGCCAGATTTTTAGCTTGTATGGAAATTCTTCTGTTTATAGAGTGTCGTCACATGACGTGTATTAGTGTCCTGTGTGTTTTCGTGTACTTGTGAAGGGTTCCGATCTTGCAGAGAAGCCGAAATTACATAAGCAATGTTTCTTTTTGATCGAAAAATCTTTCTCTTTTCTGTATTGTCTCTCCAGAAAAAGAGGTGGTCTGTTGTAATTTTGAGCGCATCGTCCTTTGGGAGCAGTGCTTTGTTGCGCCGCATAAACAAATTAGGTTTTGGAACGCTTTTCATGTTCTACGGAATTTTTTGATAGTACAATTCACATTTCACGTTATACAGCTGTACGTTTGTGTAAACCTTTTCATAGTAGATTCATGTTTGCTACAGTTCGATTTACGCGTTATTTAACCGCCTGTGATGTTACAATCAGATATTTGCACAACCAGTTGCAGCTTCATGTAACTGGTTGCATGAGACTTTTTTCAAAATTTGACGTGATCTTTTTATATCACAAGTTTGCAGTTTCAGCAGGGATTACAATAAATTAAGCATTTATTATTTTTTAGGGATGGCAAGATTTTGTGAACCAGAGGCACCTCCACATATGCACCTGCGGCACTTCTGCAGCCTCAACAGCACGGAAAAGTACCTGATGTGCATGCTGTGACAAGGTGCGTGCAAAGCAGTTGCTGCCACTTACATCAGCTGCAGATTTTGTTGGTATCATCCATGTTTGGAAACTCTCCTGAATTTTGCGTGGGTTTACAAATGTGGGCTCATTTTACAATTTTATGAATGTCACTTTAGAAAGACAATGAAGTTGTGTTGGTTAAGATGTTTTGAAGCTGTTGAGAGATTGATGGCATGACATTGTTAAAATGCATGTAAAAAATTAATTGTAATGGTACTTGTACTGCTTTATTATTAACGATGCAATATATCTAACGAGAACATCAGAGGGGCACTTGCTTTTGGGAAGTTTGGTCAGATAAATTCCTGAAGCAGCGTAAAGCTCTGTAATCTAAAAAAAACAATGTTGTCAGTTACTGGTTTCAAGTTCGCTGCTGCTTTTTGTGCTGCACGACAAGTTAAATAATGGTTGATAATGTGTGTGTGACATAATAGTTCTGCGCAAACGCACGAGGTGGAGAGAAGTAATTAATAAAGGGAAAATCAGACATCCACCCGCTCGTACCATTTGCTACAAAGGAAACCCGTATGTGTTCCTCAAAAGGAAAGCCGCACAGTTGAAGAAAAATTCGTCCTGGTCCGGGACTCGAACCCGGGACTACCGCCTTTCCGAGGCAGCCACTCTACCATCTGAGATAACCAGGTGGCTAGCACATGGCAGGGCGAAGTCGAATTAGTTGACAACACGAAGCAAAGGCAAGGGTTTGACGTAATATTTTTTTCCCCTTTATTCATTACTTCTCTACACCTTGCGCGTTTCCGCAGAACTATTACGTCAGACCCTTGCCTTTGCTTCATGTTGTCGACAAATTCGACTTCGCTGGGCCATCTGCTAGCCGCCTGGTTATCTTAAATGGTAAAGCGGCTGTCCCGGAAAGGCGGTGGTCCCGGGTTTGAGTCCCAGACCTGGACGGTTTCTTTTTTTCAAATGTGAGGCTTTCCTTTCGAGGAATCCGTACGGGTTTCTTTTGTAGCAATTGCTACGAGCGGGTAGATATGCGATTTTCCCTTTATTAATAATGTGTGTGGGTATGCAACAATGGGGGTGCTGAGAGCAAGCTTTAAAATAATGTGTGCTATGTCCCCAACAAAGAATTTAGTGTCTGCAGCATTTTTACAAAATATTATGTTCACAGGTTGGCAGGTATGACATAATGTACAGCACTTTTGCTGTAGATGCATTTTCATATGTCCATTTTCTGTCTACTTGAATCGTATATTTAGAATTTGGCCCACCTTCAGTTTGATCAAGTTACATAGGTAGCCCCCTCTGAGTTAAATATAATTAGGGGCTATTGTAGATATGCATGATATACCTACTCGCTGTATTGTGACAGATATTTTTAGGGACTGTGTTGTGAGGCATGCATATCCTTTTACCTGTATGTCTTGCTGCAGGTTGCCCGACAAAAGCATAAATGCTTTGCCCACCTTTATTATTATGCTTTCATGTAGACTTCTAACATCTGTGCCCACATAGACTCCATGTTCCTAATTACATTTTTCTAAGTATTCACTGTTGTGCATTACATTATTGTGTTACATTACCGTGCATTACATGTTTTTCTTCGTTTAATTTTGGAGGGGGGTATTCATTTCTATAATAGTACAGAGAATAGGACTTCAAAACAAAAAGCCACGAAAGGTGGCTTAAATGTGTATGAAGCTTGGAATTCTACATTCCATCCCCTAAAGCGCTACCAGTAGTAAAACATTCCAAAGCGCTACCAGTAGTAAAACATTCCTAATTGTCTTTTTTATAAGCTAGCTGCCAGATACATAGTCCTATTATGAGAGTATGTTATTTTTTCTTCTTTGGTCTGACTTGTTTTGTTGAATGTTCTCCTTGTTAGTTCAGAATTTGTTTTCTTGCCACCTCATGCAATACTCCAACTGGAGCCTATGAGCTATGTGTATAATAAATAAGTAAATTCCTAAAGCATGCAACAAACCATGCAGCATAGCATTTAAATGTTGCCAGTTTATAATGCTTCTCGAGTGCAGCGCATCATGGAGCTTGAGGCTGATCTCTTCAGATGTAAAAAAAGTTGCAGGTTATGAAAATGTGGTCCTACAAACTGCTGGTTACGCATGTCAGTCAGCCTGTTGCAGTGGTCACAAGTGAGAATGTAACCAAAAAGCTGGGCGTGCTCGGCCATTTTGCATATGGCACAGGATAAAGCTTCACCTCTGCTATTGCTTCTCTTATAATAATGGCCTCCGAGTATACATGCCGAGTTATGCTTCTGGGGACACTTATTAGTTAACCTTATCAGGTAATACCATTAGCCTTATGGGTGCTATAATGTTGCAGTGCCTGCAGGATGGCCAGCATTACAATACACATTAAAATTATTGTACAAGTCATGCAATGGTATCGGGATTAGCCCACCAAGTGACAACCTTTAATCACACTATACTTGGGATCAGCCCAGCTCACTCAGTCAGGAAGACATCCATGCATAAAGGGAGGGGTATGGCAAATAGAGGGCGTTTGATTAATCTTTCTCACATAGATAGCTCACACATATAATCTTTCTTAAATTGGATGCTTTGTTGCTCAAAGTGAAGTGACTTATGGGAATAATCTCAGCATTTCGATGCTATTTATGCTCAACGAAAGTTGCTTTGTTCAGTGTCACTTTTTGTGTTGTTTCGCTTCTGATTCTAAGCTCACTTGTTTTATAGCTGCTATAGGTATTGCTGGACCTGGAGAAGAAGTGTAAACAGACCATGCTATGTTGCTGATCTGCGCTGATCTCCACATCCAAGTTGGTCCTGCGACAGTTGGGCACCATTGTGCCTTGCTTTATTTACAAGGTGATATAATATGGTGAGCTTGTACTTCAATATCGGTATTGAAAATTATGTTAAGGAAAAAAGTCAAGGATTGGTCTTGATGATAGATACGCTCATGTTCTTTCTTTAAGGTGTTCTTTTGACACTGTTCTGCATGGACATATTTTTGGATAATTATAACTCCTTTATTGCAAAGTGCCATGGCGCTAGTTTATGCGTTAAACTAACACTCTTTCACCAAAAAAAGCCTTATTTAGCACACAATTCACAAGGAAAGAAAGGAGGCAACATGACAGACTGCTACTAACAGTTCAGTATTATTGCTCGCACAGTGATATTGTGCAAAAGGTGAAAGGGGGAGAATAGATCTGAATACATGCTGTTCGCACAGAAACGAAAAGGATGCATCACATGGTGAGCGTGACACTTGTTTTACAATGATAAGAAGCAGTATCACTGTCTAGTAATTCTCTGCTTGGGGAGCTAGTGCTAGGTTCCTCGTCATACATATAAGAAAAGCCTCAGATATCTCTCCAGCGCTTTTGTCTTTATATTTTGTCACGATCAAGCAGCTTTCAAACATAGGTGCATGTGCGCCGAGAGCAGTGCACTACCATTGCTAACTGACCCACGCATCAAGTTTGCTTGGTCACGCTGCCAGTCATTTATACATTGGCTGGTTTATCCGATGTAGCCTCTACTGCACGAAATGGTATGTGATAGACACTGCACCTGTGTACTGTACGTGCTTTGTTACATGATTTTTTTCAGAGATAGTGATGCAGGCCTTTTCATTATTTACATGCCTACACAACAAACCAAGCATTATCTGTGCTTAGAAAGAATTGTAGGAAAATCCAGCATGAGGCAACTGTTCTCGGCACGAAACAAACTTGATTCGTTGGTTTTAGTTCATTGGTGCGATCACACTAAGGCAGACAAGCTTGTAGGCTGTGCTTCTGCAATTTGTACAGCACACTGACAGCACTGATGTGGGCCTCATCTGTGGGCTGACTGATGGTACCTTCTACGGCGCAGACCACTTGTGTTGGGCGAGGCACCAATGTTGACGTTTGTTCCCTTGTGCAAAACAGCAGTCCTAGGTTTTCAGTAGTTGTAGGAAGACAAGGTAAACATAACTTCCGTGGCTTGAGTGGGCTCATTTCTCTTGGGGCATCTAGCTTTTTTTCTTGCAACTGTGCAGAGGTGCTTCCCTAGAGTCGGCGTGAAAATGGCATAGAGTTGTGCATTCGGGAACTCCTGAACAATGATCTGCTGTAGTTAGGGCTTTGCGAAAATGTACTGTCTACCAATTGGTAGAAGGTGCATTATTCAGCCACTGATTTCCTGTTGGCATGCTTGCACTCGTGCTGTCAGTAATTTCTTGGCATGCCGAATTATCTTGAGGCCCCACACTGATGATGCTACTGATGTCTTCATGTGCAGACTTTTCAGGATGAGGTTTTTTGCTTTGCAAATGTTGTTGAAAAGTAGATGGTGCTTACAGGTAGCTATTCTAGATATTAGTGAAATGAATTGGCCCATCTTGCTTCATCAAACATCGTCACGCCGACATCAGTTGCACAAACAAAAACCTGGCCTACTCGCAGCGTCGTGCACGAAGAAACAAACAAATCACCTGCTGGATTGTCTTGACATGGCATACTAAGCTGAGACCGGAACTGCTGTAGCTACAAACCAGGCAGAAACGATGGATGGTGAGCAGCGATTTGCAGTAGCGCCACTTCGTGGGGCAGCAAGGAGGCTCCGTTCAAAACAAAAATGGCGTTCAGCAAGTAGAACCATGCAACGGTCAGAGTCGGTGCATGGTGCTCTCGATCAAGTTGGCTCAAGGAGTGTCCGAAAAATCAGATGAGAGGTTGCAAGGCGTCCGAACTTTCGGAAGTTGTTATGCATTATGGTCCATGGGGAGAATGGCGGTGCCGTGAAGCAGACCGAGTAATCATGTCCGAATTTTCGGAGTCCGGAAAGTCAGTCGGTGACTGTACCTATACCTATGTGTCTATGTATACCTAGGTGCAACAGTATTTGCTATGATCTGTGCCAGAATTGCTGTTGCCCGTAGATGCCCAGCATGTCAGGTGTCAAATTGTAAAATACCTTGCAAAAGTGATCTACAGAAAAATACCGCTTCTGCTATATTTCGCTTTTGCAAGAAATTTTGCGGCTGCTGGCACCTACCTTAAAAGGCTTTATATGGTCTTCGCATGACCAGGGCCTTCTACTTTTGTGAGTTTGCTTATCTCAAAATTTACCCCGGTTTTTATAACTTCAAGTTGGCGGGATCCCTAGTCTCCTTTAACGTGTACCCAATAGACCTTACATAGGGGTTTTGGCATTTCCCTGCCATCTAAATGCAGCCATTGTGGCTGGGATTCAATCCCATGCTCTCTGCCTGAGCAGCGCAATGTCAAAGCCAGTACACTACGGTATTTTGCTGGCAGAAGGGTTTAGTTTCTGAATAATTTATTATCTCAACCTGTCGGTGTTGTTTTTAAAGGTATTTCATGTTTGTATTCTGTTGCTTCAATACTAATAATTATTGTAAATCAAACGATGTGTCCATCTTTTTCCTATAACACTTGCTTCAATCGCCTGCTAATTATGACAGCTTATTCTCCCACAGTAATCCATGTTCCCTTGAAACATAGGCATTGCATGAAACCACATATTTTTCAATAAGATTTATTAATTATCTCGTATGACCGGAATGCTGAACCTTTCTTATCTGTGGGAACATAGGCAAATTTGCCTATGTGCCAACCTGTTGCATGAGTCAAGATAAATAATTGGCTTTACTTTTCCAGGTGCCCTGCTCGCTCTCACCCAAGCAACCCACTCCAGCGGTCTTCTCTCGGCAGACTGGATGCATCGAAATACCGTTAGAAGGTCCAATAAACAGTGCTTGGGACATTTATGACATGCTTTTACTTAAGCCGGAGGACTTCAGGCTTAATGAAAGCTCAAATGGGTGTACAGAAATACCTACGTAAAGTATACTTGTCTTTTTCACTTACAAGTACATGCCAATACGTTGCCTGACATTTTTCACCCCAAAATTACGCTTTACTGTGGATTTGTGAACAAACCATTACAGCAAAAAGCACTGCATTAAGACGAGTACAAGTAATCGAACATATACTAAACTTGCAAGAATTACATTTGCATACTTGTAGTAAATATGAAAATGAGGTATACAGTCTTCTTCAGGGTGCATTTTCTTGTAGGTTGTAAAAACGGATCGATGGTATTATCATTGCGTTGTTCTCGCTGAAAGTCTGCCGCGTCAGGGAACGTAGAAGTAACAGCAGCGAGACAGTCGTCAAAATTCTCAGCATCGCCGTCGGTAGTCGCAAGACGAATCCGAGAGAGGTGGTCTTCGTCAGCGTGACGACGGCCACTCTTGTACGATACCACAATGTCGTATTCCTGGAGGCGCGGCGCCCAACGTGCGAGGCGACCAGAGGGATCACGCAAACCGATCAGCCAGCAAAAATAATGGTGGTCAGTGATAATCTTGAATGATCTACTGTAAAAATAACATCGAAAGTTTTGTAAGTCGAAAACGGCTGCCAGGCACTCCTGTTCCGTAACCGTATAATTGCGTTCAGATTTGCTCAGGAAACGGCTGGCATATGCGACAACATGTTCTATGCCACTGTGACGTTGTACCAGCACTACTCCTATGCCGATTCCACTAGCATCAGTGTGAACTTCAGTCAGGCAAGATGGATGGAAGTGGCGCAAGAAGGGTGCTGACGTTAGTATAAGCTTCAGTTGAGAGAATGATGTGTCACACTCTGGTGTCCAATTGAAGGATGCATTTTGTCGCAGAATACTTGTCAACGGGTAAACGATGTCGGCAAACCGGGGAACAAAACGACGAAAATACTAACATAGGCCAATTAATGCGCGGAGTTCTCGTGCTGACTGCGGTGGCTTGAAGGAGCTCACCTCTTCAATATTACGAGGATCGTGTCTGACGCCATCCTTGTCGACTAAGTGTCCCAGGACCAGTGTTTGTGTCCGCCGAACCGACACTTCTTTTAGTTTAGAACCAGTCCAGCTTTCTCAATGCAGTCGAGAACGAGGCTGAGGCGCTGGTTATGTTCTTCAAACGAGCGGCCAAAGATTACAGCATCATCGAGGTAACACATACATGTCTCCCACTTTAGACCGCATAGTTCTGTGTCCATGAATCTTTCAAAGGTGGCAGGAGCATTGCAAAGGCCAAAATGCATAACACTAAATTCGAATAGGCCATCTGTAGTCACGAAAGCGGTCTTTTCCTTGTCGGCAGTGTCCATGGGTGTTTGCCAATACACCGATCGCAAATCAATCGTTGAGAAGTAAGAAGCAGCGTGTCAACGTCTTTCGCGGTAGTGGATACACATCCTTCTTGGTCACTGCGTTTAGATGTCTGTATTCTACGCAGAATCTCCAGGAGCCACCTTTTCTTCGCACCAGGATTACTGGGGCTGCCCATGGACTAGACGACTTTTGAACGACACCTTTGTTCATCATCTCCTTGACTTGCTCTGCAAAAACTTTGCGCTGAGACGATGACACTCGGTTGGGCTTCTGGCAGATAGGGTGAGCTAAGCAAGTATCTATTCTGTGACGAGCGCGCGACGACGGTAAATGAAGGGGTGCTTCTCCATGGGTGAAGTCGAATGCAGTCTCATGTCTGTCAAGGACCTGTACCAGTGCTGACCGTTCCGATGTGCCGAGAGCTTTGCAGATCATACCGAGCATTAGCTCTTCGGAATGGCGATTATCGCAAGGAGAGCAAGCTGTAGAAACTTCCGTAGTTAGTTCCGCTATTGAGCTACATGCGGGTTTATCGAAGAGAGCGATTTTTACACCGCGAGGAAGGACAACCGGCGTGGCGGAACAGTTCAGCGCCCACAATGTGGCGACTCCTTTCGTCATGCACACGACAGAGCAGGGCACAAGTATATCTTGTTTAGCACAGTTTATGCGGAGAGGCCTAAGTACAAGGTCACAATCAGCATCGACAGTAGTTGCAGAAACACGAACGGGCATCAGGCACCATGAAGGTGCAATCACTTTATCAAGAACACTGAGAGTGTCTGTGTCCCTGTCTTCACCACCCGAGCTTTGTTCGGACTGTGCTGATATAAATAACCTGTTCAATGATATTTCGCCACAACCAGAGTCCACGGAAGCGCCGCACTGTTCAAGAAAATCTATACCAAGAATAACATCGTGCGAACAACGAGAAAGAACAAGAAATTCCGACACAAACGCTTTCCCAGTCAACAAAACACTCACAGCACAAACACCAATGGGTTGAGGCCACTCGCCGCCTACTCTACGAAAGGTAATACCGTCGTTCCAAGAAAACGTAACTTTGTGGCCTAGACGGTTTTTGAAAGCAAGGCTCATCACAGACACAGTCGCCCCAGTATCAACTAACGCCATGGTCGGTATTCCGTCAATCGAGACATTCACTTTGTTTTTGAACATCAAACAGGCAGAGCTATTTATTGCAAAGACCGTCCGGCGACCACACCTCCTTTGGCCGCGGATGCTAGTTTCCCGGCGGCAGTGACGAATAACGGCGCCGAGGGGATGGAGAGCGACGGGGACGGTTACTTGGTGGCTTCAAACTCCGCTCAGAAGCTGGCGAATCGGTGCGTCTGGTCGCGTGTGAGAAGTGGTCCATTGGAAGCAATTCGGTCGTCGGCAAGTCATATGAAGTACGCGTTCTGGGTGGCGAGAACATCGGTGGTGTCCTTCGTGATTGACGGTTTTGACGACAATACCGAGCTATATGTCCTCTGGAACGCAGTCGTAGCACTCGGGAGGGTCGTGGTTCACAGCATCTTCCTCGGAACGAATGCTAGGCTGCTGCGGGCGGCGTAAATGTTGGTTGTCATGTGGATAACGTGTCTCTGCTGCTCGCTGAAATCCGTTATGTCGTTCATAAGTCAAGTCGTGGTAGTAGGGTTGGTGCTGTTCTTGTCGCGGCCTGACAGAAGTCACAGGGCCTCGGGGGTAAAAACGCGGCTGCTCTCGTTGTGGCCGAACGTCATAAGTAGGGCCTCTGTCGTAGAGACGTGGCTGCTGTCGGGGCACGAGTTCATAATCCTCAGTGCCCCTCGCCGCAGGATACGGGGAGAAGGATGCCACGTTTGGCTCGAAATCTCGTGGTAGGCGGAAGCTATGAGTGCCTGGATAGGTCACTTGCGCGTGCAGGCTGAGCTCTTCCCGAACTACTTGTCGTATCATTGATGCCAGATCGAGGGGCTGGTTGCTGGCCACGCTTGCAACTGTCGTCATGTTGGCTAGCCTGCCAAACTTCGGTGTGATGCGCCTCGTCTTCAGTTGCTCGAAAGTAGGACAGTGCCGAATGATGTCAGCGACGGAAGCCAGGTTGTCCTTTGCGATGAGGAAATTATAAACGTCTTCGTCAATTCCTTTCAGTATGTCCCCGACTGTTTTCCTCAGACATTCCAGAGACCACCGTCCTACACAGTTTTATTACCGCCTCTATGTAGGTCGTGCAGGTTTCGCCTGGCACTTGCGCACGTTGCAGTAGCGTCTGTCCTGCTCTTTTCTTTTTCGTCGCGGAGTCGCCGAATTGCTCTTTGATTTCGGAAACAAGTCTTCCCTATGTTGTAAACGTTTCGTCGTGATTGTCGAACCACAACAGCGCAGTATCCGTTAGAAAGAACACGACGTTCGAAAGCTGAGAAGCGCTGTTCCACTTGTTGGCGGCACTCACCCGGTGATAATGGATGAGCCATTCCTCGACGCCTTCGTCCGATCTTCCGGCAAAGGGACGCGCATCTCTCAGTTGTAGGACGGAACTTGTCGGCACAGCTGTTGGAATGGGCCGTTGTTCGTCTGCATCGTGGGACATATTGAACTCCAGTAGATTCGGTAGGAGTCCAGCAAGGCGACGGCTCCGTCGAAGAACTTCTGCTCCAGGCTCCGTCTTCGGGTGTCGATTACCCAGCATCTTCCACCACAACTGTTACGAAGAGCTGCGAAGAAATGGTTTTATATAAAGGCGATGGATGATGGTCGCAGCGTGATCGTAGCGCAGCCCGGCCTCTCAAACTCTTCGTTCTCTTCATCTTTTCTTCTCTCTTGTCCTCGTCTTTCGTATCCGTTACAATATAATAAAAATCTTAAGCATTGTTAATAATGTTATGTTCAATACCAGGTTTGCAGGTAATATGAACTTCATTTTACGCTGCGTTCGTACCAGCTACGGCAAGCAGTAATTATTCTTTCTGCTTAATCCCTCTGGAACACATTACCATTTTCTTTAATAATGCTCAAACCCCACAGGTTTGATCACAATTTAGCTGCTTTCTTTAGCTTCCTGGGACTTCCATTTTAGCATGTATGTATATTTTGCTTTTAAGTTTACCTTTGTTTGAATATTTGTCTGCAGCATTTTTGAAGTTGACTTTTCTGAAAAAAAGCTCCCTTTGGAGTTTGCCTTTCTATTTCCTTTGTATTCCTAAAAGCTCCCTTTGTATCCACTAATCCAAAGCCTTGTTATTGTTTCTGCCTTCAGCTGCTGCTTTTCTGTTCATTTATGCTTTGGCTCCTGAAAACATTTCCTATCGTAAATTTTACCCGTTTTCATTGTTTGTAATATTAATTTTTGTCATCGTGCACAGGAGCTCTCATTTCAGTTTCTTATTACGGGAGCTCCTTCCGTATATACCTGTTACATTATTATACCCACTTTCGTCATGAATAAACTGATTCTGATAGGCCTGCTTAAGATAACTCACAGTAACACATTATTAACAGGAAAGAAACCCATTCATAGTACCAGAAGGAGCTGCATATTTTATTTAAGAGAATAACTAGCTACACTAGCATGTATCACTCTTCTTTTTTGGAACACAGTAATCTGTCAGCTTTCCACGTTTAGAGAACCAGTGCCAGAAGATACGCTTCTTTATACGGAAGAGAACTTCAAAAAATGTTAAGAAAATTAGTATCCTTATATGGGAAATTGCAAACCCAAAGTACACAATATCACTTTTGCTCCAGCACAGTTGAGTTAGCCAATTACATGTTAGCCATATATTCTTTTGATATATTTAAGATATACTAAACAGAAAAACAGTTCATGACTTGTTATTTCATTACCCTTGTAAAACACAAAGAACTCCAATTCAGGTAGTGTAATACCTCGATCATACGTCTCGTAGTCATGCCACGACCCACATTTGACAATTAAGTGATGTGGTCCTGTCCCCCATAAAAATATTGTAGTAAAACCTCGATTAGACGAGGCAATTTTATGTCAACCCCATATCGTACGACGCATGTCTGGTACCATCCCTGAACAAAAGACCTAAGGAGATGCAGGCTGAGCACACTGGAACCAAATGCTAACGAGAGTGCTATAATCTTGACCTATGCCACGCTGCCACCACGGCCATTCGTCCACGTTCAGACATTAGCTGCGCTAGTACGTATCACTCTTCTTTCTTGGAACGCCGTGATCCGTCACCTCTACACGTATATGGAACCACCGCCAGTCGACGCTCTTCTTTGTACGGAAGAAAGCTGCCCAGAAGGTGGTGGACCGTTGCTGCTGCTTGCTTTTGCAGAGATTTCCGTATTGCGAGACGTGCTTTACTTTTTAGTCTGCGACGAAGTTCCTGTATACTCGTCTTCGACTGGTGCGGCTTACGATGTCACCAATTCAAAAATCACTGACATTGGGAAAGAAGCTTCAAATATTCGAAGAGGCCGGGAAGCGAAATGGGGCAACAAAGGCTAGCATTGCCCCCGACATCAATATTCGTCATTCGCAGCGGAAAACAATCTTAGCCGAGAAGGACAGTGTTCTACTAAATGCAAGCAAGTTCAGCCTGAAAATAAAGGCTGCAAAGGACAGAAAATATGCCAGCATAGAGAACATCCTCGAGGAGAGGTTGCACCAAGTACGCAGCGTGGGGAATACGATTGACGCTTTAATCTGGAAAGAGAAGGCAGGGATGGCTCCACTGCGCTGCAACATTGATTATTTTAAATCATGTAATGACCGGCTAGAACCTTTCTTGGAGTCATTTCAGTGACTCCTGTGTAGAAAGCGCGTCTGTCAACCCCTCCTCTGTTGTCCATTGCGCTGCATCCCTGCTTGAATTGGTACTGCAATACAAGGAATCCGACTGGTTCAACGTGGACCATACCGGAGTTTTTCTACAACAAACAACTCCAGCAAATTTTGGCATTAAAGGTAGACAGCTGCCACGGCGGTAAGCGTGGAAAAGAGCATCTCATCCTACTGTACTGCGCCGATGAAGATTGCCACGAAGTACTTCTTCTCCTCGTGATCGGCAAGTTCGACAAAGCGCTAGGCTTGAAGTTGAAAAGGCTACTCTGCGAATAGAAATTTAACGGCGAAGTATGGATGACGCGGTTTTATTTCTGCATTTCTGCAGACACTCCTCTTGCATGACAACTTTCGGCTGTAGCAGTAGAATGTCTTCTAGGATTCCAACAGAATACTATTATCAAAGCTGTTCATTCTCTATTTCTTTTCCATCATTGAATCACCTAGTTAGCTCACTTGGAAGAAAAAAATACGCGAAAAAGGTGGAGTGACAAGTTTAATTTGCGTGGTACCTCTTCGCAATCACTGTAAGAACTGCTTGTGGCAAATGATAGTCCAGGACGTGATGACTAGACTTTGGAAAACGCAGCCTGTGAAGGCCGAAATATGTGTACTGCAACACGCAGAAACAGTGCATGGAGCTGGCCTCAGTTTCTTAAGAGCCATGACCATGTTCAGGAAACTTTGTCGGCAAAGACTACACAGACAAGAATAAATTTACTAGTTTGGCAGTGCTTTTTCTAAATAAACATGTCTGCTCAGGGATGGAAGCGTTAAAGAAAGCTCAGAAGTACCTCTGGCAGCAGCAACTTTGGCACATTGGAGCAGGCTTGGAGCATGAATTGGTTCGCTTGGAACAGCAAATACGGGTTTTGGAATAATCTGGTAAAGTTCAATATCAGTGAAATACAGGCATATGAAGAAAGGTGTTCCTTATTCAACTTTTCAGAACACTATAACATTTTGGTATAACGTTTCAATTGCCAGCGATCGCAAATATTGCTTATGCCTTTTTAGACAAGTTCCTTCCCAATCAGAACGAGGGCAAGAGCTCGTACCTTACATTTCTCGACATCTGATATTCGTACAAAATGTAACTTCATTGCGTGCTGATTCTATGGATGTAGTTTTGTGGTTGATTTGCCGAAAGTTTCTGGTAAATCATGAACATTTGGCATGATCTCAAACACTTACTTGACAGCCTAGCTGGCTGCCAGAACTTCGAGATGTGCTACCAAAGCTGCCTAACGAGTAACAAGGAATAAGAACATGCACGAAAAGCCTACAAATGTGCCACAAGAAAAACAAGAGATCGTAACCCTAAATGAAACACTGTAGCATGCTGAAACTTGCTTCATTTTTTACAGAGAAACTATATCACTAGCGCTTGACTCAGAAGCTATCCAGTGTTGGCATGTCACAGAACCCATCTGAAGATGTCTTGTTTTCAGTGTATCAGCTTGGCTATAAAAAGCAATTTTTTCTCTGTTTCACATTTTCGTCTAGAAGATCACCACTGAACGACGTCAATCTATTAACGTGAGTGCACAATTTGGCTTATATGTTAGCCATGTCGCATACTTACGCAACTGCATTCTCCAAGGTGTGTTGTAATATTGAAGTAATTGCACAGGGCCACTCGAAAGTCCCGAACAGTGATTGCCTACACAGCTAAGAAAACAGCTGTGAGTGATATTCATGAAGAAGAAAATTCCTCACCTGTGGCAACACTTGAGTTTCCTTGCGTTACCTATGGCAGACAGCGGACCTCTCCTCAGTTCCCGCAGGAAAACAGGAACTAGAGTTACAGTAAAAGAAAATAATGGATAAGTAATGTCAAATAATTCCTTCCTATTAAATACCCATACAATCTTACTTCCATGGATATAAAGTCCCAGCTTTAGAAATTCAACAGGACTATAATTACATTCCAGATTAATTTAACTTGCTTTCTCTGGCACGTCCAATTTTTTTGGTAGACGAAGCAGCTTTCACAGCTCAGTAACGCATTGACATGAACACATTGCCTGCCCACATATAATTTAAAACAAAACACCTTGCTGCATCGCACGCAGTTCCCCCATAGTACACAGTAGAGGTGTTTTTTTTCGTTGCTACAATACACAGCCTGCATGCAAGAATGAAACTAAACACATATTCAACCACTGCTATTAGAACGTCTGTATTGACAGACATCTAAGACAGATTGTCGGATGCAATAATGTGATCGACCCGGCCAGTGAGCCTCAGTTGTCAGTCATGTGCGCAACTGAATGCACTTTTATCATACGTCTTGAACGCAATCTTCAAAGTTTCACAGATGCAATTTTAATCACGATCGAGCCGTATCCGAATGATGCACGATAATGATCGGGTGCTGGTACGCGGTTCTCTCACATCGCGACTGCACACCAACCTGATTCAGTACACTGCGCTCGAACCTAATGATTACATACAGAGGATGACGTCTGCACTAATAATTTTACTGCAAAATTGGCAAAGTATTTAAGTACGTCAGTCACTTAACGAAACATGTTACGCTAGAACTAACTCAACTTGCTTGGTTAGACCATGCAGCAGAGCTGATGGTGATCCAAAGTTCACGTGTGATACCAGCATTAAACCGTTGGGAAAACGGTTTTATACCCCACCTAAAAGAACGCTGTGTAAAGGTCTTCTGGAAGATTATTTTAGTTCGCCACGCCGGCTTATAAGACCTCATTTGTATACTACACTAAGGAGACCAAACATATAAAATGACAATGGACTTACCACAAAGATAACACACACGCAGAGCACTAACATCCATTGAGTGCAATGTCGGCCGTATCCAAGCTGTGTACGCGTGCTCGATTACAAAAAACGCTTTCGATGCCGCTGCGTGCGCAGTATTGCAGACGAAGTGAAATACATTAAGTGCAAATATCACCACACTGAGAAAGCACGTAGTGATCTAAATTTCCCATACGAACGAGCACACAAATGGCACATCGCACGGCCCCAAAAGAACGCCGAGAACCGAGCCTCGGCACAGTTGCGTAAGCTTCCAACGCTGCTGTGCTTCGCTTATAATGTACCCATCTCTGTTCCAAGGTGACGGGTTCCAGTCTTGAACTCAAATCACGATATTTTACGCCACACTGAAAGTATTTAGAACAAAAGAAAAACGTGAGGAACATGCCGCTTTGTCAACTGTTGCTGACAACCTTCGTGATCGGCTCAGGGCGATGTGGACCTTGGTTCGGTGCTATTCATTCATGAATAGCTGGCTTATTTAAGTAAAATATGGTTTTGTTTTCGCATTTATTGAATATTTACTGGTACATCTGCAAAGATGATAGATGATGTCGAATTAGACGCTTCAGTGGTTGTGCCCTTTTTTTTAAGCAAGCGGATCTTAATGGACATTCTTTACTGGTTTCATGCGGCGGAAGCGATAGAGAAAGTACAATTTTCCGGATTTATCATTCGCCGGGAATACAATTCATGGAACAAATGTTATTGCAGCTTTGGTCAAAAATAGGTATAACGTCGAATGATGAAAGGGTGCGCCTATATATGGCTGCTCGGAACTGAGCATTCGTGTGTCTAAATACACGCTGCTGATGGTGCGGCCTCTTCTTTGTGGTGAGCGCAAATTAGCGCAAAAGAATCGCTAAAAACGACGAGCGATAGACCAGAACGCTGCATTCTCAACCGAAGCTTTATAGGAGAAGTTGGTACATGCATATACACGCACAATAAGAGTTGCGAGAATGCGAGTCAACTCACGTACTGCGTCCCTAGGTACTGTGGTACGGCATGCATATGTGCATGAGTGCCATTTTTCTAGCAAAGCTTCATTGGACAGTGTAGTGCTCTGCCCTTTGGGCCTTATTTTTTTCCTAAATTAATTTCTATCATGTCACCAACGCATAGCTCACACACACGTCGGTGCGTGTTCGTGGTGTTTGCTCTGCCGTGATGCAGTACGGCATTTGCGTGCTCGCCGTTCTTCCTTGAAGATTATGCGCCATGCTTACGATTTCTTGTTGCCCTAAGCATTGACGTAATATGAAGAATGTCAATCATACCTATTCAATGTGTGTCAATTATTTTAGAATGTTACGGCGATTAAAACCAAGGACTGCACATTTCAGTAAATCGATTTAAGCCTTCGGTTATTTCTCGCAATCGAAAATTTTATATGGCCATATAGTACTGCGGAGGCCGTGCATGCAGGCAGCCGATTACATAGATATCAATTGTTAAATAATACATAGTAAGCCAAATGCAGCTATCATATTTCCTGCGCCAAAAAACGAATTTATGGAGTGAAAATTTTCGCCCTAGAGCACTGATCCCATGGTGTGAACCAGAACCTAAGCGGAACATTTTCCTCACCTCGGCACGTACGTATTCCATCACTTGTACTTCGCCTAAACGCATCAAGTTGAAACCGCCAAGCGCTGACATGATAGTGGAAACACATTGGAAAATATTGCCAAACAGAAACATTTGGTCATATGAGCAGCCTTACAGTGCCCGTATGCGTTGCCAACTGCGATCGGAAGGTTATGTATTGAGTAAAATATACGCAATCGAGCTATTATTGAATGTAGCTTACTGATGAAGGTTCTCGCTTCTCGCACTCGATCTTCGTCATGCGAAAAGTTGCCTTCTTAGATAAAGCGTTTTCTTTTCAGAAAAAAACTGCATACAAGCACCCTTATAGACAGTTTATTCCTTCTGAAAGACGGCGATTCTCACATTCTTACGTCAAGCCAGTTTAGCGAGGACAATGTATCAATTTACTCAAGCGACATGTTCGCCGACAGAGGCTCGGCATTTTAGTTTACAGGTACTGGAAAACAATATCTGTGTACCAAAAAGCCAACAAACCGAAAAGGTTTAAATAGTACTAAGCTCAGCAAGCAGCATGCAACGAGTATTAAAAACGTGCGTTTCTGCTTCGTAGCGTCGTGGAGCGTAGAGAAGGCACCTTTCTCTGAAATTGGCCATACCATCCAAGAACCTCAGAACCCAGAAAGCGCGTGTTCTGCATGATTCATAATTGGTACTCATGATACTGGGTGAAATCTGTCCACCGAGTACAAAGAAAAACAGAAGAAAATGTTTGCTTATCTAATTTACTAGACAAACTTCCTAGTGGTTTGCCAGCTACGGCATTGTCATCAAACGGGAAACAAGCCGTGTCCGTGAAACGACACAGAGCACCGACTCAATGGACCTACGAATAGTCACTGCTTAACGCACGCAAACAGCTACTTCTTAACTCTTCAACATGAAAAGAACTACAAAGAGAGTAAAGCGAGTCACAAATCTCACCAAGAGTGAATGGTATGATGATCAATGGCATGATGATAAGAACGCTATTAGCATTCGAGAAATGCAGCTATGCAACGTAAAAGCGATGGTAATTTTTGCAATTTTTGATGGCTAAATTTGACATACTGTAGTATCATTCCACTTTACTCCGTTACTTGCTAAGGTTGCCTATGAGCATAGCCGGATGACGGCAACAGTAAGACAGTGAAGCGCTGACGGGGAAGATATGAAGAAGGAAACACGTGGCAATAATGTCAAAGATGGTATCGCGGTGATGGTACCGATAGCGGCAATGAAATTTGCGGATGATATCTTCACATGTCTCAAATTCTGTGTGAGCCTTTCCATTTTCATCTCTAGATGGGTTACTTCCAATGAAGTCGAGGTGCCACGGGACAGAAGGATCACAGTCAGTGAAATAAGTAGGGTTGCTAATAAGGGACCGAACGCTCGTAGTTGTCTAACTTTTGGCTTCCACGGTTCTCTGAACGATCCATCCGAACATGGTTTCCACGGCCGTTAGATACTGTCGAAAAGACTTATTTTCTAATGGCTACCTTTCAGTGCACACAGAACCTGAGTGAAACACTTATTTCATGCGACAGCACACTGTCGACGTGAGAGCTGTCCGCAACGTCATATTTTGTGTCGCGGAAAAGTTGCCAGAACAGCGCTGAGCGGGCGCTTGTGACTGTACACACTTCAGGCAGCTCCAGAACCTCACATGTAACCGCAATGTCACTGTGTTGGTCTCGCAGAGTCAAAGCTACCCTACAAGTTCACATGACTTTGCTGGTCTCTGAGTGGCCGAACGTAACAGAACCTAGTTACTCATTCTACGACCGGGCACATGAAGTCGTTCGATAGGTCCGCTCTCATAAAAGTGTCCTAGCTCCAGCTTTCGGGAAGAATGCTCACGAAATGACTTCTTTACCCGCACTAAATCCACACCCGTCCCATCTGAAGTAGTACCGCATTGACTCTCGTGAGGACACTTGGAACAGATGTCACTGTAAGAAGACTGGCGCATGCGATGCAAGTCGTGGTACATATTCATCCGATGTCGTCACTCCTGCAGTGGCTGATGAAGCAGTCTCAAATAACTCGCAGAGAATGGTCAAATAGTGACGATGACATTCCTGAGCACGATGTGTCGTCGCCGTCGGTTAAGAAGTGTGACGTGATTGTTCCTGCCGCACAGGTAGAAACATCCAGCACTACACAATCGAGCACTTTTTTCTTATAGTGAAAGTTAAGCGTTGTCTTCCGCGATGGTATGATGACAACTGACAACGGACTCGGTAGCAGATGGAGACCCCACTCACAGCTTTTGTCATCTTCAGGTACAAAACGTGAGAATGTGGACGGCAGCGCCCTGTTCTGCCCTCTTCTCTTACCTCAATCTGGACTTGCTGAAAACTCAGCATTTCTGTAGCCTGCGAGCTCTCTCTTTGGGACTTGTGTCACATGAAGTAGGCTGCGGCACCTCCTGAGACTTACAGTGATAGAGTATCGCGAGGTCGTTGGGCAGGCACTTTATCAGCATGTGGTTGATCAATACGTTGTATTGATCAGGCGATATGCCCAAACCTGTCAACGTGGAAACACGAAGTCTGACATTGTCGTAGAACAGACCATCTATTTTGACCTCTTCTGAAGGCTTGGTTGGTGAGAAGGCGAGGAGGTGGTCAACAAGGCCCTTGATGAGCAAGCCGCATCGACCAAATTGCTCCCTGAAGGAATTCATGGTGATGCTATTTTTACTTGCGTCCGCCGTATGCCCTCGATTGTTGTTTTAGCTTTGCCAGTCAAACTTGTTAATAGGTACTTCAATTTCTCCGTGGTCAAAATGTCGGTGTTGAGATAGATTGTGGCAGAAATATGATTCCAAAAGGACAGCCAACAGCGAAGTGCGTCGGGAAAATTTGAATTCGCAGTTTGGGCAAGAACACTGCGATGACGAGGCGCGGTATAGTGATTGGGAGTGGTTTCTCTTGGTAGGCGAGGTGAAGAGTTCATGAACCTATTTTCTGATGAAATGTGGTCTCTATAGGCGTCACCATTCGATAGA
The DNA here is from genome assembly GCF_050947875.1 of Dermacentor variabilis. Classification (NCBI taxonomy): domain Eukaryota; kingdom Metazoa; phylum Arthropoda; class Arachnida; order Ixodida; family Ixodidae; genus Dermacentor; species Dermacentor variabilis. Next base: position 28,235,814 of record NC_134574.1, read on the forward strand.
GTTGCTCCGTGACTTGCGGTACTTGCCGCTTTTGTTTTCCTCGCATGCTCGCAAAAAAGGAACCGCGCTTAGTATATAGTATGACTCCTTTCCGTCATATTCTTCTTATGTGTCGAGTTTTCGTAAGCGTCGTCGTCAGTGGTCCCGGAGATTTGCTTGTCGAGGCTGACGAGCTCCACGTTCTTCTGAGCAAGGTACATAACGTGGGAGATCAATTAAGAGACATCGGCAGCGAAGGCCGGCAGCTAGTGGTCAGGAGTGTAATAGCTTTTGTGGCATTGGCATTGACAACGCCATGGTTCTTGCGCAGGTGCTCTACAAATGGCATCGAAGCTAGAAGATTTGGATATTCTATGATGGGGTGTTTTGGAACCGAACGAAATGAGTTAGAACGACGTGAGCCCTACACCAAGCACTCTGTCTTTTTATAGTTGTAGTTGCCTCAAAGCATCGTATTGTCGTGCGGTTCCTCGTCGTTCCCTTAAATTCCCCATCGCGGCCTGTCGCCAGTAATCTTCAACATCGACAACTGTCCGCAGAAGCTGGCATGATGACGATGACACGACCATAAAGGCAGGAAAGCGACGATGCCCCACCATATGCTTCATAATCACTGCCTGACGGTGATTCATTGAAGATGGTGGTATGGCGGCGGTGTTATATTTGCGATCGAACGACAACAGAATAACTACAATAGAGCGAAGGAATGACGTCAATGGCTGCGCAAAGGTGGGATGACCGTCACGGAATGATAACAATGATATGACTTTAATGAAATGATGACATTGGTAACAGCATGGCAAGAAGACGACATGACGAAAATGATACGACGACCACTTTGTGATGAAGACGGCATCACCGCAACATTATGATAAGGAATGCCTGACGACTATGCAATGACATACATGACATGGTAACGTTGTGATCATAACGGGATGAAGACTAATGTGTGACGACGATTGCATCACGAAGGCTATAAGAACAATGGGTGACGACAATGCCGTGACGTCATTCAATTGACGTAGATGAAGTAACGGTGATGGCTCCGGCCCAGCGACTGTTGTCGGCGGTATCAGAACGATTGCTTTATTGTGATTGTCAAACGACTATGCAATTATGACGATGGAAAAAAGGGCGGTATTATCCGGATTGAGTTACAACAGTACATATACAATAAAATGTCGAAGAAAGCATAACCTAGAGGGAACTAAGAAGGCCTACGACGATAATGGCAGAACTATGATGACTTAGACAACTCGGAGTGAGGATGACGAAACGACGTTGATGGCAACAGGAGTAATGTATGAAAATTGACAAATATACAATGACTGTGTTATGATTAACCAATAATGATAATCCTATGACAACAGTATGACAATAATTTTCATGACGATGAGTGCATGACCATAATGGCGTTGGAAAGACTGCATAGTGGAGGTTATATGACGAAGGTGAAACGACTGCGATGGTCTTGCCACGAAGCTATAGCAAACACGTTAGGACGACTATATAAGGGCTACCCAATTCGGAATATGGAATACCAATGGTATGAGGACAATGCAATAATAATGATTGCATGAGTGTATTGGCGTGACAATTATGCCATTACCAGGGTCGGCTGACGAAGCTGGAGTGACGATGATATAACGACCTTGGCGGCATTGAGAAGAAGGTATGATAATGAATGCATGGCATCAGCTCTATTACGATGACCCAGCGATGAGAATGGTATAACTGTACGAAGACAATTTTGATTGCGATAAGGTTATTACGAGGACGATAGCGTGACGACAACTGTGTCACGATGGCTATATAATGGCGATGGCTGGACGATGAAGGCATGGCGATGGTCGTCTGCTGAAACTCAAGTGACGAAGTTGGAAAAACTATGATGACATTGTGAGGGTATTGTGACAATGTATTTATGATGACTTCATGACGACTATAGAGTGATGGCGAGGACATGCCTATAGCCGGGTAATAAAGCTGGAAATATGACGATGCAATGATGACTACGGGCTTACGACCAAGAGTAAATACATAGTGGCTCGAGCTATTGGGCAAATGGGTAGGGGTAAAAGCCTTGACGACGACGGCATGATGAGATTCAAATCATGAAGGCGGAATGATGGCCTTGCAATGGTGACTACGAGCACATGTCTTGTGGCCCAAGCTATTAGCGTGGGCCACTGAGCAGGCGTAAGAGGCAAACTAGACAGACAGACAGAAAGACAGACAGACAAACAGACAGACAGATAAATAGATAGATAGATAGATAGATAGATAGATAGATAGATAGATAGATAGATAGATAGATAGATAGATAGATAGATAGATAGATAGATAGATAGATAGATAGATAGATAGATAGATAGATAGATAGATAGATAGATAGATAGATAGATAGATAGATAGATAGATAGATAGATAGGTAGATAGATAGATAGATAGATAGAAAAACAAAGAACAGTATAAATAGGCAAAGAATGTTAATCGCAGTATGAAGGACATTTACTGAACACAACACGGGCATGGCACTATAGGGAATACCATCTTGCTTGGGCCCGCTGTGTTGGCGTTGTAGCATTTACCGTGCGCCAATAAGCCCATTGGTGCGGTAATAAATCCCTGGCCTGGTGGCCACATATTGACACGTGTACTTATATTTATCGGGCGACCATGTTTCGCCGCCTAACAGATGTTATCGAACAGCGCGGGACACGCCTCCATGTATCCGAAGTTTCTGAAAAGTTATCGATGTTTCTAGACGCTGTCTGTGGTCGCCGAACCTTGTGTTATCTGATTTCATCGCGTGACGCGAATGGTGTAGAACTTTGTGGAAGGCACGCGGGCCCGAACGATCAGTCTGGAAGGTTCGACGACTGCTGTATAAAAGCCGACGCGCTTGACCCGCTGATCAGATTTTCGACGATCGCCGACTGTGTTCGCCGCTCTCGTGTTTTAAGTGTAGCCTGTTTTGTGGGCACAGGTTTGCCCAATAAAACCTAGTTTTGCCTTTCACAGTGTTGCTACTGTGTTCCTTGACGTCACGACCACGTGACATCTGGTGGAGGTGCTTTTCGTCCATGTACCGGACGCCCCCGACAAGACGTGATCCAAGCCCGGACCGTAAAGAGAGCACCAACGTAGTCATGGACCATCGAGCAAGCCGTCGTCTAAAACGCCTGCCCGCGGAGCACGCACTTCTACCTGAGAAGACCAAGAAGATTCTGGCCAAGACAACCGCAATGGCTGCCCCAGTCTCACCCATCGTACTTCAACAACCCAGAGAGCCCCCTACCTTACATGGAGCTACGTCGGAGGATCCTGAAACCTGGCTCGAAACCTTCGAAAGGATCTCGACCTTCAATAACTGTACCTCTCAGGATAAGCTACGACACGTGTATTTCTCCTTGGAAGATGCCGCGAGGACTTGGTTCGAGAACCGGGAGTCCACCCTAACAACATCGGACTTGTTCCGCAGTAACTTCGTGAGGACGTTCACGAGCGTTGTCCGGAAAGAAAGGGCCGAAGTTCTGCTGGAAACCCGAGGCCAACTACCCAATGAGACCATCACCATCTTCACAGAAGAAATGACCCGTCTTTTCCGGCACGCTGACCCGGAAATGTCCGAAGAGAAAAAAGTGCGTTTCTTGATGCGAGGCGTCAAGCAAGAACTTTTCGCCGGACTTATCCGAAGCCCACCGAAGACCGACCCTGACTTCCTGACAGAGGCTGCGACGATTGAGAAAACGTTAGAAATGCGTGCTAGGCAATACAACCGCCAAGAGCTCACGCCTCAGTGCTCCATCCAAGCGTGGGCTCCGTTGATCTCCAAGAGACCATAAGGGCCATTGTGCGCGAAGAACTCCGCAAGCTCTTGCCTTCGTCCCAATCTCAAGTAGCTTTGATCGCTGACATCGTGAAAGATGAGGTTCAGCAATCGCTGGGAGCTCCTGAGGTGCAACCTCATTTACCACATCCCCAGCCAGAAGCGATGACCAACGCCGCCGTCGCACGCCGTCAAGGTCCCCCTCCGCGACCGCGCCTGGCCCTGCCACGCCGCAGTTCCGTCGTCCGCCGCCGCCGCCGCCAGCAAGACCACCCGTCGCCCAGCGCACCTACGCGAGGAAGACGGACATTTGGTGCGCCCCCGACCACCGCCTGCTTTGCTACCACTGCGGCGAAGCCGGCCACGTCTACCGACGATGCCCATACCGGGAGATGGGACTGCGAGGTTTCGTCGTCAACGCTCCGCGCCCGCAGCAAGGTGAACGCCTTCGTGATATCGCCGACTACCTGCCCGCCACTCAGTGGAGCCCTAGAATACCGTCCCGTTCGCAGTCACCAGGCCGCTACCTGTCGCCGCAGCGCCGACCATACACCGGCCCAGCCCGGGTCTGCTCTGCGAGCCCATATCCGGAAAACTAAAAGCAGCAACCGATGGAGGTGTGATTGCTGTTCGTCGAACTGACGAAGATCCTCCGCCGCCGACGAAGACGACGAAGAGACCATCTCGACGACATAATGACACGACGCCGTCCCGACGAAGTCAGGAAGCCAAGACTGCACCGATGAAAGACGACTTTACCACTCGATGCTCCAGCTTCAGTTCAGCACGACGCAGCCGTGATCCGACGCCAAGACCTAACTGCAACGCCAGACAAAGAACAACCGACCTCGACGTGCTTCTCGACGGCCACGCAGTCACTGCCTTAGTCGACACAGGGGCCGATTACTCCGTAATGAGCGGACACATCGCCGCCCAGTTGAAGAAGGTTAAGACTGCATGGGAGGGACGCCAAATTCGGACCGCTGGAGTACACCTCATTACGCCGACTGGAATCTGCACGGCAAGAATTACCGTTCATGACTGAACTTACCCTGGCACCTTCGTTATCCTCCAACAGTGTTCGCGAGACGTCATTCTCGGCATGGACTTCCTGAACCAACACGGCGCAATCATCAACCTGAAGTCGAAGTCAATAACGCTGTCGGAAGATCAAGCGATACCGCCGGAGAGCCCTCGTAGTCACCAAGCCTTGAGTGTGCTCGAAGATCAAGTGAGCATCCCGCCTCGCTCCAGCATTGTTATCTCGGTTGGCACCGAAACGCCCGCTGACGTAGAAGGCGTCATCGAAGGCGACCAACGTCTACTGCTAGACTGTGAAATTTTCGTCGCAAGAGGGATCGCTCGACTGCACGGAGGAAACACGAAAGTGTTACTGACGAACTTCAGCCAGGAGTTCAAGCACATCAACAAGGGCACGACGATTGCATATATCGAGTAAATTCTGTATACGAGCAATGCGTTTGTCCTCTCGGATTCTGTCGCATCTACACCGACGACCGTAGTTCCCGAGCCAGACTTCGACATAAATCCAAGTCTCCCCGTGATTAAACGTCAACAGCTCAAGTCTGCTTCGACGATACAAAGACTATTTTTCGACGTCATCGAATATTCGACAAACACCAGTCGCAAAGCATCGCATAAATCAAAATTAATGGTAAACTATTCCAATGGGACGACACTCAAGATAAAATAGTCCCGCTAGCTTCACAATGACGGCCTAACTGTAACTTCGGAAATGAGAGTCCGCTTAAGAGCCGTAATTTAGGCCATAGAGACACAGTTCAAAGCGAGTTCTCTGTTCTGAACATTAATGCCCGCAGCATCCGGAATAAAACGGAAGACTTCGAAGGTCTTCTTTTAACGTATGAGCCTGATGTTGCAGTGCTCACCGAAACGTGGCTCCATTATAACATATCCGATAAGGAAGTGATACCTCATTCTCACGAAATTATCCGCCATGACCGCAGTTCTAGAGGGGATGGGGCAGCCATTGTGATAAAGAAAGGAATAGATTACACGCTTGTACCAAACCCTACTAGCATAGAAATGGTCTGGATCCGACTTCATACTTGCAAACACAGCATCTTTATTGGCGCCGTTTACAGGCCACCAAATTCAGATTTAGGTATGCTCGAGACGCTGTATGACTTTTTGAATGAGCACAAAAAGCGATATACACATGTCATTTTCTGTGGTGATTTTAACTTGCCAAAAATCAACTGGGAATCCTTGAGCGTCTCATCTTCATGCCGGCATTCTGATTTGCTACTCGATATTGCCTTTTCTTTTAACTTGAAGCAGGTTGTGGCTGAACCATCGCGAGTTACTGCTACCACGGGCTCACGTCTAGACCTTGTACTTGTGTCTGATGCTATTGAAAGGCTGGGTTTCACGGTTAATATTATGCCTGGTATATCGGACCACGATTTAGTGCTTTTCAAAACCAATATGGCACGACCAATCACACGCCAATCAACAAAACAATTTTACGATTTCAATGACGCTGAAGACGAGAGTATTTTAGACCTTCTTGAACAAGAATACGACAATTTTTTTGCAAGGTACAGTGAAGGCCACACAAGTCCGAATGAATTGTGGTTGAACTTTAAAAGTACGGTACATATGTGTATTCATCGGTACGTACCGCTGAAGAAAAAGAAAATTCGTAGCCACAGTCCATGGATTACACGCGAAATAATTCACCTAAAACGTCGCGTAAGCAGACTTTCCCGTAACATTTCGAGGGCTGCACACAGTACTGTGGCATCACTTCGTAGAGAGCTAAGAAATCAAATAAGACAATCAAAATTCCAATTCATAAATGTAAAACTGCAAAACTTCCTCATTAATGACCCGCGAAAATTCTGGAATTATCTAGCTCAAAAAAGGACCCCATACACAAATTGACAATAAATGACGTGGACGTTAGTGACGGACAACAAATAGCGGCAACATTCAACGACTATTTTTCTTCTGTGTTCCTGCGTGGTGCTGGTCCGTCTACCAATTTCAGATCAACCAGCTTCCAGGTACCTGATCTTAGCATAGGCGAAGAAGGCATTTTTTCCGCCCTTCTACACCTGAATACAAAGAAATCATCTGGACCAGATGATACTCCGAACACGTTTCTTTCCAGATACGCGGAATGGTGTTCAAAATTCCTCTTTATTATTTTCCGTACTCGTCTACGAGAGGGTGACGTTCCCAGGGATTGGAAGCTGGCTAAGGTTATTCCTGTGCACAAATCTGGTACCAAGCTCTGTGTCACTAATTACAGGCCAATTAGCTTGCTGTGCACCGCAGCTAAAGTTATAGAACACTTTGTTTTCAAACACATCGCCTCATTCTTGGAAGACAATAATTTTTTTTCTGAAGCTCAACATGGATTTCGTCGCGGGTTATCTACTGTGACACAGCTAATTCACACTACCAATGATTTCTGTAAAACGCTTGACAAAGCAGGACAAATAGATGCCATTTTTCTGGACTTTGAAAAAGCCTTCGACCGCGTACTGCATAGTAAACTTCTGCCAAAACTTTGACACATCTTACAGAATCAACAAATTTTACAGTGGCTTGATTCATACCTATCTCACCGGCAACAGTACGTCCAGATATCCAGTTCAATCTCACCCATCGCTCCTGTATTTTCAGGAGTGCCACAGGGCTCAGTCCTTGGGCCGCTTCTTTTTCTTATATATTTAAATGACCTAAAGCTTGACTCTCCTGTGCGGGCCCGTTTTTTGGCAGATGACTGCGTAATTTATCCCACAATTCTCGCCGAACGTGACCAGCTCGTTCTAAATAACTACTAGTGTGCTGGTAGTAATTGGTGCCAAAACTGGTCGATGACATTAAATGTCACGAAATGCAAACAAATGACCTTAACCCAAAAGAAAGTTCCACTGAAGTATTCGTACAAAATTAATAGCGCTCCTCGAGAACCAGTAGAACAATTTAAGTATCTTGGCGTAACGATCAGCTCGAACCTCAGTTGGAGCCCAAACATTAAAAACATGGTTTCAGTGGCATCCAAAAGACTATGGCTAATAAGACATCGGTTAAAACATGCAACCACTAAAACAAAACTTGTAGCTTATACTTCGCTCGTGCGCCCCCTACTGGAATATGCTGACGTGATCTGGGATCCGCACACTAAAACGAATGTAAAAAGTATCGAGGGGGTTCAGAGAAAGGCACTACGATTTATACACCACGCCTACGGAAGACAGGTATCGATATCTGATCTTCTTAGCCGCTCCGGTCTTCCCACCTTGGAATCTCGTCGAAAAATGCACCGTCTGAAGATGCTATTTGCAATCATTATTAATCATACCAAATTAGACTTCCACACTTACATGCAGTACAACAGAAGCCGACAGACTCGACATAAACACGACAAAACAATTATAATGCCTGAGTGCAGAACCAACACATACAAGCTGTCGTTCTTTCCAAGAACGATTGCAGACTGGAACAAGTTGCCCTACGATGTGGCCACCTTATCATCACCCGATGCATTTTTTCAGCAATCAGTTCTAGCCAATAACCTTTGTGAGCTCGTTTTTTTTCTCTTTCTTTTTTGGATTTGAATGTAACGCGTTTGCAACTTAATTTATTTGCTTTGCTTCGCAGTAACCTTCTGTGTGCCTATGTGGTTCTCTGTCGTAACTGTTACTGTTGTTGTTTTCTTGATGGACCATTAATATGAAAAGCGTCATGTACCCACTCCTGCACTGGCTAACAAAAGGCGGCCGGCAGTATTGAATAAATAAAAATAATAATCGAAGAGTGCGCTCGACCACTCCGCGAGTGCCCTTACCGAGTTTCGACGCAAGAACGCGAAGCTATAAGACAACAAGTCGACGAAATGCTGCGCGACACATCATCCAGCCGTCGAAAAGCCCGCGGGCGTCTCCAGTTGTTTTAGTGAAGAAAAAGGACGGAACCCTACGTTTCTGCGTCGATTATCGTCGACTGAACAAAATCACGAAGAAAGACGTATGCCCCCTCCCACGGATAGACAACGCATTGGATCGGCTCTGCGATGCTAAATACTTCTCATCGATGGACCTCAAGTCTGGCTACTGGCAAATAGAAGTCGACGAAAGGGATCGCGAAAAGACTGCCTTCATCACGCCAGACGGCCTCTATGAGTTCAAGGTTATACCACTTGGACTGTGCTTGGCGCCTGCAACGTTCAAGCGCGTGATGGGCACGGTTTTAGCAGGATTGAAGTGGCAGACCTGTCTTGTTTACTTGGATGACGTCGTCGTCTTCGCCGGAAATTTCGACGATCACCTTAAGCGGCTTGCGACTGTATTACAGGCCATCAAGTCATCTGGGCTCACTCTGAAGCCGGAAAAGTGTCGCTGCGCTTACGATGAGCTTCTATTCCTAGGCCACGTCATCAGCAAATCTCGGATATGCCCGGACCCGCAGAAGACAGCTGCCATCGCAAAGTTCCAGCAGCCAATCGACAAGAAGGCAGTGCGCAGGTTCCTTGGCAGGTGTGCCTACTATAGCTGCTTTGTCAAGGACTTTTCACGCATCGCGGAGCGGCTAACACATCTAACGAAATGTGATGTCGAGTTCAAGTGGGAAACGCCGCAGGCCGACGCATTTCAAGAACTTAAACGACGCATGCAGCCGCAGCGGGTACTTGCACACTTCGACGAGGACGCCGATACTGGAATCCACACTGACGCCAGTACCGTAGGCCTCGGTGCCGTCCTAGTCCAGAGGAAAGACGGACTTCAACGGGTTATATGTTGTGCTAGCCGGTCGCTGTCAAAAGCGGAAGGCAATTACTCTACGACTCAAAAGGAATGCCTCGCCATCATTTGGGCTACAGCAAAATTCCGCCCTTACATCTATGGCAGGCAATTCAAAGTCGTCAGTGACCATCACGCGTTGTGTTGGCTAGCTAACTTAAAGGACCCTTCAGGACGGCTGGCGCGGTGGAGCCTCAGACTGCAAGAATATGACGTCACCGTAATACACAAGTCCGGAAGAAAACACTCTGACCCCGACTGCTTATCACGCGCCCCCATCGATCCCACGCCGCAAGACGACGAGGACGCGACGCCTTCCTTGGAATAATAAGCACGGAAGACTTCACTAAACAGCAGCGAGCAGACCCGGAGCTAAAAGGCCTCATCGAGTATTTGGAAGGGAACACCGACGTTGTCCCTAGGGCATTTAAGCGCGGGTTGTCTTCGTTCACGCTACAAAACAACCTGCTTGTGAAGAAGAACTTCTCACCAGTCCGCGCCAGCTACCTTCTAGTTGTACCGTCAGCGCTGCGTCCAGAAGCACTGCACGCCTTACAAGACGATCCCACCGCTGGGCACCTCGGGTTCTCCCGGTCACTGTCGAGGATACAGGAAAGGTATTACTGGCCGCGTCTGACCGCCGACGTCGCCCGTTACGTCAAGACATGCCGTGACTGTCAACGACGCCAGACACCACCGACAAGGCCAGCAGGATTACTACAGCCGATCGAACCTCCTAGTCGACCCTTCCAGCAGATTGGGATGGATTTGTTGGGGCCGTTTCCGACGTCAACATCCGGGAATAAGTGGATCGTCATGGCGACGGACTATCTCACCCGCTTCGCTGAAACTAAAGCTCTACCAAAAGGCAGCGCAGCCGAAGTGGCGAAATTTTTCGTCGAGAACATCCTGCTGCGACATGGTGCCCCGCAAATCCTCATCACCGACAGAGGAACGGCTTTTACAGCAGAGCTCACCCAAGCTATTTTGCAATATAGCCGGACAAGCCACATGAGGACAACTGCCTACCATCCGCAAACGAATCGTCTCACGGAGCGCCTGATGAAGACCCTCGCTGACATGCTAGCGATGTACGTCGATGTTGAACACAAGACGTGGGACGCGGTCCTGCCGTATGTAACATTCGCCTACAACACGGCGTGCAAGAAACAACACAGATCATGCCGTTCAAGTTAGTTTACGGCAGGAACCCGACTTAGACGCTCGACGCCATGCTGCCGCACGTCACTGACGAGGAGAATCTTCACGTCGCTACCTATCTCCAGGGCGCCGAAGAAGCCCGAGAGCTGATATTTGAAGTAGAAGCTTAGAGCAAATAAAACCACGGACACAAGGAAGACAGACAAGGACAAGGACAAGGACAAGCACCAGCGCTTGTCCTTGTCTGTCTTCCTTGTGTCCGTGGTTTTATTTGCGCTAAGCTTCTACTTCAAATATGGACGAACAACTAGCCCAACAGTCAACTCCCCGAGAGCTCGCCCGCCTACGTATCAAGAACCAGCAGCGTACCGACAGCCGACACTACAACCTCAGACGACGCTTCGTCGAGTACGAGCCCGGCGACCGTGTTTGGGTATGGACGCCGATAGGCCGACGAGGACTGAGTGAGAAACTATTGCGACGCTATTTCGGACCTTACAAAGTTATCCGACGTATTGGCGCACTGGACTATGAGGTTGTTCCAGACGGCATTTCGCATTCACAGCGGCGCCGCGCACGATCTGAAGTGGTCCACGTGGTTCGTCTTAAACCCTTTTATGGACGCTGACGAACTTTCCTTATTTTGTTGTTTTCTTTGCTACGAGTGCTTCTTTATTTCTTTCGTTTGTTTGCAGCATCGGGTCGATGCTTCTAAAGGGGGGATATAGACACGTGTACTTATACTTATCGGGCGACCATGTTTCGCCGCCTAACAAATGTTATCGCACAGCGCGGGACGCGCCTGCATGTATCCCAAGTTTCTGGAAAGTTATCGATCTTTCTAGACGCTGTCTGTTGTCGCCGAACCTTGTGTTATCTGATTTCATCGCGTGAAGCGAATGTTGTAGAACTTTGTGGAAGGCACGCGGGTCTGAACGATTAGACTGGAACATTCGACGACTGGTGTATAAAAGCCGACGCGCTTGACCCGCTGATCAGATTTTCGACGATCGCCGATTGTGTTCGCCGCTCTCGCTGTGCTTTAAGTGTAGCCCCTTTTGTGGGCACACGTTCACCCAATAAAACCTAGTTTTGCCTTTCACAGTATTGCTACTGTGTTCTTGGACGTCACGACCACGTGACAATATTAATGCAGGTGAAATTCAAAAGTGCCCTTGTACCGTCAATTGGTTGCACTTTAAAATCTCCAGGTGGAAAGTTATGACGTAGTCTTTCCACCCCCCTCCCTTTAGCGCGCCTCATAATATTGTCGTTCTTTCGGTGTGTAAAATTTAAGAAATCATTTATTTCTCGCTTTAGAGACAATCAAGGATTGTGCTTTTATATATAGAAAGAGCTCGTAATGATTCTGATCATAATGGCGGACCGGTGAGACATACTTGCAAGGGGAGGAGAAAAATTTAAACCTGAAAATACGAAAGTTTATTTGCTTTGGTTTAGTTGAGGAAAACAATTTGGGTGATTTTTTTTGTTGTTTGAAGGTGTAGTAGCCAGACTATCGCCGGAGATTGCTCTAGCGCATGTAGCTCGAGGTTATAGAACACGCTAGCGCGTTGGACCTGAGCGGTCGCGATATTTGTCGCTCCTGGGATCCCGCGGCACCATGGCCGGCTGTCCTAAATGAATAGTGGCGCTGAGGCCATCTCTTCACGCAACCATTCCACAAAGGATCCGCACCTTAACGGCATCCTGCATGTGCCACAAGATTCCTTATCGTAATAGCTAACGGCACGTCTACAGTATGCTTATAGACGTCACTGAGACGCTGGCTCATAGCCACACATTTCGTGTGCGCGGTTTACATGCGCACTCAATCCTGTAGGATGAATTAACATGCAGTAGACAAGCACTTCCAACTAACACTGAATTTAACGAATGCACCCGTCATGGTTGCTCAGTGGCTATGACGTTGCACTGCTTAGCACGCAGACTTGATTTTCATCTCGGCCACGGCCACTGCATTACGGTACGGAATTATTTCAAAAACCCCTTGTGTAATGTAGCGTGTATACACGCTAAAGAATCACATTTGAGTTAACTTTTCCGTACTACCACCAATGGCTTGTACCCTAATCAACTTGTAAATTTAACATATAGAAACCAATGTGAAACTTAATCTAGATAATGCAGCATGCTTTATGGGCCGAAACATTCTTCGTACCAAACATAGCATACAGATTAGGCGCATATAGACATCACGACATTTACTTTGGGACTGCATTTACTTTGGGACGTTTACTTTGTGACTTTGGGACTGCACATCCACCGCTAACAAGTCATCGCTCATCACAAAATGCGCATGCATGATATCAAACTTACTGGAATGGTATTGTTTATTTATTTCTATCTGTGATGTACGTTCTCGTCAAACCTTTTACAACTTGAATGTAGTGGCGACGCGAATTGCATAGTAGTTTCTGGAAGGCATACGGGTACCAGCGATTACCCTGGAACTTTCGACGAGTCATGTATAAAAGCTCACCCGCTTCAAGCCCAGATCAGATTTCGGCAATCGCCGACTGTGCTCGCCACTCCTATTCTGCATGAGCTGTCACTTGCATTTGTGGTGGCAGGTTCACCGAATGAAAAGTTAGATTCGTGATTCACAGCTGTTGCTATACTGTGGTAATTAAAATTATGGGATTCTAGGTAGCAAGGCTACGATCTGATTAGGACACACGCCGTAGTGGGGCTCCCCAAGTTTGGACCATCTGTGGTTCCTTAACATGGACCTAATTCTAAGTATACGGGTGTTTTCTCACTTCACGCCCATCGAAATGCGGCCGTCATGGCCGGGATTCGATCCCGCGACCTCGCGCTTAGCATCCTAACACCATAGCCGCTAAGCAACCATGCCGGGTTATTACCGTCGCGAGAAAGTAACAATATTAATCGTACAAGAAAAGAAACGTCCCGAGGACAAACGCTGCTGTGAACTCACGTCATCACAAAACGTCATCAAAAATATGCGTCAGTAGTGTAAGCTCACGGGCCTCGGCGTATTCCGAGTAGCGGTTGTCCGTTGGTCATTTTTTTTATGAAAAAAAAGTCAAATGGCCTATTGAGTGAAAAAAACGGCGTCTGTAGAAGCAAAACAGCACCTAAATTCCCATTGGCTCTGTCGCCCCGTCACGGGCACGCCCTGACGCTTTCCCCACTGTCTTCGACACGAGCGCACCTCGACAAAGCAGAACGGGAGAGAAGGAGCAGCTGTGGCCGCAGTATCGTGCCAGTTGTTCTTTAAGGAAGAGAAAGAGAGTGTGTGATCGTGAAGAGGAATAGGCGTTCTTTTCTGCAGCCCTTTAAGGAGCAAAATGAAAGAAAGCAGAGAAGCGAGAGAAGGTCTACATTATTGCAGAACTTGGTACCGTGAGGTATGGCTGTCATTGGTATCCATTTGGCGCATTCACAATATGCACGACGGTCTCGTGTCCTCCAGGAACTTACAAAAGGCGTACCTGAAGGCAGAGCCGTGGCACCGACTGGGAAACAGCAGCTGAGATGACGAGACCACTGGGAGTCCCAAGATTCTCAATGACACGTAGAGAGGAGCACTCTCTTTACGGAAGGCGGTGAGGAAAAAGTAGATGATCGATTGCTTCATCCTCGCCGCGCGCTGAGCATGCCGAGGAGGAAGCCAAGCCTTTCTTATACCTTCATGATGTCGTCCAGGAGGAGCCGATATGCAGGCGCCGCAGAAGAGATCACTGCTGCCTTGTGAGGCAGCTATAACGAAGTGGACGCCGACGGTGATTGTTGGCACGCCCTGATACGCATGGAGCGCCATTGAGTGCCACTGCAACGTCTGCCTTCCTCGAGATAGAGCAAGTATGTATTAGAGAAACTTCTATTTTTTGTTTAGCATTGAAGAAAGGTTCATGCTTCGCATGTTGTGGCGACGTAATCATCATGCCCCTATTCTAATAGATTCGCTCGTTTGTGCTTGGGTAGTAAGCTTCATGTAGGACGCCTCTGACAAAAAGAAAATTTAGTGGCAAGTTTGTGCTTGTTCGTGTCAACAACCTGTCGTGCTTGCCTGTCTTTGGCACAGCACATTTTCGTTTTTTTTTGTCCTCACTTTCCGTACCTAAAGCCCCATCTCCGTCTCCCCCACACACACGCTCATAGCCTGGTCAGTGCTTTGAATGAAGCGCTCTGGCAGTTGTGTCGAAAGACACAGGGGACTGCGATGGGGTGATTGCTGTTCCTCTTGTCCCCATCCTTCGCTGCCGCCCGAAGAACGCGGTGGCGTGACCAACGTAGCCTTCTCTCTCTTCGTCGCTGCTCCCAGAAGAACGTGATGGGTCTAGGTACTGCGGGAAACAGTGTGGCATTTATGCCGTTTTCTTCATTCACTCTATCCTTTACCTCGTAAGCATAGCTAGCACACAAACTTTGTGGCGTTAATGCTTGCAGTCTTGTTCGTTCTTGCCAGCACACTGCTACGCTGAAAAATTCTCCCTTGCAGTCATCGTTCCTACTGCGAAGCCTACGTCCTGAAATATCCAGCAAAATGTCCACGTATATTGTGAGCGTTAAAAATAGTTATAGGCATATGTAACCAATAGAAAAAAACGGCGCTGGTGGCCACCGTCTTCGATTTCGGATTCACTCGGATACAAAGGAGTATCGACCTTACAAAGGTGAGTGAACTTGTATTGCGCATGTTATAAATTTTCTAAGGCGCCAGATGTAGGGAATAAGGAAACGGCGCATTGAGTTATGTGTTTTACAACCAAGACTGTTTCAATGAACTAAATTTCAGAATACTGATTCCTTACAGATTGTGTCCAGCTACTCAAGCGCTTTTTCTTCTCGCCTTTATTCCACAATTTGAGTGCACTTTACTGTTGAAGTTCTAACATTTGTCATAGTTTCGTTACATCCCTAACGCTGAATTTCTTTACATTGACGTTGCTTGGCACTGCATCAATTTGAGACGGCCGAACGCACTGTATGTGGCGTTGGTTGCAACGCTATATTGCGGTTGTCTGCTATAATATGGGGGCAATCACGTGCAGATTTAAGTTTAGGTTTACTAGAAATTTGAAACAGATTTTCATGTGTCAGCAAAACATTTAAAATGGTATCATACAAATTTTCAATATCCTTTCTGTAAATTAGTACATATTTATATAGCTGCTACATCGTTGTCGATTTTATGCCATGACGGAACATAATTATTTCATTAGCAATAAGGCAATCTAAAATAAAGCGGTAGTCTTCACAGCTGGAAAATGCTGCTCTCGCAGTAATTGAGCGCAGAGCCTAAAGAGCCACTGAAATATGCTGTTTCACTTTATTTATTTTTTGGCCTCGTGAATCTAAATTCTTGTAAATTTCGGGTGTACATCCATCAACTTTTAGTGAACACAAACAATGTTAGCTGAATTCACAATTCTTTTATGCTGTATTAGGATGAATGCTATAAATTGCTGCCAACACAAGCATTGCCACGCGGCATATATACTACTGAGGTAACCCTGGCAAAGATGCAGTGCCTGTAATTGCCTATGTTCCTATATTACCAGCTTTTGAATGGTGCCCAAACTTGAATACGCGTAAATCTGTTGTAAGTTCCACACAAATTCCAGGACTTTGATTTTATCATTCCATGTTTGCTCAATCATCCTGGTAGTTATTCCGAGATACCGCACTTGTTCTGCCTGATCTAAAAATAAATCATGGAGTTTAACGTGCCAAAACCACCTTCTGATTATAAGGCACGCCGTAGTGGGACATTGCGGAAATTTTGACCACCTGGGGTTCTTAATTGTGCACCTAAATCTAAGTACACTTGTGTTTTAGCATTTCGCCTTCACCGAAATGCCGGCCGCCGTGGCCAGGATTCGATCCGGCAACCTCGTGCTCAGCAGCCCAACACCATAGCCACTGAACAACTAGGGTAGGTCTCCCTGATCTAGGTAAAACATCAGTTCCAGCAAGTGCATGCGGCAGTATTGTCTTATTTTCATGTTTCTGGTGCTTGCTTTCTCAACTTCTCGGATTAGTTCGCTCATGTAAAGTTTTGCATGAAGACCACATTGTATCTACACTATTTGAAACTAGGCTTTTTATGCTGTACCACCCTTTGTTGCAATTCGTTATTTCGAATGGGCTACCTTGAGAAGGCGTAGGGTGTAAACAAGACGGACGGATCGTGTGCATTTTGTGTTTGTGTTCCAAATGTTCTGTTATACCTTCTATGAAATATGACATATATGCTTAAATTTCAAGGAGTATTCCTTGCCAAATCTCTTGCTGAAAAATTTATCGATTACGCCTTCAGAACTGTCGGCTCAAACTTATACTCTTACGCTATGGGCGATTTTTCAACCTGACAACATTGCTGCATACATTTGTCATACCACCCCTCTGATATTATTTCTTCTTATTTTCCAGCGGATGCATCTTCTACAAGTAAGGGGGAAATTGCTCTGGGGAAGTGGCAGCAAATACGCTGTGGTAGTGCGGTCCTTCGGTGCCTGACCAACCCGTCGTCCTCCGGGCACCGACAAACCAGCCTACCGACGTCAGCTCCTGAACTAAAATTCCTGGTTAGCCCACCATGCTCCACACAGTGCCGAATTCCTATCCTCAGTGACTTGCCTTATCCACCGCCATCCACCTAGCTTCACGAGAGCTGCCTCTTTTGCACTTGCTTGTAAATAAACTGTGTGAACTTAACCCAGCGTTACCCATATGGGTTCACGGAAAATGCCTGCTTGTGCTATTTTATTCATAAATAAACTGTTATAAAAGTGTCGTTCAGTATTGTTTTATATTAGTTGCACGTATTCGTGACTTCTGCTTTCTGACATAACATATTTCTGTCGAGTTTTGCAAGCTACAATCGACGCAGACAGTATGGGTAAATTTATTGTAAAAATGCCGCTAGCAATAGGTTCGCTGTAATAATGGCTGCATACTCTAGAACAATCGTATTTACAATATTTGTTATTCGAAAGGCTTGGGTCAAACCTGGCATTAATAATGGCAACAATATGGTTGAGCGCTGGTGCTACGCTAGCAATGCAATGGCTCCTGTATTGGTCTGATATTCTTCCAATCTTGGCTGTAACTCTCGGCCACTATTGGATTCAGTTGCAGTTTGCCAAGATGGCAGAGTTGGTTGAGGATTTTTACACATTTCCGCCAGAATTGGGCCATACCTTGACCATTGCTGGTGTGTGCCTGGAGCATGACTTTCCGCGATGGAGTCAGCAGTCCACCGGTGATGACAAAACCCTGTATGCTGTTCCAGGAAGAAGTCTAGAGCTCGTGAGATCCACTCGAGGTGTGCCAATACTAAAGCCACCAACACTGTGCCAGCCGCTGACGGGCGGGGATGGGGGACACGGGCTTCTAGGAGGTTAGCACATTGGCAGACTTTCTTGGTTTCAAGGCTGGCACATGCACAGACATCAGCCTAAGGAATACAGCCAGGCCACCAGATTTCGTTGAAGTATTCAACAGCCGGTACTTCGCCGGGTTAGCCAGGTTCCGTAGCATTTGGAATGTGGTACCATCCAACACCGGTGCAGTGCGTCGCTTCGTGCAGCCCAGAGCGGCCAAGAGTGATCGTGGCAAGTGATCGCGATCGTGGCGAGTAGCGATTGATCGGGTAGTCGCACAGGGCTTAAATCTGCACCGTACTCCACGAATGGCAGTGGCTTAGCAGGCAACAGAAAGTTCTAGTTTGGGGTCTGCTCCAGTGCACTGATGGAACAAGAGTCGAAAGGGACTGGTGTGAAGAGAGGTCCACTAATCGCACTTCCATGTCCATCTCGCCTATTCCCAAGGTGATCGCGATGGCCAGAATTGGTTAGCATATCGTGGGGTCACACAAGAGTAATCGTGGAAGTTGCGGTGCCTTCAAAAAATGGCGAGCACACGGATGGCTGAGCAGGCACTCTACCAACTTTGCGGAAGCGTCAGGTTTGCCTGACGTCAGAATCTGCAGGCGAATTTATAGCAGATTGAGTCGTCACTGTCAGGATGGAAAGAACGTCCTCGATTTCTGTCGGGTGCTCTGGGCTGGCCGTAGGACTACCTTACGAAGTAGGGGCCTCTGCACGTCAGACGCTATGGCCTGAGACAGCTTAATGGAAGTGTTGTGATTGCGTCTCCTTCACCCGAAAGGTCGGTTCGCAGGATGGGGCGGCACCAGATCCAGCACTCCAGTTGTTGTTTTATGCTAGTTCAAAGATTCGGATCCCAACGTCGATGACTCGCAAGTGAAAATGGCGTAACTTGGGCTCTCACGTGTAGATAGCGCGGGCACACCAACAGAGCTATTGATGGCCGTGGTCTCCGAAGCTTCAGCCCGCACCGTGGCTCAGGCTCCTTGTTGACAGAGAGTACCAGGGGCAGCAGCCACCAGCGTTGCCACCTAAGCTCCTCCTGCTTGCGCGACCACCAGGGGTTGTTTGCGGGGTGAGGTCCGCTGCAGTGCAAGCAATGAGGCTTTGCTGCTCAGAAAAGCTCGTGCAATGTTGCCCGCCTCACCACTGGCACCTTTCTGGGAAAGCACCGGTCGTATAGTGTGACCGTAGCGTCCACACTCATGCACGGAATCGGGCAGGGTCGAATCACCTTCACAGAAAACGGCATCCGATGCAGGCGAATACATGCAAGGGGCTTTTCGCCAAGGAACAAAATGTCGCTATGCTAACGGTACGCTTGACGCAAACCACAGACAAGGAAGACGAGACTACTGCCAGTAGGTTGTAGTCATATATGTCTCTATCGACCCCGTGCAAGAAACCCGTGAGATGGAATCGGTCGACGGGAGTGGGGGTGGGGCGAGAGACAACTGCAATTCCTATGAGCTTCATCGTGGCATGCAGCTCTTGCAGGCGTCTGGGAGAACCCGCATCCACGGCAACGATGTCCACGCGCATGTTTACCTGCACCTCCACAACGCCGGGACGTGCAGAAAACACCTGGACAATGTTGAGATGGGAGGTGCGGCAAAAGGACGCGCAAGCGGGGTCAGGCTGGAAGAGAGCTTTGTCAGCAATAACCTTGGTGGTCGCCTTGTTGGACGCCGCTTGGAGCACAGAAGCAGCGGGAAGATCAGTGGCTTTTTGCGTTAGGCCTCGCGGTTGGAGATGGTGCGAGCGCTCAGTGACCAGGGTGAAGCCACCTTCCCGGAGCCATGTAATAACCTTGGTGGTCGCCTTGTTGGATGCCGCTTGGAGCACGGAAGCAGCAGGACGATCAATGGCTTCTTGCATTGGACCTCGCGGTTATGGATGGTGCGAGCGCGCAGTGACCAGGGTGAAGCCACCTGCCCGAAGCTATGTGGGGTCGGAAGGACCCTGCCCGCCCACCGCAACCGCATCGCCGGGCTTCGCGACAGCGGGATCAGCGCCACTGAGGACAGCAGTGAACGCATCAGTGGTCGCTATGGTCTACAAGGAAGCAGATGCTGCAGCAGAGCTGGGACGTGGCTAGCCATACGCTACAGTCTTTCCCACCAAATGCAATCAACTGGGGCAATCACAACGACTTATTCACTCAACGGAACGACCTTGTCGCTGCTAGGGAATAGCTGCCTAGTTCGTTGTGGGCTTAGCAGAGGGAGGAGAGAGCTGCTTGCAGGGCACCGCGTAATCAATGCCATCCTCGCACTTCCGTAGACCTTGTGGCACGTGGCTCGGGCCATTTATTCTTCGCTGTCGCTCCAGTGTGGGAGTGGGACTGACAACGAAGAGATATAGGGCTGTTGCTGGCTTTAAGGGAGGTATGCTCCCCTCGCTGCAAAGTGGGGCACTCTGTCCAACGATGGTCTCCAGTTGCGGCAGCAAGCTGAGTCTGCTGTTGTCAGGTGTGTCGATTGGGCTGTGGACATCTTTTATTTTATTTTTACGCTGGTAGTATCGGCGAGGCGCGGCCCGAGGGCCTAGTCGGTACCGTAATCATGGTCGGGTGAGGGTGCGAAAATGGCCGACCCCTGACAAACAAGCCATGAGTTGAGAAATATGGCAAAGGAGTTGCTCCTGAACAATAAACGTTCGTGCAACACTTCAAAACTCAACACAAGAGGGTCAATAGATGTCTCGCTGGAAGTCCTGCGGTGGCAAGCCAGCCTGGGCGAAGTGGTGGCCGACAATTCATTGCGGATTCTCGCCCGCTGAGTACCGTCAACACAGATGCAAGCGAGCATTCTGCCAAACGATCACGGCGTAGACTACAGTGCACCAGAAACTAAGGAGGTGTGACAGCTCTCGTCAACTGTCGAAGTGGAAGTCCCATTCCTGGAAAAAATGGGCATCCCTGTCACGCCACGTCATGCTTGCTCTTGGACGCTTGTTTTACCCGCGTGTTCCGTTTATGCGCACAAACTCTCACATGCGTTCTATGTGTGCCTCGGTAACGGGAAATCAAGAAACGGGCTCGCTTACCCTTGAGGACTTCATAACTCGAAGGGTTGCTCAGTGGCGTTTCGTTGTATAATAATGCTTTTTGCATTCAGAACTGCTAAGGAATGCTTAGGGGCCATCGGACTTCTTTATTTGGAAGTCTTCATGCTTTTTGTATGGAGTGCTTACCTTTTCGTACTTCACCTTCCCAAAGAGCTCCAGACCAGCGTGTTGCAAACACTTCGTTCCCTTCCCGTGTTCATAGTCGAATCTTGCCTCATCAGGCTGGAAAACAATGATTGAATTTTACGCTTGGCTGCTTTGCCGTGTTCGAACTTTTATATTAACTACCACATGAGGACAGTCCGTAATGTGTGTCCCTTAGTTACTGCGAAATACGCCAGCACCTTACATTAGAGTATGCTGTTTTCCTTGCGTATTTCACGTTGTCACTGAGAGGATATCGTCTTCAGTGCCGATGGTGTGAGACCCTTCATGATTGCCTATGTCAGTGTGGTCACGTTTCTCGAGTCTTCTAGACTTATCGTGCCCTACTTACTTTCCTTTCGAGAAGCGTATGGGGCTTCCCGCTTTTAGCACAATTATTCTTGGCGAGGGAGCAAGGATGTTTCGTATTTTGAATTTTTTATTCATGTGACCTGTTCTTATTCTGTTGCTGCACGTTTTCGTTTGTAACTCTTTCAGTTCCGTTTCTATAGTGGCGCATTCTATTCTTTGTCTTTGATTTACTTTAGGCTCCTGAGCAGTAATGTTTATTTTTCTTTCCACCTTATTTCACTTCTTCCTAGCTTCAACTTTTCTTTCTATGCCCTCTTTTCTAACAAGTCGTAAATGCTGCGTGCCTCTTGGTCGCACTTTCTACTCTAACACCTCCCTATTTTCCTGGTCTATATGTAGTAATGGTGTTCTGAAGTAATTATATTAATTAGGTTTAGATTGCTATATAGAAGAATGTGTAAATATTCAATGGCCCTAAGGTTAACATTCGTTGTGAGTTCCGACAATATAACCAATGAATCAATCAATAAATCAATCATGTTTATCGTGGTCACGAACAACCCAAAGATCCCAGTGCTGGCGAACACACACAATAAAGTCCAAAAAAAGAATAACACTGCAGCGGAATATAAGTGAAAGGGAGCAATGAAGAGTAAGAGAAATTGCGAAAGAAAGAAAGCAGATGCAACAAAAGGCAATTAAAATACAAAAGGAAAAGGAGGAAAGGGGCAGTGTAACAACGCATGGAACTGACGCAACAAGGCAAAGCTCGGAAAGAAACGATAAAAGCGGCATGTGAAACATATCAAGGTCACGAAGCCTTATAAAGACATTTTATGATGTTGTCGGTTCCGTATTGTTAATGAGAAGCAGGTACATGCAAATATCTATGTTTCTGGTGATCTTGCGTGGAATACGAGGCATCATACGACTGAGGAGTTTGAGACAGGGGAGGATACCGTGAATGAGTTTGAAGAGAAACAAAAGGCCGGCTCGATGACGTCGGGAGCGATGAAAGGGCAATCAGACTAGTGAAACACTTATAGAACAAGGTGCAATGTCAGTGTTTGGAAAGCGGCGACGATATACGCTTAGAAAGTTTTTTTCTGGAGCCTATTTATTATTTTACTGTTGGATCTAGAAAAGCCATTGCAGACGACCGATGTACAATCAAGTTGAGGAAGACAGATAGTTGTGTGGAACTTGCAGAACAGTGTAGGAGGCTTTAGTTGCCTGATAGTATGCAAATAGAGATAAGCGAGCACATATCCCACATAGTAACGCGTTCGGAGCGAGCAGAAAAGTGTAAGGCTGCATCAAAAAGTTCACCAAGATTATTGATCTCAGAAACCTTACACAACGGCACAGACTATACAGAATAAAAAAAAATCAAAGCTGCCTGTTTTGCCTGTAAAAATTATGTCTGGTCTTAGCTGCATTGAAGGAGAGGCTATATTTGCACCATTCAGAAAAAGGAAAGGAGGTTCGACTGCAGGGTGCGACAGTCGCCAACAATGTGAATTTTCTTTAAAATTTTGATGTCGTCAGCATAACAAACGAAAGAAGATTACCGAATAGCGGAATTAACGTCATTATTAAAAATTTAGGAAGGATTGGTGCTAACGCTGATCGTTGAGGCACACCGCAAGCTTTCATACAAAAAGAAGACGTTCGGCCATTGACGTTAAGATAACAGGATCTATCAAGAAGATAACTTCGTAAGAGACTGATAACTGGCGAGTCAAGATCACAGTGTGCAAGCTTGATCAGAAGCACTGAGTGGCAGACTTCATCAAATCATGAGAAGCCAACAAACGAAGATGCCAACGACAACACAGGGGAAATTACTTGTACTTAATAAATGAAATAAAAAAGTTTCAATGATTGGAATTAAAAACCGATGAAAACACAACGTTCTCCAGATGGGGAACGAGCCCACATCCTTCCTATTTTGCATGGGATAACCTACCAATTAAGCTACCGCGGCGCCGTCTTCCCATCCACTTTCTGGGGTATTTATGTGTTACAATTAGAATTAACCATGCGAGTATTAGCCAGTGCCACCACTTACAAACCGTGGCGGCAGACGTGCAACACCCTATCCGCCGCAGGCGTCATGACTACGCAATCTTTTTGGGTGAATGCGACTGGTTAAAAAACCCACACGTGCTACATGAAGGCATCAATGTTGCCGGATTCAGACGCTCGTTATGTAATGAATGAGAACAATGGTGGTTAACCGAGGGGCCCGACATTTTTATTAATCTTATCATAAGAAGGCACCAAACAAAGTCATCAAGGACAACACCGGGGGAATTATTAGTACTTACTAACTGAAATAAACATAAATGATTGGGATTGAAGGTGGATGAATCACAACTTGCCGCAGAATAGCAAGGGCACCAATTTGCGCTTCTCGCCAGTCCGTGGACGTTTCTCAAGCGAAAATGGCGCTGAAGCGCAACTGTAAGACACGAAGCCAGCGCGAGGGCCGACGTGATGCTATTAGGGCAATAGTGACGCAGTGTCGGCCTCGGCTATAGCGCGCGAGGAGGAGGCTTTTGTCACTGCATTTTTATCACTTGAGCTTCATCATGCGACTTGCCCCTATCGAAAAATTTCGCATTAAAAAACACGTACCACCTAAACATTCATATGTGCCACATATATATTCATACATGGCACGTATACACTCTTACGAGCCAGGTATGGATCCTCACGAGCTACGCATACATTTTGACGAACCACGTATTTGTGCAAATGTGCCAAGTACTTCTTCGAAACGTGCCTTGTATGGAAGCATACGCGGCCCGCATCCATTTAGATGTGCCTCGTATGGAAGAGTACGTCCCATGAGCAGAACCAAATGTCGCTGTTATCCATTCTTTGTGACTTTATTGTACATTCATGCGTACTTTCTATGTGCTTCAGTGCGGCGATGTCTGGCCACAAGTAGATGATATGCAATCAAGATGCCAAAGTGGCTACTTTAATGCAAACTTCTTCGCTTCTTGTAAGCGCTTCAATACATACCTGCACAGTACATATTGTTCTACATATATTGTATAATTAACGCTGCACGATCACTTTAATAGCTGTGTTTGCCAAATATTTACGCAGCCAAAGTTGTTCTTTAAGTCATATAGTAAGTTTACCGGCGACAGCAACGGTACATCGTCCGATTTTATGACAAACTTAATAACACAATACGTTTCTGTGCAATCAAAGTTCTAAAAGTGTATTGTTGCACCATACTTATTCTATATCCAACTATATTCTATATTCTAGTTGGTATATTCTATATACCAACTATATCATTTAAAAGACCAGTATGCTCGTCTGACTGGGTCGTGCATTGCAGCAATAGGTCTTCATGCCGGGTCAACATTTTTAGTATGTTTTCACCCACTGTGAGAAATTCACAAGATAAATCAATGAGGCGTTCTACATAAGTAAGATGCGTGAGCAAGCTCCCATTATCCATGCATGAAAAGAGGCACGCCTTGTAGATGACAAGAAACCGAAATTAGTCCGTGTATATTTAGTTTTTTACATAAATGCGTTTGTTGTGAAGTTACGCCTTTCTATTACCGACTTGTGCCTTCCCACGGAAAAATAACTAGCGCACAATACAACCACACAGCCAGTGCTACAGGTGTTAGTGTTTCCGTCAAAATTGTCAGCAGTTAGCAGCGGTCATGTTGCATGGTTTCCGTCTGCTGCCTGCGTAAATTTTGTCCTAAAAAGTTATATGAACTGATGGGGAGACTCAAAAGGACACTACAAATTTTACCTAGCAGACATAGCTGGTCCTCAGAACATACACAAATACAGTGATAAGTATCTATTCGCATCCTATATCAATAGTAGGTGCAAGCTAGCTTCAACATTGCAGCAATACAACACTTCTCCCACAGCTACAGTCCTTAAGCACCAGAGAAATGTATGTGCAGAACAATAAGAAGACACTACAACCATAGGTGCGACTTCAGCAGTCGCCACATAGGTTGTATCATGTAGCTAAACACTTGCTAATATGTGGAAAATGGCTATAGATACTTCCATACCCAAACCAAAACGCGAAGAGTTGCAGTGCAGACGATGGTTATTCTAGACAGATATATTTGTCGCATACCTTTTCGATTACATATGATGCTATGAATTTAGCTGCCCAGCAATGGAAGTCACGATAATAGCATTATAATTTGGACTTGCTGGTTGAACACATTCAGACCAGAACAGTGCCAAGCAGAAAACAGAAGAATGCTCACTGTGCTCTACAAATACATAGGATGCAACAGAACGCATGAAAGGGACCCAACATATTATAAAAAATTCTTGACAGCAGTACATTAGTGCCAATGCCAAGTAGAATGTTCTACGAGGTGCCGTTGAATTCAAATTCATTTGATGAGCAGCACTACTATAACCAGCAAACATCATAGCAAAAGCAAGCAGAAAATTAAGCTCCTTTCACGAAATTGCACGCTTTATTAATGATACATCTAGCAGTTGCATCTACCAGTTACATCTACCATCTACCATCTACGTGGCTTATGCTTTATCGACTTGGAGTGAAAAGTTATGTAACTAGGCAGACTCGCAACTGTTACAACGCCTACTTGCACGAATGAGGAATAGCTTGCGAAGAAGAAAAGAGAGAGAAAATGCAATCCTACAAGAAAACACCTCATTACTCTAGTAACTCTAGTAATGTAAGTAGGGACCTTCGTGTATCATTTCGAGGAATCCATGCTCGCCAAATGTGTATTTGCCAGGGGCCATTATTCTAGGAAGAACACAGAAATAATTGTGAGCATCAATATTATTAAACAATGGTTAGCACGCTGTACACTCACACCTGTGACACATTTGGCCTCTTACACTTTTAACTCTTACAACAGCATGCAGTACCAACACCAAAAAGACCCTCAATACCAGCTACATCATTGGAAAAAGCTTCAAAACAATCAACACCTTAAATACTATAAATATATATATATATATATTGTAAGGAAGAAGAAGAGCACAGAAACAAGGCCAGCCAGATCGTCTCTTCCATGCCTGCTGTGCAACCAGTGGGCCAGCCGGATCGCCAGTGCTTGGCACGAGTGTGAGCCGTTCGAGCTACCAGCTGTTCCTGCTCTGCGTCACCTGCCTCCTCGGTTACGAAGAGACGTTACCATCGGAACTGTTCAGTGCACCCATTACAATTGGTGGAGGTGCTGGGTACTCAAGAACATCTACACCCTGGAACTCCGGTCTCGGACTCTGCCTCCCGTCATGCCTGACTCTCGCCAGCCGACGCCGCCACCAGCCCCCGTTGCCTGCTCTGGCGCTGTCCCGCAACGCCATCCAGCGGTTTTCCGCGGTACGGACGAACAGGACGTCAATGACTGGTGGGCTACGTACGAATGGGTGAGCTTGCACAATCGATGGGATGATACCGCCAAGTTAAATGCCGTCATATTCTACCTAGCGGGAGTGGCTCACCTGTGGTTTAAGAATCACGAAGCCGACTTTCAGTCCTGGTCCGCGTTCAAGACCAGTTTCGCTGCAGTTTTCGGTCGCCCTGCCGTCCACAAGTTGCGCGCCGAGCAGCGGTTACGAGAGCGAGCGCAACAACCCGGTGAAACATTCACCTGTTACATCGAAGAGGTTCTCGACCTGTGCAAACGTGTGGATGCTTCTATGCCCGAAAATGAGAAATTAAAGCACATTTTGAAGGGCATCGCCAATGTCATTTTTCAAATGTTGATCGCCAAGAGTCCGCGCACCGTAGCAGAGTTCATAAACTTGTGCCAAAGCTACGACGAGTTGAGAAGGCAACGCGCTTTGACCAAGCGCCCCTCAGTGGCTGACCAGACCCTCTCTTCCATGACCGTCCTCCCTGATCGCTCCCCCCTGCTCACACAAATCCAAGCTTTCGTGCGGGAGGAAATTGCACGTCAGCTCTCTCTAATGTCCTTTGCTGAGCTACCCCAACAGCAGCAGCTGCCTTCAGTGCCTCCTACATAGCTCGCCCCTACGCTCCAGCGGGTTATTGAAGAGCAAGTTGCTGAGGCCCTACCTATGCAGCATCAGCAGCACCCTGTCGCCGCGCAGCCTCAAATTGCTGAGGCTCTACCGATGCAGCATCAGCTGTACCCTGGTGCTGCGCCACCTACTTACGCATCCGCCGCCGCGTAGCCTCCTCGTCAACCACTAGTTGCGCTGCATCCACGGCCGCTACCACCCGTTCGTCATCCCGTTCATCGACCTGCTCCTGCGTTTGCTAATCCTTGGCGCACACAAGACAACAGGCCCATATGTTATGCCTGCGGTATTCCCGGCCATGTTGCACGACTCTGCCGCCGCCGCATGCTGCACTCTGATGGGTTGGTGCAGTCGCCTCCCTACGTCGACGTGCAACCTTTTCAAGACACTTATCTTGTCGGCAGTCCAACAGGCCACCAGCCGAGCGCCCGGTCCTTCCACGTCGTTCGCCTTCCCCGCGTCGCCGCTCGTTATCCTCCTTGCGTCGGCGCCCTTCACCCACGCAAGAGGAAAACTAAGCGCCGCAGTTCAGGAGGCAAGAACTGCGTCGCCATCGATCTGTACATGTCCTCCATTGTCGCCTTCGAACGTTGTCGATCTAACTGTGGACGGCCTCCCTACCGTTGCGCTAATTGATACTGGAGCAGCCGTGTCTGTCCTAAACGAACGCCTCTCTCGCGCCTTACGAAAAGTTACGATGCCACTTTCTGGGGTTTCTCTTCGCACAGCAAGCGCCCAGCCAGTGCAGCCTTCAGCAGCTTGCACAGCTAGAGTTGTTATTCAGGGCGTTCTCTACATTGTGGAGTTTGTGGCTCTTCAGTCCTGCTCTCACGACGTGATACTTGGGCGGGACTTTCTTTCGCGAAATAACGCCGTCATCAATTGTGCACGTGCTGAAGTCGAATTATCGCCTCTGTGTGACGTACCCCTCGTCGGCGCCACATCTCTTCCCGCTAAGATAGTCCTTCGGGAAGACATCACCATACCGCCGTACTCGTCTGCCGTTGTTCCCGTCTTCTGTGGCGCTGTCTCTGGAGGCACTGTCCTCTTCACTCCTTCGGAACTCTTCATAACCCGCAGAGATGTTCCCCTCCCTTTCGCCACGCTTGACATTTCAGCCGGACTCAGCGCCATCGTTGTCTGCAATCCGCTTCCTACAGCCCTGACGGCTCTTTGCGGTGAAGCACTTGGCCATGTTCAGCCTCTTGATGACATGTTTATAACCGACGTGCCGGACGCTTCGTATACAAAGCTCACTGCCTTCTGTGCACTTTCCACTTCTGCTCCGCCATCAGGTGACTTATTCACACCTTTCATTGCCGATGACCTTACTTCCGAGCAGCGCTCCCAGCTTCTTCACCTGCTTGCCCAGTTTCGTTCTTCTTTTGATGTCGCTCAGCCTACTCTGGGTCGCACGTCAACCGTCAGCCACCACATCGACACTGGCTCCAACGTGCCATTGCGGCAGCGCCCGTACCGCGTATCCGCCAAGGAGCGTCAGGTGATCAGTGAGCACGTGGACGACATGCTTCAGCGCGGCGTCATTCGACCTTCCAATAGCCCGTGGGCATCACCGGTGGTTCTTGCCACAAAAAAAGATGGTTCCATTCGGTTCTGCGTCGATTATCGCCGTCTCAATAAGATAACGCGCAAAGACGTATACCCTCTACCGCGCATTGACGACGCTCTGGACAGCTTGCAAGGCGCTAAATTCTTCTCTTCGTTGGATTTACGCTCGGGCTACTGGCAGGTCCCGACGTCAGCAGTTGATCGCCCTAAAACTACATTCATTACGCCAGATGGTTTATACGAATTTAATGTGATGCCATTTGGCCTATGCAATGCACCTGCTACCTTTGAACGAATGATGGACACTATCTTGCGCGGCCTAAAATGGAGCACGTGTTTGTGCTATCTCGACGACATCGTTGTGTTCGCCCCTGATTTCGGCACGCATCTTCTTCGCCTTAGGCAAGTGTTGACGTCCTTGACCAACGCAGGCCTGCAACTGAACCTGAAAAAGTGCCAGTTCGCCGCGCGCAAGCTCATGATTCGGGGTCACGTCGTATCACAAGAAGGCATTTGCCCCGACCCATCAAAACTTCGCGCCGTGGCAGAATTTCCGAAACAAAAGACACTCAAAGACCTCCGCGCCTTCATCGGCCTCTGTTCTTACTTCAGGCGCTTTGTTCGCAATTTTGCCTCGATAATATCACTTCTGACACACCTCTTAAGTGACGCCAACGACCTATCCTCCTGGTCTCCTGCATGCGACACCGCGTTCGTGACCTTACGCCGTCTCCTGACGTCTCCGCCTATACTGCGACACTTCGACCCCACCGCCCCAACTGAAGTGCATACCGATGCCAGTGGTATTGGCCTTGGCGCTGTCCTTGCGCAGCGCAAGTCTGGCTACTCCGAGTACGTCGTTGCTTACGCCAGTCGTGCGCTGACCAAAGCTGAACGCAATTACATCGTCACAGAAAAAGAATACCTGACCATCGTTTGGGCACTCGAGAAGTTTCGCCCCTATGTATACGGCAGGCTTTCAATGTGGTTACTGACCATCACACCCTTTGTTGGTTATCCTCTTTAAAACACCCGTCTGGACGCCTTGCCCGCTGGGCTCTGCGCATTCAAGAATACGACATACACGTCAAATACCGCTCCGGGTCGCAAGCACACTGACGCTGACGCTCTGTCCCGCTCTCCGCTACCTGACGACGCGGCCTCCCTCTTCACCATTGAAGCGGTATCCTCGGTCGACATCGACACGCTCGCATCAGAACAGCGCAAGGATCCTTGGGTGGCCTCTCTTTTGGATCTCCTTTCTGGCTCGCCTGCATCTCCCATCTCCCGCTCCCTGCGTCGCCAGGCTGTCCATTTTGCTGTCCGGGATAAACTCTTGTATCGACGGAACTACCAGCCCGATGGTCGCCAGTGGCTCCTGGTTATCCCTAAGACTTTGCGTTCCGACATGTGCGCGTCTTTCCATACTGACCCACAATGTGGACACGCAGGCGTTTTGAAGTCGTATGAGCGCCTGCGGCAACGTTACTACTGGCGCGGAATGTTTACTTTTGTCCAAAAGTTTGTCCGCTCGTGCCCGCAATGCCAACGCCGCAAATATCCGCCTCATCCAGCCCACGGATTATTGCAGCCGCTTCCGTGCCCTGCTCGTGCCTTCGACCGTGTGGGAATTGACCTGTACGGGCCGCTACCACTAACACCCGCTGGAAAACGATGGATTATTGTCGCAGTTGACCACCTTACACGCTATGCCGAAACCGCTGCTCTACCTGCAGCGACCGCCAGTAACGTTGCATCCTTTCTGCTCCATCGTTTCATTCGTCGTCACGGCCCACCTCGGGAGCTGCTGAGTGATAGAGGCCGTGTGTTTCTGTCGCAGGTGGTTGAAACTCCGCTTGCTCAATGTCGCATAGTTCACCGGACCACCACGGCGTACCATCCTCATACTAACGGACTTACAGAGCGTTTCAATCGCACCCTTGGTGATATGCTCGCCATGTACGCTTCATCGGAGCATACAAACTGGGACATCATCCTCCCATTTGTCACGTACGCACATAACACGGCTACACAAAGTACCACAGGATTTTCTCCATGCTTTCTTCTCTACGGTCGCGATCCTTCCCATACCATCGATACGGTTTAGCCTTATACACCAGACGCGTCAGAATGTGCTCCCGTTTCAGCCGTCGCCCGATACGCCGAGGAATGCCGTCAATTAGCCCGAAAGTTAACCTCCGCTGACCAACAACGACAAAAAGCCAATCGTGATGGCGACGCTACGAATCCGAACTTCGCTCACGGCGCCCTTGTCTTGTTGTCCGTGCCTTCTACCACGCCTGGACTTTCGACAAAACTGCTCTCGCAGTATGATGGACCATACCGCATCGTCGAACGGACCTCTCCCGCCAACTGTGTCATAGAGCCGCTTACATCGACATCCGACAAGCGCCGCCGTGGACGGGACGTTGTTAACGTGCGCCGCCTGAAACAATTCTATGAACCGCTCGTCTCCACGTCGTAAGTCGCCAGGATGGCTCCGCTTTTGCACCGGGGGTAATTGTAATGAAGAAGAAGAGCACAGGAACAAGGCCAGCCAGAACGTCTCTTCCATGCCTGCTGTGCAACCAGTGGGCCAGCCGGATCGCCAGTGCTTGGCACGAGTGTGAGCCGTTCGAGCTACCAGCTGTTCCTGCTCTGTGTCACCTGCCTCCTCGGTTACGAAGAGACGTTACCATCGGAACTGTTCAGTGCACCCATTAGAAGATATATATATATATATATATATATATATATATATATATATATATATATATATATATATATAGTATACCAAGCAAAAATAAAATGCAACTTGCACCCAAGCAATTGACGCAAGAAAATATACTAAACGTCAGGACATGCCATGTCTTTTTTATATAGCACACCATAAAGTGCACATAAGGTCGAAGACAAAAATAAGCAGCCAGTTCAAGAAAGTTGCACATATTGTGGGAATTTATAAGCTAGTCTTTGTCATGTGTACATGATCATCATCATGTGGGGTTGATATGGGGTTCTTCTTCATCGCGTGCGGGGCTGGCTTTCGAGTGTGATCGGTGCTGTGGGCGTGGTCGGTTCGCCCAATCTTTCACGCGGAATAAACGTCGTGATAACTGCTGCGTCACAAGCGGTGGAGTGTGCTCCTCGGTCCTCCGTCCTCTGACTCCCCTCTCAACCTACTGGAGCTTCAATCGGGTCGACGATTGTGCCAGCTGTCCGCCAGCATGTCTCAGGACGAGCCAGCAGGCACTTTTACTTCCACAATCTCGGCCTCGGCTACCCCAGCCTCTCCATATAGGGTTGTCAGTGGCCACCAGCGTGATCCCCATCTGTTTGCTGGACTTCGCGGTGAAGACGGCGAGGATTGGCTGGATGACTATGACCGAGTGGGCTTGGCTAACCGTTGGGACGATGCCTCCAAGCTACGTCTCGTCGCCTTTTATCTGACAGGAGTAGCGAAGACTTGGTTTTTCAATCATGAGGTTGATTTCACGAACTGGGACGTTTTCAAACAGCACACCGACTGTTCGTTCCGCCCTCGTAAAAAAGACGCTCGACACCCGCAAGCAAAAACTCGGGGAATCCTATATGTCATACATCGAGGATGTGCTTCATCTTTGTCGGCACGTGAGCACGGCCATGGCCGAATCTGACAGGGTTCGTCACAACCTCAAAGGCATCAAGCTATTGCTTTCAATGCTTTAGCCATCAAGAACCCCGCTACCGTCGCTGATATTGTCGCTACTTGCCAGCGCCTTCACGAACCCGAATCAGTATGGTTGCAGCCAGACACTACTGCAAACACTACCGCCGACGACCCTACACTACGGGTAAGGATACGCGCAATAACTCGAGAAGAGCAGCAGTATCTTGGGGGGGGGGGGTGCTTAGCCGCAAGGCGTATGCCTTCTCATGCTTCGGCTTCCAATCTGCGAGACGTTATGAAGGAAAAATTGGCGTCCATGGCTGGTGCAGCGTACACAGACCCTTTATTTTTCTAGGGCCCCACCAACGTACGCACAGGTAGCCGCAGTTAATCCAGTCATCTTTGCACCGATGCCTCCAAAACCGACACCGGCCCACATGGCTCCCATGACTACCAGCGCACCTACCCAAACCAGCTATCCGCAGTGGCGTCCTCCTCGTCCCATCTGCTACTACTGCGGCTATCATGGCCACATAGCACGCTTTTGCCGCAAGCGCCAGCAAGACCAGCGTCGCGGATATGACGTATACGAACGTGATAACTTTTCGCCCGGAGCTACTTTCCAACGTCTAGGGAGGTTCCATGACCAACGCGTCCTTATGGTCCACCGCGCGGCCTCTCTCCATTGCCTACTGTAGCATCCGAGACGGCTCAAACGTACCATTCTGCGAGACGCCACTCGCCATCACCACTTCGCCGCTCTACGTCCCCACTGACACCTGCTTCTCTAATCACCGAGCGTCGTCCGGAAAACTGAATTATGCAGCTTTTGGAGGAAAAGATGCATCGGACGACAGGACAGAAATTCCTCCATCGCGTCCGGGCAATATGATATTGGTTGTAGTTGAAGGTTTACAAGTAGAAGCTTTTGTAGACACTGGTGCTAGTGTTTCAGTTATTCACCGTGAATTGTGTTCGCGAATCCGGAAAGTTACGACCTCCTATAATGGACCTACGCTACTCGCTGCTCAAGGAGCCGCCATTCGACCTATTGCCATGTGGACTGCTCGTATTTCAATCGATGGACTTTTGCATTACGTGCAATTTGCAGTGCTGAGTTCGTGTGCCCAGCAGCCCATATTGGGATGGGATTTACTTTCTACGGCCTCCGCCTCCGTCTCCTGCGGGCAACGCGTTCTCCACATGACCCAGACGACCTATTCACTTCATGAAGATGACGCACCACTTCACTTGCTTGCTGCAGAAGATACCGCGCTACTCCTCGCCATCAAAGCATCCTTACCGTCACGTCTGACGTTATTGAGTGCAGCGACGTGCTCGTATTACCATCTGCACGCTGTCTCGCAAGAGGGATAGCCTTTGCATTAGTGCTAGCTTGGTTTGATCATGTCTCTGCGCTTCTCTACGCTGCAAACCCTACATCCGAAAAGATTCTCATCTCTAAAGGCAGTACATTGGCTTGCCCCGCTGAATCGGAGTCTATATCTGTTATTTCCGTTCAACCAGCTTCCTCTGAAGTTCCTTGTACCGGACGGGCCGCATCTCCTTCGGCTCTTGCAGCTGCCATCAGTTCCCACCTGACACCTTCGCATTCACAATAATTGCTTGATTTGCTCCAAGAACATGAAGCTTCGATTGAAGCGCTATCAGCTTCGTTGGGAAAGACTTCGATTACAACGCATCGGATAGAGACAGATGGTACATCCATCGTGCGCCGTAGACCATATCGCTTATCGCTAGCCGAGGGAAACTCATTGACGAGAACGTCACCGACATGCTTCAACGGAACATAATACGTCCCTCTGCTAGCACTTGGTCTTCCCCCTTGTTATGGTTCGAAAAAAAGACGGCTCTGCTCGATTTTGTGTCGACTACCGAGCACTTAACGTGATCACACGCAAGGATGTATACCCTATACCGCGAATAGACGATGCCTTGGATTCCCTACAGGGTGCCGAGTACTTCTCCAGCATCGATCTGCGTTCCGGATAGTGGCAGATACCTATGCATGAGGACGATAAAGAGAAAACATCGTTTTCAACACCAGCTGGGTTCTACGAGTTTAATCTCATGCCGTTCGGCCTCTTCAAAGCGCGCCCAATGTTCGAGCGCAAGATTTACACCGTTCTTCGTGACCTGAAATGGAAGACTTGCTTGTGCTACCTGGGCGATATTATTGTTTTCTCGTCAACCTTCTCTCAGCATCTGCAACGTGTGGATGAAGTTCTCACGTGCCTTGCCAACGCTCGACTTTAGCTAAACACCAAGAATTGCCATTTTGCGAGCACGACGATCAAAGCACTAGGTCACATTGTGAGCAAAGATTGCATTCGTCCTGATCCTGACAAAGTTTCGGCAGTTCAGCACTTCCCCCCACTCGAAAACACCAAAGATATGCGTAGTTTCTTAGATCTCGCTTCCTGTTTCCGCCAATTCATACGGGGCTTCACCTCAATAGCGTCACCTCTGCACAAATTGCTTGGTTCTAATGCTCCCTTTCTGTGGTCTCCCGAATGTGAATCTGCGTTCCGCCCATCTGAAGCGCGCTCTCACATCTGAACCACTACTACGCCATTTTGATGAAGCTGCTGCTACCCTCCTGCATACGGATGCTGGTGGTCACGGAATTGGTGGCCTACTCCTACAGCGATACGACAGTTTAGGTGAGAGTGTCGTCGCATATGCAAGTCGCGTTCTGACAAACGCCGAAAAGAAACGCCGGAGAAGGAATGCCTAGCTATCATTTGGTCCGTGCAGAAGTTTCGACCTTATCTTCACGGCCGCCACATTACGATCGTTACAGACAATCAGGCAATATGCTGGCTTTCAAAGCTGAAGAACTTGTCTGGACGACTTGGTCGGTGAATTCTTCGTCTGCAACAATACGACTTTAGTATTACCTACAAGTGCAGAAAAAAAACACCTAGATGCAGACGCGCTTTGTCGCTGTCTACTTCCTACGACACCATGCAGTGGACCTCCAACTACCATCCGTGACAAGCTTTCGCACGATCCCTCCTCACATGCTTTCTTGTTGGCCACTGTCCACGAGATGCTTCCAGACAACAACAAATCCTTCAAATTTCATCAACTTGCTGACTCTTACTGTCGGCGCATCATAGACCACCTTCAAGGAGCTTCGCACCCGCCTAACGCCCGCCTTCGTCGACAGCTGACGCAATTTAAGATTTACTATCGCGACCCATACCGTCATGTCTATCTCCCTGACGGTCAACGCTGGATTCTTGTCCTGCCACGCTCTCAACATGCCCATGTCCTGCAGGCTTCTCACGACGACATGACTGGTGGTCACCTTGGTTTCCCGAAAACCTATAACCGCATCAAAAGTCGCTTCTACTGGTCTGGATTGTCCGCCAGTGTAGCGAGGTATGTCGCTTCCTCCGCACTATGTCAGCGCCGAAAGCTCCCTACATCAGCTGCAAGCGGACAACTTCAACCGGTTCCTTGTTCGTCACAACCATTTGAGGTCGTCGGCGTTGACCTGTATGGTCCTCTTCCTGTGACTCTCACCGGTAAACGATGGATTGTGACAGCCGTTGATCACTTGATACGCTACGCCGAAACAATGTGTGTGAGTTCTGCCTCAGCCTCTGAAGTTGCTGCATTCATACTTCAATCCTTAATCTGCGTCACGGTGCTCCTCGCGTCCCGTTGAACGACTGTGGAAAAGCATTCTTCTCGCAACTACTAGACGAAGTACTCAGAGCCTCCGGAACCGCCCACGAGACTACCTCCAGTTACCATCCGTAAACCAATGGCCTCACAGAGCGATTTCATCGCACGCTGTCAGCCATGCTAGCCATGTACATCGACCCGGATCACAGAAACTGGGACGCAGTTTTGCCATTCGTGACTTTTGCATATAATACCGCCCTTCAACGCACAACCGGTTACTCGCCATTCTACCTTTTCTATGGTCGTTCGCCCTCTTCCTGTCTTGGCATCTCTTCATGCCAACTGTCCATTAATGTCCTTACTCCTGTGAAGAATATGTGTCCTGCATTCTGCGTTGTCGCCAGCTCGCCCGCATCGATACCGAAGCACGCCAGCAGGACCGCTAGCAGCATTACGACGCATCTAATCGCGTCATGTGCTTTCGCCCTGGCGAGGAAGTTCTACTCCGGACACCAGTTCGTACTCCAGGCTTGTGTGACAAGTTTCAGCTCCGGTTCATCTGACCCTACAAAATCTTGGAGCAGACTTCTCCGCTTAACTATTACGTGGAACCAGTTATTGTTCCAAATGACCGCCGCTGTCGCGCCGCCGAGATTGTCCACGTTTTTCGTATGAAGCCTTTCACGACACGTTCACCGCTCCTTTGAATTGCGGCCAGGATGGCCGCTCTCGCGCGGGGGGACATTAGTGTGGGCCTTTATAAGCTATTGTTTGTCAGCTGTACATTGTCATCATCATGCGGGGTTCATATGGGGTTCTTCACCATCGCTTGTGGTGCTGGCTCTCGAGTGTGATCCGTGCTGTGGGCGTGGTCGGTTCGCCCAATCTTTGACGCAGAATAAACGTCGTGATAACTGCTGCGTCACAATATATTTAGTCTACTGAGTAAGGTGCATTAAGAAATGTGCCAATAACCTTATCCATGAATGATGCCGATGCCCTTCTTTGTTAGAACACTTCGTATGTTGCTGACCCGTCCAAACACATCATGATTCGTGCTGCTGCATTTCTGGAGGCTCCTTTGTTATATGGACACTATTGTGGGTCACGGCTTCGCCACTACAAAAGAAGTTCTGTGTTAACTCATTGCAGGGGCACATAAAGCTGCCAAATTATGAACACACGCAAGCAGCACCTAAAAATAGCCACGAAAACATTGTTTACATTAGCGTAGGGTATCAAAAGAGCACAATATTGAAGTTACTGGTGAATATTATGATAATAGGAATCATTCGTCCGACTAAAATTTTAACACACGCAGCAAGAGCACATTACAAAGAAATCATTGTTTACGCGACAATATTTTTTTCATGACAGCTTAATCAACTTTCCTGTATGAGCTTTAGTTACTTCAAATTTAGGTCAACACACTTTGTGTTAAAATGTAGGCTATACTAGTAGCAATCTGCGACTGCTTACATTTTTTTCGCCGCAAAGTGCTCGTAAACCAAAAACTTGCAATCACAGATCACCTACAACGTCGAAGCATCCACAAGCAAAGAAACGTCATTGCACTAATAATGGGTGAAAAGGCAGATGAGTCGTTGTTATGAAACTTCACCAGAATAGCGGCAATTCGCTCAAAGGCACACATTACGAATGCGATAACTTCCGAACGTTATCTTTCTTATTGGAAGGAAACGCTTCTCAATATTTTCCATTTCGCATTGAGGCTATAAATTTGCGTCACTAAATTCTAAGAACGAACGCCCACGTGATGTGAGCCACAAGTTTGCGGTGCTGCACGATGTGTTTGGATCCAAGTGCGGCGGTGCATAACAGTGAGTAGACGCAACTGGTTACACACATTTTCTTTGTTTCTTCATTATCATTATGATATACCTGTATCCGCGACAGAAAACACAACGCTTTTCCATGGTATTGCATTGTGAATGTTTAATATTGTGTTTTGTTTGCCCTCTTCAATGAGTGTCATTGTAAATACGCTCATGCTTGAACGTGAAAAATATAAGTAATGGGGATCGATCAATCCGGCTCTTTATTTCTTGTGAATAGCAGTCAGTGGTAATTTTACAAAATCTCAGCAATCCAGCTCTGCACATCGAGTTATAAAGTAAAATATGTCAACTTGTTCCATTAGGTGAAGTTTATTATAACGTGTCTGCATCTCAGCATGTTCTCGGTGCTGAGGGCGATGCAGTATGTAAACGACATGCAATTTACTCCTCATCTGAGGTAGTGTATACCATTTCATCATACCATTTGTTGCAAGCAAAATATTTTGCTGGGTGAACTGCTGGCTTATCGAATTAAAAGACACCTTGAGATACCATTGAACAGTATGTTTTTCCACGTTTCGATACGAAATGAAGAGTATTATATATAGTGCCCTGCATTGTGACTCCATACAAGTGTGTACGAATTAAAAAAAATCTGATTCCGCCATTGGATGTAGTTCATAGGTCATGAAGCAAAAAATCATTTAAGCCTCTGCTTAAGGAATATTATTCCACACAATCTTGTTAGTGTTGGAAATTGGCTTTATCAGTAAAGTATTGTCCATGGGGGATGTTTATATGCATTTGTCTGGACAATGCGACAAAACGCGGTGTGAGGAGCAATTTTATCACTAGAAAATAACCTCCTACATCACATTACTGCTAAAACGACAGATTTACTATGCGAACATGTGTGGTTTTCCGAGTTACACATTTGCCAAGCCAGTGTCTGTAGGCATAGTGTTTGTGTCTCGTAAATATCGGTCTATTTTCCCTTTCCCTTTGCAGAATTCTTGTCTGGTTCTCATGCACTCTTTCATATAATATAACGTAAATAATAGCAAGCAATATGAAGGATGAATTAGAGGCAGCAGCAGCAACTTTCAGCATATCACTAGAAAGTGATTTTCTGAAAGTTACAAACAGAAAGTTCTATTCGCCATAACCCCTTTGTTTCATACCTTCTTACGAAGTGTAAGATGCGTACGCGTTCATTAGACATTAAACCAAAATATTTTGAAGCTACTTATTTTCCAAAGCTTCATATTAGGCAATCAAGTAGAAGCGGGACGCTGGGAAAAAGCAAGCATAATATATATAGCGCTGTTTTTCTGCAAATATTTGGTTATTTCCCGTCGAACTCCTGCTTGTTCTAGAGACAACAACCACTATAGAAGTTCCCGTTCTTGTAAAGGTTGAATAGTAGGGGATCTGAGCAATAAAATTCATTCAATAATGAAACACCCTAAAACTATATGTATATATATATATATGATCAGAAGCCAACAAACATTGACACCAAGGACAACATAGGGGAAATTACTTGTGCTTAGTAAATCAAAAAAAGAAACGAAGAAATAATGAAAAATAAAGTGGATGAAAAAACAACTTGCCGCAGGTGGGAACCGAACCCACAACCTTCGCAATTCGCGTGCGATGCTCTACCAATTGAGCAACCGCGGCGCTGTTTTCCCATCCACTTTCTTGGGTATTTATGTGTCCTAGTAGAACCCTGGGAGTGTTAGCCAGCGCCACCACACACAGACCTTGGCGGCGGACGTGGGACGTCCCTTTTGCGGCAGGCGCCACGAGAACGTTATCTTTTTGGGTGAAGGCAACTGGTCAATAAACCCACATATGCTACCTGAGGGCATCAATGTAGCCGGATTCGAGACCCTCGTTATGTAATAAACGAGAAGAAAGGGGGTTAACAGAGGGTCCCGATTTTATTAGGCATATCATAAGAAGCCAACAAACATTGACACCAAGGACAACATAGGGGAAATTACTTGTGCTTAATAAATTAAATAAAGAAACGAAGAATTATTGGAAAATAAAGTGGAGGAAAAAACAACCTGCGGCAGGTGGGAACCGAACCCACAACCTTCGCATTTCGTGTGCGATGCTCTACCAATTGAGCTACCGCGGCGCTGTTTTCCCATCCGCTTTCTTGGGTATTTATGTGTCCTAGTAGAACCCTGGGAATGTTAGCCAGCGCCACCACACACAGACCTTGGCGGCAGATGTGGGACGTCCTTTTTGCCGCAGGCGTCACGAGAACGTGATCTTTTTGGGTGAAGGCAACTGGTCAATAAACCCACGTATGCTACCTGAAGGCATCAATGTTGCCGGATTCGAGACCCTCGTTAAGTAATAAACGAGAAAAGAGGGGGTTAACCGAGGGGACCGATTTTCATTAGTCAGCTCTTTTAAGTTCGAAATATTATTTAGAACTATTAGGTTCGGCTCCCACCCGCGGCAAGTTGTTTTTTCATCCACTTTTATTTCCACTAATTTATCGTTTCTTTATTTCATTTATTGAGCACAAGTAATTTCCCCTATGTTGTCCTTGGTGTCAGTGTTTGTTGGCTTCTAATGATATGAATAATAAAAATCGGGCCCCTCCGTTAACCCCCTTACTTCTCGTTTATATATATATATATATATAGTTATATATAGTTATATGTGTGTGTGTGTTTGTATATATATATATATATATATATATATATATATATATATATATATATGTATATATATATATATATATATATACATGCAATTGCTAGAACAGGAACTTGACAGACGACAGGTCTGTCAAGGCCCTGTTCTAAGTTCCCTTTCCCGTGTCAAGTTTTGGTTCCATGTTATATATATATATATATATATATATATATATATATATATATATATATATATATATGCCATGTATCATTGTATAAAGCATCTTTGTAATGCAATATAAAAGCAAATGCGTAGCTTTGTGGCCATTGAAACTTTCCCTCTTCATGTAGAAAATATGTGTGTAGTGGTTATGAGTTGAAGGGGAAGAGAGAAGTGCAGTGCCGTAACTGCCTCTCAAAGGAGGGCACCTCAACAGCACTGCACAGGGAATGGGAAGTGGGGAGAAAAGGATTAGAGAGAATGAAAGAGAGCGGCAGAAAAAAAAAAAGAGAGGGTTGAAAAAGAAGAAGCAATGCGGGGCTTACAGCCGCGCTCTCAGTTGAGTTTCGACAAAAAAGTCGAGAAGGGCAGCAAACGCTCTCTTGGCGATGGAGGCGTGGGCTGCAGGAAATAAGACTTCTGTCTCCGTGTTGCAGGGTAGACCTACTCGACGATAGGATGCACAAAGCGCGGTGCGCTCAACGTCGTACGATGGGCATCGGAGCAGGAGATGTGCGAGAGTCTCCTCCTCGCCGCATTCCGCACATGCGGGGCTGCCGGTTCCGCGCAGTCTGTGCGAGCGGGCGGCGGTATTGTAGCAGCCGACGCGGAGACGGAGAAGAAAGGCGCGGTCCCAGCGGGAGAGGCCGGCGCGGGGGAGGAGGCGAGGGGGTGTCCCCGCCGCAACACGTGCGTCAGGGTGATGCGCGAGGAGGGTGCGCGTGATAGTAGTCCGGGCCACGTCGAAGCGGGAGACAGAGGTGGCGAGGGGGAAGCGAGCCGCGAGGGCTTGCTTCGCGAGGGCGTCAGCTGCTTCATTTCCGGGCAGGCCAATGTGCGCGGGGACCCACTGCAAAACCAAGTCGCAGCCCTGATTAACGACATGGCGCAGTTTCGATCCCACGCGCTGCACAAGTGGGAGACCGGCATAGTCTTTTCGCAGCATGTGCAGAGCCGCGCGCGAGTCCGTGAGGATCGCAGCAGACGAAGCACTACACTCGTACAGAAGGTCAGCCGCGAGGTCAATGGCCGCGAGCTCGGCGACTGTTGATGAGGCAGGGAAGCAGAGGCGGCACTGACGCGACGCAGGGATGTCCGGTGCCGTGCACGCGGCAGCAGCGGAACCATCGCTGGAGACAGAGCCGTCAGTGAAGACCAGGAGGCGATCACGTAGGTGGTCGTGAAGCAATGCAGCCGTCTCCTGTTGCATGGCGCACAGTGCCGTTCGGCGCTTGCTCGTGGCGCCAGGGACGCTGGTGCTAACGTCAAGGAGCGGGGAGGCGTGCGGCGATGGCGGCAAGGGGAGCAGTTGCGGCAGGGACGCGATGCGGGTGCTGAAGTCGTTGGCATGCTGACCCATGCCCGAGCCCTCGAGGGTGTGGAGGCGGCACACGAGACGTTGGCCTTGTGGCGACCGTTGCAGACGCTCGACATGGTGAAGCGC
Organism: Dermacentor variabilis; assembly: GCF_050947875.1. NCBI lineage: Eukaryota > Metazoa > Arthropoda > Arachnida > Ixodida > Ixodidae > Dermacentor > Dermacentor variabilis. The sequence continues at coordinate 28,278,543 of NC_134574.1, forward strand.
CTGTTTCCTCGCACGAAGTGAGGGCGGCCAGTTTCCCGCTTCGGCGAGAGTTGCCCCCACTTGCGAGAAGCGAGGAAGCGCGTACATCTGGCGAATTGCAGTGCGGTGTTCTACGTCGACGGCCCTCCAGTTGGCTGCACTGGCGTTGGTAAGTGGGAGCGCGTAGAGCGCTCGCGCAGTTGCAATTGAGTTATAAACTCGGAGCGCAAGGTGCGGTGTGCAGCCACGGCCACGGGCGAGCAGGGAGCGTGCAGCGCCTGCGACCTTTCTGGCATCCTTGCAGAGCTGTGAGGTTGCCGCATTAAAGTTAAGGCGGCAGTCGATGTGAAGGCCCAGGTAGCGAACTTTTTTCCGCCACGGGAGGGGGCTTCCGCGCAGCGAGAGAGTGGGCACTTCGGAGCGAGCACGACTAGCACGGGGATGAATCATTAGCGCCTCGGTTTTTGACGCCGAGAGCTGAAGCCCCACGCTGGTGAGGTATTCGTCCACGGCGTTGATAGCGGACTGAAGTGATTGCCGCACTTGGCAGCCATAGTCCGTGGGTCCGGAAGCGAAGAGAGCGATGTCATCGGCGTAAATCGCCACACGGACTTCGAAGGCTGTCAGCTTCGGGATGAAATCGGGGAGCCGAGCAAGCGCCAAGTTGAAAAGAAAGGGGCTAAGCACGCTGCCCTGAGGAACACCAGCGGTCACGCTACGGGGGGTGCTGAGCTCGTCGCCAACACGCACTCTGAGTGTTCGGTCGCTAAGAAAGGCCGACACATAGTCCAGTAGGCGGCCGGTGACGCGCAGCTCGTGAAGCGCTTGGATGATGGTGCCGTGCGGGAGGCCGTCAAACGCGCGTTCAACATCGAGCAGCACCAGGTATGCAGCTTCGTGGCGGCTTGCAGCGTGCTCGAGGGTGGCAACAACGTCCGCGATGGAATCAGCTGTCGAGCGGAGTCGGCGGAAGCCACTTTGTTCCGGGGCAAGAGCGTCGAGGGCGGAGGCGATCCAATCGAGGCGGTTCAAAGCCATCGATTCCATCGTTTTGCCGGGTACCGAGGTGAGTGATACTGGGCGACAGGAGCTGATGTTCGAGGCTGGTTTGCCTCGCTTCATATCGTAACTCATGTTATGTATTCTGCCACAAGTGTTAGGCAAAGCTCTAGTGCAATGGTTTCCATCTTCAACTTGCCACTCTTTTTTCCTAACGCCACATTTAATAACTGAAGTTTTTCCATACTATGATTATCTCTCCACAATTTTCTTTACCTATCAGCCTCCTCACAACTCGTGGACACACATCCACTTTACACTCTCCTGGCTAAATATGTCTCCTAATCACCTCACCGAGGCTTTTAAAAGCGTTTTTTCCAAACTGTAGAATGTGGAATTCTTTTCCCGGGCACGTTCATTGTTTGTCACCATCCTGAGTTTTTGTGCTTTTATGTGTTATTCAATGAACTTGAATTGCCTCTTGTTTTCTTCTTATTTCGCCTTTTTATTCTTTGCTAACCTTGCATTTTGTACTCCCTATTTCTGCGATGGCTGTCCGGGGCTACAATATGTTGAAATAAGTGAAGAAAATAAATTGTAATCTGCGTGGTGGTGCTGTCTCGAAAGTAGCCAATTTAGTATTGAGACAACCCTAATCGTACATAAAGCAGAAAAATCTGTGAACAAACGGAGGTGTGCAAAAACTAAATTTATATCCCATTTATTTCATAACTGCTACTATCATAAGTATCATAACTATCATAGCTATCATAACTAACATAGCTATCATAACTGCCTTTATACCCGTAACTGCTACGTGACATATGGTGGTGGTGCGAGTGCTTTCATGTACCGAACGTCCGGCACAGCCGTGAGCCAAGCCTGTGCCGCGAAGACAATACCAACGTCACCAAAGTTGTCCGATCAAGCCATAGGTTACAAGGGCGGCCCCCAGAGCACGTACTGCTGCCAGAGAAGACGAGGAATTGCACGGCTGCGACAGCAGCTACAATGACAGCCCCAGTGTTACCTACACCGATCCTACTGCAGCAGTCTAGTGAGCCACGGATGTTCCGCAGGTAAATATTCGCGGACCCAGAAAGCTGGCTTGAGATGTATGAGAGGATCGCAAAATTTAACAGCTCGAACAGCGACCGCAAGCTGCGAGATGAATTTTCCGTTTTTGAAGAAGCCTCCAGGACGAGCTTCGAGAGTCGAGAAACCACCTTAACGATGTAGAACCTCCGCCGAAGCGCCTTGCTGCAAACATTCACAAGCGTCGTACACAATCAGCAGCGCAAGCTCTTCTCTAAACCATAGTGCACCTGCCTAATGAGACTATCGCAATCTTGTCGGAGGAGAAGAGCCATCTATTCTGCCACGCGGACAGGGAAATCTCCGAGGAGAAGAATGTCCGCCTACTCATGCATTGTATAAAGGAGGTACTTTTCGCCTGAATGACACAAAACCCCCCGAAAAACGTGGTCGAGCTTCTTCGCGAGGCCACCAGCATCGAGAACACATTGGAAATAGGGAACGGGAAATTCAGCAATTCAACATTCTTCAACAACTCAACAAACTACGCCGGAGTTTGCTCGCCGGAGTTGTATCAGAGCCGTCGTTTGGCAGGACCTTCAAGAGATCTTGCCTTCATCACAGCTTCAAGTGGCTTCAATTGCCGACAGCGCACGCGAGGAACTCCAACAATTACTTGGAGTACCTTTATCGCCGCTGCGTCAGCCGGAAGCGATGACCTACGCAACCGTAGCCCGTCGTCACGTTCCCCCTCCGCGCCTGCGGCAGGGCTCGGTAACGCCATAGTTCAGTCGTTCACTACCGATATCCCCAGCTTGCCAGCCCATCGCTGCGCGCAACATTCAAAGGAAGACTGACCCGTGGCAAGCCCCCGACCACCTTTCGGTCTGCTATCACTGCGGAGAAGCTAGCCACATCCTCCGCCGATGTCCATATCGCGAGATGGCACTGCGAGGGTTCCCCGTCAATGCACCGCGCCATCAGAAACTTGAACGGCGACGTGAAATCGCCGACTACCTCGGTGCTACTCAGTGGAGCCCTCGACGACCATCTCGTTCGGTGTCACCAGGCCGCTACCTGTTTCCCCAACGCCATCCATAGAAAAGCCAAACGCAGGGCTTGTCCGTCGGCACATATCCGGAAAACTAAAACCAGCAACCTATGTAGGTGCGGTTGCTCTTCGTCGAACTGAAGCTCTTCCGCTGCCCAACGATATGCCGTAGAGACTATTTCAACGATATGGGAATGGCACGCCGCCATTTAGATTGAGCATGAAGCAAAGAATGCACCGGCCAAAGGCCTGTTGACGCGACGTTCCAGCCACACGTCCACATGGCGCAGCCGTGATCCGACAGGAAGAACAAACTGCAACGCGAGACAAAGAACCAGCAACCTAGACGTGCTTCTTGGCGGCCGCGCAGTCACCGCCTAAGTGGACACAGGAGCCAACTACTACGCCATCAGTGGATGATTCGCCGCCAAGCTGAATAAAGGCAAGACTGCATGGGACGGCCTTCACTATCGGACAACGCGAGGACGCCCCATAAGGCCAACGGTAATCTGCATGGCAAGAACTACAGTGCATGACCAGGTCTACCCTTCAACGCTCGCTATCCTCCAACAGTGCTGGCGAGACGTAATTTTCGTAAACCAACATGGCTAAATCATCGACCTGAGGTCGAAGTCGATAACACTGCACACAGACTAAGCGATACTGGCAAAGAGGCCTTCGAGTCAGCGTGCCTTGAGCGTACTTGAGGACCAAATCAGCATCCCACCTCGCCCCAGCATTGTCGTTTACTTCGGAAGCGAAACACCCGCAGACGTAGAAGGCGTCATCGAGGGTGACCAACGTCTGTGGCTCGACCACGAAATCTGCGTCGCAAGAGGGATCCCTTGTCTACATGGAGGAAAAACAAAAGTCATGCCGACAATCTTCAGCCAGGAGTTCAAGCCCATGAAGAAGCGCCCGACGATTGCGTACATCGATGAAATTGTGGAAACGAGCAATGCGTTTTTCCTCTCCGATTCTGCCGCATCTACGTTGACGCCCAGTTCTTGAAGCAGACTTTGATGTAAATCCAAGTCTTCCCCTGAGTAAACAGCAACAGTTCAGAAGCCTTCGCCGACGATAGACGGCTTTTCGACGTCATCGAGAATTCAACACCACCGGATTCGACGTCATATTGTGCAATGCAAGACATTGCATGATAACTTAGGACTGCGCTCGACAACACCACCAGAGCCCTTTGAGTTTTGACGCGAGAAGGTGAAGTCGATCTTAGCCCGATCGTAGCAATTGCTACGATCAGGTGCATGTCTGATTCCCCCCCCCCCCACTCTAGCTATTAGGCAAGAAGAAGACTAAATACTGGATGACGACATCATCCAGCCGTAGAAAAGCCCGTGGACATCTCATGTAGCCTTGGTGAAGGAAAAGGAGGAAACCCTACGTTTCTGCGTCGATTACCGTCGACTGAACAAGATCAAGAAGGTAGACGCATGCCTCCTCCCACGGAGAAAAGATGCATTGGACCGGCCCTGTACGCTAAATACTTCTCGTAGATGGAGCTCAACTCTGGCTACTGGCAAATAGAAGTAGATGCGAGAGATGGTGATCAGACTGCCTTCATCACGCCAGACAGCCTCCAGAAGTAAAAGGTCAAGCATTTGGTGTGTGCTGGGGGCCGGCTACGTTCCAGCGCCTGATAGACACGGCGTTAGCAGGATCGAAGTGATGGACATGTGTTGTTTGCTTGGATGATGTCGCTGTCTTCGCCGAAATCAGTGCTCACTCTGAAGATGGAAATGTGCCTCTTCGATTACGTTGAGCTTCTGTTCCTGGGCCACGTCATCCGCAAATCTGAAGTGCACACCACCCGCAGGATACAGTTGTCATCGTAAAGTTCCCGCGGGCCATCGACAAGAAAGCAGTGCGTATATTAGCATGTGTGCCTACTACAGGCACTTTGTCAAGAACTTTTTACACATCGCTCAGCGGCTCACATATATAAGTAAATGTGATGTTGAGTTCAAGTGGGAAACGCCGCAGGCCGACGCTTTTCAAGAACTCAAACGACGCAAAGAATCGCCACTGATAGCTGAGCACTTCGACGAGGGCGTTGTTACCAAAATCAACATTGACGCCAGTAGCCTAGGTCTCAGTGCCAACCTAGACCAGAGGTAAGACGGACTGGAACAGGTGAAAGCTTACGCTAGCCGGTCGCTGTGAAAGGCGGAAGGCAATTATTCTACGATATAAAGGCAGTGCCTCGCCATCATTTCGGCTACAACAACACTATGCCGTTACGTATATGCAGGTCATTCAATGTCATCCGCAGTCATCACGCGTTCTGTTCGCTAGGGAAATTAAAGGCCCCTTCAATACGCGTGGCGTGGTGCCTGAGACTGCAAGAATATGACAGGACCTTAATATAAAATCGGACGAAAATATCCCGATGCCGAATGCCTATGGCGCGCCCCCATTGATCCGCCGTCGCAAGCGGACGATGATGACGACACCTTCCCTGGTATAGTTACCGTGGAAGACATCGTTGTAGAGGAAAGACGAAGCCCACAGATAAAAAGCTCGTCGAATATTTGGAAGGGCACACTGCCCTTGTCCTTAAGGGATTTAGGTGAGGTTTGTCTTCGTTGTCCCTTCAAAACAACCTGCTCGTAAGCAAGCCCTCACCAGTCCACGCCAACTACCCTTTTGTTGTGCCCTCAGGGCCGCGTCCACAAGTACTGCAAACCCTACATGATGATGCAACCACTGGGCACCTAGTATTCTTCTGCAGAACATCGACGACACAGGAACAATATTACGGGCCGCGCCAGACCACCGACGTTGCCCGTTACGCCAAGACGTGGCGAGACTGTCAGCGACGGAACACACTACCGACAAGGCGAGCACGATTACCACAGCCGATCGAGCCTACTTGCGGATCGTATAAGCAGGTTGGGGTGGACTTGTTGGGACCCTTTTCGACGTCAACATCCGGAAACCAGTAGATCGCCGTGGCGACGAACTACATCACCCACTTCGCTTAAACAAAAGCTCCGCCAAAAGGTAGCGCAGCCAAACTGGCGAAATTCTTCATCGAGAACATCCGGCCGCGACATGGCGTCTCAGAGGTTCTCATCGCCGACAGAAAAATGGCCTTTAAAGCGGAGCTCACACAAACCATTTTGTTACACAGCCAAACAAGTCACGGGAGGAAACTTCCTACTATCCGCCGACGAATGGTCTTATCGAGTGCCTGAATAAGGCTTCCGCCGAGATGCTAGCAATGTACATCGACATCGAACACAAGACCTCGGATGCCGTGCTGCCCTACGTAACCTTCGCTTACAGTACGGCAGTGAAAGAAACAACATAGGTGCCGCCGTTCAAGCTAGTTTCTGGCCGGAACTCGATGACGACTTTGGACGCCATGCTGCCGCACCTCACCGACAAAGAGGATGGTGTCGTCGCCACCTGTCTCCAACTTGCCGAAGCCCGACAGCTCTCCCACCTGGGCATCAAGAACCAGCAGAGAACCCACAGCGAAAACTACAATGTTCGATGGTGCTACGTCGAGTGCCAGCCTGGTGACTGTGTTTGGGTAATAACCCTAATACCCTACCAGAACTTAGTGAGAAGCTTTTGCACCGCTATTTTGGGCCTAAAAGATAATCCAATGCATATGCGCACTTGACGGCGGCGCCACTCAGGACCTTAAACAGTCCATCTTGATAGACCTAAATCGTTCTACCAGCGCTAAAGAACTTTGGGGCTTTGCATCGCTAAACTGTGGTCTTTCTTTTGAAGGACTGTATTACTTCGGACTTCGTTTGGTTGTTGTTTTGTAAGTGTTTATTAAGTGTCGTTTTCTTTTTTCGCTTTCCTCTGTAAAGCATCGGTATGATGCTTTTTTGAGAGCGGGGCATCGACACGTGCACTTTTTTATATTTTTCGTGTGACCGCGTTTCACCGCCTAACAAATGTTATCGCTAAGCGTGGGACGCACCCACATGTATCGAAAGTTTCTCGAACGTTATCATAAAATAAGCAATTACAATAAGTCACTCCATTTGGATTTCATAGATTACGTAAACACATCTGATTCAGTAGAGATACCAGCAGTCATATGCATCACGTAAGCAAGGAGTACAAGAGGCTTACGAAAATCTCTTCGAAAATATTTACAAAGATTCCATAGCGACCCTAATTCTCCACAACAAAAGTTGAAAGATGCCTTTAAAAATAGTGGTCAGTCCAAGAGACAATATCTTCAATGCTATTCACTGCATGCTTGGAAGTATTCAAGCTATAAACTGGGAAGACTTAGCAGTGAGGATCAACGTTGAATATCTCAGGAACCTTCTGTTTGCAGATCACATTGTCATCTTCAGCAACCCTGGGGACGAGTTACAACAAATTATCGAGGACCTTAACAGAAAGCCTGAAGATTATTAACCAGAAGACAAAGCGATCAATAGCCTGGCAACGGAATAAGAGTTCAGGATCTACAACCAGCCTCTAGAGTCTTTGAATGAGTACATTTACCTAGTTCAATTACTCACAGGGGACTATGATTATGAGAAGGAAATAGACAAAAGGATAAACGTGGGTTGGCGCCCATGCGGGAGACGTTGTCAGATCCTGACTGGAAGCTTACGACTATCGTTGAAACGAAATTGTACAATCAATGAACCCTACTGGTGATAACATATGGGGCAGAAACTTGGAGACTGACAACGAAGTTCGAAAACAAGTTAAGGACCCCTCTCAGAGCAATAGAACGAAGAATGTTAAGCGTATATTCAAGGAGACGTGAAGATAGCTGTCTGGATCAGAGAGCAAAAGGAAGTATCCGATATTCTAATTGACAATAAGAGAAAGAAATGGAGCTGGGTAGGTCATGTAGTACGTAGGTTACATAAACGGCGAGGCACTAGATTTACACAACGGGGCCAAGATAAGAGGTGCCGTCGCTGACGGCTGAAGACTAGGTGGGGCGATAAAATTAGGAAATTCGCAGGCGCTAGTTGAAATCAATTTGCGCCGGACAGGGGTAATTGGAGATTGCAGTGAGATGTCCTCGCCGTGCAGCGGACAGAAAATATACTGATAATGATGATTATGACATGTGATGGTGCGGTGGGCCAGAACAGCGGTGTTCACCTACACCGGTGGACCTTGAGATATAGTTATGGGGTTAAAAACAGTCTTCGCAGGTGGACGTAGCAGCCGTGTTGGAACGGCGGGGAAATGGCTGGGCAATGCGGTGACTCTTGGCTTCTTCAAAGCCCGGCATTCGGTAATAATGGCTTGCACAGTTCAAGAATTCTTGAACATAAGGAGGTGGAAGGCATCATCTGCTATGCCCTTAATGACATGTGCAACTTTATCAGGTTCGGACATCTTTGGATCCACATTGCGGCTAAGAGCACGTACGTCCTCGATGTACGTGAGGTAGGATTCCGTGCTACGTCTGGACACGCGCAACGAAGTCTTTTTGGGCGGTGCGATGACGTCCAACAGTCGTGCCAAACAAGTCCTTGAGCTCCTGTTTACAATTGTCCCAGCTGGTAAGTACCTCCTCATCGGTCTGAAACCAGACGCATGCCGTGCCCCCAGGACGTAAAATATCAAATTAACGAGCATGATGGTCTGATCCGATTGGTTGCTGGAGCTCACACGCTCATCAAGTTGAAGCCAGTCTTCCACATCAGTGTGGTCGGTGCCAGAAAAGCTTCCTGGGTCGCGGGGTTGTGCTAGAATGACGTTGGGCTTGGGTGCCGACGGGCCCGAAGCATCCTCGTCTTGTGCTGGCATTGTAGATGCAGCCAAGGAGCGTCCGCTGCGTAAATGCGTCTTGATAATGATTCCGCACCTCCACCAAAAATGTTCTGGTGGTAAAAACAGTTAGACGTGTATACACAGGATATTTACAATGATTGTAGCAGCTGACAATATGGTAGACAGCGCGCGAAGCCCAAAGCGTCGTCTTCTTCCGACCAAGCTCAAAACATATTCTTCTTCAGCGTGTCAGAATATCTAATAATTCCTCGCCCTCCACTGTGTCACCCTGTATATAAGCGGGCCCTTAAGATCCACTTGGTAGTTTGCGGGACGTACGTCCATTTTTTGTTCTTTTATGTTTGTTCTTTATGTTTTTCCGTCAGTATTATACTAAGTGCAATACAATCATAAACGTCGGCTTACAAGGCCGTTCGTTGATTTGGAAGCAACTTTCGCAACCTACGCACGCTAATCAGCTTCTGAAACTCCGAAGTAAGCTCTTGGAAGACCGCAGGTTCGTAAATAGGTACGTACACTCAACTATGTTGTTCCGCGGAGGTCCACTGTAGTACCTCGAGGTTCGTCTACTAATGGGCGCAGAGACAAGAGGATGTCAGTCCCGTCGTGGGATTAGCCGGGTGCGCGTTTTATCGCGTTTTGCTGGACCAAATAAAAGTTTATTCACTCACTCACTCAAAGAAAAAAGTGACAGCATTCATTCGGTTGTTCGTAACAAAGAACAACACTCGTTAATATTTCTCTTCCTTCAAGAATATCAAGATAGTTCTCTTCTGCGCATTTGTTCGTTTGCATTGTGTGCGATGCGGTCGCTTGCACAATGCGAAGCTTCAGATATGCCGGTATTTAGTTTCTGTCAAGGAATAAGCAATAACGATGGTCGAGAAATGGACATGTAAGAGGGTAGACAAGCACACACACACGCATATATATATATATATATATATATATATATATACATACACACATACATACATATGTCAGCAGAATCGGAAATACCATAAGACTGTATATAAAACGCTCGTCTGCTTCATAGGGCGGCAGTACGGGCATCTAGGCTGTATGAAATGTTGCACACATTATGTTGTTTCTTAGCACCTTTTGTGGTGCTGGCAGCCGAGCTCACTACCGAGCCACCAATGTACGCAGATCAGTACGAAGCTTACAAATACGAAGATGCAACTAAGGTAAGTTCGAAAGTTTCACCCCGGGGCGATAAAGTAATTTTCATATTATTCTAGGTTTTCCAGTTTCCTATCTAGAAGAATATCATACAGAGCTCTTTAGCAAATACGTATCATAGGCCATGGTGAGGATCAGTTCGTGATTGTAACTAATAAAAGATATCTGGATCAATATACTTGTATTCTGTGCTTTTGAAAGAATAAGATGAAGTTTTCATAGCCGCCCACTATCATAATGCAATTCTGAAGTGCTAAACACCAAAAAAGAATGTACAAGCGATTATATATAACGAGTGAGGATATCGCGCTCCATCTCAATTGAAATCAGAATGTTCACGTTCATTCTGACCACTTTAGGGGACGGCAGTGAAGTTCGTAACCCTACGATCACAGATCAATGCCACGTAACTTCGCAGGAGGATGTCGTGTAGAATTATTTGTTTGGGAACGCAAACATTGAGAAAGACGACAGTCATTCTCGATTGTATCAACCTTCAAGCTGTTAGGAATGACCGTACCATATCCTACCTGGGACACAAAGAATCACGAAGATTTTTCTGAGGGCATCTACGTATGAATATTTCGTTGTTTTTATGAGGAGAAGCAGTCGATGTTGTGGTGTGTAGCGTTCCATTATTATAATCTATTGGCCATGTGCTCTGCGTGTTCTGTTGCCTTCGTCGGCCGGTTTTTTTTTCTGATTCATTGAGTAGCACAGTATTGTATTTCTCTCGAGCAGCCTTAACCTATGAACTTTCTGTTTTCTGTTGTTCTGTTCTAGCGTTTTGCAGTCGTGGCGTGTCGCTTTGTCAAAGATTTCTGTAGAGATTTCTATAAAAATACTGAACCTGCTTTGCGTAGTACTGCACAGCGGCGAAGCGGTTTGCGTTGCATCAGTAATGTGTGCTGTTTAGTACACATTAGAAAGGATGCACCAGCAGACAAACACGTGCAACTTTAGGTCGATAAAACGGGCGATAGGTAGTGTGAACTTTCTTCAGACGCACTTTGTTCAGACTAACTTTGTTTCCTCTCCACCGCGTAGTCTACGGGGCTCATCCGGGTTAACTTGCCTGCCTTTGTTTTATGATTTCCCTCTCTCTTGCTCTAAAGTTCGTGCATCATACTGCTTACAATAGAGCTGCCGAAGCACGCACGTTCAATAAGAGGGAGCAGGAATTCAAGAGGGACCTAAAGAAATAAGTCACAAGTGTATTGAGCGCAATGCTGGCTAACCATATTGCATCTAGCTTCTCAGCATGCTCAGCGGTGCAACGCATCAGCTACGCAAAGTAGCGCAGTGAATATGCGACTGTTGCTATCGCTTCGTTTAATGTTACACTTGTTGATTGATTTACAGGACCTTCATCACTACTGCCTTCGTTGGCATTCAATCCTTTCTGTTCAAGACGCCTTAGAAGACATCGTTGGATGTAAATTACGGTTACATTATCACAGGGCCGTCAAATGCGACGTATTCGTGGGCTGTCGCTCCCGCTGTTGGCTTAGAATGACTGCTGTACGAATTTAGCTTTTTCTGAGGCTTTTTTGTTGGACTAATGCTAATATCCGCACATTCGCCAATCGCATATGAAACATTGCCGTTAGCGCTGTCACAGAAATTACATCGCTGAAGGTTGTGGAGAGCCAGGGTGGCCCCGCTACATAACTCTTCTAAAGCAGCAAACCGGGGGCCCCGAATTTCTTGGTTGTGCAGGCTGATTCGCTGTAGTAGTCTCCGTTTACAATATATTTAAAACAGAGGAATTCACCCTGGCTGTAGTCAATCCTTCATTATACATTTCCTTTCGCTGTAGACGCGTTCGGTCTAAAGGTGTTGGACTGTATTCCTAAAAATATTAAACGAAAAGGGTGCTCACATTAGAGGTTTTTCTCGGCTGTATTAGTGTTCGACAGTATCAATTGTGAGCTGCTACAAACACCGTATCTTTGTCACCACATCCGTGATGGTGCATTAGAGCTGTTTCGTTCGTACTTAGGTGATAGAATCCAGTATTTGAAGAATTAGGATAACTCATATCAGATACAGCTAATATAGCTAGGCGTCCCTAAGTGAAGCATATTCAGCCCGCTGCTATTTATTATTTACGCGAAAAATATCGGTACTGTTGACAGGAAAACAATCTACATTTTTTATGCTGAGGACACTATTCTATTTTTAGCGGCCAAAGCGATAGAGCGAGCAATAACAGCAAATTCTGTGCTGGGCAAAGTAAATGAATAGTTAGCAACGAAATGAGAAAGAGAACTCCTCTCAGGATGACTTCGACGATAATCTAAATAACAATCGAGCAATGCGGCGAGAGACCATATTAATGAAGCCATGCTTACCTAACACTTGCAGTGGTAATTATCAGAGTACCGTTTTTCACCTATATATGTCACATAGTCTGACACCATCCCACTTCGCTATAAAGCTAGCTTGCCAAGCTTACCCATAAGCATGGAGGAGGCATGACGACATTTGCATGACGAAGAAAAAATGGTCTCGTTTAACGAGAAATGTGTATAACGACGAGGGCATGACGACAATGATATATCGATTCGTAAGTTATTACGAAGGTATAACGACCACAATATGGCCACGGCCACATGACGACAAGGAGATGACGCCCGCATGACGACGATGGCGGAATGACGACAGCATGACGACAGCTGAGTGAAGAAATGGCACTGACGCCGGCTTGGCTAACCCAGCATGAAGGCGGCGGTATGAAAAAATTCCTCGTTGCGTTTATGGTACGCTGACGCAGTCACGATGATCTAATGACAAGGACAGCATAATCAAGATTGAATGACAAAAGAACGAGGTTAATCAATTGGCAAAGGTTGTATGACGACCACGGAATAATAGCAATGCGATGACGTTACTGAATTGATCACGAAGATGATGACGATAGCTTGACGACAAAGGTATGACGACGACGGCATGCCAAGGGTCGGATGTTGAACTTAGAATGATGACGATGAAACGACTACCACTGTACCCGACAATAGTATAGAAACGAATGAATTACAACTGTATAACGGCGTTGGAGTGGCGACGATGAATTGATTATGGCATGAGGACAATGGAATTAAGACGAGTGTATGATGTTAATGGCATGCTGATGAGTGTTCGTGAAGCCTCTATAAAGATGACGGTACGACAAGAGTCGGATGGTCCCCCGTAGAGGAATAACTGTTTATTCTGTTGGGACTCGATGTACCCGAGGGTTGGGCACGAGGGTTGTCGAGGGACACGAGGGTTGGACACGAGGGACACGAGGGACACGAGCACACGAGGGTTGGACCCTCCCATGTATAATCGTGTGTGCCTTAGCCATTTGCGGAGAAAGAGGGATTCCGGGCATTGAGCTGAAGCTAAGTGTTTCGAACTTTAAGACCCCTCGACTGAAGCAACACCCATCTTTACCATCAGCTTCCCGTAGATGGCGCCTCCGTTCTGACCCATCCATGGACAATCCATCGCTGCCTTCTACTCTTCTTTTCGCCCATATGCGTCATCCTCTCTTATTTTCCTTCGTTACTGTCTACTATTCCCTTCTATATTAATTCCGATCTTCCGGGCAACAAGCATTAACCTCGTGTGAGTAGTTAACATAGGTTTATCTCATAGCCGCTTCTATTGGTATCGTGTAGCTGGCGTTCGCAGGGATTGTTTGTACTGCCCCAGCAGCGTCCCCTTTTAGCGTACAGAGTGGGTCACTAGCAGTTCTGCCATAACTACACGTTACGTTTACCTATGAGTAGATCTTTCCTCTAGCTTCCGGGTCACCCTTAGAGAAGAGGGTGCACCGATGAAGTCTTCCAGATTGTTGGTTACCAAAAAAATCCTTACCCCGATTCCATGTCCTTTACTCTGAGAAAGCACAAACAGTCGTACGAACACTTATATTTTCTTGTTGCAGAAGATCTGGCTGACGCAGTTGGATGAGGTTATAACGCTTCGAAGATGGCTAGCGGCGATGGACTTAATCTGTGATAATGGGCTTAATCTGTGATAAAAAGACAGTGACAGTGTCCCTGTACCACACATTGAACCCAGCTCGTGGTGTCGTATACAATGCTAGTGTGATGAACCTGACTGAAGCTAAACTACTAGACGGCTGGTGTGATCAGAATGTTACCAATGTCAAGAGAATCAGGACGAGGCATGGTAGAAAACACCTCAAAGCTAAGCACCTTATTCCAACTTTCCGACAAATTCTGCTGTGTGAGACCGTTCAGGCAAGGTACATGAAGATTCGGGTCAGACCATAGATCCCCAATGCTCTCCGATGCGTGAAATGGCATAAATTTGGAGACATTTATAAAAACTGCTATGGCCTCCTCACTTGTTCTAAATGTAGTGCCCATGAACACCGAGCAAACGATTTTTACAATTCTCCACAATGCGTCAACTGTGATGGGTAGCACGCCATGGCTCCTGCTCTTCATATAAAAAGATATTGTTATACTAAGTCGAAGAAAATCTATACTTCGAAGAGCCACGCCTACGGTTATTACACGCCCCAAAGAAAAAATGGCTGTGGCTTAGCTAAGGTTAAGCCAAGGATGCGAAGCATACTAGCCTTTATTTTAGTTGTTGAACCACTGTTTAGCCTGGTGAACTGCTGTTGCTTGGCTATATTTGGTTCGGCTAGACGAAGAAACAACTCATGCGTTACTCTGCTTCGCCTTCAAAAGTGGAACGCGACAGCGTTCCCGTCGACCCGCCAAGGGGTGTAAGACAAGGGGCTACGGCGCAGCGACTACGCGCCCCGCATTGGACGCGGTGAGCGTCGAGCAACGCAGCGTTCGGCGCGGCAACGAACTGTGCGCCTGAGCAAGCGACGCACGCCTGAGCCTTAGAAACAGCTCGTTTCTAAGGCAACACCGCATTCACTAGAGGCGCTTTTGTACCGTTTTGCAGCATCGTACTCGTGGCTCAGTGGTAGCGTCTCCGTCTCACACTGAGGAGACCCTGGTTCGATTCCCACCCAGCCCATCTTGCAAGAGTTGAGCCAAAGCCACCTAGAAACAAGCGCAGCTGCCTATATACCACCGCGACGCCGCGAGCGACGGCGCGAGTTGGAGCCCCGTTTCTCCTCTGTCGTGACGTCACGGCGTCACGTGGTCAGCCTTGAAGGCGACACCGCCGCGCCTGAGGAGCTGGGTTGAGCTCTAGTAATATGCTTAGCATAATAGCTTTGCCAGATGGCCTTAAGGAGGCATCGCCGCAATGGGCTCCGATGGCTGTCCAGCACACACACACTAAGCCGCCAGTTACACCATCCGCCCTCGCAGATGTAACCAGCGCTTCCGCGCCGTCTCAGAAGGGGCCATCTACCTCCGAGCTGGTGACTTGCAGAGTGTTTTACTTCAAGCCGAGGCCATCAGCTCCAACGAATCGCTCGAGAAAACAGTTGGTTTGCTTGCGTTGGCTGTCGAACACTTCAGCAGAGGCAATGGAAATGAGCGGCCGGAGGGTCCCCCAGCGCCTAAATTGCGGCAAGAATCTGGCAATCACTCAAAAAGAAAAGAAAAACCTCGCAGCAGAGGGCCCGAAGAGTGATCTGTAGGTTCAGTTAGTCTCCCTATACTAGGTACACACCGCAAACATCTGCAATATGAATACGCAGATACTACAGTGGAACATCATACATATTTAATCTGAAGATGCTCTGTTGCTAAGAATTTCAACTCTACACAGTTGAACTTTCTCATGCACAGTTAAACTTTTGGTAAAAACTGTGATGACTCTTTTGCCTCGTCTTGAGGTGTAGGTATAGCTGTAATTATGTATGTTGCTTGCCAACAATATTCCCTTCAGACGCCCCTCAAGGCTGCATCTGTGCGAGAAATTTGATTTACAAGCTAGTAATCATTGGCTCCATTTACATACTGCCCTAATATAAGCTGAGGAAAACTGAATTTCACAGACTCATTAAACAGCTCCCTGAAACATACATTACCACCGGCAACATTCCCGCCCATATCAAACACTGGAAAGATTCCCGTAGCGACACGAGAGGCCGAATAATTGAAAGGTTTTAGGCGTATGCTTAATTGATAAGAGCAAACCTTCTAAACGCCTATCATAGCGCATATTGTTTTATACACTGAGCGATTAGCACTACAGTCCTTCTACCTTATTTAGAATGAAGCGTAATAAGGAGATCCTCTTAGAAGTGACCACTTCCCATTGTTCCTATGCTTAAAAAGACAACATAAATGCCCTCCACGTGACCTTGTTACACCCTGAAGCAATTTTTTCTGGCGCTCGTTACTTGATAATATTGGTTGATGTTGTCGTGTGTGTGTGTGAAAACATTTATTGTAATGAGGTCCGGAGGCTCGCCTTCATAAGCCAAGGCGGGCCGCTCCCACATTGGCGCTGTCAGGCCAAGCCTTTCAGCGACATCATGGGCTCTCTGGACGGCCCTTAGTTGGTCCTGAAACAATGGGCTTTGAATCTTTTTCTCCCACTGTGTCCATTCTTCAACGAGGATGGGGAGAGTCGCGGGACACTCCGGCTGCATATGTCTGATTCCAATGATGCCATACAATGGTTGCAGTCCATCTTAATCTCACTCTCTGGATATGCTTAATAATGGTGTATGGTTTGGGATATATACCTGTTTGGGATAAGCGCAGTGAGACTGCCTTAGCCCTGTTCAGTTTTGAATGTGGCAATGGAAATTGCCTGCGTCCTGTTAGTACATGACCGGGGTAGTTGGAGAAGTATGGGAGAGGCCTTTGCCCTGCAGTGGGCATAACCAGGCTGATGATCATGGTGGGGGTGGTGATGATGTTGAGGATAAGTAATATTGTTTGGTAATCTCATTGTATGCTAATAAATGATGTCTAGATTCGCTTGCTTGATGGTGAACGGCTTGGTTGTGACTGTTACGGTTAGCAAGTCCTCGTGCCAAGTCACGAGCAACCTCATTGAGGTTTATCCGAGTCTCGTCCACTACCCCCATATGCGCAGGAAACCATCGGACTTCAGTTCTCATAACCCCAATGTTTTCAAACAGTTTAGCTGCAACACCAGCTACGTAGCCTTTATCAAAACACTTTATAGCGGATTTCGAATCACTGTATATGCAGGCCCACTTATTACTCCTGACGGCTAGAGCAATTGCCACTTGTTACGCCACCATGGTGTCCTTGGTAAAAATAGTGATAGCATCTTGCACCTTCCCTTGATAATTTGAGACAATGGCCGTATATGCTTTTTACCTTTCACCCAGGCTGTATCAACAATAGCTGCCAATTGGTTTTGCTGTTCTATTTCCTGCAAGAGTGCTTCAGCTGTTGCATTTCCCCTTTCGACATGATATTCTGGATGCATGTTTCTGGGGAGAGGGTTGGTTCTAATCTTGTTCCTAACGTCAGTCCTTAATTCTACTTCAGCCTCTATTGGGCTCCTTGATGTATTCAGTTCTGCATCTATTGCCTGTAATATGTTCCTGCCAGCTCGTGATTTTGTCAATCTTTCATGTTGCGCTAGCTGTTGGGCGTCTGCGGTTTCTTCCATTGTGTTGTGCACCCCTAGACTCATGAGTTTGTCAGTTGCAGCGTTACTAGGTATCCCTAGGGCTACTTTAATGAGCTTCCTCAGCATCACCTTAAGTTTGTTTAGTTCTGCCTGCTTCCATTTGAATAATGCAGCCGCATAAGTGAAGTGACAGAGAGCAAAGGCGTGTATTAGCCTCAAAGCGCTGTCTTCTCCTAAGTCTCTGTGTCTATTGGTCACCTTTGTATTGTGTGGTAACCTGTGGTATTGGTAACCTCCTTAGTAACCTAATGACTTCATCTGTTTTATTCGAGATATGTTGTATTGTTCTATAGTTAGCATTCTTTCCGTCTATGTGATACCCAAGAAGCTTGATTTTATCAAGTAGCCTGACTGCGGAACCTTCATGGGTGTATAAGCACACTGTTGGCTCATCTGTCGGGATGCAAGCTCTTGGTTTGCGACCTTTTCTGCGATGTTTATTGACCAAGAGTTCTGAGTTGGCTGCCGAGCATTTCAACCCCATGTCTTCCAGTGTGTTCTCTGCAACATATAATCTTTCCTGTAATCTGGTCTCTGTCTGTCCTGCATTACCCTTGGCACTCCATATGGTTATGTCTGCGGCATATACCACATAATGTATATCTTCAATAGTCTCCAGATTTCTTGCAACCTTGGACATAGATAAATTAAATAGCATGGGTGAGAGCACAGCCCCTTGTGGAGTGCCCCTATTTCCCAAATTCTTAGCTTCTGATTTAAGCTCACCCAGCATGAGTTGTGCAGTTCGATTTCTAAGAAAGTCCTTAATCATGTTAAAAAGTCCCTTACCTAACCCCATCTCCGAGAGGACGCTAAGTATTGCCTTATGATTTATACGATCAAAAGCTTTCTCCACATTCAATCCCAAAAGAGCTTTCGTATGTGCTGGGCTGGCCTCTATAGGTTGGTGTTTGATCAGCAGCATAGCATCCTGAGTTGACAGCCCGGAACGAAAGCCGATCAAGTTTTATGGGAGGATGTCGTTCTGCTCAACGTATTTAGTGAGTCAATTTAGGATGACATGTTCCATAGGTTTGCCTAGACATAACGTTAAGGAAATAGGAGGGAGGTTGTCCAGAGTGAGTTGTTTTCCTGGATTTGGTATGAGGATAGTATTGGCCACCCTCCATTCCTCTCAGTATACACCTTTTCTCCAACATTAATTGAAATGTTCAGTAAGATAAGAAATTGATTCATCATCCAGATTTCTTAATATCTTGATATTTATTCCGTCATGTCCAGCCGCCGATCTACTATTAAGACTGTGAAGAACCGCCCTCAGTTCACTCTCAGTGAAGTCCCCGTCAAGTTCTTCACATATGCCTCCCGTATATTCGGGGCTGTCGTCTTCTTCGTTTGGTTGTTTAAGTGGGAGATATTTGGCTGCGAGACTATCCATGATATCCTTCTGTGTTTTATCTTGGCTTTCCTGATGAACCAACTTAGATATAGCTGTTCGCTTGCTTGTCCTTGTTTCATTCTCGTTAAGCAAGTGCTTCAGGAGGTTCCAGCTACCTCCATGATTGAGTCTACCATCAGCCGAATTACAGATCTCATCCCACTGTTGCTTCACGAGGTTCTTCGAGTGATCATCAGTTTCTCTGTTTAATTGCGCTATTTTTTCTGTAGCTTTCTGTTAGGTATCTGCGTTTTCTATCTCTGCACTATAGACTGTTTGGCCTCAATCAGATGCACCAGCCTGCGGTCCGTCGCCTCAGTAATTTCCTCTGTCCTGATTTCTTAGGTGGCCTCTTTGACGTCCTATCTAAGCTGGATCTGAGCACGTGTGAAGGGGATCCTGCTCGGCATCTAGAGGCCCCACTTTCCTTCTGTTCGCCCTGATTTTTCTGAACTGATCCCAATCAGTGAATTTGAAAATTCTAGTTTCCTGTCTCTGTATGCGTAGGGTTATGTGTATGATATAATGATCGCTCCCGAGATCCATGTTTGAATTTTCGCAATTGGCTCCTCTTAAGCTGTTTACAAAAGTAAGATCTGGTGTGGAGTCCCTGCTTGTGGACATGCCACAACGGGTGGGATACGCCGGATCAGTAATCAAGCATAACCCCAGATCCATGGCAAGACTCCATGTCTCCTCTCCCTTCTTTGTGTTCCAAGTGTATCCCCATGTGTGATAGAGAGCATTAAAGTCCCCTCCAATAATGAGCGGGGAGTTTTTGGCAACCGAAAGCACCTTGTTGAAGAGTGCTCTAAGCCTCTGTCTCATGTCGTTAGGACTGCTGTAAATGTTCAAACAGAATATGCTTTGCCTCTTATCTCTGTTCCTTTTAAGTATTATCTCAACTAGAATACATTCAAACCTGGAATGTCTAAGATGAATATCATGCTCAATCTATGGGCAATTTTGGTCAATGAGGGTCGCCAACCCGCTCCCCGTTTTTTTGTCTCTACGTATAACTTTGTACTTTGTAACTTTGCGTAATTTCGTCCGCTAAGGTTTCCTGCAGCATAATTACTGTTGGCCTGGCCTCAGATGACCTGATCACCTGTCGCAGTGCTGCTTTTTTGTGTTGGCACCCGCGACAATTCCATTGCCATACGTTAAATCCATGATTACTGTCCATTGTTATTAGGTGAGGCTGCCTTTCTATTACACGCTACTTTCCTCTTTGTGATGGTCCCCGACATTCCAGGAATGGACTTTACACTATCCGCCTCCGATGGCAGATACTCATCGTCGTCATCCCATCGCGTCTCAATTTTCCTAAGGCTTTTCTCGGACGTTAGCCTCCATTTCCACAATTTGTCCACTTTAAGGTCGGTCGTTTCCACTGTCTCTCTTATCGCTTTAATTGCATCCTTTATTTCACTGAGGGCTGAGAAGATTGACTCAACCTCGGAACTCACCACCCTCTTTTTAGGGGCAGGAGAGCTGAATTCCCCTGGATCGCTGGTTTTGCTTACAGGTCTACCTATCTCTACTCTAGCAGGGCTCGACTGCTCTTTTTTACGAAGGTGTGCTACCTGCCTGGTCAATTCCTCATTAGCTTTTCTTAAAGAAGTTACTTCTTTAATTATTGCTCTATCCTGGCATCATTGTCATCACCCACAGCAGCCGAGGCGCCACCAGCAACTCTCGCCATACCTTTTACTTTGTCAGCCCAAGTGGTTCCTGGTGTCTTCTTCTCGCCAGGTATTGAGTCCCTTTGCACGAAGTGCACCTGCACTTCCCTTGACTTGGAGCGCCTTCTCTCCCTGGATAGTGAACGATGCCTGGATCTGGTGCGACCCCTGGAGCGTGAGTGCTCCCTATCCTCGGGGCGATGGTTGGGCGCCAGCTGTTGCGCTTCCGACTGCACTCTTGTTCACGACCGAGTCCTGTTGCGCTCTGTTCGACGAAGTCGTACGACGTAAGGGATTTGAAATTCTTGCTTACAAAACTTGTCGCTGGTTGGGTGATCGCCTTCACAAAATTTACACTTAGGTACACACACACATGTTCATCTCCTGGGTTGCGAGTTCCACATCCCCTGCACTGAACAAAGCGAGGTGTTGGACACACACCAGAGCGGTGCCCGACCCTTCCGCAGGTAAAGCAGACATCGAATTGCTTCCTGTAGAGGTAGCATCTCACTAGTGTGGATCCGTACCTGACAAAATTGGGCACATTGAGTCCATCGAAAAGTACAATGACCCATTCCGACGTCTTGATGCGCTTCGCAGCCAGCGCAAGCGGGTTCAAGTCATGCACGATGTTCCTTGTTTTCATAGCTTGCGAGTCTCTGATGTCCACTCTTCGGATGACGCCTTTGCATGTGGCATGTGGTGCCGCTTCGCATACATTTGCCTCGTATTCCGCTTCCATAATCTTGAATAACTTGATTCTAACGTACTTCGCAGCATGTTCGGGCTTAGGTGTATTGACTACGATTATATTTTGACTGAAGTTCGGGCAGACAACATCTTCACGGGCCTCCTCTTCCGTTAGGCCGGACGCCTCGATGACTGTGGAAACAATCGTGGTGGTGCTCACCTTGATCAAATTGAGCCCTCTTCGAGGTCGTATAATGATCTTTCTGTGCTCCTCGGGCAGTTGAGGCATACTCGAAGCTTTTATAATCCGATGCTTGACCATTCCACCGACGGCGGTTCCCTTGACTCCATGCTCTCGCTGATTTCGTTGCAATGTGCTCTCCTCGTCCACAGCCTTTGTGATAGCTCGTGATTTGAGGCCAGCCACTATTTGCCAGCCGTAATCGTCCTGATCATTGTTTCCTTCATTCCCAGCAAAATCTTCATCTTCCATGCTTGTATCCACCATGGCTGCGGTCAGGTGGGCTTACTAGGCCCAACAAAGGCCCTACTCGACATTAAGGAGAAGAAAACGTTCCTAAAGTTGTGAAGAAACAAGCCCCACCTCGAATCTTTGTGTCAGTAGATTCGCCATCGCTTCGCGGATCCAGTGGTATGCTTATTTTCGTTGCACTCTCAAAATTGGCGACCGGAGCTTGGAAAAAGAAACGGAGCCTATGCTTCCACGTCTGCACTGCTTTAGAATATTTTGTTATAATGTCTTCATGCGTTTCAGATTCTGGTGTAGGCTGTTTTTCGCTAATTACGACTCTTTCTCCAATCTTGCCGCGACATCATAAGCTCTGTCGAGAGCAACTTGCAGATAGTTTCTTTCTGTTAGCCTTGTTTTCGGGACATTGGGTGGTCGACATAATCGGGGTCTTCGCTGCTTATTGTCTCATTCGTTTCCCCTTTCCTATAATAATTTCTTGCTTGCAGTGTCGCGGGAGATGGCTGTTGTAATCTAAATGTTGCTGGATATCCGTAGACTTCCGGTAAAGTGGCGTTCTAAGTTTTCTGTTTTCTATGTGGACTGTCGTGAAGTGTCGCGTTAACAATGGAGAGACAATTGGAATTAGCGAAGAAACAGCTTACTCCAGAATCTAACAGACCGCGGGTAACATCGTTCTCTCCTAATTACACCACGTTGGCGCTCCAGATGAAAAACGTGCAGGCCAGTTCAAAATTACGTTAAAATTAAAAGCACCGCGAGTGTACACACACGAAGGCGATAGAGTTGTACACACGAAGTCAAATGTAGCGCCACTTCTACAAGTTCGGATGTTATTTATATTCTTGAATGTTTCTGCTGTAAGATACAATATATCGGTAAAAGAGGACAATCACTGAACGTCAGAATAAATGGACATCGTGCGGACAAAGCTAAAAAGTTTCCCAAAGCCGTTGTCGAGCATTTAAGCTAACCAGGTCATAACGTTGATAAACTTCAACTTAAGATTCTTACAGTCAAATTTCCGTTCTGAACGAGAAAGAAAATACAGAGAATCATACCTTATACTTAAGTTCAAGATATTGCAACCAATAGGCATAAATGTTTCAAAGGGAGCTTTACAATCTCTTTGCTATGCTAAATTTCAAGCTACAGGCAACAACACTTAGTTTTGATTCCTTGCGTTTGTTTTTTCTTCTTGTTTCCGTTTTTTCCTGTTATTTATTTATTTATTGCATTTACGTATTTTATGTAGATATGTCAATGAGGGCGAGTGAAGCGACGCTGTCCACATATGCATCAATAACATCAGTCGGAGAATGGAGATGCCTTGGTCTGTTCGTTGGTGACGCAGGTCTTGCCTCTGGAACTGCCACGATTAATTTTCCAATCCCGGCGCAGAAGGACGACGACGCATCGGCGACAGCGAGCGGCGTCGAGGCGATGGCGAACGGTGGTCAACAAGAGGGTGGTGGTACGAGTAGGAAGACATCTGGCCAGGGTTCTGAGAGGCAGAGGATGACGGGTATGGGAAAAAATATGGTTTGGTGTCGAAGCTACGGCGGTAGGCTGTTGCGCGGCGACGACAAGATTATGGGATCCTGCAACGTGGCCAGATAGACTACACGCAAACCATATTCGCCAGTTGACAGGAGTGCGCCGCTGTCCACTGCTGTGTGGGCACCGCAGCTGAACGAAGTGAGGAGCTGAACGCAGTAGCACGACTGATGGGGATGGCACTAAGGTCGGAGATGGTGGCCGCCCGAGAGCGTCGGCATAGCTGTGAGGTGCAGTCACCTCGGGCAAAGCAACGGCACTCGGACCGGCGGAGTCTCGCGGGCAGAACGAAGAGCTCCGCACACTTGCTCGTGGATGACCTGGCGAAGATTGGCCGGCAAAGGCGAAGGTGGTGGCGTGGCTGAGGGCAGCAGCGAAAGCTGACGAGCGACCTCAGCACGGACGAACTCTTTTATCTGGCAAAGCAGGGAGTCGATCACAGGAGCCGCGGTCATGCTCGCGAGGGTTTAGTTTGACGCAGGGGGCGCCGCGTGGGAAGCAGCTGTCCGCAGAGCTCGTGGAAACTCTGGCAAAGCTTAATGACCTGACAAAAAGTGTCTGGGTTTTTGAACAGCAGCATATGAAAGGCATCGTCGGAAATGCCCTTCATGATTTGATGTACCTTGTCCGCCTCCGCCATCGTCGGGTTGACAAGCCGGCAGATGTCGACGATGTCTTCTGTGTAGCTGCTGAACGTTTCACCGGTTTGCTGGGATAGGCTTCGGAGTCGTTGTTCAGGGCGAAGTTTGCGCTGCCGGCTGCCGAAATCGTCAGCGATGCTGGTTTTGAAGCTAGCCCACGTGCTGAGATCGGCTTCGTGATTTTTGGACCACAGCTTGGTGACGCCCGATAAATAGAAGTTTGCGTTGCCGAGCTTGAGGGGTTCGTTCCATTTGTTGGTGTCGCTTGTGCGTTCATAGAATTCCAGCCACTATTCAACGTCTTTTCCAATGGTGCAGCTAAAGAAATCAGGGTCCCGCTGTCGCTGGGCACCGGTACATACGATGGCTGGAGTAAACGGTGGGGATGTTGGGCTGGGGTCGTCAGGCATGACGGATGGCAAAGTTCGGGTGCGTAATTCCAGGTTGGGGGAAAACCGCAGCACCTCGACCAGAATATAATATGAATACAGTACAAGAGAGCAGAAGGCAGCGTGTCTCAACCAGAGAAGCTCAGGCAATCTCGAGCTTGCGCCTTCCGGACGAATGGCGATGTGGCTGCAGCGCTGGGCATTCCTCTTCGCTACATTTTTTTTCATTTTATAATGAGCCCCAGTTTCTGCCACTCCTTCTATCATCTCTTTCAGAGACACGATAGCCCCCGACCGGGAGCGAAACAGGTAACAGAGAGCTGCTGTGCACGCCGTTGACACGCCGGCTGACACACAGGCGTTGACACGTGATTGGCAGAAGGCCGTGTCCCTGACCTTCTGCACAGCACTCTTTTATTCTCAATTCGACACCCTCGCCGCTAGCACACCTTCGCGCGATGCCACACCCGCCAGTTTACGCCCTCTCCCCTGTAGAGGAACCCACCTATTATACTGTGGCGAGGAATGCATTTGTCGCCTTCTAGGAGACAAATCCGCTTGTCGAAACGTGGGCTTCTCCTTTCACTGTGTTCTCGTTTTGCTCATCGTCCTGAATTTCCATCTCCTGCCTTCCGCCGCGTTTTCCCGTCAATGTTTTTCAAGTTCAAGCAGTGATTTTATTCTCACTCGAGGGCGTAGAATCATGCTTCATTGTCCATTATATACGATTTGAATATGAAGGAAGAGCCAACTTTCTGTGGCTACGAGCACAGAAATAGCATGCCTAGACAAAGCCGGGCAAGTATCTCCAGCTTCGCACCAATTTCCCCCAATTCATATTTTATTTTCATGCGCCAATTGAGTAGGAAACGTGAAGTACACCCTCATCTTACCGAATATGAGCGACTGCTGCAAGTTTAACACTTACATGAAGCTTCCAATGAAACGTAACCAAAAAGATGAGCGCCAAGAAAACAAACGATTTGCGAAAAGCTAACTGAAGAGTCGATATTATACTGGAAGTGACTGAATTACGTTACCGTAACTCTAGGAACTCACCACCCCATTTTATACGTTTGAGCTGCCATATAATACTTATAGAATGGGCCAATAAATTTATACAAATATATTAATGAATCTTTTCCTTTCTTCTGCAGGTCCTTAATTATAATGGTACTGTTCACTTGTATCGCGCATCTTACGGCTGGAATCCAGATAACACCAAGTGCATGAAGTCAAACTTTATGGAAAAACAAGATAAACTGGTGCACCGTACTATAGAGTACTATGGGATTCCTGTGTGAGTCTCAACGCAAGCTTTTCTTTACATTGCAAATGTTACTCCTTTATTATTGGATAGGTTTATATGATTGTTTCTTCAACTGCCAGAACAAAACCTGGCACCGTTACGTGAACAGCAGCAAAAACATAGTCGTTCTCATTGCTTCCAAGGAACGGAACGATTGACAGTTAGAAAAATGTTCCGAGCCATTATTATCTATTACTCAAATAACCATTCGAATAAATTTTAGGTGCAGCAGTACTCATAATTTTATTACCGTACTTAAGCAGAATAAGATGCCAGTACGATACGTTAATCTATTTTCAAGCACTAGGTAGTTGTATCATGTGGCACAATAACAAAGCTTTATAAAGTGCAGACCTATGTCCACATGCAATTAGATGTTTGCCAATCATGTTCTCCAGGTTAGAGAACAAAATTACAATAATACAATAGAAAAAGAGATCCCTAATTCAAGAATTTTACGGTTGTCTTTTCCAGTAGGAACACTGCGTTTGGATATCAGTGAGTACTTCACATTTACCATCATCATGAATGTTTCTTTCCACGATTTAGGGGACCGCTAAAGGTCCTTAGACGCGCGTACAATCTGCATGAGAAAAAAACCAAGAAAAATTTATATATGAAAGTTAACATATTGTCACGTTGTAGTGACGGTGACTAACGATGTAGTGCATAAACGTATATCAGTTACAAGTTTACCTTTTTATTTAGGGAACTCGTGCCCAGCAAAGCACCTAACACTCGAACACAGCGATAGCGGTGAGCAAAGTAGGCGATCGTCGAAAATCTAATAAACGTGTCAAGCACGTCGGCTTTTATGCTTGACTCGTAGAAGGCTCCAGTGTAATCGCTGGTGCTAGCGTGGCTTCCATGAAGTACTACATGATTCACGTCGCGTATTTATCAGATTACGAACAGCTTCATAGATACAACGGATAACATTCGAGAAACTTTCGATAAATGCAGGCGCGTTCTGCGCTGAGCGATAACGTTTAATATTTCTTAGCTACCATAGATAAAGAGGTATACGTAGTAGCATTCTTTCGCGTCTTCTTTTCACTTCTTGTCACTTCCGTATTCCGGGCGGCAAGGGCTGCCTTAGTATATTTACGCAACCTTGAGTATTTTATGTTAGATTCCCGTGGCGATACATGGCTGGCGTCTGCGGGTATTCTCCCGAGCTCGTAGCGCCCCCTTGTTGTACTTGGCAGTGGGTTGCTATAAGCCCCACCGAATTTTCGAACTTTGTATGGCAAATGTTCTTCCCCCTCCCCCTGTGTCATCCCTCCCTGAAGAGGGGGCGCACCAATGAACCGTTGAACCTATTTATGCGGCTGAAAGTCTTTTCCCAAATACCACGTTGTTTACAGTGAGCGCGAAATTAAGACCGTTCGAATAACCTCAGCATTTCATATAGCCCAATATCTCACTAAAAGAATAGGCCCAGGTTAAAAAGCAACGAATGGTTGCAACGGCGGTGTAGAGGTAGAGGCATCCGCCTCGCATGCAAGAGGACCATAGTTCGAATCCCGGTGCCGCGCAATTTTCAACCGCATTAGAAAAAATCCGCATGTTGATAAGATTGCATAAACAGGCCTGAATCCGGTTTCCAAAACCGGTACTGCACTACCTCACCAGAGCAGGGCTGACCACCCAGGAGGAGTACTTGTTCACATACTCCTAATGAATACAACAATCAAACCTCGGCCCTCAGTCCCCAGCAGCTGCGAAGCAACTAACCGAGGCGGTGGTCAGACCTGTGACGCAGCAGAGGGTCATCCTCATCCGCAGAGGACAATCTTATGGGCATAAATAAGGAGTGTACCATAGAAGTCGGTGGTAACTTCGTTAGACAGGATACCAGCAAGCTATCACATGAGACAAAAGAGCTGATTAGGAATCGCCAATGTATGCAAGCCTATAACCCCTACAGCTAGAATAGAACTGGTAGAGCACTCCAAATTATACGACAAGAGTAAGACAGCTCACATAATTAAGCATAATATGGATAGTATTGAATACGCTCTCAGGAACCGAGGAAGCCTAAAAGCAGTCAAGAAGAAACTGGGAACAGACAAGAATCAGACGTATGCGTTGAGAGACGCCGGGAATATCATTACTAATATGGATGAGATAAGTCACGTGGCTGAGGAGTTCTTCGAGATTTATGCACTACCAGTGGCACCCGCGAAGTTAATGGAAGAGGGTATAGTCTAGTGGAATTTTAAATCCCACACTTAACGCCAGGAGAAGTAAAGAAAGCCTTGGGAGCTATGCAAACGGGGAAGACAGCTGGGGAGGATCAGGGAGCAGCAGATTTGTTGAAGGATGGTCACCCTGTATCCGCAATGCCTCATGACCTCCAGCGCACCGGAATCTTTGATGAACGCTAATATATACGTAATATATACGTAATACGAAACGGGACGCCAAAGACTTGAAACATTATAGACCGATTAGGTTACTGTCCATTACCGACAAAGTATTTACTAAGATAATAGCAAATAGAATCAGGAACACCTTAGACTTCCGTCAACGAAAGGACCAGGCAGGATTTCGTAAAGGCTCCTCAACAACAGACCATATTAACACTATCAGTGAGGTGATAGAGAAATGTGCGGAATATAACCAACCCTAATGTAAGCTTTCATTCATTACGAGAAAGTGCTCGGTTCAGTCGAAAGCTCAGCAGTCATGGAGGCATTTTGGAATCAGTGTGTAGACGAGCCGTATGTAAAAATACTGAAAGATATTTGTAGCGGCTCCACAGCCACCGTCGTCCTCCATAAAGAAAGCAACAAAATCCCAATAAAGAAAGGCGTCAGGCAGGGAGATACGATCTCTCCAATACTATTCACTTCGTGTTTACAGGAGGTATTCAGAGACATGGATTGGAAAGAATTCGAGATAAGAGCTAATGGAGAATACCTTAGTAATTCGCTTATGATATTGTCTTATTATATGATATTGTCTGATATTATTATGATATTGTCTGCACGTTATCTAGTGCAGGGACAACATGGCGACAATTAGCACATAACCGGGTAGTTGGAGAAGTATGGGAGAGACCTTTGCCCTGCAATGGGAGTAACCAGTGATAAAGTAACGAAGATGAGAAGTGACGATATTCTTCTCGAAATTCGCGACAAGCCACAATACGACCAAGCGCTCGAGACTTGTGGCATTTGGAACATTGCCGTTTCAGTAGGCCCACACTCATCGATGAACACAGTGTTCTAAGTCATCTCAGAGGATGACCTTCTTGAACTTAGCGAAAGTGAATTACTATAAAGAATTACCAGCATTCTTTGTGAATCAACAGAAACCGGTTACATTAAGCTTCGGGTTAGACCGTACAAACAAAACCCGCGTCGATGCTTCAAGTCACAGCAAGGGTAGCAAACCCATGCTGAGTCTGCCCATGCAAACCCATGCTTCAAGTCTTAGCTCCCGGCATGGGTTGCAAACCTGTAGAGGGTGTGCGACTTGTGCTAAGTGCAGCTTTTTTGAACACTCTTAGGTTTATACTTCAGCAACGCACTGTGCCAAGGAGACTACGCTGCTTACTCGTTATCCTGCCTCTCGTGGAAAAAAGCAAAGAAACATATAATTGAACTCAAGATGAAACTAAATCTGTCTTCCCCGGAGGGACGTAACGATTTCTATTCAAACAATCAGTCCAGTCCATCCTGCACCGATTTGGCGCACCGGGGGCAGCAGAAGATCATTAGGCGGCCGGCCAAAGCACACGGAGCCTGACGGAAGTCACGCTATCAGCCCTCCTGACTCGAACAGTCAATGCTGTTCCGTACCCTGCAAAGGAAGGCCAGCTGACCCACAGGCCTGCCAGACCCGCGGCCGCTGCCCGTGCAGATCGGCCAAAAACTCACACGAAGATTCTCCCTGCGTGGGCAGTATCCGCCACCTCACACGAGGTGACGGATACGAGCAGAAGTCTGGTTTTTAAGATGCCCATGCAATGACGCCGCTCCCACGAGCGCGCAGGGCGACGAAAAATCACGTATCACGGGGCCGGTAAAGGTCTCTTGAGCTAATTTAATCTAACCTCTTAGGCACACAGCACACAATTGGTATAATACGGATAGACAGATATTACAGTGGAATGTCAGGGGCTTACTTCACAGCCTATATGACATTAAGCAACTCTTACATCAGTACACTACTGGGGTGCTGTGTGTCCAAGAAACACATTTTAACCTTCCCAAAAGAACATTCTCCGGCTATATGCCATTTATTGAAAAGACCGCAACGAGGTCCTTGCCTTCTCAGGTAGTGTGGCAATAGCAGAAGATAAAGGTGTTGCTTCCCGGTAAGAAAACTTCAAAACGCCCCTAGAGGCAGTTGTGGTCCGTGCCGTGCCCTTTAATAAGTTGGTCACAATTACCTCTCTATACATCCCCCCATACTAGCATCTTTCATAAACGGAATTTCACAGCTATTTCTATCAACTGCCCGAACCTTATATTGTCGTTGGAGATATTAATGCACACAAAATCCTTTGGGGAGGTTGTCATTGTGATGCCAGAGAACACTTAGCAGAAAACTTCCTCTTCACTGCAGATGATTGCTTGCTAAATGGGAAAGATCCCACATTCTACAGTGGCGGAAACGAAACATTCTGATCTATTGATTTGAGCATCGCGTCAAGTACACTCTTGCCGCATCTGGAGTTCAATTTACTTAAGAATTTGTACAGAAGTGACCCTTTCCGCATTGTCATAAAACTAACAAAAAGTTATGAGTGCTCTCCGCATGCCTTCCGGTGGAAAGTTGATTGTGCCGACTGGACACGATAGAAGGAACTGACGCATTTGACCTGAAATGACACCTCTACACTTTATATAGGTGATGCGGCGGCATAATTCACAGCGTTTATAGTTGACGCGGCGTCAATATGTATCCCAGTAACAAATAGATTAGCCTGTAAGCGATGTGTTCCTCGGGGGAACGGCGAGTTCAAGGAAGCGCGTAGAAACCAAAATATTTGCTTAGAGCTACAGAGAACCTGATGATCATCAAGAAAATAAAGTCTGAGGGTAGAAGAACGCGGCGCTGTGCCAAAGGGGAAAAATGGCAAACGTACATTTCCAGCATTAACTTTGATACGGACGAAAGAAAAGCCTGGAAAAGAGTGAACAAAATCAAAGGTCGGCAAACTCATCCTCTACAAATAGCACACACACAGGGAAATACTCTTGAGTATCAAGCTGATCCTCTAGGAGCACATTTTGAGTACATTTCTAGCTCATTTAATACTCAGATACATTCCTGAGGTACCAGCAACAAGCCGAGCGACTGCCTCTGGATCGGAAAGGCAAAACAAATGAATCCTACAACCGTACTTATAACATTTTTAGGCTGCAATAGATTGTTCTAATAAATTGACCCCTGGAAACGATCAAATTGTTTACGCGATGGTTAAGCACCTTCACCCCGAAGCACACAAAACACTCCTATTTTTAACGCCATATTATCTGCCAGCTACATTCCATCCGTCTGGAAGCAAGCAGTCCTAATTCCTAATGGGAAAGAAGGCAAGGAGCCGTCTTTGGCGAGCAGCAATGGGCCTATAGCTCTAACAAGTTGCCTATGGAAGCTTTTTGAGGAAATTACTAACGGCGCCTGATCAACTTTCTTGAAAGCAACAAGACACTAGATCCTTTGCAGCGCTGCTTCAGCGAAAATACACCCACAAGAAGTCATCTTGTCCGCATCGAGACAAATATCCGTGATGCCTTTGAGCAGAAGAAGTTTTCGTTTCGGTATTTTTAGACATGGAGAAGGAATATGATACTACTTGCCATTTCGGAATCCTTTGTGATCTAGCTGGAATGAGAGTCCGCGGCAGCTTGATAAGCATGATTCAACGTTATCTCTGGAACCGCACAATTAGCGTTCGGATCGGTAACGTCCTGTCTCGTCTATTTACTCAAATGACTTGTGTGACAAAGAGTGGGGTGCTGAGATGCACTCTATTTGTTGTAAAAATGAACTCGCTCTATACTATGATAATATGTAAAATGTTCAAATCTGTATAATTGGATCAAATCCAAATAGGTTACAAATCATGTAATCTTAGTATCTATGAGCAACGGGTGCAGCTGTGTAAGTGGGCAGATGAGAACTGTTTTAAACTAAACCCTCAATAAAGTACGTGCATTCTCTTAACGAAGACGGGTATTATACCGGGGCCCGCTATTCTTCTTAACGGAGAACGGCTATCTATGAGCCATGGAACTAAATTTATAGACCTCAGTTTAGATTTTGAACTTGTATCACACACTTGAAATATTTGAAAACGAAGTGGTTGAAGACAATCTACTGAAGCTCTTGTCCCGCACATCTTGGAGAAGTGACGGAAGATTCCTCTTGAGCTTGTACAAAATGCTCAAACGCTGACGCCTTGACTACGGAGCCATTGCCTGTAACTCTGCCACGCCTAGTGCGTTGAAGATGCCTGATTCCGTCCACCATTTCGGTGTCCCTCTTGCAACTGGTGCGTTCAGGACTTGACCCGTAGAAAGCCTGTACCCTGAATCCAGCGAATGGTTTCTGCATCTGTGAAGGACATATTTAAGTTTATTTTACGCCCCGAAAGTGAAACGAGACTTTTATCAGCCATGCCATTCAGTTATTCGCGACCTGTTCACGGCTAGGCTGTTCCGTAACCACCCAGAAAATAGACCACCCCTGTCCTTCCGGTGGGAAGCCCTGTGTAAAGAAATGGGCGCCTCACATTTAGAAGATGTTCTAAGGGCTCCTACGCGGCTTCCACTGCCTTGGCAGTGGAAGAGTGTCGAGTGCGGCGTCTTTTTTACAGAAATATCAAAACAGGCACGTGACGCACACATATATTCTCATTTTCTTCAACTGCAGGAGATACATTTTTGTGCTTATTCAGACAGATGCTTCGAAGTCTGCTTCTGGTGTTTCTAACGTAGCACGAAGACAATCGTTTTATTATCCAGTACATTAAATTAACATACAAGTATTTTTACAGCGGAAGCATAAACAATACTTTCTGCAGTCAAGCACATCGAGCAAACGAATCTAACTAGGGCTATCGTGCTCACACACTTACATTAAGTTAACAAACAAGTATTTTTACTTTATTTTTACTAATTAACATACAAGTATTTTTATTTTTAAGCATTCAGCATAGTACAAGCTCAAATGAATGTACGAAAACTTAAAACACTGTCTTGAAGGAACTATATAAATTGCTATGCTCAGCTTTCCGTGCTAAACAATTCATCATCCTATGCTGGGTACCTGGCCACTTTGGCATAAAAGGCAATAAAGCTGCTGACGAGAAAGCTACCTCAGAGCCTTTAGTGACACCAACAAAAAGATACCCATTTCAGCCACAGATCTTATACCATACTCACGTCAAGGTGAAAATGTACTGGCAGAAACAGTATAATACCAGATATCCAAGAACTACACTTGATCAAACCCAGAGTAGTGCACTGGATATTGGAGAAAACATCATGATGCAATGAAGTGCTCCTTTGTCGGTTAATAGAAAATACTTACAGCATTCAATCTTGCCTCTTGAACTCGGGCGGGGGGGGGGGGGGGGGGGGGGGGTCTCCTACGACTTGTAGGTATTGCGGCAAAAATCTGTCAGTAATGCCTGTTGTTAGTTAATGTCCTGCAATAGAATCCGATATGGGAACGTATTTTCCTTCTGCATATCGGGCAAATATACGTCTTCACCAGGCATTATTTTAGCAATGAACTGCTTTTTACCCTGAAATTATTGTTAGAGTTTTTAGGTGAAATAAACACTCTGAAACTGATTTGGCCAGGCAATTTTTTGCACACGACTAACAGCGCTTGTATTCAAGGACTATCTTGAAGCTTTGGTGTTTCTGTTATGTTTTGTTGCTTCATGTTTTTCGAAACCTGATTCCAATAGCCCACATCACTAACTAATCAGTATCGTTGTTTTAGTACCTATATGTTTTACGTTATTTACAGCGAGTTTCTTGGGTCCGTTTACAGCCATGTCACATCTACCATGAGGAGTTCATTGTCCTTGCGATCCGCAGTACATTGTTAACATAACAATGTGTCATGGCCCTCTTTGGCCATAAGTGGCCGTTGCGCCATAAAATACCAAACATCATCTTTTCAGCGAACGTCTTTCACACAAATGTATAAGCGCGCTGCGCCACCAATGCACTGGGCATGTGGAGCTCTTCAAGGAAGCTCTCGCGAACTTGGGTCTGTCAATATGCGCCACTCGTGCGGGAAGTGAGGGAACAATTAGCGTTCGCATGTACCAGCGCGCCACGCTTCTCGTCTCAGAGACTAGGCGTTGAGTACTTGGCGGTGGCACTGGTTGGTGAAGCGTGGCAAGAACGAAGCGCGAGAGGGCAGCCTAGTTGCCGCATTCTCGGTTACCGGTTGAGGTACCCGCTTGACGCGTTCGCTCGAACATTCGTGCCACGCTTTTCGGATGCGGTGCGTAGGTTCCACCGCAGCGGGGATATATTGCACCGAGTATCCTTAGGGAAGCCCTGGAAGAGGAGTGCCGCAGCTGTGCAAGCCCTACACATAACTCGTTTCGACTGTGCCCATAAGCTGTGTCGCTATTTTGATTCAATGATAAGTGCATTACCGTCGACAGACATCTTTAGATGGGTTCTGCTAACTTTTTTCAGCGATTCCTTAATCAACAATAACTACACGGCAGGGATTTGAACAATTTGTAATGGGAGATAC
This sequence comes from Dermacentor variabilis, assembly GCF_050947875.1. Lineage (NCBI taxonomy): Eukaryota > Metazoa > Arthropoda > Arachnida > Ixodida > Ixodidae > Dermacentor > Dermacentor variabilis. Next base: position 28,313,023 of record NC_134574.1, read on the forward strand.
AGCAACGATTACAAGTGGGCCATTCTGTTAGCGTTGCAGTAAAATCTTCGTTCCAGTGCTGGCTACATGGTTTCAATACTAGCTGAGTAATTGTTTTCTTTCGTTTCTTTTTTTGTCTGTGTGCGTTGCGCTCACGTAGCGAAAACTAGGTGATGGGAAGCATTGTGTCTTCACGCCTGCCGCAGTGCTACACTTCGGATCCATCGGATCAAGCGTTTAAGTACCTTTACTGCTCTTGTTTTATACTCCGCTAACACGGGCAAATTGATTGCACATAGAGGAAATGCATTTCCACGCGCCGAGTGTCATTCTGTCGGCGCGCATTCCCCCGAGAAAAAAAAGTGTTCTTGCAGATAGTTGGCAATGGTAATTGGAAGTAAGACGGCAAAAGGTATATTTCTAGAGAGCCCGACAGCGATAGTAGTCTTCCTGCTATACTGTTTTTTTTTTTTGTTGGGGGCGAGTGTGGCACATATAGTTACCTTCTAATCTTAACAAACTTCAAAGAAAAGATAAAGTTATAATAAACTGCTCCTGACTTTGATTTCCATAATAATTTGCCTATTTTTACTCGAACGACGAGGCACAAGCGCTTGTGTCCAGTGTTGTTTCTTTGTGGTTGCGTGTGTTCGCGCTGTTATAATTTTCAAGACGAACTAGTTAAGCGAACATTGTTTAACTGCGCGAACAAGCGGACCACAAAGACAGCATGGGACATGGACGGGCGCAGGTCCATGTACCATGCTGTCCTTGTGGTCCGTTTGTTCGCGCAGTTAAACAACGTTCGCTAATATCTACCAACTCGCCCAACAGCAAATTCTTCTAAACTACATACGAACTAGTTAATTTTGAAAGGAAGAGTGGTTCAGTTGTAAGCAACAGTTAGTAGGGTGTGCGTAATGGTAGGGGTGCGTCTAATGTCAAGCATTACGTGGGCATCCGAACATAGCTCATAGACGCCGTCAGGAGAAGGCGGAAATGAGATCACAGTAACGTACTTTGTGTCTTGCGGTGCCGCGCACCTGTCATAGGGGGAACATAAGCGGGGTGGTGTCTCTTGTGGAATATCGCAACTCTGGGGCAGTTGCAGCTGAATCACACCGGACGCGAAGTCAAAGAGGGCGGAATGAGATGATGAGAGGTCTGATCCCAGTATAATGCTGTGACGGTACTGTTCCAAAACTGCAAACAAAAGAGTACTAAGGCGTTCTGGCAAGCTGACCCCAACAGTTCACAATTCAAGCGCAGTTGGCATCCCTTCTTCGGCGACGCTGACTGTTCGTAATGCGGTATGTGTGAGGACTTTGTTCAGGTGGCGGCGAAACTGGGCACTCATCACCGGTAGTTCGGCACCAGTGCCGATCAATGTCGCAATGTTTATGTCATCGACTATAACGCTAATCTAGTTTTGTCTGGTTGGTAAAGTAAGGAGAGATTTTTGTATGTCTGATCGTCAGTGCAGCATCACCTCTGGGAGCTGGAGCGTCGGAGGTTCATTGGTAATGACGTCGGACGAGTTCGCGGTTAACAAGACACGTGACGCGGCGCATGATATGTGCCGCAAAGCTTGATATGCTTCCGTTGAAGTTTGCGCACGAGTCGCTAGGTCTTTCTGAGCGGCGTTCTTCCGCCCGAATTAACGGCCGAACAAATCTTCCAGCTTCTGTATACAAGTTTCCCCCTCCGTTAGCGCATCTTCCTTGATGTCAAACTACATCCTCGCTGTGCCCTGTAAGTAGAACATCTGGTTGACCAACATTACATTTGCATCCGATCAGCTGTGGGTACTCACACGATCATAAATGGCAATCCAATCTCTCACGTCGGCGTTTTCTGTGCCGCAGAAGATCCCTTGATCCGATGGATACTCAACGTAAATAGTTGGGTTTGTCACCGCTGGCGCTGGCCGCGTCTCCTTTCTCATGATATTAATGCCGAGACGACGACCACTGCGGAGCTCCATGGTCTCTTGGGGCTACCCAGCACCGCTATCCAAACGCCACGGAGCAGAAATACTGAACCGCAGACGCAATAACAAATATATACGAGTTGCAGCGACATTACACACATAATATGGCTGCCCGCATCAGCCGCACTCTTGTCGAGAAATCATCGTCTTTGTTCGTAGTCACACTAAGCGCGCGGCTCCATAACAATTTAAATACTGCTGCCGATCAACTATACACGGCACAACGCATTATAATTGTCAACTTATATAGAAGCATTGCAACGCATACTGCTGTATATTATCTCCAACTCTATGAACGCGAAATAGCAACAGTTCACCCGTGAAAAATTTTCTACTTGGAATAATTGATATAAAGAAATGATATACACTACTTCAGAGCAAAGTAAACACCTTCATTTGCCTTTTAACATGGTGCGAGACCCTCAGGACTTAGATTGTACAATTACGTGAGGTTTAACACGTAATAATAAGATTCACATGCTTTAAATAGTTCAGCTATGTTGCTTTCAATGTCGATGTCTATAGCTAGAGTGCTAAAATCATCTACAAGTACCATGCAGACGTTTCAAAAGTATACTAAGTCTCATTACTTCAACACCAATACATTACACATGCATGCTGTAGAGACGCGTTTTTTTTAAGAACTTTCATGAATGACACGATAAACGCAGCAGGTACGGGATACAGGACCGCAAGTTACGCACATTACACGCACCGACAAGAAAGCAAGATAGGGGTGACACAGGTAAAACATGCGCCATACTGAGTCAAGAACCCTCGTAGGATTGTTTCTTTGCGACATTCCGGCACACCATGCAAGGAATATAGGGTGGAGATTCCCAAATTGCAGCTGTTTGTTAGGCTTTGAAACCATGATGATTTGGGCATTTTTGCACGCTTCTGGAATTTCTTCCCTGTCCCAGCATTCATTCATATAACTTCGTAGATTCTTTACTGATACTTCTTGCTATTTTACAGGATTTTGTTAGGGGTCGTGTGCTTTCCCGACAAAGTGTTTAGAGTTTCCTTCCCCAGTACCGCCTTTCAATGTGCATGTGAAACGGGTCAGTTAAGGTATAGATAGAAAGTGCCTTTGTATGGCTTGGCATTACTCTTGCTCGCGAATTTTCCTGCCATGAGCTTACTGTTAAGGCGAAATCCCTAAGTGGCTCATTGCCCAATGGCCTTGAAAAAAACTCGGCGTCTAATCGAGTGATACATACCAAGTCACGTGACCTGCTCCCAGCCAGCGGCGGGTGTAGAGGGAACGAGCGGCGGGAGCTGACAGAAAAAGACAGGTGTTTCTTCGTTAACGTCATGCGGCGGCCGCACTGACAGTCAACCGCGAAGCGAGAGACACGACGATGAAGGACACTCGCTCGGGGTGTAGTCACCTGAGCCCATTGTACGGTAGGCTTCGGAAGTACGGTACGGCTGAGGATGCTCGCCAAGCGAGAAACCAGGTTCGACGTGCTATGTGGCGGTAGCAAGGCGTTCGACCACGAGACCTGTTTTCCCCTGCAGATAGAATGCAGCGTAGTTGTGTTCAGCCTCCTTTAAATAGTAGTTCTGCGAACACCCGTAAGGTGGAGAGAAGTAATGAACGAAGGGAAAGGTACTACTACGTAAAACACTTACTTGCCTTTGTTTCGTGTTGTCGACAAATTCGACTTTGCCCTGCCATCTGCTAGCCGCCTGGTTAGCTCAGATGGTAGAGCGGCTGCCGCGGAAAGGCGGTGGTCCAGGGTTCGAGTCCCGGAGCAGGACGGATTTTTCTTCAACTATGAGGCTTTTCTTTCGAGGAACCCGTATAGGTTTCCTTTGTAGCAATTGCTACGGACAGGTAGATGTCGGATTTTCCCTTTGTTCAGCCTCCCTTACACGTTAGTAACACTTACTGGCAAGAAGAATGCTGCACCTTTAGGTAGCGCATTAGGTGCTCGCACGTGCCGTTGAGGAGATCCACCTAAAACGCTCCACGGCTAGTTCACACTGAGGCTCGTTCTGTCTTGCAAGAAATCTGACCCCTCCAATCCTATAACTTAATGCATTACCAAGTATGCAGCAGGCTTTCCCCTCCACGTGTTACACGAAGGTAACTTGCTTCCAAACTTTAAAATTCTTCTTATATTTAGGTATCCATACCGCAGTAGTAGTTCAGCAGCTTTGCAAGTTTAAGTCCCTTTTGTGCCTTCTTTCTCGTCATTGGTAGAAGTGACTTTATAATATTGCGACACGCTGATGAAGAAAATGTTTTAACCTTGGTTAGCAGAAGATGACGTTATGGACTTCGCGCGCTGTCTACGATGGTATCCCTATTGAAAAAATTTGTATGAGAATTTTACGAGAACTTCTCTACGCTATTATTGCTCCGTAGACTCAACGATGTCGTATGTGTACGAGAGGACATCGTCACTGAACGAGATCGTTCTCGTATGGGTACATTAAACGAGATTATTCTCGCATAGCTTTGCTTGACGAGATAGTTCTCGCACGTCTATGCTCAACGATATCGTTCTCGTTTGTGTATGCTACATGAAAATGTTCTCGTTCAGCTATGGAAAATGACACTATTCTTGTTTAGCTGCATTCTACAGGTGTTCTCATTCGTGTTGAATGAGTTCTTTTGTTCATGCAATATTTTTGGTGAAGTTCCACACAGTAACATCTACTGCCAACATTACAGCGAGTTAATTTCTATCACATGAGTCGGCCGATGTGCCAGCTCGGAGACAAAGAGGACACTTTTTAGGGCACACAATTAACACAAACCATCTTTATTTTGCATCCCGAAGCATGGTGGCCAGGTGCTTGTTCAGGTCCTTCAGCCTCCTTGCCTCTGTATCCACAGTGCTCGGCGTTTTTGACACAAAGTGCTCGTATGCCTCTGCAAAAAAATGTAAACAAAGCAGCCGGCCCTGTTAGATTCTAACAAGCCATTGGAACTAACATGCACAATAGGTGGCTCCACTGCATAACTGAATGGGCTGGTTCTTGCATGATATTGTGTGTAAAGCGTGAAAATCTCACAGAGAAACAGGAAAAAGAGAACACGGAGGCTTATGAGTTTTCTACCTATGTAAAGTGATATTTCAACATTAACCACAGCAGTTGAAAGCAAGTGCTCGTCCTCACATTGTCTTGTTCCTGTCTCTGTTAAATGTTCGTGTTTTACAAACAATATAAATGGCTGCAGAATTGCAATACAAGACCACAGAAATAGTCTAATACTTTTCCACAAGTATTTTACATTAAATGAACAAGTATAACAAGCTCATGCAAGTGAATACACAGATAGCACAGCTCTTTGCAACCGCACTGCGGAATATGCAGACGGAAAACACTGCATAGATGCCACTGCAGAATTGTTTATAGGAAAGATAAATTCACCTTTAATACTATTATAGAAACTAAATGATAGTTTTTGTGAAAGAGTTCTAGTTTAAGGCCTAAACAAGCTCCATGGCTGTTTGCATTTAAGGAGTGTAAGCATCCTCTGAAAACATGTACTATCGGCCAAAAAAGTAAACGGACCACGGCTTAGGTGGCCTAAGCGGCTGCGGGATCACACCGGGGCGCTGCTATCTCGCTCTGCGCGCTGACCGCGAGAGTGCCCCGGGTGACGCCACACTTCGCCCTCACTCTCACGCGGTGCCTTGTCACGCTTGATAAATTTCTAGTGCGCCGTTCGGTTGCTCTACTGCCGACGGTCGCGACGAAGGGGACCATGCATCGCCGGTAGTCCAGCACATGGCGCTGTCCTGCAGTTGCGGGAGCCGCAGGACATCAAAGCGCGGCATTGAGAAGGAACGGAGACCCGTTCTGATTGTTGTTTTGTTTATGTTCACCTTATCTTTTATATTAGTGCATGTCGGCGGCGTCCACCGCTGCTCGATTTTAGGCAACATCGCGCAAGTAGCCGCAACGGCGGCTACGGTGACGCGCGCTCTTTCACGCCGGTGCGATAGCCGCAGGCGGCAAGGTTTACTGCGGGCACGGTTATATGTCGAGATCACTTTTCCGTCATTGTCTCCAGTGGTACGTTTAATATTAATATCAGCGACGCCTCTGAAAACTGCTTTAATTATATACGACAATGCGTAGGCCGTTATGAAACATTACAAAAGTACGGCCAGGAAGAGGTAATTGGGAAGACGAATAGGAGTAACTATACTCAGTCATGAAAGTTTATTCATGGAAGCATTCCATGGCTTGAAGAGGTCCTAAGTGCGATGAAAAGTTGCCGTCGACCGCGATGACTTGGCTTACTCGCCTTGGCACCGAGAGCACCGCCGCAATAGCTTCGGACGTCCACGCAGCGCTTCCAACTCTCTAACTTATCGTGCTGACGTGAAAAAAGCGTGTCACCGTAGCCGCCGTTAAGGCTACTTGCGCGATATTGCCTAAAATCGAGCAGTGGTGGACGCCGGCGACATGCACTAATATAAAACATAAGGTGAACATAAACAAAAGAACAATCAGAATGGGTCTCCGTTCCTTCTCAGTGCCGCGCTTTGATGCCCTGCGGCTCCCGCAACTGCAGGACAGCGCCATGTGCTGGACTACCGGCGATGCATGGTCCCCTTCGTCGCGACCGTCAGCAGTAGAGCAACCGAACGGCGCACTAGAAATTTATCAAGCGTGACAAGGCACCGCGTGAGAGTGAGGGCGAAGTGTGGCGTCACCCGGGGCACTCTCGCGGTCAGCGCGCGGAGCGAGATAGCAGCGCCCCAGTGAGGCCCCACAGCCGCTCCGGCCACCTTAGCCGTGGTCCGTTTACTTTTTTGGCCGATAGTACATGAGGAACACTGCAGAAAGAGCACTTTAAAAAAAGAACACGAGTGTATTTATCACCAAGGCCAACCCTTGTGTCTTCTTAAATATTTATCAAAAGTCAAACTCAAAACTGATACTGAGGTGCAAGGTGTCCATATCATATTACCTTGTGAAAGCACCGTGGCGCCTGGAGGTTGTGGGACCAACTCGGACGTGGAGATCAGCACTGATCAGCAACACTGCAGTCTGCTTACAGCTTTTCTGCAGGCCCAGCCACGCCTGCATTAAAACAAGTGAGCTTGGTGTCACAAAAGTACTGTATTTACCCGCATAATGATCGCACTTTTTTGTAAAAAAATGGGCGAAAATTCAGATGTTATTCAGATCATTACGCCGGTTAAATTTCCTGCAAAAAGAATTTTTTTTATCCCGCGTTTGCTGCGGGATGGCAACAGGTCAACAAATAGGTGGCTGCCACTGAGTGCAGTGCGGGACACCAAAACAAAAATGGCAGCCGGCGCAGCAAGCTGAACACACCAAATGCGCCGAACGCGATTTTTTTTCTCGCGAGTACATTACATGAATTGAAAGTTTCTTCCGTATCTGTAATGAATAATATCATTAATATCAGTAAGTTTGTGGCAATAACGTAGCCATGTCCACTATGAGGGGGCAGAAACAGATGGGCGTGCTTAGCTGCCAGTGACGTAGAAAGACACGGCGGGCATGCTGCAGAAACTGCGGCATCTGTCTTCACTACTATCCTAATAAAGCACGTTTCCGCTAAGGGTGGGCGAATATCTTAGCTGTGTTACAAGATTTGTTGCGTGCCCACGAGTGCAGATGAAAAGAATTGAAAGGTACCTTTTTTGTTGTTCTTGACCACAACCATTACAAAGCCTACACATAATGAAGGCAATTTTGGTTGTAGCTTTTTTGTCATGGACGTGCAGAAAGTGATGAAAGGAATGAAATCGGGCATCTGCTTAAGAATGTTTGGTGCATGCAGACTGCTTTGTTTGTCTTGAAGAGTTGTTCGCATAGCATCCGACAGATGGTAAGCGCTATCATTAATAGCTAGACATGGCACATGACAGATCGCTGCGGCAAGTTCGGAGTGTGATCAACACAGAAAATAAAAAAAAATCGAATTTCGACGACAAAATTCAGGGCTGCGATCATTACGTTAGTGCGATCCTTATGTGAGTAAATACGGTAAATATAAAAAGTGACACTGTGAACAAAGCAATACTTATTAGGTATAAATAAGACTGAAATGCTGATATTCGCCCATAGAAAGCTTTAAGTAACAAAGTCTGCAAGATAAGAAAAATGCAATGTATGGGCCATCTGTACAAGAACATTAATGGAAGGTCCCTTCATTTTTTTAGTCCCTTCTCCTCCTCATGCATAGATGGCAGTTGGATTAAGTAAACTGGGCCAGATTACCACAAAGTGTAAGCAAAGGTGGTCACTTTGTGGGCCAATTATGATAGCATAGCACGACACGCATCCCTAGTCGTTTTAATGTGTTCTGTAATGCTAGCCATCTTATAGGCCCTACAGTGTCAAAGCATCCATAACCCTAACAGCGTTACCCAGTAGGGATAACCAATAAGTGTCCACAGCAGCACAACTCAGCATATCTATCAGGAGGCTTTTGTTACACTTTTACAACTCTCCTCCTATGGCTTCATCCCAATTTTTGTCAATACAAGCTTGAAGCATCTGCAGAAGCTGAACGCACCAGGGCACCATAAGAAATACCACATCTTTCTACCCAATTCCCTGTTTAATATAAGACTGGCAAGTTCACTATCATGTGTAGAACAAACCAAACTGTTCTGGAATCAAGTAATCTTCCACTACCTGTGAAAAAGAAGGATGCAAGAAAGAGTACGTAGAGCACAGGGGTGTTGATGGATATTAAATACCACTGTCGTGCAGTAGACACTACGTCGGCAAAACAGGCTGGATTTGCAACCATGTTAACTGAATGCTCAGGTCATTTTGTGGTCACTTGGTAGTGCAAAGCTCACTTGCATTATTTTGTTTGAAAACTGTGCAACTGTGGCAATGTATAAGGACCATAGGGCTGGCGAAATTCGTTAAGATTTCCTTATATGTGTGACAGGAAATCTGCAAGTTGGCTCCACCTCCAGTGGACTATCAGACAGCAAGACTGCTTATTTATCATTGTAAAACAAGCGTCATAGTAGCCATGCCATGTGTCCTTTTCGCAATTGTGTGAGCAACATGCATTTTCGATTCCTCTGTTCTTGCCCTTTCACCTCTCGCTTTTAAGTGCCGTGCAAGCAGTAAAACTGGATGGTTGTTAGACTTATGTCCTGTCACTTCCTCACCTTCGTTATGAATTGTGCATTAAATAAGGCTTTTTTTGGTGAAAGAGTGCTACTTTAAGGCATAAACAAGTTCCATGGCGGTTTGCATTTAAGCATCTTCTGAAAACATGTGCATGAGGAGCACTGCAAGAAGAACGCTTTAAAAAAGAACACGAGTGTATTTATCACCAAGGCCAACTCTTGTGTCTTAGCATATTTCTCAAAACTGATACTGAGGTGCAAGTTGTCTATATCATATTACCTTGTCAAAGAAGCAAAGCACAGTGGTGCCTGGACGTTGTGAGGCCAACTCAGATGTAGAGATCAGCACCAGCACTGATCAGCAACACAGTAGTCTGCTTACACTCTTTCTGCAGGCCCAGCCACATCTGCATTAAAACAAGTGAGCTTATTCTCACAAGAGTATAATATAAAAAGTGACACTATGAACAAAGTAATTCTTATTAGGTATAAATAGGAATGAAATACTGATATTCGCCCATAGAAAGCTTTGAGTTAACAAAGCCTGCAAGATAAGAAAAGTGCAATGTATGAGCCATCTGTGCAAAAACATTAATCGAAGGTCCCTTTTTTTCGCTTCTGTCCTCCTCGTGCATAGATGGCAGACAGGTTAAGTAAACTGGACCAGACTGCCACGTAGAGTAAGCAAAGGTGGTCACTTCTTCGAGGAGCAGCCTACAGGCTGCTTCTTGAAAGAGTACTAGAAAATGCGAATAATGCATGTATGCATTATCCACAAGAGGCCTTGTTTCTCTGAGAATGCCACAGCCAATCACATATTTCAAATTGACCATATTAAAATGCATGCAAAGTACAGCATGGCTTTGAGGGTACTCCAGACTACTGAAATTCACATCAGCCAAGTTCAGCAGACAACACCATAATTAAGCCTCTAGAAGTTGTGCATTTTACTGCAAGTTAACAGAATAATGAGGAAGGGAAGGTGAGGGAGATGGTGCCACTATAGCATAGTTCAAGCTCTATCCCACATCATGTGCAGAAGGGCAAAGAATGCCCAGCTTTTGGTTATACTCGCACCTGTGACCACTGCACCATGTTGACAGACATGCGTAACAAGCAGTTCGTGATAACACATTATTATATCCTGCAACTGACGTGACATCAGAGATCAGCTTCAAGCTTGACGCTATGCTATACTAGGGGCAGATAATGAACTGGCTACATTAAAATCTAAAGCAGAAGTGTTGAACATTGTTTGCCAAACCTGCCAGCCTCTGCACTTCATATCTGCAAGAATTCTACACAGAAATCCTGTGTTGGAAAGACAGCACGCACTTTCCTAAAGCTTTCTCTCAGCGCAAGAGTATAAGCGCCCAAGCGCTCTCAGCGCCCGCATTTTTCTATGCATACATTATTAACCATTATTTACCTTGACACGCTGTACACAAACAGCACACTTGGAAAAGCAGAAACTAATCGGGAAAGTTGGCAGGTACCAAATACACGAACAGAACCTAGAACACATAAATGGCTGTGACTGTTTTGTACGTACCTTGTCAAAGCAGGCAGATCAGATGCTTTGTCGAGCTGTTCAGGCTGCATAGTGCCGCAGTCTCCTTTGTGGTGCAGAGATGCCTCCGTCTCTGGAAATTGTGACATCCCTAAACAATAAAAGCTTATTGTAATCACTGCTGAATCTGCAAACTTGTGATTTAACAACACAGCGTCAAATTGTGGAAAGCTCTCGTACAGCCAGCTACAAGAAGCTGCATCCGCTTAGACAAATTAAATATTTCATTCTTACATCACAGGCAGTTATTCAACGTGTCAAAGGCACGAAAACAAACAGAACACTAGACACAAGAAATACAGGTTGCCTTGGCGACAATCTATAATCATCAAAGTTTGCATACAAGCTAAAATCTTCTCACGAGTCAGATCATTTGCACAACACATCAACGTACTTCTAGAATTGTCTATACGATTTCTTGCTGAGAAATTACGTACAGAAGCAGTGACATTCCCTGCTTGCATTTTTCTGCCCGTTCAGACCAAGCGATGCCCCGGCGCTAGCATACTTCATAACAAAAAGAAAATAAACAATAGATGAAGCTCTCAACAACATCAATCTCGGGGTAATTTTCGTGAAACGTTTTGCTAAATGTGCACTACGATATCGAACGAACATTAGGGAATCACTGTTACTGTTTTTGTAGCTGTACTAATCTTCTGCTGCGCATGACAAGGTACACTACATGAACCATAAGAATGCGCTAGGCGCCGGACTTACCTTCTGAGGCGAGTGCTCCTTCGTGTCCGTTCACGCCGCATCAAATGCACCAACAGTCCATCCAGCGTAGTGTTGAACTGCGGTGAACTACAGCACGCGATAGCACAACTATCAACACATTCTTCCGTGCACTGTGAGCCGAGGCGGGAGCGGCGACAGTACACCAGCTTCTCATGAGCCGGGCACAAAGAAAGCGCGTGTGGACCGCACTACGATAACCAACAACGGCGCACCGCAAGAAACATACAGCGAGCTAATAGCATTGCACAGGACCCAGGGCTTAGTGATCGTTAATTCACACAAAAAAGGAGCACATGTTCTCTAAGCACCGCGTAAATATGATTAAACGATCAGTATCATGGCCACGCATGCTTATATCGCCTTTCCGTTTCTCTACCACGGTTGCGCCTTAAAACCACGGCGCTGCAAGTTTGCTTTCTTTTCCTTCCCTCTTCTCCGCCCTTAAACTGGCTCTCTTAACTACTACACGCAGAGCCGAGAAACAGCGCGCGCTTTAGATCCTATAGATGAGATGAATATTTACAATTATTATTAGGGTTATAATTATATTCGAGTGCTGATTGCCGTGTTATAGTTTGTTAACGAAACTACCCCTCAATTCTAAATATTGTAAGGCAGTTTGTCGTGTGCGTATCATGGCCACGCATGCTTATATCGCCTTTCCGTTTCTCTACCACGGTTGCGCTTTAAAACCACGGCGCTGCAAGTTTGCTTTCCTTTCCTTCCCTCTTCTCTGCCCTTAAACTGGCTCTCTTAACTACTACACGCAGAGACAAAGAAACAGCATGCGCATGCGATCGCATAGATGAGATGAATACATATATATAGAAAAGCATCAGTCATAGCTCCCGAAGTATAATATAATATAATATAGAGTAGCTCTCGAAGATAGCTAATCCGGCGGCTAGCTTCCCACGCTATGCGTGCCGCCCTCGCACCTGTGAAAGCTTTTCCTAGACGCTAGAGCTAAACTATTCCTGCGCAACCTTGAGCGATCGGAAAGCGCGTTTTCCACGCCTGGCCGGCGGAGAGGGGAGGCTTCGTTCCGGCCGCGAAGCTCTCCACATCCCCGTAAGGAGCCAGGTGGTGGTCTCGTGATGACGATGCCCTCTCGGTGAGCGCATATTTCCCCCCTCATCTTTTAAGAGATTCAATACATACAAGCATTTGTCTCGCAAACCAGAATTATTTCAAGGGAATTTTCCACGTCTCAATAATTTCTCTCGTCGTATTCGAGTGCTGATTGCCGTGTTATAGTTTGTTAACGAAGCTTCCCCTCAAGTCTAAATATTGTAAGGCAGTTTTCCTAGTCTCTAAAGCCGCTCGAGTTCACGCTGCTCCTCTGGCGGCCATTTTTCCAAGAAATTATGCCTTCCAACCGACAGTCGCGGACAACACCAGCCCCTTTCCACATAAGTATGAGGCTCGGAACAGGAGCTATAGCGCTTGAAAGTAACCGCTGGCTTGACGAACCAACCGACTGAGCTACCTTTCCGGGCAACATTGAAGGATCACGAGTTCAAATCACAAGTTATGTTCCTTTTTTTCCCCTTTCATTTTTTTTCTTTTTTTTAATGTCTTTTCCTTCATTTTATCACTGTACGGAAACCCTCCTAAAAGAAAAAATTATATATCCTCAATTATGTGTGGCCACACATGTGCAGGTCATAAATACCAGGTTCTCTAGCCGAGTGCTATCTATGCGGTATAACCGAGCTCAGATTGGCCCACCTTGACTGATCAAATTGGGCACCACTGTAGGTTAAATGAGGCGTACAACTCCTGCGGGACCCGCCGTGGTTGCTCAGTGGTCATGGTGTTAGACTGCTGAGCACGAGGTCGCGGGATCGGACCCCGGCCACGGCGACCGCATTTCGGACCCCGGCCACGGCGACCGAAATGCGAAAACATCCGTGTACTTAGAATTTCGTGCACGTTAAAGAACCCCAGGTGGTCGAAATTTTCGGAGTCCTCCACTAAGGCGTGCATAATCAGAAAGTGGTTTTGTCACGCAAATCCCCATTCTCCAATTTTTAATTTAAATCCTGCGGGGACGGTAGAGCATCCGTCTCCAGTGCAAAAGGACCGTGATTCAAATCCCGGTGCAGCGCAATTCTCCATCGGAAAATACAAAAAAAACGTGTGTTGAGAAAATTGCACAAACAGGCCTGGAGTGCGGCCTGATCCCGGTGACCAGAACCGGTAACGCACTCTCTCACCAGAGCAGGATTGGCCACCCTGGTGCAGTACTGGGCCACAACCTCCTATATGAATACAACAATCAAACCCCGGCCCTCAGGCCCCAGCAGCCGCGAAGCAACTGACCACGGCGGCGGTCAGATCTGTGACGCTGCAGAGGGTGCTAAGAATACCTGGCTCCGGACAGGCCGCCATTGGAATCTGAACCTGGCAACGTTTAACGTTAGAACGCTATCTAGCGAGGCGAGTCTAGCAGTGTTATTGGAGGAATTAGAGGGTAGTAAATGGGATATAATAGGGCTCAGTGCGGTTAGGAGGACAAAAGAAGCATATACAGTGCTAAAAAGCGGGCATGTACTGTGTTACCGGGGCTTAGCAGAGAGACGAGAACTAGGAGTCGGATTCCTGATTAATAAGGAAATAGCTGGTAACATACAGGAATTCTATAGCATTAACGAGAGGGTGGCAGGTCTTGTTGTGAAGCTTAATAAGAGGTACAAATTGAAGGCGGTACAAGTCTATGCCCCTACATGCAGTCAAGTTGACCAGGAAGTCGAAAGCTTTTATGAAGACGTGGAATCGGCGATGGGTAAAGTCAAAACAAAATACACTATACTGATGGGCGACTTCAATGCCAGGGTAGGCAAGAAGCAGGCTGGAGACAAGTCAGTGGGGGAATATGGCATAGGCTCTAGGAATAGCAGAGGAGAATTATTAGTAGAGTTTGCAAAACAGAATAATATGCGGATAATGAACACCTTTTTCCGCAAGCGGGTTAGTCGAAAGTGGACGTGGCGGAGCCCGAATGGTGAGACTAGAAATGAAATCGACTTCATACTCTGCGCGAACCCTGGCATCATACAAGATGTAGACGTGCTCGGCAAGGTACGCTGCAGTGACCATGGAATGGTAAGAACTCGAATTAGCCTAGACTTGAGGAGGGAACGGAAGAAACTGGTACACAAGAAGCCAATCAATGAGTTAGCGGTAAGAGGGAAAGTAGAGGAATTCCGGATCAAGCTACAGAACAGGTACTCGGCTTTAACTCAGGAAGAGGACCTTAGTGTTGCAGCAATGCACGACAATCTCATGGGCATCATTAAGGAGTGCGCAATAGAAGTCGGTGGTAACGCCGTTATACAGGAAACCAGTAAGCTATCGCAGGAGACGAAAGATCTGATCAAGAAACGCCAATGTATGAAAGCCTCTAACCCTACAGCTAGAATAGAACTGGCAGAACTTTCTAAGTTAATCAACAAGCGTAAGACAGCGGACATCAGAAACTATAATATGGATAGGATTGAACAGGCTCTCAGGAACGGAGGAAGCCTAAAAACAGTGAAGAAGAAACTAGGAATAGGCAAGAATCAGACGTGTGCGTTAAGAGACAAAGCCGGAAATATCGTTACCAATATGGATGAGATAGTTCAAGTGGCTGAGGAGTTCTATAGAGATTTATACAGTACCAGTGGTACCCACGACGATAGTGGAAGAGAGAATAGCCTAGAGGAATTCGAAATCCCACAGGTAACGCCAGAAGAAGTAAAGAAAGCCTTAGGAGCTATGCAAAGGGGGAAGGCAGCTGGGGAGGATCAGGTAACAGCAGATTTGTTGAAGGATGGTGGTCAGATTGTTCTAGAGAAACTGGCCACCCTGTATACGCAATGCCTCATAACCTCGAGCGTACCGGAATCTTGGAAGAACGCTAACATAATCCTAATTCATAAGAAAGGGGACGCCAAAGACTTGAAAAATTTTAGACCGATCAGCTTACTGTCCGTTGCTACAAAGTATTTACTAAGGTAATCGCAAATAGAATCAGGAACACCTTAGACTTCTGTCAACCAAAGGACCAGGCAGGATTCCGTAAAGGCTACTCAACAATAGACCATATTCACACTGTCAATCAAGTGATAGAGAAATGTGCAGAATATAACCAACCCTTATATATAGCTTTCATTGATTACGAGAAAGCGTTTGATTCAGTCGAAACCTCAGCAGTCATGGAGGCATTACGGAATCAGGGTGTAGATGAGCCATATGTAAAAATACTGGAAGATATCTATAGCGGCTCCACAGCCACCGTAGTCCTCCACAAAGAAAGTAACAAAATCCCTATAGAGAAAGGCGTCAGACAGGGAGATACGATATCTCCAATGCTATTCACAGCATGTTTACAGGAGGTATTCAGAGGCCTGGATTGGGAAGAATTGGGGATAAAAGTTGATGGAGAATACCTTAGCAACTTGCGATTCGCTGATGATATTGCCTTGCTTAGTAACTCAGGAGACCAATTGCAATGCATGCTCACTGACCTGGAGAGGCAAAGCAGAAGGGTGGGTCTGAAAATTAATTTGCAGAAAACTAAAGTATTGTTTAACAGTCTCGGAAGAGAACAGCAGTTTACGATAGGTAGCGAAGCACTGGAAGTGGTAAGGGAATACATCTACTTAGGGCAGGTAGTGACCACGGATCCGGATCATGAGACTGAAATAACCAGAAGAATAAGAATGGGCTGGGGTGCGTTTGGCAGGCATTCTCAAATTATGAACAGCAGGTTGCCACTATCCCTCAAAAGGAAAGTGTATAACAGCTGTGTGTTACCAGTACTCACATATGGGGCAGAAACCTGGAGGCTTACGAAAAGGGTTCTGCTGAAATTGAGGACGACGCAACGAGCTATGGAAAGAAGAATGATGGGTGTAACGTTAAGGGATAAGAAAAGAGCAGATTGGGTGAGGCAACAAACGCGGGTAAACGACATCTTAGTTGAAATCAAGAAAAAGAAATGGGCATGGGCGGGACATGTAATGAGGAGGGAAGATAACCGATGGTCATTAAGGGTCACGGACTGGATTCCAAGGGAAGGGAAGCGTAGCAGGGGGCGGCAGAAAGTTAGGTGGGCGGATGAAATTAAGACGTTTGCAGGGACAACATGGCCACAATTAGTACATGACCGGGGTAGTTGGAGAAGTATGGGAGAGGCCTTTGCCCTGCAGTGGGCGTAACTTGGCTGATGATGATGATGATGATGATGATGATGACCACATCGACCGCCCGGTCCGCCGCAATAACGTTTATAGACCTCTTTGGGTGTCCCAACTACTAGCCTATGCGCACCATTTAGCCCGCAGCCGTTCCCGCCACCGCAGCGCTGCCATCGACCTCCGCGCCAAGCGTCCGAGCGTCGTCTGCTATAGCCTGGCACGGTTATGGGTGTTTGTCGCGGCACTCGGCATTTACATGGTGCTCGCTGAATAAAGCAGCCGTTATTTCTTTCTGTTGTTGTTTAAGCTGAAGTATAATACTTTACAGACACCATACCTAGGGGTGCAGGTCGGAAGAAAGGAATGAGATGAAAAAAAAAAGTGGGTCCACAAACCAAAGTGCGCACGCAATGTTAACGCTCGGTGACCCACACTTCGCCGGTACGGGCGTCTCCGTGAGCGCAAAACTTGGACCGGACGCAAAAGAGCTCGACCGCCAGCCACGTGCACGAGGACAGTAACAAGGCACATGCAGTGAGAAAATAAAATCGGCTACAGCACAAGAAGCGCAAACACCCGCAACTAACGTGCACATGTCAGCAGAGCAGCACCGCTCACTTGGTGCAGAGCTCGACCGCAGCGCCCTCACAGTCCCAGAAACTAGTCGCGCCTTGCTCGAAAGGAAGAGTTGTGCAACTGAGAAAGTAACTATAAGTCTCGGTCCGAAATGAGGGGAAATGACGTCTTTTGTTTACTTCGCCGTCTGTGGTTCCGGTAACCGTGATCGCATGGGTAGCGTGGGGGTAGTACAGGCGTATTATTTCAATGTCCTTGCGTGTTTTAGGCGACCTTTTTCAACAACTTTGCTGACATTGCTTTCAACAGCGAGGACAGCCTGTGGAGCAGCCCTATCAACCGGACAGGGCCGTGAAATCTGTTTGAAGTTCGCAGCACATCGTGGTTTGGTTTGTGAATGTTAGAAGGTGTTCGTGTTTCTCAGCGACGTAATCGACGACAGATTTGGCGTCGAGTGGTGTGCACTTTGTTCAGGCTTGTTGTGCGCCGTTCTACGGATGTGTACTGTTAATGAGTGGTGTTGCTTGTGCTTCGGAAAATGGTGCCACGCCGGCGGGATTTGCTTTCTTGTAAAAACATCCGTACCGTCTTTGGCGAGTGCTTTCGGAAACTGCTCGCCTTTTGTGCGTGTGTGTGTGTGTGTGTGTGTGCGTGTGCGTGTGTGCGCACGCGCGCGCTTCTGATATGCGTCGAATGCGTAGGAACGTCCGTACAGTCTTTCATGAGTGCTTTCGGAAACTGCTCGCATTCTGTCTGTGTGCGCGCGCGTGACATTCGTCGTTATTGCGATTTGCAAAGGTGTTTTTCATTTGGTGACTGCGTCCGCGAACGCCAGGATGTGATACACGTTCGTCATTTAAAGACCCTGCTTCAGTGTATGGTCACTTACATTTTGGTTGCTTGGAGGTCAGCTTTCAACACATGGCAAGGCATTGCAGTGTGCTTAACCATCATTGGCACACGAACTGCTTTGTCATTTCTCCTTTAAATTCAAATTCAGTTTTGTGTTGTATGTAGGCAGATAATGGTCACCAAGTTGCGACGCTCATCTCGTTTTTTGCCACTGCTGTGCACATATGAGGATTTTTTACTAGGTCAAGCTCTCTTAGCAAGTTGTGAAACACTTAGTGCAAATAATTTTTCACAGCAGTAACTGTGATCATGACCACAATTGATCACATGACATATTTAGGGATTGTTATTATCATATCTTTTATTTATTTGTGACAAAGTGCGATGGATTTTGACTGCTATTTTGGCTATCTGTTCACCAACCTATTACACTGTTTTGTGGTTGTGCTTTTTATTTTTATATGTGGGCATGCATGGCCAATCCCATGCCTACCTTTTACAATTTGACATAAACACGCACTAACATGCTCTTAGCAGATTTGTATTTGACAGTATTGTGGTTGACGCACTTGGCTATTTGGAAAATATGCAGGTTCAAGTTCGCAAATTACTACCTCTGACTGATATCTCTGATGCAAAGCAATATTATTAGGATGTGACAAAGTGCATGCATAATTTGTCACTGATCAAGCTTCCTGCAATAAACTTTGCCAACTCGTCCTTGTTTGAAGTGTTTCCAATGTACTATAATCACATTGCCAGATTATTGCGTGCACAAACAAACATATAGCATTTTATTATGAGACTTTGATGGTACCTGACTCCTATGTTGCAATAAAATCTTAGGCAGATCTACTCTGAACAAAGGATTCATTCTTTATGATAGCTTTCGACAATATCATGGTGCTATCCAGTGCCTATTGGCTGGTCGAGGAATGCGTCATGCAAAGGCAGTAGTATCGCCATAAGTGTTCATCCGAGAATATGTCCCCAAGTGAAAATCATTGCATCAAAAGTACTGACACCAGCTTTGATGGGGAAGTATATGTGTTCGTTGCATGAAATTCCAGAAGTTGAACTCTGAACATCTTATTTGCTCTGTAGTTTATGCTGGTATATATGTGTCACAATGGTTCAATGTGATCATACAGCACATTGATCACGCTCTTGCATGTACTACAAACAACTCATCATAAATCTCACTGTCATTAATGAGCTTTTGTATGCACTACGACTTGAGTACACACACCTTGTATGCAATTCATAGTCATCCTCAAAGATCAAGTTGCTCATACGACTACAGTGCGTACACATCACACGCCACATCACACACGTCATACATAATCTCGTCAGGTCTACGCAACTCATCGCACACATGTCATACAAGCTCTACGCATTCTTATCGCACATCGCATAAATGTCGTGCACTTCGTAAAAGTCTGCGTAGCACATCATACAGATATCGCTCGTTTTCTATGAGAGTTCGTTCAATACGCATTTCATATCGTTCATTTCTCGTCAAATCTGTACGACATGCATACATATCGTTCAATTTCTCGTCAAATCTGTACGACATGCATACATCTCGTTCAATTTCTCATACAAATTTTTCAATAGGGATCAGCTCCTACAATTATTGAAAATATCCTGTAAATATGCGTCTAACTTTTTTACACCCTGTAACCTTTTTGGTGGAGGTTGCGGGATCATTATCAATACGGATTTACTCAGCGCGATCTGTTTGGCTGCTTGTACAATGGCAGATCAAGGGCAGGATCCTTCGGCCCCGTCGGTACCCACGCCCACCGTCATTCTAGCACAATCCCGCAACGCAGGAGCCTTTTCTGGCACCGACGATACTGATGTTTAACACTGGTTTCAACTATATGAGCGGGCTAGCGGTAGCAACAACTGGGATCAGACCATCATGCTCGCTAATTTGATATTTTACCTCGTGGGCACGGCACGCGTCTGGTTTCCGACACACGAGGAGGAACTTACCAGCTGGGTGAATTGTAAACAGACGCCCAAAGGTTTGTATGGCAAGCCTGTTGGACGTCAGCACGCCGCCCAAAAAGACGTCATTTCGCGAGTCCACACGTGCAATAACTCCTACTTCACGTACATCCAGGACATACGCGATCTGTGCCGCAAAGTGGACTCGAAGATGTCCGAACCTGGTAAGGTTGCACATATCATTAAGGGCGTAGCAGATGATGCCTTCCATCTCCTTGTGTTCAAGAATTCTTCTACTGTGCAAGCCATTATTATCGAATTGCGGCCGTTTGAAGAACCGAGGAGTCGCCACATTGCCAAGCCATTTCCCCGCCTTCCCAACACGGCTTCTACGTCCACCTGCAAAGACCTTCGCACTCCGCCCAAGCCCAATCGCTTTGATGACATTGTACATATCATGCGACGTGAAATAGAAGCCGCATGTCCTGTCACGACCCCAACCGATGGCCCTGACAATTACCAGGCGACCGTCTCATTGATGCTGTCCGTCGGTCGCCAAGAATTGGGTAAAGTTGGCTTGGCCAACATCTGCTCAGTTAGTCGGCCTGATTACACTTCGTCCAGCGATGTCATACGCACCCGTATCCTGAATGCCCTACCGCGGTATCGCAACGCGGCCGAATAGCGTACTACAGATGACAGCCCTATATACTTTACTTGTGGGCGTATCGGCCATATTTCATCTCACTGCCGGTCTTCGTTGAATTCGACCCCCTGGTCCTACCTGCCATCCCCCGTCCCTCATGCTGCTCCTCGGTACCCCCGCAAACGAAGCAAGTAAGTTCTGACGACACTTCTCTTCCTACCAGCTCTAGCGGCTCTCCTTCGCCACGTCGCCGCTTCTCCCGATCGCCCGCATCACGCCGATCACCGTCCCCTAGCTCCTTCCGACGCACCCACTCGAAAAACTAACGGTTGTAGTACCTGGAGCTGAGGCTGCCAAACCGACCCGACGCAAAAATCCCCTTCTCACCTTGCCCACACATCGGAACCTCATTAAAGTGAACGTGGATGGTGTACCTATTACGGCTCTCATTGACACTGGCGCGCACATATATGTGATGAATGCTCAGCTTTGGAATCGTCTCAAGCGTGTCCTCACTCCAGTCCCGTCGCCTGTGGTCCAAGTCACCGACGGTGAAACACCAACCGTTATTGGCATGTGTCCTGCTTGCGCGACTGTCGCCGCACATCATACTGCTGTTTTATTTTATGTTCTAGAGCACGGGGGGGGGGCTCATTAACTCATCCTGGGCCTTGGCTTTCTTTCTACCCATTTTCCTTTGATAGACTGTTCTGCTGGTGTTGTGCAACTCCCTCTTCCTGCTGCTACTGACCCTCCTGATATTTCTTCGATACGGCTACTTTCCACTCAGCATATTCGCCTTCCTCACCGTGCCGTTACCTATATTGGTGTCACCCCGATTCCTCTGTACCAGACGGTACTACATCGTATCCCCTAATCCGGATGTCCTGCTCTCGCATAGCGGTGCCTTTCCTCACACCGTCACTACCATTTGGGACAACACGTCCTCCTTTCCGCTTGGGAACTTTGAACTCTGTACAAATGTACTCCCGCGCGGAACACCCCTGGCGCAGATAACGCCAGCCAGAGATTACCACATTTCGGCTTTAACTTGGAACAGCTCCTCGTGTTCAACTGTTTCTTTGCCCCCTGTTCCTTAAGACTTGAATTGCCTAACGAAAATGATTGCACCCGACCTTCCGCTCCCGCGTGCTCAAGAATTACGTTGCCTCCTTGCCTCATACTGGGACATATTCGACATTGGAGAGTGCGTTCTAGGAGAAACATCTGTCGTAAAATATCGACTAAACACCGGTGATGCGAGCCCGATGCATCGGCGACCCTACCGCGTCTCGCCTACTGAGCGACATATCATTCAACATGAAGTTGATAAGATGTTTTCTCGAGACGTCATCGGACCTTCTTGCCGCCCATGGGCCTCCTCTGTTGTACTAGTTAAAACGAAGGACAACAGTTGGTGATTTTGCGTCGATTACCGAAGCCTCCACAATGTAAATAGGAAATATGTCTATCCGCTACCACGCATTGACGATGCCCTGGATCGCCTGCATGAAGCACAATATTTTTCGTCCATCGACCTTCGCTCCGGCTACTGGCAAATTGCCGTCGATGACATGGACCACGAGAAGACCACTTTTATTACTCCTCAAGGCCTGTAACAGTTAAAAGTGATGCCTTTTGGTTTATGCAATGCCCCCGCCACATTTGAACGAATGATGGACGCCCTCCTACACGGTTTCAAGTGGTCCATCTACTTCTGTTACCGAGACGACGTGAGCGTTTCTTCTCCGACTTTTGCTACACACCTCGAACGCCTACCGACGATCCTATTTGATTCCCGTCAGGCGACGCTACCACTAAATTCGTCCGAGTGCCAGTTTGGTCGTCGTGAAATTTCTGTGCTCGGGCACCTCGTCTACTCTTCTGGTGTTCCTACTTGCTCCTACTGATGCTCCTACTTCCGTTGGTGTGTCCGAAATTTTGCGAACGTTGCGCGCCCTCTCAATGAGCTTCTCAAGCAAGAGGCCGCCTTCATTTGGGGCCCTGAGCAAGCTGGTGCTGTCACCGAGCTGATTGGGCTGATTACGTGCCCGCCCATCTCGCTCACTTTGATGCGCCAGCTCCAACAGAAGTCCGAACCGATGCCAGTGGCCACGGTATCTTTGTACAGAAACAACAAGTGTGAGAACATATTATTGCCTACGCCAGCGACGTTCTTTCCTCTGCGGAGAGCAATTATTCTATCACCGAACGCGAGTGTCAGGCTCTCGTATGGGCAGTGGGTAAATTCCTCCCGTACTTGTACGGCTGCCAATTCACAGTCGTCACTGATCACCACGTTTTGTGTTGGCTTTCGTCCCTCAAAGATACTTCAGGGCGCCTTGGCCGCTGGGCTCTGCGCCTTCAAAAATACAACTATTCAGTTGTATACAAGACCGACCGGTTACAACAAGATGCGGACTGCTTGTCGCGCCATCCTGTCGACCCTCCTGACGTTTCTGCGGTCGGCATACCTAATGAAAGCAGCATTCCGGGCAAGCTGGTATTCTATTACTTAGATGATATTGCGCGACAAAAAAAAAACGACTCGGACGTGAAAGAAGACGACGCACCAAGCGCTTGGTGTGCCGTCTTCTCTCACGTCCGTGTCGTTTTATTGTCGCGCAATACCATTTAAGTGCCGGCATACCTGTCATCGTTCTCTCTCTGGCTGCTTTTCGCGATATAGGAGCCGAACAACGTCGGGACGCCTCCTTGGAACACCTTATTCAACAGATCACTTCAACGACGCCTGATCCTTCCCTTCGCATGTCTGAACTTCAAGATGGTTTATTGTACCGATCTAACATGCGTCTGGACGGCCCCGACCGACTCTTCGTTGTTCCTGAGAATCTGCGTCAGACTGTTCTCACCCAGCTTAATGATGTACCGACTTCAGGTCACCTTGGCATGTCACCGATTTAGGACCGGGTTCGTTGGCGCTTTTTCTGGCCTGGTCTATACCGTGATGTCTGCCGTTATGTCGCTGCGTGTGACCTTTGTTAACGACTCAAAAAGCCCGAACACACTCCCTGCTGGTCGCCGGCAACCACTTCACGTACCATCGGATCCATTATTCTGTTTAGGTGTTGATCTTTTAGGCCCTTTTCCTACGTCTGCTTCGGGAAACAAGTGGATTGCTCTAGCAACAGACTACGCAACCCGATGTGCAATCAAATGCGATCCTCCGACAAGCTGTGCAGCCGATGTCGCCGACTTCCTCCTAGAGAACATCATCCTTCTACACAGCGCCATTCGATAGCTCCTCACCGACCGAGGCCGCTACTTTCTTTCGAAAGTTGTCAATGACATTCTACACTCGTGTGCGAGTAAACACAAACTTGCTACTGCTTACCATCCACAAGCTAAAGATCTAATCGAGCGCCTTAAACCACTCCCTTACTGACATGCTGTCCATGTATGTCTCCGCTGACCATCGCGACTGGGACGTTGCCCTGCCGTTCGTCTTTTTCGCCTTTAATTCGTCTCGCCGTGAAACCGCAGGCTTCTCTCCATTCTTTCTCTTGTTTGGCCGCAACCCTAAGCTACCTTTCGAGACCGTTCTGCCTGCTAGTCGGAATTTGCCATCCGAGCACGCCCGCGAAGCGATACTCAAAGCACAAGAAGCACGCCATATTTCCCGACATCGACTTGTGGAGTCGCAGTGCAATTAGCGGCGCTTATATGACGCCTGCCATCGTGACGTCCATTACACAACGCGCGCCCTCGTTCTCCTTTGGTCGCCGTCGTGACGCGTTGGCCTCTCAGAGAAGTTACTTTCACGCTACTCTGGCCATTACCGTGTCTTGCGTCAAGCAAATGACGTCACGTACGAAATCGCCCCTCTTGAGCTAAGCGTGGCTCAGCATCACTCCGACATGGTCCACGTCGCGCGTCCTAAGTTGTATCACTCGCCCACCTCCTAACCAGTACCGAGCCTGTGCTTCAGGTCCCGGGGGTCATGTGGCATGCTGACGAGAAAGTTGTTTTAATCTTGGTCGGAAGAAGACGACGCTCTGGACTTCGCGCGCTGTCTACCATGTTGTCAGCTGCTACAATTACTGTAAATATCATGTAAATATACGTGTGATTGTTTTTAACGCCGTAACAATATTGTTGGAGGAAGAAAGCAGGCCCACTAATGTGAGATAAGGTATATTTATAACAGGTGTATATGGCGCTCAGGAAACGGTCAGTCTTCGTCTTCCTCTAGTTCATGTCACCACCTTCTTTCCCTTCACCGTGGCATTACCCTCCCGGCGGGGTTAGCTCTGTAGCGGTACAAGTTATAGAGCCTTATTTAATAGGAGGACATAAGGCTTGAGCCTGGAAACATGAACAACATCACTGGCTACATTAGGAGGCACTGAAGGATGACCGAATGGGGCGATGTCGTATGTCTCGTCGGACAGTTGACGTAAGATCAGGTACGTACCGGAATAACGAAAAGGTAGTTTTACCGACAAGCCGCCACGACGTGAAGGCGTCCAGGTAAGGACAAGGGAACCAGGAGAAAAATGGTGGGCTCGGCGCCGACGGTCGTAGCGTCACGTTTGAAAAGCATGCGAAACTATGAGGCGATGACGTGGAACCTCTCGGTCCTGGGTGGTTAAGGCAATATCATCGCGAGCGTAACCAGTGCGGGGTGATTTTACTGCGGATGGTAGCAACGTGTCCAAGGGCAAGGTGGGGACGCGGTAGTGCCGTGACCCGACGAGTTGTATGCGAAAGTGATGTATGGTAAAGCGATGTACCAGTCGCGGTGGTCCTCTGAAACGTTCACGGCCAGCATTTTAGTTAGTGTGCCGTTGAGTCGCTCGGTGAGGTCGTTCGTTTGAGGGTCGTACGCTGTAGCAAGCTCGTTTTCTATAGAACATGCGCTGAACAGATCATCGACGACCCTCGATAGAAAGTAGCGGCCACGATCCGTGAGTAACTGGCGAGTGACGCCATGGTGCAGGATGACGTCGTATAGTAAGAAGTCAGCGACATCTTTAGCAGGTGGTTGGAATCGCCCGTGCAATCGCATATCCCGTGGCATAGTCTGCTGCAACAGCAATCCATTTCTTTTATGGAAATTCGAAATGGGCCAAAGAGATCGAGACCCACACGGAAGAAGGGCTCTGCAGGAATATCAGTTGGTTTAAGCACACCATGTGGTGACATAGCCGGCGTCTTCCGACGCTGGCACAGGTCCCAAGAACGGACATAACGGCTCACAGAGCGATAAATTCCGGGCCACAAAAAGCGGCGCCGCTGGCAGTCGTAAGTGCGTATGATACCCGGATGTCCTGCAGTAAGAGCGTCGTGAAGTTGCTGGAGCACGCCAGTCGGAAGTGCTTGGGGGCGACTTGAATGAGCTCCGAGCCATCAGGACGAAAGATACGACGGCATAATTTTCCATCGCGCACGGTGAACATCCGGAGGGATGGGTCACTGGGCGAGAAGCTTAGGCGTTCCATAAGTGTTCGAATAACAGGATCTTGGCATTGCTCGTGGCCAATATGGAAGAAGCCGGAGTGGGAAAGAGTACTGATGTCTGAGTCTACATCGGTATCATCCGGTTGATCCACGGGATTGCCGGACAGGCTGTCAGCGTCTTTATGCAGCTGCCCTGACTTATACACAAAAGAAAATATATATTCCTGTAGATGCAATACTTAACGTGCAAGGCGTCGAGTCGGGTCCTTCAAAGAGGAGAGCCAGCAGAGGGCTTGATGTTCGGCTCGGACCGAAAATGTACGGCGGAAATTTTGCGACCACCCCTATGAACGCGAGACAATCCCTCTCAGTAATGGAGTAATTTCGCTCAGGCATGGAAAGAAGGTGGCTGGCGTAAGCAATGACACGGTCTTGGCCCTGTTGACGCAGAGCGAGGACAGTGCTGATGCCATGACCACTCGCCTCAGTTCGTACTTCAGTGTGTGCAGAAGGGTAAAAGTGCGAGAGAATCGGGGAAATTGTAAGCCGCTCAATGAAGGTAGAGAAGGCTTTCTACTGCAGTGCTCCGCAAGAGGAAGGCATATCTTGCTTAGGAAAGTCAGTGAGAGGATGAGCGATATGGGCAAAGTTTTTCACAAATCACCGGAAATAAGAGCATAAGCCCAGAAAACTATGAATATTGTTTGTTGAACAAGGTGAACATTTGTTGAACATGGCATGAACTTTCTCTGGAACAGGTTGGATTCCGGTGGCGTTTACGAGATGGTCGAGCATACTAATTTCACGGTGACCAAAATGGCACTTGGAGGAGTTTCGTTAAAGGGAAGCCCTGCGAAACACGGAGAGTATAGTCGTGAGGCGCCGCACGTAGTTCTCAATGTTCGGCGAAAAAACCATCACATCGTCGAGGTAACAGCGGCCTGTAGACCACTTCAAGCCGCGCAAGAGAGAGTCCATCATGCGCTCGAATGTAGCTGGCGCATTGCATAATCCAAAGCGCGTGACTTTCATTTGGTACAGACCGTCCTGGGTGATGACGGCGCTTATCCCGCGGTCCCTGTTATCGACGCTAATCTGCCTATACCTGGAGCGGAGGTCAAAAAATGAAAAGTTTTGGGATTGGTGAAGGCAGTCAAGAGCGCCATCAATGCGAAGCAGGGCATAAACATCCTTCTTTGTTATCCTGTTGACGTGAAGGTAGTCAGCGCAGAAGCACCTCGAGTTGACATTTTTCTTTACTAATACAACAAGTGACTCCACGGGCTACTGGAAGGTTCAATTATATCTTTTTTCCATCATCCTGTCTACCTCTTTCTGTACGGTGGCACTTTATGTTGCGGATGCACGATATGGCCGCCTCTGAGCGGGGCTGGCGTTACCGGTGTTGATGCGATGCGTCAGAACAGATGTCTGCCCCAGTGGACGGTCAGACAAATAAAATTATACCGATATGATGACAGGAGGTGACGAAGAGCTGTTGTTTGATAGGAAGGAAGGTCAGGGGAAATCATCTTACAAACATCGTCCCCTGGCGTGGGCGACAAAGGTCCGCTGGTACTGAGAAATGGTTCAGAGGTCAAAGAAAAAAATTAAAATTCTTCTAAAGGAGTGATATGCGCTATGGCAATACCATGTGGCGGCACATGCGATGAAAATCCGAAACTGAGGATTGGAATGCAAGCGGAATTTTCGCGGATACGGATTAAGGTGGTCGGTAAGGCAATATCGCGCGAGAAAACCACGCCAGTAAGCGGCGACACGACGTACTCGCCATCAGGTACGGGAGGACAGGGCGTCAGGAGGACATTTGCAGCCGCCTGTGTAGACAGCCTTGCAAACTCAGTAGAACATAAACGGTGTGAAGCACAAGTTGTTGCTTCGGCAGGAAGCGGCAGATCCAACTGTACCACACCTGCGGAGTGGTCAATTTGGGCAGAGTATTTCGAAAGGAAATCGAGGTCGAGAATTAGTTCGTGCGGAGAGTGCTCAAGGGCGATAAATAAAACAACGGTAAAATGGCCGCCTATCGTCACACGTGCTGTGCACATTTCAAGAACAGGTGAAGTACTCCCATCGGCTACTAACACAGTGCACGGTACGGCGGGCGTCAGAACCTTTTTGAGCCTTCAGTGGAGAGCAGCGCTCATAACTGAAAGCCACGCTATTGTGTCAACGAAAGATGTAACAGGAACGCCATCAACCTCAACGTCCAGTAGGTTTCCAGATGTAAGCAGGGTGAACAGAGGATTTGTGGGCCGGGTCGGAGTTGCAACTTCACCTCTGGGAGCTGCACCACCTAGTTTCCCGACGCGAAGTGACCGGTTGCAGAAGGGGACGAATATCGGTTAACGAGAGGCGAACGGGACCTACGACCTTGCGGAGACGGGGAGCGGCTGAATCTGGGTGGAGCACTGTCGGCGTTGATGTTCCTAGTGGGCATATAGCGCGAGAAAGTACGATTGTCTGGCACTTAGCGGTGGTGACTCGGAGACGACCTCCGAAGAGGCGACAACCAGTGGTTGCGGCAATGATGGGTGATGTGCCCAATACCAGAACAATTAGCACAGATGGATGTATCATCCGCTGTGCGGCAGTCAGCTGCGTTGCGACGGAGTGGCAGGAAGCTTTGCGTCTGGGAGTGAGCGGCCGGATAAATCTGGTAGGTGTTTGTATGGCGGACCGAGCAGAGAGATGGAATGCCCAATCTTCATTTTTCCTCCCGAAGGATGGCTAGTATAAGGGAGATAGCGTGCACGCTTTCTCGACAGTCGCAAAGAACTGGAGCCGGGTGATGGCCTGAAGCTCACGGCGAACGATGCCTGTTATATCTACCGATCCTGTCGGCTGAATGAACCGCGGCGGGTCTTTGCAAGAAGATGTCGCGGCGGTATTGCTCAATCTGTCGAAATTTTGAGCGATGCGGTGGCCCTTCGCTTTTTCGAAACCCCGGCATTCCTTTATAATTGAATGCACAGTGTCACAATCCTTACACATCAGTAGATTCAAGGCATCGTCTGTACTACCTTATCGCATGTGACCAATCTTGTCAGCCTCGGTCGTGTTGTTATCAGTCTTGCGACAGAGGGTCAGCAAATCCTGTATGTACACGACATGGGATTCTGTGGACGTCTGAACGCGGCACGCAAGATATTTTTTGCTCCCAGCTGACGACCGACAGGTCTGCCAAACAGGTCTAGCATTTTGTCTTTGTAGACATCCCAGCTCGTTAGGTCAGCTTCATGTTTATCGTACCATTCATTCGCAGTTCCTCTCGGATAAAATATCAAGTGTGCTAGCATCATTGTTAGATCCCACCTGTTGTTCTCGCACACTCGCTTGTACTTCACAAGCCAGTCCTCGACGTCGGCGTTGTCCGTGCCACAAAATTTCCCCGGGTCCCGCGGATGAGAGAGCATGACCGTTGGCACGTGCTACTGAGGGGTTGTCGCTTGTGTCGGTTGATTGGCATTGTGCCGCAAGGTCGATGACGTCGGCTGCGAAGTTCCGCGATTGTATCGCTAACCTTCCACGAGAATGTTGCAGGAAGAAAGCAGGCTCACGAGTGTAAAATACCTTATGTATACAATTGCTGTATATGGCGTTCAGGCAACGGCCAGTCTTCATCTTCCTCTACATCATGGCACCTTCTTGTTTCCCTTCCCGTAACAATATTTTAAACGAGAAAAAAGGGCGAAAACCGAGGGGCCCGATTTCTTCTTAAAAGGGCGCACACAGTTTACCTCCGCAAATAACCATAATTCATCGCTTAGCAGCGTATCATCGGGTGTGCCACACGGCGCAGGTTTATCGCCTCTACTTTTCCTCATCTACGTCAATGACTTACCTACTAACGTTAGGAATAAATCACGTCTTTTCGCTGATGACTGCGTCCTATATTCCCCTATCAAAGGTTTGAATGACATCACTGCACTAAAACAGGATCTCGATTCCATCGCAGTATGGTACGAGAAATGGTTCATGCCGCTTGACCTTACTAAATGCAAAGCGCTGTCATTCACTCGCTACCAGAGCTTAATCAGTCAAAGCTGCATAATAAATTCGGCTCCTATCAATCATGCCCCATTGTACAAATATCTCGGCGTTCACATGACATCGACACTATCATGGGCAACTCATATTGACACTATCTGTTATAATACTTCACGTATTACTTGGATATTTAAAACGCAACCTGTAAGCCGCATCACCAGAAAAACAAGTGGCATATCTAACATTCGTATGTCCGCAGTTGGAATATGCGTGATTTACCTGGCGCCCTTCCCAATCATATCTTACCTATGACATATAACCAATGCAAAATCGCGCTGTTAGGTTTCTAACTTCAAAGTACTCTCGTGAAACCAGCATAACCGCACTAAAACGTACACTCTAACTTCGATCGCTTGCTTCGCGCGGGATGATCGCATTTGTCTTCTTGCTTCACACCTTTTATTATCATCCGCACTTCAGGTATCCACTATTAAATCCACCCTTACGTACATCCTCTTGCTTAAGCCACAGCCGTCCCATAGCAAACAATAACACCCGATAATTTGCCATAAGCACTTCGTTCTTCCCCGACACAATAACCCATTGCAAGAATCTTCCAGCAGATATCGTTACATGTACTGACCATAAAACTTTCCGCGAAGTTTTATATAACCACATTGCTTAATTACCGATCCCACCTACCCTTACTCTAACATGATGTTTCCCATTTTTCGCGATTGTTCCTGGCTTCTTTTTTGTTTATTGTTGCCTCTTTACTGTTCTGCAAATTTGTTCTAACATTGTCACTAGGGATAAAGTGCTGCCTTATGTAATGCCTCCGGGCTTTTAAGGTGAAAATAAATCAAACGCAATATCAAAAGAAGTCAACAAACACTGACAACAAGGACAACATAGGGGAAATTACTTGCGCTTAATAAATGAAATCATGAAATCCCAACCGTCGCATGCGAATGCTGTGAGATCGTTTTCGAACTACGGTCAGTTCTTTTTTTATCCACATTTCTTTCCATAAATTTATCGTTTCTTTATTTTATTTATTAAGCACGACTATTTTTTTGAAAAGTCCCGAGGGAGCACACTGTGAATAAGAGTGGAACGATGCGCAGATTTTAGAACGCAGGCTTCGAGGTACAACTAGTACCCACTGGCGGCCGTCAGAGGTGTAATTGCGTCGGTGAACCAGGTTGTCGCGAATAGCGAAATGGCGAGCTTGGCGGCACAATGCACGAGTGGTTGGCTGCGATGAAGGATCAGAAAGGCAGTCTATGATGGAGGCAATCCAGGGGTCCTTGCGCTGCTCAGAAGCGATGGTCCAAATGTCGACGGAAGAAATGTCAAGCTGGGATATTGCACAGCAGGCATTGTCGTCTCTGGCAAGGGAGAACGTGAGAGGGCGTCAGCATCAGCATGCTGGCGTCCGTTGCGTTACAGTACGCGGATATCGTAATCCTGTAAGCGAAGCGCCCAGCGTGCGAGACGGCCTGAGGGATCCTTCAATGGCGACAGCCAGCATAGTGCATGGTGCTCCGTGGCGACATTAAATTGGACACCATACAAATAGGGCCGGAACTTGGTAATCACCCAGATGATCGCCAGGCATTCTTTTTCCGTGACGAAGTAATTGGTCTCGGCTTTAGTAAGGATACGGCTTGCATGTGCCGCAAAATATTTAGGAAACCCTTCTTTCCGCTGTGCTAGGACCGCACCGAGGGCAACACCGCTGCTTCGTTTGATATTCATGTCGGCATCGTTGGTAATTATCTACGGCCTGGCTTAAGTTACGTGATGTCACAAGACTCTTTTTCCACGTGGTCTGAAGTACGCAAAGTGCGTACTAAGGCTGATCTTGTATGAAGGTGGATCGTTTGATATCCATGTCAGTATGTTTGGGAATTACGCATGGGCTAGCAAAAGATACGCGATGTGAGGTGACACCCTTTCCCACGTGATTTGACATCAACTACGTGTACACCATCGCATAGCTTTTGATTATCCCGCTCATTTGATATACATGTCGGCGTAGTTGATAATTATCTATAGTGTGGCTAAAGTTACTTGATGTTTATTTTATTTTATTTTATTTAGAAAACATCTTACAGGCCCTGTCGGGCATTGAGTAAGGGGGCAATGAAACAAAGAACGGTTAAGTACAATCGAAACAACTGAAATATAAACCTAAGACAATGACTGAACTAAAAAAGAAAGCAAAGCACAGCATGATCAAGCATAGCAGATATATAAGAGCAAGGAGATTATGTAATTCGCAGGCACAGGCGTTCACGAAATATTTTACGATCAGTTATCCAGACGACATCATCGGGAAGACCATTACAGTGGCATATGGCACGAGGTACAGCCGGTAAATTGACAGGAGTGGTTTTACCGAAAATTCCCTTGAAGCTAAAATGATTATGTAATTTTGAGGACGTGGGCGGGGTTTCGAGGGGTAATATGCATGGCTTATCGGAAGGAACATGCCTCTGAAATAGACAGAGCAAAGAAACCTTGCAGTGGGTGTCTATGGGCTGTAACGAAATATCGAGCTTGATCAGCGTTATACTTGACTTTCGTTCAAAATTCCGAGTTATATATCGGGCAGCTCTGTACTGGATGCGTTCCAGCATGGTTATGAAATATTCTTGGTGTGGTGACCATACAGCGGATGCAAATTCTAATTGCGGGCGTATGAACGTCAGGTATGCTAATTTACTCACGTGGCGTATGAATTTTGCAAGTTGCGCCTCAGAAAGCCAAGCGTTTTCGATATTTCGATACTGCACAGCGCAGGAAAGGTATTTCTGTAGTCATATGAGAATGTTATTCAAGAAAGCTCTTCAGTATTGTATGGTCGGCCAAAAATTATAACATTTCGTCATTGTTTCGAACTTGTAAAACACCTCCGTAAATGCACCTTTGGATTTAATTGACTGGCGTTAGGAATAAAATACGTCGCATGTAAAAGAAATTATTTGGCGCTGGCATTAAATTGACTTGCACTTCGACTAAACTAGCTGGTGCTTGGAATTGTTTGAGGTGGAGGAAGTGTAGTACTATTTTAGAGAGCAAAGGAGTTCCAAAAGATAAATTTAAAACGGAAGGCAAGGAGGCTAAGAAGACTGAATATCATGTTTGCACGAGCGGTTGCAATAATATCTACAAATCTAATACAAAAGAGCAACACAGGTAATTTGGGCAAAAGTACAGATGAACAAACACCAGGGTATCAGAATAACCTGCTATCCGAATATGCGGTTAGTGATAACCGAATTGCCAATTGCATAACCGATCACTCCGGTTATCCGGTTTTCAAATTCTAATAACCAGTAAATTGAATACCGGATAACCAGTTTTCCCGCAACACCCGTTTGTTGTTGCTGCACTAGCATAAATATTTGGGAGGGATCTTTTTCAGGCGCCAATAGTCTACACAGAACCGTACGGAGTGACCTTTTTTCGTAACGAAGACGACAGGAGATGACAATGGACGGTTTGTGGGTCAGATCACTTCGCGGCGAATCATTTCGTCTGCTTGCTCATTAATCACACGACTTTCTGCGGCAGAGGCGCGATATGGGCGTTGCCGCAATGGCTATTGGGTGTCAGTGTCAACATGGTGTATGAAAGGAGGCCTCCGGCCCAGGAAAGGTTGCTCAACATCAGAAGGAGAACAATTTTTTTCTAATTTGCGCAGAAGCTGAGAACGCCGAGCTGGGGTGATGCTATCGGCAATAGATCAAGCGAACGCATCTGTGGGCAAAGCATCGGACTTAGAGAGAGCACAGAGCGTGCTCTAACTGGCGCAGGACGTGTTTTCGGGAACATCTCTAATTCGTACGCTGTCGATCACTTCCACATAGACAAGTTATTCGCCTTGAAGCAGCATCACAGGGTATGCGAAGGGGTTACAGACGAAAATAGCTGTTGAGCCGTGTATGACGTTCACTGTCGCAAAAGGCAACAGCAGACCTCACAATGTTTAAATGGGCCAGATGGAGAAAGTAGTGCGACGGCGTCAGAGAGGTTGCTGCAATACATAGAGACAATCATTGACGAGTTGGGAAGCACGGTGGTGTGGTGCCTGACGAGTAGTTTGTTCGCAAAAGGAGCATTATCAGCAAGCGTCATATCTAAGATCGGGGACAGTTCTAGCTAGACCCGTGCACAATGAATGACGGCATCCTCCCACCCCAGGATAAATTCGTGGGAGCACGATGAAATAACAATAAATTGGACGGCGTATACAACGTCCTCGATGTGAACACGAGTGGAGCACGCCACTATCGGTGGAAGAGACTGTGCCTGGTGTGCTGTAGGAGGCTCCAGCACGGGGCGTCGTGATCCTTTGGAAGGGAACGACAAAGCTTTGTGTCCATAACTGATACAGCAGCCCCGGTGGCCACGAGGGCATATGTGCGCACGCCAACTAACACGTCTATCCCATTGGTCGGGCTAGGTTGAGGACTTTCACGTTCCGACGGCGTTGCAGCCCTTGCCTCATTGACTGCGACGATTAGCTTTCCTTTTCCCTAGCTGCTTCACAAGGCCGCACTGGTGATGGGGAGCGTCGACGTGAAAAAGATGAGCGGCAGATGTTAGCAGAGCAGCGGCATGGTGACGACGAAGCCCGAGGTTTGTAGTTGTAATATGGGCGCGGTGAACCCACCATACGATTGTACCCATATGGTGTTGTGCTACGCGACGGCACGCGACTACAGTGGCGTGCGACGTGGCCTGCGTAGCCACACGCAATAGATTTCGGTGGATTGACCTGTGTACGCCACCAAATCTGCGGCAGGTCCCACTCATGGGGGAGGACGCGTTGGATAGCGTGGCTGGTGAAGTAATTGCAGGTCAGGCTGTTGTCAAGTCATAGCTAGGAGATTGTCATACGTGAGAGGTCCCCGTTGAGGGAGTTGGTGGGGCTGGGTGACGACTTCCGCGTAGCTTATTGGCGCAGCTGTCGGGATCTGTTAGGGCCTGGCCATTACTTCGGTGTAGCTGTGAGGCACAGCCGTAGGAACGTGCTGATGGTGCTCGGGCAAAATCTCGTTGATTTATTGCGCTAGCGCGGTAAAGCGGAGGCGCAAAACTCGGCGTTGGCGTGTGTACCGGCTGCGGCTGCGCAAAATCTATCATTGAGAGTTGCTGGGCAATATTCTCACGGACGAACGCCTTAATTTCTGTTAGCAAAGTTGCTTGGTCCGATATGGCATCCAATCCAGCAAGTGGTTCGGCACGCGGTAGAGATCGACGGCTCAGTGACTGCTGCATGCGTAGTTCTTCATAGCACTGACACAGTGTGATAATTTCGGCCACGAATCGGGTATTTTTTGGCTAGCAACATGTTAAGGCGTCGTTCTCTATGCCCTTCAGGACGCTTTCGATTCGATGATACTCCGCCATGGTCGAACTGACATCCCGGCCTAAGTTCAGGACATCTGCAATGTAACTGGTGAATGCTTCACCTGGCTGGTGTGCTCGTTGTGGCAAACGCTGCTCGGCACGCATCTTGCGAACAGCAGGGCGACCAAATACAGCGGCGAGGGAAGTCTTCAGACGATGTCTGGAACTCTGTTTCATGGTTATTATACCACAGTTTGGACACACCAGCCAGGTAGAACAGAACATGGCTCAGTTTGGCCGCTTCGTCCCAGTTGTTATGGGCGCTTGGCCTTTAGTATGCCGTGAGTCATTCGTACAAGTGAGTATCGTCCACTCCAGTGTAGATAGGAGGGTTGCGGTCACGACGCACCCCGGGACACGCGGTACGTGCGGGAGGAGGCGTTTGCTGGGAGGCGTAGTGGGGCATGGTAGATGTTAGAGTATGAGACCGGAGTTCCAGGATGGTTGTCGGAGTTTACCCAGCACATTCAACTCATTCTAAAGGTGGTTATTTGGTAGAGCTCAGAGCAGTGCAACGTCAACGGTCAGGACAGTGACAGCTCCGTAGAACAAGAGCCATCACCGTACAAGAGTGCAAGAGTGCAATCTGCGCTCAGTGCAAGTGTGAAGAGACCATCAGTCACCTTCTGTGCCACTGTTCTCGCTTCGATAATCACCGTGAGGCTCTCCAGTATGACTTAAATAGACTGGATGACAGGCCATTTACGGAAGCGAAGATCTTGGGAGCCTGGCCTCACAGTTCATTATCCCAGAAAGCAGTTCGAGTGCTTTGTCGCTACCCGAGGGCAACAGACTTGAGTGCCCGACTATAGACATCCTACGCCTCCCCCTCCCCACGTGTAGGGTAGCAAACTGGACTCAGTCTGGTTGACCTCCCCGCCTTTCCGTCTTCCCTTCTCTCTCTCTCTCCCCGTGCAAGAGCGCTTGGCCCACTAGCGCTGAAACCAATATATATATATATATATATATATATATATATATATATATATATATATATATATATATATATATATATATATATATATATATATATATATAATACGAAGCATGCAAAAACGGAACTGATTATTCCTATAATATCCGGCGCACCACTAAAAATGGTGTCATCTGTTCAGCTGATCATTGGTCAGACTAGTTGACAGCACGAGCGCTATCAATACCTGAGTATTTTGATTACCCTTTCAGTCGGCGAGAGTGCGCCCTTCCCCAGCCAGCCGCCTAAGCTCCCAAATGTCTCGCACCAATTTTGTGGTTACCGCTGGAGTAGTAAGAAAGCGGAAGGAATCTGGCATCTCGCCACGGACTTAGGCTTTTCTCTTGTCACGGACCCAGCCTTTCCTACCAGGAGTGGCAGTTCAATGTGTAGAGACCTACCCAGGACTTATCCTCCACTTATAACTTACCCAGGGCAGACTGGATCAACTCTGGTACGGACCTAGGAAGCGACCATTATATACTACACATAATGGTGGTAACGAAGGGGGTGGAGGTAAAACATTTCACTCACATAGACTGGCATCACTTCAGAAAAATCAGAAAAGACAGAGCAGACACAGATAGAAAGGGGTGCCTCAGACTACAAGAGTAGGTGGCTCAGCTAAGGGACGACTTGAATGCAGCAACTAATGCTATAGAGACAGAGAAAGAGGTCGAACAAATTGATCGTAGATTGGCGCATTTGATCCAAGCCAAGCAATCAATTTTACAAAGATGGAAATCACAACGCTTAAACAGGTGACTTACAAAACCAATTGCTCATCTCAATAGGAATATAGAGGAACACGCACGATATTTACTGAAACAAAAATGGGATGAGGTGTGTAAATGTGTAGACGGAAGGATAAAACATGGAGGCAATTGGAGTCTGCTCAGGCATCTGCTCAACGAAAAAGGCACTAAATCGAACAGACGTACGGCAGCGGCAAAACTGGTACACCAGGAAAGTCAGACTGCAAGCGCAGAGAGCATAATGGAGCGATTGGCTACTAAATACTTACCTCTCAGGAAAGAGGATCAGGATGTGAGCTATCCCGACTATTTAGGGGTAGAATGCAAATATATGGATCAGGAATTCACCGAAAGTAAGGTACGCACGGCACTGTATGATCGGAATAGTAGGTCAGCAGCTGGCCCGGATGGCATCTCTAACAGATTGCTTAAGAATTTGGACGACGAATCAATAAAATATCTCACCACATACAATTATGAACTATTGAAAGATGGGGTATATCCAGAAGAATGGAGGACGGCCAGTACTATCTTAATACCAAAGCCGGGCAAGCAACTCAACTTGAATATACTAAGGCCAATTTCGTTAACATCATGTCTAGGAAAGACAATGGAGCATGTAATATTGAACAGACTAAAAAAAATATGTGGAGGACAATGACATCCTACCGTAAATCTGATACTAGCTAAACCCAAAAACACTCGAGCTCTCTTGGGGTTGGATGTCGAAAAAGCTTTTGGCAGAATTAAGGATAGAGCAATACTTCAAGTTATTTCCGAACTGGAATTGGGGAGAAAACTCTAAGAAGTGGTCAAAACCTTCCTTGGCAATCGTTCTGCTCACCTTAGATTCGGGGATGTTAAATCAAAGAAGATGTATCTCGGTGACAGAGGGACAGCACAAGGGTCGGTCTTGTCACCTATGCTTTTCAGCCTGGCCATGTCAAAAGTGGCGAAGGGATTAAAAGGGATGGAGGGCATTCACTTTACCATTTATGCAGACGATGTGACTATATGGACCGCTGATGGAAGTATGGGACATGCGGAAAGCAGACTTCAGAAGAGCATTTATGAGGTAGGGTGTATTTTAGAAGACATGGGAGTCTAATGGTCTGCTAATAAGTCTGTACTCCTTGTACTCAAGAACAGAAGAAAGGGTAGAAAACCGAGGGGATATGTTCCCGACGAAGAACCCAGGTTAGTACTAACCACGAAGGCAAGCGAATCTATTAAGCATGTAGAATACATTAGAGTCTTAGGGTTATACCTGGAGGCAAAAGGGGCAAACGGAAGAACAATACGACACATCACAAGCAAGACTGTGGAGGTAATAAGACTGCTAAAGAGAATCACTAACAGACACAGAGGACTGGGAGAGGAGAGCGCCATGAGACTGGTCCACGCTTTCGCCTTGTGTCACTTCTCCTATGTAGCTGGGATGTTCAGTTGGACACAGACAGAGCTAAACAAGTTGAACAGAATAATTTCAAGACTAGTCAAAACAACAGTAGGGTTACCCAGTAACACGACGGAAAATAAGTTACTGAAACTGGGGTTCCACAGCACAATAGCCATTATAATGGAAGCTCAGCAAATTTCTGGAAATTTCTGAAATTTCTGGTGTCTGGAAGAAAGCCAGGTAGAGCAATACTAGAAGAGGTAGGGTGGTGCCCAACCGAATCCAAAATTTTAGGTGAAGGCAGAGTAGCACTAAAAGATAGCATAAGAGAGATAATCAAGACGACTCCTTTCCCCAGAAATATGCACCCGGTGCACAACCTGGCAAGACGAAAGGCAAGGGCCAAAGCTCTCCTGCAAGAGATAGAACACGACAGAGAACATGCGACTTTTGTAGATGCTGCATGGGTCAGAGGAAACAAAGCCTTTACGGCAGTAGTAGTAGATGCAGATGGTCTCACTCGGGATGATATTACAATCATGACTAAAGACACGACAGTCGCGGAACAAGTAGCGATAGCATTGGCTTTAAGGAATAATCAGTGGACGAAGATTTACAGTGACTCTAAGATGGCTATTAGACACTTTACCAATGACTTTGTAACAAAAAGGGCTGCCCAGCTGATCGGTGAGTGGGACAGCAAAGAGATTGAAATCCACTGGTTTCCTGCACACATGGGGCCTGTCGATCCATCCCGGATGAATTTAAACGAGATGGCTAACGCAGCTGCGCGAAGACTTACTATCCGTGCACTACGCGACCAGGACATTAATATACCGGAGGAGAACAGGGACCTGTTACACATAATGAAATCACGAGGCATTGCTACATGAGCAGAAGGGAATTCCCAGTGACACACGCTAAGCTTAATAGAGCTCAAGCGGTGACTCAGATTGTTGCACACACGAACTTATCCAAGTCCAAACTTTATTAATAAGCTATATCCTGAAAGAGAGCTACCAATCAATTGCGAGAAGTGTAATGGCATCATTACTCCGGATCACATGCTTTGGCAGTGTCCTGTGACTTTCACAAACTGTGACAAAGAGAGAGATTGGTGGCGGCGAGTCCTACACAGTGGAGTTCTTTTCGATCAAGTACAGGCCGTCCAGAAGGCCTACGATACGGCGGTAAGGTTAAACCTTACTGTACCAACGTGGGAGCCGCCTGCATCAACCTAAGGGTTGATCTTCAGGACATTAAATAAAGTTCATCATACCATACCACACATCCTTGGATCGCCTTCTGGTTCCTTTATCGTCATCCTTTTCGACACAAAATTCAACACCATCAAACGTTCTCACAAATGTCACGTTCACATAAGTAAAATGAGGCCCTTAAGAGAAGGAATTAAGATGAGACGTTGGGGTGCGAGGATGTGGCGGATCAACTGCTTTATCGTGCTAATACGGATTGAAGGACGGTATGCTGGTTTGATAAGGGGGTAGTCGAGAGAGAAGGTGTGTCAGAGCTTATGATAAAGGCAAAGTCTGAATGTTTTGTGGCGCTTCTCTTCTTTGGGATGATTAGCCCTTTATTTTAACTGAGTGACACTTGTATGATATGAGTAGTCAAAGAAGATGAATCTGGCTACGCGATTTCGTACCGACTCGAGTGTCCTGCTAAGGCTGTGTTTATGAGGACCCCAGATCGCACAAGCATATTCTAACTGAGGTTGTACAAGAAATTGACAGGCTAATAACTTAACGGAGGGCGGGGAAAGGGCGATATTACGTCGCAGCTAGCCAAGGATGCGGTAAGCTCTGTTTGTGATGTATCGACTTGTGATGAACACGTGAGGCCATGGGGAATGTGAAGTCTTAAATATTTGGAGGAACTTACTGAACAAATGACTTCACCATTAGGCATGTACGTATTAGTTTCATATTCCTATCGAATAAGAAAAGAAATTACGGAAGTTTTCTGAATATTAGGAACCACGAGCAACCTATCACATCGAATTTCAACGTTTATAAGGTGGCGCTGAAGCATCAGTTTGTCGGTGGGATTAGTGATGGAGCAGTGAATGAAACAACCATCCGCGAATAGACGAATGTTTGAAGAGATGCACGCGGGGAGGTCATTGATGTAAATTAAAAATGTAGCGGAAGTAGGCACTCCAGTGTCACTCTGGGACACTGGAGGTGACCGTACACAAGGTGCAATTGGTTTCTTTGGCGGAAACGAACTGTTGCCGATCGGTGAGAAACTCTCATATCCATACAAGCACTAAGGGGTGTAAGCTTAGACACGATAACTTTGGCAACACTCGAGTATGAGGTATGTTTTCGAAGGCTTTTTCATAATCGAGGAATGCGCCATCTACTGGAATGTTATTGTCGAGATTGGAACTGATATCATTAATAAAAGACTAATTGAGTTTCACAAGGCTGGCCTTGGCTGAATCCGTGTTGGCTAGGAGTAAAAAAATCGACAGAAGTAGAAAATTTGACAACGTGTGAGTGAATAACGTGGTCTCATATTTTTTAAACACACACTGGTGAGGATAATGAGGCGTTAAGTGTCGGTTGAACCACTTTTTGGAACATATATTACATTGCCAATTTTCGAATCTAAAGGAACAGAGCCTGATTCGAGAAACTGTTGGAAGATTTCCGCTAAAGTGATTCTAATAATATGCTTAAACGAGAAGAAATGAGGTTAACCGAGGTGCCTAATTTCCGAGATCGGGATCTTTTGGGTGACCCAAAGAGATCATGTTCTCGTGACGCCTGCGCCAGAAAGGATGTTCCACATCCGCCGCCAACGTCAATGAGTGGTGGCGCTGGTTAACACTGCCAGGGTTCTACTAGGAAACAGAAGTACTTGAGAAAGCGGATGGGGTAATGGCGCCGTGGTAGCTCAATTGGTAGAGCATCGCAAGCGAATTACGAAAGTTATGGGATCGTTCCCCACCTGTGGCAAGTAATTTTGACATTTATTTTAATTTCCAATAATTTCTTGTTAATTGCTTATTTTTTATCGTTAATTGCTTATTGTTAATTGTTAATATGTTTAATTGTTATCAAGCACAAGTATTTCACCCTATGATGTTTTTGGTGTCAGTGTTTGTTGGCTTATTATGATATGCCAATACTTCGTAGTTATTAATATTTAGCGAATAATTACGTCAGTTCCTGCAAATGAGGTTACTTTTAATGAGTCCTTGATTTTGGAGATACCACGGAGATAGAAATTGATACTAGCCATGTATGCATGATTGAACAGGGGGTATGCTGGAGGGCTATTGCAAGTTTCATTGGTGAAGACCGATCGAAATGTGTTGTTAAGAGTCTCAGTAGCTGTATGTTTTGAAATGGCGATACCGACTTGATTTAACAGAGATATGGAGTCGAAGAATCACGGGGATTGATGGTCTTCCAAAGTTATGTGGAGCGGCTGCGTATTAGTGAAGGTAATGTGAAACCGAAGAAAATGCGCTTACTGCGTGTTAATAGACTGTCAAATAGCTTGGCTGTAGATCGATATTTGAGTGATATTTCGCTGATATTCTCTGTCTTGTAGAGTAATGAAACTGTGGATGAAGGTAATCAAGCCTGAAGAAAAACAGCCATATATCTATGCAGCTGAAAACCGCTCAGAAGGTAAAAATTCAATTTCTTTGCTTTCTTTTATTCTGGCACCATTTTCCCCGATGTTCGAGGCGTCACCCTTGGAGCGCAGCACCACCATTGGAGCCGACGATGGCGTTGTCGTCCAGTGGCGGTGGATGGACGAAGGGATGTTCTGAGCGTACTGTTTTGAACTGGGCGGTGGGTCATGCCCCCTACCCCTTGATATTATACCGCCTATGTAAAAAAGAGAAAACGGCAACAAACTCCCGATAAATTCCCACAACCGAATTTTCTGACCCCCTATTGTGAATTTTCTTTTTGTACGTCTCCGTTTTTGGCCGTTTCCCTACTTTGCTTCCGCATACTTCCGATCCCCTCTTGATAATCTCTATTGCGGACTTGTTTACTTTGCTACTATTCTCGCTGAACTCCAGGGCTTCAAGGAGGCCAGTGGTGCCTAAATCGACCACTTCCAGTCCACAATTCCAGTCCAAATTCCAGTCCACAGATATTCGCCAGATGTTGCAAATAAATTGGCTTCTTAGCTAACCACACAGTGTCGTCCGCATAAAATAAATCTGGAAGCTTATGCTCTACTACTGTACCCGCCTGTTTGTATAAGCTATTAAACCGGACATTACTTAATACCAGGCAGTTTGTGGCAAAGAAGAATGAATCTAGTTTATAAAGGCAGGGAGGGGGGGGGCAGATTTCACTCGTATGAGCTGTTCCCCGTTACATCGGTAATATATGGCTAGCAATGCAGGCAATTAAAGCTGCAAGCATGGAGAGAGAATTATGGAATTTTTGGAGACCTTTATAATGGCTTCCGCATAGGTATATTATAAGAAGCCAAGAAACACTGACACCAAGGACAACATAGGGGAACTTATTTGTGCTTATTAAATGAAATTAGGAAACGATAAATTAATGGAAATTAATGTGGATGAAAAAATAACTTGCCGCAGGTGGGAACCGAACCCCAACCTTCGCATTGCCTTCGGTTTACTCGCAACCTTCCGTTTATTGACCAGCTGTCTTCAATCAAAAAAAGAAAGATCACGTTCTCACGTGATCACGTTCGATCTGATAACGAGGGTCTTGTATCCAGTAACATTGATGCCTTCAGGTAGCATATGGGGGTTTATTGACCAGTTGACTTCACCCAAAAAGATCACCTTCTCGTGACTCCTGCGGCATAAAGGGCGTTCCACGTCCGCCGCCAAGGTCTGTGAGTGGTGGCGCTGACTAACACTCTCAGGGTTCTACTAGGACACATAAATACCCAAGAAAGTGGATAGGAAAACGGCTCCGCGGTAGCTCAATTGGTAGAGCATCGCACGCGAAATGCGAAGGTTGTGGCTTCGGTTGC
Source organism: Dermacentor variabilis (assembly GCF_050947875.1). Taxonomy (NCBI): domain Eukaryota; kingdom Metazoa; phylum Arthropoda; class Arachnida; order Ixodida; family Ixodidae; genus Dermacentor; species Dermacentor variabilis. The sequence goes on from NC_134574.1 coordinate 28,356,609, forward strand.
CACCTGCGCCAAGTTGTTTTTTCATCCACTTTAATTTCCATTAATTTATCGTTTCTTTATTTCATTTATTAAGTACAAGTAATTTCTCCTATGTTGTCCTTCGTGTCAGTGTTTGCTGGCTTCTTATGATATGACACAAAAATCGGGCCCCTCGGCTAACACCCTTTCTTCTCGTTTATTACATAACGAGGGTGTCGAATCCGGCAACATTGATGCCTTCAGGTAGCATATGTGGATTTATTGACCAGTTGCCTTCACCCCCCCCCCAAAAAAAAGGTCACGTTCTCGTGACGCCTGCGGCACAAAGGACGTTACACGTCCGCCGCCAATGTCTGCGAGTGGTGGCGCTGGCTAACACCCCCAGGGTTCTACTAGGACACATAATTACCCAAGAAAGTGGATGGCAAAACGGCACCGCGGTAGCTCAATTGGTAGAGCATCGCACGCGAGGTTGTGGGTTCGGTTCCCACCTGCTGCAATTTGTTTTTTCATCCACCTTAATTTCCATTAATTTCTCGTTTCTTTATTTCATTTATTAAGCACAAGTTCTTTCCCCTATGTCGTCCTTGGTGTCAGTGTTTGTTGGCTTCTTATGATATGACTAATAAAAATCGGGCCCCTCGGCTAACCCCCTTTCTTCTTGTTTATTAAATAACGAGGGTCTCGAATCCGGCAACATTGATGCCGTCAGCTAGCATATGTGAGTTTACTGACCAGTTGCCTCCACCCCCCAAAACAATATCACGTTCTCGTGACGCCTGCGGCATAAAGGACGTTCCACGTCCGCCGCCAATGTCTGTGAGTGGTGGCGCTGGCTAACACCCGCAGGGTTCTACTAGGACACATAATTACCCAAGAAAGTGGATGGCAAAACAGCACCGCGGTAGCTCAATTGGTAGAGCATCGCACGCGAGGTTGTGGCTTCGGTTCCCACCTGCTGCAATTTGTTTTTTCATCCACCTTAATTTCCATTATTTCTCGTTTCTTTATTTCATTTATTAAGCACAAGTAATTTCCCCTATGTTGTCCTTGGTGTCAGTGTTTGTTGGCTTCTTATGATATGACTAATAAAAATCGGGCCCCTCGGCTAACCCCCTTTCTTCTCGTTTATTAAATAACGAGGGTCTCGAATCCGGCAACATTGATGCCTTCAGCTAGCATATGTGGGTTTACTGACCAGTTGCCTCTACCCTCCAAAAGAATATCACGTTCTGGTGGCGCCTGCGGCATAAAGGACGTTCCACGTCCGCCGCCAATGTCTGTGAGCGGTGGCGCTGGCTAACACTCCCAGGGTTCTACTAGGACACATAAATACCGAAGAAAGTGGATGGCAAAACGGCACCGCGGTAGCTCAATTGGTACAGCATCGCACGCGAAATGCGAAGATTGTGGGTTCGGTTGCCACCTGCGGCAAGTTGTTTTTTCATCCACTTTAAATTCCATTAATTTATCGTTTCTTTATTTCAGTCATTAAGCACAAGTAATTTCCCCTATGTTGTCCTTGGTGTCAGTGTTTGCTGGCTTCTTATGATATGACATAAAAATCGGGCCCCTCGGTTAACCCCTTTCTTTTCGTTTATTAAATAACGAGGGTCTCGAATCCGGCAACATTGATGCCTTCAGCTAGCATATGTGGGTTTACTGACCAGTTGCCTCCACCCTCCAAAAGAATATCACGTTCTGGTGGCGCCTGCGGCATAAAGGACGTTCCACGTCCGCCGCCAATGTCTGTGAGTGGTGGCGGTGGCTAACACTCCCAGGGTTCTAATAGGACACATAAATACCGAAGAAAGTGGATGGCAAAACGGCACCGCGGTAGCTCAATTGGTACAGCATCGCACGTGAAATGCGAAGGTTGTGGGTTCGGTTGCCACCTGCGGCAAGTTGTTTTTTCATCCACTTTAAATTCCATTAATTTATCGTTTCTTTATTTCAGTCATTAAGCACAAGTAATTTCCCCTATGTTGTCCTTGGTGTCAGTGTTTGCTGGCTTCTTATGATATGACATAAAAATCGGGCCCCTCGGTTAACCCCTTTCTTCTCGTTCAGAATAGGTAGGCATTTGGGCAAACTATTTGTCCAAACTCAGTGTGCTGAAATACCAAGAGTAGAAAGCAGACCGCCATATGCGGCCTGTTTTATGTGGCCTGCTTTTATACGTGGCCTGCGTTATTTGTGGCCGTTTTAGATATTACAGGAGCGTAAAAACATGTAGACGGCATCATTTTAGGAGATATTCGGTAAGGGGGAGGCTTAGGCGACGATTGACTACAGTTTTTGAGAGAGATTTAACTGGAAAATTTAACTCGAAAACTGACTGATATCAGTATTTGAAACGCAGCTGTTGCACCAGTGTAGTATGTATGAGTTCATGATTATATTGTGCTTAGTGTTACACTAACGATTTTAAGTGGACAGGACGTGAACGTACGTCCACGTCCTGTCCTTCACCTAAAATCGTCAGTGCAATGCTTAGCGCAATTTGATCATGAACTTCTAGCAATTAGCCCCCTTCATTGATTTACTATGTGTATGGGTGCCACCTTGCGCTCAGTTCCTCAGCCATGGGAGTCTGTTTCAAGTACCAGCGCCAAAGCACTCTGTTGGGTGGTGCCATTTGTAGTGGTAAACTGTGTCATTCTATCGTACATCGGTATTGCATATAAAGTCCTAATGGACATTGACTGCAAATGTTGGTGGATGGGATGAGGCCTCTGCATCTAGAAGAATTGATGAAGATGCATCCAAAAAGGTAACTGACATTTTGTTCTACCTGTGGCAACCAGTTATTTCAGCATGAGCAAGTTGGCTTCAAAGTGATATTGTTTCATACCTGATTTAGGTGCACATATGCGTGGTGTTTGACAAACACTAATAGCGCCGTAATACAGGATTTCCGGCAACAGATAAAACATGCACCTATAAGATAATTGTTTGTCTAGAGTTGTCTTAATGAGTAAGCAGATACACCTGCGCGTTCTTCTCTAGCACTGTCTTGCTTAGGCTCCATGGAAACCATGTGTAGAAACTGCTAAGCTCACTGTTATCCCCTGTTATGTCTGTGTTCAGCTTACTGTAATAGGTGAAAATTCATCTACGCAATAAGTTAAGTTTAGGGGTGCGCGAATATTTAAAACTTTCGCATAACGAATCAAATAATGTCCTATTTTATTCGGTTTCCAAATCAAATAATCGCCATTCTTAAATGCGAATATTGGCAAGTATCAATCGCGCAGAAATCAACTTAACATTCCAGCAAAATTACAGCAAATATTCACTCCACCGGCGTAGTATAGTCATAAAACATGAGAACTTGCGTGATACAACAGTACACGCTGCTTAGGTAGCCTCATTTCGCAGACTGTGCAGCGATAGTTCGCTCTTTCTGAAAGTCGTGCGCATTTGAAGAGACTACTTCTTCACTCCAAATCCTTTTCTTCTGCCTTTAATAACCTATGCTTCAAAATGCACTGCATAAATCACAGATAATTTCTAATTTTAAGAATACTGGGATGTGAACATTGTTTTATAATAATTGTGATAACGGCTAATAATTGTTTAAAAAGAATTCGACATTCGGTTCGATTCACTTCTACCATTATTTGATTGGCGTCTCAAAAATCACTATTCGCGCACCCCTAGTTAAGTGCAAGATTAGAAGGCAATACAAAAATGGCGAATTATAGCGAGAGCACGCAGCTGTGTTTGCTGGTCAGGCGAGCAAAATATATGAATATATGGAAGGGAGTGAACGCAACTCCCAGGAAAAAAGGAAGGCAATGGGCGCAAAAACGTATTCAGTTCATCCTATATGTGCACTGTTCCATTCCCTTCTAAAATTGCAACAACCAGCCCTGCTCAGAACGCTCCTGTAGTTGATCTGAACGCTTCAATTTGCCTAGCAGATTAACTGACGACACGCTAGCGTATGTGCGAGCAATTCTGCGAACCGTTGCTTTGATACTTTGTCGTGAGAATAGTTCTTTGCTTACCATTTGGCCTAGATCTGCACAAAGCAACATCTAGAGTTACGTTGCTAACACATCTTTCGTCAAGGGCCTGTGCGTGTCTCCTAAGATACTCCTGAGGTAGTTGGCCTGTTTGTACTACGTATTGCTGCTGCCGGGCGGTGGGATGTTGTAAACAGCACCGACCGCACATCCTATGAACTCCAGCCCATACCTCTGATGCAAACTTGACGTCTTGGCCTGGTCTAATTGTCATTTACCTACGTGCCGAGATTGGCGCTGAAAAAAAAAAGATAATTCCCACACTCCAAGGAATTTGCTTGAATTGACGGCTGGCTTTATGTACTTACTGTGTAACAGCGGCAGGCCACCACCTCCTTGAAGTTCTATAACCTGAGATGCCACCGACGTTCAACGCCGGTAAATGCTTCTGAGAGATGTCGAAACCCAGTGCGAACACCCTGTTAAAAGCAAACGTTGCACCTGGGTCTAGAAGCTGCCTAGCACTTCGTGTACACGATAAGAGTGCTCCGTGATATTACTGTAGGAACAAGACAATTCAATGTTCAAGTGCGCTAAACCACCTTTGAGTGTGGATCATAGCTGAAGCACAAGGCTCACCAGAGAAAATTTTCAGGCCCAGATATTGGAGCTTCCCTTCCTGTAGCAGTTTTGCTTACATGAACATGCATGACACTGTGAAGAAGACATTAAAACGTGGCTCAGCCCCTTGAGTAGCCCTACCTGGCTAATTATTCACAGCGGAGAACACAGTCAACAAATCGTAAAACACTAGCTACGGTTGGCACCATGGTAGTAAAGGTATTCTGCTTCATTAACAACTTTCTACTGTATACCACGCGACGCAGGGATACTAAATGGCTAGAGTGATTGTTCCCTGTCTTCTCTGCAGTGTTACATAAGTTCATGTATAGGAAAAACCACCGTTAGACAGTGACCTTGAATTTCTTATCCTCAGTGTTGTTTTTCGTGATTGCCATGTGCGACGGAGCAATGCTTCATGTTAGAAGGAGGGTATTCTGCCTTCTGCATAGGCGCACTGTTTGGCTGTGAAGCTCTTCATCAAAGCACCATCACCAAGTGGAGGAGAGCTTGTCGACCCAGGTACAGCATTTGCTGACGGTGGGGTGGTCACTGCTATGCGATATTCACAAGGTCAGTCATAGTATCAGAAACACTGTTCAGAAAGCTAGACCATGCCTTTCATTTTTCTCCGTCGAGCAATCTGGGTGCATTCCGCGAAAAGGTGAAAAGAACCAAGCCTTGACAGGAATTGCAAGAGGCACACAATGGAAATCATCAACTATTCAGTTGTTACTTACGACACCCTGGTATCCTGCAGTTGCAGATATGTCAAGTATATATATATATATATATATATATATATATATATATATATATATATATATATATATATATATATATATTTGTGTGTGTGTGTGTGTTGCAATGGGGGTGTTCGCCTAGCAGAAGGGTCACTAGTTATAGGTTGTAGCGCTAGGCTTAAACAGGTAGGCGCTATATCTTAACGGGGAAGCAAGCTCTTCTCGTCGTCTTCTTCTCTTGCGCCAGCACACCAGCACCATGCTCACTGCCCAATGCTTCAGTACAATCACTCCCCACCGAAAGAGTAGCCATCCTGGGGACCTAAGGACAGGAGAGGGCCGGGGGGTCATGGCACTGCTTGAGCCGGGAGACGTGGACAATTTCCTGGCCCCGACGACGCTGATCGGAAGGCGTATCGATTGGCTCGATGGGTATTTGACCGCGGTTGTTTGTTTCAGTACCCGATAAGGACCGTGGTACTTGGGGAGCAGATTGGAGGGAAGGCCTGGAGGAGTAGAGGACCCACAACCAGACCAGCGAGCCAGGCGCAAAGCACGTCGCCGTATAGGATGGAGCGTAGGGAAGCTTTTGGCGCCACTGGTCCTGGGATATGAACGAACGAGTGAGCTGGTGACATTCTTCGGCGCAAGCAGCCGCACTAGAAACAGTCATGCACTCTGAAGCATCTGGCCGGTAAGGTAGAATCGTGTCCATAGTGCATGAAGGTTCGTGTCCATAAAGGAGAAAGAAAGGGAAGAACCCAGTGGTGATGTGCGTGGCGGTATTGCAAGCGTAGGTGGCGAAAGGTAGAATGCGATCCCAATTCGAGTGGTCAGATGAAGCATCTGTCACCCCATTAGTTTGAGGATGATATGCTGTGGTAGTAAGGTGGATGATGCGACACTCCTTTAGCAATGCTAAAAGGACGTCAGAGAGGAAAACGCGACCGCGGTCGCTCAGTAATTCTCCAGGTGCTACATGGCGTAAAATCAGGTTTTGAAGGATAAAACTGGTGACGTCTTTTACTGTGGCAGATGCTAGGGCCGAAGTTTCAGCCTACCGCGTGAGGTGGTCGATAGCAACAGTAACCCAGCGGTTGCCGCTTGGAGTGTTAGGAAACGGACCATATAGGTCAATGCCGACGCGGTCGAACGCGCACACGGGACACGCTAAAGGTTCTAAGGGGCCGGTGGCATGTTGATGCGGCGTCTGGCGTCGTTGGCATGTGTGGCATGACCGGACATACTGGCAAACGAAACGGTACATACCCGGCCAGTAGCACCGAAGTTGGAGGCGAAAGTATGTCTTTAATACCCCAGCGTGGCCGCAGTGTGGGTCGTCGTGGAACGTGCGCAGATGTCGGAGCGGAGGTGTCAGGGTATAACAAGAAGCCACTTGCGGCCGCTCGCATTGCAGTTACGGCGGTAAAGCAGGTTAACCCGAATGGTGAAGTGCGTGGCTTGGCGACGAAGCGTCCGAAAGATCGGTACTGGCGATTGGCTAGACAAGAAGTCAATAAGCGAAGAGATCCATGGGTCTTTGCGCTGCTGTGATGGTGTGTCGGAAATGTTGAGGGTGAAGGCACCGCAGATGGAAATAGACGAGTGGACAGGACCAGAGGGCAGGGGTGACAGGGATAGAGCGTCTGCGTCTTAATGCTTTCGGCCTGAGCGATAAACAATGCGGATGTCGTACTCTCTTAGGCGCAATGCCCAAGGGCAAGCCGACCAGCTGGATCTTTGAGTGAAGATTACCAGCATAGAGAATGATGGTCGGTCACGATGTCAAATGGACGCCCGTAGACATAAGGACGAAATTTGCCGATAGCCCAAGTGATGGCCAGACATTCCTTCTCAGTAACCGAGTAGTTTGCCTCGGCTTTGGTAAGAGTGCAGCTGGCACACACGACGACGTACTCTTCGAAGCCACCATTGCGTTGTGCAAGAACAGCATCGAGCCCGACACCACTAGCGTCCATATGGATCTCAGTTGGAGCAGAGGGATCGAAGTGTCGCAGTACTGGAGGCGAGGTGAGAACGCGTCGTAGTTCTTGGAATTCGTCATCGCACGCCGGGGACAAGGCTGGTGGCTCAGAACTGCCGGTGAGAAGCTGCGTCTGGGGGGCAATAATAGAGGCAAAGTTACGGACGAAGCGTCGGAAATATCACCACAGGCCTATGAAGCTGCGAAGCTCTTTCATGGTGATTGGTTTAGGGAACTCGGATACGGCGCTACGTTTTGTGGGGTCTGGGAGGATACCGTCTTTTGAAACTACATGGCCCAGAAGAGTAGGCGTACGAGCGCGGACGTGGCATTTCTTCAGATTTAGTTGCAGCGCTGCAGTGGAGAGGCACGCAAGTACTTGCTCAAGGCGGCTGAGGCCCGACGCAAAGTCGGTGGAAAAAACCAGAATGTCATCTAAATACCAGAGGCAGGTTTTCCACTTCAGCCCTCGAAGAATGTTGTCCATCATTCCCTCGAAAGTGGCAGGCGCGTTGCAGAGGCCGAACGGCATGACAGTAAATTCATATAGCCCATCCGGCGTTACGAAGGCTGTCTTTTGACGATCGGCCTCTGCTATTGGCACTTGACAGCACCCGGAGCGCAAATCCAGCGAGGAAAAGAATTCCGCTCCCTGCAGACAGTCCAAGGTATCGTCGATGCGCGGCAGAAGATAGACATCATTGCGTGTTATTCGGTTAAGGCGGGGATAGTCGACGCAGAACCGAATGAAGCCATCTTTTTTTTTACCAGGACAACCGGAGATGCCCAGGGACTGTTAGAGGGTTGGATGATGCCACGCTTCAGCATGTCGTCAACACCCTCGTCGATGATGCGGCGTTCAGCAGCCGGCACACGATGCGGACGCTGGCGCAATGGTGTTTGTTGACCGGTGTCGATACGGTTAACGACTGCGGACGCTCGGCCCAAAGATCGTTGGTCAATGTCAAGTGAGGAGCGAAAACGTTGGAGGAGCCCGATGATTTCTGTCTGCTGCGCAGGTGTGAGTTCTGCGTCGACAGCACGAGCGAAGACGCCTACAGGGGCATCAGTCGCAGCGGGTGTAGTGACGGAACCAATCGGAAGTGATGCCGTATCACCAAACATGGTGGCCGGGAGAACGCTATCGAAAGCTTCAGCGGTACCCAAGCAGTCGCCGCGGAGTAGGGGTGATGGGCAGGCGGACGGATTGCACACGTAAAGGGCAGCAGAACCATCGCAAAATGTGACGACAGCAAACGGAAGCAGAAAGTTCCGGCGGCACGCACAAGTGGCCGATTGTGTAGACAGAACAGATGAGTTTGCAGCAGAGTTACATGACACAGGAACCAGAGCGGCGGAGAAAGGTGCGATATCGATGTCAAAGGCGGCAACAACTTTAACAGAATGGTCGTCAGGGTCGAAGCACGGCACTGATAACGTAAGTTCAGCATGAGTGCAGTCGATAAGAGCTTGAATGACAGATATGACATTCCATCCAAGAATAACGTCGTGTGAGGAACGAGATAGGGCGACAAATTCTATAACATACATAACGCTTTGAATGACAACCCGTGCTGTGCACGACGCTGAAGGCTGAATGTGATGCGAGGTTGCCGTACGCAGAGAAAGAGAGGTAAGGGGATTGGTCACTTCGTTCAAATTGCGGCAAAGCTTCTCACTAATAATAGAAACGGCGGCTCCGGTGTCGGTAAGTGCGTCTACGCTGACGCCGTCTACGTACAGTTCAATTTCGTTTGCCGGGGAAGAATGAGGCCTTGAAATGTTCGACGTTAGCGCAGTTCCTGCCTCTCCAACTGCGACTGTTAGTTTTACTCTTGGGCTGGGCTGGGACGGCGAACCAGCTGGGGAAATGGATCCGCGACGTGGGGAATCTGACCGGCGTGCATCGAAAGGGAGGCGACTGTAAGATGAGTTCGGAGGAAGGCTAGATGGGTCCTGACGAGGAAGTCGAGCAGGCCTGTAGCTTGAGGCGCCCCCACTGTCATGTAAACGGCGGCTACGGCGGCGGCAGAATCGTTCTACGTGGCCCAGAAAATGGCAGAAATAGCATATTGGCCGGTTGTCAGATGTACGCCACGGGTTGACGACAGGGGCTCCAGCGGCTGAGTAAGGGACGAAAATCGGGCGTGAAGGTGGCGGCGGCACATAAAAGGTGCCAGTGGCCCAGTAAGCATCATGAGCCGGAGGAGCGTAAGGTCAGGAGAACGCGTCAGCGTACGTTAGTGGTCCAGCTGCAGGCTGCGGAGGAGGGGAAGATTGCAGCGGCGCGGCAACTTGCGTCGGAATCACGTGGCGAAGCGAAGGAGCCAAGGTTGTCGACGGGGGCTCGGGTGTGCTGCTCGCCAGAGCGAGTTGGCGTGCGACTTCCTGTCGGATGAACTACATTATCTCCGACATTAAAGCAGAGATTTCGGCAGCGTCGCGGCCGAAATCTAACGGAGATAGGTGCGCGGTGTCCTGCTGAGCGGCGCGTGTTGATGCACGCTGCTTCCGCACTTACTCTTTGCGACGAGCATCTGGAAGGCATGGTCATGATGTCTTTCATGACGTGGTTGATCTTGTCAGCTTCGTCCATAGATGAGTTGACGCGCTTGCATAGCGAGAGCACGTCTTCAATATAACTGATGAAGGTCTCCTGCTGGCGTTGAACTCGACCACGCAAGCGCTGCTCAGCGCGAAGCCGGCGAACGGAGGGATGGCCGAAGACCTCTGCCAAAGTTGTCGTGAAAGCCGACCAAGTGGTAAAATCGGCTTCATGATGGCGGAACTATAGGTTTGACACGTCAGTCAAGTAGAATATGACATTTGTGAGCTTGGCGCGGTCGTCCAACATAGGCGCTTACACAGTCATATTCGGCGAGCCAGTCTTCCACGTCGTGGTCGTCTGTGCCGCTAAATATAGACGGAGCGCGCTGCCGGATGACGCCAGAACCGACGATGGTGGGGCGCACGGGAGCAGCAGTCTGGGACGGTCCCGGTTCATCTATTGCAACAGCTTGTGGTAGCGTTCGACTGCGGAGTTGCAGGTTGTCGAAGAGAAACCCAGCAGCTCGACCAAATGCAACGGGGGTGTTCGCCTAGCAGAAGGGTCACCAGTTATAAGTTGTAGCGCTAGGCTTAAACAGGTCTGCGCTATATCGTAATGGGGAAGCAAGCACTTCTCGTCGTCGTCTTCTCTTGCACCAGCACACCAGCACCATTCCCACTGCCCAGTGCCTTCAGTACAATATATATATATATATATATATATATATATATATATATATATATATATATATATATATATATATATATATATGTGTGTGTGTGTGTGTGTGTGTGTTTGTGTGTGTTTGTGTTTATAAATCAACTTGTTGGCCAACGCTCCTGTTATCTATCTTTGTCCATTCTGTTCGTGCTTTCTCCGCATAATCGCATAGGTATCACATTCTTGGAGAACTGCAGTTATGCGATTCATGCTTTGTATTATAATCAGAAACTGTGCCAAACGGATGCCATTATCTATCTACTCGTGTTTTCTATGGAATAGATACTGTGCAGTCGGAATAAGGCTAAAATTCCATTGTTTACCAACTGGTATGCGCTGCTGTTTCTGAAACGTGCGATAGTTTGTTAGGCTATGTCCGTGAAAACAATGTATTACCACGAAAGGAAATAATATGACACTCATAAGCAAAAATTCGGTAATGAGAGAATGTGTGGAAACTTGCTTTTGACTTGTTTTTTACAAGTTTCGACAGCATTTATTAGGGATGCTTCTTTAACTCCCGTATGTCTCGTGCTGATCACTCCTCACAAAACTCTAAACAAGCATAAATTTTATTATGCCATGACTTTCCGCAAATATTGCACGAGTATGATTAAGTCGATACGTTCCTTGAAAGAATTTCTCCAAACCACATCGCGAAATTACACCTGATGGTCTCCATATTTTTTTACAAAACATTAAGCTGACTGATTTTATTATATCTTTAGGCCACACTTCCACATTATAAAGAAAATACCATGGCTTGTCTTATATGTCATAAATTTGGAATCATTTATTTGTTGGACTTGGTTGCTAGGAGTCTTGAACAGTTTTTCTTTATCAGTATAGTATTTGCGATTCTCTGTTCATATAACAGGTTGTGGCCAAGTACTGCACCAGGGTGGCCAATCCTGCTCTGGTGAGGGAGTGCGTTACCGGTTCTGGTCACCGGGATCAGGCCACACTCCAGGCCTGTTTTTGTGCAATTTTATTAACACCCGGATTTCTTTTTAATCCGGTGTAAAATTGCCAGCACCGGGATTCGAACCACGGACCTCTTGCACGCGAGGCGGGTGCTCTTCCTCTACGCCACCACTGCACCTTGGGAACCAGAACGCCTTGGGAGCTATGCAAAGGGGGAAGGCAGCTGGGCAGATTTGTTGAAGGATGCTGGACAGATTGTTCTAGAGAAACTGGCCACCCTGTATACGCAATGCCTCGTGACCTTGAGAGTACCGGAATCTTGGAAGAACGCTAACATAACCCTAATCCAGAAGAAAGGGAACGCCAAAGGCTTGAAAAATTAAAGACCGATCAGCTTACTGTCAGTTGCCTACAAAGTACTTACTAAGATAATCGCAAATAGAATCAGGAACACCTTAGACTTCTGTCAACCAAAGGACCAGGCAGGATTCCGTAAAGGATACTCAAGAATAGACCATATTCACACTATCAATCAGGTGATAGAGAAATGTGCGGAATAGAACGAACCCTTATATATAGCTTTCATTGATTAAGAGAACGCGTTTGATTCTGTCGAAACCTCAACAGTCATGGAGGCATTACGGAACCAGGGTGTAGAAGAGCCGTATGTAAAAATACTGAAAGATATCTATAGCGGCTCCACAGCCACCGTAGTCTTCCATAAAGAAAGCAACAAAATCCCAATAAAGAAAGGTGTCAGGCAGGGAGATACGATCTCTCCAATGCTATTCACAGCGTGTTTACAGGAGGTATTCAGAGACCTGGATTGGGAAGAATTGGGGATAAAAGTTAGTGGTGAATACATTAGTAACGCGATTCGCTGATGATATTGCCTTGCATAGTAACTCAGGGGACCAATTGCAATGCATGCTCACTGACCTGGAGAGTCAAAGCAGAAGAGTGGGTCTAAAAATTAATCTGCAGAAAACTAAAGTAATGTTTAACAGTCTCGGAAGAGAACAGCAATTTACAATAGGTAGCGAGGCACTGGAAGTGGTAAGGGAATACGTCTACTTAGGGCAGATAGTGACGGCGGATCCGGATCATGAGACGGAAATAATCAGAGGAATAAGAATGGGCTGGGGTGCGTTTGGCAGGCATTCTCAGATCATGAACAGCAGGTTGTCATTATCCCTCAATAGAAAAGTGTATAACAGCTGTGTCTTACCAGTACTCACCTACGGGGCAGAAACCTGGAGGCTTACGAAAAGGGTTCTACTCAAGTTGAGGACGACGCAACGAGCTATGGAAAGAAGGATAATAGGTGTAACGTTAAGGGATAAGAAAAGAGCAGATTGGGTGAGGCAACAAACGCGGGTAAATGACATCTTAGTTGAAATCAAGAAAAAGAAATGGGCATGGGCCGGACATGTAATGAGGAGGGAAGATAACCGATGGTCATTAAGGGTTACGGACTGGATTCCAAGGGAAGGGAAGCGTAGCAGGGGGCGGCAGAAAGTTAGGTGGGCGGATGAGATTAAGAAGTTTGCAGGGACAACATGGCCACAATTAGGACATGACCGGGGTTGTTGGAGAAGCATGGGAGAGGCCTTTGCCCTGCAGTGGGCGTAACCAGGCTGATGATGATGATGATGACTTGGGATTCATCTTTGTCTTGCGGAGTACAGGTTAGGTATATGGTTATATGGTTAGGTATTTACCAGAAAAGATCGCGTATTTTCCATGTTCTGACTGTTCCATGTTCCATGTTCCTGCAAGGGCCTCTGTCTCCCACCTGCTCCAGCCGTTCCTGATGCATCCGACAGTATTGTGTGCATCATCTGCCGCGTGATTTAAACTGCCTCCTCAGTTCCCCTTCAGGTGCGTATCCCCGACGAGTCTCATGCAACTATTTTTTCTTATCGAAACTGTTCTAGCGCCTCTCCAGTCGTCCTCTTTATCAGAATTCCGCAGAATGGCACACTTCCCATGACGGGTCCATCTGCTTCAGTTGTGGAGTCGGTTACATTTCCCGCCACAGTTGCAGTGCATGGAACTCGCAGCCTTAGGCGAGCTATCGAAATATCCGACGTTCAGGTGGCAGTTTCCGAGTGCTGGTAAACAATGGCGAAGACAGCGCTTCGCAATCGTCGCCATCAGAACGATCAAACCGTTCCGCATCACCATATCGCCCCCTGCCACGCTCACGTCTGCCTCGTCGTTCTCCTTGTCCCTCATACTCCCACCGCTCATCGTAAAACTGAAGGGCGCAGCTCCGAGAGGTGAGCCTGCCACGGCGACCCCATTCGACATTCCTCTGCTCACACTTCTGGGACATCACAACCTCCTCAACGTAGACGTCGACGGTGTACCTGTCATCGCACCCATTTACACCGGCATCCACATATTGGTCATGAACTCACACCTTCGTCTTCGTCTGAAGAACGTTGTTACCGCGGCTCCAATCGCGGTAGTTCGCGTAGCCGATGATGCAACTCCGGCTGTTGTTAAGTGTGCACCGCCCATGTCAGTGTTTCCGGGCGCCCCACTTCAGTTTTATTTTACGTCTTGGATCAGTGCCCCAATGCAATCATCTTAGGACATGGCATTCTCTCGGCGAATCCGGCTCTTATTGAGTGCTCTACAGGGGTCATCTTGCTTGCCTTACCTCATGCCGTTGAGCCTTCTCATTCTGCGCCGAGTCAGCTGTGTTCCGCTCATTATATTCGTCTACCACATCTAGCAATGCCGTGCATCAACGTCTCCCCTGACGGCCCTGTGGGCGACGGCGATTACCTCGTGTCGCCCAACGGTACCTTCCTCTGCTCGCAAAATGTCATGTTCCCGCACTCAGTCATTTGTATAAACGGCAATGCCGCATGTCTCCCTAATGTGAATTTCGGACAATGCCTTCAAGTGATACTCTATAATCTCTCTCTTGCAACCCTAGCTCGAGCGTCTGACTGACATGTTTCCATCTTAATTGAGTCTGCTTCCCCGTCTCCTGATGCTTTTGATTCGAGCCTCTCGATGTAAGATAACACAACGAAGATGATCGCCACTAACATTCCGGCAAAACAAGTACACGCGCTTCGGGGCCTGATTATGTCAACTGCACGTTTGCGATTGTGTCATTGCGTCCACTAGCCGTCATCTGCAACCAGCCGAACGCAATTACTCGATCCCCAAACGTGAATTGCCGAACAGAATATGGGCGAGATGCCCCATCTAGAGCAACCGAGGCACGTGAGATTGCTCGCCTGCGTCTGACCACTTCCCAAGAAAAGGAATGACGCATATATGACGCTCGCCACCGCGCTGCCCACTTTAACCCTGGTGACACCGTGCTGCTTTGGTAACCAGCCTGGCGAGCTGCTCTTTGTGGGAAGCTGATTTCGCCGTCTTGCATCAAGTGGCAGACGTTGCCTATGAGTTAGAAGCTCTCGATACTTTGACACCACAATCCTCCTCTGATATCGTTCAGGTCGCTCGACTGAAGCGATATCATTCATACTTACCAAGCGCCGGGAAAGCGCCTTCGCCGCTGAGGTCATGCGACGAGACACTTCAGAAGCAAACGATGATGAGAGGGCTGACGAAGACGATGATCACCGCTAGTCGGGCGCACGGACTCCATCTTGTATGTCTCTCCTCTGCCCGTTGTATATATCGCGTATATATATATTGTCAAGCGTCTTTTCTGCCCGTAACAATACTTTCCGAGATATTTACGTAAGTATCCTGTATTCCATAATTAGGTAGCACTTCTATGAATGTTGATATCTCTACTGAAACAAATGCCTTTTGATAATCGTTGAAAGCCTCGTAGAGAGGCGGATTTTATTCTGCAGATTTCTCGACTACCTGATTGATGACATGGATGTGATCCATTGTGGAGTCTCCTTTCGTGAAGCCAGCCTGTTCTCTTGGTTGACTGAAGTCAAGCGTTGTCCTTATTCTATTGAAAATTATCTTGGTGAATATTTTATATATTACTGTAAGCAAGCTAATGGCTCCGTAGCTTTTCAAATATACAGTGTGTCGTGTTTAGCGGACTAGTATAATGTTGATATTCTTCCAGTTCTCTGGGACCTTCGAAGTCGATACACATTTGGCATAAAGAGCCGCAAGCATTTCAAGCATGATCTCTCCGCCATCTTTTAATAAATCGACTGTTATTATTTCTTGTGCCACTTTTTTCCGTTTAATGCCACGCAAGGCCAGTCAACTTCATCGCTATTCATAGAAGGAGTCTCTGTACCTTTTCCATTATTATTTGTACTGGTTGTAACATGTTTGCTCTGGTTACTGTACAGGTCAGCATAGAATTATTCCACTGTTTTTACTACATCATTGACATTGCTCATGATATCCCCCCGCTGACCTTTCAGTGCATACATATTGGCTTGTCCTATGTGAAATATTCTTCTCATGGCTGTCATGCTGCTTCCATTTTTACTGCGTTCTCAGTCTTTCTCACATTTCAATTTTCGACTATCTCATACTTTTTCCTTGTTGATCAATTTTGTGAGTTCCGCGAATTGAATATGATCTCTTGACGTGGACACTTTTGTTCTTTGTCGGTTCCTAATGGAATATTTTGTTATTGGAGAGAGCTTACCTACGGGTTGCCTTGGTGCCTTACTTTCTACTTTATTTTATACTACTGAGGCCAGTCTAGTTAGGGTTTCGTTCATTACCTCTGTGTAATCACCATCCCTCTGGTCTAAGGCTGACTACTTGTTTGCAAGACTACCCTCAATTATTCTGCTTTATCCTTACTACGTCTAGGTTGGCCTCCTTCTCCTTGACCGATTTCGCTCTTTCTTCATATTGAGGTGAATTCTAGACCTCACGATCCTATGATCACTGCAGTTTAACCTACGTAACACTTCTAGATCCTGCACTACGCTTGCCCATCGGCAGAAAGTAATACGTCAATTTCCTTCTTTTTTTCAGCATTAGGGTTTTCCAAGTGCACTTTTGGTTCCAACGCTTCCTGAAGGAGGTATTCTTTATTAGCCGCTTATTTTTTTCCCCCGAGTTCTACCAACCTCTCATCTTGAGTGTTCCTGGAATTGATGCTATTGCTACCAATTGCTTGATCACAAGCTTGCTTTTCCACACTTTTGCGTTGAAGTCCTCCATGACTACGGTAAATTGAGCTTCACTTATTTCATTGCTAATTCAACATCTTCATCAAACTGTTCTGTTTCCTCATCACGACTGGAGGTTGGAGCGTAGGCTTCTGCTACCATTATTCTACACCTGTCATTTAGTTTTATTACCACTGCTGCTACCCTCCCAGTAATGCTGTAGAATTAGTCATTGTTGCCCGCTATGTTCTTTTTTTAAGAATATTACTCCGTATTGGTTCTAGCATATCATATACATATCATATCATTTACCAGAAGAGAAAAAAAAAACAGGAAAAAGAACATAAATTCAGCGTGCACAGCGGCGATAAATTGTAATCAATGAGATAGGAAAGTTATCTCCTTCGGAAGGAGTGAAATCGCGGGGAGGCTTACACATGCGTTGGCACTAGTTGGATATCAAAGGATTCGGAAACACAGCGTTATCGTGGTATTGTGCCAAGAACCTCACATCTTCAAAAGACTGCTTGCGGGCGCATTCATTGCAATGCAGTTACAACTGAGTATATCTAACCTGTTTTTGAACATTTCTTGAGTTCACGCATGCCGATTTGAACCCACTGCCCCGTTTGATAGATATAGAAACTCTTGCATGAAGGAGAAACCTTTTCGCAGCGTCACAACAGTAAATATACCACTGCATTTCTGCTCTTGACATGCCCTTTTGCTGTTGGTCACCCGTGTGGCATGTTGGCACAGGCTACCTAACTTATTTTGGGCGCTGAAGGACAACCTTTTAAAACATTTCCTCAATTAGGCGCATTCACGCGTAGTAAGGCAATCTGCAAAAACATGCTGCCTTCATTGTTCGGTTGTAAATTTGCAATTCACGGAACAGTTATAATAAGCGGTACTATCTGCTGGAGTCACGTATGGGGTCCATGCGTACTTACAGGTTGCTTTTTTTTACGTAACTAAGATGCTACAGGTCACCTTGAAAAGCATATACTGACAAAACAGCAATTTTTATGAGGAGGGTTCAAAATTAGAACTTCTTAAGAGAATCGGAAGCTTACGTTTAACACTGACGGCCGTAATTTTCAATTTTGAATGCTGGAGTAAAAAGAATATCATGCAACAATACTTCTTTCGCCACACAACAAGCCATACCTGAAAGGGCCTGACAGCCACACGTCGTAGAGCAAGGCACGCTTTCATTGCATTGTTGCTATTGTGTCAGCATGTGACCTAGAAAGTACCTTTGGCTTGCTTGTTCTGCGTCGAAATTATACATGCGTGGTTTGAGCTTGCTTCAAGAGTGTGTGATTGCTTTCAGAAACAGCAACGCCTGCAAGGTTGTTTTTGGAGAAGTGGAAGTTGAAAGCTCAAATGCACAGTATGCAGCCGCGGCTGCTCGACCTATATGTTGAAAATGCTATTTCTGAATGTTATAAAGGGCACGTGACATATTTGCCGGTTCCGAAGAAACCACCAATTTACTCTGGTCCTTTTCATTTGATGGTTTTAGACTATAAGGCTATGAACCTATACAAACAAGGCTTAGTGTGATCAATTTATTTTGACTAGAGCATTTGTAATTAAATTTGTTGATTAGAAGTAACTTATTGTTTATCTGATTAACAATGTTGCTGGTGGTAGTAATATTGACAAGCCTTATAAATTGCTGTTTATTCTATTGCAGCCAAAGTAGACGGCACCTCCAAGCAGCCAGTCATGCCAATTCTCTACCAATCCTTCCTCTATTCATGAAATTTCTAATGTCTAGTCATGTAAGATCTCTTTTCAATAAAGTTCAATAAACGCACAGTTTTGTTGAGATTCAGGAGGCTTGTTTCTTCGACACGAATTTTCATGTATGCTTTCTTCATGTCAAACACCGAACCAAAGTACCACATGACAGCACTGACACGTTGATAAAGCGGTGTAGAAGACAATGGCACAAGAAGGAAACGTAGAAATATGGCACGTTAAGTGTAGTGTATGTCCAATGTGTATTGATTCCTGCCCTGTTTCGAGCTATATCTCAGATGTGAGTTATCCATGTTGTAATGTACAACTTGGTTAGTTCATCACACAACATAACGCATTTTGAATGAACCAAAAATTTTCGGGAGATATACACAAGCAATCTTATTTACCACACACAGTGGCTTTACAAACACCATTTCATTCTGTTGATACAAAGCAACACAATGCCTAGCACGTTAGTATGAATTGCGGAAGTGCAATCGTAGAAAAAACATGGAGACAAGAAGAACAAAAAATGGTATTTCAGTTTTTTTTTCTTTTCGTGCCTGTTCTGTCGCTTCCTGGATTTTCCTTCGACTCCACCCGCGTTCTCCAACGCGCTTTCTCTTTTTCTTCTCCGCCGGCCCTTGCGTACTCTCAGGAATGGTGATCTATCTATCTATCTATCTATCTATCTATCTATCTATCTATCTATCTATCTATCTATCTATCTATCTATCTATCTATCTATCTATCTATCTATCTATCTATCTATCTATCTATCTATCTATCTATCTATCTATCTATCTATCTATCTATCTATCCATCTATCTGTCTCTATATCTATCTATCTATCTATCTATCCACTCACTCTGACCCGGTAACCCAAGCGGTCTGCCTGCTTTGACCGCGAGGTGATGGTCTTTGTGTAGTCGTGGTCATGCCATTGTCGCATTCTGTCTTCATAATCTTATTGCCATCATGGCATCGTCGTCAAGCCGTCTACGCCAATTCAAGCTTTCTAATGGCTTCGACCGCTACGCATGTTCGTATTCGTACAACGCTTGTTCGTGGTCGCTGAATGGTCGTGATTCCAGTTTCGTCATTCGGCTGTTGTTACGCCGTCGTCAAAGTTGTCTGCATGCATTTGATGTCAAAGCGTAGTGGTGCAGTCATGGTCAATCCTTGATCATCATTCTAACTTATTTATTCGACTCTCACTATGCCTTCATTGTCACAAAGTCCTCGTCATATCATTATCGCCATGGTGTCGTGGTAACACTATCACTCTACTATCGTGATCACTTCAGTACCGCCATCCCATTGTCGTCGTACCATTGGAGTCCTACCACATCCGTAGTTCCATTGATGGTAATCTTCAATGAATCGTCATTTTTCCTACGTTATTATGTCATCGTTCTCATTGCGTCGTCGATCGACAGGCGATGTCATTCATTCGTTGTCATACCAGAATGCTGCCGTGGTCGTGCAATCGTCATCATTCGAACTACATCCGACCTTTACCTATATTATCGTTATGCCATTATCGTCGTACAGGCTCAGTGATAAAGGCGTTTTCATTTCGTTGTCCTCATAAATTCATCAGCTCAATATACTCATACCCGTACCATGCAATCGTCGTCATTGTGTCATTCTCATAATGTTGTTCTGCATGTTTTGTCCTACCGTCGTCGTGCACCGTCAGTCTTTCTGTGGCAGTCATTTTAACTTTAGCATTCGACTCCCGTCATGCCATCATATTCACGCAATCGTCGCCACACGGTCATCGTCCTAATATTGCCCTCAAGCCATCAACGTCACGCTGATGTTTCACTATCGCCATTACCTCAGTTCATTACCATTATGACACCACGTGGTGGTCTCCTTCGGCTTGGTAGGAACTACAAAACCATTTTATAGTGTCAGGGTGGACTTTCGAGGCCCCTTTCCCACATCTACCACGGGGAACAAATGAGTTGTGGTCGCTACGGATGATACCACGCAATACACAATCCCTCGAGTAGTGCTGACCAGCTGCGCTTCTGCTGTCACTTATACTTTTCGCCTCCAACATCATCCTTAAGCATGGTGCGCCTCGTCAGCTACCAACTAATGGCGGTGACTGCTTTTTGTCTCGAGTGGTTGAAGACCTTCCCCACTCGTGTACTACTCCACACAAGTTTGCGACTTCATATCACTCCAGACCAAAGGTCTTACCGCACGCCTTAACTGTACCCTGGCCTACATGCTCTCCATGTTTGTTGCCGACTACCACAGTGATTGGGACACGACTCGGCCGTTCACCCTTCACCGACAATACATCCCCTCATGAAACAGCCACCTACTCGCCGTTTTAGCTGCTCTTTGGCCATGACCCCATTTGCCCTACAACATCGCGCATCCGTGTATTTCAACATCAACCACTGCATATGATCATGAATGGTAGCCACTCCATATTATCGCATGGTAGCCCGCGATCGGTTTTCTTCCTTGCAGGCCGAACAAAATTTCTCTACGATGGTCGACGCTGAGATGCCTACTTCACTTCAAGCCCTCTAGTTTTGCTCTGGTTCACATCTGGTCATGTTGCTTTTCGCGAGGCGCTCCTTTCACGCTACGCTGGGACATATCGAGTCCTGCACGAAATAGCATCGGTCAACTATGAAATATCTCTGCTGACGCCCAAGTCATCGACTGCCACACCACCAAGCGACATTGTGCATTTTCTCGCCTCAAACTTTATAACTTATTAGCAAGCACTAAAACAGTGCTTCATACGCCCGGGCTTGTTACAGTTGAGCGATAATACATCGATGAAGGTATGACTGAAAGTTCGAGCTAGGTATTGACCTGCGATTTTGTGCAGTGTAGCATGAAGAGTACCAACCAATTACTCCCGATTAGATAGCCCTCGTAATAATATCGACCTAGAATTCAGTTTCTTGTGCTCAGAATGAATAGTAGACATCATAGGTCTACCAAGCAAAGAAGTCCCAGCGCTTTTGTAGTTATTTCACATGACCGCAGTGGAATAACCGTCGAATTGCCAAGCATTTGCTAAAGTCTGAATGCCGGTAATGGTGGGCTGATTTTTCTTGGTCATTGACGAGGTGAAGCTGCAGATGGGTATTTGATCTGACGAAAAACACTCGTCGACGGCTCAACGCAAAAGACAAATGGATGCCGCAAGCGCAGTTTCGCGCTATCAACTGTAGTCGCTATAAAAGAGCACCATTAAACGAAATCGCTAGTAGCTGCGTAAAACCAGCAGGCGCTTTCGAAGAGCAAATGGCGAAGCGTGAGATATGGTTGGAGCAATCTTTTGTATTCACGGCCGTTGTTTGCTTTATTGGCACGTGGAACTATCCAACCCGATTGTACATGGTATATTTAAGATACAGAAAAGGCAATATTGTGCATGTCATTTCGCATATCATATCTCTACATGCACTGTTCTCGCAAGCTGTCGCCTGAAATGAGCGTCAATGAATTACCCGAAGCAGCGAGTTAATGTACCTAGCTTTTGAAGAAAAGATCCCTATACCGCCTGTGAATTGAAATTCAGCAACCACAAGGACTCTCTTACAGGTGAAAAACGCTAATGCAAAATAACATACGTTTGGATATTTTACCTTCGATCTTAATTTCAATTCGGAATGCGGCAGCTATCATTTGCTGGTCACGCGGCAATGTCGACGTTATTTAGGCGTAAACCTACTTCTTTTAATATTTGCAGTGGAACAGAGAAAGCCAGAAGTACCTAAGAAAACTCCACCTACCAAACCGCCAACTACCCTGGCGCCGCGTTCCCTGGATGGCGATGGTAAGTGCAAAGACTCCAACACATAATTTTCACCTTTGGCCTCACAATAATGACACGTGTACTTATTTAGCGTTCACTTAGAGACTGTGCTTTACCCTCTAACACAATAAATTTATCGCTCAGCGCAAGGCGCACCTGAATGATTTCGAGTTTACTCGAATGCTATCCTTGATTTAACATGCTGTCTACGTTCGTGCCGAACCGTGTGTAATCAGTACGTATTCACGACACAAATTGTGTAGTCCTTTCTAGGCGTGACGTGGGCACCAGCAATTGCACTTAAACCTTCGATGAGCTATGTATAAAGGCCGATGCTCTTAACCAGCAGATCATATTGACACGTGTACTTATCTTTATCGGGCGACCACGTGTCGCCGCCTAACAAATGTGGTCGCACAGCGTGGGACGCGCCTGCATGTATGCGAAGCTTCTGGAATGTTATCGATTCTTTATCCGCTGTCTGTTGTCGCCGAACCCATGTTATCTCATTTCATCACCTGACGCGAATGGAGTAGAACTTTGTGCAAGGCACGTGGGTCCGAATGATTAGTCCGGAACATTCGATGACTGCTGTATAAAAGCCGACGTGCTTGACCCGCTGATCAGATTTTCGACGATCGCCGACCGTGTTCGCCGCTATCGTTGCGCTTTAAGTGTAGCCTGTTTTTGTGGGCACAGGTTCGCCCAATAAAAGTTTTGTCCTTCACAGTATTGTTACTGTTCTTCAACGCCATCACCACGTGGTATCTGGTGGAGGTGCTTTTTGTTCATGAGCCGGACGCCCCCGACAAGCCGTGATCAAAGCACGGACCGCA
Organism: Dermacentor variabilis; assembly: GCF_050947875.1. Classification (NCBI taxonomy): domain Eukaryota; kingdom Metazoa; phylum Arthropoda; class Arachnida; order Ixodida; family Ixodidae; genus Dermacentor; species Dermacentor variabilis. The sequence goes on from NC_134574.1 coordinate 28,379,582, forward strand.
AAGAAAACACCAACGTAGTCCCGGACCATTGAGCAAGCCGCCGTCTTCAACAGCTGCCCCCAGAGCACGGACTTCTACCGGAGAAGACCAAGACGATTGTGACCAAGGCAACCCTAATGCCAGCCCCAGCGTCCCCCATCGTATTGCAGCAGCCAAGGGAACCACCGACGTTCCGCGGTTACACATTTGAGGACCCGGCAAGCTGGCTGGAAACGTATGAGAGGGTCGTTATGTTTAACAGCTGGGCAAGCGACGACAAGCTACCACATGTCTATTTCGCATTGGAGGACGCCGCCAGGACGTGGTTCGAGAATCGAGAAGCAACCTTGACGACGTGGGACCTCTTCCGAAGCGGCTTCCTGCAAACATTTACAAGCATCGTGAGAATAGAGCGAGCCCAAGCTATACTGGAGACCAGAGCGCAGCTGCCGAAGGAGACGATCGCTATCTTCACTGAGGAAATCCGCCACGCCGACACACCAATCCGTCAATCCGCCTCGACGACTCAGAAAGGTCCGAGGAGAAGAAACTCCGCCTACTGATGCGTGGTGTAAACAAGGAACTTTTCGCCGGAATGGTAAGACGCCCACCGAAGACCGTCGACGAGTTTCTTCGTGAGGCGACGAGCATCCCGACGACACTGGAATTGCGGAACCTGCAATTTGACCGACGCATCAAGCCAACAAGCTACGCCGCAATTCACTCGCTGGCCAAGGACGATCTGTGCGAGACCATCAGTGCCATTGTGCGCGATGAACTGCGGAAGGTCTTGCCATTGTCGCAGCCTCAAGTGGCCTCGATCGCCGACATCGTGAAAGAAGAGGTGAACCGATCGCTTGGAGTTCCTGAGGTGCAACGACAATTACCGCAGCCCCAGCCAGAAAGGAAGACTTACGCCGCCGTCGCACGCCGTCAAGGTCCCCCTCCGCGACCGTGCCAGGGCCCTGTAACACAGCAATTTCGTCGTCCGCCGCTGCCTGCACGACCACCCGTCGCGCAGCGCAGATACGCAACGAAGACGGACATTTGGCGCGCCCCCAACCACTGCTCTCCTACCACTGCGGCGAAGCCGGTCATGTGTACCGCCGATGCCCATACCGCGACCTGGGATTGCGAGGCTTCGCCGTCAACGCACATCGCCGACAGAAGGTGAACGCCCACGTGACATCACAGACTACCTCGCCGCTACTCAATGGAGCCCTCAACGACCGTCCCGTTCGCCGTCACCAGGCCGCTACCTGTCGCCGCAGCGCCGACCATACACCGGCCCAGCCGGGGGCCGCTCTACGAGCCCATATCCGGAAAACTAAAAGCAGCAACCGATGGAGGTGCGGTTGCTGTTCGTCGAACTGACGAAGATCCTCCGCTGCCGACGAAGACAACGAAGAAACCATCTCGACGACCTAATGACGACACGCCGCCGTCCTGGCGAAGTCAGGATGCCAAGACTACACCGACGAAAGACGACTTGACGACGCGACGTTCCAGCTTCAGTTCAACATGACGCAGCCGTGATCTGACGCCAAGACCCAACTGCAACACCCGACAAAGAACCACCGACCTCGACGTGCTTGTCGATGGCCATGCAGTCACTGCCTTAGTCGACACAGGGGCCGATTACTGCGTAATGAGTGGACACATCACCGCCCAGTTGAAGAAGGTTAAGCCTGCATGGGAGGGCCCCCAAATTCGGACCGCTGGTAGACACCTCATTACGCCGACTGGAATCTGCACGCCAAGAAATACCGTTCATGACCAGACTTACCCTGCCACCTTCGTTATCTTCTAACAGTGTTCAGGAGACGTCATTCTTGGCATGGACTTCCTGAACCAACATGGCACAATCATCGACCTGAAGTCGAAATCGATAACGCTTTCGCAAGATCAAGGGATACCATCGGAGAGCTTTCGTGGTCACAACACCTTGAGTGTGCTCGAAGATCAAGTGGGCAACCCGCCGCGCCCCCAGCATTTTTACTTCCGTCGGCACCAAAACACCCGCTGATGTAGAGGGCGTCATCGAGGACGTCATCGAGGGCGACCAGCATCTACTACTCGACCGTGAAATTTGTGTCGCAAGAGGGGTCGCTCACTCCACGGAGGGAAAGTGGAAGTGACGCTAACCAACTTCAGCCAAGAGTTCAAGCACATCAGCAAGGGCACGACAATCGCGTACATCGAGGAAATTCTGGAAACGAGCAATGCCTTTTTCCTCTCAGATTCTGGCGCATCTACCCGGCCGACCATAGTCCCCGATCCAGACTTCGACGTAAATCCAAGTCTCCCCATGAGCAAGCAGCAACAGCTCAGAAGTCTTCTCCGACGATGCCAAGACTGCTTTTCGACATCATCGAGGATTCAACAAGCACCAGTTGCAAAGCATCACATCATAATTGAAGAGTGCGCTCGACCACTCCGCCAGAGCCCTTACCGAGTTTCGACGCCAGAACGTGAAACTATTTGGCAACAAGTCGACGAAATGCTGCGCGACGACATCATCCAGCCGTCGAAAAGCCCGTGGGCATCTCCTGTTGTCCTGGTGAAGAAAAAGGATGGAACCCTACGTTTCTGCGTCGATTATCGTCGACTGAACAAGATCACGAAGAAGGACGCATACCCCCTTCACGGATAGACGACGCATTGGATCGGCTCTGCAACGCTGAGTACTTCTCGTCGATGGACCTCAAATATGGCTACTGGCAAATAGAAGTTGACGAGAGAGATCGTGAAAAGACCGCCTTCATCACGCCAGACGGCCTCTACGAGTTCAAGGTCATGCCATTCGGACTGTGCTCACCGCCCGCAAAATTTCAGCGCGTCATGGACACGGTTTCAGCAGGATTGAAGTGGCAGACGTGTCTTGTTTACTTGGATGACGCCGTTGTCTTCGTCGAAAATTTCGACGACCACCTTTGGTGGCTTGCGACAGTATTAGAGGCAATCAAATGATCAGGGCTCCCTCTGAAGCCGGAAAAGTGCCGCTTCGCTTACGATGAGCTTCTGTTCCTAGGCCTCATCATCAGCAAATCCGGAGTACGTCCGGACCCGCAGAGAACAGCTGCCATCACAAAGTTCCCGCAGCCCATCGACAAGAAGGCAGTGCGTAGATTCCTTGGCATGTGTGCCTACTACAGGCTCTTTCTCAAGGACTTTTCACGGATCGCTGAGCCGCTAACGCATCTAACCAAATCTGATTTTGAGTTGACAAACGCCGCAGGCCGACGCATTTCAAGAACTAATACGGCGCATGCAGTCACCGCCGGTACATGAACATTTCGATAAGACGCCGATACCGAAATCCACACTGACGCCAGTAGCCTAGGTCTCGGTGCCGTCCTAGTGCAGAGCAAAGACAGCCATGAACGGGTCATATCTTATGCTAGCCGGTCGCTGTCAAAAGCGGAAGGCAATTATTCTCCGACTGAAAAGGAATGCCTCGCCATCATTTGGGCAACAGCAAAATTCTGCCCTTACATATATGGCAGGCCATTCAAAGTCGTGAGCGACTATCACGCGTTGTGTTGGCTAGCTAACTTAAAGGACCCTTCGGGATGGTTGGTGCGGTGGAGCCTCAGACTGCAAGAGTACGACATCACTGCAACCTACAAGTCCGGACGAAAACACTCAGATGCCGATTGCCTATCACGCGCCTCCATTGACCCGCCGCCGCAAGATGACGAGGATGACGAGGCCTTCCTTGGAATAATAAGCGCGGAAGACTTCGCTGAATATTTGGAAGGGCACACCGACGTCCCTAGGGCATTTAGGCGCGGATTATCTTCGTTCACGCTTCAAAACAGCCTACTCGTGAAGAACTTCTCACCAGTCCGTGCCGAATTTTGGCAGCGGCGACAGTGCAGGCAGCACGTCTGACCGTTCTTCTTGTACATTACAGGCCCTGTGTTCATAGCTTAATTTGGAGTTTAACCAGCAACTGTGCCGGCCGTATTCTGCCTGAACTTTGAATTTCCCGCGCCTGCTTGTTATCAAGAAGAAAATCGTCTTGCAACGCGCCGTTTGTCAATGACGAACAGCGACATAGCGGCGGATCTGTGCTTCGCATCGGGGGCGTACCGTCAGGCACGAAGCTCGCCTTTTGGCAGCGGCGACAGTGCAGGCCGCACGTCTGACCGTTCTTCTTGTACATTACAGGTTGGTAACTCTCGTGCACTGTGTGCACGCTTCTTGCTCTTTATTTTTTTTTACTGTCGCCGCTGCCACCCATTGTGTTTTGTGCCATTGTTCTGATACTTTGAGTTGCAAGCATGCCTAAGTGTTACACTTACCGAGCTATACTGAATGATGGCAAGAATGTTATTACATGCAGCGTTTGTGAATTTAGCTTTCATGGCACAGTCTGTTCGGGCATGACAGAAGAAGCATTTGCGTCCAAACGCGATACTAAGAGGAAGAACTGGAAGTGTGAGGCTTGCAGGCCTGGTGGTACGAAGGGCAATGCACCTACTGTAGAATAGTTGGGAGATGCCGAAATCAAACACATGATAGTAGACATGAGTAAGAAGATAACTGCTCTCCTTCCTTTGACTGACAAAGTCGGAGAAGTGGAAAGGCTAGCTCAACTGCTATCTGATAAATTTGATAACATTCAGGAACGTCTAAACAAGCACGAGAACGAGATAAAATGCATTCATGGACGAGTTGGTAAAATTGAGAAAGCCTGTAATGTTAAAAGTCTTGCCCATCTACAGCTTGACGTTGACGACCTTGAATGGCGCAGTAGGCGCTTGAATATAGAAATCCACGGAATACCTGCGGAAGAGGGGGAGGACCTTCTATCTAAAATCAATTATGTCGCTGCAAAGTTGGGTGTTGATAAACTTGGTCGTGCAGACATTTCCGCCCTTCACAGGATGGCATCCAAGCCGGGCAAGATACTGGGAGTGGTCGTTCGCTTTGTGCACCAGGACACACGTCACATCTGGCTGGCGAGGAGGAAGGCTCTCCGACAGTCTAATGAGGGCCTCTATATAACAGAGAACATGACTAGGCATGCAAGAATTCTCCTTGGGATAGCAAGAGCATGGGCTACAAGGGTTGGGTATGATTATGCATGGCACACGAACGGCAAAGTCCTGGTGCGCCGAAAGAATGGGGAACCAGCTGCAGTCATCAGGGGTGAGGACGACTTGACTGCCCTGTGCGACTGACCTATTTTGTCAGCGTATCTGCTTGTGTAACGTATTACACGACTTGCAATGGATTCCTTAGGCTGTATTACACTCACTGAATTAGTCCGAGAATTCGATAACAAGCACAGTGGTTTTCTTCGGTGCTTTCACTTAAATGTGCAGTCCATTGGAAACAAGGTCGCGGAACTTGAATGTCTTTTCAAGAGGATGAATTACTGCTTTGATATTATTATGTTAACAGAAACCTGGCAATCAGATGACTGGGATGTTTTTCAAATTGCCGAGATGAAAACTTTCTTTGTGCGTAGGCTAACCCGACGAGAGGGAGGCGTTTCTTTGTTAGTCAATAGTTCTTTTAAATCAGTTCTGGTTGAAGAGTTTTCTTGTGTAACTGCTGATTACGAAGTAGTGTGTGTTCTTTTTAGCAATGTCGTCATTCTTTCCTGTTATCGTCCTCCAGATGGCAACATGCGTTCTTTTCTTGTTTTCTTAGATAACTTGCTTACATTTGTAAATGAAAATCAGTATAATGTTGTCAGCGGCGGAGACTGCAACATAGATATGAATTGCGATAATGTAAAAAAATTTGAGTTCGAAAATTTGCGTTCATGTTATAACTGTGCAAACGTCGTAAATATTCCCACAATGGTTACCATGTGCTCGCAGACCATCATTGATTTGTTTATAGCAAATTAATATAAGTCCTTGGTTACAACAGGAGTGCTTTCGTACCCAATCAGCGACCATAGGCCAATATGCTGCTGTATTAAGACCGACAGTCCAAGAGTGGACACTGATGTTGCTTCTGGTTTCCAGCGTGTCTCGCAAACGGCTCTGGATGCTTTCTATTTGGATATAAGTAACGTGTGTTGGGACAATATTTTTCATTCTAGTGATGCCAATGTGGCTTATGATACTTTTTTCAGTTGTTTTTCGGCACTATACAAAAAACACTTCATCTACAAATGACTAGAAAGGGTGAAAGGCTGTCGGAAGCCATGGATGACGCGTGAGCTTTTGCACAAGATTGACAAAAAAGATCGTTTATTTAAGAAGTTTATGCGTACGCGTAAAGAAGTAGACCTAAGTGCATTTAAGCGGTTTAGAAATGCCTTAGATAAAGAACTTAAAAAATCAAAGGAAATGTATTACTTTCATCTATTTTCTTCCTGTTCTAAACGAACCGATATATTATGCAACAAGTTGAATTCATTTATAAGACGGAGCGACAGGAAGGAACCGGTGACAGAAATCTTGCACGGTGCGGAAACAGTCAGTGGTGACCGTATGGTCAACGTGTTTAACAACTACTTCGTGCAGCGAGATTTTGACACTGGGCCACGTGCATCCTACACAGCTCTAGATCCTCAAAATGCAAATACATTCTTTCTGGAAGCAACAGTAGAACTTCAAGTTAGCGCTGTTTTCTTGGCCTAAAAAAACAGCCAAAGTTGCGATGCTGATGGGCTGCAAGTAAGGCCAGTAAAATACGTAATAAATAAAATCGCTCCTGTGCTGACATATACATATAACTTATGTATTTCAACCGGTGTTCTTCCATCCAAAATGCAAGTGGCTCGTGTAGTGGCTTTATATAAGAAAAGAAGACAAAAAAGACGCCTCGAATTTTAGACCAGTGTCGATACTGCCTGTATTTTCTAAAGGTTTCGAGAAAATAATCTATAATCGACTATATCCTTTCTGCAACAAGCACGGGATAACGAAATGCCAGTGCGGATTCATAAAAAATCGGTCAACAGAACTAGCTCTTCTCGACCAGAAAGAATACATATTGGAGAAATTTAAACAAAAACAATTGGTTCTTGGTGTTTTTGTTGATTTTACGCAAGCCTTTGATTACATAAATCATAAAATTTTATTTTAAAAATTAAGTCACTATGCCATTTGTGGGCTTCCCCTGATGCTTCTGAAAAGTTATCTTTCAGAAAGACGTCAGTTTGTGTCAATGAATGAAATGGTATCTGACAGAAAGCAAATAATCTCAGGAGTACCGCAGGGTAGCATTCTCGGGCCTTTGATCTTTAATTTATATATAAATGACATAGTCCATATATCTTCAGAAGGTAAATTTGTAATTTATGCTGACGACACTAGCATAATTGTTTCGTCTTAATCAGATGCCGAACTTTTTCATAAAGATAATGCCATTTTAGAGGAACTAAGCACGTGGGCAGATAATAACCAATTAAAGATAAATACAAAGAAAACAAAGGCTGTGATGTTTCATTCTATAGGCAGGAAGGTTTCAGTAGTACGTAACCTAGTTTATCGCTGCTCAGAGATAGAGCTAGTTAGGTCTATTAAAGCACTTGGTGTGCATTTTTCAGAATCACTGCAGTGGGATGAGCATATCAATGCGATATTACAAAAGGTAGGTGCAATAACGGGAATACTGAACAGAAACCGCTACTTAATTCCGAAGTCAATAAAATTGTTAATCTATAACGCCCTCTTCGCTTCCTATCTAAACTATTGTCATTTGGTCTGGAGGACTACAACACAATCGAATTTCTCGCGGCTATTAGTAATGCAAAAAATAATTTTGAGAATAATTGAGAATGTGCCACTCCGGCATTCTACTGTGGAGCTCTTTAAAAATTTAAAATAGTGAGAGTACAAGACACATGTGAGTATAAATTGTTGCGTGAATATCACCTTAACTATGACTGTCATATTTCTATCTTCATGAGTTTGGTGAATCTCCATTTGAAGGAAGCATCATATGCCACTAGAACAACAGAAATATGGAATGTCCCATATTGTCACACTAGCTATGGTCGGCAAATGCTCCAAAACAAACTTCCACGTCTACTAAATGAGTTCAATAAAGAACAAATCAATATTCGCGAAGCATCATTACCTGACTTGTACACATTCTTTCCAGCCTAACATTGACCACTCGAGCTTTTTACGATTTCTATTTAAATATATTGTTTCAATGTCACTATTACTAAGCGTACATTTTTATGAAATGTGCTGTCATTCGATGCTGAGGTGAAGTAAAGTATGTTAACGCATGATGCCCTACGTAGGACAGTAACTAATGTGTTTAATTTTATGGTTTTGTCAAGCTTTACGGCAATGTTGTGCTTAATATGATGGTTTTGTAAATGTGTATGACCATGTGAACAGGACGTGTGTGCCTCTGCTGTTGTCTTTGCCAGCGTGGGGGCGAAGGACTCCCTCAAGCCATCCTTGAATGGCTTTTCTCTTCGCCTCCCATCACATGTATATGTGATAAACCAATAAAGAAGAAAAGAAAGAAAAAAAAGAAAGAACTACCTTCTTGTTGTTCCGTCGGCGCTGCGTCCAGAAGTACTGCACGCCCTACATTACGATCCGACCGCTGGGCACCTCTGTTTTTCCCGGACGCTATCGAGGATACAAGAAAGGTAATACTGGCCGCGCCTAAGCGTAAATGTCGCCCGTTACGTCAAGACATGCCGCGACTGTCAGCGACGCAAGACACCACCGACAAGGCCAGCGGGATCACTACAGCACATGGGGATAGACTACATTTTCAGCACATGGGGATAGACTTGTTGGCACCGTTTCCGACATCAGTTTCCGGAAATAAGTGGATTGTCGTGGCGACGCAGCGTCAGCGACGCAGCGACGATTGTCGAGCAACGCAGCGCCGAACGCTGCGTTGCTCGACGCTCACCGCGTGATTGGTAGGTGAAAAGTCTGACGCGGGGCGCCTCGTAAGTGATTGCTGCGCCCTAGCGCATTGTATTACACCCCTTGGCGGGTCGACGGGAACGCTGTCGCGTTCCACTCTTGAAGGCGAAGCCTAAGCGTCCTCGAATTTTTGAACCCCTTCACGAGCGTCGTCTCAAAAAGATGGCTGAAGCAATAGTAGAATCACGTGAGAATGTCCCGAAAGAAAACATTGTAATTTATCAGGAAGCCATGACCCCACAGCTGTCATTCGCGCACACGGACATGTATCAGCACAAGAAAGACCACTTCCTCATGCGTGGTCCAAAGCAAGAGCTCTTCGACTGATTAATTCGGCATCCACCAAAAACAGTCGCATCAATTTTAACGGAAACGACGGGTGTCAGAAAGACCCTGCGAATGTGCACGCGGCCATATAACCTACTTATTTTTTCGCCAAAAATCAAAATGTAAGCGCTAGTCTCCGACGAGCTCTGATAGATCATCAGAGCCGTTCTACGCTTAGAACTGCGCAGTATGTGCTTTCTTCAGCAGTCGCTTGCAGTCCCTAAATTTTTGGTTATTTTGCCACAATGCTCGCGGGACATAATACTCACCATGGAGTTCCTAAGCAAACACGGCATAGTCATCGGCTTAAGGTGCAAGTCAATAACGCTGCCCACGGACCAAGCTCTGCTATATAGTAAGAGTCTAATTCCGGATCCCTTGAACGTGCTTCAAGGTCAAATCACTATTCCACTCCGCGCTAGCATGATAATTTCCGCGGGAACAAAAGACAGCAAGACAGCAGAGACATGAAATCCACCGTTGAGCGTGACGAACAGCTGAACAACACCGTGAAGTTAGCTTCGGATGGAGAATCATGCAACTGCGCTCCGGTATAGTGCATGAAATGGTGACAAACTGCCGTCATGATTTTAAACACCTCAACACGCGCACGAAGGTTTCATGCGTGGAAGGAGTTACAGCAGACAGCGATGCGCTAGGCCGCTCGGATTCAGACGAACCTAAAACGATGGTCTAGCTTACTGAACTTGCCTTCAATATTAGTCCGAGGCACAGCTTAAAAGTCTCCTGAAACAACGCAAGGTTTCCTTCTCGTCGTCATCAAGGATTCGACAAACACCAGTTGCTAAGCATCGCCCAATAACTGAAGAATGCGCTCGACCAGACCGCCAGACACCTAACAGCGTTTCCAGGTGCGGAGGTGAAGCTATAAGACAAAAGGTTGATGACAGGTTCCGCGACAAAACTATCCAGCTGTTCGAAAGCTCCTGAGCGTCTTCAGCAGTATTGGTGTAGAAACAAGAGGGAACTGGTATTGCCTTCACCGGAACAATACCACGAAAACGAGATACTGTCACCAGATATATTTTCGGACGCGTTTGGCGGATGTCTGCATTATGATTTATTATGCGCGCAGATATGGCGTACTTAAGATATAGCTGCCGTTACTAGGCCTACCACGAGCCTAGGCACAGTAACTGCCGACTTTGGTAACAACCCCGAAAATGCAATCACGCGCAACACTGCGCGCTGACTAAAAGCTAGACCTGCACCGCGAGTAACACGAACAGCGGGGCTCAAACGACAACCGTCGTTTAAGTCTAAAGTTCGTCAGCAGACTCCAACTAAAAACAATACGTCTAGAAATGAGCGTCAGATTACAGATAGACCTGCCCAGCAAGCAGCGTGAACAGCGTGGGCGAATTGACATATGAAGCGCAACTTTCGTGCCTGAGCCCAGCAACGGTTTCAACTACAGCGAATCGAGTGCGCCAAGCAATGTGCACGACATCACAATGAAGCCTGCCCAACCAGAAGCGTGAACGACGTGGCTCACTCCTTATGAAGTACGGCTTTTGTAGCAGTGAGTGAACGTTTCCAACTACAACCATGCCGAATGTTATTTAGGGCGATGAAAGGCTGCAAACACTCGCGCTTCGGCCTATATCTCTCGAAAAAATACGAGCGACTTCTGATGAACGGCCACTACGTAACAAAGGCGCGGGTCCCGCACATTTTCAAACTTTGCCCGGCCGATCTTGTGCAGCCAAGCTTGTTGCGGATGGTATGACGAACAGTCTTTTCCCCTTGCCTCTTTGGTTGCTGCACCCATTAGCGCAACACAGGCTTGGTATCGCCGCAATACTTAAATGGCAGCAGCGCTAGCGAAACGCTCTACGCCAAAACTCCGCCGCCAGAAACGAACTAAAACGCAATTTTGATACCCGGCAATGGCGCCGGCGTCTGCTACGGACCAAAAAAGCACGCGCTATTAAGTGACCACGTAACCTCCTCGTCCCCACGTAACCTCCTCTGCTTTCCGCCTCCCCCCCCCCTTGGTCCGCTTTCCTCCTCTCTTCTTTCATGCCACGCGGTGCCCGGCGCTCGCTTCCATCTTTCGCTGTGCTCGTTCGCGGTGGTTATGCGCCGCTGATGCCTACGCTTGCCGCAGGAACAGGCACCTAAGTACTGTGCTGTAAAAGCTCCCGCCCCTTTTTCCCCCGTATCCTTCTAGGTTTCTTTATGAAATGCACATGCACCGACAAAAGTGGTATATTCCGCGCAGATTGCTACTGCAGCGGCGTCGCTCGGCATTTTGGCGAGCTGAAGCACGAAACATTGACACGAGTCAAGCGAGATGCCTGTAGGTAATAAAGGGCACCCATTGGCTGTCTCGATCCCAGACGCTGCCTGTAGATGGCGTTGCGATGAAGTTTGCCTTTGCTCCGGCTCCCGCTGCGTGGAGTATACCAATTTTGTCGGCGCTTTTACATGTTGAATAACATACAGGTGAAATTAGAGGCAATGTTCAAATTTGCAAACCTAGTTGAACCTAACGCTTGAAACATTGACGGCCTGTGGTTGTTGATATCATCGCGTTACGCTGAGTTAGAGTGCGGTACGTCTTCTTTAGAGCTCTAATGCACTAGCAGCAAGCTCCGTGCATCAATGTGATGCGCGTCCGTGTCGTCATGCGGCCAGCCGCGGCGTGCTTGTCCTACACCTTCGAACAATATAGCTAAGGAGAGGTCTTATCCTGCTCTCGCCTGTTTGGATGAGCGATGATTTATAGTCACGCATATGGCGAGAAAGAAACCGGTTCGGATCACCCTGAGATGATGGCCAGCAGGTAACATGATCACAGTGTGAACTAGTTCCTAGGGTACATTCGTGTTGAAAACACGCTAAAACCAAGTGGATGAGACAAGAAAACAAGGACGAAATATGCTTCTCCTTGTATTCTCTTTCCTTCCTGTGTTTGGAACGCCCTTTCTCGCAGGCGCGCCTGCGTCAGCAGACGTTTTGTGTGTTGCGACATCATGTACCAGAACCCACGAGCGTTAGACCCTCCCATCTGTACCATGCTCGGCTTAGCCTTGTCTGGTGAAAGGGGGATCCTGGAGGCTGAGTCCATCACACTTTTTTGGGCTTTGCTTCACATAGACAGCATCTCCAGACTGATCCAGCTGGAGGAAATCGACAGTTGCTTTTTTCTGTCCTGCTGTTCAACCTTTTAGCTTTCTCTCGCTGTTTCTTCTTTCCCGTCTTCTTATGATTTCTCCCAACATTCCTGGGCGTACATATGTGGGGTAGATACCCAACGTTGGGTATATTATATTCGATTATATTAGCTAGGTAAAGCTGGCGTCCGAGTTTCTTTCAGGTATCGTAGCGTCCTCTTGTTGGAGCCGGTGGCAGGTGGCTGGTGTAGCTACGGAAATTAAATGTTTTTCGTAGGGTTAAGACGTCTTTCCCTCAATTTCTCTTCCCAGAAGAGGACGCAGTGAAGAAACTTCCTAACTGTCTAGCAACAGCAAAGAAATGTTCCACCCCTTCCATGTAATACACAGTATAGATCCCGAAAAGAGAGAACTATTTCAGCTTTCACTGTAGCTAAATGCCTCACCGACACACTAAGTGTTGACTGCAAAGTGACGAAAATGAACCGGGGTGAACTTCTTTTTCAGGTCTCAGACACTAATGGGGTGGTAATGGTGCAATCACTATTACCCCCCCCCCTTGATCATTGAACAATAATAAGGAGCTATCTCTGAAGAAGATCTATTGAGCCTGAATGAGGAATACTTCCTGGAGGACTCAAGGAAAGAACACAACATATTCCAAGTGCAAAGGAGAAAAATGAATTAGGGAACCGTGATATTCCAACTACACATCTGATCCTAATATTTGCATCGAGTGTGCTATCGGCAACTCTACGAACAGGATATACCCAAATTAGACTCAGACCGGAGATCCCAAATTCCAGAAGATGTTTCGTGGGTGCGAGGTATAGCCATGGTTCGCAAAGCTGCCGAGGACAACTGACCGGTGCAAAATGTGGCGAACACGAGGACGCATCGGACAACTGCACTGGCACGCTACGTTGTCCTAACAGTGAAGGTGGACATGCAGCATACTCTCAAACTTGCTCCACCACCCCAGGAGCGGGGGCCATACACTTCCGGGCTTGTGCGCTCAAGGGTCTCGTCCGACTTGCCGAGCCCTTTAAGTCAAACAGAGAGCTGACCAGATCACGTTGCCAGTGCTCCAGAAGAGGCGAGTAATACTGCACCAATTGAAACGGTGCAGCCAGCACCTAATGAGCGGCAGGATTCTGTCGACCACTCGAGAGAAAAAGAAAGAATCGCGTGTCATGGCGCCTCAAAAGGGCCCCGTTAGCTAATATTCGCCTCCTTAATAAACAGCACGGACACTTTTTCATTGTGGTGACACAAAACTACAATGTTGTTTTAGCAGACTTGTTCATAACCGCGACGATATCAAACAACTTCTACTCAAACATAATTAAAAATATCTTTGTGTTCAAGAGACACATCTAAAAGCTGCAGACAGAAACTGCTTTCGTAATTACACCATCTTCCGAAAAAACCGTAACGAAGCGAACGCCTCCGCCGGTGTAGGAATAGTGGCAAACAGGTATGTTGCTTGTCGACACGTTGCCCCTCTGACGACCGTTGAGGCAGTGTCAGTTCGGGCAATACCTTTAAATAAATCGGACACACTATGTCGCATATATATACCCCCGAAGTGTAAGCTCAATAATAATGAAATCTAATCTGTATTAGATCACTTATGTGAACCATACCATAGCGTGAAGAAAAGTTCCACGAATCTATTAACTACTGTAAGTAAATACTCATGGATACAGGTGGAAGCCCAGGTGTACTTTCTGGACGCAAATTTTGAACGCATATTCGGTTCGTCGCACTGTTCCAATGCATTCCAACGATACATCACATTAATAGAACGAAAACCATTATAACGACCAATGCAAAAAGCGAGGCATACAAATGACCAATTTGCATGGGAGAGCCTCAACTAGCTCTGAAAGCGGCAACTAGGCTGCCCCAGGGTCTGATCGCATAATACATGAAAGTTAAAACGTTTACCGTATGAAAAAACAAAAAAACGCTTCTTTTTCTCTACAATGCTATATTGTCTACCGGCTAGATTCTCTCTCTTTGGGAGGAGGCCATTTTAATTCCCATTTTAAAACAGCCTAAGCACACTCATTTGTCAGACAGTTATATGCCTATGGCTTTTACATTTGGCAATTCAAACTTTTGGAGAAGATGGTAAACAGGCACTTGCTCAACTGTCTTTAATCTAAAAACATCTTAGAGCCATGCCAATGCTGTTTTAGGGAAGACAGATAGACGACAGACCAGCTTGTTCGCATAGAAAAATAGATTCGGGATGCCTTTATTCACAAACAGCTCGCCTTATCAGTATTCCTTGATATGGAGAAGTGGTATGATACTGCGTGGCGCTTAGAGATCCTCCGGGATCTTTCTGGAATTGCTATTCACGGCAACTTGGTTAGCAGTTATGGCAGTTACCTTTCTCACAACACGTGTCGTATTTAATTTGTAATGTTTAGTCTCTACCATAGATACAGGAGGCAGGTGTAACGCAGGGTGTTGTGCAGGGCTGTGCTCTTTTTATTATAAAAATAAATTCGTTATAAAGTGTGATATCTGGCGCACTTGTTTACTTTTTGTGGACGATGTACAGATAGGTTTCAAGTCTTGCCATCTCAGCATCGGCGAGAGACTGCTACAGCTTGGCCTAAACAAGTGAGCGTATGAAACTTGCAATAAATTAAACCTTAATATAGAAAGACTATTGGTAAGCCTTGCCTACAAATTTGTTGGTGCTAACTTAGAAAAAAAACTTAATTTCATTCTCCGCTACAAATACCTCAAACCGAAGTGTCCGAAGACTATGAACCTGCTTAAGCTGCTGTCTCGAACAAGCTGGGGCTATGACAGGAGGTGTCTTAGTCTGTTGAAGAGTCTCGTATGCTCATGGCTCGACTATGGAGCCGCGGTGTGCTATTCGCCACCAAGGGTGTCCTAATAAGCTTGACCCCGTCCAGAAACTCGGTATACGCCTGGCAACAGGTACTTTCAGAACAAACCCTGAGGAAAACCTGTACATCGAGGCCAAGAAATGCTCCTTACGTCTACATGGAACATGCCTCAGCTTCTCGTACATAATGCACGTTCGTGTCACTGAACTTTGCCTCATTTGTCTTCTGGCAGAGTTTGCATAACCTCCCTTACGTTCACACTCCTTTGTCTTTGTTCATATAAGAAGTGGCTAATGAAACTAGCCTTGCCCATCAAGAAACAATCCTAAAAACTCCAACTTCCCATGCACCACCTTGGTAATGGTACAGTTTCTAGTGGGATATGTCTTTTGTCGCAATATCGGAGCAATGTCGCAATGCCGGAGGTACACATACAATCACACTTTCTTTAACTCCAGGCAAAGTACGCCTTCTGCGAATTATGTGCAGGCGCTTCAAAGTCTGCCTATGGTGTAGCGTGTGCAGCTCTCGGACCGTAGTTTTCAACGTCCGGTGCATTTCGAAAACGAGCTTCTTAACAACCATGGCATCTTGATCCTTACTGCTGTTAAACACATACAGCAAACTTCTACAACAAAGGCTGTCATATTCATAGACTCACTCAGTGTTGTTTGTAGGGTATCTAAAGTACGAAAATACAAAAAATCTATTCATAATGATGTCTAGAACCTTCTGTGTTCAGCATACATGTCCAACCATATATTTGTTCTTTGTTGGGTGCTTGGCAAGAGAAACCTAGAGGACAAAATTCCTACTGACGAAAGGGCTTTGTCTGTAGCTATTTGTGGTGCAGACGTTAACACATCTGTACCTTACAAAGAAGTTAAGCCATGAGCTACGGAAACGCTTGCTGAGGCACTGCCATCCAACAAACTGTAGGCAATCAAGCCAAAAATAGAGAACTGGATCTTTCAGAAAACAAGTCATCAAGAAGTACTGCATTGCAACTTAAGATTTATGCACTTATACACTACTAACTCCTCTCTTCTAAACGGAACTACCTTCCGACATGTAGCAGGTGTGGCAGTAGTCTCAGTCCTTCACGTTTTCGTTTAGTGCCCATTAGGAGAACAGGAGGGCAAAAAGTACTTCCTTTACTTATGCAGTCCTCATCGGCATATTGGGGCCCTAACACAAACACGGTCGCGGGGCTGGTACTCAACGTACCGTCGTCGATGCATGTAGTGTCGGCTGTCGGTCCTCTGCTGGTTCCTAATCCGTAGGCTGGTGAGCTGGTGGACTTGTTTCGGTGCGCTGAATATAGGTGGCAACATCAAGATTCTCTTATCGGGGACCTGCGGGAGTATGGCGCCGAGAGTCGTCGCCGGGTTCATGCCGTAAACCAGCTTAAGCAGCGTCATTTGACGCCGCTTAAGCTGGTTTTAAGTTGTTTCTTGAGTTGACGCGTTATAAGCGAATTTTACGTGCGGCAGGACCGTATCCCAAATCTGGTGTTCGACGTCGACGCACATTGCTAGGATGTCGGCGAGGGCCTTCTTCAGGAGCTCGGTAAGACCATTCGTCTATGGGTGGTAGGCAGTTTTCCTCCTGTGGCTTGTCTGACTGTATTGCAGAATGGCTTGGTTGAGCTCCGCTATGAAGGCCGTTTTTGTGTCGGTGATGACGACTTCTGAGGTGCCATGTCGCAGCAGAATTATCTCGACAAAGAACTTCAACACTTCGACAGGACAGCACTACCTTTCGTGAGAGCTTTCGTTTCACCGAAGCGGGTGCGGTAGCCCGTCGCCACGACGATCCACTTATTTATGGATGTTCACGTCTAAAAGGCTCCCAACACGTACATCGATTGGTAAGGATGCTAGATTTTCTGTAGTGATCCCGCTGGCCTTGTCCGGGGTGTCTTGCAACGCCAACATTTTCGCCGTCTCTTAACGTAACAGGCGAATTGAGTGGCCAGGCGTCGCCACTAATACTTTTCTTGTACCCTCAATATCGTCCGCGAGAGTCCGACGCGTTCAGCGGTCGGATCTTCATGTAGGGCGTGCAGTACTTCTGGACGCAGAAGTGAGGGAACAAGAAGGTACCTGGCGCGGACTGGGGAGTTTTTCTTCGCGAGTGAGTTGCTTTGAAGGGAGAACGCAGACAATCCTCGCTTAAATACCTTGGGGACAACGTCAGTGCTCCCTTCCAAATACTCGATCAGGCTTTTAAGCTCTAGATGCGCTCGTTGCTGTTCATCGATGTCTTCCGCGCTTATTATTCCAAAGAAGGCGTCGTCACCCTCGTCATCTTGCGACGACGGGTCACTTGGGGCGCGCCATAGGCAATTGGCATCAGAGTATTTTCGTCCGAACTTGTGATGTCATACTCTTGAACTCTCAGGCTCCATGGTGCCAGGAGTCCTGAAGGGGCTTTGAAGTTCGCTAGCCAACACTACACGTGATGGTCGCTAACGTCTTTGAATGGCCTGTATACAGGTAAGGGCGGAATGTTGCTGTAGCCGAAATCATGGCGAGACATTCATTTACGGTTGTAGAATATTTGCCTTCTGCTTTTTACATCGACCGGCTAGCGTAAGCTATCATGCGTTCAAGTTCCTCGTTCCTCTGGACCAGGACGGTACCGAGGCCTTGGCTACTGGCGTCAACGCGTATTTCGGCGTCGACATCCTTCGAAGTTGCCGAAGCACCGGTGGCGACTGCATGCGTGGTTTGAGTTCCGGCTTTAGAGCGAGCCCTGGTGACTTCATGGTCTCTGGTAAGTGGAATCAGGTGATCGTCGAAATTTCCGTGGAAGACGACGATGTTATCCAAGTAAGCAGTATATGTCTGCCACTTCCATCCTGTTAACACCGTGTTCATCACGCGATGGAACGTTGCAGGCGCAGAGCAAAGTCCAAATGTTATAACTTTGAAGTCATAGAGGCCGTTGAGCGTGATGAAGGCGGTCTTTTTGCGACCTGCCTCATTTACTTCTATTTGGCAGTAGTCAGACTTGAAGTCCATCGATGAGAAATATTTAGCGTTGCAGAGCCAATCCGATGCGTCGACTATATGAAGGAGGGGTTATAGTCCTTCGTGATCTTGTTCAGTCGAGGATAATAGATGCAGAAATGTAGGGTTCTGTCCTTCTTTTCGTCAATTACATGTGAGTACAGGTGATTCCCACGGGTTTTTCGACGGCTGGATTATGTCGTCATCCAGGATTATGTTGACTTGTTGCCTAATAGTTTCACGTTCTCGCGTCGAAACTCGGTAATTGCTCTGGCGGAATGGCCAGGTGCACTGTCCAGTTATTATGCGATGCTTTGCAACTTGTGGTTGTCGAAACCCCGATGATGTCGAAAAGCAGTCTTTGTATCGTCCGAAAAGGCTTCGCAGCGGTTGCTGTTTACTCAGGGGGAGACTTGGATTTGTGTCGAAATCTTGTTCGAGAACTATGATCATCGGGGTGGCTGCGGCAGCATCTGAGAGGACAAACACATTGCTGGTTTCCAGAAATTCCTCTATGTTGAGGGTTCTGGTGCCCTTGTTGCTGTGCTTAACTCCTGGATGAAGTTTGACAGCATCACTTTCGCTTTCCCTGCGCACAGTCCAGCGATCCCTCTTGCGGCTTATACTTCACGATAGTGCAGTAGACGTTGGTCGCCCTTGATGACGCCTTCTGCGTACGCGGGTGTTTCACTGCCGACGGAAATAACAATGCTAGAGCGAGATGTGATATTCGATTGATCTTCCAGCACCCTCAAGGCATGGTCACTACGAGAGCTCTCCGGCGGTATCGCTTGATCTTCCCACGGTGTCATCCACTTCGACTTCAGGTCGATGATTGCGACATGTTAAATCTGGAAGTTCTTGCCGAGAAAGGTACTGTTGGAAGATAACGAAGGCGGTGGGGTAAATGCAGTCGTGAAAGGTGATGCTTTCGGTGCACATTCCAGTCATCGTTATTAGGTGCCCTCCAGCAGTACGAAGTTGAGGGTCTCCCCATGCAGCCTTGAATTTCTTCAGCTTGGCTGCGAACAATCCATCAATGACGCAGTCGTCGGCTTCCGTGTCCAGTAGGGCGATGACTGCATGGCCGCCGAGAAGCACATCAGGGTCGGTGGTTCTTTGTCTTGCGTTGCAGTAAGGTCTTGGCGGCAGCTCACAGCTACATCGCGTTGGCGTGTGGCTGGTACGTCACGTCATCAGGTAATAGGCATTTCATGTCAGTGCATTTTTGCTACCAGGCTTCGTCAGAATGGCGGTGTGTCGCGGTTATGTCGTCGAGATAGCCTTTTCGCCGTAGTCGTCGGTGGCGATGGATCTTCGTCAGTTCGACGAAGAGCAACCGCACCTCCATCGGTTGCTGCTTTTAGTTTTCCGGATATGGCCCGGCCTAGGCTGGGCCAGTGTATGGAGTCCGCTGCGTCGAAAGGTAGCGGCCTTAATTAATTAAATTATGCGGTTTTAAGTGCCGAAATCACTTTATGATTGTGAGGCACGCCATAATGGAGGGCTCCGGAAATTTTGACCAACTAGGATTCTTTAACCTGCACATAAATCTAAGCACACGGGTGTTTTCGCATTTCACGCTCATCGAAATTCGGTCGCCTTGGCCGGGATACGATCCCCCGAACTCGTGCTCAGCAGCCCAAGAACATAGCCACTGAGCAACCATGGCGGGTAGGTAGTGGCCATGTGACGGTGAACGGGCCGGTCGTCGAGGGCTCCAGTGAGTAGCAAGGAGGTAGTCGGCGATATCACGTGGCCTTTCATCTTCCTGATGGCGCGGTGCTTTGATGGGGAACCCTCACAGTGCCATTTGGCGGTCAGGATATCGGCGGTAGATGTGGCCGGCTTCTCTGCAGTGATAGCAAAGCGGACGGTGTTCAGTGGTGCGCCATATGTCTGCCTTCAGTGGGGCGTTTCGCTGGTCGACAGGTGGGCGTGGTGGCGTTGGGCGACGGAATCTCGGCATCGTGGGGCGCTGATGGCAACTGATGGCATCATGACGACTCTGGTGCGGTCTTCCGCGTTTGAGCATGAGTCACGCCATTTGGGGGCGTCCGTTGAATGAACACCAAGCACCTCTATCAGGTGTCACGCAGTAGTGATGCCGAAGAGAGCAGAAAAACTGAGAATTACGAAACCGACGATTCATTGGCCGAGCCTGTGCCCTCAAAAGTAAGCTACACTGAAAGAATGGCGATATCGGCGAACGCAGTTGGCGATTATAGAAAATCTGATCTGCCGGTCAAGCGCGTCGGCTTTTGCACATGTGCCATCGAAGCTTCCAGAGTAATCTCTGGTGCCCGCGTGTCATCCAGAAAGTTCTACACAATGCGGGTCACTTATACACTCAAATTGCATATGCTTCGGTGAAATCAGGCAGCAAAAAGAGGCGTCGATAACATTCTAGAAGCTTCCGATACATGCGGGCGCGTCCCGCGCCTAGCAAGAACATTTCTTAGGTGGGTGAAAAGGGTGAAAAGCGGTCACCCAAAAAAGATAAAGAGTAAACGTGCCAATACATATGCGCCCAGCGTTTTTTACAAAACATTGAGCCTCTATTTATTTTAAAACAGCACTAAATCTCTTAGCAGAAGGAAATACAGTAGAAATAATTTGGCCAGGGCTTTCGTAGCACAGCCTCTGCTTGGAGGGTGCAGCAACAATGCAGCCACTTACAGAGCACATGCCTCACCGTCCTTGTGCGGCATGGTTGCTGGTGCTGCTATATATAATTAACGCGTATTAGAAAGTAATTCATCGTCAGATACTTTTACAGCCGTTGGACTCACTGTTCATTGGTATTATATTAATAGAGAAATGTTAGGCTATTTACAGCGAATACTCTTAGGCTGACATACAGCCATCTTGAATCTGCCACTTGCAACTCATTTTGTCATTGTCGTTCATAACTAAGCGTCATGGCGCACTTAAGCCATTTCTAGCCTTTGCAGCAAGAACTAAATTCAATATCGATCATACATCTGCAGCACCGTTTCACCACGACCATAATGCTGTTCAGCGCACGCTTTGCAGGGCAACCAATGGACCGCGCACACGAAGCAAGATAACGAGTTCACCGCCGAACGTTGTCCGCTCACCCAGTCAGTTGCTCACGCACCGTAGTGCTTCAAGTTCAAGCATCTAGTTATATTGCACCATGTTCATGACAGCAGTGCTTTTGACGTCCTTTTCTCATGCTTGCGCATGAGGTAAAGATAGGATTCCAGTCATGTGACACGTGTTGACACTGCTCGTGCACATGCGAGATATTGCGCGTTTTCGCTTTTACGGTGGGCGTACAGTTGCAGGTATCGTCTCTGCAAAGTCACTCGATGCCCTCTCCACCCAACTGGTCGGCAGGCGAAGGTGACATAAAGATATCCTTGCTCAATGACTGTCGCGTTGTTGCTCCTTCTGTGAAAAAGTCCACTAAATGCACATAAAAGCGGGGCACGCCACCGCTCCGCTTAGAACAAGGTCATGCCCTTTCACACGCAGTTTTTTCACTATGAATCATGACGGCAGGATTCTTCGGTGCAACCTGGCCCTCCCCAGAATATCAACCCTGCGAGCCAGCCTGCCTGCGTCATCCCGTTATCAGCGCAACAAAAACCGAATTTAATCCAGGGCCACCATTTCCAGTCACCGTCGACACTGTCACCTTACCACACACAGTTGCAATCAGCGCTGGATTATTGACGCAACTACAAAAGCCTGTGCAGCCGCAAGTTCAGCTAGGGGAACGCTGCTACTTAGACCATGGTCATGAATATACCCTTTATAATGCAGGTTCTTTCAATATGGATAACGCCGCCGAATTTTTCAATGCTACCTGGCCCTTCCCAGAATTTCAACCGAACGAGTGATCATGTCTGCGTTATCTCGTTACTAGCGTAACCGAAACCAAAGTTAACCCAGCACCATCATTTCCCGCCACCATCGACACAGTCACCTGGCCACACATGGTGATTATCAGGGCGGGATTTTCGACGCAACTACAAAAAGCCTCACCCGCCGTGGTTGCTCAGTGGCTATGGTGTTGGGCTGCTGAGCACGAGGTCGCGGGATCAAATCCAGGCCGCATTTCGATGGCGGTGAAATGCGAAAATACCCGTGAACCTAGATTAGGTGCACGTTAAAGAACCGCAGGTGGCCGAAATTTCCGGAGTCCTCCACTACGGCGTGCCTCATAATCAAAAAGTGGTTTTGGCATGTTAAACCCCATAATTATTTTTTTCTACAAAAGCCCGTGCCGCCGCAATTTCAGTTGGAATACGCCACCGCCTAGACCGTGGTCATGAATATGTGCTTTGAAACAGAGGGTAATTATTTACCACATACCTGTAGTTACAGTTCTAGTGAACCTTTTGTAGTTGTGGTGCTGTGACCCCGTGAACTTCTTGATTCATGGGGTCGGTTTCTCTATCAACCGGTGTGTGCGTTTTGTATCAGTACTTATGTTCCCTCCTGTTGATGCTTTCAGGACACATTTAACCTAACCGCGGAGCCACTCTTGATTCTATTTCCAATGCACTGTCACGTCTGAAAACAATCCAAAATACTTTGTCTCATCCGTTAAGTTCAATGTAATTTACAGAATCTTGCTGGCCGCCTTTCCAGGCGCCTTGATGCGCTGGAAAAAAAATGTCTAGGATAATAGGTAGCGAGAACCTGCTTCCCATGCTGGCACTAATAACGCATTTTCCCAACTTTCATCTGAAATTAAAGCACTTACGGAGAAAGGTAATGACGCCGAGGACCGTCTCCGTCGATGCAACCTGTTGTTTTATTTTAGGCGGCGGGGGGGGGGGGGCGCTAAAGACGCGAAAGGTGAAATGTGGTGTCAGTCAGAGTAGCACATACTTTGATTTTGCGACGCAAAGCTTGATGTTCCTCTCGAATTCAACGCTATTTAAAGAGCGCATAGGCTTGGCCGCTTCCACAGCGGGAAATATCGTCCCAGAATTGTTAAGCTTGCGGGTTTTTAAGTTAAATAAAAAAATTGTTGCTGCCGTATCGAAACCTAATGATTGTTCGTTTTCAGTACGGGAAGAACATTCTGCGCGTGTGTGGCAGGCGAGAAGCAAACCTTACTTTATGCCCGAACAGAAAATGTTTCCCTTCAAAATCCGTTTTTATAGGCTCCTGATGGCTAATGAGCAGTTTATTTACAGTGCCCACAATGACTCTGTCACTGAATTGAAGTCGTAACTATTAGGGCATATTCTTGCACCAGCACGATCTTTTCCTTCCTTGTCGACCCCCACACAGGTCCCTTCACAGCGTTATCTCGGGTTGTCTTACATGCTAAAAAATGCTGAGAGCTATATGCCTAAAAAGATATTGAAGACTTACTCAAGGAGAGCAGGACTGACACAGTCGTGATTGCCGAATCGTGGCTTACTCCACTAATAGCTGAGGATAAACTTTTTCACGATAAATCACTTTTTACAACTTACAGGCTTGACAGGAGGGGGCGCAGAGTTGGTCGTGTTTTGCTCTTCGTAAATATAACATGCCTGCTTATCTACACACGTTTAACTGTAACTACGAAATTATTGGCGTTAAACTGTTCGTTGCCTCCACCACACTTATACTACTAGCCATATACCATCCACCTGAATCCGATTCCTCTTTCCTCAACGTGCTGCACACTCTGTTAGTGGGACTGTTTTTTCGCTTTCCTCGTGCCGAATACATTCTTAGCGGCAACTTTAAACTCCCCGATACTGACTGAGGCAATTTAACTGCAGCGTCACGGCTGTCCAACGACTTTATTGATCTCATCCATTTGTTAAATTTTACCAGGTGGTTAACAGAACGAACTCGCGGTAATAACACACTTGACGTGGTATTTATTTCCAAGCCAGAGCAAGTTCATTCGGTATATTGCGTTGATGGTATTAGTGAACACAGGATTGCCTTATTCAACATATCACTTGAGGTTCCCGTACGCCAACCGTCCAAAAGGTACATTCGCGACTACCGAAACTCTAATATGCTGGCCAATAATTCAGAACTTGACAAATTTTGTAAGTATTTTTCGCAGTCTGCCCTAACTAGATCAGTTGAACAAAATTAGTTAATCTACAAACAAAGAATGCTAACTTCAATAGACAAGGACATACCCCTGGTCCGCATTAAAAGTGGTTCAAAAAATTCCTGGTATTCAAACTGGATCAGGAGATTATGGAAAAGAAAATATCGTCTTTACCATGCAGCCAAAACCTCACCCTCGGCAAATAAATGGAAATAACATTTCGCATGTCTACACTAATATACTGAATTCGGTTAACGCTTTTTTTTTCATAAAGTCAAGTTGCATCTTGTGTGAATTAGCCCCGCAAAAATTTTCAATAATGTAAACCCCAAAAATCACACTTCTAATATGTCTTCAACTAATCCTGACGGGTCACATGTTCCTTGTGAGGAACGCTCAGATGTAATGAATGCGCACTTCACGTCAGTTTTTACTCGCGAGCTAATTGTGGTGCACCTGTATTACCGAGATCCTGCCACTGTCACTTCCACTGGTATATTTATTTTGAATAACAAACTTAAAATATCATGTGCTCCTGGACCTGACAATATTCCAGCCAAAATTTTAAAGGCTACTAATACCGTCTCGAGTTGCATCCTGCAGGTAATATTTACGCATTCTATCCCTGGAGGGATGTGTTCCAAAGGACTGGCTCACAGTGAAGGTTGTCCCAGTATTCAGCACCGAAAATCTATGCCATCCTTCTAACTATCGCCCCATTTCACTAACTAGTATAGCCTGCAAGCTACTGGAGTAGATCATATACCCACACATAACACAAAACTACTAGGATAACTAGTTTTTTATCGAAAACGTGGTTTTCGCCCTCGGTTATCCTGTGAAATGCAGCTTTTTGAATTTACTATAGACTTTCACCTTAATTTAGTGTATTTCTTTCACACCGACGTCTTTATATCGATTTCTCGACAGCATTTCATCGTGTCAATCACAAATGCTTATCAATACACTCGCTGCACTCAGTCTCGATCAGGAGATTACGGAAAAGAAAAAATCGTCTTTACCATGCAGCCAAAACCTCACCCTCGGCAAATAAATGGAAATAACATTTCGCATGTCTACACTAATATACTGAATTCGGTTAACGCTTTTTTTTCATAAAGTCAAGTTGCATCTTGTGTGAATTAGCCCCGCAAAAATTTTCAATATTGTAAACCCCAAAAATCACACTTCTAATATGTCTTCAACTAATCCTGACGGGTCACATGTTCCTTGTGAGGAACGCTCAGATGTAATGAATGCGCACTTCACGTCAGTTTTTACTCGCGAGCTAATTGTGGTGCACCTGTATTACCGAGATCCTGCCACTGTCACTTCCACTGGTATATTTATTTTGAATAACAAACTTAAAATATCATGTGCTCCTGGACCTGACAATATTCCAGCCAAAATTTTAAAGGCTACTAAGACCGTCTCGAGTTGCATCCTGCAGGTAATATTTACGCATTCTATCCCTGGAGGGATGTGTTCCAAAGGACTGGCTCACAGTGAAGGTTGTCCCAGTATTCAGCACCGAAAATCTATGCCATCCTTCTAACTATCGCCCCATTTCACTAACTAGTATAGCCTGCAAGCTACTGGAGTAGATCATATACCCACACATAACACAAAACTACTAGTATAACTAGTTTTTTATCGAAAACGTGGTTTTCGCCCTCGGTTATCCTGTGAAATGCAGCTTTTTGAATTTACTATAGACTTTCACCTTAATTTAGTGTATTTCTTTCACACCGACGTCTTTATATCGATTTCTCGACAGCATTTCATCGTGTCAATCACAAATACTTATCAATACACTCGCTGCACTCAGTCTCGACCCATTATTATTATCCTGGATAAACTGCTTCCTAACAGACCGAGTGCAGTTTGCTGCTATAGGACGTCAGCATCCTTCAACAACAAAAGTAACATCTGGTGTCCCCCAAGGCTCGGTTCTTGGCCCGCTTCTTTCCTTAATAATTATCAACGACATACCTAAAGAAATTTCATCTACAGTCCGTCTATTCCCAGATGACTGCGTACTCTAGCGCCGCAACAATAACCACCGAGATCACGTACATCTGCAGAATTACTTAAACCTAATTGATAACTGGTGCTCAAAGTGGATGATGAAGTTTAATCTTTCGAAATGTAAACTTATGCACGTGTCTCAAAAACGCGTTATCTCAACTTAAACATACTCGCCGCACTCGAGACTATTTTCGCAAGTACAGGAATATTGGTACCTTGGCGTCTTAAAGGACCCCTGAAACGGTTCGAACAAATTTTCTAGATGCGTAGGGTAAAACTAAAGTTAATCATTCGCACCACAATTTGCGTGAAACGTCTCACATGAAGAGAGCCACGGACGATATTAATTAGCCTCCTTCATAGTCATGCATTTTCTCCTCAAATCCTTCGCTGAATGATCGGGGCTAAGCTCCGCGCTCGCTGCGTCATGATGGCACGTCGTGTCATCGACTCCCGGTTCTCTACGAACGAGAGCGCGAAGCCTGTACAAACGCTCCGCCAGCTGCGTGGCAGTCGACCCCAAGTAAGAGGTATCGAAGCAGCGTGTGTTGCGAGCATTCTGTGGCAGCGCCGAACGTGTCTGGTATTCACGTAACCACATGTGTACTGGGCATTTGGGGGGATAGCTAGAGGCATAAACTCAATCTGATGAAGGAACTTTAGCGCAGACTTGCGTGAGCTGCCTGATTGGTCTCCACGGTGCAGCCACCCATTGGTGCAGAGATTAACCAGCCAAACAAAGAGGTGATATCGCTCTAACCAAGTGTAAAACGTTTTAAACTTTTGCAAAAGCAACGTGTTAACGATTACACTCCTGCGAAAAATTTACAGCAGCAGCAAACAAGAATACATTTCGTTACTGCTACTGTGTGTGGTTGAGTCTGTGCCACCAGGTGGCTGCGCCGTGCAGGCCATTCACATTTGCGTTTCTGCTCATGCCGTGGCACGACACGGTCAAGCGGCCAGGCCCTGTACCCTTGCGCTTGCGTTTACCCGAATACCGGACTCGCGAAACGCTATTGCGTTGGTAATTTCCCGGTGCAAAGTGACGGCTGCAAACGCGCAATTCTTTGCATCGTTCGGATAGCGGCAGTCCGATGAGCCGCTGCCAGACCGCTCGTCTGCTGCTTTGCAGGGGGACACGATGTCGCAGCTTTCGCTAAGTTTGCAATCCACAACGCAACAAAGACGAATGTGTCCTGTCCTGTGCGTTCCTGCTTTCTGTCATCGTCTTTTTGCGCTGCCCCTTCAAGATGTTCAACCAGTACCAACTCGCCCAAATGTCGATCCTTCTACGAATCATGCGATTCTCTTCCTTAATCTGAAACATTTCCTCATCGCGTTTATCCTGGGAGGCCCTGCCTGCCCAACCCAATCGCATGCTTAAAGAACAGCTAGCCGCGATTAATAGGCAAATGGAGGAGCTTAAGATAGCGCTTAAGCCTAATTCAGCACATGTTAAACAACTGCAAGTGTCGCAAAAGCCAAATACAGAAGGGTCAGAGGAGCAGATAGCGTCTCCGCCTCCTGCTAAAAAGAGGGCGAAGGAAATGGAGAAGCACGTGATAGATAAGGACATAGAGGCAGTGATAGACATTAAGATAGCGAAACTGGAGGAAAAATTTGAGACCAAGTCTGGTCAGGACGATGAATGGCGCAAGGCCTTCGAGGAACGCATGTTGGGGATGTTCCAAAATCTGACACAGCAGTTGCATCAGCGAGATAACAATCTCACAGAGCGACTGCATCAGAGGGATAACAAACTCACTGAAGAACTTAAGGCAGAATTTGCGAAGAGAGACCGGGCATATGAGCAGCTCACCC
The DNA here is from genome assembly GCF_050947875.1 of Dermacentor variabilis. Lineage (NCBI taxonomy): Eukaryota > Metazoa > Arthropoda > Arachnida > Ixodida > Ixodidae > Dermacentor > Dermacentor variabilis. The sequence continues at coordinate 28,407,683 of NC_134574.1, forward strand.
AGCAAGTATTAGGAACTCAGCTAGTTGGCAGTCATGGCTCACAGATCCAGTAAAAACACCGTTTGGCAATGGAACTGTAGAGGCTTCACGCGCAAGCGTGCGGTCCTACAGGAATTCCTGAGGAACGGGGATCGACCGGAGCTAATAGCACTACAGGAATGCGGCAGAAAGGCAAAATTGTCGGGGTACAAATCCTATCTAGGCGAAGGCGAAAGCACGCAGGTGGCCGCCCTAATCAGGCGCAACGTCACAGCGGTGCAGCATGACACCGGGAATGCACAAATCGACCACGTCCTCGTAGAACTGATACCGCGAAGAAAGAAAGACTGTAGCTTGTTTGTATTAAATGTGTACAGCTCTCCCAGACAAAGAAAATGCGACTTCGGGGATCTCTTCGCGACGACGCTACGTAAAATTAAGAACAACCCGCTGTTGATCGTGGGGGACTTTAACGCTCACCACACGGCATGGGGATATAAGCAGACTTCGATCAAAGGTAGGAAATTGTGGGACGACATACAAACTCATAATCTGGATTTAATACCCGACCCGATGCAGCCTACGAGGAAGGGAAATAGTGTCGCGTGTGATACGACACCCGATCTCACCTTGACGGGGAACGGCACTAAAGCCACGTGGTGCAATACAAACGAAGACTTAGGCAGCGATCACAAAATCATAGAAGTGGTGGTAGAAGGAGGCCCGACAACCTCCCGGAAAAGGAGGGTGGATGCTGTAAATTGGGACTCTTTCAGGGCACTCAGGGGAGACCCGGCTCCCATCTCTAATATTGCAGAGTGGAGCGATGGTGTAGTGCGCACTGTTAAACAGGCCACCGAAGTGGTGGAAACTGAGGGGGACAACGAAGCGGTAGACAGGAGATTAGTTAATCTCTGGAGGAAAAAGAAAAGGCTGGAGGACCGACTTCGACAGAAGAGATGGGATCGAAATATCAGGAAACAGATAGCGGCTTTAAACAAGGAAATTGAAGAGCACGCAATCACGCTCACGAAGCATAATTGGGGGAACGTCTGCGATCAGATGGAGAGGAATATGAGTACCGCGGGGACGTGGCGACTTCTTCGCCACCTCTTAGATCCGGATAGCACAAAGTCAGCGTCCAAACAACAGCTGGAAAGAATGGCACATCAGTTTGATGGCACTAAGAAGGAACTCTTAGAAGTAGTTAGGAATAGGTACATCAATCCCGCCGGACCTGAACCCCTCCCGGACTACGGAGGGGGAGAGAATTCGGAATTAGACGCCCCCATCACCCTGGCTGAGGTCAGAGCGGAGATTAATCGGCGACGGACTAAGTCAGCGGCAGGGCCGGACAGAGTGAGCAACAAAATGCTCCGTAATTTAGACGACAGCTCAATCGCCAACCTCGCAACGTATATGCAGGAGTGCTGGGAGAAGGGGACGATACCGCAGGAGTGGAAACTCGCCAACCTCATTTTCATTCCCAAGCCGGGCAAAAAACTAGGCTTCGAGAACCTCAGGCCTATATCGCTCACCTCCTGCGTGGGTAAGCTTATGGAGCACGTTGTTCTGACGCGGCTCAATAGGTACATGGAGGAAAATGGATTGTATCCGGACACCATGATCGGTTTTCGACCAAAGCTGTCGGCATGCGACGTGATGCTGCAGCTCAAAGACCAAATTATAGATAAGCAAACGCGAGACACGAAAGTGATTGTGGGGTTAGATGTGGCAAAGGCATTCGACAACGTGAGGCACGCGTCCATCTTGGAGAATTTGAACTCACTCAATGTCGGGAAGAGAGTGTACGATTACATCAAGGACTTTCTTACCAACAGGAAAGCCACTCTCAAGATAGGGGAAGAATCTATAAAGAGCATTGACCTGGGTAACGCGGGGACGCTGCAGGGCTCGGTTTTATCACCTACCCTCTTCAACATTGCTATGTTGAAACTCCCTGAACGGTTGGAGGAAATTGAGAATCTAAACCACACCATATACGCGGATGACTTAACACTACGGATAAACAAGGGCAGTGATGGGCAAATTGAAAGCTCCCTGCAAAATGCAATTGACATTATCGAGGAGTACCTGAAACCCAAAGGACCTAAATGTTCGACCGAAAAGTCGGAAGTGCTGTTCCTGATGCCCCCCGGAAAACGGCGGCTTCACCAAAAGCGTGAGGCGGGCATACACCTGTACGTCAACGGCGCCGAGATCCCTGCGGTCGACAGTATCCGCGTCCTCGGGCTGAGGATTCAGGCCAACCGGAAAAATTATGAAACGCTTGCTAGGTTAGAAGCCAGTTCAAATCAAACGTGTCGTCTTATCAGACGAATAGCGAACAGGCACGCTGGGATGAAGGAGGCGAATCTCCTGAGGCTAGCACAAGCCTTCGTAATCAGTAGGATAGTGTACGTGGCACCCTACCTCAAGCTCAGTTCTGTAGAACGGAACAAGCTCGAAATCATTATTAGGAAAAGTGTCAAGGTCGCGCTCGG